>NW_027507758.1:181024933-182484933 GCF_037356315.1 Lithobates pipiens
TTGCACTGGTTTGCATTTATATTAAAATATTTTGTATTTATAAGGCTGTAACCTATCATACGGTGTGTTATGTATAGCTTGCTGGCTGCAGAATGAGGAGTGTAATTTATGTTTAGGTGGGTAAGTTCACATTTACAGGTACAAGCCTAGTGTACCTCCCACATCCACTCCAATCCCAGGGATTCATTTTCTCTGGTGGTCCCTGACATTTGGCTCTGGTGGTGGTCCCTGACATTCGGCTCTGGTGGTCCCTGACATTTGGCACTAGTGGTGGTCCCTGACATTTGGCACTAGTGGTGGTCCCTGACATTTGGCACTAGTGGTCCCTGACATTTGGCTCTGGTGGTGGTCCCTGACACTTTTCTCTGGTGGTCCCTGACACTTTTCTCTGGTGGTGGTCCCTGACATTTGGCTCTGGTGGTGGTCCCTGACATTCGGCTCTGGTGGTCCCTGACATTCGGCTCTGGTGGTCCCTGACATTTGGCTCTGGTGGTCCCTGACATTTGGCACTAGTGGTGGTCCCTGACATTTGGCTCTGGCAGTGGTCCCTGACATTCGACACTGGTGTTGGTCCCTGACATTTGGCTCTGGTGGTCCCTGACATTTGGCTCTGGTGGTGGTCCCTGACATTTGGCTCTGGTGGTCCCTGACATTCGGCACTGGTGGTGGTCCCTGACATTCGGCACTGGTGGTCCCTGACATTTGGCTCTGGTGGACACTGACACATTGCACTGGTTTGCATTTATATTAAAATATTTTGTATTTATAAGGCTGTAACCTATCATACGGTGTGTTATGTATAGCTTGCTGGCTGCAGAATGAGGAGTGTAATTTATGTTTAGGTGGGTAAGTTCACATTTACAGGTACAAGCCTAGTGTACCTCCCACATCCACTCCAATCCCAGGGATTCATGGGAAATGTAGGCTGATTACAGTTAGAGAGAGAGAAGAGGACATGATGCAATCACTGTTTTTAAGAGATCCTCCCTGCCAGAAAAGATGATGCATTTTTTGATTCACAAAGCTGACTTTCTGAAAATTAAATCAGTCATATCTCTTAAACGATAAGAAATTTCAAAAATGTAATAACAGTTTAGTGACTTGTGTGGGGGTGTACTAATGGGGGATTTTTTTGAAAATCCGGTGTTCTGCTTTAAAGTAGGACTGGAGCAAAGAATTGCTCTTAGCCTGCTACTCAGGAAGCCAAAAACCTGAGAGAGCTACTGATGGGAAGTTTGCTTTGTGAGAGAAAGTAAAATGTTTGCATTACCTTTGTTTTGTGGGTGACTGGGAGAAGCCCTTCATCTCTGAGTTAGGAACCTCATATGTTTAGTTAGTGCCTGGGTGGCAAGGATTTATTTTATGTCACTTGATTTTCATGCAACCTTTTAAATAAAACTGGCTACAAGTCAGCTTTTAAGAAAAACCTGTCGATTGAATTACCTTTTTCCGAAGGAAGGTGATCTTCTATGGCTTAACCCACTGACTGAGTATACCTCTAAGTCGAATGAAATGTGATTTAAGATGGAATCAGTGATGTCCAGATCAGGGACTAATCCCTTAGGCTAGTCACCTAGGCCCAGAACAAAGAGAGGTGACGGCCTGAGAAGAGCTAGAGAAGAGATTGGAAGATCCATAGTCGTTTTTGATCGTCTAAGCCCAAGTCTGCTCCTCTCAAGAAGCAGCAAAGTTCCTTTTCACTTAAATGTGCCAAGTAGGTGTTGCAGAAATTAATGCAAATTTGGGCAGGAGGCTCAGGATCAGTGGGGTCTGTGCACTTGTCTTCGTGATGTGATCTGTCTGCAACAAAACCTTGGGACAACTCTCCCAACTCCTCTAATTACCACTATGGTTCTTTCGAGATATCAAGGCTTTAAGCAAATGTTACCAAATCTTGTCCAACAGGAACCATTGGTCCATTGTTCTTAGTCGGAAAGCAGATTTAGGCAAGATATGGAATGAAGGATCAAGATCCCAGAAAAAAAAAGCCATATGAAGTCATTGAAAAAAATCACTCAAACCATCAGATAAAGCAGCTACAGTTTCTCTAGATCTTGCTGATGTGTGCATATGCACTTTGGTACACCCAGGCTTCTGAGAGTTTCACCTTGGGTTCGTTCAACAAACTTTCGACCTCTCCACATACTCAAGACATTTTTCCAGAACGTTGCTTCCAGAAGTGGCCATCTTGCAGAAGTAAGGGCTGCAGCTGTGGGTGGCTCAACATCCCCCAGGTCCTGGCAAACCCTGATTCAGAGGGAAGGCTAACTAATCTAATTATAATAATGACATTTTAGACATTCAGGAGAATACTGTAGTGAGTAGTGAGTTGCCCTCACAGAGGTGACAGTATTAGGTCTTATGTAGAGGCAAGTCCTAGCTCTATCCCATCAGTTTGTATCCCACGGTATCCCATGGTCTCAAGTGGTCAAAGTAAATCTGCAGTAATCCATGCAGTCAGTTGAATGCACTGGAAGATTGATAACATCATAAACTGGCCTTCTAAGGTAGTGAAAGATTTGCTTCCTATTTCAGGGAAGATAACCCCACAGATGGGACTAGTCCCATTGATGTTGGCTAAGGATAGTTAATCTTATCAATCGTATCAACTTCCAGGCATACCAATCATCAAAGTCTATTCACTTTCTTATCATTCACCTCAGTGACCTCCTAGCTCAAGGTCAATGACATAGGCCAATGGAGGATGAAGTGTCTAACATCAGGGGTACAGTGATTCCCAAGTGGGGAATTCATTTGGGCAACACAGCCTAGGAGGCATCAGTAATGCGCCAAACAGACGGCAATACTGGATTGGCGCAGGGCCAATGTGGTGCCTATATTTAAAAAGGGAACAAAAGTCTTTACCAAGTAACTATAGACCCGTTAGTTTAACTTCTATAGTTGGAAAGATACTGGAGGGATTAATAAAAGACCACATAGATGAGTTCTTGCAGGAAAAAAATATTTTAAGCAACAGACAGCATGGATTCATGAAAGACAGAAGTTGTCAGACAAACCTGATTTCTTTCTATGAGGTGGTAAGTAAAACCTTGGACAGAGGGGTGGCGGTGGACGTGGTATACTTGGATTTTGCGAAAGCGTTCGATACAGTTCCGCACACATGGCTCATGTGTAAGGTAAAGTCTACAGGTTTGGAAATATCAGTTTGTAAATGGATAGAAAACTGGCTAAAAGATAGAATTCAGAGAGTAGCGTTTAATGATTCTTACTCTGAATGGTCTAAGGTTATCAGTGGTGTAACCCAAGGTTCACTGCTGGGACCCTTACTTTTTAATATCTTTATAAATGATATTGGGTCTGGGATCAAAAGTAACATTTCCGTCTTTGCAGATGACACCAAGCTATGCAGTGGAATAACCTCCTTACAGGATGTCTCCAATTTACAAGCCAACATCAATGCTTTGTCTAATTGGGCGACCATGTGGCAGATGAGGTTTAATGTTGAGAAATGTAAAGTTATGCACTTGGGGGCTAAGAATATGCATGCATCATACATGCTAGGGGGAGTACAACTGGGGGAATCCATAGTGGAGAAGGATCTGGGGGTTTTGGTAGATCATAAGCTCAATAATAGCATGCAATTACCAAGCTGCGGTTTCCAAAGCGAGCAAAGTCCTTTCCTGTATTAAGAGAGGTATGGACTCCAGAGATAGAGATATCATTTTGCCCCTGTTCAAATCATTAGTAAGACCTCATCTGGAATATGCAGTTTAGTTTTGGCCACCAGTTCTCAAAAAGGATATTGGGGAACTGGAGAAAGTGCAGAGAAGGGCAACCAAACTAATAAGAGGCATGGAGGAACTCAGCTATGAGGAAATATTAGAGGAAGTGAATTTATTCACTCTTGATAAGAGGATATTAAGGAGGGATATGATCAACATGTACAAATATATAAGGGGTCCATATAGTGAACTTGGTGTCGAGTTATTCACTTTACAGTCAACAAAGAGGACAAGGGGGCACTCTTTACATCTAGAGGAAAAGAGATTATCTCCAAATACGGAATGGTTTCTAACGGTAAGAGCTGTGAAAATGTGGAATAGACTCCCTGCATAGGTGGTTCTGGCCAGCTCAGTGGATTGCTTTAAGAAAGGCCTGGATTATTTCCTAAGTGTACATAATATAACTGGGTACTAACATTTATAGGTAAAGTTGATCCAGGGAAAATCCGATTGCCTCTCGGGGGATCAGGAAGGAATTTTTTCCCCTGCTTTAGAAAATTGGATCATGCTCTGCTGGGGTTTTTTGCCTTCCTCTGGATCAACTGTGGGTATAGAATTGGGTATATGGGCTGGTATGATATTATTATTATATAATGTAACAATAGGTAATCTCCTATCATCATAAGAGGTATCAAGAGGTATCTCCCATTCAGGTTTTCCAACAGTAAAACCTGTCTCATCTCATCGCTCTGTGTTCTGGCTTCCTAGAACTTCCTATCAGATATGGTAAAATACAAAGCCTTGGATGTCAAGGGTTAGTCCCTAGATCAACAAGCGGTTCATGGAGTGTCAACTTGGAAGTAAACTCAATGGTCAGGAAGGGCAGTTATTCCTACAAGAGGAGCTTTCCAGAAGTGGAAGCAGGGGATCTACTAACATCCAACTGGGTCGACAGGTTAGCCTATATAGCCACCAGACTCAGGGATCTCCAAGCTCCTCATCAGGATCATAGTACATAGTTAGGCAGGTTGAAAAGACACAAGTCCATCTAGTTCAACCAGGATCTGTAGTCATACAGCTGGGATAAGGGCAATAATGATCCAGTGGCCTTGCAGGCCGTGGTGTCCTCAAAGTACAGTCTTTGGCCCAAGAACCTCCTATTCTATTCTTCCTGAGACCACAAACCTTATACAGTGGAGCCAAGTGTATCCAAATTCAGCAACATTTGATCTAACAATTGGGAGACTGAGTTAGGAAGGCTCATCGAGGGGTCTCACCACTATTATTTGAAACCTTGTGGAAACCAGGGGAACCTATGGCAAACTCCGGGTTTACTAGAACATGGGAAATCTCACAGAATGTAAAGATAGAAGCCTCTGCTCCCGGTTGCAAAGATTAAGATGGCTGCAAGTAGTATAAGATAAGGGATTGAGCAGTAGTCAAGTCTTGGTCAGGTCCTCAATTCCTGAGATTCAGTGAATGCCGCACATCCGGGGGAACCACTTCCGAAAGGCCGGTATAGATCATTCTTTGCCCTTAGAACGTGCAGTGCAACTAGTGTTGGAAAGGTTGTCCCACTCCTCCATTCTTCTGGGCAAGACTACTTCAATTGGTTCAGTGACACTAAAGCAGTATTTCTTAAGGATATCACATATGGGAGAATTATTTCAGAGATCCAAGTGTCAAGCGGTAAGCCCCATATACACTATCAGTTTTTCTGCTGAGTTTTTCCTTCAGGTTTACCAAAACCATGTAGTGCAAGGGCCTGCCTGATTGCATACAAACTGAAACTCCTAAGGTTTGACCTCATATTATATGGTTTTGGTAAATCTGAAGGAAAAACTAATCTGAAAAAGTGATAGTGTGTATGGGGCTGTAAGCTACCATAATCAAACAAAATAGCTCTGGTTTCTTCCTCTCCAGCACCAGGCGAGATTCTGCATAATATTTATTTAGTTTTTTTTTACTATTTATTGCTTTTGTCAAAGATATTAACCTGTTCAATGAGAAGACATATAAGAACCATCCAATAAATTCTTATGACATTGTAATGAATATGTGCAAATTATTTATGGCCCGCAACCAATTACCAATTGTATAAGTTGAGAACCATGTTTGATTCATTTGTAAGATTTATTGAAGACAAAATAAATGGCTTTTTGTCTAAAGAATGACAGCTACCTAATTGTAACAAGGTCATTTAGAGTTCACGGGCTATTAAAGGAGATATTATAGCCATAATCAGTTCTGGCTATTATGATCTGTAATGTCAGACAGTAGAGTTGAAATCATTTGGTGTAAATATCTTCCATTATTTGCAAACTAACTTACTGTGGCTCCAATAGGGTTAAAAATTATGAATCCTGACAGAGTAAAAATGCTTGACATCCCTTTTTACATGTACAAACATTAAGATGTCCAGATAAAATATAATAAGTGAAAATTATGTTTAGCTAAAGGCGTTACTAAATTGCTCCTTATCTTTGAAAATTCATTGGTGTGTTGTATTATGGTTATTAGACATGTTAGTAGCTGTGGAAAAAAAAAAAAGCTTTTTTTTTTGTAGTAACAATAGGAGGGAGAAGAGTAATAAAGAAAGAAATTAAATATACATATTTTTTTTTCTTAAGCTACAGATATAGCAGTTAGTGGGCATAGAAGGCAATGCTAAACAAGAGCCAAGAAAGAGAAAGCAGCTGTTGAAGGTACATACTGTAAGTGTGTGTGTGTGTGTGTGTGTGTGTGTGTGTGTGTGTGTGTGTGTGTGTGTGTGTGTGTGTGTGTGTGTGTGTGTGTGTGTGTGTGTGTGTGTTGTACCTGCTGGACACTTCCCATCATAATCGGATTAGCTTTGCTGCCTGGAGTCAGACAGTGTGCTGCACAAATACACTTGGGAAGGATAATTAAAATGAGGAAGCAGTCTTAAATGACATGCTTATAATAGTAATGATAATAAACTTTATTTTTTTATAGCGTCTTTAGCCAATTCAGCCACAAAAGGATTTGCCCCCTTAAAGACCAGGCCGTTTTTCACGATATGGCACTGCGTCACTTTAACTGACATGCGACGCTGTACCCAAACAAAATTGACATCCTTTTTTCCCCACAAATAGAGCTTTTGTTTGGTGTTATTTGATCACCTCTGTGTTTTTATTTTTTGAGCTATAAACAAAGAGTAAAAATTTTGAAAAAAAAAAACATTTTTATTTACTTTTTGGTATAATACATATCCAAAAAATATATTCATCAGTTTAGGCCGATATATATGTTCTTCTACAGATTTTTGGTAAAAAATTTTTTAAAAAGGGTATATTGATTGGTTTGCACAAAAAACTTATTGTGTCTACAACCTATGAGATAAATTTAGGGACTTTTATTTATTTATTTTATTGTGTTTACTAGTAATGGCAGTGATCTGCGATTTTTAGCAGGACTGCAACATTGCGGCAGACAAATCTGACCCCAAATGACTCTTTTTGGGGACCAGAGACCAGTGACATTATTACATTGATCAGTGCTATAAAAATGCAGTGATCAATGTAAAAAGGACACTGGCAGGAAAGGAGTTAACAGTAGGGGGTGATCAAGAGGTTAACTGTGTTCCCTGGGTGTGTGCTAACTGTAGGGGGGATGGGCTGGCAGAGACATGACAGATATCACTGTTCCTGACTTTACTGACTGGGAACAGTAAATATCTGTCATGTCATCTGTCAGAATGGGGATCCTCCTTGTTTACAAAGGCAGATCCCCATTCTGCCTCTGTACTGGGCGATCATGGGTCGCTAGGCGAACATCAAGTTCACCTGACCCACTGGTAGGCTCCCAGCTATCACGCCTGCACGAGCTGCCATACAACTATGGCGATTTGCACAGGAGAGCCACCTTATAACGATGAAGGCAGGTCGGTAGCTTCTCAAATTGCTTTACATAGAAAACACAAGACATAACAGGATAAGACAAAGGGAAAGAAAAGGGACCATTAAGTAAAAGCTTGTCTAAAGAAAAACATTTTTAGTTTTGATTTCAATGAGTTTAGAGAAGATGATTCTCAGATATTCTTTGGATGTGAATTCCAATGTTTAGCGGCATAGCAGGAGAAGGCTCTGTCTCCCATCAAATGAAGGTGAGTAGCGTGGACACACAGAAGATCAGAATTTGAGGAGCGGAGGTTATGAGAGGGGAAATAAGTTAATAAAAGTTCAGACAGATATTGGGGTGCCAAGCCATGAAAAGATGAAAAGCTTTATAGTTGAGCACGAGGACCTTAAAGGCTATGAGAAACCTGGTAAAGGTGTAATATGGTCACTTGTACCGGATTTAGTGAGGATTCTGGCTGCAGAATTTTGTACACATAGTAGTTTTGTAGTTGATTAATAGTAGATTTAGGTACACCAGCTAGAAGAGCTTTGCAGTAGTCAAGTTGGAAAAACACAAATGTATGGATTGGCTTTTCAGCTACAGTGTATGATAGCATAGGATGCAGCCGAGCAATGTTTCTGAAGTGTAAAAAAGATGTTCTGACAAAATTTTGTAAATGTGGACCAAAGTTTCAGCCAATATCAAATACCACCCCTAGATTTTACAATTTAGACTGGAGATCAAATACAGTGCCATCTATATAAAAGTTATCAGGCACGTTCACACAATCAGAAAATCGTACAAAAAATACCGCTTTGGAAGTGATGGTATGATGATCTGATCATTAGTACACAGCTTTCATCCAAAATTTTCCGAAGGGACAAACACAAAAATTTCCCTCGAATGATACCAAATAGTACGATTGTCATTTAATCAGTACCGTTTTTGTCTGAAAATACAATACGAATACAATACAATACATTACTTCTGAATTGTTATCCTGTGGTACAAGAATTTTCGTACATTAGTAATCTCCTCATTTTCGATATGGAGACTAGCGTGCAAAGAAAAATCAGACAATAATTTGTCCGATAATCTCATTGTGTGTACTAGGCTTTACATAATTGATGGGGGGGGGGGGGGGGGGGCAATAAGCATGGCTTCAGTCTTGTCACAGTTTAATTGGAGGTAATTATGAACCATCCACATTTTTATATCACAAATACAGGTAGATAGGTGAGAAACAGCCAAAGTAGAATTCGGTTTAGTGTGGATGCATATCTGAATTAAGGCTGCAACTAATTAATTATTTTCCTAATTGATTAGTTGGCCGATTATTGTTTAGATGCATTGTAAATAACAATTATACCTCCACCTTTCCCTGAGAGACGTGGAAACAGAGCCATTGTTAGAAATCATGAGGCCCCGTACAGCCTACCTAATTGGGGCCCCCAAGCCCACCCAACCGCCTCAAAAAAAATGCTGCATTGCCTTCAAGTGATTTTATCTTTCTCCAGGCTGTTACAAATTTGATTGGACTAGGATCTGAACATACCTGAGCTAATTTCTACTAGAAAATGAGAGTGCTGCAGCTGTCTGGTACACATGGGAAGAATGTCAGGCGACATTGTCCAGTTCAAAAAAACTGTCTGACATTCGGCCTGTGTGTATGGCATTTCGGCTTGCTTTTCTTGGATGAGTATGCTGGAAAACCAGCAGGCCATCACCCTAGCAGAACACAATAGCACAGCAGGGGAGATCACTGTACTAAGATTGGATTGTTAGTACAGCAGCTCCAACCTAAGTTGTCAGTTTTTTTCATTCAACCTGCTGGGTTGAACGGAAAAAAAAACTAGTAGGCCCCTTTAACATGGGCTCCTCTGCCTCATGGACTCTGCTTGCTCAGTAGGGGATCGTTCAGCTGAACCCCTCAGAGCAGGCAGATGACAGGTCCGTGGGGAAATTGGGTGAACACGGACTGCTTGTCTGTTTTCATCTGATCATATACAATTCGATCCACCAGACGGATGGAAAATAGGACCACCATCCATCTGGATTTTGCAGACAGGATCGGATTAGATAACGGTGGATGTCAGTGGACATGTCACTGCTGACATCCAGTGCTCCATAGAGGAAAGTGTAAGGTCTGATCAGGTCCACCTAAAAAACTGACAGGCAGGCAGACCTAATTGTAAAGCTTGGGCAAAAGGTTCTTTAAGCGGGAGTGGTAAAAATGCAATTCAGCTGTGCTGTACTGTGCGTCCCTTCCCTCCAAACACAAAAATAAGGTAGCATCTCATGCTTATGCTCATCATCATTATGATCCTCTATTGCTTTCCCACTGTGTCACTTGGTTGCTGGATGCTGAGTTTGTTATGGCTACAGTCTGCACCCAAACTACAGCTTTAAGTCAGCACCCAGCAACCAAGTGACACCGTGGGAGAGCAATAGAGGACCTGCTGTGCTGTGATCATCATAATGATGATGATGATCATAGACACATAGTGAGGAGTCTGGGGTTTGTCCCTTCATTCTACACAGTAATCAGTGTGAATGTGTGCATTTTATTCAACTGCTTGCCTGAAGCTGCGCACAACCCTCCACCTGCTGATTAAGTCTCCTTTGCTCTCTCAGCCATCTGCCCACCTCACATAAGTCTCTTCCTCAGTCCATGGCACTTAGTGAGGGAGTGGTGTACAAATTAATCACTCCGTCAGGTACAAGCAAGGGACGACCAGGGCCGGAACTAGTGCAGGGCATTAGGCGGCACCGGCCCATATGCCTGTGCCCCAAAAATTGGCAAAAAGTCCTTCCTCTGCCCTCATTTCCTGGGCCCCTCTGTTGACCTGATGGGGCCCATGAAAATTTAATCATACCATGGAAAGCAAGTAGGAGCAGGAGTGTGCTTAAGTAAAACCCTTTCATTTAGCCAGAAATTAACTTTAAAGCTTCTCAGGGCCTCCCTTGTTGAGCTGATGGGGCCAGGCCCGGTACAACAGGGCTGGTTGTACTTCCCCATCAGCGGCCCTATGTGTAAGGTGAAGCATTCCTTACTTCACAGCCTAGGAGGAAAGTATGTAGTTTTGTGGGATTTATATAATCTGTTGACGCATATTCTATAAATTACATGCTAGAGAGATGCCATAAGATATATGTGGTGTTAGAAATGGGGAGGGGCTTGTTGATGACCATGTGAGTCTCGGCTCCCGCTTCTGCTCAGCCCACAGCATACAGCATGGTTTAGGAGGCCGATTAGTAAGATCAGCAAGCTAGCTGACTAGCTGAAAATCTTTAGCCATACCTCGATCTATCCCCACTTACCTCGTGTCATGGAATCTCCGGGCCAGAAGCTCATGGTGGTGAATAGGGCCAGCATGGTCACGTCCACCTACTAGCTCCTTCACAGCTAGTCCAAGGAGTCTGTGTCAGCCAGTGTCAGCTCAGCCACAGCATGCTGGAGCACTCAGACATATTCATTATTCATTATCTGTTAACTCAAGTGCTGGCTGTCTGAGTGTCCTCTCTCAACCTGTTCGCTGTCTGCCGAGGAATTCAGGGGAGCTGCTGCTGTGCTTCACAGGTCCTTCCTGAGTAAGTACTCTGCCATTTTCTACATGTTACCTGCTGTGAGCCTAGCGGTGACTGATCTCTGAGCTTGCTTCTGAGATTGCTTCTGATTCTTCTGTTGCACCACTAACGTCCCTGTGGATCTTGTGTATTGCTTTATGTGCATGATAATCATCCATTCAAGCTCTGGATCCCTTGGGGGCTGTTAAGTTGGCACTAGGCTCATAAATGACTGTGAAAAGACTGTGATTGCTTGGAGTAAACAGGAGTGCAAATAAGTATGCAATTAAAGATTAAAACTAAAGATTCATTGCTGTAAGACTTAAGCAATATTCTTTGCAAATTTCCTGTGCACTTTATATTATTTATTTTTTGACTCAGAGCAAAATAACTGGTTTACCTGCTCTGTAATCAGTCTGTTACCTGCAACTTGATTATTCAGCTACCTGGTGGTTACTAAGCTGCTATTACTAAACTGTTATAAAGATGCAATTAATCTTCAGCATGAGCAAAGCAAACTAAGGGAAAAGTATGGGCACCGGTCAAAGCATTAACAGGACGAAGGTGGTAAAAGTGCCAATATTGCTAGGAGCATACAGGCGCAGGATTAAGTATATAATTAAAATATACTAAAGATGAATTGCTATGATATTCAAGCAACCTCGCAATATATAAATTATTTCTTTCCTTTTTTTTTTTTTTTTTTTTACTTTCTGTGGAAAACTTAGTGAAAATTTTTTTCATTTAAGGCAAAACAGCTGCATACCTTCAGTTGTATATCAATTTTTAAAATTAGTTTGCTATCTGCAAAATGTTTTCATCTAACTGTCTGACTGCCGTCAAGCCATTACTAAACCATAATCAATTTTTGTCATGAGCAAATCAAACAAGGGGAAGACTCATCAACTGGATAAAGGCAATAAAAGTGTTAATCAAAAACCAAATTGTACCGGCGCTCAACCTACCCCCTGGTATCCTACAGCTTCCTGACGACGCTTAAATGTGAAACACGTAGGAGTTGTAGGAGACATACTATCCTTGAACACAAGCCAGGAACAGGTCGGTTGAGTGGAGGGAGAATATTACCACCTGCGGAACATCATTGGCTTGCCCGATTTTAAACGGTTTTCTCATTACTGGAAAGGCTTGGTGTCGGCCAATAGACACATTGAAATGTGAGTGCAATATGTTTTTATTGATTTCCCATTACAGTTGAAACAGTTTTACACTATATTGGTTCTATTTAATTTTGTATGAATATACGGACATTGAGGAATTGCTAACGGGAGGAGTGCTCTGAGGATTGGTTATCCGTTGAATGAACCGAAGGCTTACTGGTTGGTGACGTCTGGTGAGTGGCCATTCTGCTTGGTGACGGTGGCATAGATCTGTTTTTTTAGTTGAAACATGTGGACTTTTTATTAGAAGGTGAATGGTGATTAAGAAGGCACAGTTGGAGTGTTCGAACTATCCATTGCACAAAAAGAACGCCCTTTTTGCAAACACTTATGTTGTTATAAAATTAATGTTTTGTGTATAATTTTATGATACTATGGTGGCACAGTGACCATTCAGCAAATATAGGCACTATTTAGTAGAAGTTATTTAGTAGGGGGTGGGTGAAGTAGTGGGAAGCGCAATCCCCTAATATATCTATACAATAAAAGTGTTAATATTGGCTCATTTTTCCATGAACCCTTAAGCCAACAACACCTACGCCAGTCCCGAAAGATGGTTAAATCCCAGGTAGAGTCTGAGGCCTCATCTCTGGATTTCTTTGTTGATAGCGAGGATGAAGCTGAGAAGATCAGTGCAGATCATGGTGCAGAGTCAGGTAGTGATACTGAGAGAAGTGAAATACCACACATGCTATAGAAATTCCTCCAATTACTGCCAACAAAAAGAGATATGGAAGCAATGCTTCAGAAAATGGAAGACAGACACAAAAAAGTATATCGCCGAGCTTCGGTCTAGTTTACATAGATTCCATGACCACCTGGAGGAAGTGGAAAAGGTTATTCCACCTGTGCTGAAAGTGCAAGGAAACATCAGATGGCGATTTTTGATCCGCATACCCAGTTTCAGTCACTTTGGTCTCATGTCGTTGACCTAGAGGACCGCCATCAACAAAATTATATTCGTATCAGGGGTTTGCCTGAGTCAATAAAATCAGAAGACTTAACACCTACAATGACAAACCTCTTTAATACACTACTAGGTAAAGCGGTTACAGAACTAATCGATATAGACAGGGCCCACCGGATCCCCGGATTTCGTAACCCTTCTCCTATGCTCCCCCGTGATGTAATATGTTGAGTGCACTTTTTTAAACAGAAGGAAGCAATACATATTAAAGCATGGGAGAATAAGGTTTGCAATTTAATTCAGTAATATGTTAAAAAATGTATTGCTGTTAGCTTCGGAGGAGCGCCAGGGGACGGGGGAAGGGGGTTGTGAATATAATTGAGTGATTCCTACCTGTAATTTTATGCATGATGTTTGCACTTCCCCTGATCGCCCCTGGGGAACCTCTGTGGAAGCTTTTGTTTCTTTAGTGTTAACTATTTGATGGGGTGGGTTTTATTTATTTTTTGTATATACTTGGGTATAAATAGGTGTATGTATGAATATATTCATGTGAATACAGGAGGTTTTCAATTGATTGCTGTTAAAAAATTAATTGCTATTAGCTTTGGAGGGGCATCGGGGGGACTGGGGGGGTCTTAATTATTGAGAAAATTTATAGAAGCATTAATGCATGACTTCTGCACTCCCCCTGATGGCCCCCCAGGGAACCTCTGTGGAACTTTCTTGTTTCCTTGTTTTTTAGTTTTTTCGGTTTTTGTGAGCACGAGTGGGCCCATGGCCTAAGACTAACCCTTTCCCCCTATAGGCTCCCGCCTGGGTTGGCACAGGCAGTTAATGTGTCATTATGGACACATTTTTTTGAGACCAGTAACTGGACTCTTTTTGTGTTTTTTTTTCCTGTTAGTTTTGTTTGTTTTTTTGTTTTATTGTTTTTGCCTTTCCCTTTTTTTTCTCCCCATTTTTTTTTCTCCTTCCTTCCATTTTTTCCCCCCCTGGCATTGGACAGACAGAGCCCAACAATAAACCGCGTACAAAAAAATGTTGTAATATTCATTATGGAGGCAATAAAATTTAGGTCACTTAATGTTAGGGGTCTTAATATCCCGCAGAAGAGATCACAGATTTTATATAATATGCCTAAGTAAAGAATTCAGATACTCTTACAGGAGAAACATTTTAAAACATCATCAGTACCACATATGCCCACTCACTACTATAGTAATTGGTATCTCAGTAATAATCCTGTTAGTAAATTTAGAGGTGTGGCCATAGGCTTCCATACCTCGCTCTCAGTTTTGGACATTCAGGAAGTAAGGGATCCAGGGGGTCGATTTCTTATTCTTAAATGTAAAATTAATAATATGTTTACCTTGGTTATTGCCTATGCTCCAACCAGGGGCAAATCTCTATGATGCTTGCTCTTCTGCGCAAATTAGGCCATCTGGTTAAGGGAAGGATAGTGCTAGGATGAGATTTAAATATTGTACTTGACTCAACACTGGACACTATGTCACGTTCAACACAAGTAACAGCTTTGATTTCATCTCTATAGCTTGATTTCATATATATATGGGATACATTTATCACATCATACAATGTATCTTCACGCCCAGGGCCTTACTTTTAAAATAACTTTGTATTCCTATTCACAGGAACATAACTAAAAGATTATGACGAGATGGTACCGCTGTCCGGTCTTACTAAATAAAATTAATCCAGCTATGTCTGACCTATGCTGGAGATGTGGTGAATCGAGGGGCATATTATTATATCTATGGTGGGCTTGTTCGAAAATACAACCATTTTGGTTGGCTATATTTAAACTCAGCCACGTGGTCACTGGTAAAAATTGTCAGGAGACTCCTGAGGTAGTGCTTCTCTCTTTAATTCCTGGGTCAATTAAATCAATTAAAAAGGAATTCTTTTTTTTTGATGGCAGTAAGAGCCTTAATTCCAAGACATTGAAAGTCCTAAATAATACCAACAATACGGGAATGGGTAGTAGAGATGAACCATATAATGTGGATGGAAGAGCTGATATGTACAGCAAATAATGGTGAATGCAACTTCTGGGAAGTCTGGTCCTTGTGGGTGGAGTTGCTGGAGTCTCCTGAGATGTTATCTTTTCTGTAACTTTAACTGTTGAGATCCTGTCTGTTCAGTGCTATATTTAATTTTATTTGTTTCGGTTTTGGTGTGTGGGCTGTATATTGTTGTTGTTTGTTTTTTGTTTGGTGGTGTTGTTTAGTTGCATCTTGTTTTTCTTTTTTTTTTATGTGTGCATACATGTACAGTAGGTGACCGCGATATTGTGTCAATCTCGCTGCTTTTATCGACGAGATTGACACCCTGCGAGCCCTGTCACAGGAGCCAGCCCTGAGCTGGTACACTGGTACACTGAGCTTGGTACACTCACCCCATGCTGACGTGTCGAATTGCGGCCCGAGATCTCATCTGGCAGCCGGTCTGGACATCCAGGGGTTTGCACGGGGGTCTCAGGGGCTGGCATGTCCCATTGGTGACTGTCCTGGGTGGCTGTGAGAGGAGCTGTATGCACCGTAGGTCTGGGGTGATGCAGAGCTCTGGGCTTAGGTGGGCATCTTGGAGCTCTCCCTACTTTGGAAACTTTTTAAGGTGGAATTGAAGAGATGCAAGCATTTGCCACTGCTACTGGTGCCAAGTGGCCTATATAAGTTCAGTAGCTGCACTACTTGGTTGCTGTCTGCTCTACAGCTATTACCCATGTCGTTGCATCTGCTCCTGTGCTTGACTTAACTGTTATTGACCCAACTTGCCCTGGCCTTGCTTGAACGCTACCTACCCTGACCTTGGTCTGTCTCTGGATTTGCTCTGCCTCCTGCTCATCTGCCTGATTCTACATTGCTGACCTCCTCTTGTACCCTGACCTTCCTGTGCTTGCCATTCATGCCTGTATCTGCCTGTTGCTGATCTGGTTCATCTGACCTTGCATCCAGTTATCCACCTGTCCTGCTCTGCAACTTTTGAGCAAACCAATCAATATAAGCTTATTGGAATTTTTTTCCCAAAAATATGTAGCAGAATACATATTAGCCTAAATTGATGAAGAAATTTGATTTTTTTAATTTTTTATTAGATGTGTTGTATAGCAAAAAGTTAAAAGTATTGTTTTGTTTTGTTTTCAAAATTGTCGTTTTTTTTTAATAACGTAACAGAAAAAAAACTGAAAAGGTGACAAAATACCACCAAAAAAAAGTTCTATGTGTGGAAAAAAATGACATAAATTTTGTTTGGGTACAACATTGCATGAATGTGTAATTGACAGTTAAAGCGGTGTTCCAGCCATAAAATCATTTTTAACACTGTAGCTGCTGACTTTTAATAAGGCCACTTACCTGTCCAGGGTGCCCACGATGTCAGCCAATCCATCCCTCGTATCGTGTGCCGACACCACCGTCCTCACTAAGGGAAATAGGCAGTGGAGCCTTGCCGCTTTGCTACCAATTTCCTACTGCGCATGCACGAGTCCCCCTGCGATTTCTGAATGGGCAGCTGACTTAAAGGTCTGGTATTAGTTCAATTCAATTGTGAGCTAATGTAATCTGTATGCTCAACAGTACATCAGTAATCACAATAGTTGTTTCCTTTACTTTTGAGTAGATGCCCAGAACAGTTGATGACTCTTTCTTGGCCTTACCCTAAATATAGGACTCACAAAAAAAAACTGCAGTCCTATTGGTTCACACCCCATTCACATTATGTCATTATATTCCCAGACCATGACATGGACATGGACAATGGGCTTTCCTTCTGACAGCGGAATGAAAAAAAAAGTGCTGCCTGGCAATACCATTAAAGGGTATTAAACCACATTAGGTTCACATAAAATGTATTTTATTACAAAACAGGTATATATAAAGTAGATATAGAGCTCATGCTCTTAAAAACATCATATGATTGTTGGATAGGCTAGTACATAAATACTCCACATATTGTTTCTTTGTAAAGATGGCCAGGAGGTCGACAGCTTCCTCAGAACCTCAATTCTTTGACTATAAAGAAACTAGACCTATCTATGAAACACAATTCACAGTAATTCATTACATAATATACAAAATATACATCATGCAACACAGTATATATACCCTATTTCCCCAGGTGAAACAGAGTTTGCTGAAGATTAGTATCCCCAAAATCACCATAGCTCTACCTACTTAATATATGCATCAGACAGCTAGCTGAGAAATTTCCATTCCTCCTTACCTAGAACATGGTAGCAGTATTCCATAACCCACTGGGTCTGAAAAAATATTTTATCACGGTACTTCTTTAAGCCATATCACATAGTGAAAGCAAGTGGGTTTTAGCCTATAAACATATAGTGTAAGGCACAAAAAACCCCATTAGAATCCATGCTATCCTGACATACTGCTAAACTGTTAATTTAATGTGGGGGACTCTGATCCATTATACTGAATGGCCAAGCAATCACTTTTATGAATACTTACCCAAAACAATGCCCACCTTCAAGTAGCGCCAGATATGTATCGTTTTCCTAGTTTTAAACTGCCTCAATATACCAAACCATCTGTAACAATAAAAAACATTCCTATGCTACTTACTTAGTTTATCCATAGATATTTCCAGCACAAACACAAGAGTAAAAGAAAAGGGGAAGGAAACTTCTCAATTGCTGACCTCTCCAGTGCACAGCCAAACTCAAACAGCCTCCAGCATCATTCTTCTCCCAACCTACACCACTTATAAGTACCAAATTGCGCCTAAACACAGGCTTCTCCAATTTGCGATCTCCAAATACGTGAGTTCATAATTGCTCACCTGCACTATCTGAGAGCACGTCATCTCCTTCGTATGGAGTTGACAACAAATTCGCTCTAGGGGGAGGCTCTTCCTCAGAGCATTCTGGACACAACATGCACAATGGCACAATGAGCAGACAACCGCGCATGCACAGTGAAGGCAAAGGGGCAGCAGATCCAACATGGCACACGCCTGCAGGGCATTCCCAAACCATAATAAACAAAAGAAAAAACAAACAGAGTGGACCATCTACACAGCCACCCCGCTGACCATACACAAACAATACCAGCCACCACATCCCCCCACAAAATTTTGTATCCCCTGTGACAAAGCATGGCCCATAGTGAAAGCACCCATATCAACGCTCATATAGTTATATATTTATGGATGGGAGTATATGATGTTCCATGATTATTTATGTATGGGAGACCTCCTTGGACAGGCATGGGGCTGAATTAGTCCCTATGCCCCCAGAATGTTTATCCCACATTGAAAATGTATAATAACAAAACCTAATATGTTGTTTTTGTTGCGTTACTACAAATATGTACCCCAGGTTCCCGCCACAATCCCAGGAAAAACAGGATGACCCAAAATGGGAGACAGTGATATTACACAGGCTGCAAAAATGAATATCGTTTGCATATCAATTGCATAATCAATCATTTATATTCCCAACTTTTAGCGGATGGATCCTAGCATTATGGAGCATACACTTCCTGCGCTCAGGTGTTACATGAGGACAATTACTGCAGTCTTATAAATACCTGGCAAGCCCACACATGCTTGCCTTGGTATCACTCTCTCCATGTGCCCTGACATTGTTGCCTGTACTCTGACCTTGAGGCTGCATCTTACCTGATCTCTCCCTATCCCATCTTGGACCTGTCCCTCCTGTTTGCCTGGGATCCCTGCTCTGTGGCCCATCTATCCGTCCTCTCCCTCTGGTTCCTCATCCTTACCCAACTACTGATCCCCCTGTGTATGACCTCAGCCTGGCTTTTGTTTATGATTCTGGTATTTCCATTCATTGTATATAATATTTGTTGTTTGTGGTTGGTAGTGCACTGCTTGTTTTTACTTTCTTGTCACTTATTATAATAAACACTGTTATTATTTCACCTACATGCGTTTTGAATATCCTCTGTGCAGTCCACACAGTCTGGTCTACTAAATCCCTGATAGTAGTCTTGCTATACCCCCTTGCAGAAGCCTAGATCTGAGAAGCAAAGCCTCTTTTTTAAAATCCTCATTGTTAGAGCAATTTCATTTGATATTTAGATATTGTGAATACGGTATACTTCTGATCAGAGGTAAAGGATGGGCACTCAACAAGTGGAGGATGTAGTAAGTTTTCTAAACAATGTTGTCCCTAACGTTCCATCAGATTTTTTTATATCTTTCTACACCCAAAAAGATAGACTTATAGTCACTCTGCGTTGTAAATTTTAGATTAAATCTATTTTATGACAAATAATTTATAAATTTACTTCTTCCTTGCTGTCATCCCATACCATAAACATGTCATCTATGTACCTATACTAACATAAATGTTGGACACATACATAGAAAAACCCTCCTCGCCAAAGATAGTACATTCCCACCCCCCAGGTACAGGTTGGCATACGATGGAGTACAACATGTCCCCATTGCAACCCCCGACACCTGGAGGTAGTGGGAATCATCGAAGATGAACACATTCTTGGTAATGATGTGGTAGAGTGACCGTAAAATGAATGCACTGTAAGGCCTGGCTAATAGATCCATCTCATCAAGGAATCTTTCGATCACCGGGATTCCCAATCTGTGAGGAATACTACAGTATAGGGCCTCCACATTGATGGAGACCAAAATACTGTTGGGGGTATGGTAATATTATGTAGTTTCCTTAATAAGTCCACACTGTCCTGGATATAAGAAGGAAGACTAATTACATGGGATCATAGCCATGCATCCACCAAACGACTACCCTTTTCCGTTTTGGCTCTTATTCCCATATATGATTGGGCAACCAGGAGGCCTGGTCAAATTTTATGAGTCCTAGCATATGGAACCTGAATAGTTTCAAGAGTGGTTTTATCAATAATTCCATTGACAAACGCATTGTTGATCATTTCATCAAATTCCTTATTATACTGCTTAATTATTTTCTCTGAAATCTTGCAATACCATGTATCATTTGAGAGTATGTCCAGGCAAATTTCCCAGTATCGTGATGTATCCATCACTACTAGATTCCCCCTTTTGTCTGCCATTTATAAAACTCTGGTGGACCCCCCGAGGCAGAATCCCCAACTGCTGATTCATTTTCACAGAGCAGGTCCATTAAGTCCTTGAGAGCCATAAAGTCTCTTATAGTATAACCCTTCCATTGTTCTTTTTTCTCTCCTCATCATACATATATTTCTATTTCAATCTATGAGCAAATAGATTCAAGTCCTTGATCTCAAAACCATTAGCTCTTGAAGTGGGACAGAAACTCTATCCCAAACCTAGGACATCAGTTTCTACTTGTGACAAGATATAAGAGGACAGATTTATAACTTGTAGGTGTTTATCCTTTATTTTTGTTTGTACGCATTTGGATCCAAGTTGGGTGGAATCGGTTGTTAGACCGGCTGGTCCTGCGTAAGAGGGGCCAATGGAAAATCCTCATCCTTAGTGCCCTTTGGGATAGCCCCCGAATTACGGGGTGTTCCTGTATGTGTATTTCTTTGTAAAGATGTGTGCCCAGTGTTTATAGGTGAGGCAGTGGAGCCTACTGCCCCTTTCTCGCTCCTCTGTTCCACACCACGTGACCCTTTACCAACTAAACTTTCCGTTCCAGTATCTGAATCAGAATATTTTCCTTGTGTAACCTCTCTTGGTTTTTTCTTACCACCACTATTGTGACTATCACCCATATTGTGCCGTTTTCTAGAACCACATTGTCTACCTCTTTCTCTTCCAGAAACTGTGGAAAGTGAGAAAATTGTGAAATTTGTGAAACAAGTGAAGAATCTGAATCAGTAACTTCCAATATATCATTATATCATGTATTATGGTGATTTCCTCTACCTCTCCAATTTTGTTTTCCTCCTTGTTGCATATGCATATCTTCCATTGAATGCCATTTTATCGCCAATAAATTTGACATCTTTCCTATAAATCAGATCCTTATTATACTTTTCCAAATGTTCCTTTAATGATTTATCCTTCTCCAAGAATTTGGGGTATGCATATAAAGATGTGTTCTGTCTTAGGACTTCAATAATTTCATCATCTAGCTCTTTTATCTCTGCATTATAGTGTTCAATTAGAAGGCTCCTCATCTTTTTTGTGCAGTCCTGAAGATTAGTCTCCCACAATTTTTTTTTTTTAAATTATTTTTTTTATTTTTGTTTTATACAATGCATGTTATAACAAGTCACACATTGTGGGCAACAACCAGCCACAGTTTTTGGATTTGGGAACACCTGAACTCTCAATTCTTGAGGGTTCATGTTCTCAATGCACTGCTCCAAAAACCTTACCTGCCAAAACAGGTTAGATTTACATTAAAGGGCCTGTCTCAATTTCTGTATCAAGACCTTTATTTCCAACTCAATACCATGGTCATCTCCACAATCTTTTTGAAGTTTAGCGATAAGGCCATCCCACTCTGTTCCAGTATAGTCTGTCATCAGTTTGTCTATCAATCAAAAAAATCTTTAAATAAAGAACAAATTTGTTTAAATTGTCATATATGTAGCTGCCCCTATACATGTAGAACACCTCTAATAACTGATCACTCCTCCAATACTATATACAACTCTAGTGTACTCCTACGAACAACCGTTGTTTTGAGGCATATGTTGCTGCATGGTGTGCTGCTGGCTCCTGCTATACTCCGAAATATACATGTAAATGACACCTCTATCGGGAGATAGGGTAAAGTTGATATATACTGTGTTACATGATGTATATTTTGTATTAATTACTGTGAATTTTGTTTCAAAGATACGGTAGGTCTATTTTCTTTGTGGTCAAGGAATTGAGGTCCTGAGGAAGCGGTTTCTGAAATGTGTCAACTTCCTGGTCATCTTTACAGAGAAACAATATGTGGAGTATATACTAGCCTATCCAACAATCATATGATGGTTTTTAACCACTTAAGGACCGCCGTATTGCCAATGTACATCATTGCAATGGCACGTACAGGCACAAGCACGTACATGTACGTGCTTGCCTTCCAGTGGGTGGGGGGTCCGATCGAACCCCCTCCCGCTGGATACGGCGGTCTGTTTTGCTTCAGGAGCGATCCGGGATGAGGGGATGGCCGTTGGTTTCTGGCCATCCCCTCTCGATCGCTCCTGGCGAATGAGAAGCTTCCTCCCACTGTGTATTGTATACACAGGCAGGGAGGAAGTGATGTCATTCTCCTCGGGGCGGTCTTTTTGACCGGACTACGAGGAAAAGACAGAAAGTAAGTGTGCACCAACACAGGCACACAAACCCCCCCAACCCCCCCAACCCCCCCGATCGCCCCCCGCCCCCCTCCCCCCCAGTCACAGTGTCACTGATTGCATTGATCATTTATTTACTGATCACTGCATTCAGTGTCAGTTGTAAAAGTAAAAACTGTCAGGGCAGTTAGTGTTAGGTCCAGGGTAGCCCCCTACTACCCCCCAATAAAGGTTTAACCCCCTGATTGCCCCTAGAGTTAACCCTTTCACCCCCTTTTGCCAGTGTCACTAAGCGATCATTTTTCTGATCGCTGCATTAGTGTCGCTAGTGTCGCTAGGTAGCTAGTTATTTTTTTAGGTTCACCGCCAGGTTTTTATAGCGCTAGGTACCCCGATATACTACCCAATAATGGTTTAAACCCCCTGATTGCCCCTAGTTAACCCTTTCACCCCCTTTTGCCAGTATCACTAAGCGATCGTTTTTCTGATCGCTGCATTAGTGTCACTGATGTCGCTAGGTAGCTAGTTATTTTTTTAGGTTCACCGCCAGGTTTTTATAGCGCTAGGTACCCCCATATACTACCCAATAATGGTTTTAACCCCCTGATTGCCCCTAGTTAACGCTTTCACCAGCGATCACAGTATAAGTGTCACTGGTGATGCTGGTTAGCCAGTTAGTTATTTAGGTTCCCCGTCAGGTTTTTATATAGCGCCAGGGACCCCCATATACTACCTAATAAAAATTTGAACCCCCTGATTGCCCCTAGTTAACCCTTTCACCAGTGATCACCGTATAAGTGTTACGGGTGACTCTGGTTAGTTTGCTTTTTATAGCATCAGGGCACCCATTTATTACCCAATAAAGGTTTAACCCCCTGATCACCCGGCGGGTGATATCAATTAGGTTTTAGGGTCAGGGTCTGCGTCGCCCCAGGCAGCGCTAGGTTAATGCCAGTACCGCTAACACCCACACGCAAAGCATAAACCTCCCGTAGTGGTATAGAATCTGAACAGATCAATATCTGATCTGATCAGATCTATACTAGCATCCCCAGCAGTTTAGGGTTCCAAAAAAACGCATTGTTAGCGGGATCAGCGCAGATACCTGCTGGCACCTGCGTTTTGCCCCTCTGCCCAGCCCACCCAAGTGCAGTATCGATCGATCACTGTCACTTACAAAACACTAAACACATAACTGCAGCGATCGCAGAGTCAGACCTGATCCCTGCAATCACTAAGGCCGCGTACACACGGGCGGACTGTTCGCCCAACTTTGTCCGCTGAACAGTGTTTCAGCGGACAGTCCGCTCGTGTGTGGGCTTCAGCGGACAGTTTCAGCGGACAGTCTGACGAACAAAGTTTTTCGGAATTTCCATAAGACAGTCCGCTGAAACTTGGTTTCAGCGGACAGTCCGCTCGTGTGTAGGCTTGTTCGACAAACTAAGTTTCGCGCATGCTCAGAAAGGATTTACACGGCGAAGGTTGCATTGCAGTGTATTGGACGTCGAATTTCTCGTCCCGTCGTACGTGCCGTTCACGTCATCGCGCACGCTTTCAGCGGACTGTTCGTTCATCGTGTGTGGTCAAGTCCGTTCATGCAAATTTTGAGCGGACTGTTTGTCGGATTGTTTGACGAACAAAGTTGGGCGAACAGTCCGCCCGTCTGTACGCGGCCTAACAGTTTTTTTTGGTAGCATGTTATATTTAAATCCGGAAGGCAGTGCTTGGTTTTCGGGTCCCGTACGTGGCTAGGCTCCCAAAAAGTCCCCCACATGTGGTATCTCCGTACTCGAGAGAAGCAGCAGAATTTATTTTGGGGTGTAATTTGACTTATTCCCATAGCATGTGTGAGCAATATATCATTTAGTGACAACTTTGTGCAAAAAAAAAAAAAATTTTTAAAATTCCTGCAACTTGTGGCAAAATATAAAATATTTAATGCACTCAACATGCCTCTTAGTAAATAGCTTGGGGTGTCTACTTTCCAAAATGGGGTCATTTGGGGGGGGGGTTTTGTGCTATTTTGGCATTTTATGGCCTTTGAAACTGTGATAGGTAGTGAGGAGTGAAATCAAAAATTTGCACCCTTAGAAACCCTGAAGGCAGTGATTGGTTTTCGGGGTGCCGTACGCAGCTAGACTCCCAAAAAGTCCCACATATGTGTATCTTCGTACTCAGGAGAAGCAGCAGAATATATTTTGGGGTTAAATTCCACATATAACTATGGCATGTGTGAGCAATATATCATTAAGTGACAACTTTTTGTAAACTTTTTTTTTTTTTTTGTGTCATTATTCAATCACTTGGGACAAAAAAAAATATTCAATGGGCTCAACATGCCTCTCCACAACTTCCTTGGGGTGTCTACTTTCCAAAATGGGGTCATGTGGGGGGGGGGGGTTGTACTGCCCTGCCATTTTAGCACCTCAAGAAATGAGATAGGCAGTTGTAAATTAAAAGCTGTGTAAATTCCAGAAAATGTACTCTAGTTTGTAGACGCTATAACTTTTGCGCAAACTAATAAATATACGCTTATTGACATTTTTTTTACTAAAGACGTGTGGCTAAATAAATTTTGCCCTAAATGTATGACTAAAATTGAGTTTATTCGATTTTTCTTATAACAAAAAGTAGAAAATATAATTTCTTCTCAAAATTTTCGGTCTTTTTCCATTTATATCGCAAAAAATAAAAATCGCAGAGGCAATCAAATACCATCAAAAGAAAGCTCTATTTGTGAGAAGAAAAGGACGCAAATTTTGTTTGGGTACAACATTGCATGACCGCGCAATTACCAGTTAAGGCAGTGCGAAATTGTAAAAAGACCTCTGGTCCTTAGGCTGTTAATTGGTCCGGGGCTGAAGTGGTTAATAGCATGAGCTCTATATTTTTTTTTCATATATAACTGTTTTGTAATAAAAATACCTTTTATGTAAACCCAATGTGGTTTAGTCCTTCTCTGGTACCATTAAAATCTGTAAGCTTTGGATGTTTGTTTTTTTAATTTCAAAGTATTTTATTATATATAAAATAGTGCATACAGTAGAATAGATATGACAAACAAACAACAGGATGGTAAGTAACTCTAGTACAGCCTATCCAGGACTGTACAGATGGCTCAAAAGGGTCAGGTGGAATACTGAGGCTAACAAGAGGTGCAAAGCAGTATCACTACTAATCTGTGGTCCAACAGGAGGACGCCCCCCCCCCCACCGGGCAACCCAACTGGGATCAATCTGCGCCCAAAAGGAAGGGTCCCCCCCATCCCACCTAAATACGCTTATTTGCAGATCTACACAAAAATCCATTCCCTTTGGGAAACTACAAATCAGGAAGGCTTCCGTGTATATAAGCCTGTCATTTTCCCATTAATTATGAGCAGATGGAAAGAAGCAAAGGTGGAGAAGAGGCAAGAGACAGGAAAGAGAAGAAGATTGGGTGGGGAGCAGTGTCAGGGCAAGGGAGAAAGGGGAAGAAGGGTGGAACATCAACTGGAGAGAGTAGAAGATCTCAGGAAGGCATCGAGTTTGTGATCAATGGAGATCCTACATAAATGGCCCAGGGCTCCCATGTCGATTCAAATCTGTTTACCGTGTCTAAGCGTATGCTGGCAAGCTTTTCTTGGGACATTATCCAGGAGACTTTTCTACCGACTGCTAGAAAAGAGATCTTGGGTTTTTTCCAGGCTTTAGCTACTGTAAGTTTTGCCCCCAGAAGTATGAAACGGATCAGTCTCCGGGAAGCTTTGGAGATGTTTGGAATATGGGCGTTAAGAAGGGCTACTATGGGTGACCTGGGGATCCAGCTGCCCACAAGCCTCTCAATCAAATTGAACACCTTTCTCCAGAAGGAGCGTATTCTGGGGCACTCCCACCAGATGTGCGACATAGTTCCAGTTAATTTACAACCTCTAAAACATAGAGGGTCCGCCCCCAGAAACATTGAGGCAAGACGCAAGGGGGTGTAGTACCATCTCAAGATGATTTTGAGGCTAGCCTCTATTAGAGTGGTGTTAAGGATGCCCTTGAAGGAGTTGAAGCTTGCTTTCTGCCAGACCCCCAGATCCCAGTGAAACCAGAAATCCGACTCCCATTGTAGCATGTGAGGTGACTTATGAGAAGAAGAGGTAAGTGATGAGTAAACCAAAGAGACACCTCCCCTTTGGTCCACGAATTGACCACACTATAGTTCGTATTCTGTAAATCGTGGTGGGAGAGGTTTGTCCTTCCAGATTTTTTGAAGAAAGTGTGAGATCTGTCCAAATCTGAATTTTTCAGTGATTGGCATATCCAACTTTTTGGCCCAATAGGAAGGGGTGATCGTGCCTGTAGCTGTGAAAAAATGTCCGATTCGGTATAGCCCCTTATCCAACCACCATTTAAATGCTTGGATGTTTTGTCCTGGGGGTAAGTCCGGGTTATTGAATAGATGAGTCAATGGTTTGTACGCTGAGACTAAGGTTGCATGTGAGCGTAATGTGTCCCAGAGGGCGAACATGTGGGAGAGGGTAGGGGCTAAGTTCGAGGGGCGAGTTTTCGGTTCTGACCAGAGTAGATAGTCAAGGGTGAAGTGAGGTACTGCCTGCCTTTCTATGTGGACCCAGTCCGGTTTTTCAAATCTCGAATAAATCACTGAGAGTTGTGCTATTCTAGCTGCCACGTAATATTTGTGAAGGTGGGGTAGCCCCAGACCCCCTTTCTTTCTATGTAGGTAAAGTGTTTGTTGTGGAATCCTATAACCTGCCGCACCCCAAGGGGAACTTGAGGATTTTACTTTGGAGCGATTTAATGTGAGCTATTTTAATAGGGGTTGGTAGTGATCGAAACAGGTAGAGGATTCTGGGGAGCAGCATCATCTTTATTGAATTGATTCACCCAAGCCACGATAAATTGAATTTGGACCATGTGATAAGATCCAGCTCCAGTTTCCTAAACATGAGGGGGTAGTTGCAATCGTAAAGGTTTTAGCTGTGAGGTTGATCCCCAGATATTTAATGAAGGAGGGGCACCAGTGGAATTTAAAATCCTCTACCAAGGTGTCGACTGTGTCAGGGTGAAGGGAGATGTTAAGAGCTTGTGACTTGGCATAATTTACCTGTAGACCAGAAATCTTGGAAAAGGCATCGCTCCCTAACAGAGGTTAGGGAGGGAAGTAATGGGAGAGGTGAGGAAAAGGAGTATGTCATCCGCGAAGAGACCACATTTATGGGCCTGAGACCCACATTTATCGCCCCTGGATGCTGGGGTTTTGTCTAATGGAAATGGTGAGGGTTTCGATAGCTATTGCGAAAATAAGGGGGGATAAGGGACAGCCCTGCCTGGTACCTTTAGCTATGGGTATTGGTTTCGAATAGAATCCTTGGAGTTTAATATAGGCTTCTGGATTGGAATAGAGGGCTCGCATCAGGCCCATAAATTTGGCTCCAAAGCCCCAGCGTTCCAGGATCGTAAAAATAAACGGCCAAGAGACCGAATCAAAGGCCTTATGAAGGTCCAGAGAAAGCGGATGTTTTGTTTTTGACCCTTCCCAGTCAGTGTGATTAGTACAGTGACAGTGCATATTTTTAGCATTAATCACTGTATTAGTGTCACTGGTCCCCAGAAAGTGTCAAAAGTGTCAACTAGTGTGCCGAATATCGCAGTCCCACTGTCCCCAGAAATGATGAATCCCACTTCCTGAAGAAGCCATGTATGGTGAAACGTACGTCGGAGTGGGGATTCATCAGGTCCCGTATCCGATACTCACCCAAGCCCACCATCCAGAATGAGGCCCGATCCACACATGCTGTAGACACCTAGTGCCAGGCCAGGCACAGATACATGTAAGTGCAAATTTTTATATACTTGCTTTTAAACTTTTAATAAAACACACTACGCTATAAAGTCCTTCTTTGTGTCACTTGTGGAGTCTGTTCCTATATCTCCAGCCTCAGCCTGAGGGAGTTTTAGAGTGGAGGGTTGCAAACCCAGGAATCCATCCTGTTTTTTCCCAAAGCGCATTTTGACCTGCTGTAAAAGGAGGTCAAACACCTCTGGTGAGTTGCCATTTACCTCATGAGCACTCATGGTAAAACATTTTGAAGGCACACCTATCTAGAAGCACGTTTTCATGTTTTAAAAGTTTTGTATTTGGTGTTGGTTTTTTTTGTCACATTGGACTTTTTAGTTTGCATCTTTTAGAAATATTTAATAATTTGACACTTAATGTGTAATATGCATTGCACGTGTAATATCACTTGTTCACTATATTTTCTATTACTGTAAGAGCCAACACCCTTAAGCCCCATACACACTATCATATTTTATGCTGATTTATTTTTTTTCCTTCAGATTTACCAATACCATATAATAGGAAGTCAAACCTTAAGAGTTTCAGTTTGTATGCAATCAGGCAGGCTCTTGCACTACATGATTTTGGTAAATCTGAAGACAAAAATCAGCAGAAAAACTGATAGTGTGTACGGGACTTTAGTTGTTGTTTTTTTTCAACACCGGTACTTGTGTGGTGGCAATCTGAACACTGGTGATAGCTTACACTGGCTTATACTGGTCTGATGACACAGTATCAGGGTCAATGGCTGGCTGCTCTGGTCTGGTGACAGTGACTGGTGTCATTAGTGATTAGGTACACTGGTGCTGGCAGTAAAGGGCACTGTTGCTGGCAGAACTTTAATGACAACTCACACTTGCGTGGCTAGCAATCAGGGAAATAGGGAAACTGTAACTGTGTGCACAGATCCCTGTAATGGCTCTCTGCCCTCACAGGCACTGTCTGTGTGAGGAGAACTCAATGGCTGCACCATGCAAGCTTTGTTTACATATATGATTGTTGTGATTGGACACATGGTACACAATTTCATTGGCCCTGTCCCTCGATCTGACCTGCTGTGTTCGAAGGACACAGCAACAACAGGGTATTCTGCTGCACACTCTAGAATCTGCGTACAATCGGCCAATGCGGGAGGCAGTATATATGCACCCTTCCTCATCAACTAGGCTTCCGTCCAGCCGTTTATGTACATGAGGTGGTTAAAGCAGATTTGAACATTCTGCACAACGTGTGTGAGCTTCCCTAGTCTCTGGTGGGTTACATAATTTATGAGTAACTAATTATGTGATTATCCACAGATCAGCCGATAGATCTACTTGCAAGTATTCAGCAGAATCAAAAATGTGAGAATCGGAAATAGTTATCACTGGTGTCACTTAGTTATCACTGGTGTCAATTATTTATAATATCCATTAACTTTTTATTTTCTTTCATTTATGGAAATAATTTATGGACATAATATTTGGTTTTATTTCATATCTGTGCCAGTCTTAAACACTTTTCTAAAGAAAAGCTTTTTTGAATTTTCAATTTATTACATGAAGAACAAAAACTAAAATGTAAAGCAATCATGGAGGAAAATTGTACAGAATTATATTACAGTGTTTAAAATAAAAGAACAAAAGAGCAAACTGTGAGTACTATGTAAATGATACCAGGGAAAATTAAAGATTCAGTTGAACAACAGTGCTAAAAATGTTGCAGTCCTCTTTCCACCCGTAAAATTCTATTTAAAAACACAAGATTCCTGTAGGTAAATTACTACCTGTGGTGTACAATCATGGGCAAGGTAAATTAGTTCTTCAACAAAGCTAAATAAAAGGGATTAGTTTACAGCAGCCACATGCATTTAAAAAAGAGTGATAGCTAAAGATTAGCAGACCAGCAAGCGGTGCATCAGATGAAATTGAGTCATTTGGGTGTGATATAACTCTTACATTCTGACAAAGTGAATTATGTAAATGAATCAGAAAATTCTAACAGCATCTTGAAATGGCTCATTTAACTGCTCTAAACTATCAGTCCTGACTATATGATTTAAATGAAGATTAGGTTATAGTGTTCTTAGCAAGTTTTTTTCTTAATTAAGGATGACTATTTTAATGACTGCCTATTTTTCTGTCTTTTGTTTATTACGTATTGATATTGAACAGGTGGGGTAGAAAATCTACCAATTCAATGACCACATCTGCCTATGCATATGGCATTAATATGATCATTTTAACTATCCCTTTGAATTTTGGCTTAAAAGCCAAATGTGTAAATCATTAAATTTAGGCAATATACACCATAACTATATTTTTATGAATGTGGGATGTAAGGCTAAGTCTGGTGCAGGGTCTCAATATAAATACATATAACAATCACAGATTCACAGATAGTGAAAAAGTTGCTTGTGCTGCTATTCTTATGAGGTCAGTTGGCTAAATTATATACTACCTTTATTTACTAGTAGGGTGCTCAGACTACTTTCTCTTCAACTAGAAGATAATTTTTTTAATTTTACTTTATGTCCCCTTTCTAATCTGCGATTTGATAATTTATAGAAATTCCAGTTCACCCTAAAATCAAGAGTATCACTCTGTTTTTTGCCTTTCTCACCCTTTCTACCTGCTGTAAATACCAATGTCCCTTGATTCTTCTTATTCCCAGCCATCATCCCTTCATAGTTGCCAGACAGTCTATTCATTACAACACAGTCCTGATGTATTATATATGCTCTCCTCAGAGTCTAAGTTGTACACACGGTCGGAAATTCTGACCACAAAATCCGTTGGATTTTTTATCCGACGGATTTTGTCCAAAACTGGTGTTGTATACACGCGGTTGGACAAAGTTGTTGGAAAATCGGATCGTTCGGAACGTGATGACGTTCGTTCATTCCGATGGGACTACGTTCAGCATAGTAGCCAATAGCTTTGCTATCGTACTTTGATCTGAGCATGCATGGCACTTTGTCTGATCGGAATTCTCTACAAACGATCGCAAAAAGTCAGATCGGATTTTGTTGTCGGAAAATTTTAGATCCTGCTCTCAAATTTTTTCAGTCGGAATTACAGACGAAAAAAGCCCAATAGAGCTCACACACAATTGGATTTTCCAAAAATATAAGCCGATCTGACCGTTTCCGTCTGAATTTCAGACCGTGTGTACAAGGGCTACCTGTGCTGGGTCTCCATTTATAAGTGTAATCTGATTCAGATTCATAGTCTTCACAGACTACTCCCAAAGAATCTCTTTTTGAACAAATTCTGCACAGCTCAGGTTTACTCCTTCTAACCTCAAAAAAAATAAAAAATCAGAGAGAAAAAATCTCGTAGACGATGAGCCCCTGAGCAATCATTAGACTGCACAAATATGGTGCTTCCTTGCGTGGGGCCTACATAAATATGGTTGACTTTCCGGATATGGATAAACTACACCAATATGGCGGTACTTGCAGATGTTTTGGTTGTAGACTACATAACCATGGTGACTACTCCAGACACTAGAGACCCCTGAAGAAATGCAGTGGTGCGAAGGGCATTGAATGGAGCTTTGCATGTGATGCCATCACATGGGATTGGATATAGAGGCTGCTGATGTAAGTGGAATCGCAGCTCATACTGTTTGCTGATCTAGCGGTTCTCATGTTCTTTGACCTATATCAGTGGTCTCCAAACTGCAGTTCAGAGGCCAGATGCAGCCCTTTGCCTGCCCTTATCCAGCTTTTGAAGCATTATTTCTGCCACTGCCACCAACACTTGGGTACTATTCCTCCTACTGACAATAACGACAGTGCACTATTCCCCACTCTAATACCAAAGATGGGACATTGTGTGCTCGCACTGGGCACAGTTCAACTCCCCTAAAATCTGGAGCCGCGTACACACGTAGCCGTCTGTCCAATGTACTTAGTCTGGCGGACTTCCCACCAGACTGTCCGTCGGACTTTCTGAACGGGCTACTTGCCCACACACGGCACTTTTTCAGCGGACTAATACGACGTACTAAGTCCGCCGTACTATCCGCCCTACTTTTGAAATGAACGGACTCGCCCACACACGCGGAGAAAAGTCTGCTCATTTCGAGCGCGTCTCCAGGTAGGCGGGACCCACGAAGGATACGTCGTGGCCCCGCCGCCTGGTATGGACTTGAAGGGGAACCCCCAACACCCCAAAGCACCTTGTCCCCATGTTGATGAGGACAAGGGCCTCTTCCCGACAACCCTGGCCATTGGTTGTCGGGGTCTGCGGGCGGGGGGCTTATCAGAATCCGGGAGCCCCCTTTAATAAGGGGGCCCCTGGATCCCGGCCCCCCACCCTATGTGAATGAGTATGGGGTACAATGTACCCAGACCCATTCACCTGTAAAATAAAGTACAAAAAAAAACACAAGGGTTAAAATAGTTTATTGCACAGCTCGGGGGGGTCTTCCGTCTTCGGGGGTCTTCTTGCCGGACTCCTCTGCTATCTTCTTGTAGCTATTTTACTAGCGGAGGAGCCCAGCTTTCTTCCTCGCCGCCGCCCTTCTTCCGACTTCGGGGGTCTTGTCCCCATCTTCGGTTCTTCTGCCGGGCCACTGTACCTTCTTCTAGCTCTTTTACAGGCAGTGGCCCGGTCTTCTGCCGCCACCGCCGCCGCCGCCTTCCGTTCTTCTGTCCTTTTCTTCTTCTTCTTCAGATGTTGCCTCGCCGAGTCCTCCGCTCACAATGATGGGGACCGGGCGCGCGGCGACTTATATAGGGACAAGGGGCGGAGTCTTCGGTTGATGTCACATGGGTTGATGTCACATGGTGACCCTGCCCCCTTACGATGTCACAGTCCCAGAGGATGCTGGGACTGTCGCCATGTGACATCAACCCATGTGAAATCAACCCATGTGACATCAACCGAAGACCCCGCCCCTTGTCCCTATATAAGTTGCCGCGTGCCCGGTCCCCGTCATTGTGAGCGGAGGACTCGGCGAGGCAACATCTGAAGAAGAAGAAGAGAAGGACAGAAGAACGGAAGGCGGCGGCGGCGGCGGCAGAAGACCGGGCCACCGCCTGTAAAAGAGCTAGAAGAAGGCGCGGTGGCCCGGCAGAAGAACCGAAGAGGGGGACAAGACCCCCGAAGTCGGAAGAAGGGCGGCAGCGAGGAATAAAGCCGGGCTCCTCCGCTAGTAAAAGAGCTACAAGAAGATAGTGGAGGAGTCCGGCGAGAAGACCCCCGAAGACGGAAGACCCCCCGAGCTGTGCAATAAACTATTTTAACCCTTGTGTGTTGTGTTTTTTTTGTACTTTATTTTACAGGTGAATGGGTCTGGGTACATTGTACCCCATACTCATTCACATAGGGTGGGGGGCCGGGATCCGGGGGCCCCCTTATTAAAGGGGGCTCCCGGATTCCAATAAGCCCCCCGCCCGCAGACCCTGACAACCAACGGCCAGGGTTGTCGGGAAGAGGCCCCCATGTTGAGGGCACGCGGCCTGGTACGGCTCAGGAGGGAGGGGGCGCTCGCTCGCCCCCCCTTTCCTGGCTGGCCGGGTAGCGTGCTCGGACAAGGGTCTGATGTGGACCTTGGGGGACCCCCACGCCTATTTTTTTCGCCGTTGGGGTTCCCTTTAAGTCCATAACAGGCGTCGGGGCCAGCGAAGTATCCTTCGCGGGCCCCGCCTACCTGGAGACCCGCTCAAAATGAGCGGACTTTTCTCCGGGCGGGAAAAGTCCGTTCATTTCAAAAGTACGGTGGACTGGCACACACACGGCCGGATTGTCCGTCGAAATGCGAGTCCGGCAGCAGGTTGAAGTGTAAAACTACTTTCCAAGTCCGCCGTACTTTTGGGTCAAAAAAGTATGCCGGAGGCTACACACGGGGGGATTGTCCGGCGGACTTGAGTTTGCCGGACTTTTCCACCTGCTTGTTTGATCGCGTACAGCAGCATGAACGGCAGTAAACGGCCCTTTTTTTTTACAAAGTTTGGAGACCCCTGGTTTATATGTTTGTTTGGAGCTATTCTTTATTTGTGGATAGAATTAATAAATACCACACTATGGCCCTTCTATTCTGCTCAGGTGTGTGAGCTTTGTCCATACAGCTACTGTACCCGGTGGAGGAGTGAATGAGTTGATGTAAGGCTGGAGCAGTCATAAAGGGAACCTCACATATATCTGTTTAAATGTTGTTTGCTGCTTACCCATTAGCAGTAACTACTTTGCGTTTGCAATTCTTCTGGCCACTGGTGTTGAAAACAATGATAGGGGGATATTTTATTGGCAAGTGGTGGAACAACTCACAGATTCAGTTTTGGAAGGATTTTTAATTTTTTTTTTACTATTCTATATATGGAGTATATGTTTACTCTATAATGCATTTATAATGTCACTTAAAGGCACTTATAATGTCTTCACTGTTTTCATGATTCACTTATTTGGAGGCATTGCATTTTCTTATATATTCTTTCTAAGCTGATCAATGCAGTACATACTCTGCATTTGGAGGATCAGCCTGCGGTTCTACACATACAGTCTTTTGGAGCTCTTATATCTACAAAAACCTTCCCAAAACACTCAGTATTTAAAACGTGTTTCTATGTGGATTGGAAAAAAAACTATAACACCCCGGCCCCCCTCTGACAAGGTAAATGAGCTTTTTCCCTTTGCAAGGGAATTTATTGCTAAGTGGTCTCTGTCTGCTGTAGACACATCAGTTATCCACCTTAACAAACAAACAACCAAGCATATTGATAGTGTTTATACCTGTTACGCTACCCCCTATTAGGGCAGTTTAAAGATACTGTACCCCAATAGTTGCCCTGACCTTGACACCTCTAATACCGTGGGTTCAGATATTGCATAAAAGAAATGCAAATGCAGACACAAAGTAATTCAAAGCAGACCAAATAAATGTTACTTAAAATCTTAACTGTGACTATAGATCAGAAAATATGGTTAGCATCGTACATTTTAAATGAACAGGCAAAAAAAAAGGATCCACAGTAACTCCCAAAGTAAGCAACAAAATAACAACGGTGACCAATTGTGGCCTAAGGCTGCAGGTCAGAAAAAGGGTAGGAGAATGACCAACTCTGTAGTCAAGCTACTCCCTGCTTCCTCCAGCATGTATTTCAGAAACAGAACACCAGTAATAAAGGGTAGCTTCAGGTGTATACTGTGCAGGAGGCACACAACACCCACTTTAACTGCTGTAGATACCTGTATTACAGAACACCAACAATAAGGAGTATCTTCGGGTGTATACTGTACAGGAGGCACACAACACCCACTCTGATGCAGATGCCTGTATTGCAGAAGTATAACACCAGCAATAAAGGGTAGATTCAGGTGTATACTGTGCAGGAGGCACACAACATCCACTCTAACAGCGCTAGGTTCCCAAGCGGTAAAGACACAGTCCCTGCCTCTTTCCCTGACCACCGCAACACACTACACAAGGCCGCCGTGCTGGCGGCCTTATATAGTGTGGGGCGTGTACTAAACCCCCCTGAGCTATATGCATTCGCGGTCACAGTGCATGCTTGGCTAATCATGAGCCAGCAATGCACTGCGATGACACGAATATGGTGCAAACTCCCCACGGAGTTCTGACTTCGCCGAATGGGTGAACACTCGGTATTCGAGTCGAACATGCATTCGACTCGAACACCGAGCTCTTCCCTAACTATCAGCTACCAAGCACCTGAAGCTGATGTAACCGAATAATTTATTTTGAAATGTCACATCCCTTCAAGACTGCCTATGCTGATGCTGAGTGACTATCCTGTTATGCTGACTGACCATCCGCTTCCTCCTCAATGATCCTGCTGATAGCTTGGAAGAACATTTTTGGTTCTGGGTGCAGCCACTTGTGGCTAAGGCCCAATTTTTCAGCCCTTGTTTAACAGGGGCATGTAGTTACAATTTTTGATGCAATACTTTGCAGCAGGGCTCATTTCTGTGCTCCAACTAGAGTATCTGGAGGGGTTGCAGTATCGTAGCACCAGCGCCTAAGGCCCAATTTTTCAGCCCCTGTTTAACAGGGGCATGTAATTACTATGTTTGATGCAATACTTTGCAGCAGGGCTCATTCTTGCTCTCCGACTAGAGTTTCTGTGAGTTGTTGCAGTGTTGGTGCACCAGTGCCCAAGGCCCAATTTTTCAGCCCCTGTTTAACAGGGGCATGTAATTAAAATTATTGATATAATATTTCACAGCAGGGCTCCTTCCAGCACCCACCGAGAGTAACTGTGAGTACTTACAGTGTTGTGGCACCAGCACTACCACCACCACCAAAGGCCAAATTTTCCTACCACTGTTCAACAATGGCATGTAATTACAATTCTTGATAAAATAGTTCACAGCAGGGTGTTCCAGCGCCCACCAAGAGTCACTGAGGGCTTGCAATGTTGTGGCAACACCAACACCTTAGGCCCAAATTTCTGCAGAGCATATAGGGCAGGCCCCTACTTTCAAACATCCAACTTACAAACGTCTCCTAATTGCAAACGGAAGGAGACAACAGGAAATGAGATGAAAAAAGACAGACGGCAAAAAAAAATATACAGGGGTGATAACCCTTCCCTATGTTTTCCAAAAATCTTTAAAATAGATTTTTTGACTGGAGCTACACTTTAAAAATTTACCAGTTCAAAATTACAAACAGATTCTACTTAACACAACAAACCTACACATTCCCTGTCTTGTTTGCTGTTCTGCTGTTCTGAGTATATAGGGCCTTTCCTTTTTTAATATGGGTACAGGGTTCCCCTTAATATCCGTACAATACCCAAAGGGGCTAGTAATGGGCAGGGGGGCTACCCATGCCATTTTCCTCTGATTTTCATCCGTATTGCCAGAACCAGACATTACATGCCGCAAGCAGTTTTAAATTACTTTTTTTTTGCGTTAGAAATGTAATTTTGTGCAGGGACTGTTCTAAACATGGGAAACACGTGGCACTTCACAGGCACACTATTTAAAGGAATATTTCACTTTTTTTTCACTTTAACCACTTGACCACTGGGCACTTAAACACCCTTAATAACCAGACCAATTTTAAGCTTTCGGTGCTCTCACATTTTGAATGACAATTACTCAGTCATGCAACACTGGACCTATATGACATTTTTGTCCTTTTTTTCACACAAATGGAGCTTTCTTTTGGTGGTATTTAATCACCGCTGGTTTTTTTATTTTTTTGTGCTATAAAAGAAAAAATACAGAAAATTCTGTAAAAAAATGAATTTTTCTTTGTTTCTGTTATAAAATTTAGCAGATTAATAATTTTTTCTTCATAAATTTTGGCCAAAATGTATACTACTACATATCTTTGGTAAAAATAAGTACAAATTGGTGGATATTATTTGGTCTTTGTGAAAGTTATAGAGTCCACAAGCTATGGTGCCAATATCTGAAAATTGATCACACCTGAAGTACTGACGGCCTATTTCAATTCTTGAGACCCTAACATGCCAGAAAAGTTCAAATGACCCCTTTTTGGAAAGAAGACATTCCAAGGTATTTAGTAAGAGGCATGATGAGTTTTTTGAAGTTGTCATTTTTTCCCACAATTCTTTGCAAAATCAAGATTTTTTTTACTTTTGTTTTCACAAAATTGTCATATTATCAGTTTATTTCTCACACAGCATATGCATACCACAAATTACACCCCAAAACACATTCTGCTATTACTCCCGAGTACGGCGATACCACATGTGTGAGACTTTTACACAGTGTGGCCACATACAGAGGCCCAACATGCAGGGAGCGCCATCAGGCGTTTTGGAGCACCCAGGACAATTCTGACATTTCTCTCCTACATGTAAAAATCATCATTTATTTGCTAGAAAATTACATAGAATCCCAAAACATTATATACGTTTTTTAGAAAACACCCTGGAGAATACAATGGTGGTCGTTGCAACTTTTTATCTTGCACGGTATTTGCGCAGCAATTTTTCGAATGCTTTTTTTTGGAAAAAAAACTGTTTTGTGCTTAAAAAAAAAAAACACAGTAAAGTTAGCCCAATTTTTGCATAATGTGAAAGATGAAGTTACACCGAGTAAATAGATACCTAACATGTCACTCTTCAAAATTGCACAGGCTCGTGGAATGGCGCCAAACGTCACTACTTAAAAATCCCCATAGGCGATGATTACATTTTTTTTTACTGGTTATATGTTTTGAGTTACGAGGTCTAGGGCTAGAATTATTGCTCTCGCTCTAACGTTCGCAGCGATACCTCACATGTGTGGTTTGAACACCGTTTTCATATGTGGGCGGGACTTATGTATGCGTTCGCTTCTGCATGCGAGCACATGGGGACAGGGGCGCTTTTAAAAAAAAAAAAAATTATTGTTCATTTTACTTTATTTATTTTAGTTTGAAATTTTTTTCCCCAAAAATAAATTTTCTGATCACTTTTATTCCTATTACAAGAAATGTAAACATCCCTTGTAATAGGAATATGGCATGACAGGTCCTCTTTACAGTGAGATATGGGGTCAATAAGACCCCGCATCTCACCTCTAAGCTGGGAAGCCTGAAAAAAAAAAAAAAAGATTCTGGATTTGATCGTATTGAAGAGTCGGTAGAAGCACCGGAGGGCGGCGGGAGGGGGGGGGGGTGTCTATGGCTGGGTATTGCAGGGCATCACCGACTATGGCTGGGTATGGCTGGGTATCTCAGAGTATGGCTGGGTATCTCAGAGTATGGTGTTGCAGAGTATTGCATTGCAGAGCATTGCAGGATATTGGAGGGTGTTGCAGAGCATTGCAGAGTGTTGCAGGGTATTGGTGGGTGTTGCAGAGCATTGCAGAGTGTTTCAGAGCATTGCAGAGTGTTGCACGATATTGGCGGGTGTTGCAGAGCATTGCAGAGTGTTGCAGGGTATTGGCGGGTGTTGCAGAGCGTTGCAGGGTATTGCAGAGTATTGCAGGGTATTGCAGGGTAATGCAGGGTAATGCAGAGTATTGCAGGGTATTGCAGAGTAATGCAAAGTAATGCAGTGTAATGCAGAGTATTGCAGAGTAATGCAGGGTATTGCAGAGTAATGCAGAGTAATGGCAGGGTATTGCAGAGTATTGGCAGGGAATTGAGGGGTTAATTTTCGGTGAGCAGCGATGTGGGCACTGCAGATGCAGCCCACATTGCTGCTGACACCGATCTCTTCCCCCTCCGCTGTTCCGATCGGTACAGAGAGGGGGAGGGAGGAACCGGCGTCATAACATGACGCCGGTTTGTTTACAAGTGATCACTCCGTCATTTGATGGAGCGATCACGTGGTAAACGGCCGCTATGAGCGGCCGTTTACCGTGATCCGTGATGCGCCGGGTCCTGTGGACCCGGCGGTCACGGATGCTCTCGAGTGCGCGCCCCAGGGGGCGCGCGTGAGCGGAATTCTGGGAGGACGTCATATGACGGCCTCCCAGAGTTAAGAAACCGCCCTGTAGCCGTCATTCGGTGGTTAAGCGTCATTAAAATCAGTGCTCCCGAAAAAAACGGCAATTTTTTAAAGTTTGTTTTACATTGATACATGTCCCCTGCGGCAGGAGCCGGGTCCCCAAACCCATTTTAGGACAATAACATATTAGCCTTTAAAATTAGCACTTTTGATTTCGAAAGTTCGAGTCCCATAGACTTTAATGGGTTTATAAAGTTCATACAAATTTTCAGTCCGTTCGCAGGTTCTGGTGTGAACCGAACCGGGGGATGTTCAGCTCATCCCTATCCCTGACCTATCTGGTGTGTTCCTTTGCCTTCATGGCACTGTTGCTTCACTAATGTTCTCTAACAAACCTGAGGGCTTCACAGAACAGCTGTATTTATACAGAGATTAAATTACACACAGGTGAACTATATTTACTAATTAGGTGACTTCTGAAGGCAATTGGTTTCACTAGATTTTAGTTAGAGGTATCAGAGTGAAGGGGGCTGAATACAAATACATTCCACACTTTTCAGATATGTTTTTGTAAAACATTTTGAAAACCATTTATCATTTTCCTTCTACTTCACCATTATGTGGCACTTTATATTGTTTCATCATGTGAAATCCCAATGAGATACATTTACATTTTTCATTGTAACATGACAAAATGTGGAACATTTCAAGAGGAATGAATACTTTTTCAAGGCATTGTATATGAGTGATTCATCTTGTGTGATACTAATACTCCTTCAGAAAAAGGGCATAAATTCTAGATTCAGGGTGGATGAGTGGCATGCAGTTTAAAAATCCATCCAGCCTCAGTTTGTGGAATGCATTTATCAAAAAACACCCACTCATGTGAGTTTGTACTCTCTCAAGTGCCAAAAAAAAAAAAAAAAATTGCAGGGATTCTGAGGCCCCTTTCACACTGGGGTTGTGGGTTCGTCGGCTATTTTTAGGCGCTTTACTGTAAATTTTGCAGTGCTATTCAGCTGCTTGCAGGGCGATTTTACCCCCTGCTAGCGGCCGAGAAAGGGTTAAAACCGCCCGCAAAGCACTGCTGCAGCAGCGGTTTGTTGGCATTATAGCCATGCTGCCCATTTATTTCCATGGGCAGGAGCGGTATACACACAGCTCATTCTCCACTCCAAAGATGCTACTAGCAGGACTTTTTTTTAGCGTCCTGCCAGCGCACCACTCCAGTGTGAAAGCCATCAGGGATTTCACATTGGAGACACAGGAGCGGCTCTTTCAGGGCACTTTGAAGGCACCATTTTTAGCGTTGTAGTGCCTTCAAAGTGCCCCAGTGTGAAAGGGGTCTTACTGGTAACTGGTAAGTGTGTTTTTCCATGAAATGCCTCCCAATGGGGCTTTCCAGGTTACCTCCCTTGATATCGGTTACATGATCTTTAACATGTTGCCAGGACACTATATATATTTATTTATATATTTTTTTTTACTTCTTAAATATTTATTGTGTATCAAGAAATACATTAAAACAATAACAGAATGGTATAGAATGTTTTGTTAGCCTTACATATATTCAAGCATTGTATTGCTATAATGGCAAAGTACATACAATATGGTGATAGAGCCATCTTTGTCCCAAACAACCAGAGACAAATAAAAGTAAGGTAGCCAAGTCGGGGGCGTGGCTTGATGGTGAAGAGAGCGGTCGCATAGTCTCACAGCTCTGGCTACCAACTACCATCCTTCCCTTATCCTGGGTCCTATTTCCTCGCCAGTGGCACCGATCTGTCCCCCACAGCTGTGGGCAACTAGCAGGCTGGCTGACCTGGTGAAACACGGGCTGCCTTGGCCCCCTTACATGGCGGAACAACTGGCACAATTCCGGAGACAAGATGGCGCCGAGACACATGTGGAGCACCCTGACACTCTGCAGGCCTCCTCTGCAGACCGGAGTACAGCTAAAGGGGTGAGTGCTTCAATTCCAGCTATCTTCCACACACAAACAGACCCTTTGATGTCACCAAACCCCCAGCATGTTAATGAGAGCATGCAGGATGAGGATTCCCCCCCTGCTGAGCCTACACTGTCCACCATTATGCTGGCTATTCAACACTGCAAGGCCTCCCTCTCCACACAGATAGCCTCTATCTGCATGAACTTTTCACAATTAAAACAAGATGTCCTCCTGGACAGAACCGGAGATGCAAAGGAACACAATGCAAAGGAAGGCATTAGTACTCTGGAGGACACAGTAAATCCCCTGACAGTTAACCTGCGAAATACTACCAGTGAGATGGCAGCACTCCACGCAAAAGCGCGATTTGGAAAATCGTTCTCGCAGGAACAATCTTAGATTTGTGGGGTTCCCAGAGCGATTGGAGGGCCCTCAACCTGAAAAACTCCTTTACTCCTGGCTATGGGACATTTTTGGATCAGATGCACCCTCGTCCTCCCATGTTATAGAACGCGCACACCGTACACCCCCTCGCCCCCCTCCTAAGGGAGCCTCGCCACGCTCCATTATTGCACGCATCCTCAACTTTCAGGATAAAGTCGCTATTTTGCGTCTTGCACGTGAAAAAGGCCCGCTTAAGTACAACAGTAACACTATATCTGTCTATCCTGACTTTTCTGCTGAAGTTCAACGTGAACGCATCTCCTCGGCAGTAAAAACCAGCCTGCGTACAGAAGGCCTGTCCTATGCCATCCTCTTTCCTGCCAAACTGCACATTATCCATGATGGTAAGGCTCATTTCTATACCAGCCCTAAGGAAGCCATGGCATGGCTGAATGACCACTATGGTACTGCCCGCAGGCAAAGACTGAACCTCGCCCCCCCTCCTAAGGGAGCCTCGCCACGCTCCATTATTGCACGCATCCTCAACTTTCAGGATAAAGTCGCTATTTTGCTTCTTGCAGGTGAAAAAGGCCCGCTTAAAGCGGGACTCCACCCTAAAGTGGAACCTCCGCTGATCGGATCCCTCCCCCCCTCCGGTGTCACAATTGACACCTTTCAGGGGGGAGGGGGGTGGAGATACCTGTCAAAGACAGGTATTTACACCCACTTCCGGGCATAGACTCCCGTGGGAGTCTACGCCATTTCCTGCCCTGCCGCGCTGTCTGCTGGGACACACACGGGTCCCAGTGACAGCGCGGAGATTTCCTATTGCGCGGCGCAACTCACGCATGCGCAGTAGGGAAGTGAAGCCGATTCGCTTCACTTCCTGATTCCCTCACCTAGAATGGTGGCGGCAGCAGCCGAGGGCCAAGCGATCGATCGGCCTCGGCTGCCGGCATCGCTGGAACCCGGGACAGGTGAGTGTCCATTTATTAAAAGTCAGCAGCTGTAGTATTTATAGCTGCTGGCTTTTAATATTTTTTTTTTTGGTGGAATCCCTCTTTAAAGAGGTACAACGGTAACACTATATCTGTCTATCCTGACTTTTCTGCTGAAGCAGTAAAAACCCGCCTGCTTACAGAAGGCCTGTCCTATGCCATCCTCTTTCCTGCCAAACTGCACATTATCCATGAAGGTAAGACTCATTTCTATACCAGCCCTAAGGAAGCCATGGCATGGCTGAAATTTGGGAGCCCCCCCCCCCCCACCTGACTCCACTTTACCCCCACACCAGGTAGTGGCGTGGCCATGGGACAGTTTTTTTTCTTTTTTGACCCCCACCGAGGTATGGTCGGGACCGTCTGTTGGTTTGGGATCCAAGGCTCGCTGTGTTTGGTATGGACGAGCGGGGAGGGAGGCTAAGGTTTTATGGGACTTTGTTGTTGGTTTTTCTTTCCCCTTTCTTCCATTGTTTTTTTTTACCCCACCCCCCCTTTTTAATCCCCACAACCCCCCCATTTGGAACGTTTTTTTTTCAGTTGGTCAACTTCGGCCCACACCCTCCTGATGGCAGATTCATGCACTTTTTTGCTCATGTGCCTGTATGTGCTTCATGGGACACATCCCTTTTGGTCATTTATTGGTTATCATGTTTATCTTTGCTTGTTTACTACTATATAATTTGTTATGACGAAGCCTCTGAGGATAGTCTTTTGGAACACTAGGGGTCTGAATGCACCCCAGAAGAGATCCCTGTTTTTTTCGGTATTGAAAAAGCGCCGTCCTCATATTATTTGCCTCCAGGAGACTCACCTCACAGGCTCCAAAATAAGGGCCTTAAAATGCCCATGGTTGTCTAACTCCTACCATGCCACCCACACTAATTATTCCAGAGGGGTTTCTATTCTATTAGCCAAATCTCATCCAGCTGAAGTGATAGGGGTTAAAACTGACCCTGACGGGCGATTTGTTGTTCTTACTCTACAAATATCCACGGTGACACTTACTCTGGTGAACATATATATCCCCCCCCCCATTTATGGTGTAGGTACTCTTCAATTTGTCACTTCAGCTTTTGAATAGACCCCCTGGCCCCCTGCTATATGTAGGAGCCTTTAATGCTATATTGGATCCAGCATTGGATCGCCTGGTGGGGTGGAGGAAGGCCCTTCCCCTCCTTTGTGGACTGGGTCCAAGTCCATGGCCCTACAGAGGTGTGGCGCTGGAAACACTTCGATGTACGCCAATTCTCCTGCCGCTCGGACTCCTTCCACACCATGTCCAGGTTGGATATGGTGTTTGTCCCAGTGGTCTCCGCTGTATCATAATTGCCCAGGGGGATTTTGAATCATGCCCCTCTTTCTGTGGACCTCCTCCTCCTCCCAGGCTCAGGACCTGCTTTTTGGTGCCTGAACCCTTACTGGCTGGAGGATGAAATAGTGCAGGGCAAGTGCAGGAAGGGCATTGCCGGATACTTGAGGGACAACTTGGACAAAGTTGACCCATCTAGTGAATGGGAAGCATTTAAGACAACACTTATAGGTACTTTTATGTCCATAACGGGGGTTATACGCAAAGATAATCAGATGCTCACAGATGAACTTGAAATGGTTATGGTTCGTGCAGTGTCTGCTTATGCCTCTAATCCTGCCTCCGACACACGGGAGGCATGGCTACGGAGCTGCAGTGAGTATGAACTCGGTCTGTTAGATCTGACGCAGAAACGCATGCTGCATGTTACTCAAAAATCATTTGAACATGGTAACAAAGCTGGACGTCTCTTGGCATACCTGACTAGACCTGACCATTCTCCCATTTCCATTCCACGTATTAGCACTGCCCAGGGTACCATCAGTGATAACCTGGGAGATATCCTAAATTCCTTCTTATGTTTTTACAAAGATCTGTATACATCTAGGGTTGACTATGACTATCTCTCCCCTCCTTATTAAATGAGGGGCGAGATGCATTGGAGGAGCCTATTACGACTGAAGAAATTACTGTAGCCATTTCACAAATGCCTGCCCATAAAAACCCCGGTCTGGACGGTTTCCCAACCGAATGGTACACAGAATTTAAAGATCTTGTGCCCCCTTTCCTCTTAAGGACCTATAACAAAGCCCTGGACATCGGAAATCTTCCCCCATCGATGTGGAAGGCTCTGATTATACTTTTATTGAAACCCCGTAAAGATCCACTTAAAATGTGAATCTTATCGTCCAATTTCACTTATTAATGTGGACGTTAAGATTCTGGCCAAAATGATAGCTAATCATTTAAATAGCATAGTTACGTCCCTGGTCAACAGTGACCAAGGGGGCTTTATTCCCGGCAGGTCCACCAGCATGAATATCCGCAGGTTGTTCCACAACCTGCAGTACCCACATGATTGCCCTCACACCCATGCCATTGTGTCCTTGGACACCTGCAAGGCCTTTGACAGTGGGGAATGGCCATACCTCTTTCAGGTATTACAAATGTATGGCTTTGGCCCCCGTATTGTAGCATGGATAAAACTCCTTTAAACCTCCCTGGTGGCTCGGATCTGAGTCAATTCCACTATTACCGAACCCTTCCAAATGACCAGAGGCACTCGACAGTGGTGCCCGTTGTTGTCCCTCTTGCTTGCACTGGCAATGGAACTGTTGGTAATTTGTGTCTGCTCTTCCCCTCTAATTAAGGGACTCCCAATTGCTAATATAGAGGAACGCATTGACTCTACGCAGATGACACATTGGTGTACCTGGCTGACACCGATGGGTCACTGCAGGCCCTGTTGGAAGAGGTCACTACCTTCGGAGACTATTCTGGCTTCCGGGTGAATTTGGATAAGTCCAGCCTTTTCCCCTTGGACGTGACTGATCCCCCCCCCCCCCCGATACACTCTGAGTCCAAGCTCCAAGTGGCATCCTCCTTTAGGTACCTTGGGGTGTTGGTGCAGACCCCCCTATCCCTATATACCACTAATAACCTGGATCCCCTCCGGGCCCACCTTCAGAAGCAGACCAGGTAGTGGATGGACCTGCCACTAGTCCTTATGGGAAGGGTCAATGTACTCAAAATTATATATTTACCGAGACTTCTCTACATCCTTGCTAACTCTCCATGCAGAATACTGAAATCCACTTTTAAACGAATAGACACAATATGCACAACTTTCCTGTAGAAGGGTGGTTCCCCCAAAGTGGCACTTGAGACTATTACCTTTTGTACCACTAGAATCTAAGCTCTATGAGTAGGGCCCTCCTGTACCTTTTGTATTGTACTGTAATTGTGTTGCCCCCCCCCATGCATTGTAAAGCACTGCGTAAACTGTTGGCGCTATATAAATCATGAATAATAATAATAATAGAGACACTGCTGCTGCCAGCACACCTGGCAGGCCTGGCGTTTCCTAATTTTTCCTGTATTATCAGGCTTCTCAGCTAGTGCACATTCATGATTGATTGTGCCCGGCCCCATCCAACGCCTGCACCTCCACAGAGGGGGCCATTGCATCTTCCCTGGAAACCTTGCATAATATCATTTATAGAGGCCAAGTCCCTGACCGTCCCAGTACCTCTATGCTTAACACCTCTCTTTCATTATTCCGCTATATTGTCCCAAAGATAACCATAAATACCTGGCTAAAGTCTCCAAATAACCCCCTGTGGTTTAACCCTAATCTTCAGGAATTGTTTTCCCTCCCGGACCCCAATCGATGGTACTCCAAGGGGGTTAAATACAGTATCTATGCCACCTGTACAATACCCAGGGTTTTAAAACCTTCTACCAGCTACGCTTAGACTTTGACTTACCAAGATCGTACCTATTCTACTACTACCAGCTCAGGCATGCGATCCACGCATAGTTGGCTCCCTGGCTGACCCCACTGACTTGCTCCCATTGGAAAAACTACTCAGACACCTAGACCCCACTAAATTAGTTTCCACCTACTATGCAGCCTTAATGTCTGACTTCAACCCCAGGTTTCATAAGGCACAAGCGAAATGGACATCTCTGGACATGTCTTTGATGGACGAAGACTGGTCAGAATTCAGTGATACATATAAAACCTCTGTTATTGCCTACAGGGACCGCATCATTCAGATTAAGATCTTTCATCAGACCCTCACCCTGGCCAGACTGCATAAGATGGGTCTCGTGCCCTCAGCTGCCTGTTTTTGCGGCTGTGGCCAGGAGGCCGACTTTCTACATTGCTTTTGGGCGTGCCCAATGGTCCAGGATTTCTGGAAAGAAGTGGGTGCTTTCACCTCACTGGCGTTAGGTCTCCCAAATGTACTCCACTCCAAGAATTGCCTTTTAGGCATCTTTGGTGATTTACCCATATTGTCCCATGCCAAGAGGCTGCTCCGCATACTCCATTTTTATGCCAAGAAAACTATTCTAATGTCCTGGAAGGGTGCACAGACCCCTCCGAAATCCTTCTGGATAAAACTTATTAATGACTCTATCCCACTTTATAAACTGACTTTTGAACTCAGAAAAAGGAACAAAACCTTTCACAAAATTTGGGGTAGATGGTTGGCTAGCCCGCTAACCCTATCCCAGCGCTGATTATACCACCCTCAGTTGTCCATTGATGTGCTGTGCCCCAAATATTTCTAATAATTGCTTACACCTCCTTCCCTGACTTGATAGCATATTTGCACTTTATACCATTATGCCCATGTTAAATCTTTTGCACTGATGTCTGTGTAATTTCCTATGATTTAGTATACTGCCTAAAGTTGTATACCCCCTGTACGACCAGACTGTCTGGCACTATTGCTGTTTTTTTTTTTTGTATTTTGTTGTTTGTGTTTTTCTGTTTTTCAGTTTGTCTAAAACCTAACAATAACCTAACAATAAAAAAAAGGTAGCAAAGTCATCTGTCGCTCCCGACACCACCATTGGGAACACACTCTGAATTACCGCAGTCAGTGAAGCCTATACTGCTACCAGCCCCAAGATCCTGGGGGTGCCAATGGTGCTCTGAACAATAGAGGGCTTGTATAGTGGATTACCAGTCTATTAGTACAGCAAATGAGTCTAAAATTAAAATCTCTAAGCCCTTGTACACGCGGTCGGACATTCCAATGGACGATAGGACCGTGTTGTTGGATAATTCGACAGTGTGTGGGCTCCATCCGACTGTTTCCGTCGGAGTATCCGACGGACCAAGTTTTCCAGCTGGGCTATAAAATTTTCCGACAACATGATCTGATCGGACTTTGTCCGATCATGTGTAGAGAATTCCGATCGGACAAAGTGCCACGCATAGTAAAAGGAAAGGGAGTAAGGTCGCGCTATGGGGCAATCTAATGTTATATTGGTATGAGCGGCCTCTATTCAAAGGGCGTGGCCAGACAACGTACACCTCTTCGCTTAGACGGCGGCATAGCCGGGCGGGATTTTTAAACAGAGCATTGCAAGAAAACTTTCTTTCTAATCGAATGTTTGTGAGTAGTTTTAACTTCATATTAATAAAATTTGTTTTACAAACATACTGCACAATGGATATGCCTCTTACTTGTTACATATAACGAGGCACGCTATACGAACGGAGGAACGAGGGACCCCCAGGACCACAGCAGAGACAAGCCAGAGAGCAACACAGTGGCTTACACTGTGAAGGCTGATCCACCCCGGACGGGGTTTTACCTCTGGTGAGAGCAAGCACATTAGCAGTTACCAAGCACAGAGAACAGCTATTGCAGTCACCCTCTTCCTTCTCCTTTCAAAGACACTCATAGCAGATTTTTCCACCAATTTTTTCACTGTTTTTTCACTGTTTTTTCACTGCTTATTATTAATATTTTTTTATAAAAAAACAATTTTTTGTTTTGCTTTTTCTATTATTCAATTTTTAATTTTCCCTTTTATATGGACTGGTCATTTACTATTTTTTAGACCACTCACCTCTTTAATTTTAATTTTAATTATTAAGTTTTAATTTTTAATATTAATTTTTATTTTTTATTTTTTATTTTTTATCCCCTCATGGGTTATTCGTCACATGGTTTTTATGTGAGCACCTAATTGAGATATAATATACAAAAATGTCAATTAATCATACAATTACTTATTTATTTAATTATTTTGGAGTTGTAATTGTGTATTTCAACACTTGCACATGTTTTTTCACTGGCACTTAATACTTAAATAGAAGTATCGCATGTTTATTTATGGTTTATTAATATTTATAAGGTAGCACAATAACATATATGGAGAAATAATCATTAGAGATTACTGTTGGGTATGCACAGATAGTTCTTACTTTTATTTATGTTTATTTTATATTTTTCATTATCATTTACCAGCAAGCTGGAAAATCTATACAAACCATAACCAAGTATTAATTTTTCAAACCAAAAAGGTATAGCGCCAAGTCTATTTCCCCTCCTCATTTCACTTTAAAGTGCCACGCATGCTCAGATCAAATTCCTAGACCAAAGCTATTGGCTACTAGCCTGAACGTAGTCCCGTCCTAGCGAAATAACGTCATTACGTTAAGTACAAACAGATTTTCTGACAACTTTGTCCGACTGTGTGTATGCAACAGTTTTGGACAAAATCCGACGGATTTGGTTGTCGGAATGTCCGACCGTGTGTACAAGGGCTTAGAGTATGCCAGCTGATTTCAAAATAATTATGTCACAAGTTCTTAATAACTCCAAACTTAAGATAGACTTAGGGAAAGGATAGAGCGGAAGAGAGGAGATAGATGCGAGTGAGAAGAAGTAAAAGGTGCCAGATTCTGGGGTAACACCCAAACTTATGCAGTGTTGGTGCTTGGGATTTGAGAAATTTCCATGCATTTGGCCCAAGGTTCCCATTTTGCTTCAAATATTTTGGTTCTGTCTAGGATAGAACTGACTATTTTTTCCTGGGCCATAATCCACAATATCTTTCTTTTGGCTGCTAGAAAAGATACCTTGGGTCAATTCCAGGCCTTAACTATAGTGATTTTTGCATCTAGCAGCATAAAGAAGATTCATTGTTAATGTGTTTGTTTTTTTTTTGTATGTGGCCATTAAGAAGGGCTATATAGGGGGACTTTGGGACTGAGTGGCCCAAGACTTTATAGATTAGGGAACATTTTATTCTAAAACCCCCTAATTCCCACATACGTGAAACATTGAACCCAATATGTGACATTCCCTGAAACATAATGGGGAGGAAGAAGGAAGATGGCAGCAAGCCTGGTATGGACCAGATACTATCTGGTAAGAACCTTGGTTTCTATTAGAGAGATATTAAGCATACCTTTGAAGGATCTAGAAACCGATTATTGCCAATCCTCCAGATGTATAGGAAGTTGGAGATGTATTTGGAAAGTGACGAGTAGATTATAACTTCCTACTCTGAAGTTTGGAGGTAAGGGGGGGTTGGTTTGTTTTTCCAAATGGAAGACAAAAAGTGAGATGGTGAAACTGAAATCTTTCTGAATCAGGGAGATCTAATTTGTTTACAGTGTTTTAGTGATAAAGGGCCTGTGACAGAGAAGTAATAGCCAATACAGTACGTCCTCTTGTTGGCCACCATTGGAAGGATTTAATGTCCATGCCTGGGTTGAACAGTGGGTTGTGCAAAATGTAAGCTTGAGGTTGAGTTTCAGAGATCAGGGAAGGCAGATGTCTCAGAATATCCCATAGAGACAAGGAGTGGGAGAGAGAGTGGGGGACATTACCGAGGGTCTGGCTTTTCGGGGACACCAGAGCAGGAAGTCTAGCATGTATGTTGGGACTCTATGTGTATCCAATCAGGCTTCTCTAGCTTAGAGTAGACCAGGGATAGTTAGGCTAGCCTTGCTACCTGGTAATACAAGAAAAGGTTGGAGAGTCCCAGTCCCTCCCTGTGACTTGGGACTAAAGAGAACGGGTTGAGAGAGTCTATATCCAGTTTTCCCCCATATAAACTTTATTACTTTTCCCTGAAAGGATTTGATGTGATCTCTTCTGATCACTTCTGGGAGAGACATAAATAGGTAGAGTAGTCTAGGTAACAGGGTCATCTTGACTGAGATGATTCTACCTAACCATGACAATTTGAACTGTGTCCAAGATTTTGGTCAGAATCTTCAAGTTGTTGTCAATCAATGAAATGGGTCTATAATTCCCTACTAATTGTGTGTCTTTATCTGGTTTAGGGATCAGGAAGATGAATGCCAAGTTATGATCCTTGCCGCTCTTACAGTAAAGAACTCTCTACATAGTTTAAGGTTAAACCGCTTTTCTTCTAATTTTAATGAGTGGCCAAATGTCTTGTTAAACTCCCATCCGCAAAAAAAGTTTTATCCCTATTGTGGGGTCCCTAGTACGGTATTTTTAAACTGAAATGATATCCCCCTCAAGCGTCTCTTCTCCAGAGAGAATAAGTTCAGTGCTCACAACCTTTCCTCATAACTAATATCCTCCAGACCCTTTATTAGCTTAGTTGATCTTCTTTGTATTCGCTCCATTTCCAGTACATCCTTCCTGAGGACTGGTGGCCAGAACTGGACAGCATACTCCGGGTGCAGCCGGACCAGAGTCTTGGAGAATTATCGTTTTATCTCTGCAGTTGATCCCCTTTTTAATGCATGCCAACTAAGATATCTTTTATACTACTCTTTGATCTCCACCTTTTTTTTTTTCTTTCCCTCACCTTGTTTGGTTCACATTTCAATGTCTGCGGTTGTTTTTTCACATTTGCATTTCATTTTTACTTCAACTTCCCCTTTTTTGTTTTTTTATTTTTCATTGTGCACTAGCAAGTTCTTTAATTGTCCATTTTTCTCACCACACTCATCACTCACAGACAATTGCATTTAGCTAGTTCCTTTTCCTCTTCACACATACACATTTGTCACCACACACTTGCCTTTTAGTTTTTGGTCATAGCGCGAGTTTTTGTTATGCAGTCATTCCCCTCTTTCCCTTCCCATTTTTGGTAAAAAAAAAAAAAAAAATTCTCCTTTGTTCCTTCCCTTTTCCATTTTTCCCTCCCCCCCCCCTCCCTATTTGTGTTTTCCTTTTCACTTCATCTTTCCATGTCTGTCTACACTCCCCTCTCACCCCTATTGTTCCACTATGCATCCCTCACTTCTCCCTTCCTGTCCTTCCTCCCTCTCTTTCCCCCCATTTTTTCCTTGATATTTGATGTTCAACCACGGGTGCGCCTCTTGCCCTCGGCTACCCACCCGAGATTTTGGGAACCTAATGCTGTGACTCCTCGTAAGCCACGCCGGGATGGTTTGCTGCCCCTCCGACTGGTGTTCCCTACCGGCCGGGGGTCATTGGTGGGATCTAATAAGGGACTCTACCCTGACGATATAGGTCCAGGAGACACTGTGCAACACGATGCAAGTGGCAATTATAAAGATAAAATGATGTAGTTATAGTGATCAGATTTTATTATATCACATTTTGTGTTTTTTCTTGCATGTACTTCAATTTATGCTAATGCTTTTACAGCGTACACATCTCTGAAGAAGACCCTGCGGGTTCAAAACGCGTCAGTATTATCATCATTGTAGCACTTGACTATTGTACATTATTATGTTGCAAATGTTCCCACTTGCGCTGGTGCTTTAATGTTTATATCTCCTGTACCACAGCTCTTATTTTAACCAATTATGCTCGCACATTCATTATTTTAAAAAACTGTTTTTTTTGATAATTTCTCTAAAAAAAAAATGAAGTCTATTTTTATTCCTTCGTAGCATTTTTTTCTTCATTTTTTTTTTTAATTATTTGCTGCCTTGAACACCCCATATGGGGGAATTTCCCTCTTTGCCAATATTCTGTTTGCTTTGTTAGCAGCAGCTTGGCATTACATGCCATTGCTGAGCCTATCTACTAGGACCCCATGTCCTTTTCTATCCTAGATTCCACCTGTATCTTCATGAATCCATGCAGATTACTGCTAATGATACCGTTCTTATTACTAAAATCTTGTATATAGTCCCTTATTACCCCCTCCAAGAGTTTACATACTATTGATGTTAGGCTAACTGGTCTGTAATTCCCAGGGATGTATTTTGTGCCCTTTTTAAATATTGGGGCTACGTTGGCTTTTCTCCAATCATCTGGTACCATTCCAGTCAGTAGAATGTCAGGGAACTCAGTCAAAGAAATGCCACACCATTGTTACATATTTTACCAAGTACCCTTGGATGCAAGCCATCTGGTCCCAGTGATTTATTAATGTTAAGTTTCCCAAGTTTAATTTTAATTCTGTGCTCTGTTAACCATGGAGGTGCTTCCTGTGATGTGTCATAAGGATAAACACTGCAGTTTTGCTTACTGAAGCTCCCTGATTCCCTCATAAAGACAGAGGAGAAGAATAAATTCAATGCCTTCGCATTCTCCCCATTCCTTTGTAATCAGATGTCTTTCCTCATTCTTTATGGGGCCAATGTGGTCTGTCCTCCCTTTTTTACCGTTTACATATTTAAAGAATTTCTTGGGATTTTTTTTTGCTTTCCTCTTGTATGTGTGTTTTGTGTTCTAGCTTAGCCGCCCTAATTACACCCTTAAATTTCTTGTTGCATTCTTTATAAAGTCTGAATGCTGATGATGAGACCTCAATCATGTATTTTTGTAAGGCCTTCTCCTTTGCTTTTATTTGCGATTTTACATTGGTGTTAAGCCATCCAGGACTTTTGTTCACTCTTTTAAATGTATTACCCAATGGGATGCATTGGCTAATGCCTGTATTTAATATGCTCTTAAAGCAAACCCATCTCTCCTCCATGTTCTTTATTCCTAAGATTTTATCCCAATTCATGCTTTCTAACAAGGTTTGCAGTTTAGGGAAGATGGCTCTTTTGAAATTCAGTGTCTTTGAATTCCCCTTATGTTTCCTATGTGTGTGATTTATACTGATGCCAATTGACCTGTGATTGCTGTTTCCTAAATTGCCCCATATTTCCACATCCATGATCAGGTCTGTATTGTTGGTAAACAGTAGATCCAGTAACGCTTTATTTCTAGTTGGTGCGTCTATCATCTGAACCATGAAATTTTCCTGCAGGACATTTATGAACTGGCGAGCCTTAGACGAATGCATGGTTCCCTCTGCCCAGTCTGTCTGGATAATTAAAATCCCCCCATTATGATAACACTTCCCATCCTTGCTGCTAATCCAACTTGTGATATGAGATCCATCTCCCCCTCCTCCCTCAGGTTAGGGGGCCTATAGCATACTCCCAGTAATATTTTCCCCTTAGCTTCATCCCTTTGGAGCTCTACCCATAAGGATTCCACCTCTTCCCTAGCCCCTTAGCGATGTAATCTCTCACATTCACTTGCACATTATTCTTGATATATAGGCATACCCCTCCCCCTTTTTTAGCCTCTCTTTCCCTGTGATAAGTGGTATACCCTTGAATGGTTGCCAGCCAATCATGAGAGCTGTTGAACCAGCTCTCTGAAATTTCCACCAAAGCCAAATCCTCCTTGTACAACAGTATCTCTAACTCATCCATCTTGTCCTCTTGGCATTGGTGAACATGCCACGTAGTTTAGACTGGTCACATACTATCCTCTTATTGGGTGTTCCGAGATTGCAACTAGGACTTGTTACTATACTTACCTTGGGTTTATGTCCTTTAGTCAACATATCACTAATGCCCCAATACTAGCCTCTAATATATGTTCCGCGCTGACTATCTGTCACGTACCTGGTGGAAGGAGCCCGGAGTGCAGGGAGCGGCCTCTCGTAATCCTCTGGCTCGAGATCCCCTGAGAGTGGGAACAGGGACTCTAGAGGTCAGAGGGCACAAGTGCCAAGTCCGTGTAGGTGGGCTTGGTCCTGGAGCTGGTGTCAGACAGCAGCGGGTGCAGGCGGATGATTCTGGAACAGCTGGAGAGCAGTCAGCGGCTGGCAGCAGGTGCAGGTGGTCACACAGGAACGGCTGGCAGGCTGGCAGCAGCGGTCATGGAGACAAACTGGATAAGCAGGCAACAGCAGGGTCAACACAGGCCGGGTCGTCAACGGGCAGGCAGTAGAGGTACCGAAGGAGAAGGCAGAAGCGTGGTCAGGAAGTCCGAGGGTCAAGGCTGGCAGCAAGCAGGGGTAAACAGGAACAAGCCGGGTAGATCAGAGGCAGGAACAATCAGGTTTAGCAGAGGTAACTCACAGGAACGCTGTAGACAGGACAGCACCGGGCCACTAGAACGGATCACTTAAGAAGCCCTCTGGGCGCCAAGAACGGTCGCACGGCGTGCCCGTTCGCACCCACGTGAAACCGTGCAACCGTTCGTGACCCCGCGCACCCACGTGCGCACGTTCGCAACCTCGCGCACCCGATCGTACCTGCTCGCACCCGCGTGCGTCCGTTCGCGCTAACGCGCGCCCGGGAAGACCTATTAGCGCTCAACGGACCAATACTGTGGGTAAGTCTTCCATGGACTGCTGGAACTCGGAACCGACCATGACATTGCCCCCCCCCCCAAGGGGCAGCCTCCGGATGCCCAATTGAGCCATTTTACTAGGATGGGCCCTTTTAAAGGCAAGAATCAGTCTCCTGGCATGAATGTTGGATTCAGGTTCCCAAGAATTTTCTTCAGGTCCGTACCCTTTCCACTTCACCAGGAATTGAACTTGATTCCGTCTACGCCTACAGTCCAAGATAGATTCCACCTCGTACTCGACTTCACCGTCGATGATCACAGGTTCAGGTGGGACAATCCTCCGGCTGTCAAAGGGATCCGGGATGGCTGGTTTGAGTAACGCTACATGGAATACGGGGTGAATCCGGAATGATTCTGGCAGTTTTAGCTCAAAAGCTACGTCGTTTATCTTCTTTACAATTGGGAAGGGACCCACAAACCTTGGTCCCAATTTCTTAGTAGGACAGGCCATCTTCAGATTCAACGTGGAGAGCCAAACCTGGTCCCCAACCTTGAGTTCAAGCTCCCCCCTTCTCCTCCTGTCAAAGACTTCTTTATTATGTCTTTGGGTCCTTGCCATGGTCTCCTGCAGTAGTTTGTTGTTGGAACTAAAGAAGTCGATATTCTCCTGGACTGCTGGTACCGGGCTTTCAGGCAGGTCTTGGGACAAGAATGAGGGGTGGAAGCCGTAATTGGCGAAGAACGGAGACTGACTTGTGGCAGAGTGGATGGAGTTATTATAAGCGAACTCCGCTAACGGGAGCAAGGAAGCCCAGTTGTCCTGAGAAAAGGACGAGAAGCAGCGCAGGTACTGCTCCAGCATCTGGTTCGTCCGTTCTGTTTGCCCATTGGTCTGTGGGTGGTAAGCAGACGAGAGACAAAGATCAATTTTCAAGGCCCTGCAGAGTGCTCTCCAGAATTTAGACGTGAATTGCACACCCCGATCAGAAATAATGTTTGCGGGAACACCATGTAGCCTCACGATTTCTTTAATAAAAACCTCAGCGGTTTCTGCAGCGGAGGGGGTGCCCTTCATTGGCAAGAAGTGGGCCATCTTGGTTAGCCTATCCACTACCACGAAGATTGTGGAATAGCCTTCTGATGGAGGAAGCTCTACGATAAAATCCATTGATATCATCCGCCAAGGCCTCTCTGGAACAGGTAATGGTTTCATCAGACCCCAGGCCCTGGACTTGCTGCTTTTGTTTCGGATGCAAATGACACATGCCTCCACGTATCTTTTACAATCAGATCTCAACTGGGGCCACCAAAAGGTGCGCTGGACCAACTCGGTGGTCTTGAGGGCACCGAAATGGCCGGCCAGCGGGTGATCATGGCATGCACTGAGGACTGGCACCCGAACCTCCTGGGGAACAAAAGTTTTGCCTTCATACCAGAGAAGTTCGTCTTGGGCCAGAAGTGTGATGTTAGGTGGAGGAGTGGCACCAGCGGAGACTTGCTTGATCAGAGACAGCAAATCTGTTTGAAGAAGAAGAAAGTTCCCTGAGGTCAGGATGGTATCCGGATGTGGAGAGGTCTCTGGCTCGTTGAACATTCGGGACAGGGCGTCTGGTTTGGTATTCTTGTAACCCGGGCGATAAGTTATGTGAAACGAAAACCGGGAAAAGAAAAGAGCCCATCTGGCCTGACGTGGCTTCACCCTCTTGGCGGACTTCAAATACTCCAGATTTCTGTGATCTGTGTAAATGAGGATTGGATGTGTGGCCCCCTCCAGCAGATAGCGCCATTCCTCAAGGGCCACTTTAATGGCCAATAGCTCCCGATCTCCGACATCATAATTCGCCTCTGCTTCGGTTAGCTTGCGGGAAAATAATGCGACTGGGTGCAGACGGGCCCTAAGCCCATGTCTCTGGGAGAGAATCGCCCCAACCGCAATCTCAGAGGCATCGACCTCTAGGATATAAGGCCGGGTCGGGTCAGGATGCTTGAGAATAGAGGCCGACACAAACAAGCTTTTCAGAGTAGAGAAGGCTTCCTGAGCCTCTGGGGACCATTGAAACTTCAGACCCTGCCTGGTCAGTCTTGTGATGGGGGCGATAATAGTAGAAAATCCTCTAATAAATTTCCTATAGAAATTTGCGAATCCAACGAAACGCTGGACCCCTTTTCTGTCAGTAGGAGCGGGCCAATCACGGATAGCGGAGATCTTTTGAGGGTCCATCTCGATGCCATCTACAGAAATTACCAGCCCCAGGAATTGAATACTCCGTTGTTCGAAGGTACATTTCTCCGGTTTGGCATATAGCCCGTGAAGTCGGAGTCGGGTTAGTACTTTCCTGACGTGTTCCCGGTGTTCTGCCAGGGAGGAGGAGAAGATCAGGATGTCGTCCAGATAAGTAATGACAAACAGGTCTAGGTAGTCTCTGAAGATGTCGTTGATGAAATGCTGGAATGTGGCGGGAGCGTTACATAAACCAAAGGGCATGACTAGGTACTCAAAATGCCCGAAGCGAGTACGGAAGGCAGTCTTCCACTCGTCGCCGTCACGGATGCGAACCAGATTGTAGGCCCCCCGGAGGTCCAGCTTTGAAAACACTGCTGCTGACCCCAGTCTCTGGAAGAGTTCCGGCACAAGTGGTAGGGGATAACGGTTCTTTATGGTTATCTTGTTAAGGGCCCGGTAGTCAACGCAGGGGCGCAGAGTCTGGTCCTTTTTTTCCACGAAAAAGATTCCCGCTCCCGCCGGTGAAGTAGAGGGGCGTATAAATCCCTTCCTGAGATTATCATCCAGGTAGGACTTCAAGGTCACCAACTCAGTCTCTGATAGTGGGAAAATTCTTCCAAAAGGAATTTCTGCCCCTGGAAGTAATTCAATAGGACAATCGTATGGCCTGTGAGGGGGTAAGGTCTCCGCGCCCTTCTTGCTAAACACATCCAGGTAATCATGGTAGGCAGGTGGTACAGCTTGGCGGGTTTCTGCGTCAACTTCCAGGCAGAGCAACGAAGGGGGAGCCTGGTTGGTTCCTGACAAGCAGTGCTGGAGACAGTAAGGTGAGAGGAATCTTAACTCCCCGGTGGACCAGTCAATAAGGGGGTTATGTGCCCTTAGCCAGGGCATGCCGAGAATGATAGGGAAGAGAGGGGAGGTAATAACATCCAGACAGAGCAGTTCTTGGTGGTTCCCGGCAATGGAGGCTAATAAGGGCTGAGTCTCTTGGGTTACAGGGCCGGACTTAAGAGTAGAGCCATCGGCCAGATGTATAGAAAGTCCCCTTGCCCTGGGCCGGAGAGGGATGTTATATCTTGAGGCAAACGTTAAGTCCATAAAGCCGCTGCAAGCTCCCGAGTCAATAATAGCGTTGGTCTGGACGTTCCCTCCTGGTAGCTGCAAGGAAATGGACACAGTCAAATGGGAGGTAGTACTAGGGCAGTCTAACGTAAGGGCAGAAGATACGGAGAGACACTTACGGAGCTTGGCAGGGCAATTACGCACAAAATGTCCAGACCCTCCACAGTATAGGCAGAGATTCCCCTCCCGACGGCGTTGGCGTTCCTCTGGCGTTAAGGAAGGCCTAAGTAAGCCCAGCTGCATGGGCTCAGGGAGATCCTGACTTGTCGTGGTGACAGCGGGAGAGTTAGGATGAGGAGAGCTGCGAACCCGGGGAAGCATCCATACCGGACGAGGAGTTGTTGAGGACCGCTCCAGGCGACGTTCCCTCAGCCGCCTGTCTATCTGAATAGCTAGCTCCACCAAGGCTTCTAGAGTCTCTGGAATGCCCACTCGGGCGAGCTCGTCCTTCAAGGGTTCCGATAGGCCCATGCGGAACTGATAGCGTAACGCTGCGTTGTTCCAGTCTGTGTCGGAACTCCAGCGTCGGAACTCCGACACATAGTCCTCTACAGGTCGGCGACCTTGCTGCAGTGAGTGTAGGGCTGCTTCGGCGGTGGCGGTTAGTTGTGGATCTTCATATAACCGCGACATGGCCTGAAAGAAGATGTCCAGGGTTTCAAGGGAAGGATCCTTCTTCTCTAATAAGCGGTGGGCCCAGGACTGTGGTTCGCCGGTTAGCAGAGAGATAACATAACCCACCTTGGTGGCCTCAAGGGAAAAGGTCCTGGGCTGTAGAGCAAAGAACAGTTCACATGAGTTGCGAAAAGTCCGGAATTTCCCACGATCTCCAGAGAATCTCTCGGGTGTGGGCACCCTGGGTTCGGGTGGCAGCATTACCACAGCAGGAGTAGCAGAAGTTCCGGAAGCAGCAGAAGGAGAAGAAGTAGACAGGGCCTGGACCTGTTCCTCCAGCTGACTATAGCCCTCTTGTAAACTCTTCACTGCTTGAGTGAGGCCTGCGAGGTGGCAGCAAAGTTCATCCATAGGAGAGGCTCCCTGCGTGGGCTCGGACATGGCTGTCCTGTACTGTCACGTACCTGGTGGAAGGAGCCCGGAGTGCAGGGAGCGGCCTCTTGTAATCCTCTGGCTCGAGATCCCCTGAGAGTGGGAACAGGGACTCTAGAGGTCAGAGGGCACAAGTGCCAAGTCCGTGTAGGTGGGCTTGGTCCTGGAGCTGGTGTCAGACAGCAGCGGGTGCAGGCGGATGATTCTGGAACAGCTGGAGAGCAGTCAGCGGCTGGCAGCAGGTGCAGGTGGTCACACAGGAACGGCTGGCAGGCTGGCAGCAGCGGTCACGGAGACAAACTGGATAAGCAGGCAACAGCAGGGTCAACACAGGCCGGGTCATCAACGGGCAGGCAGTAGAGGTACCGAAGGAGAAGGCAGAAGCGTGGTCAGGAAGTCCGAGGGTCAAGGCTGGCAGCAAGCAGGGGTAAACAGGAACAGGCCGGGTAGATCAGAGGCAGGAACAATCAGGTTTAGCAGAGGTAACTCACAGGAACGCTGTAGACAGGACAGCACCGGGCCACTAGAACGGATCACTTAAGAAGCCCTCTGGGCGCCAAGAACGGTCGCACGGCGTGCCCGTTCGCGCCCACGTGAAACCGTGCAACCGTTCGTGACCCCGCGCACCCGCGTTCGCAACCTCGCGCACCCGCGTGCGCCCGATCGTACCTGCTCGCACCCGCGTGCGTCCGTTCGCGCTAACGCGCGCCCGGGAAGACCTATTAGCGCTCAACGGACCAATACTGTGGGTAAGTCTTCCATGGACTGCTGGAACTCGGAACCGACCATGACACTATCTCTACCTCTGGGCCCTCCTCTGTCACCTAGTTTAAAAACCCCTCTAACTTCTTGGTCATCTTTACTCCCAGCTGATCTGCACTCTCCTCATTTAGGTACAGTCCATCCCTTCTATAGTACTGATGATCGAATGAGACGTTGGTCCAATCCTCCAGGAACCCAAACCCCTCCTTACTACACTAATTCTTCAGCCACTTGTTTACTTCCCGAATCTCCCTCTGCCTTTCTGGTGTGGCTCGATGCACTGATAGTATTCCTGAGAATACTACCTTGGAGGTCCTTTTCCTCAATTTAGCTACCAAGTCCCTAAAATCATTCTCTAGGACATCTGCCTTTGACTGTCATTTGTGCCAACATGTACCATGACAGCAGTTCTTCCCCAATCCCTCCCAGAAATCTGTCCACCAGATCCATTATGTGCCGAATCCAAGTTCCCGGTAGACAACATACAGTTCTGCATTTAAGGTCTTTGTTACAGATTGCCCTCTTTGTTCTTCTTAGAATTAAGTCCCCTACCACCAGAGTCTGTCTCTCCTTTCCCTTCACTTCCCCCCACTCTCACTGGAGGAGTTATTCCCCTGGCAGCTAGGAGAGTCCCTCAGCTCCAGCAGTGCTGGTCCCTGACTGGTTTCACCAATGTCACTCATTGGAGCGTACTTATTGTGATTCTCCAGCCCTGGATTAGCCTCCCTGGCACTCCTTCTACCCTTCCTGACTGTCACCCATCTACTTTTTCCTAGTGCCTGCACCTCTTTGTCTCTACCCGCCTCTGTGCCGGCCCCTGACGTGTACGTTCCAGGCTCTCCTTTAGTATGGAGGGACTTCACAGTGCTGTCCATTACTTCCCGAGATTCAGAACCTGGGCTTCTAGGCAAACAATGTTCTTACATTTTGCACAGCAGTATTCACCCTCAATCGGATGATCGAGGAAGGCATACATGCCACAAGATGTACACGAGTCGCATCTCCTCACTCACCGGGCATTGTACCTACTAATTTAATAAGGATTGGGGATTATACTCTGTCCAAATTACCTAACAACTAGCTTCCTGACACTAATACTCAACAAGACAATACACAGGTACTCAACAAGACAAGTTATCCCTCCTCTAACGATTTTCAAGATCGTCTATCCAGGACAGGGCAACATGCAGCTGCTCCTGAACAACATGGGTATGATAGGTATTCTGGCTAGCCCTGGAGACTGATGTCTAGTTTATGCTCAATTGCTTCCATTCTGGAGCCAAGACTTTGGAAGTCTGAACGAATGTCATTTGTGATTTTGGCAGCTGTTTGTCCTAGGCCTCTGTCTAGCAGTTCAGATAATTTAATGAACAGAATCCCCACATTGAGGGGTATGTCCAAGCCTGAGCCTCCTAGGGTGGGAGGGGGGGGGGGGTTGATACCATAGGGGACAGCACATAGTTGTCCAATGAATACTCAATGATCGATTCTGTTGATGCAGGGAACGGGGTCAGGGTGTGAGGGTTGCTGGTGGGTGCAAGGGGGGTGTAGGCTAGAGATGCTGGGGTCAGGACTTGCCTGTGCTCAGTTTGTCCTCCCATGCTCTGATCTTGTGGCTGAGATGCAGCCGCTGTCTTGGCTTTTGGCCAATTTCCCTCAGAGGCGAATTGAGGTCCCAGATCATGGCAAGCGGAGCTTCCAGTCATGTAAATGTAGCGGGGGTTCCACTACAGAATGTTGCCAAAAGCGGACATCCTGTGGGCTGGATGGTCTGAGCAGCACGGAGCTTCTACCTTAAGTGGCTATCTTGGGAGCTTCTGTGCATGCCCTGTTGCTAGAACATTCTACGTGTTTTGCCCACATAGAAGGCATCGCAGCCACAGGTAAGTAGACAATGCCCTTTTCATAATTCACAAAATGTTGCAAGGTAAATTTAATAGAACCTATTTCCACTGGACCCTTTAAGACCCGACATGAACACATGAAGGTGAAAAATCCTTGAGCCTTTAGAATTATTACCAGCTGTTAATCAATAATCCAACTCACACTGATTGAGGGCTCATGGAAAAGCTGACTTATATAGGAAGGGGGCAGGCACATTTTCAAAATCTTGTTATTGGCCATAGTCTGCCATCTGTCAACAGTTCACAATTAATGCAATTTACTGTACTGTGGGGAATCAGCTTTTGGTGCGCAGGTGAATGAACCCATAAGTTTGCTTGAACAGCAAACCCAAACCTTACTCTGACTCTATACAAGTTATACTACCCTTGTGCTCTTTTTGCATATCCTGTAATCTGGAACTTAATGAATTATAGACTAATCTCTCACCCCTAACCTCTTTTCTTTCTTCATGCTATCACCCAAGAAAGCAAGTTTTATTCTGCACCAGGAACCTCACCAATTTCAAGTAGTGTTAGTTTTCCAAATATGTTTAGTAAGACAAACTATGAAACAATAATTCCTAAAATGTTTACTTTATGTGATCAGGGAAAACACAGTACATTGCTCAATGACAACAGCAGACGTTAAGCTAAGCTGAAATTGCATTTACATTTGTAATGCAGGAAAGAATTGATTAATTTCCCCATCATGATTCTCTTGACTTCTAATTATAAAGATTCATGTTCATGCAGTTATGACACTATCATATCAATCTTTACAACCACAAGCTATGGAAATCTTTAGTTATTGAATATAATAAGTCATAATATGAAACTGAGTGCAGTTTATAAAACTAAAAACAATGTAGTAATGCCTGAAAACCTGATCTTGAAATTTCCATATGGGTGAGATAAAGCAAGTATTAGGTAAGTATTCTTTTTTAATTTGACAAAACAAACTACTCACATAATATTTATAAGCCTTAAAGTGGTTGTAAACTCTCCCCCACAACTTTGTCCCATGTAAATCAGCATAAAAAAACCCTAATGAACACTGCTTGTAGATATCTCCTTACTTGCTTAGTATTGTCGTAATCCCTTTTGTTCTTTAGAATGACATCACTGAGCATGCCCAGATCTCCCATGATTTACGGCACACTCTGTGTATTTGTCTATTTATTATCAGGACTTCCTATGGCACACCACTGAATTCCCAGGAGACTTCATAATCACTCAGAGCTTCATCCTACACCCAATGTGACATCACGTGCAGTGCAAACCTGGCCATCGGACAGCATTACTGCAATCTTATCAGCTGAAGCTGATACACTCACACAGGCAAACACTAGATAATCAGCACAAGTAAATACTATGAAATAAAACAAGTCAGCTATGAACAGGGAAGCAGGGTTGCCATAGAAACATTGGATTGAGAAGGAGGCTTGATTAACAGTACAGGAAGTGCTCAAAGGGCAGAAATACACTCCACTGTGGATTCAGAAAACAATACTTAAGACAGCGCTGCCTAACCCCTGGAAACAAGTCTTTTTTTAAAGTTTCTTTAAACAGTAATATGCGATTTGAGCTGGATTACAGACGCTATAGTTTGATAATTACTTATTATAATGGACTAAATGAAAAGAAGCATCAGAGTGGGAGAGTTTACTTCCTCTTTAATATACAATAGAAATACCCCCATTTATATACAGTATACTATATGACATGTATTGCTTATTATAGTTTTTTTGGGGGATAACTTATGTGACAAGCATGAAGGGTTGAATTTAACCACTTCAATATGGAGCACTTTTACCCCCTTCATGCCCAGACCAATTTTCAGCTTTCAGTGCTTTCACACTCTGAACAACAATTACTCAGTCAGGCTACACTGTACTCAAACAAAAAATGTATACATAAATAGAGCTTTTTTTTGGTGGTATTTAATCGTCACTGGGTTTTGCAATACAGGCAAAGACCAAACATCTCATCTTGGAAAATGTTTAATTTTTTTTAAATTTTTTTTATTTTCTATTATAAGTAATACATTTGCTTTAATAAAATAAAAAAACGCATGTAATCAAACATAATAAAATGATTTCTAATCAAAGGAGGTGGCAGAGCTTAATGGCTGCATTCTAACTGAGCTCCATGTTCAGAGGCTTCTAATAGCGGCTAGAAGCTATCAAAATCGGTCCTGAAAGTGCACACGGCCTCCAGGTGGACAAGGAACATGAAGAGGAATTGGGGGAAGTCAAAATCTCAGAAGGGGTCCCACAAACTGACTAAACTAAACATCCTAGCCTGGAAACAGAAAAAAACAAGATGGCATGGGTGGCTCCTCACACAAGCACGACGACAGGCAGACTGCCTGTACAGGAGAAGAGAGGAAAGAACATGAGGTACAATAAAAATTAAGATTCTAACAGCCCTGTCAAACAAAAAATAATTTATTCTACAGAGGAATGTGTAAGTTACTTACAATGACACTGAACAAATGACTGTAGGAAATCCCCATGAGGATAAACTGCGTGCTTTTCCTACCTCAGGCCAGCCAGTAATTGACACTGACTTAAAAAAATGCTATTGTCACTTAAAGGGGCAATACAACATGTGACAGAATTCATGCAGAAATCTAAAATGGAATCATTAGGAGAGAGTAGGGCTGTCTTTAAGGCAGGACAAAAGAGGCAGCTGCCCTGGGCCCTGTCATTGGTGTGGGGCCCAAAGCAGCTGCCTCATACTTGCCAACTATCTTGGTTTAAATTCCCTTGGCCCTTGAAGTTTTAGTCCTGTGCTGTGTCCTGATCTCAGTGTGAAATGCTGCTACTAATGCTGTCTAGCTCTCCCCTATTGTTGTGTACAGGTGGCTCCCCTGCAGACCCTTTGTTTACATGTAAATAAAAGGCGTTAATATGTAAATAGCGTAAGCATTCAAATGTAAATATCCACGGACCAGCAGCATTCATATGTATATGAGAGCATATCCACCATTACCTATACTGAATTCTGCCCACTGGGAGATAAAGGGGCAAGCTTGAAAGTCCTGCCTGCAACTGTGGTCATTAAGCCTAACATCCCCCTGTTCTGCAAAGATAAGCAAATTGGTGGGGGGAGGGTAGTGTGGGGTGTGCAGAGGTAGGCAGAGAAGGAATTACAGTTTAGGTGCACGAATGAACTAGTAGGGGATGTGTAGGGGTAAGGAAGGTGAGTACAAAGATGATCAGAGGAGCCAGGTAGAGTTAAAGGGATGGAGGGTTGAGGTGAAGAAGATGGGGAAGGTTTGGAGTGCGGAGATTAGCAGGGGTTTTAGGATGCAAAGGTGTACTAACAGGTTGAATAAAGATATAGATCACGTGTAGGGCAGCCTAATTATTTCAATGGGCTGCTCTATTCGTTAGAAATGCGTAAGAAAGTCCCTAATGCTTTTTCAAAATCACACAGATGCACAGCACATGTCAGCAGATGCGTGAGGGCAGCACATTTCTGTGGTGTCAGGAAAGTGATTTTGAATTCGTTCCCGACACACACAAATGTAAACTCAGGCTAATTGTCTTAGTTACATTGGTGGTCAGTGTAACTCTTCTCCTTACATTGGGGCTTGGTGTAGAACCCTAGTTCACACTAGTGGGTAGTGAGAAGGTCTCCCTTACATTAGTGGTCAGTGTAAATCCCTCTCCTTACATTGGTGGTTACTGTGAATGCTTCTATTACCTTAGTGATCAGTGTAAACACCTATTATATTGGTGGCCAGTGTTGAAACTCCTCTTTATATTGGTAGTTAGTAAAAAAAATATATATATATCAGCATTGCCATTGAGCACACCCTCCCCTCCCTCCCCCACTGCCACTGATCCCAGGAGTTCTAGGATCCCTAGGAATTTTCTATCTATTGGCGGGTCCCCTCATCACCCCAGACAATGGTGTGCAGGCAGGTGGAGAGTGAAATTGCATGGAGGGGGGCCCCCCCAAGAAAATGTTTGCCCAGGGTCCAATCAATATTAAAGATGGCCCTGGGAGAGAGAGTGGAATGTGTTGAAAATAAAATGGGAAACTTTTCTGAGGTACATACTAAATGAGTGGACGCTCACTGAACTAGAAGAGGAACTCAAATAACTAAAGTTAATGGTTGCAGACCAAGAAGACAGGGCTAGACATAATATTAAATTCCATGGCATCCCAGAAAATGTAGAAAATGTGGATTAAAAACAATTCTTATGCCAAATGTCCTTAGACCTATTGCCATCTATGTTGCAACAGGAATTAAAAATTGATAGAGCTTGCAGGCTCCAAAAGACCTCTCATATATCAGAGAGTCTGTCTTGTGACCTGCTCAAGAATTCACCATTATCATATGAAAGAACAATTAATGCAATTTGCTCGTCAAAACTCTCCACTCCCAGACCCATATGCGACTATTGTACTTTTCTTAGACCTCTCTCAAGCTACCATGATGGCACGCAGGAACCTAAACTCCATCACCAAGACTTTACTCAATCAGAAGATCATATATAAATGGGGATTTCCCACTAAACTAATGATTGACAGAAATAACACTTCTTACACAATATATTCAATCGATGATGGCCTTAAGTTCCTTAAAGCCCGGGGGTCTTCTACCTGAAGATGAAGCTAATGTCATGGATAAATATCCATCAGGAAAGGTCAGCTAATACACAATACTCCTGGCTGACTAAAAGATAACTCATATTCCCTGATACCAGTTGAAGAAGAATGAATCCTTCGGGAAATTTAAGCCTTTGAAGCTTTTGTGTGTTGCCAGCTTGTTTCATTTTACAAACCCCCTTAGTAACAGTGCAGAAGTTACTGCACCCAAGAGTTGTATGACAACTACTCATTTTATCCGTTATAAGTTTTCACCTAACTCCCTTTTTTTTTTTGGGAAGCTGCAGGAATACCAAAATCCATATTGACACAAGATATATTGGTTACATAAACAAAAAGCTTTATTCATTCATAACCTTTTACTAACATGGCACAACTTAAGATGTTATCACCTATTGTGAAGGGACTCGACAGCCCTTATAAATGGAAAAACCTCTGGAACGATGCACTGAAATTCAACATTGACATTCTATGTATTCAGGAGGTGTCGCATTTAACTAGTGACAACCCTCCTAAATTCTCCCATCACAAATTTCTACATATATTCTTCTCTAACTACAAAGAAAAAAAGAGGGGTTATTACAATTATAAAAGACTCCAAGGAAGATTTGTAATAATAATCGCCAATATTAACACAATATTAACCATCGCTAATTTATATGCTCCTAACAAACAACCTACGCAATTTCTCAAGAAAATGATTAAGATGATTAGAAGAATGCAAAAAAGGTAACCTTGTTATCTGTGGGGATTATAATGCCCCAATGGACCCAAAAATAGACACCTCTAAAGGAACTCATTCTGTAAGAAATGGTTTATGTGATTTTTTTTTCACAGGAGGACCTTTTCGATCCCCTTGAGATATCTTCACTCGTCTGAAAAAGTTAAGATTATTTTTTTTTTTCCAATGTACATAAATCTTACACTCATATTGACTTCTTTATCATGGACAGAGCTTTCCTGCAGAAGGTAACTGATGCACGGATTTATAATATCTCTTGGTCAGATCATGCACTGATCTCGATCAATATAGAAATTAATCATTTACCAGCCAATACTTCACTCTGGAGAAATAACATATTCATTCTTCCGCAGGAGAAGCATCTGTCTGTGTTAAAGGAAAGATTGAAATAATTCTTTACAACTAAGGCCGCGTACACACGGGCGGATTGTCTGGCCAACTAAGTCCGTCAGACAATCCGACAGACAGTCCGTCCTACTTTTGAATGAACGGACTTGACCACACACGATGAACAGACAGTTCGCTGAAAGCTTGCGCGATGACGTGTACAGCACGTACGACGGGACTAGAAATACGACGTCCAATACACTGCAATGCAACCTTCGGCCGTGTAAATCCTTTCTGAGCATGCACCATACTTAGTCCGTCCAACTTGCCTACTCACGAGCGGACTGTCCGCTGAAACCAAGTTTGGACGGACAATATTACGGAAATTCCGAAAGACTTAGTCCGCCAGACTGTCCGCTGAAAAAGTCCGCTGAAGCCCACACACGAGCGGATTGTCCGCTGAAACACGTTTCAGCGGACCAAGTCCGTCAGACAGTCCGCCCGTGTGTACGCGGCCTAACAATATATCTTCTCCCACCATTACTAAACTTTGGTGCACACATAAAGAGTATATTAGAGGAATTTTGATACAATTAGCTTCTAAAGAGAAAAATAAAAATTATGAGCGATTAATGACCTACTGGATACAATATACAAACTTGAGAAAAATCACAAAACCTCTCCTAATAACACACACACACACACACACTACAACAATTAAACACTGCAAGAAGTGAATTGAGTGCAATCCTAATTTCTAAGCATGATAAATACCTTAAAAAAACTCAAACTGAACTGTTACTCTCAAGGCAATAGAGAAAATATTAGCATTCCAATTACACCAAAGACAGAATAGACATAAAATACAAAAATTGATCCACCTTAAATCGGGCAAGATATTCTATATCTAATGTATATTACGCTGCGCTAAAAATGTGACACCGTGTGAGTTTTCATTATAGTCTATTTCTATAAACCCACAGACATATGTAAACATATATATATAAAAAATTTAAATACCGTATATAAATCCAATGGGGTATAAAATTCCCTTATGTACTAGCCAAAAAGTACTTCCATGACCAAATGAATTCTGTGACGATCTTGATAAACCGTGACAGTCTTAATACGTGACAATCATATTACAACACTGTGACAAAAAGTGCCTGCATAAATCCATTCCACACATGTGTTCCTGTATCACAGTCCTTATTAAGAAACAGTCCTTTAGGAAATTTATGAAGGTCCTGCTGATAGAAAGTGCATATACGTGATACCCAGTGACACTCCTAATGACATGCTTCTAAATCCATCCGTGCTGCAAATCATGCATTGGTGCACTCCGGTGACCCCCTAAGTAATATGCTCACCTTAGAGCATGTGACTCAGCTGTTACACTTAGTCAAATCACGCGTATGAACCTCTACAGGGTTCTAATTTATTTCCTGGATCCCAGATTCCCAATGCTGTATCTAGGGAGTATATGAGACAAAAAGACCCAATAGTGCAATATCGCTTTTTAAATTTTTTTTGAACAAGATAAAAACACACTCCCCCGATGGGGTACTCACATGTATAAAGTGCGTCAGTGCACTGCTCTTAGTAAGGCTTATAAAGTACCAGATAGGTAAGGGTATGGCGTGTATGCCATCCTAGACAGACGCGTGTCGATACTAGGGATGATACATCTTCCTCAGGAGGTTTCTGATTGGACAGCCGACCTATCAATTAAATACAGCATCCTCGGCCATTTTGTTGTGGTCCACGGACACTCTAGTGATAAACTATATATTTTCAATGGAGCTCTCAATATAAAAATGCTATCAGGAGACACCTAATAGCAAATGACTTCCATATATCCCAATCTTGTGTGAATACTATGGAGTGCTGGATGATCCATTGGTATTCAGGCTGACTAACAGCACGCCCTGTTAAATAATACTGCAGTCAGTGAACAAAGCCCTGCAGTGCATGAAGCGAATCAAACATAACATTGCTACCCAGGACGGACATGGATGATTCACAAACCATGCCAGCTCTTATTATTATACCTCTAACATATGTTTTACTGCATCCAAGATCCAGGGATCCTGGGATCCAGGATGGAAACTATTGAACAGAAACTGGATATGACTGTCTCTAAAACTAATCAAAACTCAGATCCTATTCAAGTTCTCCAGGATCAACTGGACACAGCCCTCTCCAGGATTGACGACCTGGAAAATAGGTCCAGAAGACAAAACTTCCAAATCAGAGGCCTCACTGAATCAGTTGCTGACACTATGGCTGTTGTGCAGGATTTCATCAAACTACTGATGCCCAACATCCCTGGGGATAGACCGGGCTCACAGGGCCCTGGGCCCTCCTAAAAAAAGATGGCTCCCCAAGGGACATAGTGGTGAAACCCCACTTCTTCTCCATCAAGGAAGTAGTAATGAAACTGTTGCTTCCAGTCTCCCCTGACATGCCATACAGGTCTTCGCTGACATCTCACCTACTACCATCCAAAAAAGGAGAACCATGAAGCCTCTCCTAACAGTCCTATCCCAGAAGAACATCAAGTACAGATGGGCCTGCTTTTTTTCATGGTCTCTCAGATACCATCAAGGATGAGATAGCAGCCCGAGATATGCCCACTGAGCTGGAGAAGTTGATCATGTTTGCCATCCTCATTGACGCCAGACTCAGAGAAAGACTTAAGGAGTGCTTGCAGAAGCCTCCTGTACTTTTGTCTCCAAGCTTTGCAGTCCCACCCGTGGCACCCTCACCTCCCATGCCTCCTGGTACTGAGTTGGGCAGTGAAGGTGAACCCATGCACTTGAGTTGCACATGTCTCTCTGCGGATGAGAGAACCCTTAGGAGGAGGGAGAGATTGTGCCTTTGGGGCCAGGCAGGTTACTTTTTGAAGTCTTGTCCTACCCATCCAGGCAACGCCCAAACTTTAGGTCTGTCCGTGACAGGACCTCACGTGACGTTGTTTCATCTCCAATTATCCAGAAGGATAAGCCCCTGGTTTCGGTCACCCTTTCTTGGGCTGAGTCGTCCTTTGAGATACAAGCTCTAATCAACTCTAGGGCTGCAGGCCTGTTCATTGATGCTGCTTTTGTATCGAAGCATTCGATTCCGCTGCAGCTGCGTGACATTCCACTTGACATTGAGGCTCTTGATGGGAGACCTCTACAGCCTGCCCATGTGAAGATTGTTCCATTGTCCATGGCCGTAGGGGCTTTTCACCATGAGATAATCCAATTCCAAGTTATTTCCTCACCTAAGTTTCCACTGGTTATTGGTTATCCCTGGTTAAAGAGGCACGGCCCCTCTTGATTGTCTCTGTGCTGGGGTTCTCTTCTGGTCACCACAATGCAGTCAGACATGCTTCCAGAAGGTAGCCAAGATCCTGTGCACCTCTTCACTCTCCTCCCTGCCAGAGGAGTACCGCGATTTTAGCAATGTCTTTGACAAAGGTCAAGCTGGTAGTTTGCCTCCACACCGCCATAACTGGGCAATTGACCTTCAACCTGCTGCCATACCCCTTGTGGCGGGGTTTACCCTTTGTCGGTCTGGGAGGATAAGGTTATGGAGGAGTATGTTACAGACAAACTCTCGAGATTTCATCTGCAAATCCTTGTCTCCTGCTGGTGCTGGTTTCTTCTTTGTGAAGAAAAAGAGTGGTGAACTGAGACCTTGTATTGATTAGAGGGGTCTCAAATCATTTCACGATTAAGAATGCCTAATCGGATTCCGTTGATTACAGAGTTATTTGACCGCCTCAAGGGAGCAACGGTTTTTACAAAGCTTGATTTGAGAGGGCATACAATCTTGTGAGGATTAAGGTGGGCGACGAGTGGAAAACTTTAATACCAGAACAGGCTATTATGAGTACTAGGGATGAGCCGAACACCCCCCGGTTCGGTTCGCACCAGAACTTGCGAACGACCCCCGCGTTCGGTACGAACGTTAGAACCCCATTGAAGTCTATGGGACTCGAACGTTCGAATTGGAAAGTGCTCATTTTAACGGCTAATATGCAAGATAGTGTCCTAAAAAGGGTTTGGCGACCTGCCTCCTGCCTCAGGGGACATGGGTCACTGCAAAAAAAAGTTTTAAAAACTACCGTTTTGGCGGGAGCACTGATTTTAATGACGATTAAAGTGAAAAAAAAAGTGAAATATTCCTTTAAATATGGTGCCTGCGGGGTGTCTGTAGTATGCCTGTGAAGTGCCACGTGTTTCCCGTGTTTAGAACAGTCCCTGCACAAAATTACATTAAACGGAAATAACACCATTTAAAACTGCTTGCGGTTTTAATGTTATATCTGGTTCCTGCAATATGGTTGAAAATCATTGAGAAACATGGCATGGGTAGCCCTCCCTGCCCATTACCAGCCTATTTGGGTATTGTACGCATATTAAGGGGAACCCCGTACCCATATTAAAAAAAGGAAATGCGTGTGGCCCCCAGGCCCTATATACTCAGAACAGCAGTATACAGGCGGTGCAAACAAGACAGGGACTGTGTAGGTTTGTTGTGTTAAGTTGAATATGTTTGTCATTTTCAACCGGTACATTTTTAAAGTGTAGCTCCAGTCAAAAAAACTATCTTTAAGCTTTTTGGAAAACATAGGGAAGGGTTATCACCCCTGTATAATTTGTTTTGTCGTCCATCTTTTTTCATCTCACTTGCTGCTGTCTCCTTGCGTTTGCAAGTAGGAGATGTTTGTAAGTTGGATGTTTGAAAGTAGGGGCCTGCCCTATATTATAGCGGTATGTACTGGGTACAGAGCACGCAGACAGCACGCACTATCTCCTAACACTACTGACTGCAAGCTCTATTATTAACCACTTGTTAGCCCAATGTTTGCATAAAGTGAAAGATGAAGTTATGCTGAGTAAATAGATATCAAACATGTCACTCTTCAAAATTGCACATGCCCGTGGAATGGCGCCAAACGTCGCTACTTAAAAAATCCCCATAGGCGACGCTTTAAATATTTTTTTACTGGTTACATGTTTTGAGTTGCAGAGGAGGTCTAGGACTAGAATTATTGCTCTCGCTCTAACATTCTCGGCGATACCTCACATGTGTGGCACATGTGAGCACATGGGGACATGGGCGCTTTAATTTTTATTTTATTTTTTTATTGTTCATTTTACTTTATTTATTTTAGTTTGACATTTTTTTTCCCAAAAATATATTTTTGATCACTTTTATTCCTATTACAAGAAATGTAAACATCCCTTGTAATAGGAATATGGGGTGACAGGTCCTCTTTACAGTGAAATCTGGGGGGTCAATATGACCCCACATCTCACCTCTAGGCTGGGAAGCCTGAAATAAAAAATAAAAAAAAGATTCTGGCTTTGATCGTACTGGCGAGTTGGTAGAAGCACCGGAGGGCGGTGAGGGGTGGGGGGCGTCTATGGCTGGGTATTTCATGGTATCACCGAGTATGGCTGGGTATCTCTGAGTATGGCTGGGTATGGCAATTTATGGCAGGGTATTACAGAGTATTGGCGGGGTATTGGCGGGGTACTACAGAGTAATAGCAGGGTACTGCAGAGTATTGGGGGTACTGCAGAGTAATGGCGGGTACTGCAGAGTATTGGGGGGTACTGCAGAGTAATGGGGGTTACTGCAGAGTAATGGGGGGTACTGCAGAGTAATGGCAGGGTACTGCACTGCAGAGTAATGGCGGGGTACTGCACTGCAGAGTAATGGCGGGGTACTGCAGAGTAATGGCGGGGTACTGCAGAGTAATGGCAGGGTACTGCACTGCAGAGTAATGGCAGGGTACTGCACTGCAGAGTAATGGCGGGGTACTGCACTGCAGAGTAATGGCGGGGTACTGCAGAGTAATGGCGGGGTACTGCAGAGTAATGGCAGGGTACTGCAGAGTATGCACTGGTATTGCAGAGTATTGGCAGGGAATTGAGGAGTTAAATTCGGTGAGCAGCGATGTGGGCACTGCAGATGCAGCCCACATCGCTGCTGACACCGATCTCTTTCCCCTCCGCTGTACCGATCGGTACAGAAAGGGGAGGGAGGAACAGGCGTCATAACACAACGCCGGTTTGTTTCCAAGTGATCACTCCGTCATTTGACGGAGCAATCACGTGGTAAACGGCCGCTATGAGCGGCCGTTTACCATGATGCGCCGGGTCCTATGGACCCGGCGGTCACGGATGCTCTCGAGTGCGCACACCTCGGGGCACGCGAGAGCAGAATTCTGGGAGGCCGTTAATTAACGGCCTCTCTGAGTTAAACAACCGCCCTGAAGCCGTTAATCGGCAATGGGCAGTTGTTAAGTGGTTAAAGCTAGATCACTAGCTATATAGGTGAGGTGAATATAGTGGTGTATACTGCAGTCAGGGCACAGACAACAACCACTACACAGCAGCAAGATAGGAAATCAGCCAAAAACGATTGGTGTGTACTGTGTTGAAGGTACACAGAACACCCACTGCTTCAGATGCAAAGTAACACACTACAGGAGGCCGCCTTAAAGGCGGCCTTATATAGTGTGGGGCGTGCACTACACAGCCTGAGCTATGATTGGCCACAGGCAGGATGCCTGTGGCCAATCATGGCTCTCCTCGCTGCCGGCGCTGCGATTGGCCAAGCATGCGGGGTCACAGTGCATGCTTGGCCAATCATCGGACAGCAATGCACTGCGCCAACGCAGTGCATTGTGGTCCGCGCGCGCGTCACTCGAATTTTGACGCGAACGGCCAAAACGTTCGGAATTCGCCGAACGGCCGAACAGCCAATGTTCGAGTCGAACGTACGTTCGACTCGAACACGAAGCTCATCCCTAATGAGTACCTCGTAATGCCTTTTGGCATTTGTAACTCCCCAGCATTTTTACAGGAATTTAATAACAATATCCTCCGAGATTTGTTTTTTGATTTGATTTGATTTGATTTATGTGAGATTTGAGATTTATGTGTGGTGGTTTATCTCAATGATATCCTCATATTTTCCAAGTCCCTGGAGAGCCACCACACAGATATCTGTCGTGTGCTTCCGAAACGTATGCCGCGTACACACGATCAGAAATTTGGCCAGCAAAAAGACCTTTGAAATCATTTGGTTGGAAAATGTGATCATGTGTATACTCTTTCAGACTTTTGCTGGCCAAATTGGGATTGAGATTGGGAGCATGTTTTCAACTTTTCGGTCAGAAAAAGTTCCTATCCAAAAAGGCATTTGTGTGTATGCAATTCCGACACGCAAAAACTCACGCATGCTCAGATTCAACTACGAGACGGAAGCTATTGGCTACTGGGTATTGAACTTCCTTTTTCTAGTCCTGTCATACGTGTTGTACATCACCTCATTCTTGACTGTCAAAATTTGATGTGACCGTGTGTATGCAAGACAGCTTGAGCGAAATCCCATCGGAATTCCCTTGGGAAAACCATCAGAGCTTTTTCCGACCAAAATTCCGATCGTGTGTATGCGGCATAAGATAGAACGATCTCTATTGTAAACTGGAGAAGAGCAAGTTCCATTGTGAACAGGTTAAATTCCTGGACTATGTCATTTCCACTGCTGGTTTTTCGATGGACCAGAGAAACTTCTGACAGTCCTACAGTGGCCCTGACCTGTGGGATTATGTCCTTTGCAGCGTTTCCTGATCTTTGCCAACTATTAGAAGTTTATTCATAACTTCTCATCTCTGGTCAAGCCACTTACTGATATGACCAGAAAGGACGGTAACCCACAGAGTTGGTCTCTGGAGTCCATTAAGGCCTTTGAGAGTCTCAAGGCTGCCTTTGTTTCTGCTCCTGTGTTGGCACATCCTGATCCTAGGTTACCTTTTATCCTTGAGGTTGATGCTTCTGAGACTGGTGTTGACGCCCTTCTGTCTCAACGTCCTACCTGCAAGAGTGCAATTACGAGATTGGTGACAGAGCTGTTGGCGATCATTTTAGCCCTGAAAGAATGGAGACATCTGCTCCAATGTACCACTGTGCCGGTTCTCATTCTTACTGACAATAAGAATCTCACATTCTTGTCTGAGACTAAATGCCTTTCTCCCAGAAGGGCTCAGTGGGCTCTTTTCTTGTCTAGTTTCAATTACATTGTCTCTTTCTTACCCGGTACCAAGAATGTAAGGGCTGACGCCTTATCACAACAATTTCCCTCCACTTCCAAGTTGGAGTTGGTTTCCGATTCCTGTGATTCCTCCTGATCATATTCTGGCTACAGTTCAAACCAGTCTCACTTCTCCTTTGGGTGACAGAATTCTTGCTGCTCAGGCCCATGCTCATCCTGCGAAACCTTGTGACTGCTGCTTTATCCCAGAGAGTCTCCATATTGCCATGCTCCAGACTTACCATTCTCTCAAGGCAGCTGGCCACCCTGGGAAGAATCAACTCGTTTGGGCCATTTCCCAACGATTCTGGTGGCCTAGTCTACGTGCTGATGTACCTGCCTTCATAGCTGCCTGTTCCGTGTGTGCTCAGAGTAAGACTCCATGACACCTTCCAGTGGGCCTCCTACAAACCATACCCAATGGCGAGAGGCCCTGGACCCACCTGTCTATGGATTTCATTGTGGAGTTACCCAACACCCAGGGAAACACTGTTATCCTTATGGTGGTTGACCGGTTCTCAAAGATGTGTCATTGTATTCCACTTAAGAAGTTGCCCACTTCTAAGGAACTGGCTTCCATTTTTGCTCCGGAGATCTTTCGCTTACATGGGCTACCCAAGGTGATTGTCTCAGACAGGGGTAGTCAGTCTGTGTCCTGGTTCTGGTGAGCCTTTTGTGCACAGTTGGGAATTCAGCTTGCTGTTTCCTCTGTGTATCACCCGCAGTCTAATGGGGCCGCAGAATGAGCCAATCAGTTCTTGGAGCAATTCCTACATTGCTACATTTATGACCATCATAACAACTGGCCAGAGCTATTACCATGGGCAGAGTTTGCTCACAGCAATGCCTTGAATTCTCCTTCCCAATTGTCCCCGTTCATGGTGAGTTATGGTTTCCAACCTTCCATGTTGTCTGACTCGTTTGTTCCGCAGAGTATTCCTGCATTAGAGGAGCATCTCCGTGGTCTTTGTTCCACTTGGGCACCAGTCCAGGAAGCTTTGTGTCATGCTAATGATAGGTACAGACTCTATGCTGACCGCAGCTGCCTGCCTGCACCTTCCTAGCAGGTTGAGGACAGGGTCTAGCTGTCATCTCGCAACCTCCGACTTAGTGTTCTCTCACTGAAGTTCACACCTTCGTTTATTGGGCCTTTCCGTATTCTTCACAGGATTAACCCAGTGGCTTACACATTAGACCTTCCTACTAATATGCGTATTTCAAATGGATTTCATGTCTCTATATTAAAACCTTTGGTCTGCAATCACTTTACCCCCTCAGTGCCATGTCCTCACCCTGTACATGTTGAGAACCATGAAGAGTATGAAGTACAGTCCATTGTTTATTCCCGTAGGTTCCGTGGGTGCATACAGTAACTGGTGCGTTGGACTGGCTATGGTCTGGAGGAATGCTCTTGGGTCTCATCCAGGGACGTACATGCCCCTGTCCTCCTACGTGATTTCCATAGATATTTTCCCCTCAAGCTTGGTGGTCCTCCAAGGGGGAGAGGTCGTTGAGGAGGGGGTATTGTCAGGGCTGGGCTCTCAGCTGTTGGCTAATTGCCAGCTCCCAATTCTCTCCACAGTTACTCTATAACTTATTGAACCATAGTTGAGACTGAATACACAGGATACAACAGATGCTTGTGTGTGCAGAAAGCCGACACGTTTCTCAGACTTGTTATCTGCTTCTTCCAGGCAGCTCGGCATACATCTATAACATTGTGTAAATTAAAAATAAATAAATATCATTAATACCAACAACATGTTTTTCATATGTTAATCACATTCATGAAGAATTATATAGATATGAGTGCTCACCAAACTTGTAGTATTGATACCTCAATGAACACAGCACCAAAAGAGAGCAGAGATGGCACACCCTGCAAGAATGGGACAGTGAAGCCAAATTCAACCACCTGGTCTGATGGATGTTGGACAGCATAAAAAGCTTGATATGAAGGGGACCAGTAGTCATCTAGGAATGCCAAATAATATCGTTTAAGGAGATGTGTCTATGTCTATGTCTCTGTCACCTGATTATATAATCATGATCACAATGGTAAATGGGTAAGGAGCATATGCGGCGGATAACAAGGTGGATTTGGGTGTGGGGCATGGATAGAAACGTCCAATTAGCTCATATTATAGACAAACCTTCCCACCCGAAAAAAATAATAATCCCACCACTGAAGCAAATAAGGCAAAGAGCTTAGGTATGAATAAAATACCACAAGTACACTATATGTACTGGGACGATAAGAATGATCATCCTCATTATAGTAGATATAAACCCTATGGCATAGATGGACTCAAGGGCTCAGGGAGAGATTGTTGCCGCAAAGGTATGCCCATTAAATATACATTTTCAGATAGAATAAAGGAAAACACCAAGGTACCCATAAATATTAAGATTACTGAACAAAATATATATATGACATTACCTCCAAATGACCAGACAGGAAAGAACCCCACAAAGAGACCAGAGAATAGGGTGCAAGTGCACCTCGATATAGACAAGCTCCATAAACTGTCACAACGATATGCGTCTCCACTGAGGAATCGCACATTTAAGACGTTGTGCTTAAATGTGCGATTCCAACCGGAAGTGAACAAGCTGGAGATGGCTCGCTGACCTCACTTCCGTGAGGTAGCCCCTGCCAGTGCGCATGCATCAGTCTGCCGGACATGTGACAATGAATCCGGGATACAGAGCGCAGGCACCATAACCCACTGCATGTTATCAGCGGATGATTACCGAGGAGAAAAAAGCCTCCCCATCCACCAGGGGCACCCGAACATCCAGACAATGATCTATAGCGCAGGGGAATCACATCCCTCCCAATGATGATACGATCATGACATACCAAGCATTAAAATTACTAATACATAGTTTGACATTTCTCAATAATAATAATACAAAAACATTAAAACCAAAACGTTTTACCATTGTGGTCATGAATATATACAGTATAATATTCATGGGTACCTTGGTGTTTTTCTTTATTCTATCTGGAAATGTTTATTTAATGGGCATACCTTTGCAGCAACTATAATTTCCCTGAGCCCTTGGATCCATCTATGCTATAGGGTCTATTGCTACTAAAATCTCTCTCTCTCGTGCGAAAAGTGAAGGAGCACCCACAAAAGTGGACAGACAGGACCAGAAAGTAAAGAGTGAGATGGTAAGAAGCAGAAGGAATGATATGGGGGAAGTGTTGCCTACTAACCAAGAGGGGAGGTAGGTTGTGTATAGTATCCAAATGAAGGAGCAGAAGCCAAATGCTGGAACCATCCAAAGATGGCGCCTATATAGGCCATGCAGCAGAAGACCCATAAACGTCACACATATGCGAGCGAAGGGGAGGCATCATCACCAATGTGGAAGAGTCGCCTGGTGGTTTGGGACCAAACAGAGTCCCATAATGCTGGTATATTAAATGATCACTGGCAAATGCAGTGCCACAGAAACTGGCTCCACCCGCCCGGTGTGAGAAGCGTTATGTCGACACAAAGTGCACATGCACCCACCCCTGAAAGATAACGGGGGAAGAGAACACCTGCATTGCAGCTCCAAGACCAGAGGAAAACCAAGACAGGGACAACACAACCCACATCCAGACTACTAACAAAGTGCACACACAACCCTGAGGTATAAAAATGGCAGCCCTCAAAATATTCACTTGCCTGCTTGCATTTTGCAAGTTAAAAATTGCTGGGGGCGAGTGGAGAGGGGGCACTGAGGGCAGATGAGTGACACTGAGTGTCAAGCTCTCCAGCTGCCTGAACGATAGGAGTGATGCTCCCATCATTCCTATCATTTCGATCACCACACAGTGCAGGCTTCGATGGCTGCTGGAGGGAGGATTTTGCTCCCCCTCCCTCCAGCTGTGAGACTGGCAGTTTCAGGCTCTGGCTGCTTGTGTGAGCGGGATGGGGATGCAGCAATCTTCTGAGATCCCACCCACTTATCTGAATTGTCCGCCTGCTGACCCGCCCACTTGCCTGTCTGTCTGAACAGCCCACCTGCTCACCCGCCCATCTGCCTGAACCGCCCACCCATCCACATGCCTGCCTGCACTCCTGAAAGAGGGAAATGTGAATTTATTTGAGCCCTGAAAATGGTATATCTAAAAGTGCCATAAATATATATTTTAATTATCATGGGGAAAAAAAAAAGGAATAAGAATAAAAATACAGCATTAAATAATTACAGAGCAGGAACATGTTATTATATTAGGCAGCCCAACATGCATACTTCCATCCCTAATTGAGTTTCTAAAAGAGGGGTCTATGGCACTTTGTATGAGGAGATGACGTTGTCATCAGCCTCCATCCCTAATAAAATATACAAAAGAGAACAAGAAAGTGGGACTTTAAATGAAGTACGCAAAGGGTCAAGTGTTGTAGGATGTTATGATTAACATATTTATAATATGTGTAAAAGAGTAGGACATTTGTATCATAATTCATATTCAATAGAAAATGAATATACTACACATACAATTAAATATCTGCATAGAGTAAGATATTGAATAAAAAACTTTATTTCATATAGCTGTACATAAGTCAAAAATAATCCAAAAAAAGGGATAGCACATGATACATATAGAAAAGCCAAAAATTTGATAGCACATGATTGGAATATAGTCAAATACATAATGCATGAACAGAATCCACAATGACATGGTAGGATGCAGTATACGATTTGAATCAGGACATCTGTTAGCTCAATGCTTTTTGTGAGCTGATGTCACTCATACGGAGAAAGCATGTACATGCAAGATATCTCTGTAATGTTATAGTATGCATTTCTAGTTGGTCTAATATAGTCACAAGTGTGAAAAATATAAAAAGAAGTAGGGTAAAATACCCTTTATAATACTTTCAGGGTATCCATCGATAGAGTACTAAGGGTCATGAGTATCCCCATATGGGAAACATCTTTTCCGGAGCTGAGATGATATTTTAGGGAACAGACAGCCCAACAGGCAACCATCCAAAGGATGGTCATGCATCAGTCTGTGATATACGTGTGAGCATGTGTGATTGCAAAAAACAAATTGGGGTTGTAAAAAGTAAATTAAAATGATAAAGGTGAGTGATGTGTATTAAAGTGGTTGTAAACCCTAGGACAAAAAAAGAACCCTGCAAGACAAAGGCATACTGAGCTAATATGCTTAGCATACTAGCTCATTATGAATTACTTACCTGAGATCGAAGCCGCTGCAGCCATCCTCGTACACCGCTCCGATGGCCGACATCATTCCTGGAGTTACTTCCGGGTATCATGGACTCCGGTGCTGTGATTGGCTGGAGCCGCAATGACGTCACTCCTGTGCATGCGCGCGGGAGCCGGCGGTAACGGGCACGTACATGCTGTTGCTTCAGTGTGCATGTACCGATGACGTCGGCACATGCAAATACAGGGGCTATCTCCTAATCAATTCAGGTTTAGGAGATATCCAGGGTAGCTACAGCTAAGCCTTATTGTAGGCTTACTTGTAGCAAAAAGTGTGTTGTAAGGGTTTACAACCACTTTAAATTGTGCGTGAGAACGGTAACCACCTCAATACAGGGCACGTACATCCCCTTCCTACCCGAGCCATTTTTTCAGCTTTCAGCACTGTCACACTTTGAATGACAATTGCGCGTTCATGCTACACTGCAACCATGTGAAATATTTTCTGGTATTTTTTTGGTGGTATTTTTTTTTTTAATCAAAAGATTTTTATTGCTCAAAAAACAAACAATATATTCAAACATGAATCACGGAACACATTGTTCAGTCATTGGATTGGCCAACATACAATTCTTGGTTACAGCTTTCAGTATATAAATTTAGCTTCTACTCAGTGTACCCGCTTGTATATTCTATTGGATTTTACATTTTGTACCTCATTGCCAACCTCTACCGTCTACTCAGCATTTCCTATGCCCCTGTCTTTGTCCCAGCATGTATTTTGAAGTCTATCCAGGTGCATCCTCCATTACTGTTTATATCTATATGCCTCTCAACAGTCTCTTCTGTACTAGCTCCTTGGGGCTTATTCCTGGTGTATCAAGCCATGCATCCAGTCAAATTTCCCAGGGTTTCCTTTATGATGGTATATGTACTTTTCCATTATGATTGTGTTTCCCATATGTTGAATCCATGTTGTAACCTTTGGCAGTACAGCCAATTTCCACCTCATAAGAATTTTTTTCCTGGCCTGGAACAGTGCTCTGACAAAAGCTGTTCTTGTCACCTCCTCCATGATTGTCCCCTCCAGAACCCCCAATAGGCAGCTTAGTGTCAGGTCTGCCAGGAAATTCCACCGCCTCTCCAGTTTCCTGACCGGTAGTCTTGTTATCCCAGTATCAAGTGGAGAGACGGTTGAGATCCTGCAGCCAGAATAAAGGGACTGCAATAGATGGTGCAAACAGCCTAACAATGAACTACCAATAAATAACTCACAGTTAGTAGAGGATGAAGACAGGAACCCGGTGGGTAAAAGGACAATCCAAGACAGCGGACCAAGGCAGAAGTAAACAGGGTCTACCAGAAGGCAGTGTCAGAAACAGGCAAGGTCGGCAACGAGATCAGCGTAAATCCAAGGGGTAATCCAATAATCAGAGTCAGGAACAAGCAGACAGCAATCAGACAAAAAAAAAAAAAAAACACCAAACTAAAAGGAACCTATACTAGGGCAAGGACAGGAAGGGGAAGTGAGGATTTATAGGGTCACTGATCAGATGACTACCAACAGCTGGTCTCAGGGTGGAGCCAACATCCAAACTCATGGAGTAGAACCAAACAGAGATTCTACCAAAAAGCAAGTTCCCTGGTGGTTCAGGCAATAGGAATCCATCTGTGAACACCAGGTCCCAGAATCAAATCCTGGACATGGCATGATAGTACCCCCCACACAAAGATGCCCTCCAATCATCTGGGTTTGGATGGGTACCTATCTTGGAAGGACTTGACCAGCTGTGGGCCATGAACTCCACGAGTGAGCACCCAAGTCCTCTCTGCAATGTAGTAGCCCATCCAGTCCACTAGATATTATAATTGTCTAGAGAAGGAGAAGGATGTCTAGAGCAGTGGTTCTCAACTCCAGTCCTCAAGGTGCACCAACAGGTCATGTTTTCAGGATTTCCCTTCAGATGAAATGGCTGTGGTAACTACTAAGGCAGCGAAAACTTATCAAATCACCTGTGCAAAATAGTGGAAATCCTGAAAAAATGACCTGTTGGTGCGCCTTGAGGATTGGAGTTGAGAAACACTGGTCTAGAGGGTAGAGAGAACCTATTTTTAACAAAGGGTTTAAGCAAGGATACATGAAATATATTGGGGATACGAAGGTGAGGGGGGCAAGCAACGTTTATAAGCCACCGGATTGACTTGCTGAAGGATGCGAAAAGGCCCTATAAATCTAGGACCTAATTTGGGAGAGGGCTGCCACAGCTTAATGTTCCTGGTGGATAACCATACCAGCTTATTAAGATGAAAGCGAGGGGCAGGTCTTCTGCGACGGTCCGCAAATACCTTGTATCTATGTACAGACTGCAGCAGAACCTTTCTTGCGTTCCTCCAGTGCTTTGGTATCTGGACACCATGTTGGCTGGTGCAGGTACCTTTACCAAAGAAGACTGGAAGGGAAGAACCCTGGGTTGATACCCAAAGGCAGCTTGAAAAGGGGAACATCTTAGGAAAGAGTGCCATTGCGAATTGTGTGCCAATTCAGCTAGGTAACATCTCGCACCAGTTGTCGTGTTCAGCATTGATATAAGCCCATAGGTAGATCTCCAAATCTTGATTGGCCCTTTCTGTTTGGCCATTAAATTGGGGTGCTATCTTGAAGACAGGGAATTCTTGATTTCCAGATGTTTGCAAACGGCCCTCCAAAATAAGGAAATGAACTGAGGGCCTCTGTCGCTAATTATATCAACAGGAATGCCGTGTAGTCGGATGACATTTTCAAGGAAGGGTAGGGCCAAGCTGGGGGCAGAAGTAGGCTAACTTAGAAAATCAGTCAACTACAACCCAAATGACGGTATTTCCAATGGAGGAAGGCAAGTCTATGATAAAGTCCATGCCAATATGAGTCTAGGGAGCACGAGAAACAGGTAACTGTTGTAGTAAACCTTAAAGAACAGAGCAATGCCTTTTGATTGCTGCACAAAGTGAACAGGCTCTAACAAAGGCTATAACATCCTTTTTTAGAGTAGGCTACCAAACCAGGGACGTTAAGCGTAGGAAGGTTTGATTGATACCAGGGCGTCCGGATACCTTCTGGCCATGGGCCCATTGTGAGACTTGTTTCTATAATTCTAGGGGAACAAACAAAGTATTGGACAGAACTGAGAGATTAAAAGGTGCCCGAGATCGTGTATCCAACAAGTTCCTTTGTACAGCAGTATCCAGTTATGCAATAATTTGTTCAGGAGGGACAATATGATCAAGAGGTATTTGCAGATTCTCAGGAGGGAATTGCCGAGACAGGACATCTGTCTTGGTGTTCTTGGTGCCAGGAATGAACGTGTCAGGGTTTCTTCCGCACGAAACAGGCAAATGTGCGTGCGCATGTGCGCCGCTGGGCAAACCAGGCATCGGTGCCCGTGCGTGCACCAATGCGCATCCCAGGTGCACCCACATGCGCGACAGGCGCGTCTGCATGCACAGCGCACGTACACGCGTGCACGTTAGCTCTTTTTGGCGCCAGTGGCCCTACTTAAGGAGGGCATCTGCACTTGCTCAGCTCCGTCAAGTCAGGCTCACCACCAGGTACCTAACAGTACAAACAGCCATGACACAAACAGCCATGACTGAGCCTGCGGGAGAAGCTTCTGCCATGAAGGAGGTCTGCACCCACCTTGCGGCCCTTACACAGGCTGTTAAAATCGCTCCAAGAGGGATACACCAGATTGGAAGAACAGGTTCAGCATCTTTCTAGTACCAATCCTGTTACCTCTGCACCACCTCCACTTCCTAATCAGCCTGTTTCCCAGCCTGCAGTGGTGATGCTTTCACCTGAACCAAGAGTACCTGTCCCAGAAAGATTCTTGGGGGACCGATCCAAGTTCCGGGCCTTTTGCAACACCTGCCAGTTGTACTCTGCCCTTCAAACCAGGACTTTTCACTGGAGGCTACCAAAGTGGGGTTTGTGATCTCGCTGTTGCAGGGAGAACCTCAGACTTGGGCCCATTGTCTCCTGGAGGGTGACAGTGCTCTTACCCATTCCCTTTCTTCATTCTTCGAGGCTATGACACAGCTTTATGAAGATCCCCAGCGAACTGCCACAGCCGAATCTGCCCTGTCTGTGCTCCAGCAAGGCCGCTGAGTGGCAGAGGACCATGTTACAGACTTTAGACTCTGGAGCGCAGACACTCAATGGAATGACTCTGCTCTAAGACATCAGTTCCGCATGGGCCTCTCTGAGGGACTTAAAGACGAACTGGCCCATGTCGGCATCCCAGACTCTCTGGAAGAACTAATTGCCTTGTCTATCCAAATAGACCGTCGGCTCCGGGAGCGCCGGTCTGAACATTCCTCTCAGCTTCACCGTCCGAGTTGGATGACTGCAAGGGTCCCAATTCCTGCTTCTCGTTTTCAGCCTGCTTCTCAAGTGGACACTGCCAGCCCTGTTTCTGACGCTTCTGAGCCGATGCAGCTGGGGCTGATGCGCCCCACCTTGTCTCCAGAGGAACGTGCCCGCCGTCGCCAGTTGAATCTTTGTCTTTACTGCGGGGGGTCTGGACATTATTTTAACAACTGCCCTGTTAAGACACGTAAGTGCCTCTCTTCTGTTTCTACCAATCCTGTGTCCCTGTCAGCCAGCACAACCCACCTTGCTCTCCCTCACTCGTTGAAGTTCCAGGGAAAGACGGTCTCCACCAGCGCCATAATTTATTCTGGGACCTGCAGTTGTTTTGTTGATGCCACCTTTGCCAGTCTTCAAGCCTTGCCCCTTCAGAAAAAGATCCACGGACTGTCTGTGTTTTTGGCTGATGGGTCCCGCACCACATTGGGACAAGTAACTCAGGAGACCCTACCTTTGGTGGCTAGAACCCTTTTCCAGCACAAGGAGCTTGTAATCCTTGATGTGATCTCCTCCCCTTTGTTCCCTGTGATCCTGGGCTCCAGGCTCATAACCCCTGCATCAACTGGGCCACGGGGAAGATCAAGTTCCGGTCCAGCTACTGCCAAGAACACTGTTTACATGAGGACTCTGTTCTGCCCACTACCCTTCTTTTTCTGGACTCTGATCAGGATTTATGCCAGTTGGTGCCCGAACCATACCATGAATTTCTGGATGTTTTTAGTAAACGAGGGGCAGACACCCTTCCTCCCCACCGTCCCTACGACTATCCCATTGAACCAGGGGCTGAAATTCCGTTTGGGTGCATCTTTCCCTTGTCTGAGAAGGAGCAGGAGGCTCTAAAGTTTATGTTACGGAAAATTCGCCATTCTACCTCCCCAGCAGGCACTGGAATATCTTTGTGACCAAAAAAGATCAGTCACTCCGGCCTTGTGTGGATTATCGTGAGCTTAATAAAATTACACTATCCTCTACCCCTGATACCTGAGCTCTTCCAGAAATTAAGGTCGGCCACGATTTTCACTAAATTGGACTTGAGGGAAGCTTACAATCTGGTCTCCATTCGGTACGAGTGGAAGACATCGTTCCGGACCCGTTTCGGGCACTACGAGTACTTGGTCATGCCCTTTGGCCTCTGTAATGCCCCTGCCACTTTTCAACACCTCATAAAGGATGTGTTTAGAGACTTCCTGGACATTTTTGTAATTGTCTACCTGGACGATATTCTGATTTTCTCCGGATCCCTTGAACAACATCGGGGTCATGTGGGCAGGGTATTACTCCATCTCCGTCAGCATGGATTGTATGCTAAGGCTGAGAAATGTAGCTTTGAGCAATGGAACATTCAATTCCTCGGGCTTGAGATCTCCCCGGCAGACATCAAGATGGATTCCCAAAAAGTTTCCGCTGTTTTGGACTGGCCGGCACCTGTGGATAAAAAAGGAATACAACGATTTGTAGGGTTTGCAAACTTTTACAGAAAATGTATTAAGGGGTTTTCTGCTATAATCGCTCCCATCACCCAGTTGACAAAACAGAATGTACACTTCCACTGGGGATCAGAAGCCCAGGAGGCATTCAAAAGACTCAAGAGACTTTTTATCTCTGCTCCCATCCTCAGTCACCCTGACCCTTCTTTGCCATACATTTTAGAAGTTGACACTTCCGAAGTAGCTGTGGGGGCAGTTGTGTCTCAAAGGCAAGGCAGCAATGACCTGATGCACCCCGTAGGGTTCTTCTCCTGGAAACTTTCCCCTGCCAAGAGGAACTACGATGTCGGCGACCGTGAGTTGCTTGCCACCAAATCAGCATTGGAGGAATGGAGGTACTTGTTGGAAGGTGCGGTTCATTCAGTGTTAATATACACCGACCACAAGAATCTCGAGTACCTGAGAACGGCCAGGTGTCTGAAGCCCCGACAGGCCCGCTGGGCCTTGTTTTTCTCGCGGTTCTGTTTCCATATCACGTACCGCCCTGGATCAAAAAATGTAAAGCCAGACACGCTTTCGCGTATGTATGATTGCCCTAAAGACTCTGCTGCTCTGGACACCATCTTTCCTGCAAGTAACTTTTTACTCGTACAACCAGACCTGCTGGCACAGATCAGGGAGGCATCGATTAGCTCACCCACACCACCAGGTGCTGATGCTCAGGGAAGGCCTTCTGTTGAAGGAAGGCCAAGTTTTTGTTCCTGAAAGCATCCCGATCAGAGTCCTTGCCCTTCTCCATGATCACCCGTTAGCAGGACACTCCGGGCCTCGTAAGTCCTTGGAACTAGTACAGCGTACCTTCTGGTAGCCCGGCCTAAAGGAATTTTGCAAGAAGTATGTTAACTCCTGTCTGTGTGCACCCGGAGCAAGGCAACAAGAAATCGGACCTGAGGACTATTGAAGCCTCTCCCTGCACCTGATTGGCCTTGGAGAATGATCACAATAGACTTTATTGTTGAGCTTCCATGATCCGAAGGTTGCACGGCCATTTTTGTAGTCGTAGATAGACTATCTAAGATGGCCCATTTCTTGCCCTTAAAGGAGACTCCATCTGCCCGTATCTTCATCAAGGAGATTGTCAGAATGCACAGAGTGCCTGCTAACATCGTATCTGACAGGGGGGTCCAATTCACATCCCGGTTCTGGAGGGCCCTGTGTGAGAGTTTTAAGATTGAGCTGGCTCTGTCATCTGCCTATATCACCCCCAGACCAATGGACAGACAGAATGTACCAATCAGACCCTTGAACAGTACATCAGATATTTCATGTCCTTTGTCCAGGACGATTGGGTATCTCTGCTTCCCCTTGCGGAGTTTGCGTACAACAATGCCAGTCATACAGCCACAGGACAGTCCCCATTCTTTGCCAATTACGGGTTTCACTTAACATTTCTTCCTGACTTTCTTCCAGAATCTCCAGTTCCAGCAGTCCAGGACACAGTGACCTTCCTCAGCCATAACAACAGGGTATTACAAGAGGCGGTATCCAAGGCCCAGGCAGACAGTAAAAAAGCCTTTGATCGTAAGAGATGAGGAGAGCTGAATCTGCAGGTCGGAGATCAGGTATGGCTTTCTATGAATAATCTTAAGTTAGCCTGTCCTTCTAAGAACCTTTCCCTGTAAAGAGGAGGATTAATGAGGTCTCTTATGAGTTGGCCTTACCAGACTCAATGAAAATTCGCCCAGTTTTTCATGTTTCCCTGCTGAAACCCTCTGTGCCTGACCCCTTTCCGAGTAGAGGTTCCAGACAACCTTAACCCATTCTAATTGATGGTAGTGAAGAATACGAGGTGGAGGCTGTCCTCGATTGTAGAAGGAGGCAAGGACAGAGACAGTTTTTGGTTAAATGGAAGGGTTATGGTCCTGAAAGAAACTCATGGGAACCCGATGGCAACCTGCATGTCGACAGACTGATCTGTGCCTTTTTCTCATCTCACCCCGAGAAGAAGCACTTGTTGGGCACTCGGAGGTTGCCCCTTGTGGGGGGGCAATGTCAGGGTTTCTCCCACATTAAACGTGCATGTGTGTGCGCCAGTGCGTGACGGGTGCGTAAGTGCTGTTTGGCACCAGTGGCCCTACTTAAGGAGGGCAGCTGCACTTGCTCAGTGCTGTTTGTCTGCAGCTCTATACCTGAGTCCCCTGTTATCTGCCTGCTGATCGTATTCTCTGACCCGGCTTTTGTTTGACCTTGCTGACCTCTCCTGTCCTGACCCCGGCCTGCCTGACCTTGCTTGGATTCTGTTACTGATCCTCTGCCTGCCTCGCTTCTGCCTGCTGGACATGCCCGTTTGCCTTATCTGTTGTGACCCGGACTGTCTGACCATTCCTCTGCTCATTTCAAGTGTACTGCATCCTGGTCCTGCCGCTGCTGCTCCTGTGTCTGCTGATCCATCATCTACTCTGCAGTTCCAGTTTCCAGAGGATCCAGCCACTGTCTCCATTCCAGTGGTCCCTAAACCAGATCTATAAGAGTGGTCTTCTTCCGTCAAGTCAGGCTCACCACCAGGTACCTAACAGAATGTTACTACAAAGTTGAACCGGGAGAAAAAAAATTCTCAGCGCACTTGTCTGGAATTCAGTCTTTGAGCTTTCTCCAGGTAGATCAGGTTTTTTTGGTCAGTCTGAACCACAACTGGAATTTCTGTACCTTCTAAAAGGTGTCTCCATTCGGAGAATGCTAGCTTGATAGCCAAAAGCTCTCTATTCCCTATGTCGTAGTTCTGTTCCGGGACAGAGAATTTTTTGGAGAAGAAGGCAACCGGATGAAGTTTGTTGGAAGTAGGTTCTCGTTTAGATAACATAGCTCCAGCGCCTACTTCGGAGCCATCAACCTCCAAGAAAAATTGAGCAGAAGGCTGAGGATGGCAGAGTAAAGGAGCAGAGGAGAAGGCAGACTTTAGATGATTGAACACCTCTAAAGCTTCTGGAGGCCACACAGAGCAGTTAGTCTTAGTGAGAGCAGTGATGGGAGCTAGAATCTTTGAAAAATTCTTGATAAACTTCTGATAATAATTACAGAACCCAATGAAACACTGAATTTCCTTTAATGTGTTAGGTCTGGGCCATAGTAAAATGACATCAAGCTTCTTGGAATCCATCTGGAATCCTTTGGACAAAATTATGTAACCCAGGAAGGGAATTTCAGGTAGTTCAAAGGAGCCCTTGGAAAGTTTGGCATACAACCTGTCATCCCTTAAACGTTGAAGAACAGTGTGCACATGGTAACGATGATGATGTATATCCTTAGAGTGAATGAGTATATCATCCAGGTATACAACGACAAAAGTGTCAAGAAGGTCTCTAAAAATGTTGTTTACGAACTCCTGGAATACAGTGGGGGCATTGCAAAGGCCAAATGGCATCACGTGACATTCATAATGCCCTCTACGAGTATTGAAAGCGGTCTTCCATTCGTATCCTGCTTTGATTCTAATGAGATTATAGACAGGGAGGTCCAGCTTGGTAAAGATCTTAGATCCTTGAAAACAGTCACACAGCTCAGTAATAAAGGAAGAGGGTATCGATTTTTTACAGTAATTCGGTTAAGAGCCCTGTAGTCAATGCAGGGCCTAAGTCCTCAATCTTTTTTCTCCACAAAAAAGAACCCAGCCCCCACGGGAGAGGTGGAAGGGCGAATTAAACTCTTCCTTAGACTGTCTTCGATGTACTCTTCCATAGCCTTAGTCTCCGCGAGGATAGGTTCTCCCTATGCTCAACTGGGAAAAAGATCTCTCCCAAACCTTCTCATGGGAGTCTTGGCATACAACCACTAAAATAAACCTGTAACATCTTATATAGAACACTAGGAGAATTTGCAAAAAATGCCATATAAATATTCTAAAATCTTCCCTTCTTCCTCCTCTTCTATCTGTTGGAGATGCAGTGATCAAATAGGAACATCATGCACTTTGGAACTGCAAAAACCTCTTAACTCTGCAACAGCTCTACTTTGCTCCCAATCTATCTGCTGTGGTATTAGGAGTAAACACACAGGCCCACTATGAACTAATGTTGGCATACAAAAACTTTAAAATTGCAAAATTTAAAAAGATTTGTCAAGCCTGGTTGGTACATCCTAAAGCTTCAAAATATCTGAAGGACTTTAACAACCATTGAGACGCCTCTCTTTACATGTTGAATTATGACGTGCCTTCCATATGCCTTTACTTTGGCACCCCCCCCCCTCCCTTTTTTTTAGGAACATTCCCTTTTGACAATATGGTCCCAATGGGATTGATAGGGTATGTAATTGTTACCATTGTATTGTAACTCATTGACAACGTTTGTTGAAAATGATTGTAGATTGAATTGATAACACCTTTGTTTAGTTATCCATTTTATCTTTCCTTTCTGTATCTATATGTAAATGTACCAAGAAGCATTGGTAATGCTTGAAAAACTAATAAAAATGTAAAGATTATAAAAAAAAAGGGGTCAAGATATCCTTAATTTTACATGGTGATCCACACAGTGCTAATGAAGTAACTATGCAAATATAAAAGTTTTTCTTTTAAAAATTGTCTAAAAAATCTAAAAATTGTAAGTGATCAGAGCTTCTATAGAACACATTTGAGCTGAAGCATAGTTTCTGTAGAAGCTAGGAGCAGCATTGAAGCGAAAGCTGGAGCTTCTGGAGCTGGAGAAAGGCTTGCTCAGGAGTAGGAGTAAGCCCGCAGCTGGAGCTGAACTGAATATGGTAAACATAGAGAACTGAAAATCTTAGAGACTCCTGATATGCAAATCCAGCAGTGTTGAAAACATAATTCTAAATCACAATAAATGTATATATAGTATAAGAATTTAATAGAAATATATTCACAGTCATGTTCTGTGTAAACAAGTACTGTTGTAAATCATGAATGTTGAGCTTAGCAAGACAAGTTGAATACCTGCAAATGTTTTAAGAGATTTATTCTGTATCTAAAAAAAAAAAAAAAAAACAGGGAATTCATTTGAGAATCCACAGTGCTTGGAAACCAGCCTCTTAGTGTCACCTATACCATTTATTTAGCATCTATATTTAACACATTTATTTTGTCTCTGTTAGAAAGCCACTAACCAAATACATGTCAGTGTGTTCCTCATTAAATAGACAACCTGAAATATATAGTTGATTTAAGTAGCGTTTGTGAGTTAATATGTCCACTGCTAACTGAAAGAGATGACAAAAAATAGTAAATATTTAAAGTACTTATCCCACTGTACAAAGTTTATTTGACATTGAGAAATTCAGGGGGGTACTCGAGGACACCAAGTAAAAACACATTAGCTACAGCCCATAGATTTTCCCATGCTGAATAATGTGCACATTAGAAAAAACACGTCCTCTGGCACATGGCTGTCTATGGCTACAGCTTGGTTTCAGATATAAACAAGTCAGACACAAATTGCTGCTCTATGTGTACTAAAAAGTACAGCATATATTTAAAGTGGTAGTATATTAACATGTTTTAACCACTTCAGCTCCGGAAGGATTTACCCCCTTCCTGACCAGAGCACTTTTTGTGATATGGCACTGCATCATTTAGCTGACAATCGTGCGGTCGTGCGACATTGATATTGTTTTTTTCCCACAAATAGAGCTTTCTTTTGGTGGTATTTTATCACCTCTGCGTTTTTAATTTTTTGCGCTATAGACAAAAAAGAGTGAATTTAAAAAAAAAAAGCAATATTTTTTACTTTTTGCTATAATAAATATCCCCCAAAAAATATAAAACACAAAGTTCTTTCTCAGTTTAGACTGATGTGTATTTTTCTATATATTTTTGGTAAAATTGCAAAAGGGGAAATTGATTGGTTTGCACAAAAGTTATAATGTCTACAAAATAGGGGATAGATTTATGTAATTTTTATTATAATTTTTTTATTAGTAATGTCGGCGATCTGCGATTTTTATCATGACTGTGACATTATGGTGGACACATCGGATACTTTTGACACTATTTTGGGATCATTGTCATTTATACAGCGATTTAAAATGCACTGATTACTGTGTAAATGACACTGGCAGGGTAGGGGTTAAACACTAGGGGGCGATCAAGGGGTTAAGTGTGTCCTACAGAGTGATTCTTACTGTGGGGGTAATTGCCTCACTAGAACATGACAGAGATCACTGCTCCCGATGACAGGGAGCAGTAGATCTCTGTCATGTTGCTAGGAAGAACAAGGAAATGCCTTGTTTACATTTCCCCGTTCTGCCGCTCCATGACATGATTGAGGACCATTCACGGAGTATGTAGCGTGCACGCGCACTCACAATTCTGCAATTTAAAAGAGACCTATCTGTACGCCCAGCCGTACCATTGTGCCAATGTATATTGTTGTGCGTTGGTCGGCATGTGGTTAAATATGCAACCTAATTCCAGTAATCTACTAAGAAAAGGCACCATATATGAGGACACATTTATAAATATTTGAAAATTCTTTGATAATTGAAATGTCTATGTTACTGCCCCTATCCATGAAACACTTTTCAAACCAGTAGTCAATATGTTGTCTGTTAAGAAGAGCTGGTCCTTAAGGAAAAACCCCTTTCCCAAAGCATAATAACGCAATTATGTTTATATAAGAAAAAAAATCACCTACTACAATTACACCAAAGTGGCCAAGCCTACTCTTACAGATCATGCATTTTACAATTCTGTATGCTGACATGTCACACTATACAGCAACAATTTAAACTTTGTTTCTTTAACCACTTGCCTACTGAGCACTTAATCCCCCTTCCTGCCCAGGCCAATTTTCAGCTTTCAGCGCTGTTGCACTTTGAATGCCAATTGCGCGATCATGCATTACTGTACCCAAATTAATTTTTTATAATTTTTTTCACACAAATAGAACTTTCTTTTGGTGGTATTTAATCACTGCTGGGTTTTTTATATTCTGCTAAAAAATGAAAAACGACCGAAAATTTTGAAAAAAAAAACTGTTTCATATTTTGGTATAAATTTTTGAAAACTGGTAATTTTTCTCCTTCATTGATGTATACTGATGAGGCTGCACTGATGGGCACTGAGAGGTGACACTGAGAAGTGGCACTGATGGGTACTTATGGTTGGCAATGATAGGTATCATTCAAGGGCACTGATAGGTAGCACAAAAGTGCACGCACCCCGGAGGGTCGCTCTGACAGCGCATGCTCGGGAAGATGTCTATTGATGGCCTCTAGACATGTGCAGACTGAAATATTTTGCTTCGGAATTTCGTTTTCGTCCGAAAAATAAATTTATTTAGTTACTCCCGAAATTTCTTTTTATTTATTTCGTTTCTCGTTAAAAAATTGCATTTCTTCCTAAAATCCAAATTAATTACGGTCGAATCTGTCATTGAAGGCTTATGGTCTGTCGAATGTTTAAAGAAGATTCGACGGAGCAGCGAAACTCACTTATGCTGCTGCAATCATACATTCCCGGTTGAATATTTTGACTACAAGCTATAGCAGGATTCTAATGTCATATGTCTTCTATGTTTTTTTTTTAAGGCTATTTGGATTACACACAGGTCATTAGCATTAGCATTAAGAAAAAAAAAATAAGAAAAAAAAATGTGTGGGGGTCCTGGGGTCCCCCGAAATTCCATACCAGGCCCTTCGAGTCTGGTATGGATATTCAGGGGAACCCGGTGCCAAAAAATAATGGCTTGGGGGTCCCCCTCAAATTCCATACCAGGCCCTTCAGGTCTGGCATGGATATTAAGGGAAAACCCACGCCAAAAAAATGTCGTGGGGTCCGCCTCAAAATCCATACCAGACCATTCAGGTCTGGCATGGATTTTAAGGGGAACCCCGTGCCAAAAAATGGCATGGGGGTCCCCTTCAACATCCCTACCCTTATCCGAGCATGCAACCTGGCAGGCTGCAGGAAAAGAGGGGGGCGAACCGTACCAGGCCACATGCCCTCAACATTGGGAGGGTTCTTTGAGGTAGCCCCTCAAAGCACCTTGTCCCCATGTTGATGAGGACAAGGGCCTCATCCCCACAACCCTGGCCAGTGGTTGTGGAGGTCTGCGGACGGGGGGCTTATCGGAATCTGGAAGCCCCCTTTAACAAGGGGACCCCAGATCCTGGCCTCCCCCCTGTGTGAAATGGGAAGGGGGTACAAAATTACCCCTACCATTTCACCAAAAAAGTGACAAAAAAGTGTTAAAAATTACAGGAGACGATCTTTGACAATTCCTTTATTAAAGTCTTCCTCCATCTTCTTCTTCTTCCGATCCTCTTCTTCTTGCTCTGGTGTTCTCGTCCGGCATCTTCCTCCACGGCGTCTATTCTTGGTTCTCGGGCCGCTCCGCGCAATAGGAGGCTCCCACTCTGTGATGCTTCTCTTCTTCTGACAGTTCTTTTATAACGGAGGGCGGGGCCACCCGGTGACTCCGCCCCCCTCTGACGCATGGAACCATGCCATTTTTTTTGGCACGGGGTTCCCCTTAAAATCCATGCCAGACCTGAAGGGCTTGGTATGGATTTTAAAGGGGGGCACCCATGCCATTTTTTTGGCGCGGGGTTCCCCTTAAAATCAATGCCAGACCTGAAGGGCCTGGTATGGATTTTGAGGGGGGACCCCCACACCATTTTTTTTGGGGGCATGGGGTTCCCCTTAATATCCATATCAGACCCGAAGGGCCTGGTATGCTCTTGAAGGGGAACCCATGCCGTTTTTTTTTACATTAAAGTCGTGTTGTAAGTCACGCTGTGATTCACACTCAAGTCATGTCCAAGTTGCCTCCCAAAGTCATGCTGGAAGTCGTGTTTCCCCTGTGGGAATGAATGGACTGTTATGATACAAGTTCAATAGACACAGATTGTTATTGTCAGAGTCACGTCAAATCTCCTATCTGTATCGAACTGTGTCAAAACAAAAACGAAAATAAAGCATTTATTTATGTCTGATCTTTCGTTTTTCGGATTCTGTGCTTTCGTTATTGTTTGTCAAAATAGGGGGAGGATGAGTTCATGGACCAATAATCTGTTGCTCCAGCGTGACCAATTCTCTCACATGTCTTTGCTGCGGGAGATCCAGGAAAATAATCCTGATGATTTCAGGAATTATCCCTGGATGACGGACCCTGTTTTTCACCATCTGTTGGCTTTGCTTACCCCTTATATTACCAAGCAGTACACCTGCATGCGGCAAGCCATCACTCTAGAGCAGAGGCTAGTCACCACCTTGCATTACTTGGCGACGGGGAAAAGTCTCCAGGATATTAAGTTCACGACTGGGATCTCCTCCCAGGCTCTGGGAATCATTATTCCAGAGACCTGTTCTGCCATAATTCAGGTCCTGCAGAAGGACTATATTAAGGTAAGTTGTATCCTTTAATATCACATTCTATGTATTTAATGTTTGCTAATGTATTGTATTAATTTCATCATTCCCTAATTACCATGACTGTAATATTCTATGAATGTCCTCTTTGTGCTTATACATGCTGTAAAGCTTTTAATGCTCCCTTTTTGTCCTTAAAGCATATTTGCCTTCACTAACCTCCCCAGCATGCTATCCTGGGCCCATACACACCTAGCCTAGTCACTTAACAATGTTTTTTGTCAGCTTCATTGTAGTGCTTACCCTAAACACCCCCTAAAAGGTGTCCAAATGTTTTTGTTGCCCTTAAATTCAGGGAGAGTGCAAGATTTTTTTTTGGGTCCCAAACTCATTTGGTCACCCGTCCCCTCTCCCCCAACTGCTAAGTCGGCAGATACCAATCCTCTATCTGCTGCCAAACCCATACACACTATACCTACCTCTTTTGTGTTCATATTTATGGATGAATTCACCAAAGCATGTAGTGCAAGTGCCTGCCTATATACTTTCAAATGGTAATGTTTAAAGTTTTTCTCTCGTATTATCTTGCTAGGTAATTGCAGGATGTAAAAATGTGCTTCAATTTGGACAGTGTGTATTCAAATTTTTGTATTATGACACTTCTTATCTGTCCAGTGGTCTGCCAATAGTGTAAGTAAGAAGGGACTGGTCAAAGTAATACACTTATTTGTGCATTCAGCTCTCAATGAAGTGGAGAGGGTTACCTCTCCAAAACATCTACCCATCCCCCCACCATAACAGTTTTACAATGGGCCATCAGAGGGGGTGAGGAATCTGATAAGTAGACCTTATACTTTTTTTCTTGTTTGACTCCACAGTTTGCTTCCAACCCACAGGAATGGCAGACTGTGACTTCCCAATTTTTTGCTTTGGGGCAATAGATGGGAAAACATGGGAAACACGTCCGCATCATCTCACCCCAACTCTGGGTCTTACTACTTTAACTACAAGAGGTATAGTAGTATTGTGTTGTGGTGTGTCGGTGACTTACGAATTCCTCTATGTGGAGAAGAATGGCCAGATGTAGGTTGGTGGAGTCATCAACCAGACGGAATTCTATAGACGGCTCCAGAATGGTAGCTTGGGCTTGCCTCCAACAGCAGACAACTTGGCGGCCTCCCATTCGTGTTTTAGCAGATTAAGTATTTGCACTGGGGGACCATCTGATGTAGCCATTGCCTATGAGTACCCTCACCTCAGACCAGAGGGTTTTTAACTACTGGCTGGCCAGAGCCAGAAGAGTGGTGGAAAATTCGGTTAGCGTAATGGCCAACCGGTTCCGCCTGTTCCTCACTTCAATAAATATGGTAGAATATAAACTAAATCACATTATTCTTTTCTGCTGCATTTTACACAATTTTTTAAGAAGAAATGCAGCCAACTATCTGGCCTCAGATGCGAGCAAAACATGATGGCACTTGAACCTGACCATCCTGGCTTGCCCCACCCAAAGCGCCCGCAACGTATGGTAAAGCTATCTGGAGTATTTTGTGAGTAGGGGGGCAAATTATATGCCAGATAATGTTTAAAGCGGTAGTAAACCCGCTAATGTTTTTTTTTTTACCACCTGCAAAGGAAAAGGTATAATGAGCTAGTATGCACCGCATACTAGCTCATTATGAAATACTTACCTTAGAACGAGGCCCCGACATCTGGCCCGATCCACGCCGAGGGAGCCGACATGCTCCCTCGGCGGTTCTTCCGGGTATCGCAGCTCCGGCGCTATGAGTGGCCGGAGCCGCGTTATCGTCACTCCATGCACGCGGGAGATTTCAACTCTGCCAGACTTTCAGCCGAGAATCCCCTTGTGTGCATGCGCCGCTGCAGTCAGCGGCGCATACCGAGGGGAATATCTCCTAAACCGTACAGGTTTAGGAGCTATTTTTTTTACCTACAGGTAAGCCTTATTATAGGCTTTCCTGTAGGTAAAAGTAAAAAAAATGAGTATACAACCGCTTTAAAACCTTTTTAAAATAAATTTGTTGGTAAAAATTGAACACATATTTCATTTGATTTACCGCTTGTGTTTCTTTTATCTGTCTCCTAGGTTCTCCAATAGCCTTTTATTTTTGGCCATTTTCTTCAATAGTGCAAATGTAACTTATTTGATACATGAGGCGACAATCTCTTCTTCAGCTAACTATTATCTTCTGGCGTGAGTCTGCTACACACTCACAATGTTTTTGTTGTTAACTTCCCTGACGGTATGATTATTTCAGATTTTAGGTGCTGAAAGGGGTACTATTATTTTGCATGAAAATTTGGCATTTTATATTGTAGGCCTGCAATTCGTAGGAATAACTCACTTAAATCTGTCCAAACCAGAGTCTAGTAGACATCCCGGGTATGATAAAGTTTTAAAAATGAAATCATAAATTATAATATAATTAATAACTATAAATAATTATACCAAATAATAATATAACAATAATAAACAATATTCAATAATGTAATCAAATCAAAAACATTTTGCTCACTTGCAAAATTGTCACTGTCATTATTTTTCAGTATTTGATGATGGATCTCCCCACAAATCACTATTGCTCAATTCTGCGAGTGATTCCAATTTATTATCGCTGTTTTCTAGCTGGTCTAAAACCTCTTTTGATGTAAAGGGACAGTTTTGGTTGCTATGGACAATCTCTAGTTTCCAGGCATAAAGAACAGTTTTTATATTATAAAACTGCATGCAGGACACTGGGCAGACCACTAGGGACAAAGGGGCTGTGAAATAATTACATACAGCAATGTAATCTGTAAGTACATTATACTGTATGTAATGTGTGTGTTTTACTTTTTGAATTTGGCACCCTTCTCCGTCCCCGTGCGTCGCAACGCTCGCAGGGAACGGAGCCCGGCGACGTGATAGATCGAACGGAGGATGGCTCACTCATACAGCGGGGGGACATCGCTGGATCCAGGGGACAAGGTAAGTAACCTCTTCCTGAATTCAGCGATGCGGTCCCGAGTCTGGCTCGGGTGTACCACTAATGGTACTGAATTTTCACCCCGAGCCGGACTCAGGAATACCGCCGGGGGGGTTAATATATGTAATGCACTAATGATAAAAATAATCATCCTTTTCAACTCCATGAATTAATTGCTTGGAGTCCCTAAAATGGCCTGATTGGGGCAAATTTTAGATCACTGTGGGGGTTATTTACTGAAGGCAAAGTGTGAGTGCACTTAAAAGTGAACTGAAACTGCACTTGCAGTGCAAAGTGGGTTTGCCTTTAGTAAATAACCCCCATTGTCACTGTAGCTACAACAACTTATCTAAAACATGGTATTGAGCATTTAAAGAAGAAGCCACACTTTGTTGAGTATAACACATTTTACTCCAAGCACATTCACGTGTGCATTATAAAAGGGTTTTTAAACAAACCTACATCTTTTTTGTATAACATGTATGTATAACCTTTTTTGTGGCTAAACAGGCATGTTTAAAAACATAACATCTACATGCCCAACCCAGGAACTTACAGAGTTCAACTTTGATAAAGTGAAGGCAATATGAGACATTAGTGTGAAAACTGTGTTGCTTTTGCCTTCATCAGATGGGGTGATCTCATCCCTCTAAAAGCTAAGTTTTGAAGATGCACACAAATTGGGACTCAAAATGTGGATTTCCATCATGATCCCATGTCTTAAATGTGTGTTTTTTCCCTACATCTATTTTGATAAAAGTACAAAACACAACAACATGTGTCAACATGTGCTATCTGCCATCATGGGATATCAATGTACGCGTTTTGAGGGTGCAACCCCTTCCTCGAAAATAAAGTAGATGAGAGGAAGGGTTGCACCCCTGAAACATATACGTCGATCCCCTATGATGTGAGCTAGCATGTTGACACACTGTGTGCATCTTCAAAATTTGCCTTTCAAATTACTTTAACATTTTTTGAAAAACATGAACAATAACTACAACATTTATTTATTTTTATTTTGCCTCAAACATCAATGATTTGTTTTTCAACATCATTGATGTTTTCCTTGACCTTCTCTAAATCCTGATTGCCCACCATTATTTCGCTGATGAGGATTTGTGCACTTGCACGTGCACTTGCACTGTTGAAGTGAGTTTCTTCTTCCACAATATCCACATCACCTAAAAAAAAAAAAAAACACCATGAGTTATAAATATGCAGGCATTCATCTATTGCCTGAAGCTGTGGTCTCAGACACTGACCTCTTGTGGTCACCATTTCGCCCACTTCCTGAACCTCGGAATCCACATCTTCATGTTGTGTTTTTAGTTCTCCTTCTTCAGGAGGTGTGGAATTCCTGGTGTCCTCAGATGTCCTGATTCTTTTCCCCCCTATGTGAATACAAAAAAGGTATGCTTAGACAGATATTTGAGGCAAGAAATAGTAATATGAAACATTGATTGGAAGTGTCGCCCAATTGTCTGTTTTGGCAGAGTTCCAAGCTGAAGACACACATTTTTCCCTTTCAAAAGCTGGAATACTTACCTGTTTTGTGCAAGTTTCACATGGATAGGCCCCTAGTATCCACTGAAGCACTTGCGTAGGACACCATAAAAAGGTTGCTCTGGTGTCCCACACTAGTGCTCCTGTGTCTAGATGTATAAACAGCTGCTGAGTGTCCCTCTCCTTACACTGAATCTAGTTTGCATATCATTATAGTTACAAACACATCTAGACAATAATGTACTAAACTTCTTTTTATACAAATAGGAATGAACAAATGTAGTTAGCCTGCATCTGCGTTTACTATGAACGATTACTGTGCCCACGAACCTCAAACTTTTAATTCAAAGTATTTTATTATGTATAATAGAGTGGATACAATGGAAAATGATATGCCGTACAATCATCAAGAGGACAAGTATATATTATACAGCCTAGCCATAACTTTGTAGTTGGCTCTTATAGGAGAAGGGTATAGTGGAAAGCTAAAGGCAAACAAGAAGGTCAAAGTAGATGCAAAGCTGACCTGTGGTCCGGCGGGAGGGTACCCCCCACCCGGCACCCCAACTGGTATCAATCTGTGCCCGATAGGAGGAACCCCCCACCCCATCCCAAAGAGAGTGGAAAAGAGAAGAGGAACGGGTGAAAGGAGGAAATTGGAGAGGAAGCAGTATCGGGGGAGGAGGGGAAGGAGGGAGAGGATGGAACATCAATTGGAGTATACGGAAAATCTCAGGGAGGCATCGAGTTATTGGTCAATGGGGATCCAACATAAATTGCCCAGGGCTCCCAGGTTGATTGAAATCTTTTGCCTGTGTCTGAGATTATGCTGGATAGCTTTTCCTGTGACATTATTCAGGTGACTTTTTTTATAACTGCTAGGAATGAGATTTTTCCAGGCATTAGCAACCGTAAGTTTGGCACAGAAATATGAAATGGATCAGTCTCCGGTAGGCTTTGGAGTTGTTTGGGATATGGGCGTTGAGAAGGGCTACCAAAGGGGACCTAGGGATCTGGCTTCCTACAAGCCTCTCAATCAAGTTGAATACCTTTCTCCAGAATGAGCGTATTCTGGGACACTCCCACCAGATGTGGGACATAATGCCGTCGAGCTTACACCCTCTAAAACATAGGGGGTCTGCCGTCGGAAACATTGAGGGAAGAAGTGATGGTATCAGGGAAGTAATTTGGGCGGCGCGCGCGACTGCGCACAAGCACACGCATAACGTGGATTCCCTGACCAGCCTATAAAAGGAGCCTTAGCACACAGACAAGTTGCTGGTTTGTTTCAGCTCACCTGTGTTCCTCTGCTTCCTGTTCCTGTTTACCACTTCCTGTTGTGACCCGGATAGACTGAAGACTACACTGATTTTCTCCTGACCTGATCCCTGGCTTGTTTAACGGACTTCCTGCTCTTAGCCTTGCTGGCTCCTGGACTGATACCTGTGTTTGACCCTCGGCCTGCCTCTGGATTATCCTCTGTCTTCTGCCCTTAGCCTTGCTGGCTCCCGGACTGATACCTGCCTCTGGATTATCCTCTGCACTCAGCCTTGCTGGCTCCTGGACTGACTACTTGTGTTTGACCCTCGGCCTATTTCTGCACTTTTCTTACCTGTTTTACAGACTTGCTTGCTACTTACCTTCTGGTCTGGTCCATCCTGCACGAGCCCTCTTCCAGACCTTCACACAAGTCAGGTATCCCGCTGGAGGCTTGTGCCTCTTGGTGCAACCCATTACCTGTATCACCTCCAGAGGTGGTGTGCGTTGAGTCGCAACAGCCACCGCTCTCTGCATCTTGGCCTCGGTGAGTACCTCTTTGCTGATAGATGGGGTGTAGTACCATCTCAAGATGACTTTGAGGCTTGCTTCTATTAGTGTTGTGTTTAGGATGCTCTTGAAGGAGTTGAAGTTTGCTTTCTGCCAAACCCCCAGATCCCAGTAGAATTGGAAATCTGAATCCCATTGTTGCATATGGGAGGACTTATGAGATGGAGAGGTAAGTGACGAGTAAACCCCCCCCCCCCCCCTTGGTCCATGGCTTGACCACACTATAGTTCGTAATTCAGTAAATCATGGTGGGAGAGGTTTGTCCTTTCAGATTTTTTGTAGAAAGTGTGAGATCTGTCCGAATCTGAACTTTTCAGAGTTTGGTAGATCTAATTTTTTGGCACAATAGCAAAGGGTGATAGGGCCTGTTTCTGTGAAAAAATGTCAGATTCAGTATAGCCCCTTATCCAGCCACCATTTGAATGCTTGGATATTTTGTCCTGGAGGAAAGGCAGGGTTGTTGAATATGTGAGTTAATGGTTTTTATGCTGAGACTAAAGTTGCATGGGAATGCATAGCGTCCCAGAGGGCGTACATGTGGCAGAGGGTAGGGGCCATAATCAAGGGGCGGGTTTTCAGGTTCGACGAGAGTAGGTAGTCAAGGGTGAATTGAGGTACTGCCTGCCTTTCTATATGGACCCAGTCTGGTTTTTCATATTTCGAATAGATCACTGAGAGTTGAGCTATTGTGGTTGCCAAGTAATATTTGTGAAGGTGGGGTAACCCTAGGCCCCCTTTTTGTCTATGTAAATAAAGTGTTTGTTGTGGGATCCTGTAGCCTGCCATCCCCCAAGTGAATTTGAGGATTTTGTTTTGAAACTACTTAATGGGATCTTTTTTAATAGGGATTGGTAGTGATCGGAACAGGTAGAGGTGTCTGGGGAGCAGCGTCATCTTTATTGAATTGATCCTCCCAAGCCACGATAAATTGAGTTTGGACCATGTGATGAGATCCAGCTCCAGTTTCTGGTACATGGGAGGATAGCTACTATTGTAAAGATTTTTGGTTTTAGCTGTGAGGTTGATACCTAGATATTTAATGGAGGAAGGGAACCAGTGGAATTTAAAGTCCTTGCGTAGGGTGTCGACGGTGTCAGGGTGAAGGAAGATGTTAAGAGCTTGTGACTTGGCGTAATTTACCTGGAGACTAGAAATCTTGGAGAAGTCGTCTAGGGATTGGCATAGGTTAGAAATGGGAGTAATCGGAGAGGTGAGGAAAAGGAGTATGTCGTCCGCAAAGAGGCCACATTTATGGACCTGAGACCCACATTTGACGCCATGAATGCTGGGGTTCTGTCGAATGGAAATGGCGAGCGTTTCTATAGCTATTGCAAAAATGAGGATAAGGGACAGCCTTGGCTGATACCGTTAGCTATGGATATTGGTTTTGAATAGTATCCTTGGAGTTTAATATAAGCTTTTGGATTGGAGAAGAGAGCTTGCATCAAGCCCATGAATTTGTCTCCCAAACCCCAACGTTCCAGGATCGCAAAGATATATGGCCAAGAGACCGAATCAAAGGCCTTTTGAAGGTCTAGGGAAAGAAACATGCCTGATTGTTTAGGGCCCCCGTCCCATCCTGTTTGGAGTATGGAGACTATGTCAATGGCTCTCCTGATCTGATCAGGGCCCTGTCTTCCTGGAATGAACCCCACTTGATCCTTATGTATATATCGGTTGATGAAAGAAGCCAGACGATTTGCTAGAATTTTGGTGAGGATTTTCAAGTCGCTATTGATGAGAGAGATAGCTCTGTAATTACAAACTTCTTCTGGGTTTTTGTCCAGTTTCGGTATAACTGCAATAAAGGCAGTGTTGAGATGAGGATCAAGTGGTGTTCCCTGCATCTTTGTGTTGAGAAATTTAGTCAGATGGGAGGACAGGATAGAGGAGAATGTCTTACAGTAGGATTTGAAAGACTGTCTGGGCCCTGCGCTGAGCCCGACTTAAGGGCTTTAATAACTTCCTGGATCTCTTCTTCATAAAAGGGGGCTTCCAGAATTTCTTTATGGTCTGTGGATAGAGAGGGGATAGGGAGCGTGTCGAGATACTCTGAGATAAATGTGGTGTCTTTGTTGTAATGGGGACTATAAAGTTTGGAGTAGAAGTCATGGAAGACCTCAGGGTTTCTGGTTGGGTTAGCTGAGGTGCCTTGTCCTGGGATTCTAATTTTGGGCATTGCGAATGAGTGGAGTTTAGGTGTTAATTTAGAGGCCAGCATGGATCCTAATCTATCACCCTGGGTGTGGAATTTGTTTTTGATCCATCATATCTGTTTTTCAGCCTTAGCCGTGAGGGCAAGGTTGAGCTCCAGTCTGTTCTTGTCAAGTTGAATTCTCAAGGATTGAGAGGGACGTTGTTTGTGCTGAAAACGCAAGGAAGAGTATCCATTGTCTAGTCTCTTTATGGCAGCTTCCCTTTTTTGTTTAATTTGATTGGTCATTTTGATAATTTCACCTTGTATAAATGTTTTGTGTGCTGCCCACAAGGTCTCATCTGAAATCCCCTCCGTTTTGTTAAGGATAATGTAATCTTTAAGGGATTTCTCTAGCATCTGTACACTCACTGGGTCGGAGAGTAGGGATTCATTTAATCTCCAGTGACCTGTGCCTGGTTTTGGATAACGCCTGTGCAGAGTCATGGACACCAGTGAGTGGTCAGATAAAACTGTGTCGTGGATTCTCGATGAGATGATAAGAGAGACAGTGCGGGTCGGGACTAGGAGGTGGTCAGTCCTAGTGTATAAGTTATGGGGACTGGAGCAATGTGAAAAGTCGCGTTTCCCTGGGTTAAGTTCTCTCCAGACATCAGCCGTGCCTTGAGCATGGACAAGTTTGTAAATTTTGAGGCTCTCTCTGGTCGGTCTGGTGAGTTGAGAAGAAGGGGGTCTAGATCTGTCTAGGGCCTGGTCAAAGGCAGAGTTGGAGTCCCCCCCAAATATGACTGTGCCCTCCAGACTTGGGGAGAGGGAGTCAAATAGGTGCTTGAAAAAGGTGGCTTGACCTTTGTCAGGTGCGTAGTAGGAAATGGGCAGGTTCACCCCTTAACCAGGATGAACCTGCCCTCTGGGTCCTTCACTTCTGAGGTTAAGGAATAATTGCAAGATTTGGCAAAGACAATGGCTACCCCTTTAGTTTTGTTTTCTGCGCTTGCTAAAAAGAAATCGGGGAAGTGAGCATGGAGGAACTTGGGGCTATACCGAATTGGAAGATGAGTTTCCTGAAGCATGACAATGTCAAGCTTGGAAGATTTAAAAAGGTTGAAGAGCTTCCTTCTTTTGACTGGGGAGTTCATACCCTGGACATTGTGGGTGGCTATTTTTAAGACATTTTGTGTGTGAGCCCACTGAGAGGTGCAGATGAGTGTTCCCCATCACTTACCTTCAGGAGACCTTTCCTGCAGAAGTCGGGATGTGGTGTTTCTGGAGTGCATCGATTCGGTGTCCCTTGGAGCTGGGATCTTGTGATTGTCCACGCTGTAAGGTAAAGAAAGGTCAATTGATGTTCCAGAAAGGAAAGGAAAGTAGAAAGAATCAGAGAAAGGATTAGAGGGAGGCCTGGCTTACTCTCCCCAGGTAAAAAGGTGCCCTGGGACAGAGAAACCGGACCAAGAGAACCTCCCGCACTTATAAGTGCTGGGGGGAAAAAGAGCAAAAATTCTCCATGCCAAATGAGGCATGGACTCAAGAAGATAGGAGGAGGCGCATGTATACCACCCCAGACCTGGGTACCCCGGGTCTGTGGGAATTGAAAAACTGATGAACATGAACTTCAAACAGTCCTGAACTTCAGAGACCTGTTTGTCAGGGATAAGGCAACAAATCGACCAAAACTAGAAACAATTAACTGTGGTCGTGAGGGTATCTAGAACCCTCTAAAGTCTTCATATTCATTCTCATCTCTGTTCTCTGCCTTGTAGGAGAAGGCTAGGGGGAAGAGCCGAGAAAGACATCGAGACAAGCGTTCATCTAGATCCAGCCGGAGTCCAGAAGAGAGGACACGGTACAGGAAATACTGGTGTGACCTCCGAGATTTTGCTTGAATTCTCTTTAGCAGTCTTGTTAAAAGATTTGCCAGAGATGAATGTGTGGACACAAAGATAGAGGAACCAAAGGTAGTTCAGGAAAGTCGAGCTTGGGGAGATTCAAGATTCAGGATCAGACAATGAAAGAGTAGATAAACTTTGATAGTTGTCTTTATCAAATGGGGTGAGAGTTCTGCGACTGATTTACTGTCAGGGAGGGCCGCTTTGGGCCGATCTACGTGTTTTGGATTTGTTCCACAGTAGATTCTGTGGGCTCATTGGTGGCGGGCGTTTGTTAGAGCCCAAGGGGGGGTTGAAATTTCCATGTCGGCTTCTTGGGAGATTACTTTCAACTTGAGGAGCAGATGTTTACCCATGGCAAAGGTGGAGAATGAGTAGTCCTGACCTTTCAGTGAGAATTTCACTGTGAATGGGAAGGACCATCTGTACTTAATTTCCTTCTTTGCGAGAGCTTGTAGAAGGGGTTTCAGAGTCCTTCTGCGTTGTATAGTTGAGGGAGCGAGATCAGCAAAGATTTGCACAGGGTGACCTTGGCATGTCACCTGAGGTAGAGCGTGTGCCTGCCGCATTATCGCTTCCTTCACGGTGTAAAAATTAGGTTTAACAATGACGTCCCTGGGTGTACCATCCTTCCTGGGGGGCCCACGTGATCTATGAGCCCTGTCCAGTTCCAGGCGATGGGAAAGGATATTGGGGATCAGTGCTTTCAGATCTTGTGTTGCTGAGGTGACATCCTGGATAGATTCCAGTAGGCTTCTGATCCTGAAGTTATACCTCCTGGATCAGTTCTCCAAGTCGTCAATGCGGGACATAGCGGTGTCCAATTGATCTTGGTGGGTAGAGATGAGGTCAGAGTTTTGATGTGCAGTTGTTGTAGTCTGGTCCACTTTTGTTTCAATGGCGTCTATTCTAGTCCCTATGTTCTGGAGATCTGCCTTGATCTCCCCGGTGATTTTGGCAGCAGTGGAGGCTAATCCCCTGTCAAGGAGGGCAGATAATCTGAGGTAGAGGTCTTCCACATTAAAAGGATGGTCCCTGGCGGGGGTTTCATAATAGAGTGAGTCAGTGAGTGCAGCCAAGGCAGGCCCTGTGGGGGAAAATGGCGGGTCTCCAAATGAGTGGTTCAGAAGCGACTCCATGGAGGCTGGGGAGGGCACCATCTCCTGTTGACAGAGTGCTTGTGGCCTTGGGGTATAGAGCAGGTGAGCTGGGGAAATGACTTGCCTGTGTTACAGCTGGGCTTCCGTGAGGGGGACATGAGGCAGGTTTGCAGAGTCTGCTGCGGCGGCCATCTTGGTACACACAGGCCGGGTGGAGGCAGAGAAGGCTTGCTCCAGATTTTGCCTGGGGGCCCTGTTTATCATGCAGGGGGTGATCCCTAAGGGTTCTGGGGGCTGGTCTCCTCAAAATCACGGGCTTATATCGCAACGGGCCGGTGCTGCAGATGCCGTTCAGTCTGAGGTGGTGCGGAGCTCCGTGACTAGGCATCCATCACGGATCCCTCGTGCGTGCGCACCCAAACTTGCCATTTTAAACTATACAACAGTAAAGGAAAGCACATGGAGCAGCACTAAAGTACTAATAATAATAATAATAGGAACACAAGACAAATACTTACTTTTTAGAAGCACTATCCTGATCTTCCTATACTGATCGTGCTCCAATTTCAGGTCTGACCGGCGTTTCCTCAATTGCTCCTTGGATCATTGTACCCCAAAATTCCTGTCTAGACTTCTCACAACTTTAGTTATGATCTTGGCCTTTCTCATATTTGGGTTGCTGTACGGTCCATACTTCCGAACATAGTCTGCCCTCTTCAAGATGTCCACCATCTCTACAATGGACATATTTTAGGCCTTATATCTCGTCCTGCATGTGGAACTGCCTTGCTCTCGGCTTTCCTCATCCTCAAGGGTTTACATATCAATAGACAATAGTAGCCAAAAATGATTGGGACAAGAATTAAAAATGCTGGGGTCAGAAGGATAGTCTTTGAAGACGTCATCTCTGACGAAACGCGTCTGGGAGGTACGCAGTGACGTCACCACGTTCGACGAGGGGAGGACGGGACGTTCGTTTGTTTGTATGCCGGCCGGCGTATTTTTTATCCTGTCTCTACGCTTGATACGAGCTGCTACTCTGTAAGTGTATTTCTTTTAATTTAATAAATCCTTTGATGATTTTACACTATGGAAGCATTTTCTCTCTTTGCTGGTGTTGCTGGTGATTGACCCACTGGAGTTCCAGAGATTAGAATTGGGCTGTATTTCCATACTGATGACCCTAGGACTCAGGAGGCTGTATTGGAGCTAGTTTCATTATCCTCAAGGCTTTCTATGTCTATGTATCTGGTAAGCGCATCATTTATCTGGTGACGGGCACAAGATTTTTCAAGAAGTTTTTGAGGTCACAGTGGTGATATTTGGAAACGCCTGGATTCCCTACAACTCTATATGAACTTTTATTTCATGTTCACTTCATGTTTTATAATATTTATATGATTTGCATATTGTATATTTGGTTTATATACCATTTCATTTTCACTTAGTTAATTTTTTAACATATTTCTTTATTGGCGCTGCTTTTCTTCTATGTTTTATCTGTATTTAGTGATTGTATCTCACTTCAAGCTGCGGCCTATTATTTGATTTACTTATTGTTTTCACCTAAGCGCAGTTTATACAATTTTTTCCATAGTCTTTTCTACTTGTTAACATTCAATGTGAAACAGTCCTGAGCTCCAAATTGTGTGTGACTGATGAACAAAAATACTAAAACTATGTACCATTTTCATACACAGGAAAGTCTCAGCCAGAAGGAGGCCGTGGCAAGCAGCCTGACCAAATCCCTTCCAACCAAAAGGACCAGGAAGGCGAGGAACCACTACTTTAATTTACCAGGCTACTGCGGTACTAACAATGACCCCTGGTGGCCCGAGTCATATGACTGACAGCGAGTAAACTGGAACGCATGGAGGAGGGCCAACGCCTCATCTGTGAGGAAATCATTCTTCAGGCCCTAAACAAGGGGATGAGGGGCCAACTCACAAATAAAAGTCACCTGTGTGAGTTAGACCATACTCCTCCACCACCTCCAGCAACGCCACCACCACCTTCAGCAACACCACAACCACCTCCAGCAACACCACCAACAACATAGCCACCCAACCCAACAGAGCACCATTGAAGGAAGCGTGGAAGGAAGTTTTGAGAGCGATGGCTTAGGTTTGGTGTGGTCTGGCAAAAGACATAGGCTGTTGTAAGATTACAGCCTCGGGACATATATGTCATATATGTCATCTGCTGCTGCTCCTGATCTCTCAGAGTCCTGATTGTATTGTGCTCAATATTAAATGGACTCCTCACCAATTTTTCCAGTCAAATAATTTATGTCTGCCCTGGGGTACAAAGGCTTTACCAACTCCAACTGTTTCTCCAGCGTTGCCTTCCTCTTTATTTTGTTAGGGCCCCTATTAAACATCAAATTGTTTTTGGACAAATACTTGGCTATGTGTTTTACTTCAAAAAGGACAGTTTGTTTGTGAGTAGGCAGGTGCATTTCAAAAATACAATGTCAAATTAACAAGGGACACTAACATAGTTGTATCTCTTTCAGGTAAAAAAATACAAGTTAATGATGGTGATGTGGTAACTTGGCACACAAAACGACAACAATTTTTATGGAGAGCACTAGAAAAACAAAAACAAAAAAAAAGGAGATCACGAGAAAAAAAACAAAGATTATTCATGAGATCACGAGAAATAATAAAAAAATCATTTTTCAGAACTCTGTGAATATCAGCAGCAACGCAAAAAATCATTATTCTAGCATTATAAAGAAGGAAAGAATGCATTGCCTTGAGAGATTTCAAAATTTTCCACTTGACGAATGTGCTATCTCCATTACAAACGCTAGTTTTACAAGACCGAGCACTTCCCGCATGCATGGACTATTGTGCGTGGACTTGTGTACACATGATCGGCCTTCCCGACAGTAAAGTTTTGTTGGCGGAAAATTTGAGAACCTGCTAAGAAACATTTTTTGGCAGAACTGCCGACAGCAAATGTCTGATGGAGCATACCCACAGTTGGACTTTCGGACAACAAGCTCACATGGAACATTTCCCGTCGGAAAAATCAGGTCATGTGTATGCGGCATAAAGGCTGCCTTGGAGAAGTACCTCTTGGAATTCTTTCAGGAAATTATGGTTCTGTCACTGATCCATTTATAATGTGGAACACTCACAAGTCTTATATGCAAGGAATGTTTAAATAGTTTTTTACTCTAAAACAAAATAGATCATGTTCCCTTAAAACATGTTATGCAGCATAGTGCTTGTGCTGTGTCATTTGGCCCTTTCTATCACCTGAAATACCTGGCTGATAGTGCCTGGTTCTGCCACCCTCCTGGAAACTGACTACAGTTAATCATGGCTGCTGAGCCCCTGACACCATGGTCAGTTTACATGCCTCCGTTATCCGTAGCTCTCCCCCTCGCCAATCAGCTAGGGACAGTGTCGCTTTGATCGACGCCGCCTCTCCTCCTGCTCCTATAATACCTGTGTTATATGTAAACAATCTCCTGTGTTTAATAATGATATGTGCCCCAATCTTTGTTTTTTATAAAAAAATAAAATTTCTACCTTTTTTTCAAAGTGCCTCCGACCTCCACATGACTACTAGCCTCTCTGCTCCTCTACTCCTCTCCTCCCCTGCTGATGTCAGTGGGAGTTCTCGGCCCCTCCTGCTGTAGTTGTCAGCCTGGGAGAGGAGAGAGGCGAGGAGTCACATAAGCGCTGGTAGGCACTGTGAAATAAGGTGGAAATCACCATATTTTTTATAAAACAAAAGCACCGGGGCACATATCGTTATTAAACACAGGGGATTTTATGTTATTGAACAAGTGGCTTTATATCCACTTTAATAAACTTTGGGACAGCACTAAGAGGAAAAGGCACTTATAGGTCACTTATTAACAGAAATACAGCAGCATGAAGTAGTAAACAAATCTAATCCTGACCCTGTTGTAAGCACTAAAAAAAACAACCTAGTGCACAAGGCACGGTATACCCCCTCAGGATTTTAAATGAAGGACCAAATGTGTGGTAAAAAATATATGTTTATTATTCACAATATATAATTCAAATAACATTCAAGTATCAAAATAGTTATTCATAAACAATGAAGACATTACAGACATTTTGGACATGAAACTTAGCTGCCCTGTACAGAGTTTCTGGGCTAGCAGAGATCAATGCCGAAAATAACGCCTGACATGTTTTGGACAATGACGTCCTTCTTCAGAGTATTAATGTCACTTATAAAAATTGTTTAATTTTTCTACAATGTACATATAAAAGAAATTAGTACAACAATAATCATAATAAAGGATAGGTTTCCCATTAGAATTACACCTTAAACAAAGGTCTATACGCTAAACCTTGGTTCATAGAGACAGGACAACGAGATAAAAATACTTACACAAGCAGATCAGCAACACCGGACACATGGGGGTATGGATATAACATCTGTACTACTATAGGGTCCGCAGGGTCCACAGTCAGTCAAAACCACTCCAAGATGGAACAAAGGGGCACAATGGCCAATCACAACAGCACAAATCTGGAAGTGGGAGAGTAAAAGCCACTGCAAGAGCACCCTACCAGTGATGATTGAAGTCAGCAATGGCTAACCAGCCACTATCGGGTATATACCACGGTTTGACTGGTATAAGTCTGTAGTTATAAACCTAAAGAAAGCACCAGTGTAATATAAGTGCAAACAGTAACAAGGGTAAATGTGTAGCACTAAATTATCCAAACAGTGATGCATATAGGAATCACTAACTATTGAGACCCAACAAGGGGGACAAATACAAAATGTTCAAAAACACTGCTCATAAAGAACATCCACATACACTGCAGTTTTATAGTGACCATTGTAAACAAGTGAATCGCAGAAGGGATGTCACACACACAACCATAAGGACCATCAGACTGTACATTTCATCAGAATAGATGATATGGTTTATGCACGCTTACCAGAACTGTTGGACCCGACTGTCATGTGAGTCAACCAGGCATGAAAAATCCCATATGAAAGGAGGGCAATGGCTGGACCTCTGGTATCCCGGAAGATTTGGGGTGCCTAGCAACAAGTGACGCTGATCTCTGCTCCATGTGATTGGAGCAGAGATCAGTGTTCACTAACACAAAGCCCAGCCCCCCACAGTTAGTAATACGCCCCTAGGAACACTTAACCCCTGCACTGCCACCCCCTGGTTAACCCCTTCACTGCCAGTGTCATTTACACAGGAATCAATGCATTTGTATAGCATTGGTTGCTATATAAATGACAATGGTCCCAAAAATGTGTCAAAAATGTCCAATGTGTCCGCCATAATATCGCAGTCACAATAAAAATCGCTGATAGCCGCCATTACTAGTAAAAAAAATATTAATAAAAATGCCATAAAACTATCCCCTATTTTGTAAACGCTATAACTTTTGCAAAAACCAATCAATAATTTCTTATTGTGATTTGTTTTACCAAAAATATGTAGAAGAATACGTATTGGCCTAAACTGAGGGAAAAAAAATTTTTTATATATTTTTTGGGGGATATTTATTATAACAAAAAGTAAAAAATAATTATTTTTTTTTTCGAAATTGTCGCTCTATTTTTGTTTATAGTGAAAAAAATTAAAACCGCAGAGGTGATCAAATACCACCAAAAGGAAGCTCTGTTTGTGGGGAAAAAGGGACATCAATTTTGTTTGGGAGCCAAGTCACATGACCGCGCAATTGTCAGTTAAAGCGACGCAGTGCCGAATCGCAAAAAGTGGTCTGGTCTTAAGCCAGCAAAATGGTCCGGTCTGAAAGTGGTTAATGGCATACTTAACCACTTCAGCCATGGACCATTTGGAAAGTGACCTGCTAGGGAAGTGGATAAAAGGCCGCATGAGGACCCAGAAGTGACAGTGTGCTCAACACAAATCCTGTAATAGAACACATAATTAACATTTATTTGGACAGTCTAAAAGACAATAATCAAAGTATAAAATGGATAGTGCATAATGATGTAAAATAATACCACAACAAATTAGTCTGTGGCTATGATAATATCAATGTAATTATACCTAGATACATAGAAATATATACACCAGTAAGGATATCCTCCATTCATGCATGGATAGAGAACTATAACAAAGTAGGGGTAAAAAGGAAATGATGACAGAGAGTTTTTCTACAAATCAAGTTCACATATGCCTGATTGAAAGCCCTCCAGACAGTGGCGGAATTACCAGGGTCGCACCAGTCGCATTTGCGACTGGGCCCTTGAGTTCCGCCACTGTAGGGGGGCCCGCCGCTGCCCGGGATATAGAACTGGTCATTTACGGGGAGTCTCCGTCTGCTCCGCCTATCCTCTCCGTCTGCTCCGCCCATTCTCCAGCTGCTCCACCTATCCTCTCCTCCCGCATTCACGGACCCAGTTCCCGCCCATCTTCTCTGTCTCCGCCTACAGTGCACTCACGGGCACAATCCCCGCCCATCTTCTCTGTCTTCACCTGCAGCGTCCTCACAGGGACAGACCCCGCCCATCTTCTCTGTCTTCGCCTGCAGCATCCTCACAGGGACAGACCCCGCCCATCTTCTCTCTTTGCCTGCAGCATCCTCACGGGCACAGACCCCGCCCATCTTCTCCTGCTCAGCCTGCACTCGAGCGTACTCTCAGCAAGGAGGGAAACCAAGTGATCTGGAAGTAAGTAGCAGCATCATCTCTCAATATCAACCCTGCCACTTATTCCCCACACACACCACCACCACTTCACTGATAGCCCCCCACACCACCACTACTGCCACTGATACCCCCTCACCACCGCCACTGATACCCCCCTCACCACCGCCACTGATACCCCCCTCACCTCCGCCACTGATACCCCCCCACACCACCGCCACTGATACCCCCCCACACCACCACTACTCCCACTGATACCCCCCACACCACCGCTACTGCCACTGATACCCCCCACAACACCGCTACTCCCACTGATACCCCCCACACCACCGTTACTGCCACTGATACCCCCCACACCACCGCTACTCCCACTGATACCCCTCACACCACCGCTACTCCCACTGATACCCCCCACACCACCGCCACTGCCACTGATACCCCCCACACCACCGCCACTGATACCCCCCTTACCACCGCCACTGATAACCCCCCCCACACCACCACTACTGCCACTGATACTCCCCCACAACACCACTACTGATACTCCCCACAACACCGCTACTGCCCCTGATACCCCCCACACCACCGCTACTGCCACTGATACCCCCCACACCCCTGCCACTGCCACTGATACCCCCCACACCACTGCCACCGATACCCCCCACGCCACCGCTACTGCCACTGATACCCCCCACGCCACCGCTACTGCCACTGATACCCCCCACACCACCGCTACTGCCACTGATACCCCCCCACACCACCGCTACTGCCACTGATACCCCTCACTACTGCCACTGATACTCCCCCACAACACCGCTACTGCCACTGATACTCCCCCACAACACCGCTACTGATACACCGCTATTGCCACTGATACCCCCCACAACACCGCTACTGCCACTGATACCCCCCACTACTGCCACTGATACTCCCCCACAACACCACTACTGCCACTGATACTCCCCCACAACACCGCGCCAGTTATACAGCGCTACTGCCACTGATACCCCCCACAACACCGCCACTCCCACTGATACCTCCCACACCACCGCTACTGCCACTGATACTCCCCCAAAACACAGCTACTGATACCCCCCACACCACCACTACTGCCACTGATACCCCCCACACCACCGCCACTGATACCCCCCCACACCACCACTACTGCCACTGATACTCCCCCACAACACCACTACTGATACCCCCCACAACACCGCTACTCCCACTGATACCCCCCACACCACCGCTACTGCCACTGATACCCCCCACACCACCGCTACTGCCACTGATACCCCCCACACCCCTGCCACTGCCACTGATACCCCCCACACCACCGCCACTGCCACTGATACCCCCCACGCCACCGCTACTACCACTGATACCCCCCACACCACCGCTACTGCCACTGATACCCCCCCACACCACCGCTACTGCCACTGATACCCCTCACTACTGCCACTGATACTCCCCCACAACACCGCTACTGCCACTGATACTCCCCCACAACACCGCTACTGATACACCGCTATTGCCACTGATACCCCCCACAACACCGCTACTGCCACTGATACCCCCACTACTGCCACTGATACTCCCCCACAACGCCGCTACTGCCACTGATACTCCCCCACAACACTGCGCCAGTTATACAGCGCTACTGCCACTGATACCCCCACAACACCGCTACTGCCACTGATACCCCCCACAACACTGCCACTGATCACCTCCACAACACTGCCACTGACTACCCCCACACCACCACCACTGCCCCTCCCCACTATTACCACACCTGCCACTGATACCATTCCCCTCCCCACCACTCATCCCATCCCCCAAGTACCAGCCTCACCATGGATCCCATCCTCCAACCACTGCTGCCACTCATTTCATCCAATGCCCCCCACCGCTGCCACTTATCCCATCCCCCTCCAACCATCACCCTTGCCACTAATCTCTTTCCCCCCACCACCTCTGCCACTCATCCCATTAAATCCCCCCTACCACGGATCCCACCCCCCAACCACAACCCTTGCCACTGATTCCATCCCCCTCACAGCTGGCAGTCATAAACACCGCTGCCATTGATCCCATCCCTGCCCAGCCATCACTGCTGCCACTGATCCCACCCCCCCTACCACTGCCACTGATCCAATCTCTATCTCACCACTGCCACTCATACCATCCCACACCACAACCACCGATGCCACTGATTCTATCCCTCCCCGACCACCACTGCTGCCACTGATCCCATCCCCACTGCTGCCACTCATCCCAGGGGCACAATTGCAATAGCGCACATGTTGCCCCTGAACACCTGGATAGGGGGGCATTTAGAGGAACAACTCCCCTCCATTTTTCTCCTGCAGCCACTAAAAACCTGCTTCTCCTCTTCTCCCTCTGATAGGCATTCAGTGGCTGCAGGTGGAAAAATGGAGGGGATTTGTTCCCCCTCCTATCCAGGTCCTGCTGCCCCCGGGATCAGTGGAAAGGACCCTGGCCGCAGGTCAGGGGGCCCCTCCAAGATTTCTTGCACCAGGGCCCTGAAGGTTCTAGTTACGCCTCTGCCTCCAGATATGGTTTGAGACTAAACCCTTCATTGAGGTCTGAAGGTACAGTTGCATTAAAGCAGAATATCCACCTCAATTCACTCTGTAAGCCCTTGTACACACGGTCGGACATTCAGACGGAAAATTTCCGATCGGACCGCGTTGACGGATAATCCGACCGTGCTTGGGCTCCATCAAACTGTTTCCGTCGGTAAATATCCGACCAACAAAGTTTTAGAGCTGGGCTATAAAATTTTCCGACAACATGATTGTTTGTAGAGAATTCCGATCGGACAAAGTGCCACGCATGCTCAGATCAAATTCCTAGACCAAAGCTATTGGCTACTAGCCTGAACGTAGTCCTGTCGTAATGAAATAACGTCATCACATTCTGAACGATCTGATTTTCTGACAACTTTGTCCGACCGTGTGTATGCAACACCAAGTTCGGACAAAATTCGTCGAACAAAATCCGAAATCAGCAGCTGATAGAAGTACGATACATACAGTAAAAACAGAGAAAATATATGTAGCAGCGCTAGAAAATATTAAGTGCAAAATTATTATATTAAACAATTATTTACACCATATAAAAATAATTATAATAAATAGTAGTGACAAAATATCATTGAAATATAAAAACCTATAAAAGTGAGTTACATGCATAGAAAATAGTGTTACAAATAAATAAAAAGTCTTTAGTGAGTAAAAACTCTGAAGTGGAATCAATAACGGATTCTTCCCTTCGTGATAATCACACACAAAAAAAACAGTGATTCCAAGTAAGATCCACCACCGCATGTGGCCACCTTAAGAATTGGAGGCTTATCACCTCGCAAGCACAAAGAGCATGTCAAAGCTTTAAGCAACGAAGGTAGCCAATGGATGCCAATCTCAGAGCTCAGTGCCAGAACCAGATATATACTTCTAAGGCCGCGTACACACGGGCGGATTGTATGGCCTACTTAGTCCGTCATACAATCCGACGGACAGTCCGTCATACTTTCGAATGAACGGACTTGACCACACACGGATGCACAAACAGTCCGTCGAAAGCTTGCGCGATGACGTGTACAGCACGTACGACGGGACTAGAAATAGGAAGTCCAATACACAGCAATGCAACCTTCCGTCGTGTAAATCCTTTCTGAGCATGCGCCATTCTTAGTCCGTCAAACTAGCCTACTCACGAGCGGATTGTCCGCTGAAACCAAAGTATGGCGGAAGACAGAATTACGGAAATACTTAGTACGCCAGACTGCACGCTGAAAAAGTCCGCTGAAGCCCACACACGAGCGGACTGTCCGCTGAAATGTGTTTCGACGGACTAAGTAGGCCATACAGTCCGCCCGTGTGTACGCGGCCTCAGGGTCCGGACTCCACCAAACACAGAGGATACCTCAACAGGCTCTCATAAATCGGATGGTTTCCAAATAGATAACATATAGCCCAGAAAAGAGAAGCCATCCATAGTGAAATACGGTTTAAGTTTTATTAAAATACAAAAGGTAACACACTTACAATTTCCAGTTAAAAAACAAGCATCAGTTAGCCAGCCGGCTGTATGTGGACGCCCATCCATTAAGACTCAGTACGCGGTGACGTCAGCACGCCAAACTCCTCCGGATGCATGTTTCGTTAAAAAAATTACATTGTCTGGGGAACAGGTGACGCGCTGATGCGCTGCGCATTAAATAGAACCAAGTGGAAACCAAGCCTCGATGTGAATCAGAAACCAGAACCCAAGTTATAGCCCATAAACAGGGCAAAAAGACATAATTCCCATACAGGATACCGGCAAAGGGAATATAAGTTTCTGTTAGTATAATCTACACTTTATTCTAACTTTAAAAATGGTCTTTTATAAACCAATTTTAAATGCTATAAAATTGAAATCACATCTTCAACTTCCACGAGATGATATCTAAGTCAAAAGAATCTGTAAGTTCTTGAGGTTCATTCTTCTAATAATGACATAAAATTCTCAATTGCTTCTACTTCCATGGTAGTTAGGGTAGGGGGTTGACCTATTTGTTTTGTGGTATAGAGGGATTAAAGTAAGAGATTGCCTACAAAGAGGTGCACATCTTTGATAGTCTCAAATTTGTCTATCTGTGCTACTGGGCAAAAAGTGAGGCCTTTTCCAAGACTTTCATTTCATCAGTTGAGAGAACATGATCCGACAAATTAATGATGTTTAGTGGTTGGTGGGTAATGCCACGTACATACGACTGAACTTTCTGGCAGACTAAGAAAGGATGGACCTAGAAATAGAACATGTTTCAAATCTGTCTGACGGACTCAATTCCTATCGGGAAAACCGTTCATCTGTATGCTGGTCCCACGGACCAAATATGATGCAAGGGAAGCTATTGGCTACTAACTATTGAACTTCCTTTTTTAGTCCCGCCTTACGCCATCAAAATGAATGGACTTTCGAAACTTAGTCCATTCATGTGTGGCTAAGTCCGTTCGTTCAGAAGTCCGTCGGAACTGCTCCAAAAGTCCGTCAGGAAGACCGTTGGACCTAGTCTGCCAGAAAGTCCAGTTGTGTGTACGTGGCATAAGTCTTCTTGTGTTTGTGTGGTTGGTTTGTAGGTTCACTTGGTGTTTCTTGGTTTGTGCTTGCATACGGTCTAAAAAATTTCTTTGATGGGATGAACCAGTAAGTGAGGTGGATGTAGAAATGTTAGCTTGGTGAGAAGTTTTGGTGTGAGTGTGAGCAAACTTGGATTGGAGTAAAGAGATATCTGTGTCAGAAAAGTCTTTGTTCTAGATGTTGGCCAGACCATGTTTCTGACGTCTATGTGCATTAGTGGCCATTTCCGCTGGAGAAGATATGATGGCAGGTTTGGGCATTTGAGATATCTTACTTCTATTATTGGTGCTATGGGGAGCACAAGCATATGTATTGCTCGGATTGGATACTCTATAATTCTCACTCCAGCTATATGCCCGTTCCTCCTGAAAGGCCTTTTTATCACGAAATAATTTTTTGTCTTTTTTAACTAAAATATCAATATTGTATTTGTCAAAACGTTCTCTGAGTTGATTTTATAATTGATCATGAAGGGTATGAGTTTTATATTTTGTTAATTGAGTATTTAAGGCATCTATTTTTATATCCAATTCCACCATTCTCTTGCGATATTCTTGAATCAACAAAATCATCTTGAACTCGAGGGCAATCTTCTCAAAGGGTGGGAAGATCTGTTTCCAAAGTCCAAAAGGATTAATAGCATTTTTTTGATAGTCTTCGAAGGATTTAATGTGCCAGAACAATAGGGGACTTTTTTTCTATAATGTAAGATTTAGAAAAGCAAATTTGATCTCTGATTCAATAAGTTCCTTTGTATCAAAAGTCCTTAGCTGTTTTGGACATAAGGTTTTCCCAGTCCTCATCCAAATATTCCACCATGTTAGTGGCGAAATCAATACGGAGGGGAAATGGGAAGACAAGCAATCGTCACTTATGGGTAGAAAAACCCATAACCTATCCTTTATTATGATTATTGTTGTACTAATTTCTATTATATTTACATTGTAGAAAAACAAAATGATTGTTATTAGGGATGAGCCAAACACCCTCCTGTTTTTTCGTGGCAGAACATGCGAACAGGCAAAAAATTCAGCAGAACACATGAACACCTTTAAAGTAAATCGGACACGAACATGAAAAATCAAAAGTGCTAATTTTAAAGGCTAATATGCAAGTTATTGTCATAAAAAGTTTCTGGGGACCCGAATCCTGTTCCAGGTTACATGTATCAATGCAATTTTTTTTAAACTTTTTTTTCAGGAGCAGTGATTTTTTAATGCTTAAAGTGAAACAATAAAAATTAAATATTCCTTTAAAAATATATGAATAAAAAACGTGTTTTTATTTTGGTTCAGAGTTCCTCTTACTATTCATACCAGACCCAAAGGGCCTGGTAATGAACTGGGGGGGATCCCATGCTCTTTTTTTCAATGAGTTTAATCTATATTGCAGAGACCCAACAATTTATTACAGCCGCAATCAGTTTTAAATGACAATTTTTCCTTTAGAAATGCCATTTTGCTCTAGTACTTTTCTAAACATGGGAAAAATGTGCCACTTTACAGGCATACTATAGACACCCCCCAGGTACGATATTTAAAGGAATATTTCATTTTTATTGTTTCACTGTAAGCATTAAAAAATCACTGCTCCCAAATAAAAAGACCGTTTAAAAAATATATATATATTTAATTGATACATGTCCCCTGGGGCAGGACCCCAGGTCCCTGAACACTTTTTATGACAATAACTTGCATATACGCCTTTAAAATAAGCACTTTAGTTTTTTCATGTTAGTGTCCTATAGACTTTAATGGTGTTCCCGGCGGCTTTCAAATTTGTCCCAATCACTGCATATTGTTCAGTGTTCCCAGAACATCCGAACAACCAAAGTATGACTCAAACTTATGCTCAGGCCAAACTGTTCGCCCATCCCTAATTGTTATAAGTGCCATTATTCCTCTGAAGAAGGACGTCATTGTCTGAAACATGTCACACGTCATTTCCAGCATTGATCTCTGCTAGCCCAGAACCTCTGTACAGGGCAGCTAACTTTCATGTCCATAATGTCTCTAGTCTACATTTTTATGACTAACTTTTTTTGATACTTGAATGTTATTTGAATTATATATTGTGAATAATAAACATATTTTTTAATACACATTTGGTCCGTCATTTAAAATCCTGAGGGCTTATACCATGCCTTGTGCACTAGTTTTTTTTTTTTTGCTGATATATTGGATCGGACCGACCAAACGTTCATGCACATGCTACCAATCCCTGTCTCATTGTCCTAAGCACTAAGGTTACTAACATACAGAGCGACCTCCGTACTCTCCTACTGGCGAAATTTGAGGAATTCTAGATGTCAGAAAATGCCTTATTACACATGCAGTAATAAGGCAAACAAATTGTTAAGCAGACGCCTTCAAGGCTACAGGAATAGCATTTAAATCCCTTATGTTTATTATCCTCTTACAAGGCAAAAAGTGCTGCATTCACAGGGGATTTCTGACACCTTCCGCTGTTATTAGAGCTCTTTTTATAATTTACAAGATGATACCACAACTCCACAACTTTCACTAGCAGATATATCACAATTGTTAAATAAAATACACCTACCTAACTTGTCCAATCCCAGTTGGAAGCATTAAATGCACTTTGAGAGAATTCTGCAAGGCAATATAATCTCTTGCCAATAATAAATCACTAGGGCCCGATAGATATAGCAAAAAATACTTCAAAACATTTAAAACCATACTGGCGTCTTACCCAACTTCCATATTTAATTCTGCTGTAGCCTATTCTTATTTTCCCCAAGAATTGTTAAAGGCCCTTCTCATCACACTGCTAAAACTGAGGAAAAACCCTGATTCCCCTTTAGACCTATTTCATTACTGAATAATGATCTAAAGCTGTGCATGAAATGTATAGTCTTCAGACCTGTGGATATATTGCCTATTTTGATCCACCCAGATCACTCCGGCTTGACTAAAGGTAGACAAACCTCCAAAACCCCAAAATCCTTATAACCCGGGTTATAAATGTTATTCATTATGCTAAGATCTCAAAAATGCCTTTTCTGCTCTTAGCGACTGAAGGAGAGAAGGTGTTTGATTGCATTCACTGGACCTACCTCAATGAGGTTCTGAAAAAATGTGGGTTTTCAGTGCATATACTATCTTCTATCATGGTGCTCTACACATGCCTATCAGCCCAAGTATTTATGATTGGCATGTTATACCAACCCTTCTTTATCATGAATGGGACTATATGGGCTGCCCCCTGTCCCCATTAATCTTTAATCTCTTATGGAGCCCTTGACTTCATATATTCGTTCACATCTGGTTATTACTGGCTTCAAAATTGAAAGTCATGTCTACTCTATAAGTCCGTTTGCCGATTAAATTATACTAATGCTGACAAATGTGGCAACCTCATTGGGTGCGGTCCAGGATGCTCTACATTTATTCCACAATGTTTCATATTATAAGGTGAACACAGCTAAATCATACATTTTAGATTTGGGTATAGAGTCTCCCCTGAAACAGAAAATGCAGCAAAACTATCCTTTTTATGGAAGGAAGATGGCATATCTTACCTGGGTTCCACCCTTACTGGCTTGACCAAATCCCTGTTCTTTGTGAACTATGATCCTTTTCTGCAAAGGTCATGTAACTCGCTCTCACAAATTTCTAACTAAGAGCTCAAATGGTTGGCCGGCTGTTAGCCTTTAAAATTCTGGTTTTACCTTAATTACTCTATATGTACAAAACCTCGCCCATTGTGGTCCCTGACTCTTATTTTATATATTTGCAAGCCATTATAAACAAATTTGTGCGGAAGAACCAAAAGGCACGATGTTAAACCTATTAAGAACAGAAAGGTAGGTGGTCTTGGTCATGTTGATCTTAGAGATTATTACCTAGCTTCTACTCTAACACAACTAAAATTTTGATTTGATAGACCGCCCTCCCATTTGTGGTGTGATATTGAATCAGAATTAATACCAGGTAAAAATGTATTGAACTTGCTGTTAGCTCAACATATCAAACCCCAGGCACCTTAAATTGTCAGCCACTATCCTAGCTTCTAGAAAAGCGTGGTGTGAGCTCACCTCAAAGGTGAAGTCTGACCAATTGAATGATCTTCCTATCCCATTAGCTGCATACCAAGTAGGGATGAGCCGAACGCTCCCCGGTTCAGTTCTCGGCAGAACATGTGAACTGACAAAAAGTTTGTGCGAATACCGTTAAAGTCTATGGGACCCGAACATGAAAATTCAAAAGTGATAATTTTAAAAGCTGATATGCAAGTTATTTTCATAAAAATTGTTTGGGGACCCGGGTTCTGCCCCAGGGGATATGTATCAAAGCAAAAAAAAAAGTTTTAATAAAGGCCGTTTTTTCGGGTGATTTTAATAACGCTTAAAGTGAACAACAACAAACAATAAAAGTGAAATATTCCTTTAAATATTGTGCCTGAGGGTGACTATAGTATGCCTGTAAAGTGGCAAATTTTTCCTGTGTATAGAACAGTCCCTGCAGCAAAATGACATTTCTAAAGGAATAAAAGACATTTAAAACTGCTTGCAGCTGTAATGTATTGTCGAGTCCCGGAAATATAGATGAAAATCATTGAGAAAAATGGCATGGGCTCCCTCCTCACCCCCAGCCCAAGGGGAACCCTGCACCCAATTTTTTTTTAAAAAGGCGTGGGGCCCCCAGGCCCTATATACTCTAAACAGCAGTGTGCAGGCAGTCCCTGGGTTATAAATAAGATTGTAGGTTTGTTCTTAAGTTGAATCTGTTTGTAATTTGGAACAGGTACATTTTTGAAGTGTAGCTCCAGCCAAAAAATCTATTTTTAAGCTTTTTGGATAACATAGGGAAGGGTTATCACCCCTGTGACATTTGTCGTGTGCCCCTGTTCAGAAGGTTTCACCTTACTTTCTGTCCCAATGACAATTGGATTTTGAAAATTTGGGGTTATTAGGGAACAGGGGCTGGTGATAAAGCATCAGCGGAGACACCTTTTTTCCATATTAACTCTTAAGCCCCATACACACTATCAGATTTTCTGCTGATTTTTGACTTCAGATTGACCAAAACCATGTAGTGCAAGGGCCTGTCTGATTGCATACACATCAAAACTCCTAAGGTTTGACTTCATATTATATGGTTTCAGTAAATCTGAAGGAAAAAAATCAGCAGAAAATCTGATAGTGTGTATGGGGCTTTACAGGAGAGAATTTCCCTTCCTAGGGGTAGATTTTCTCTCACTTCCTGTTGTCTCCTTCCGTTTGTAAGTGGAGTCATTTGAAAGTTGGATGTTTGAAAATAGGGGGTCACCTGTATATACTATATGGCCTGCCCTATATACTCTGCAGAAAATTGAGCCTTAGGTGTTGGTGGTACCAGAACATTGTAAGCCCTCACAGTTACTTTTGGTGGGCGCTGGAACGGGCCCTGCTGTGAAATATTATATCAAGAATTGTAATTACATGCTCCTGTTAAACAGAGGCAGAAAAATTGGGCCTTGGTGGTGGTGCCACAACACTGTAAGCCCTCACAGTTACTCTTGGTGGATGCAGGAACGGGCCCTGCTGTGAAATATTATATCAAGAATTGTAATTACATGCCCCTGTTAAACAGGGTCAGAAAAATTGGACCTTAGGCGGTGGTGGTGGCACAACACTGTAAAGCCTCACAGTTACTCTTGATGGATGCAGGAACGGGCCCAGCTGTTAAATATTATATCAAGAATTGTAATTGCATGCCCCTTTTAAATAGGGGCAGAAAAATTGGACCTTAGCCCCCGTACACACCGTCGGACATTCCGGCAACCAAATATATCCGGATTTAGTCCGGAAGTGGTCTGGATGTGGTGCTGCATACACACGGTCGGACTTAGTTGTAAGAATTTCCGGTTGCCAAGAACGCGGTGAGGTAAGCCGCCTACGACAGCACTAGAAAAGGGAAGTTCAGCACCACAACCGGCACCCTTTGGGCTCCTTCTGCTGATCTCGTGTTTATCGCGTGTTAGTAGAAGTTTGGTGAGAGACGATTCGCGCTTTTCAGATTTGTGCTTCAGTTCGTTACTGCTCTTCAGTTTGTGCTTGTCAGTGCATATCTTCTTATCAGTGCGTGTAGTCAGTAAGCAAGCATTTGTTGCTCATTGTGGACTATATCTTGGTATAGTACGCTTTGATTTGCATTGCTTATTGTCTGCTCGTTTCTGCTTTTCAGGTCGTTTTTTCAGGCATTGCTGTTTATCGGTGCTTTCTGTTGTCCATTCTGACCAGCCGGACGTTTTAAGCCATGTTCCGTGTACATACTCATCGTAGAGTTTGTGCTGTGCAGGGGCTTGGTGTTGGGCTTTTAGCTTTGACACAAGCCTGGTCCATGAACAGGATGAGGAGGAGTTTGTGGACCAAGAATTGGTTGCGCCAGTGTGACCAGTTCTCGCACATGCCTTTGCTTCATGAGATCCGGGAGAATAATCCTGATGATTTCAGGAATTATCTCCGGATGACGGACCCCATTTTTCACCGTCTGCTGGCTTTGCTGTCCCCTTATATCAGCAGGCAGGATACCTGCATGCGGCAAGCCATCACTCCGGAGCAGAGGCTCATCGCCACATTGCGCTACTAGGCGACAGGGAGAAGCCTTCAGGACCTAAAGTTCTCGACTGGCATCTCCCCCCAGGCTCTGGGGCTTCATTATTCCAGAGACCTGTTCTTCCATCATTCAGGTCCTGCAGAAGGACTATATGAAGGTAAGTTTTCCCCTTTAACATCACATTCTATGTATTTAATGATTGCTAATGTCTTGTATTTCTTTCCTCATTCCCTAATTACCATGATTGCAATATGCTCTGATTGATATGCTGTGCCTCTTTGTCCTCATGCATGCTGGAAGCTTTTCAAGTTCCTTTTTTGTCCTTCCTGCATATTTGCCTTCACTTAACTTCCCCAGCATGCTCTTCTGGGCCCATAAACCTATAGTCTAGTCACTTAGCAATGTATTTCGTCAGCTCCATAGTATTGCTTTCCCCTAAACACCCCCTAAAATGTGTACAAATGTTATGTGTGTGCTTAAATTCATGCAGAGTGCCAGATTTTTTTTTGGTTGGGCCAAACTCATTAGAAACCCCCTCCCCCCAACTGCTAGGTCAGCTGATAGCAATCCTCTATGTGCTGACTTTGCCAAACCCAATACACACTATGCCTACCTTTTTCCTGGTCAGATTTATGGATGAATTCACCAAAGTATGTAGTGCAAGGGCCTGCTTCAATACTTGCAAATGCTACAGTTTCAAGTATTTTTTTTCCTATTATTATCTTGATAGGTAATAGCAGAATGTCCACATGTGCTTCCATTTGTTCCTTTTTTTGGCATTATGACACTTCTTACCTGTCCGTTGGGCTGCCAATAGTGTAAATAAGGAGGGGCTGGCCAAAGTATCACACATTATTTCTGCATTCAGCTCTCAATGAAGTGGAGAGGGTTACCTGTCCAAAACACCCCCGCCACCTCATTTTTTGCAAGGGCCCATCAGATGGAGGGGATGGGGGGTGATGACTCTGATAAGGGGACCTTATACTTTAGGCTTTAGGCTTTAAATACTCATTTCCCAAAATGTTATACTGATATTGTCCAAAAATGTTTGTGTCTAATCTGCTTGCAATGTTGATGTGCAAAATTACTAATTTTTTTTCTTGTTTCACTCCACAGTTTCTTTCAGCACCACAGGAATGGCAGACTGTGGCCTCCCACTTTGTCAGCTGTTGGGACTTTCCCAATTGTGGAGGTGCAATTGATGGAAAACACATCCGCATCATCCCACCCCCCAACTCGGGGTCGTACTATTATAATTACAAGGGGTTTAATAGTATCGTGAATTTTGGCGGTGGTGTCAGCGACCTATGACTTCCTTTATGTGGACGTAGGGCAAAATGGCCGGATGTCGGATGGTGGAGTGTTCGCACGGATGGAATTCTACTGATGTCTCCAGAGTGGCAGTCTGGGCTTGCCACCCCCAGAGGAGAATGTAGAAGAACTCCCATTCGTTTTTGCCGCGGATGAGGCGTTTGCTCTGGCAAACCACCTGATGCGGCCTTTCCCGATGAGGACCCTCACCCCGGATCAGAGGATTTTTAATTTCCGACCAGAGCCAGAAGAGTCATGGAGAACACTTTTGGAATACTGGCCAGCCGATTCCGCCTATTTTTGACGACAATCGACATGGCGGAATATTAACTAAATCACATTGTGCTTGCCTGCTTTGTTCTGCACAATTTTTTGAAAAAGCATTCCTCAAACTATGTGGTCTCAGTTGGCCCAGATGCAGACTTGCCGGAAAATGACAACCTCACGGCCCTTGAAGCTGCTTGTCCTGGCTTGCCCCCCCAAAGCGCCCACGAGGTCAGAACCCAATACATGGAGTACTTTGTGGTTGGGGGGGGGGGGCATTGATATGCCAGACAATGTCTGAGAGGCATTTTTTAATACATTTTTCTTTGAAACTCCAATAATCTTTGATTTCATTTACTGCTTGGCTTTGTTTTAGGTGTCTCATAGGAATTTATGCTGTTTTTTTGTGCCTTTTTTAACAACAGTGCAAACCCAAGTTCTGAGCAAGATGAGGTGACAGTCTCTTCTTGTTTTTGTTTTTGTTGATAATGTATGTAGTGCATTACTGACAAAAATATTGCTAATTTTCAGCACCATGGCAGAAATATGTGGGGTCAAAATGGCGTGATTGGAGACATTGAAGCATCACTGTGGGTGTTATTTACTAAAGACACATCCACTATGCACTACAAGTGCACTGCAAAAGTGCACCTGAAACTGCAATTGGAGTGCAAAGTGGATTTGCCTTTAGTAAATAACACCCATTGCCACAGAAAACAACAACTTTACTCCAAATACTTATTTTGCGCATTGAAAAAGGAAGCCACACATTGTTGTTAATTTCACTTTTTACTCAAAGCACATTCACATGTGTGTTTAGAAAAGAGTTTTACAACAAACCAACATATTTTGTGTATAGAAAACATTATTTTGGGTAACATTTTTATAACTTGCCATTTTTGTGTAAACAGGCATGTATCAAAGCATAACATACAGTACACAGGAACTTACAAAGTTCAACTTTGAAAAGTGAAGACAATATCAGACATGAGTATGTACAAACTGTGCTGATATTGCCTTCAACGAATGGGGTGTCACCCCTGGAAAAGCGAAATTTGAAAGATGCACACACTTAGAGAATACAAAAGTGGCCAGTTTCCTCCTGATCCCATGCCTAATGTCAACATGTGCTATCTCCCATCATGGGGTATCAATGTAAATGTTTTGGGGGTGCAACCCCTTCATCTCAGCCACTTTCGTAGCAAGGAAGGGGTTGCACCCACAAAACACGTACATTGATCCCCCATGATGGGAGATAGTACATGTTGACACACTGTGTGCATCTTCCAAATTTGGCTTTTTGAAAAATATAAAAGTTTTTCGGAAAAATAAAAAAATATGCTAGCTAGTTTGGGGTGTTTCAGACTCTCCCCAAAACATCAATGATGTTCTTCATTTTCTGTTGAACATCATTGATGTTCTTCTGTATATTTTCTAAATCGCGATTGCACCCCATTATCTCCCCAATGAGGAACTGGGAACATAGATGTCATCTGCTGCTGTTCCGGCTTTCTTGGACTTCAGGATCAGACTGCTCTCCCTCAGACATGCACTCCTCAGGCCACCAATTTTTGCATTTAAATAGTTGATGTGTGCCCTGGGGGTCAAAGGCTTTGCTAATCTCCCCAGTTTCTCCAGCGCTGCCTCCCTCTTTATTTGTTACTGACACCTAAATAAAGGTTTTTTTTGGTTGAAGAAATACTTGCGTATGTGTTTTACTTCAAAAAGGACAGTTTATTTGTGAGTAGGCAGGTACATTTCAAAAATACAAAGTCAAATGAGTAACAAGGGGCACCAACACCAAACAACCTCCTGTAGATTAAAAAAGAAAACAATAAATTAAAAAGATAATAATAGTGTTGTGGTAAGTTGACACACAAAAAAAAATGCAAAGATGAGCAAACTGTCAAAAAAGGAGATGTTGATTAAAAAAACCAACCACAAAATTATATAAAAAAAAAAAGATTGGGAAGATGTGACGAATTAAAATATTGTATTGCTGAAATGAGTAAAAAGAATAAAGAAATACGCTTTGGCGAAGCGTGTGTGAATATGAGCAGCAAAACAAGTTCATTCTTGTAGCATTGTAAAGAAAAAGAGAATGCGCTGCATGAACGAATTTTTAACATTGCAGCGTGACGAATGTGCTATATCGATTACGAGTGGTAGTTTTACCTGAACGAGCGCTTCCATCTCAGAATTTTATTGTGAGCATGCGTGGCACCTTGTCCGTCTGACTAGGCTACACATGATCGGAACTGATGTGATCGGAACATGTTGTCGGAAAATTTTATAGCCCAGCTGTAAAACTTGGTCCGTCGGATATTCCTACGGAAACAGATTATCCGACAAGACTGTCCTATCGGACATTGTCCATCGGAATGTCCGACCGTGTGTACAAGGGCTTAGGCAGTGGTGGTGGTACCACAACACTGTAACCCCTCACAGATTCTCTTGTTGAGTGCAGGAACAACCCCTGCTGTGAAATATTAGAGCAAAAAATGTAATTACATGCCCTGTTAAACAGGGGCATTAAAATTGGGCCTTAGGTAGTGGTGGTGGTGGCACAACACTATAAAGCCTCACAGATACTCTTGTTGAGTGCAGGAACGGGCCAATGCTGTGATATATTAGATCAAAAATTGTAATTATGCGCTCCTGTTAAACAGGGGCAGAAAAATTGGGCCTTAGACAGTGGTGCTGGTGCCACAACACTGCAACCCCTCACAGATACTCTTGTTGAGCACAGGAACGAGCCCTGCTGTGAAATATGTAAATACACTGCAGCTAATTGAATAGCCTGCCTGCTCAATCTAAATCACACTCTCTCTCTGTCCACACTAACAACACACTACACAGGGCCGATTTACAGGCAGCCTTATACAGTGTGGGGCATGGACTTAGTCCCCCTGAGCCATAATTGTCCAAAGGCACCCTGCCTTTGGCCTATAATGGCTCTTATAGCTGAGGGTGCCGGGACTGGCCAAAGCATGCAGGTCATGGTGCATGCTTTGGCCAATCATCATACAGCAGTGCACTGCGATCTCACAGTGCATTATGGGGAATTACACAGCGCTCAGATTTTCATGAATGCCCCATAATGTTCGTTTTTTGATGAACGGGCAAACACCTGATGTTTGACTCAAACTCATGTTTGACTAGAACATACAGCTCATCCCTAATGCTAAGTTGCTATTCATAATATTTCACTGACTGAATGGTATAATATAAATATTTGCTGGGTGAATGATTTCTATCATATAAATGACATCAATTCCTTCCTGACTCTTCAATCTTAATACCACATTCTGAGGAGAAGAGTGCTATTCTTATCTACAAAAAAGTATCTCTTCTTTTCCACATGCCTGGAAGGGTATGCCAAATTCCTAGAAAAATGGCTAACCACCTCCATAGGACCACAACATCTAAAGGCTGTATCTCTCTTATCTATCGAAGTATATATGATGCAAACTGCTTCCTTAAATCTGAACCCTTTCTTGCCTGGGAAATTGAGTTAGGTCAAACCTTCAGTCCCTACCAGTGGGAAAAAGCTATATCTTCCACCTACAAATCTACTAGAAGTGCCAACCTGTGGTAGCTATTGCATAAACATTGGCATTTGACCCCATACAAATTGTCTAGATTTCAACCACACACATCCAATCTCTGTTGGAGAGATTGCAGACAGGTTATTACACCTTTCCACACTCTCTGGGCCTGTAAAAAACTAGCAACATTTTGGCTTTACATCTTTAGTACCATCTCAGAAATCATTGCTATTCCTGTGCAGATATCCTCTAGTTCAGTGTCATTGAATATAGGCATTGATACTTTTCACCACCATATCAGAGTGGTGGTGACAAATATCCTTATGGCTGCAAGACTAGTAATGCTGAGACACTGAAAAACATCGCTATCTCCTTCTCTACCTGAGGTGATAGCAATGGTACATTCACACTACACCTATGAAACTATGCCTTGTCTACTGGGTCTCATACACAAGTTTGTGATAACTTGCAAGCTTGGTCGCAGTGGTACGATAAATTTGCGCAATCTCAAGTTACCAGTACCATCTGTTATGCTGGATGATAACTATCTGAAGCAACTATCAAATTCTTTAGTCTAGTAATGCCGCGTACACATGATCGTATTATCCGGCGGACTTGGTCAGCCGGACCAAAGTCCGCCGGACAATCCGCCCATGTGTGGGCTCAGGCGGACTTTTTGTTCCCAAAATTCCGGCGGATTTAGAAAGAAGTCGGACCCCCCCTTTAAATCCATACCAGGCGGCAGGGCGCCGATGGAGGCGGCGCGACATTGAATCCTTCGCTAGTCCCGTCTACCTGGTGTCATGTTCAAAATGAACAGACTTTACACCATGTGTGGGCAAGTCCGTTCATTTCAAAAGTCTGGCTGTCCCCCACCATAGTGCAGCATATTGTCTGCCGGACCTAGTCCGCTGGAAAAGTCCAGTCCTGTGTGGGTATGTATGGGCAAGTCCACTCGTTTGGAAGGTCCGGCGGACCTCCGCTGCAAAGTCCGGTGGATTGTCCGATCGTGTGTACGCGGCATTAACCACTTGCCGACCAGCCGCCGTCATTATACAGTGGCAGGTCGGTATGATCCTGCAAAACATCATCGCTGTACGTTGGTCCCTTTAAACGGGCATGGGTGCTGATGCCGATGCTCGTGACCGGCAGTCACGGTGACAAGCAGTCGCAATGACCGGCGGTTGTGATGACCGCCGGCCATGAGAGATCACGGCCATGAACCGCAAGCGATCACGGGCACGAGAGGCAGAGCTGGGACATATGAGTGTAAACACACACATTCCAATTCTGTGAGGAGAGGAGAGAGAGATTGTGAGTTCCTACGAGCTGGGAATAAGGATGAGCCAAACACCCCCCTGTTCGGTTCGCACCAGAACCTACGAACAGATCTAAACTTCGTGTGAACTTTAGAACCCTATTAAAGTCTAAGGGACTCGAACGTTCACAATCTAAAGTGCTAATTTTAAAGGCTAATATGCAAGTTACTGTCCTAAAAAGTGTTTGGGGACCTGGGTCCTGCCCCAGGGGACATAGATCAATGCAAAAAAAAGTTTTAAAAATGGACGTTTTTTTCAGGAGCAGTGATTTTAATAATGATTAAAGTGAAACAATAAAAGTGTAATATTCCTTTAAATTTCGTACCTGGGGGGTGTGTATAGTATGCCTGCGAAGGGGGGCATGTTTCTGGTGCTTAGAACTGTCCCTGCACAAAGTGTCATTTCGCAAGGAAAAAAAGTCTTTTAAAATCACTTTCCATTTTTGTTTATAGCGCAAAAAATAAAAACCGCAGAGATGATCAAATACCACCAAAAGAAAGTTATATTTGTGGTAAAAAATGGATGTCAACACGAAAAAAAAACAGAAATTTTTGAAAAACATGTTTCATCGCTTGTTATAAAATTTTGAAAACAGGTGTAATTTTTCTCCTTCATTGATATTCACTGATGAGGCTGCACTGATGGCACTGATTGGCTGCACTGATGCACATTGATGGGCTTCACTGATAGGCACTGATAAGATGGTACTGATAGGCCCTGATAGGTGGCACTGATGAGTGCCACTGTTGGGTGACACAGATGAGTGGCACTGATAGATGTCACTGATAGATGTCACTGATGAGCACTGATGGGTGACACTGATGGGCACTGGTAGGTAGCACTGGTAGGCAGCACTGGTGATGAAGCACTGATTGGTGACATTTATAGGTGGCACTGTGGGCACTGATGAGTGGTACTGTGGGCACTGGTAGGTGGCACTGGCAGGTGGCACAGATGGGCACAGATCACTCTGCAGACTCTGCTATCAGTGTGAGGAGAAAAAATAGCCGATTACCGGCTCTGTTTACATTACATGATCAGCTGTCATTGGCTGACAGCTGACCATGCAGTAAGGGATCGGGAGTGACCCCTTACTCCGATTTGTGATCAGCTGAGTCTCATAGTCTCGCTGATCACAGAGCAAGCCACGCGATCCCTGCAGGGGGCATGCAGGCCACTCGAGCATGGGAGGACATCTATTGACACCCTCCCAGCAAAGTAGGTCTGCAATGTGGTTATAGCATGGACAGGAAGAGGTTAAAAACAACCACACCCTCTTTTTGGAGAGTGGCCTGTATTTCTCCTGCGGTTACCTGTGGGTTTTTATTTGTATCCTGAGCAATTGTTCCACCAGTTGTGGCTGCAATCTTTCTTGGTCTACCTGACCTTAGCTTGGTATCAAATGAGCCTCTGATTTTCCAATTCTTAATAAGTGATTAAACAGTACTGACTGCATATTCAAGGCTTTGGATATCTTTTTATATCCTTTCCCATCTTTGAAAAGTTTCATTACCTTGTTATGCAGGTCTTTTGATTGTTCTTTTCAACCTCCTCATGGCTCAGTGTCTAGCCTGCTTAGTGCATCCATGTGAAAGCTCACAAACCCAATGATTATTTATACACAGACACTAATTGTGATATGGCCACAAATGTGGGAAATTAACCTTTAATTGCCATTTTAAAACGTGCGCCACCTTCTGTGTCTGTACCAAGGCCAAACATTCCAGGGTATGTAAACTTTTTATCAGGGCCATTTGGGGGATTTCTGTTATCATTATAATTTAAAATGGACTCAAAAAAAAAAAATTGTGATAATAAATGGCTTCATGTGATTGCTATCCTTAAATAAAAGACAGTTTTTTGCCATGATCAGTCATATTTTCATTATTAATGCCACAATTTCACAATTTCTGCCAGGGTATGCAGACTTTTGAGCATGACTGTATATACTTACAAATTATCTGTTGTATTTGAAATCCAAATAAAAACTATCGACCACAAAAATATTGGACCTGCTAGGCTGAACATTTTCTGAGTAAAAAAAGAACACTATATATGGCCCATAAAGCCCTAACCAATAAATGTATTCAACCTCCACGACCATAATGAGTGGAAATCATTAATCAATCCTTATGGAGGAGCTTTGTATTAGATTAGAAATGGTCTCATAAAATTTCAGATACTTGGGAACTATGGTGTTTGAAGTAATTGGTCCAAAAATCATCTGTGTATAATTGCCTCTGTGTATTGTGTTATATAGTGTACTGTATGTATGTAAATAAGGAATTGCAAAATACTGTCACTTTTTTCTTTTCTCTGTGCTGCATATCTACATCTGAATTACATAACATACTCATTGCAACTGTGATTATTTGCATCATTTTAGACTAGTGTATAACTGATTATGGTTTGCTAAAATCATTGCTGGAGAGGTCTTTTCATCAGCCAAAGTGAAGTTATATATTACATTTATTGTACTGTGATCGATAGATAGATAGATCTGACTTTTTACAGGTTTTCAAACATTACTTGACAATTCAAAAGCCTGAGTTAGAAAGATAAATAAAATTGAACACAACAGTTAAAATAAAATGTATCATGGTAGTGGAAACATAAAGTAAGAAAACAGTCTTCTTCTTTTCCCAGCCAAATAACTTTCAAGTGTTAGAATGATCCTTTAATGGTTTTCTTGATTGGATGATGTGCAGATAATGAAGTGTCTCAAACTTAGAATATGTAATTTACAATTCAAGTGGTTCATCAGCATCTCATAAAAACATTTCATAAGCTTCACCACAAGAGTATTACTTTTCCATGTGTTTTCTCAATTTTTCAGTTTAATTTATCTTTGATAAGGGAGTTTCATTGATTCTGCAGAGCATAAAGTCAACAAGGCCCAAAATGTCGCCACTTCAGAGCAATAAAAATAAGTGAAAAAATATAGGAAATATCATTCAATAATGCTCTACAGCTATTTAGAAAGGAACATAGGCCTTAGGTATTAATGCTGAAGGCAAACATTTTCCAGATATAATTTTTTGCTCTTACTTTATTGCTGTGCACTTAATTTATAGAAGTCAAGCTAGTTGGCAAGAAACCTGAAATGGTCTACACCTTGATAATGTTATGCACTGGATGAATTGTAAGGCAAGGCAATCATAAGCCAGATGTTAGTGTAAGTTTTCTGATGTGGTTGTCAGTACTATAATACAGTGTACATTCTCTTAAGAGATGTGTACCAGCTATCCATGTCACCCATGTGTGCAGCATAATATAAATAATGGGGCATATACACGATTGGAATTTCGGCCAGCAAAAGACTGATGAGAGCTTTTCATCAGAAAATGCAACTTAGCCGAATTTCCGCCAGCAAAAATTTGGAGCATGTTCTCAATTTTTCAGACGGAAAAACTTTCTATCGGAAATTCTGATCGTGTGTATGCAATTCCGACGCACAAAAACTCAACATGCTCAGATTTAACTATGAGACGGAAGTTATTGGTTACTGGGTATTGAACTTCCTTTTCCTAGTCCCGTCGTACGTCGCCGCGTTCTTGAAAATCGATATTTGGTGTGACTATGTGTATGCAAGACAGCTTGAGTGAAATCCCATCGGAATTCCGTCAGGAAAGCCATTAGTGCTTTTTCTGACCAAAATTCCGATTGTGTGTACGCGGCATAACAGTTACGTAAGATTGTACTTACTATGTGAAGAATACCGAATATTAAAAAAAAGACCATAAGTGTCTGCTGTGAAAGAAAAAGATGTGAGAGTATTATGAGAAATTCTGTCTGAAGATCCTGTTATTACAGGAGAGTATGAACTTCAATTTCTTCATTTAACCCCCCAAGTGTCAAAGTCCCTAACTACTAGATCCCGAAGGATTCTTGTTGGCATAGGCGTCTAAAACGTTCAGCTGCAGTTAATGTCCCAGGGATGGTTTCCAGAACCCAAATTTTCAAGGCCATAGTAGATTTTTTATGTTGGCAAAGGAAATACTTGGGGACACTGTCTTAGGATCTGCCACCCGCTCCTCCGCTGGTTATACCATGACTTGAAAATAACACTTCTGTGAATATAAAGGATAATATTTTATATATATATATATATATATATATATATATATATATATATATATATATATATATATAGATATATATACAGGACTCAAAATTTCAAGTCCTGAGCTACTCGCCAGGCCTTAAGAGTTACTCAGCACCAGTTGCCCCACCCAAACTCTTCCCTGCCCCAGCCCTAAGTCTGCCCCTAAATACGCCCTTGTAAATTATCTCAGTAAATTCCATGGTTGAATGTTTTAAGCAGAATTAAGTTCCAATAATAAATAACAACTTTAAAAATTTTAACATAGAGCATATCAGTACCTATCAAATACAGGTTAACTGTGCCCATCACATGCAGCTTTATGGTGCCCATGAATGCACACTCACTGCGCCAATAAATTCAGCTTCACTGTGCCCATCAATGCAGCTTTATGGTGCCCATCAAATGCAGCCTCACTCTGCCCATGAATGCACACTCACTGTGCCAATCAATGCAGCTTCACTGTGCCCATCAATGCATCTTTATGGTGCCCATCAAATGCAGCCTCACTCTGCCCATGAATTCAGCCTCACTGTGCCCATAAGTGCAGCTTCGTGGTGCCAATGAATGCAGCCTCACTATGCCCATCAATGCACTCTCACTGTGCCCATCATTGCAGCCCCTTGTGTCCATGAATGCAGCCTCACTGCCCATTAATGCAGCCTTACTGTCCCTGTGAATGCAGCCTCACTGTGCCCATGAACACAGCCTCTCTGTGCCTGTGAACGCAGCCTAACTGTGCCAGCAGCCACACTGTGCCCATGAACGCTGCCTCACTGTGCCCATGAGTGTAGCCTTACTGTGCCTGTGAACGCAGCCTCACTGTGCCCGCAGCCTCTCTGTGCCTGTGAATGCAGCCTCACTGTGCCTGAACCTCACTGGGCCTGCAGCCTCACTGTGCCCATAGCCTCACTGTGCCTGCAGCTTCTCTGTGCCTGTGAATGCAGCTTCACTGTGCCCCATCAATGCAGCTTGACTGTGACCCTTTAATGCAGCTTTTCAATCCAATCAATGTAGCTTTTCAGTGCCTCATTAATGCAGCTTTATTGTGCCCTATCATCAATACAGACTCACCTGGACTCCCATGGATGGATCACACACACACAGCGGGGATGTCCCGCTGTGTGCCATGGAGCTGGCTGGGTCTGTGTTCGGAACGTGGTGTAACGCGGTGTAACAAGGTCCCACCCCCCTAGACCGGCTCATTTCATAGGCGGAACACTGATACTATCACACGAGCAGGCTAGGGGGGGCGGGACCTTGTTACACCTCACTCCAAACACAGACCCAGCCAACCCCGTGACACATATTGGGACATGCCCGCTGTGTGTGTTATCCACAAGACAAGAGGAGGAGAGAGAGAGAGGGAGGGGAGCGCTGGTGGTGACTTCCTGGTGGCCACAGGACAGACTGCAGATTTTGTCTCAACAATTGTTAACCGTGGAACCAGATACCAGACCGCACCCTGAGCTAAAGACACAGATTAGCCTTATTTTAAACTCCTTCTTCTAAGTGCATTACTTGTTGTGCTAATAAATCTTACTTAATTTATTTCACTTAGGTGGCGCTTCCTGTTTTGTTCCCTTGTTTTCCTACATACACATGAACTTAACAATAATGGCATCTCAGTCTTAGTCTATAGGGATCAATATTGACTTTTGAACTTTTGTCCCACCCTTTGCAGCTATAACAGCATCATTTCTTCTGGGAAGGTAGTCCACGAGGTTTAAGAGTGTGTCTATGGGAATGTTTGACCATTCTTCGAGAAGTGCACTTGTGAGGTCAGGCACTGATGTGGATGAGAAGGCCTGGCTCGCAGTCACCAGTCTAATTCATGCCAAAGATGCTCTGTCAGGTTGAGGTCACGGCCAGTCAAGTTCCTCCACCCAAAACTTGCTCATCCATGTCTTTATGGACCTTGTTTGTGCACTGGTATGCAGTCATGTTGGAACAGGAAGGGGCCATCCCCAAACTGTTCCCACAAACTTGGTAGCATGAAATTGTCCAAAATGTCTTGGTATGCTGATGCCTTAAGAGTTCCCTCCACTAGACCAAGCCCAACCCCTGAAAAATAACCCCACACCATAATCCTCCTCCACAAATTGATTTAGTCCAGTGCACAAAGCAAATTCCATAAGGACATGTATGAGCGAGTTTGGGTTATAGGTACAGAGTCCTGACCTCAACCCAATAGAACAGCTTTGGGGTGAATTAGAGTGGAGACTGTGAGTCAAACCTTCTCATCCATGTCTTTGCCTGACCCCACAAATGTGCGTCGGAAGAATGGTCAAATATTCCCATAGACACACTCCTAAACCTTGTGGACAGCCTTCCCAGAAGTGTTGAAGTACGGGGATGCCATTAAAGTTCATGTGCTTGTAAAGGTAAGCTTCATAATACTTTTGGTAATAGAGTGTGTGTGTGTGTGTGTGTGTGTGTGTGTGTGTGTGTGTGTGTGTGTGTGTGTGTGTGTGTGTGTGTGTGTGTGTGTGTGTGTGTGTGTGTGTGTGTGTTAGCTTTTTATTTGCACCCTTTCTAAAAAAATTTTTGCATATTTGTCACACTTAAATGACTCAGATAATCAAACTTTTTTTTTTATTACACAAAAATAACCTGACTAAATACAAAATATAGTTTTTAAATGATAGTTTCATTTATTAAGGCAAAAAAGCTGTCCAAACCTGCCTGGCTTCATGTGAAAAAGTAATTTCCCCCTAAACCTAATAACTGGTTGTGCCACCCTGTGCGGCAACAACTGCAATCAAGTGTTTGCAATAACTGGCAATGAGTCTTTCACATTGCTGTTGGGCAATTTTAGTCCACTCTTCTTTTTAGAATTGTTTTAGTTTAGCCACATTGGAGGGTTTTCCAGCATGAAAACCTTACTCCAAAACCTAAATTTTGCTTTGTTTGAACCATTTGGAGGTGGACTTGGTGTTGTGTTTCGGATCATTGTCCTGCTGCATAAGTACACTTGAGCTTGAGGTCACAAACTGATGGCTGGACATTCTCCTTTAGGATTTTCTGATAGAGCTCAGAATTCATGGTTACATAAATTATGGTAAGTCTTCCAGGTCCTGAAGCTGCAAAGTCTGTCACGCTACCACCCCCATAACTGTTGGTATGATGTTCTTGTTATGAAATGCTGTATTAGTATTATGCCAGATGTAACACCTTCCAAAAAGTTCAATTTTTGTCTCATCAGTCCTCAGAATATTTGCCTAAAAGTCTTGGGGACAATCAAGATGTTTTTTGGTAAATGTGAGATAAGCCCTTGTGTTCTTTTTGGTCAGCAGTGGCTTTGGCCTTGGAACTCTCCCATGGATGCCATTTTTGCCCAGTCTCTTGCGCATTGTTGAATCATGAACACTGATCGTACCTGAGGCAAGTGAGGCCTGCAGTTCTTTAGATGTTGTTCTGGGTTCTTTTGTGTTTTTTGTTTTTTTGATTGTAGATTGATAGCATGATGTGATGCTTTTTGTGATCTGTTAGTATGCTACACCTTGCCAGACAGCTTCTATTTATGTGATTTCTTGATTCAACAGGTCTGGTAATTATATATATATATATATATATATATATATATATATATATATATATATATATATATTACTTATATTTCCAGACAATAGTTTATAAGTCAGAATACTTTGAAAATAAACCAAATTAAATCATATGTGACTTTCTATGTTTATAATGAATGTTATATGTTTAATGACGCAGCAATTATCTCCATGTCAGTGATGGGTGATGCTCCTTTGTTTGAACCATAAAATATTGGGAGGAAGGTCACTAGAACTACTCACTCTATGAGTAAGTAAATCACATTAGGGGTTTTACAACTTTCTGTATGTTCCCCCAGCTTAAATACAATAGAAAACTTACACGATGAATGCCGACTGAAGCCATCAACTATCCTTGGTAATACAAAATATTGCACAAGCTGGATGTGCACCTGGTTGTTTCTGGTGGGATAGTGTGAACACAATAAATGGCTATTTTGTTTTTGAACTTGTGAACTCCCTGAACAAGAGTAGACACCTTAAAGAGGAAGTAAACCCTGATGGGTTTACTTCCTCTTTTTTTCCCTGCAAAGGTAAAGCATAATGGACTACTATGCATCGCATAGTAGCTCATTATGTGTCACTTACCTGACACAGGAGCCAGCGAAGTCGCCGCTGTCCCCTGTAGTCCGCCGCATCCATCTTGCTGGTGGCGTCTCGCAGCTCCGCCGAATGACAGCGGCGAAGCCGCGATGACGTCACTCCCACACATGCGCACGGGAGTCGTGTCTCGCAGCTCCGCCGCTGCCATTCGGCAAAGCCGCAATGACGTCACTCCCGCGCATGCGCACGGGAGTCGACAAATTAGGCACCTCCATTCTTGGACTTGCCGCGTTTAGTGCGCCTGCGCGCCGCTGTCTTACTTCCTCTTTAAGATATCTGTTATTGAATCGAATCACTAAATTAAAAGTTTTTCAAAATGTAAAAAAATTTATTGGTACTTACTTTACACTCTTTACACTCACAAATATCTACAGTGGCTGCAAAATGTTCTGTATCTGATACTCTCCTGGATGTGTTGGATGTGCACTGAGGTTTCATCTGCAGGATCCCAACTGTGTTCTGTAGCAGTCTAGGGATCAGCAAAGCCACAGAACTCAGAGGCCAGTGTCAGATGTTTTAGCTAGTAACAGAGCCACCTTAACATTATTAACCTGAAAATACTATTGTGCTGTTAATATTCCACCACATAAAAATATATTAAGATACATAAGCATTGAGATTTTGAAGCAGGGAATAATGACTTGTAATGATTTGTAAACTTTAAGTCAGTTTTAAGTTATTTACAACATGATCAAATCTGTCATTTTCATGTAAAATGGTTTGATAGCAGTTAGGGTAATAAATGCTCCACAGAATGAAAACCTTCCAAATAAAATTATACATTTTTGCAAACTGAAACTGACCTCATTTTTAAAAGAAAGAAAATAGAACAAAGTTATTATATTAGTTACAAGGTTAACATATTTTCTTAAATAAAATTATTTTATGTTCTTAAGTCTTTAGGTTTTCCTTGATTGCAATCATTTCATATGCCGCTGTGCCCAGCAGATCATAAACATTATGCTCACATTATTCAAGTGCTAAGTAAAGAAACAAGTAATGATTATATATAAAATGGCATTTTTTTTTTCCTTTTATATCCTTTATATGCTGAGCTGGTGCAGGTAAATTAGTCTTCATTGATTATCACCTTGGGGAGTGCTGTGGGAATTTCGCTAATCCACCTTTATAAAAAAAAAAAAAGCATAGAAAAGGTGGTATAATTACAAAAATAACAATCTTATAAATTCATGTTCTAAATAATTTGTCAATAATTCTATGTATATAAGTATTTTCAAATAATGTTTAAGGAAAATGTAGTACTTTCTTATTGCTGAAAATCAGTTAGCTAAAAACTCTTCCAAAATATATTATAAATCGAACTCAACATAAAAATGGCAATTGAGTTATTTGTAGGACACTAATGCGTTGAATCAGCCACATCATTATGTTATTTAACTGCTTGCCAACCAGCCACCGCAGTTTTACTGTGGTAGAATGTCACGGCTGTGCGAAACTACATTACCTTACGACGCTTCACCCTTTGGCCACTAGGGGCGAGCAACTGCAGTGTGTGCCCAGAGTTCATGCGAGTGCCCGGCGGCCACGATGACCGCTGGGCACCCACGATTGCTCGTGACAGAGCAAGAACTGGGATCTATGTGTGTAAACACACAAATCACGGTTCTTTCAGGGGAGTAGAGACAGATTGTTCATACTAAGTATGAACACCGATCTCTCTCTCTCTCCTCCTAGACAATCCTACCCGCTCTACAGTTAGAACACAGTGAGGGGACACAGTTAACCCCCTGATCACCCCCTAGTGTTAACCCCTTCCCTGCCAGTGACATTGTCAGTTGTCCCAAAAATGTGTCAAAAGTGTACAATTTGCAATGTGCAATATCGCAGTCCCGATAAAAAATTGCAGATCGCCGCCATTACTAGTAAAAAAAATAAAAATAATAAAAATGCCATAAATCTATCCCCTATTTTGTAGATGCTATAGCTTTTGCGCAAACCAATCAATATATACGGTAATTATTGCAATTTTTTTACCAAAAATATGTAGAAGAATACATATCGGCCTAAACTGAGGAAAAAATTAGTTTTTTTGATAAAAAATGTGGGATATTTATGATAGCAAAAAGTTAAATATATTGTGTTTTTTTTTTCAAAATTCTCTCTCTTCTTTTGTTTATAGCACAAAAAATATAAACCACAGAGGCAATTTAATAAAACCAAAAGCAAGCTCTATTTGTGGATAAAAAAGGACATACATTTTTTTTTTGGGATGCATGGTTGCATGACTGTGCAATTGTCAATTAAAGCGACGCAGTGCATATTGCAAAAAATGGCCTGGTCATTGAGCAGCCAAATCTTCCAGGGCTGAAGTAGTTAAAGAACAACCTTACTTTTGCCAAGTTATCCTTTGAACCTTCCACCCCAGATCATTTTCTCGCCTGTCTACTCTGCTGGATACCCTACTTACTAGTCCCTAAGTCTTCTGCACATGCAAGGACAAATCCATTTGATTCCTATGGAAAGTCTACCTGTTGCTGAGTCGCATAGTGCACATCCACAGAAAACTTTGGAATCAGTTGGGGGGGGGGTTTTCTAATAGCCACACAATTCCCCATGAGCCACTCAGTTTGCAGAACCAGATCACAGATTATAAGAAAAATAATTCATGTTTTTAAAGTACCATACATAAAAGTTAACCACCATATCAGCTAAAATCGTTCATACAAAAACTTATTACAAAAAATTTCACAGATTGAGATTCATATTAATTTCACCTCACATAATGTCACAGCATGAGTTGAATATCCACAAACCCATTTTGTTTTGAATTAGAATTTTACTCGATTTTAACCAGTTCCCGACCGGCGTGCAACGATGTACGTTGGCAGAATGGCACGGGCAGGCATATTGGCGTACAGGTACGTCCATTTCTATATGCCGCCCTGCCATCGCGTGCGCTTGCGTGCCGGTCGGGACCTCTGTGAGTCCGATTGTGGTTCCCGCGGACTCGATCGCCGCGGGGAAACCAGCGATCATCTCACAGGGAGGCTGAATGGGGAGATGCCGTTGTAAACAGCATCTCCCTGTTCTGCCTAGCAACAAGTAAGACTGATCTCTGCTCCATGTGATTGGAGCAGAGATCAGTGTTCACTAACAAAAAGCCCAGCACCCCACAGTTAGTAACACGCCCCTAGGAATACTTAACCCCTACACTGCCACCCTCTGGTTAACCCCTTCACTGCCAGTGTCAATTACACCGGAATCAATGCATTTGTATAGCACTGATTGCTGTATAAATGACTATGGTCCCAAAAATGTGTCAAAAATGTCCGATGTGTCTGCCATAATGTCGCAGTCACAATAAAAATCGCTGATCGCCGCCATTACTAGTAAAAAAAACTATAAAAATGCCATAAAATTATCCCCTATTTTGTAAACGCTATAACTTTTGCGCAAACCAATCAATAATCGCTTATTTTTTTTACCAAAAATATGTAGAAGAATACACAAAGGCCTAAACTGAGGGAAAAACAGTTTTTTTTATATATTTGTGGGGGATATTTATTATAACAAATAGTAAAAAAGAATGCGTTTTTTCAAAATTGTTGCTCTATTTTTGTTTATAGCGCAAAAAATAAAAACCGCAGGGGTGATCAAATACCCCCAAAATAAAGCTCTATTTGTGGGGAAAAAAGCACGTCAGTTTTGTTTGGGAGCCACGTCGCATGACCACGCAATTGTCAGTTAAAACGACGCAGTGCAGAATCGAAAAAAGTGGTCTGGTCTTAAGCTAGCAAAATGGTCCGGTCTGAAAGTGGTTAATATTGTAGTGTTACTCCCGTAAGGGCTGCAGATCCTCTCTTACCTCTGACACCCTATGTTCCATCATGTCACCAGCTGTGGCAGTAAATAGAGTCTCACACATATTAAAGAAACAGTTCAAATATGTTTACTGTAGTATCAAAACACAAGATACATATGTATATCAACTTTGTTCAATAATGGAAACTAGGGATGAGCCGAACAGCCCCCCTGTTTGGTTCGCGGCAGAACATGCAAATGGACTGAAAGTTTGCGTGAACATTTGAACACCGTTAAAGTCTATGGGACCAAAATGTGAAAAATCGAAAGTGCAAATTTTAAAGGATAATATACAAGTTATTGTCCTAAAAAGTGTTTGGGGACCCAGACCCTGCCCCAGGGGACATGTATCAATGCAAAAAAGCAGTGATTTTAATAATGCTTAAAGTGAAAAAATAAAAGTGAAATATTTCTTTAAATATCATACCTGGGGGGTAGGGATGTTCCGAACACCCCCGGTTTGGTTTGTACCAGAACTTTCGAATGGACCAAAAATTCGTGCTAACTTTAGAACCCCATTGAAGTCTATGGGACTCGCAAGTTCGAAATAAAAAGTGCCAATTTTAATGGCTAATATGCAAGCTTTTGTCCTAAAAAGGGTTTAGGGACCTGGCTCCTGCCCCAGGGGACATGGGTCAATGCCTAAAATGTTTTTAAAAACAGCAGTTTTTTCGGGAGCACTGATTTTAATGACGATTAAAGTGAAAAAAAAGTGAAATATTCCTTTAAATATTGTGCCTGGGGGGTGTCTATAGTATGCCTGTGAAGTGGCACGTGTTTTCCGTGTTTAGAACAGTCCCTGCACAAAATGACATTTAACCGAAAAAAAGTCATTTAAAACTGCTTGCGGTTTTAATGTAATATCTGGTTCCAGCAATATGGATGAAAATCATTGAGAAAAATGGCATGGGTAGCCCTCCCTGCCCATTACAAGCCCCTTTGGGTCTTGTACAGATATTAAGGTGAACCCTGTACCCATATTAAAAAAAGGAAAGGCGGGGGGCCCCCAGGCCATATATACTCAGAACAGGAGTATACAGGCGGTGCAAACAAGACAGGGACTGTGTAGGTTTGTTGTGTTAAGTAGAATCTGTTTGTAATTTTGAACTGGTACATTTTTAAAGTGTAGCTCCAGTCAAAAAATCTATTTTTAAGCTTTTTGGAAAACATAGGGAAGGGTTATCACCCCTGTATAATTTGTTTTGCCGTCCGTCTTTTTTCATCTCACTTACTGTTGTCTCCTTCCATTTGCAAGTAGGAGACGTTTGTAAGTTGGATGTTTGAAAGTAGGGGCCTGCCCTATATGCTCTGCAGAAATAGCGGAACAAGGTGTTAGTGCTACCACAACCCTGTAAGCCCTCAAAGTGACTCTTGGTGGGCGCTGGAGCGCCCTGCTGTGAACAATTATATCAAGAATTGTAATTGCATGCCAATGTTGAATAGTGGTAGAAAAATTGGGCCTTTGGTGGTTGTGGTGGTGGTGCTGGTGCCACAACACTATAAGTCCTCACAGTTACTCTCGGTGGGCACGAGAACGGGCCCTGCTGTGAAATATTATATCAAGAATTATAATTGCATGCCCCTGTTAAACAGGGACTGAAAAATTGGGCACTGCTTGCTGGTGCCACAACACTGCAACCTCTCCCAGATACTCTAGTTGGAGTGCAGGAATGAGCCCTGCTGCAAAGCATTGCATCAAAAATTGTAATTACACGCCCCTGTTAAACAGGGGCTGAAAATTGGGCTGGTGGCATCATCCAGAACCAAAAATGTTCTTCCAAGATATCAGCGGAGGATTAAGACGATAGACAGTCAACATAACAGGTCAGTCACTCAGCATCAGCATAGGCAGTCTTGAAGGGATGTGATATTTAAAAAAAAAATGTTCGGTTACATCAGCTTCAGGTGCTTGGTAGCTGATGGTGATCCAAGACTGATTCATCTTTATGAAGGTCAGTCGATCAACCGAGTCAGTGGACAGCCACACCCTATGATCGTTTACAAAGCCACCAACAGCACTGAAGGTGCGCTCCGAAAGAACGCTGGATGCAGGACAGGCCAGTAGCTCAATTGCATACTGTGCAAGCTCTGGCCAGTGATCCATCCTCAAGACCCAGTAAGCCAGAGGATTTTTGGTGGGAAAGGTGTCCAAGTCTGACCTTGCCCCTAGGTATTCCTGCACCATGTAAATCAGACGCTGGCGATGGTTGCTGGAACCGATCATACCTTGGGGCTGTGGACTAAAAAATTGTCTGAACGCATCTGTCAGACGGCCACCTTCTCCACCGCTCCTTCTGACCGAAGCCTCAGCAACACGTTGTCCGGGACCAGGAGTTTGTATCCTCCCAGTCTCTGGGAACGCATTGCACAGACCCTTCTGCAAGGCCTCCCGGAGATGTCTCATCCTCTGCTCCCTCTGCGACAGCAAGATAAGGTCGGCAACCTTACCCTTGTACCGTGGATCAAGGAGAGTGGCCAGCCAGTAATGGTCCCTCTACTTGATCTGAAGAATACGAGGATCCTTCTGTAGGCTTTGCAGGATCAGGGAGGCCATGCAGCATAGGTTATCTGAGGCATTCGGTCCGGAGTCCTCTGGGTCACTAAGGACAACATGACCTGCAGCAACCTCCTCCCAGACACGTACAAGTCCATGGGTTTCTTGGGACTGTAAATCATCCTTACAAGACTGCTGCTGCTGATGCTGAGTGTCAGACTCCACCTCCATGCTGACACAATCCTCCTCCTCCTCTTCCTGTGTGATCGGCGGGACAGCAGGAACACTGTCTGGATAAAGGGGGCCTTGAGAGGCAAAGAAGTCCTCCTCTTTCTGAATCTATTCTGCCTCAAGTGCCCTGTCCATTATTCCACACAGCACATGCTCCAACAGGTGGACAAGAGGTACAGTGTCACTGATGCATGCACTTTCACTGCTCACCATCCTCGTGGCCTCCTCAAATGGTGACAGGACAGTGCATGCATCTCTGATTATGCCCCACTGGCGTGGTAAAAAAAATGAGCTCCCCTGACCCTGTCCTGGTGCCGTAGTCGCACAGGTACTCATGGATGACCCTCTGCTGCATGTGCAGCCGCTGAAGCATGGCCAACGTTGAGTTCCACCTGGTGGGCATGTCACAGATAAGGCGGTTCTTGGGCAGGTTCAACTCCTTTTGGAGCTCAGCCAGCCGAGCACTGGCATTATATGATTGGCAGAAATGCACACAGACCTTCCTGGCCTGCATCAGGACATCCTGTAAGCCCGGGTACCTGCCCAAGAACTGCTGTACCAACAAGTTAAGGACAGGAACCACAAAGGGCACAAGGGTCAGTTGTCCCTGTCGAAGGGTGGAGAGGAGGTTGGTGCCATTGTCGCAAACCACCATTCCTGGCTTAAGCTGGCGTGGTGTCAACCACCTCTCAGCCTGCTCCTGCAGATCTGACAAAATATCTGCCCCAGTGTGGCTCTTGTCCCCCAAGCACACCAGCGCAAGCACAGCATGGCATCTTTTTGCCTGCGTACTTACGTAGCCCCTTGAATGCCTTTGGACCACCACTGGTTCCGAGGACAAAGCACAGGAAGAGGCCATGGAGGAATAAGAAGTGGAGGGGGTGGAGGAGAAGGGTGTGTCACAACCAGTAGTAGCATTTTGGAGGCGTGGTGGCGGAACAACCTCCAACACTACTGCACCTTGTCCTGCATCCTTCCCAGCTGCCAGAAGAGTGACCCAATGCACCGTGAAAGATAGGTAACGTCCCTGTCCATGCCTGCTGGACCATGAGTCAGCGGTAATATGCACCTTATCACTGACCGCCCTGTCCAGCGAGGCATGAACATTGCCTTCCACATGCCGGTAGAGAGCTGGAATCACCTTCCGTGAGAAGAAGTGGCATTTGGGAACCTGCCACTTTGGAACCGCATATTGTACAAACTCACGGAAGGGGGCTGAGTCTACTAACTGAAAAGGCAACAATTGAAGTACTAGCAATTTATCCAAGCTAGCATTCAACCGCTGAGCATGTGGATGGCTGGGAGTGAACTTCTTTTGATGGTCCAGCAGCTGGGGCAGGGAAATTTGCCTGGTACAATTGGACATCAGTGTACTGCTAGCAGAGTGCCCACAAGTACTCCGCTGTGACATACCTAATTCTACACCTTCATTCCTCTCAGTGCAGGTTTCAGAGAAGACTGAATGTCTAGTGGGGTTGGAGATCCCAGCTGATGAGGAGCAAGGAGAGGTCCGCTTTGTTCTTTGGTGTGGGTCTTTCAGGTAAACTTGCCAACGGGCTGCATGGCAGGTCAACATCTGTCTGGTCAAGCATGTGGTGCCCAAGTGGCTGATGTTTTGGCCACGCGAGATACGCTTGAGACATATGTTGCAAATAGCAGCAGTGCGATCTGATGCACTCGTCTCAAAAAAAAGGCCCACACCAAAGAACCTCTGATTGCCTGGGATGATCACACTGGGGGATCCCTTTCTGGGTGAGTCCTTGCAGTAGCACAGTTTTTTTGGTCGCAGTTGTATCGGCTCCCATTGGTTGGTCCGCATGGTATACCAGCTCCATATGAAGGCATTCCTGTGCCTATGCTATGTAAGTATTGTAGCATTCACACTTGTTGATTCCAGCACTGTCATTTATATTTTCATGTTTATACATTATTCCACAAAAGTGAGTACACCCCTCACATTTTTGTAAATATTTTATTCTATCTTTTCATGTGACAACACTGAAGAATGACACTTCGCTACAATGTCTGAATTAGGTCCAAAGTGTCAATATTTTTAGTGGCCACCATTATTTTCAAGCACTGCCTTAACCCTCTTGGGCATCGAATTCACCAGAGCTTCAGAGGTTGCCACTGGAATCCTCTTCCACTCCTCCGTGACGATATCACAGTGCTGGTGGATGTTAGAGACCTTCCGTTTGAGGTTGCCCCACAGATGCTCAATAATTGGAAATGTTGCACAGTGATGCAACTAATGCTGCATACACCTGGATTCTGATAAGCCCCCCGCCCGCAGACCCCGACAACCAATGGCCAGGGTTGTCGGGAAGAGGCCCTTGTCCTCAACAACATGGGGACAAGGTGCTTTGGGGGCCCCCTTTCCCCAAAGCGCCCCCTATATTGAGGGCATGCGGCCTGGTACGGTTCAGGAGGGGGGGTGCTCGCTCGTCCCCACCCCCTTTCCTGACCAGCCGGGCTGTGTGCTCGGACAGCAAATTGACACTGTTATACAAGCTATACACTCACTACTTTACATTGTAGCAAAGTGTCATTTCTTCAGTGTTGTCACATGAAAAGTTATAATAAAATATATACACCAATGTGAGGGGTGTACTCACTTTTGTGAGATACTATATATATATTTACCTAGAGATGACTTCTCTAACACTAGTAAATAAAATAAGTAATTAAGCATGTAACACAGTGTTCCTGATGTTGTGAAACAGATGACAAATTAGAGATGTTAAATTTGCACCTTGTTACTTTTTTTTCGGGATGTTTTTACTACACAAGAAAAGCATGTTATTATACCACAGAGTATCTAATTGATTGAATTGAATTGATTGAATTTATATCTGCTGTTTCAGGTAGCCAATAGTGATTAGCCAAACATACTTGGGTTCAGTTTAGGGCAGGTTTGGCGAACAAGAGTAAAATTCAGGTGCAGAGTCAATAGGAGCCCAATATAAAAAACAAAAACAAACAAAAAAAAAGCAGTAAAGGCCATTTCTTCACTAATTGTTAGAGCTGCACAATTAATCGTTAAGAATCGTTATCGCAAAATTTTCCCGGTTGCAATCTTGACAAAGTATTTCCCGACTCTTTCTTTGCAGAGAATTCTCTCTGCTCTGCTGAAGCCACAGTACTCAAAAGAAAGGAAAAAAAACAAAACAAACAAAAAAGCGGGCAGTCTGCCAAGAATCACAACATTCTTTGGTAGTGGAACTTAAGTATAAACATTGTAACACGTTGTCCTTTAGATCAAAGGAATAGACTTTGGTGTGTAAATGAGGGAAGTTTAACCACTTAAACACTAAACCTTTTTCTGGCATTTGTTGGTTTCAAGTTAAAATAATTTATTTATTTTTTGCTAGAAAATTACGTAGAACCCCCAAACATTATATAAATCTTTTTTTGGTAGAGACCCTAGAGAATAAAATGGTGGTTGTTGCAATATTTTATGTCACACTGTATTTGCGCAGCAGTCGTTTAAATGCAATTTTTGGGGAAAAAATGACACTTAAATGAATAAAAAAAATGAACCAGTAAAGTTAGCCCAATTTTTTTGTATAATGTGAAAGATTTTACGCCACGAGAATCGCGAGAGAATCGTGATCTTTTTATTCTAAGCAAAAAAATTGTGATTCTCATTTTGTCTAGAATTGTGCAGCTCTATTAATTGTGAAACAAATGGAATGGAAGGCTGGGCACTGCCCCGGGGGACATGCACCCAAGCAAAAATAAAAACTAAAAAAAATGTGTCAGCCAATACAGACTCTATTTGGTCCCACACTACTGGTTGATCATAGAAGACCCGGAGGCGATTTGTTTCACTTGCCATGAAATGCCTTTATGTGCCATGTGTTTATGAGTATAATAATTGTTGCTTCTATTCTGCAATACATTTTATTATGATAATGCACTAGGTCGGTGCAACCTTCACTTGTTATTGTTTTGCATTCCATTCATCTATACAAGACCTTTATTCTAGACGAGAGCTTGCTAAGGATGTTAAACATGGCACAGGGTTTCCCTCAATTTATATCAAGCCCTTCATCCTCTCTGCAAACTTTTGCTGACCCTCATTATACATTTATATACTGTATGTATTCTCTTTTATTCAGCAAGGCACCAAATAAACACAATTTTAACATGTGGGGGGGGGGGGGGGGGGGGTCTGTGTCCTGCAATTCCATAGCCTAAAACAAGCAAAGCATCTGTTCATCTGAGCCACCAACTAAAATTAGGCCAGTGCCTGCTTAACCGGTATCTTTTTTAGTGCTTTGTCACCCAGCAGTAGGCTCCCACAGCAGAAAGAGCAAGAGAGCCCTGAGAATCAGTCATCTCATGGATATAAAGGCTCATGGACATCTGAGACTAATAATGAGGCCTGGTTTTAATAAAATAGGTATGAATGATCAGACAAGAGCAATGCCGCGAACACACTGGACTTTCCGCCAGACTAGGTCCGACGGGATCAGTCCATCGGACAATCCGATCGTGTGTGGGCTAGTCCGACCGTTTTTTATAAAAAAAAAAAAAAAAAACAGACGGACCTAGAAATATAACATGTTACAAATCTATCCGATGTACTTAACTCAGATGGACTAAAAATCGGGAAGAACTGTTTGTCTGTGTGCTAGTCTGATGGACCAAATATGACGCAAGGGCAGCTATTGGCTACTGGCCATTGATCTTCCTTGTTTAGTCCCATTTATATCATCACGTTCAAAACAGACTTTTGAATGGACTTAGTCTGTTCGTGTGTGCGTGGCCAAGTCCGTTCATTCAGAAAGTCCATCGGACCTCCGCCGAAAGTCTGTCGGAGAGACCGTCGGACCTAGTCCGTCAAAAAAATCCGGTCGTGTTTAGTAGTTTACTAGTGTACTTGTAGTTTACTAAATAGGTGCACAATTATGCACAGCGTACACACAATCGGATTTTCCAACGGGAAATGTTAGATGTGAGTTTGTTGGCTGAAAGTCCGACCGTGTGTATGCTTCATCGAACATTTGTTGTCTGACTTTCCGCCAACAAATGTTGGCTACCAGGTTCTCAAATTTTCCGCGAACAAAACTTTGTTGTTGGACTTTCCGATCGCGTGTACACAAGTCTGTCGCACAAAAGTTCACGCTTGCTCGGAATCAAGTACCAGCCGGAGGCGCTCGGTCTTGTAAAACTAGAATTTGTAATGGAGATATCACATTTGTGATGCTGCAAATTATGAAATCTCTTAATGCACCACATTCTCTTCTTCTCTATAATGCTTAAATAATGAAGTTGCTTTGCTGCTGATATTCACAGATTTCTAACAAACATATTTTTATTATTTCTAGTGATCTCCAGAATAATATTTTTTTGTTGTTGGTTTTTTTTCTCATGCTCTCCAGAATAATCCTTCTTTCTTCTTTTTTCTTTTTTTTCTATGATCTCCATAATAATTATTTTTTTCTTACCACAACACCATTATTATCTTGTATTTTTTAACTTCAAAGATACAACTATGTTGGTGTCCCTGGTTAATTTGAAATTGTATTTTTGAAATGTACCTGCCTACTCACAAACAAACTGTCCTTTTTGAAGTTAAACACATAGTCAAGTATTTGTCAAAACAAAAATGTAAAATTTAATAGGGAGCACAAGGTCATAACAAAATAAAGAGGAAGGCAATGCTGGAGAAACAGTTGGAATTGGTGAAGACTGTGTACCCCAGGGCAGACATCAATTATTTGCCTGTCAAAATTGGTAACCCGAGGAGTCCATTTAATAGGGAGCACAATACGTTCCAGGACTCTGAGAGATCAGGAGCAGCAGCAGATGACATATATGTCCCGAGGCTATGGTCTTACAACAGCCTGTGTTTTTTGTTGGAGGTGGTGGAGGAGCATGGTCCAACTCACAGAAGTGTGTTTGAGGTGTGAGGTGTGTCCCCTTGTTTAAGGCCTTGAGAATAATCTCTTCACGTATAGTGCATTGGGCCTCCTCCATCTTTTCTAATTTGCTGGCAGTGACGCATCCAAATACCTTGTGTACACCAGGGGTCATGGCAATTGCTGCAGTAGCCCATTTTAGAAAATCAGCTGCTGACTCCTCCAGGTTCCTTGCCTTCCTGGTCCTTTTGGTTAGAGAGCAGAGGGGAGGAACCTGGCAGGCTGCTTGCCACAGCCTCCTCCTGGCTGAGACTTTCCTGTGTATGAAAATGGTACATCGTTTTGGGTTTTTGGTCATCAATCACACACAATTTTGAGCTCATGACTGTTGCAAATTGAATGTTAACAAATAGAAAAGACTATCATTCTGACCCTAGCATTTTTCATTCTTGTCCCAATCACTCTTGGCTACTACTGTCTATTAATATGTAAACCACTGTTAAATCAGAAATGTGTGATCCATAACATCTAGTTAACATCATTCAATTTTTGACAAGAAATATCTTCAACAATGCTATACCTGGGTCAATCTGGGCTCCTCCACATCTTCTTCCTTGGTGGAAGGCCCAGGTTGGACCTCAGGAGCCTCAGTTTATGTGGAAGGAAGTGTTGAGAGTGATGGCCTGGGTTCCGCCTGGTCGGACAAAAAATGCAGGCTGTGGTGGTACCACAGCCTGCAGACATATACGTCATCTGCTGCTCTCAGGGAATCCTGGACTTTCTTGCACTCCCTATTATATGTGCTCCTCAGCCTACCAATTTTGGCCTTCAAATAGTGAATGTCTGCTGTGGGATACACAGGCTTTAGCAAAAAAAGAAATAAATATAAATATAAAGTTGAGCAGGAAATCAGGGGCTGTGAATTTGTCAACCATTTTATCTGCAAGACACAACACAAGACAAACCCTAATGTCAGGCTAAACTCTCCTAATCTTGTCCTAATATAGGCCTCAATCTATAAGCAGTATAGGCCACTAACCACTGATGACTCAAGTTACAATTGTACTTTAGTTTGAACGATCGGCGCTAACCATCCTCCGTCCTCCACTCACAGATCGTAAGTACATCGCTCACGTGTTATGCTTTATGTACACTGGAAACTCCGCCCCTGTCCTTCTTTCTAGTGTATTCCCTGCCTCTTCTCTTTCGGGGCAGTGTGAGAGCACATGGTGGAGACACAGCAAGTTGTTATGTGTTGTTATCAGCAATGATGAGGAAAGCCCGTAGCAAGGCAGTTTCACATCGAGGAGGAGATATAAGGCCTCAAATATGTCCTTTGAAGAGATGGTGGAGATTGTGGACATCTTGAAGAGGACAGACTATGATGGAAAGCATGGACAGCACAGAAACCATAATGTGAGAAAGGCCAAGATGCTGGGGAGGCAAATATGCATCAAGGACAAAAGAGGAGCATTAAAAGCTTAGATCATGCATGAGGACAAAGAAGACATTCACAGCATATTACAATCATGGTAATTATGGATTGATGAAATAAATACAATGCATTAGCAACCATTAAATACATAGAATGTGATGTTAAAATGATCAAACTTACCTTAATACAGTCCTTCTGCAGGACCTGAATGATGGCAGAACAGATCTCTGGAATAATGATTCCCAGAGCCTGGGGGGAGATCCCAGTCGTGAACTTACGGCAAGGTGGCAACGAGCATCTGCTCGGTAGTGATGGCTTGCTGCATGCAGGTATCCTGCTTCGTAATTTCAGGGGTAAGCAAAGCCAAGAGATTGTGAAAGATGGGGTCCTTCATCTGGAGATAATTCCTGAAATAATCAGGATTATTCTTCTGGAAATCCCGCAACAGATGACAGACATATGACAGAATTGCTCAAGATTAAGCAACCGATTCTTGGTCCAAGAACTCCGCCTCGCCCTGTGCATGGACTGGACTTGGAACAAAGCAATAACTCCAACACCAAGCCCAACAACAGCATGAACTCTACGATGAGTACGTAACAGCAACCCGGCTAACAAATGAACGGCTGCTCAGAACGAACTGACAGAACACACTGAAAATTAGAAAGGACCTGACAAGAACACACTGAAAATCAGAAGCGAACTACTGTATAAATAGAATGCACTGAAAGACAGAAACGAACTGAAAAGCACGAGGCTGAAAAGCACAAATCGTCTCTCACCAAACTTCTACTAACATGAGATAAGCACAAGATTAGCAGAAGGAGCCCAAAGGGTAGTGAACTGGCTATTGAACTTCCTTTTTATCAGCCGTCATATGTCTTGTACGTTACTACGTTGACAATTGTTGGCCAACATTGTTGTGACCATGTGTATGCAAGACAAGTTGGAGGCAAAACCCTTTGAACAAAAATCCACGGTTTTGTTGTCGGAAAGTCAGATCGTGTGTACAGGGCATTAGAAGTGATAATACAAAACAGGAATGGCAAAACATCTATACATTTCAGGACAGTGAAAGAAGTTGATGATAACAAAGAAAATGCATACACTGCATAGCCATTATGAAAGCTGCACAAATCTCCTCACAACAATGTCTCTGTGATTTAATAAAGTTAACATGTGGCTGCAAAATATAGTCTCTATAATAACAGAGTTAGGTTGAATGCTTGTTTGCCATTCAGGATAAGTCTTATATTTTTAACAATGAATACAAGGCTTCCTCTGATTGAACAAGGTAAAGAGGCAGGTGCATGACACCATGATTTCCTCCTCGGCCAATTGAAGGATCATTTCATTATTTTCTATGCATAGTGTAAATGAGCCATCACTGTAAGCAACTACTCAACCCGACCAAACTTTGTGACTTTCTATTCCACCCATTTAAAAGTCAGCAGCTACAAAAAGTGTAGCTGCTAACTATTAATAAACAGACACTCACCTGTCCCACGTTCCCACGATGCGGGTGCCCAAAGCCTCTCTCTTCTCCCCCTCCTTTCCATGTGGCTTCACAGCCGGGCATGCACTGCACATGTGTGAGCCGGGCTGCGTGTTATGAATGGCCGGTCAATCTTCTGGGACCTGTGACGTGTCCCAGAAGAATACAGGGAGGGAGTGGGAGAAGTGCCAGGAGAGGAAGAGGGAGCTGGGTGCCTTTCAAAACTGGGTACCCGCTCCCCCTCAAAAAAAATTACATGCCAAATGTGGCATGTCAGGGAGTCACCAGTATTTAAAGTGGAAGTTCCATTTTTGGGTGGAACTCACTCACTTTAAGTAAATTGACCACACACAGGTCCAGAACATTGATTTGCTCATCTCATTTTTTTTACAAATTTTCGTCAGTCAAAGAACAAAATATGTGTTACTTGTCTGGGTGATCAATAACAATCAAGCCATCAACTAGCTTGCTGATAAAATATTAATAGGAATTTTTGGAGCATTAACTCTCAGATCTGCTGCCTGTGAGTTTAGGTTTGTGAAGTTGAAAGCTGTTTTTTTTTTTTTAGTTTAACTTGATGAACAAGTAACTATGTAATTCCAAAGTGGAGAATCAAAAATGTCAGGTTACAATAATGCCCTGGGTACCACTGGGATGGAAGTGAAGGAAAGTTTAACTATTCTGCATTGAAGAGACCTGGACAAGCCAATTATTATCCCATCAGTTTATCCATGTTACCAATGTATTAAACAAATCATATAACAAATAATATAAAATAACATTATAAAAACAGTTGACTGTAATACATTTATTTATATTTTTCAAATATAGTACTGATATGTTTTACTTCCCTGGGTTGTGACTTTAACTTTGCTAAAGGTGGAATTCTCTCCTCCTCATATGTGCATTGTTCCCCTTAGTGGCTAAATAACTGACTCTTACAATAGCCTGATGAACTGTATTGTTACCTGTGACAGCTACTTCAGTTCTGATTAAGATCTGCACATTATAATAATGATAAAGCTTTAACATATCCAGATCGGTCTATTTATTTTTGCCATATGAGTTGTTTTTATAATTAAAAGTGTTTTTGTTAACTTAAATCAGAATTTTGTTTTTTCTTTCTGTCACCTTGGATTAATCATCAACTCTTGTGCATCACTGATCAAACCTTTCAGAAATAACAGTCTTGCAATGTTGCCTGAGGCATGCTAGTGGCATTTCCTAGATAGAAATTGTATTGTAAATTTTAGTTAGCTCTGAAAAAAGTAAGCTCTTATGGAAGTCTGTATTTTATTTATTATATGCTAAGCAGAAAAGCACTGATGTACCTTAAATACAAATATCATACTAACGGACTGTATGTATTTACAGACAATGTTTTTTGGTGTACATCAATGTATAAAACCAGGAAATTCAAACTTATAAGTTGTTCATCTTTTCAGTTTGTCATAAAAGCCTATACAATTCCCAGCATAAACTAGTGAAGCAAGATATAAGATACTATATATTGGTATGTTTAGCATACTTCATTAAAAGGAAAATGAGCAATAATAACTGCAAACTTTTTCACACAGTAGATGGATTTGTCATTGATTAATTTAGTGACCTTCATTTAATATGTTCAGATCCTTTGTATATGAATTAGAAAACAGTTATTACCATTGAATCATATGTACATACAAAAGGTCTAAAACTGGTCCATCCAATCTTAAAAATTAGAACTAATTAGCCTGTCTTAAAGACAATTACTTGACTAATGTGGTGAAATGGTACTAAAATGTTATTCCTGGAATTTATGGCTGCGTACACCTTATAGCACTCAAAATGAATCATGCCATTCCTCTTGCAATCACATCTTAAGCCGCGTACACACGATCAAACATTCCGGTGGAAAAGTCCGGCGGACTCAAGTCCACGGGACAATCCCCCCGTGTGTGGGCTCCGGCGGACTTTTTTTACCCAAAAGTCCGGCGGACTAAGAAAGTAGTTTTGCACCTAAATATGTCTGCCGGACTTGCATTTCGGAGGACAATACGGCCGTGTGTGTGTTAGTCTGGCGGACAATACGGCGTGTGTGTGCTAGTCCGCCGTACTTTTGAAATGAACACACTTTTCCCGCCCGGAGAAAAGTCCACTCATTTTGAGCGTGGCTCCAGGTAGCCAGGCCCAGTAAAGGAGGCGTCGCTGGCCCCGGCACCTGGTATGGAGTTAAAGAGGAAGCCCTACGCTGAAAAAATGGCGTGGGGGTCCCCCTCTTTGTCCATATCAGACCCTTACCAGAGAACGCTACCCGGCCTGTCAGGTAAGGGGGTGGGGACGAGCGAGCGGCCCCCCTCCTGAGCCGGACCAGGCTGTGTGCCCTCAACATGGGGGGTGCTTTGGGGAAGGGGGCCGCGCGGTCCCCCACCCCAAAGCACCTTGTCCCCATATTGATGAGGTCAATGGCCTCTTCCCGACAACCCTGGCCATTGGTTGTCGGGGTCTGCGGGCGGGGGGCTTATCGGAATCCTATGTCCTATCACCATATGTGAATGAGTATGGGGTACAATGTACCCCTACCCATTCACCTGTGAAAAAAATGTAAAAAAATACAACACACAAGGGTTAAAATAGTTTATTGCACAGCTCCGGGGGTCTTCTTCTGTCTTCGGGGATCTTCTCGCTGAACTCCTCCGCTATCTTCTGCTAGCTCTTTTACTAGCGGAAGAGCCCGGCTTTCTTCTTCGCTGCCGCCCTCTTCTTCCGACTTCGGGGGTCTTGTCCCCCTCTTCGGTTCTTCTTTCCGGGCCACCCTTATTAAAGGGGGCTCCAGGATTCCGATAAGCCCCCGCCCGCAGACCCCGACAACCAACGGCCAGGGTTGTCGGGAAAAAGCCCTTGTCCTCATCAACATGGGGACAAGGTGCTTTGGGTTGGGGGGCCACATGGTGCCCCCCTTCCCCAAAGATTTCACCCCCCCATGTTGAGGACATGCGGCCTGGTACGGTTCAGGAGGGGGGCACTCGCTCATCCCCACCCCCCTTCCTGACTGGCCTGGCTGCATGCTCGGATAAGGGTCTGGTATGGACTTTGGGGGGACCCACATGCCGTTTTTTGGTGTAGGGGGTTCCCTTTAAAATCCATACCAGGCGACGGGGCACGCAAGGTGTCAACCTTGCCTATGAAAGCTGCGCAATTGACTTCCCTTTCTAGTCCCATCGTACCTGGGGTCACGTTCAAAATTAACGGAAATTAGTTTGTGTGTAGGCAAGTCCGTTCATTTTGAAAGTCCGTTGGGAAGTCCTTCAGACCTAGTCTGCGGGAAAGTCTGCTCATGTGTGCGCAAGTCCGCTCGTTCGGAAAGTCCGTCGGATCTCCACCAAAAGTCCGTCAGACCTAGTCCGTCGAAAAGTCCGGTCGCGTGTACGTGGCATAAGTGGTCTTTGCTGCTAATTTAATGGTACAATTGGCTTTAAAAACAGTTTCCAAAAGTTTTGGAAGCTACTTTTAACTATCCGTCACCATTTCATCTTTTACAAAAAGCAGCTAGTTTGCTCTTACTTTTTTTTTTTTAACAGGAAGAAAATACAGACATTCAAAATTACAATTACACATAAAAAGGGAGAATAATCCAAATTCTAAAGATCACTAAATTAAATAAACTAAACTACACTAAGAACACCCTCTAAATTAAGGAAAAAGTAAATTAAGGCTTGCCCTATTTGGTTTGAATCCCACTGAACTGATCGAGATTTAATGGGCAGGCTGAGTTATCAAGTTTATTGATTGATCAACTTGGGTACAACCAGCCTACCGGATTTGCTTGCGATAATCGCAAGCGGCTGCTATAGCCACTAGCGATAATCACTGTCCTCAACCCGTGGTGGCAGGAAAGAAATTTGCACTATCTATGTCCTGCCTAATGTTACGCTTAAATTGACAAAATACATTTTATAATAATTTCAGGTATATCAAAAAGGTGTGCAAAAATTAGTGGAAAAGCCTGTACCATGCCATCATACTGCAAAAAGGACCATTCCTCTCTGTGTGAAGTCAACAGTCTCTCTGCAAATGTACCTTACATCCCTGCTAGGTCAGAACTAGAGCTCTCAAATCAGCAAGGAACATGAGCTTTTCTGGTTGAACAGGTACAGGTCTGATTCAGTAGCATAAGTGTCCTTCTTTAAAGCATGCTGGCAAGGGTCAGGCCTTTCTATTCAGACTGACTGTTTTTTAAAGGAAACTAACCTTAAGATTTTTGTTGTGATGCACATGAAACATATTTAGCTGATTTAAACTGAAAGTTTTAGGGGCATATGCACACCAGTGTTCTACTCTGGGAAACAATTCAGCCTTATCCATTTTTGTGTGCATTGCTAACTTTCAATCTATTCCATTTAAATGCATGCAATGCAGAGCACAATTTTGTGGTGTGAATGGGCCCTGAGCAAATTTCACCTAGGCTGCTCAATGAGCCAAATGAGAGTTTTTGCTTCAGTAAATTTTTACAGACAAATCAGTAATTTCACAGAAAAATCAATGTCACTGAAATCACTCCACTGTGACACGAGAAAAGGAGCAAAAAAGAGCTTATGACAACCTCTGAACATGTACTGTTAGACAAAATAAAATTAAAAATAGAGGGCATGAGTACTTTCAAGCACATTTTTTGTCAAACATACAAACTTTTCTAGTTGTATGTCTTGCATTTTACTTCACAATTGTATAAAAATGTGCTTTTTTTATGTGAATGATCTCATTTAACATGTAAGTGCAATACGATTTTTTTATTAAACATATGAGCGGTTTCACACTATGAGCAGTTTTTCTTTCCTTTGAGTTTTTTGCTACACCATACGCACACGGTATGATCCTATGAAACATCAGAGTGGGTTTTCCTGTCATGGTGTTCTGGCCCTATATGATTTAAAGTGTCTTCAGTGCAATCTAAAGGCTGTGGCTGGGTCATAGCGGAATTCTGCTCACGATTTGCCATCTGGTAAGCGGATTCATATTCTGGTGGTCAGGCACTTCCTGTTTTTGTGTGGAGTCACCGAGGTGTTAATGGACCATTGTGGACTTATTTATACTCATGTTTGTTTTATATTTTTCTATTAATAATCAAATGTTGTATATTGGCGCAGCTCCATATATGTCCATTACACGCCAGTGAATCAGAAAGTATCCATGCCAGAGTAGCCAGGCATTTTGAATTACCTTTTTGGTAGGGTAATTGTATAATGTTATGGATGTCTACCATAAAAACATAAAGTAAACGCTTTAGAACTTCAAAGTTCTATTTTAGAAGGTGGGTGAAATGTCTTCTATATGCTTTATTGCCATTTGTTCAGTATATACAGCAGTGAAAGCGTTTCATTTCAATGCCCTATAATAGCACTGAAAACTGTAGGTCTAATGGGTTTACACATTATTAAGAACAAGAAAGCATTTGCCCGAGGAATCAGAGTATACTTCAAATGCTGAGTTAGTTTACGTTTTTTTTTGTTTTCCATTTCTGCACCTCTGTATCCAATGAACTGTAAATCAAGCTTTAGGCTGATATCTGAATATATAGGAGTATACAGAGGGATACATGACATGTACAGTATAATATATGTGCAATTTACTTAAATGCTTTTTACTTTTATTGAGCTCTATTATATTTGCAAATAGTATGGGCGTGATTTAAGCAAGAAGTACATTTTTTACTTAATCAATTGAGCACAGGCAACATAAAATAGTTTTTTTATTTTACACCTAATTAGGTAAATGAACTGACTTCAAATTCACTGAACTAAGTGAAAAAATGTACTCCTTTAGTAAATTATCCCCTGTCTTAAAGGCAAAAAGTAGCTGCACTGTGATGTAATGTTATGCAATGTGTCAGTTACTGACTAGAATTGGAGCCCTTATTTTCCACTTGATGGCAGAAAAAACTATGACATTAGGCATAGCATATTAAAACCTGACAGAAGCTTTAATGATATTTGTATTGATGTAATTAGCAGTGATGCTGGCAATGATTAAAGCTGACACATTAACATATTGATAGTGTACTCATATTAATCAAGCTGCTGTGCTAAATCGTGACAAGTCAACCTTTCTAATTAAATTGCAGTAAGAGACTACTGCATTTGAAGTACTGTATGTCTGATAGGTAGAACTCAGTTTATGCAGGTTAAGATTTTAAAGTATTTTATATACAGGTGATCAAATTACATTGTACAAACAGGCATTAAACCCTGCCTGAAAGTGATCCCTCCATGAAGATGGCTGATTATTTTGGCAGTTTGTCTTGCATAACCTCCCCAAAATGTTCATATGTTGAAGAGATATGCATGTATTATGACAATCTAATGTAAATAAAATATTCTGCTTGTCTTCTCTCCAGAAATCAGATGCAATTAAGCCTTTTCATACATACACGTGCTTTTTGTCTTGATTAAGAAATTAAGAATATGCTTGTCTCACAATATATAAAATAACTATATATATATATATATATATATATATATATATATATATATATATAGTTACACAGTTACATAGTTAGTCAGGTTGAAAAAAGACACATGTCCATCAAGTTCAACCACAAAAAAAATAAAAAAATAAAAATAAATAAATAAATAATAATATCATACAATCCCATATACCCAATTCTATACCCACAGTTGATCCAGAGGAAGGCAAAAAAAAAAACCAGCAGAGCATGATCCAATTTGCTAAAGCAGGGGAAAAAATGTCTTCCTGATCCCCCGAGAGGCAATCAGATTTTCACCGTGTAGTATGTTCAAAGCGTATAAAGCATTTATATAGCTAATTAGCATGCTTACATAAGAAATAATAAAAGGTGCCAATCTCAACAACGTAACAACTCCCACCATTCACCTTGTTTAAATATCAACCTTTAAATTGTTGCATCAATTATCATCCCTAGTCCTCCATACGATGGTATCCTCATGCATTATAGTCCGCCAAAAAGAAAAACACTAATATAGTGTAGTATGCCTTTCTAAATTAGCAATATCACCGTAAAATAAAACTCACATTAAATAATGACAAAAATTACCATTAGCTGCATTCCATCCACCATATGTGCACCACTCCTCACTTTACCCTGCTGACAATAAATCAGACATACTGTATAAAGATTCTAGTATCCACTCTGATTCTTCATATATCAGCCATAATCCTGCTCTCTTGATATCACTATGGAGCCCAGGACCATGTAAGCTCAGAGAAGGACTATAGTGCAGCAACAGAATAAATTTAAATACTGTTATTCACCTTTATAATGCACTTACATCAAGCATAAGAGACTAATATAAAAAAAAGGCTATTTCCAAAATGGCGGCTTCAGCACTTTCGGTTTGTGACTGATGTTGCTTTCTACTGACCTGCAACAACAACGCATTGGACCAGATCACAGAAAAAACTGTACTCCGAATCCTTCAAAAGCACTTTAGCCAATAAGATAACTACAATGAACTTAAGCCACTCTGCGGAGCAAACACTCAACTCCCTGAACAAGGCATTACTACAATCAGCAGACTCAGTAGCCCCAAAACACAGGACTCTCATTAGGAAAAAAAACTTGGGATGGTTTGATGGCTCCCTCTCTCTACTAAAACAAGAATGCAGAAGAGCTGAAAGGACTTGGAGAAGAAATCCCACGAGGAAAATCACTCAAACTACAAAGAACTCATGGAGAACTATCACAAAGCAATCTTCAAAACCAAAAAGGATCATTTCTCATATATGATTTCAACAGCCTTAAATCGCCCGCGGTAACTGTTTAAAATAGTCGCTCAATCAATGAACCCGGTATGCTTAGAGCCCATAGCAAATGAAACACATGATTACTGCAACAAACTGTATGATTTTTTCATCGATAAAGTCGAAACCATCAGGAAAACATTTTTTCAGAAGAGAACAGCAAACCTCAGCGATCAAAAACAAAAAAATGACGTCTACATCAACATCACACAACCGCCGAAGTTTCTACTAAACCCAATTACCGCGGACACCACTAAAAACATCATCAATAAAATTCACGATAGTACATCACCAACTGACATCATCCCCACAAAACTACTGAAAGAATGTTCCGACATCATGGCTCCCGCTATAAAGCACCTCATAAACCGATCATTCCAAGAAGGGATAGTTTCTGGCAACTTCAAACAAGGCATCGTCAAACCCCCATTAAAGAAACCTAACCTCGACCCTCAGGACCCAAACAACCGTAGGCCTTAACACCATTTCCAAGATCATGGAGAAAGCTGTAGTACAACAGTTACAACTCCACCTGGATACACACAAACTCCTGGACCCGCTGCAATCAGGCTTCTGCCCAGGCCATAGAACAGAAACAGCCCTCCTCAAGATATGGGACGACACCCTCGAAGCAGCGGATGACGGAGAGTCATGTCTCCTGGTACTATTAGACCTCAGCGCAGCGTTTGATACAGTAGACCACAATACTCTACTCGTCCGCCTTTCAGAAGTGGCAGGAGTCACAGGCTCAGATCTCCAATGGTTCACATCCTTCCTAGAAAATCATTCACAGACAGTGAAACTAGGTGAATTCTTCTAGGAACCCCGGGCTATGCCTACTACGCAGGCTCATCCCTTTTATCCCAAAGAAGGACAAAGCAGTGGTAGTTGGAACAGTCATTAATTCACGACTGGACTACGCAAACTCGCTTTACATAGGATTACCACAATATCAACTTGTGCGATTACAACTTATCTAAAACGCGGCGGCAAGGCTGATAACATGAAAAAAACCCTGGGAATCAATCTCTCCTTCCCTGAGGAGCCTACATTGGCTAACCGTAAAGAATCGGATCACTTTCAAGACCCTCTGCCTCACCCACAAATGCGTGCATAGAGACGCTCCTCAATACCTAATTGAGAAAATAAATCGTTACACACCAAGTCGCAGTCTTCAATCAGCTAACAAAAACCTCCTCCTCGTGCCCAAATCCTGGTACAAATCAAAGGGGGATCGGAGATTCACTGTTCAAGGACCTTGGTTATGGAACGCTCTACCTACCAACATCCGCCTGGAAGGAAACCACCTGGCCTTTAGGAAAAAACTCAAGACCTTCCTCTTCTAGCTGTTGGAACACCAAGCTCTTCCCAGCGCCTTGAGGCGATTCAGTTCACGCTGTGCGCTATACAAATACTTCATTCATTCATTCATTCACTGACTTGTTTCGTCAGGTTGACTTCCTCATAGGTTCATAGTTGCTCTATGGCTTCCAGGGGGTTATTTACAAAAAGGCAAAACCCCTTTGCACTACAAGTACACTTCAAGTGCACTTGGAAGTACAGTTGCTGCAAATCTGAGGGGTAAATCTGAAGTGAGGGGAAGCTCTGCTGTTTTTTTTTTCAAATATGTATTATATTCAACTCTGGATCGGGCAAAGCCCCACAGTACAAATAATAAAACATACAGAGCCAAGACTACATAAATCGATTCAGCACAAGAAACAGACAGAGCAGTGTATAGGGCATGTGTTAATAGACAGTTAAATGGCAGACCACTGCCTCTGTAAGAAGCAACATCTGATAGCGCCAAGGTTCATTCCGGTGGCACAGAAATGGGGTTCAGTCCCCTCACTCCCTCCACCGAACTCGGGGGGGGGATCCAGAGTCGCTGGAGGGGGGTTGGGGGAAGGGAGGGAGGGCAAGAAGGAAGAAGGGGGAATAAGAGAAAAAAAAAGGGGGTTAGAGGGAGAAGAGAGAGGGAATGAAAGACAGGTAGGGGGACCTAAAAGAAAGACATGGCGGTGATCAGGATAAATTACCTTCATAAAAAGGATGGGGAGGGATCATGTCCCCAGCAAACGTTGGCCTTCAGCTGAGAATATGAAAATGTTCCAAATATCCCAGGTCTATTTAAAGGCCTCCTGTTTCTGTTGTGAGGCGAGGATCAAGTCCTCTATCCTCCTCACTTCCTCCACCTTGCGCAGCCAATGTGCAACGCTTGGGGGAGAGTGTTGTTTCCAGTGAAGGGGAATGCATGCCTTAGCAGCATTGAGAAGGTGGCAAACAAGCGATCTTCTATATTTTTTGATGGGGATCGTAGAGTGATGTAGTAAGTAAAAAGCGGCATTATCTGGGACAGCGTGATCCGTGAACTTCTGGGTAATGCGATGGACCTCATCCCAAAACACCCGCAATCTAGGACAGGACCAGAAAATGTGGAGCAGGGTGCCCTCATCCTCAGCACAGCGCCAGCACTGGTCCGAGGACGAGGGGAAGCACCTGCGTAACTGGGAAGGCGTCAGATACCAACGGGTAAGGACCTTGAAGTTGGTTTTCTGAATTTTGGTACAGGGAGAGGATTTAAGGGCCAGGGTGATAATAAGCTCTGCTGATTTTATCATCCAATCATGTGCAAGCTAAAATGCTGTTTTTTTTTTTCCTTGCATGCCCCCTTCTAATTTACAGTGACTGCACTTGCAGTGCACTTGTAGTGCAAAGTGGATTTGCATTTTGTAAATAACCCCTCCAGTCTTATAATATCTGCATTTCACAGATATTCAATAGAGTAATTGAACTGCAGGGTTCCGTGAGTTTCCACTCCAGTTTTCATATTGTCATTCTTAATCCTTTAATTTGTTCAAAATCACTTTAAAATTCAGCAAGATTTCCATTAACAAGGCTTATTACCAATATTCCTTTTTAAAGGGGTGCATGCTTATATACCTGATACACCAAGCTGGTATTGTTTTATTTTTTTCTTTGACAAACCAAGTAGACAAGGTAATATGGATTGCCCAGTATTCATAGGTGTCAGCAGATATCAACATCATGGATCCAATTGTTCAACATTAGGAGATTTAGGGCTAGTGTTTTCCTGTTATGTACAGAATACAGTACAACCCACAAGCTAATCAATGGTCTGGGGACTGAGTACCAGTCCATGACAACGCTATTCTGTACAGGCAGGGCTGCTGATAGAAATCATGGGGCCCCGTACAGCCTACCTGACGGGGCCCCCTTTAGCGCCATGCCTGGCCCCGCCCCTATCCCGAGAGGCTAGGGTATACAGACAGCACCCCCCCACCAATTTAACACAACTAGATGATGATCAAATGAAGTGGAATCAGTATACAAAGGTTAACTTTTTCTGAGAGATATTAAAGGAACACTCTAACCACAATTACCACTTCAGTGATTTGAAGTGATCAAAGGTGGTAGGAGTCGGTATGTGGGATGGCATATGAATATACTAAGGTGGTATAATGATTGGCTTCTAACAAGGAGGGCTACACATAGATCAAAATTTGTCTGATTACTGCTAAACTGAATTTTGATGTGTGTGTACCCAGCTTTACACAATTTCTTGCTTTAGCTGGCTTCTTCCAGCGCTGAATGGTCCCCTACAGCGCTTGTGTATGTTTTACTGACTAAAGCCCAGTTGCTCACACTTCAGCCCCCTTGCGATGAGATGAGGCTGAGGTATGGTGGAGGAGGAGGGCTCTGCAGCTGGCTGGAGCATGGAAACAGGTAAGTGAACACACTTTCTTTGCTGTTAATACTCAACTTTATGAATATGTTAGGAATATACTGGGACTTTTCAGGTGCTATATAAATATATTCAACATACACATATATTAAAAGAATGATTTTGTGAAATGCATCTGTGTGTAGTACTTGAAAAGTCCCATTATTTTCCTAACATATTCTTGAATTTAGTTTCACTTCCACCAGACCTGTCCTGCTGAGGTACAGTGCAAGTTTACAGCACAGTATTGTACAGAGACAGAACAACGGTGATCACAGGAGAAGAATGCAATCTGTCACCTGTTATCTTGCCTTGAGGAGAGCTCCGATGTTCTGTCCTTCCCGAGGAGTGGGGAGGGAGGCTCGGGTGCTGATAGGAATACATGTCCGGATACATGTCCACTCTTCTCTTATCCATAGACCTGTGTGTTATCTGAGAGTTGGTGATATCCAGGCTCCTGTGGTGATGCTCTCCTCCTCCCTCGGTCCGCCCTGTGTAGTCAGACTTTTTTCTTTATTATTCTAAATGCTGTTAAGATTGCTCGGGCCCCCCCTGCTGGCCGGGCCCAGTACAACAGGGTCAGCTGTACTGGCTTATCAGCGGCCCTGTGTACAGGGTATTCAGTCACAGTCATTTTTGAGGTGCTGAATCAGGTTTTAAAACTAAGTATATTAACCATGTCCAGCCTCATATCACCCACTGTAAAAATATTGGGCATGTATTAAGAGGATGACCTTCAAATGAGCTAGGATTTCATCTTTAAGTTCGGAATAATCCTGGGCACTCAATAGTCTTTCTGTGGCTCTTGAAATAGGAAGTGAGCAACAAGATGGGTCAATTGTATCTTAGGCCAGACCTCTTTCTCTGCAACCAGTAACCAGGATGGCCTCTAAATCCATTATACTGAAGTCAGTTTTTACTAACATTTTCTTACATAAATTGTACTGTGTGTGGGGCTGACTGCTGCAGATGGAGCTGTACTCTACACAACTATTTGACACAGAATGTCCTTTTGGGACTCCCTGGTCTTGTCGCTGAACTCCTATAGCTAGTCTCTTATAATACAGCAGTAGCGTGAAATAATACCAACATTTAATAACTTAGGCAAGATGTCCACACAAATAAAACAAAAAAATAAATCTTAAAATGCCTGGCTCTAACTACTCAATAAAATCACTTTCTAGTAAGGAAATGAACTTCTTACTTGGCACACTGTGGTTCTCTGCACAGCAAAATGTGAGTCTTTGACAGACTAAAAGACACTGTTGTAAAGGCAGCTGCTTCTTCTGTCAAGAATAATCACAGCATAGCATAACTACTCTTAAATAATCTAATTACTTAGATACATATGCCACCTTTTGCTGGCAAGCTTGTATAGACGAAAGAGTGTATCCTAGTAAAAATGTACACCCATCCTACAATGTTTCTTTCACACAATAAGATTGATGTACTAAAAACATTGAGGATCTTCACTGAAAAAAAATGTGTGAATATTAATTTTAAGTATCAGATAAATCAGCATAATTAAAGTGAATATTCACACATTTTCTTCGGTGAAGATTCTCAAATTCTTTAGTAAATCAGCCTCATTGCATACCCTTATACCATATATAGTATGTATCTGTTAAAGATGTCTGTCTCATATAAACCTTAGAATGTCTTTAAAAAATTCAATTTGCTTCTGGGAGTGGACTTCTCTTTTTTCCATTAGTTTCATTCACTCAGCTCTAGGGAGCCTTTTGTATTTCTATCTCAGTGGTGTTGCTAGTAATAAGTCTGTTGTTATGATTTCCAAGCACTTACAAGGAATGCAATTTTCTTAGCAAGAAAATACACAAAGAAATGAAACAATGACACTATTATGTTTTTATCACCATTGTATGAATATGTCTTCTATTGACAGTTACATTTTTCATGCTCACATCTAGGCCAAATTAATTTCAGTGACACTGACAACCCTAAATTTTCACATACACTCCGTTTATTTATTTATTACCGGTATTTACATAGAGCCAACACTTTACGCAGTGCTTTACATCTATACTCACATCATTTAAAGTCACACCCTACCCTCAAGGAGCTTGCAATCTAAGGTCCCTAACTCACATTCATCACACGCATACTTCAGCCACTTTGGACAGGAGTCAATTAACCTACGAGCATGTCTTTGGAGTGTGGGAGGAAATCGGAGGAGTACCCAGAGGAAACCCAGGTAGGTACAGGAAAAACATGCAAACTCCAGTCAGGTAATGACATGGTTGGAATTTGAACCAATGACTCTAGTCCTACCAGACAGAAATGCTAACCATTTACTACAATACTCATTAATTAGTGTTTTAGCTTACATTTACTTGCTAGACATTTCTTTATTATGTTATTTTCTCACACATGGTATACCTTTTTGCCTAATTGTTTTCTTTAATTGTTGCCCATGCATCACCCCCTTAAAACACCTTCTTAGTTGTTTTGCACCTGATTGTATGTATTGTCAAAACTTTTTTGTTAGTATTAGATAGAGACAGTAAGATTTCTAAATTCCTGTCCATTTTTTTTCTGTCCATGTCCTATTCTGAAGAATTATTTTTTTATTCTGTCACAGAGATGCATTAGGAAATCTCTGAGAAGTGAGGGGATTTCCTTGCTTAGAACTAACAAACAGAATATGGATTTTACTTTATAATGAAACTATCTCTATCCTATGCTTGATACCATAAAAAAAAAAAAATAATACTTTGGAGAACCTACAGCATATGAACTCTGTGATCATTCTTTGGGTAATTTTACGAGTTTTAAACCATAAGGTGTATACAGGGGTGATTTTAAGAAATGAGTGAGTATTTTGACCCTCCTAATGCTAGTATGCTCCAGCATTATATTACGCGTGCATCTTATCTTATTACATTTTTTGTTGCAATAGAAATTAGCAATCTTTTATATGTAGTTTTCCAGTGACATCCTCTGTAGATGCTGTCAAATATTTATTTGTAAAATAATGTGGAAAAACAATTTATCGTTTTCCTTCCACTGCACAACTTTATGCCACTTTGTGTTGGTCTATGACATGAAATCCCAATAAAATACATTCACGCTTTTGGTTGTAACATGACAAAATGTGGAAAATTTCAAGGGGAATGAATACTTTTTCAAGGAACTGCACTTGGCACTGAAAGGACTCTCCTCTATGCCTTAGATGTAAAATAGATAATTCCCCCCTTATTTACATGCTATGGAAGTGTCCAAAATTGATAAGATACTAGACAAAAGTAATTGGATCTATTAACAGTATATGAAATCTTATGCCACATACACACGGCCTGAGTTTTCATTGGAAAAATCTTGTATTTGTTTTCTGACGGAATTCCGCTTACGGAATTCCGGTCACACAAAAGTTCTCTGAACTTTTGACTGTCAAGAACGCGATGACAAAAGTGATAAAGAAGGTGGAGTTTAGGGGCGCTGGAAGTGATGTGACATCAGAACGCTGGGGGAGGGGCCTGATGCGGTGCCCGTGAGGGCGGAAGGGGAGACCGATATCTGTGGCGGTGGAAGGACTGAAAGTACGGTATAGGGACACTGTACGGAGGCCCCCCCGACACAGACACCCTCACACAGAGCGGGAGAGTGGCTGGCGGCGTGCAGTGGTTACCGGAGGACTGGTGAGAGCAGCCCTCCCTCGAATGGTCTCCTCAGGGCGTCAAAGGAAGGCAGCTGGCGGTGGATGACCAGCTAGAAGGTGAACTCCCCCTACTCCTACTCCTCTCAAAGAGATCTTGCCGCCCCTTCCCCTCCCTCATGCCTCCCCCTTCTCTCCAACGGGCTCTGTCAGGCTCACCAGCCTTAAACAGGAACATGATGGAAACAAGGAGATAAGGTACCGTAAGGAGAAAAAAAACAGGACCTTGGTCTGGGATCTTAACGGCACAGTGAAGATAAAGAAAAATCTCCCTTAAGAGTATAAAGTTAATTTATGGACAATATATGCAATGCAAAGGTATTGAGCATGATTGGATAAAGATATAGACCCTGTATTGCTTGAGGGGACTGACGCTAAGATGTTTACTGCGGCTGATAGTTCATAAAGAGAAAAAGGTGATTATACTCTCCTGTCTCATATAAGACACTTGTTATATATAATATATTTTTATCCAGAAACGGAAATGAATAGGAAGCGATGAACTTATTGAAATGTTCCTCTGGTGTATGCGCCTTTAAATCCATGCTAGTAGACTTAAATGGTAGATTTAAATGAGAGGGGGTGAAGGATATTGGTTACTCGTAAATATAGGTTACAAGCGACTGGAAATATTGGATAAATCTGGATGGGCACGGATTGGGTGAAGTTGGACTGTGTTGTTTTTTTTGTTTTTGTTTTTTAACGGCATCTAGCTGAATAATACGACCTTGTTACTCCCAAACCCCTAAAGAAAAAACCTCCCTTAAGGAAGGTCACCAGCTAACAATAAAAAGAGGGGAGAGGGGAGGGAAAGGAGGAGAGATACTATACATACCTGAGGGTAAGCCATTGAGGGCGGCAAGAAGAGCGGCCAGAAGCGGTGTAAGTTGAAAAAAAAAAATGAGAGGCTGATCCCAAAAAACTACAGAACCAAAAACCCCCAGGGAGAGCTTAAATAAAAGTACAAACGCAAGTTCAATCCAGAAATATTTGACAACTAAAGAAGGAAATCTTAAAAGTAACGGGGGAGGGGAGGAGAGGAGTGTTGAGATGGTCGCTATGATGCTGAAGTATAATATTGAAGTATTGATAAAGAAAGGGGGTGGTGGGGGATGGGGGGAGGGACTTTCCTAACACCGCGCTCTGGTCTCCCCTTCCCCTGGACTTAACGATCTGGGGGGGGGGGCAGGACACGGGGGGCCGGGATTGGGTTTCCACCACAAGGGTTGAGGTGCAGACACCAGGATGGGGATACATTCAGGTGATAGGCACAATGATCGAAGGTGGGCCGTGGGGGGGGGGGGGGGGGCGTGGGGGAGGAGATGGAACTACAGCCCAGGACCTTGCGTAAAAAGGACATATATAAGGTGCCATGATGTCAATAGTAAATTGTGTGACGTATAATGTGAGAGGCTTGAATGTAGCAAACAAATGGTTTAAAGTATTGAAAGAAATGGAACAGCTAAATGCAGGGATTGTGTTCCTGCAAGAAACGCACCTAGTCCATGAAAGTAAAATAAGATTATACTCCCCAAAGTACCCGGTTTGGTTCTACGGAGATTCAGTGTCAAGCAAGTCAAAGGGGGTGGCTGTGGGTATAGGACGGGACATACAATTTAGGCTAGAGGATAGGTTAGGGGACCCGGAAGGAAGGTTCCTTTTTCTAAAAGGTAAATTATGGGGAATAAAATATACTCTGGCAAATATATATTGCCCGAACAGGAAGCCAATAATATATTTGAAAAAAACATTGGAAAAACTCTGGGATTTTAAGGAGGGGAAGGTGATTATTGCAGGAGACCTGAATTTCCCAATGAATTCAAGGCTGGCGCAGGGGGAACACACAGTGGAAAGCAATGAAACAATGGCTGGCGCAGTTACAGCTGATAGATGTGTGGAGAATACAACACCTGAAGACTCGAGACTATTCGTTCTACTCCCCTGTGCATGGGACGTACACCAGGATTGATTACTGGTTGGTGGAACACCAGTTACTGGATGAGGTAGTATCCAGGACATAGGAATCAGGACCCTCTCAGATCACGCCCCAATAAATATGAAAATTTAAATTCCAGAAGTGAAAAAACCTCCATTCACTTGGAAACTCAACAAGGAACTGCTAGATGCAGAAGGAGAGGAAATAATAAGAAAAGAGTTGAAGTTCTTCTTTGCCACAAATGGAAATGGAGAGATTGTGGAGAACATGTTATGGGAGGCGCATAAGGCCTATATAAGAGGAATATACATTTCCCTTGGAGCAAAAAGAAAAAAAGAAAGAAATAACAAGGATAAGGAGCTAAGGGAAGAAATCTATGGATTAAAATTAAAACATAAAAAAGCGAAACAGAATGAACAGGGTCAGGTACAGGATATACAACGCAAATTAGTTATTAAAAAAGAGGAGTTAAAGGAAATAATGAAACAGGAAACGAAGAGAGAATATAATAGGATAGTGAAAGAGAGATACCTGTGGGGAAATAAGAACGGCAAGAGTTTAGCCAGGATACTGAGGAAAAAGAAAGCTAAAAATTATATAGGGAAAATATTAGATAAAAATAGTGAACTGAAATACAAGACCAAAGATATAGCAGAGGTTTTCAGGGAATATTATGAGCAACTATACTTGGTTAAAAAAAAAGAGACAGAAAAACAAGAGACCATCAGAAGGGGAAAAATTTAAGAATATGTAAAAAAAAGCCAAGGTCCCTAGAATATCACAGGAAATAGCACAGGAACTGGAGAACCCCATATCAGTACAGGAAATAAATTAGGCAATAAAGGAAACTACAGGAGGGAAAAGCCCGGATCCCGACAGCTTCACATTTGAGTATTTAACCTCCCTGGCGGTACGATTATTTCGGATTTTAGGTGCTAAAAGCGGTACCATTATTTTGCATGAAAATTTGGCGTTTTATATTGTAGTCCTGTAATTCTTAGGAATAACTCTCTTAAATCTGTCCAAACCAGAGTCTAGCAGACATCCCGGGTATGATAAAGTTTGAAAAATTTAATCATAAATTATAATATAATAAATAATTATAAATAATTGTACCAAATAGTAATATAACAATAATAAAAATTATTCAATAATTTTATCAAATCAAAAACACTGAAATTTGCTCAGTTGCAGAATTGTCACTGTCATTACTTTTCAGTATTTGATGACGGATCTCCCCACAAATCGCTATCGCTCAATTCTGCGAGTGATTCTAATTTATTATCGCTGTTTTCTAGCTGGTCTAAAATCACTTTTGATGTACAGTGACAGTTTTGGTTGCTATGGGCAATCTCCAGTTTCCAGGCATAAAGAACAGTTTTTATTATATAAAACTGCATGCAGGACACTGGGCAGACCACTAGGGACAACGGGGATGTGAAATATTTACATACAGCAATGTAATCTGTAAGATTACATTATACTGTATGTTTACTGTTTGTTTCACTTTTTGAATTTGGCGCCGATCTCCGTGCCCGTGCGTCGCAACGCTCGCAGGGCACGGAGATCGGCGATGTAATGCATCGAGCGAGACATGGCTCGCTCGTACAGCGGGGAGACAACGCTGGATCCGAGGGAGAAGGTAAGTAAACCTCCTCCTGGATCCAGCGATGCAGTCCCGAGTCAGACTCGGGAATACCGTCAGGGGGGTTAAAGAAATTTGGGGAAATATTGGCACCAAGGTTATGTACATATTATAATGGACTAGGCAGAAACTATGGGTTGAGTAAAGAAGCCTCTTTAGCGCCGATTAATACAATATTGAAAGAGGGGAAAGAGAGTACAATATGCTTGAACTATTGACCAATCTCATTATTAACCACTTGGTTCCCACACTACGTCTATTGACGTCATGGGCTTTCAGTGGTTATATCTAAATGATGCCTGAGGCCACAGACATCATTCAGATATTGCCGTTTTCAGCTGGCAATTCCCTGCACCATAAGAATGATCACAGCGGCTGTTCCGCCGCTTGACCGTTCTTACGGGTGGCGGGAGGGGACGCTCCCGCCGCCCTCCGGTGCTTCTACCGACTCACCATTTCCATCAGCCCCAGCAAGTAACCATAGAGATTTCCGGCGGACTAGATTGTCCACGGAGTCTCTATGATCGTTCAGAGGCGTGCCGCGATGTTATGGCGTCACGCCCGGCCTCGGTATTCAAATTAACGGCGCCGATCTGGCTAGGAAGCCAGGATCTTTTTTTTTTTTTTTTTTATTCTTCCCAGCCTAGAGGTGAGATATGGGGGCTTATTGACCCCATATCTCACTGTAAATATGTCCGATCATGCCATATTCCTATTACAAGGGATGTTTACATTCCTTGTAATAGGAATAAAAGTCATCAATTTTTATTTTTTATTTTTTTTAAGTGTTAAACTAAAAAATAAAAATAAAATTAACAATAAAAAAAAAAATTTAAAGCGCCCCTGTCCCCGTGAGCTCGCATACAGATGCGAACGCATACGTAAGTCCTGCCCACATATGAAAACGGTGTTCAAACCACACATGTGAGGTATCGCTGCGAACGTTAGAGCGAGAGTAATAATTCTAGCCCTAGACCTCCTCTGTAACCCAAAATATGTAACCAGTAAAAAAAATTTAAGCGTCGCCTATGGGGATTTTTAAATACCAAAGTTTGGCGCCATTCCACGAGCGCATGCAATTTTGAAGTGTGACATGTTGGTATCTATTTACTCGGTGTATCCTCCTCTTTCACACTATGTAAAAAAATTGGGCTAACTTTACTGTTTTGTTTTTTAAAGCATGAAACAGTTTTTTTCCTGAAAAAAAAACTCCCGCCGCCCTCCGGTGCTTCTACCGACTCACCATTTCCATCGGCCCCAGCAAGTAACCATAGAGATTTCCGGAGGACTAGATTGTCCCCGGAGTCTCTATGATCGTTCAGAGGCGTGGCACGATGTTATGGCGTCACGCCCAGCCTCGGTATTCAAATTAACGGCGCCGATCTGGCTAGGAAGCCAGGATCTTTTTTTTTTTTTATTCTTCCCAGCCTAGAGGTGAGATATGGGGTCTTATTGACCCCATATCTCACTGTAAATATGTCCGATCATGCCATATTCCTATTACAAGGGATGTTTACATTCCTTGTAATAGGAATAAAAGTCATCAATTTTTTTTTTTTTTTTTTTTAAGTGTTAAACTAAAAAAATAAAAATTAAATTAACAATAAAATTTTTTTTTTTTAAAGCGCACCCCTGTCCCCGTGAGCTCGCACACAGATGCAAACGCATACGTAAGTCCCGCCCACATATGAAAACGGTGTTCAAACCACACATGTGAGGTATCGCCGCGAACGTTAGAGCGAGAGTAATAATTCTAGCCCTAGACCTCCTCTGTAACCCAAAATATGTAACCAGTAAAAAAATTTAAAGCGTCGCCTATGGGGATTTTTAAATACCAAAGTTTGGCGCCCTTCCACGAGCGCATGCAATTTTTAAGCGTGACATGTTGGGTATCTATTTACTCGGCGTATCCTCCTCTTTCACATTATGTAAAAAAATTGGGCTAACTTTACTGTTTTTTTTTTTTTAAGCATGAAACAGTTTTTTTCCTGAAAATAACGTGTTCAAAAAATTGCTGCGCAAATACCGTGTGAGAAAAAAAGTTTCAACGAGCACCATTGTATTCTCTAGGGTCTTTGCTAAAAAAACATATATAATGTTTGGGGGTTCTATGTAATTTTTTAGCAAAAAAATTTTGAATTTTACATGTAGGAGAGAAATGTCAGAATTGGCCTGGATGCGAAGTGGTTAAATACCGATACAAAATTGTTTGCAAAAGTAATAGCTGCCAGAATTAAAAAATGAATCCCGAGTCTGGTCCACCCAGATCAGGTGGGATTTGTGGGGGGCCGAGAGGGAAAGGATAACAGAGTGAGGACACTAATGCTCCTCCAGAAAATACAAGAGAGTAGAATCCCCAGTCTACTCCTATCGATAGATGCGGAAAAATCATTTGATCGAGTAGACTGGAGATTCATGATAGGCACGCTGGAGGTATTCGAATCCTGAGTTGGATAAAGACACTTTATAATTGTCCAATGGCAGCGGTAAGGGTTAACGGTAATTTGTCTGCCCCCTTTACGATGTACAACAGGACCAGACCGGGGTGTCCTCTGTCATCCCTATTGTTTGTGTTGACATTGGAACCATTTCTGGAGACAGTGAGGAAAAACACAGATATAGGAGGGATAGAGGTTGGGGAAGAGACACATAAGGTAGCCACATTTACGAATGATGTCCTATTTTTTGTGTCAAAACCCTGAATCTCTATGCCAAACCTGGTGAAGGCTATTGAGCAATATGGAGAGCTATCACATTTTTTAATAAATTCAAAGAAATCAGAAGTGCTAAATGTCAACGTTAGCAATAAAGAGGAGCAGAATATTAAAGAGGAATTCCCTTTCTTGTGGAAGAAGGAAATCAAATATCTTGGTATATAACATGGTTGCTTCAATGGAGAAAATCAGGTAAACTATATCCCCCTTCTGGATGAAGTAAGAGAAGATACAAAAAAAATAATGATGAAACCCTTTTCGTGGATAGGCCGGATAAATGCCTTAAAAATGATTATACAACCAAAAATTCTATACAAGCTCCAGATGCTCCCAATATACATCCCTCCAATATATTTTAATATCATTAATTCCTTAATCACCAAGCTTATCTGGAAAAATAAGAAACCTAGAATAGCTTTAAAGATACTACAATTAGGAAAAGAGAGAGGAGGCTTAAATGTACCGGATTTAAAAAAAATACTATGAATCAGTAATCTTAACACGAGTGGTGGAATGGACAAAATTAGAAAATAAAAAGAGATGGGTGGCAATAGAACACATTTAAGCAGGGACACTTTTAGGAAGGGAAATTTGGATACCGCCAAAACATAGAACATTAAGGGTAACAACACCTGCACTCACAAAAAATGTGTTTAGAGTATGGGATGGAGTCCATAAACATAACAAATGGAAATATAACTCCTCACTAATGGCTTTAAAAGAAAATAACGTATTCTCACCAGGGAAAAGCACCATGGAAGGGCACTGGATTAAAAGAGAAGACACCCAATTGAGACCCATAATAAAAGATGGGAAGGGGGGCGTGGTTTGCCTGTGGAGGAAGATGGCTGCTTGAGCCCTTAGCTCCGTCAGACTTTGGCCCTTATCATCAGCTTACCAGAGAGCGAGGTACAGCATAGGCTTACCGTTATGGGGACTTCATCGAGAGACACCTCGGGATCCCGTTCCAGGTCCCCCAGAGGCCCCGATAACAGCACATCCTACAATATTCCGAAGATGTTCCGGACCCAAAGACACAACATGGCGGATGTCACCTCACACTCAAGGAGGAACTCAGTGGGCATTACGCTCTCCCCCGTCGTCCCGGCCTCCACGCCACAAACACCATCCTCCAGCCCACAAGGGCAACAGTCGTTGAGTCTTTCCGACCTCAGGGCGGTAGCTACCGACATCAAAGATACCTTATCGGCAGCCATTTCGGATCTCCGTCAAGAACTCCAAGCGATTGCAGGCAGAGTACAGGCCGTGGAAAAGATGGCCGATCGCAACCACCATGCGCTCAATGACTTGGAACACAAAACGGATACCCATAGCTTTTACCTCAGAGACTTACAGCGACACGTCGAAGATCTCGACAACCAAGGCAGGAGACATAACTTGCGGGTGCGAGGATTACCTGAAAATATTGAGCCTGGGAACCTAAAATCAACTGTCACTGCAATCTTTAATGGAATCCTGAACAAACCACCCCAATCTCCGATCGAGATGGAACCTATCCACAGGGCTCTTAGACCTCGCGGTAAGGACACTGACCCACCGAGAGATGTGGTTTGCTGTCTAGTGGATTATTCCCTGAAAGAATCAATTTTACAGCAGGCCAGACAGTCAGCCAACATCTCTCATGACGGACGTGCTATACAGATATTTCAGGACCTGTCAGCTATTACGGTGAAAAACCACAGGGACCTCCGTCCGCTCCTGGACATCCTCCGGATGAAGGGGATACCTTATAAATGGAAATTTCCATTTGGACTTCAAGCTTCTAACAACTCCCGTACCGCCCTGCTCCGGGTACCGGAGGAGCTAGATACTTTTTGCCTCACAATGGATCTACCTTTCGTGGATCTGCCTCATTGGTACGCAGATTTTTCCAGGCAGAGATCTCGTCGTGAGATGGATCCCCACGCCGCCAGCACCGAGGATCTACCTCCGGTCCGCTGCCTAGAAGAGCACGTAGGGATCGTTAGGATGCAAATCTGAGATTCAGCCGCATTCCCCCCCCCTGTTTAGACTGGTTGCCCTTCGTTATAGTCCGTCTACCCATGCATAGCAGAGCTGTTGACTACCATTTCTTTACTGATAACCTCTCAGATACCACGAACGAAAATCTTCTATGAAAACCGGAATTGCTGAGTTCTACTGATTTGACCCGCTTTGGACTGTAGCGAGCCTATCTAAATGGATGCAGCCCCCACATCAGCGTAGGAGGATCGAGAGGATGATATAGCGGCCCCATCCCGGGGATGATTTGTTGTGACTCCTAAACACACGAACTTGCCCTTATGCTTTTGTGAGTATAAGTAGACTGCTATGAACTTCCATGAAGAATCATTTTGAGACCTTATGTGTCCCGGTGTGGGAGTGGGAGGTTCCTGGGGGTGACGTGCTCCTGATTTGCTCCTATTGTTTCAGTACTTAAGTGAGCAGCTTACACCAGATATTAGATTTGCTATGGTTGATGGGCCACTCCCACAGTGTAATAGAAACTAGAACACGCTACCCAAGCTGTTTCCCCCTCTCATTAGACAAGGTTATACATCGCAGAATTTATCATTAGGTTAAGGGTGAATGGTTCTGCAGAATGCCCCCCCCCCCCTGTCATACTCCCTATAGTTACCTCATCCTCCGTCACCTGATGTTAGGGGACCATACACTAAATTTCAATTTCACTTATGTTCACACCTGTATAATTTTGAACAATTTGTTTTGTCGTTCCCCTTTATGGCCATTTACTTGGTTGCGCCATAATCACAGTCACAGGCACTTTGAGTATTTTTTGCATTTCACTATTGAATACTGATTGATTCATGGTATTTTAGTAACATAGTACTAATCATTTATTCATTTATCTCAGCTATCTAATTTATTTAATTTATTGTGGATTTTACATCCTTATTTCAATTTATTAACCAGCAAAAATGTATATTCACTTTGTATTCACTATTTAATATTGATTGATTCTTAGCACTTTATCATTTATTGATTTTATTATTTAGTTCATCTAGTTCTATCCGGGATTCTAAAATTACTAGCCAGCAAGCTGGAAAATTTGTACATTTTTATGATATCCATTTTTAGTGAGTTTAATAAGGTATAGCGCCATATCTATTTTCTTTCTCTTACCTATCTCACTGTTCCATCCATTTGGATGGAAACATAATAGAGGCTGCTCTTACCTACATCACATCATATACTCTCTGTATAACAAACTCCATAGCGCATCCTATCCCTTTGTTTTTTATTTCCATACACTAAATGTCCCCAGGTCTGTAATGTGCTCCCCCGGGGAGGATGTCTCGGCTCGTAGTCTTAAAATGTCATATACTATGGCCTTTGATCTCTGTCAGAACCTGGATACCTCCTACCTGATCGCCTACTTTAGCCAAGAAGAGTGGGAAGTTCGACTTTTCACTGAAGTGAAATATCGCTCTCCCCTTATGGTCGCAGATAACTGTATAACAACGTTTCTTACCTTCATAAGGCTACCTGCGTTGACGTTGACTAGCTAATACTTTAGAGTTGGCTGTTCCTTGGTTAAGTCGCCCTCACTCTTCGAATGTAATGGGATTCTTTTATGTTAGATATACTGTGCACAGTTGTGGTTGTGTTTAAGTTTTATATGGGCCCCCTTCTTCTTCCCCCTGGGGGGATCGTCTCCCTGGAAATCCGGTCTCTCATCTCCCCAGCTCCTACATGAGTAAGGAAGATTATCCCCTATTATGACCTTAATTCCGCTACCCTTAAGGAATACCCCTCCCTCATCGCACTGAGACAGTACAGATTCATTGACCTAGCTATCTGCCGTGGCTTAAACCCATCCACCCACACCCCACCGCATAGTTCCTACAGCCTAAGGGAGCTAGATAAGTATCTGCGGACTTGGAACCATGTTCTGCTATACCCCCTTGCATAGATCCCCCTGTTCTCCTACAAAGTGTGTACCTCTTTAAAGTCAAAGGCCTGATTTCTGATGGCCTAAAATACGTCTAGTCCCCCTCGCAGTTATTACCACCACCCATACGGTGGGTAATAGAGTAGCCTATACTATCCTTCTTGCCTAGACTATACATATACCCATCTATCAATACCGACCCATTGTATATACAGTTTGAGGAGAGTATTCTCTCCCCTACAGTCGGTTCTTCCCCACATTTCTCTCCCGATTCTCCTTCCCTGGTATCACACGGTAGCTTTTTCACCCCTTTCACTTCACTTCACTATTCCCACCTTCCCGTTCCGTCTCAGCTCCGTTCCCCTGATCCGAAGTTCCTCTAGGGGGTACACGTCCGTTCCAATCTAGATTTTATAGCAGTCGTTACATTAGTACCAGCATGCCCAAACTCAAACTTACCTCACTAAACGTGAGAGGCCTCAATACGCCCGAGAAAAGAAGCCAATTACTAACCCAAATGCATAAAACCAAGCCTGACATCCTGTTTTTACAGGAAACGCATTTCCATGCGGATAACGTCCCGAAATTACACTCCTCATACTTTACCTCCGCACATCATGCAACGAACCGGGATGCCAAATCGAAAGGGGTTTCCATACTCCTTGCCAAACATTGCGATTTCCACTTGATTGATAAATTAGCGGACGCTAAAGGTAGGTTTCTTTTTGTGAAGGGCTCATGGGGTGGTAAGACATATACATTAGCCAATATCTATGCTCCTAATGTTAAGCAGGTGTCATTCTTCCAAACAGTTGCCCTCTCCCTAACCCCGTTTGTATCAGGTACCCTGATACTCGGAGGTGATTTCAATGTGCCACTTCACCCACTCATAGATACATCAAATGGGAAAACTTCAGTCCCCTATGCTGCCCTTAGAGCCATCAAAACACAGCTGCAGACTCTTCTGCTACATGATACTTGGCGCACTCTCCATCCCCTAGATAAAGATTTTACGTTCTCCCCCCCCCCCACCAAAAATATTCGCGTATAGATCATTTTTTTCTCTCCCAACAGGACCTACCTCTTTTACATAGCACGTCGATTGATCCCATGATACTATCTGACCACCACCCGATCTCCCTGACCATTTCTCTTCCCGATAAAATGGATAGAACTGCGATTTGGAGACTAGACCCATCCTTACTTACTGATCTGAGCACCACTGAGACCATCAAAACCCAGATCCAGCAATTCTTTGAAGACAATAATCCTGATGATACCTCCCCCCTCCTAAATTGGGAGACTCATAAATGTGTAATCAGGGGTATCTTTATAGCAGCTATGACACAACGCAGGAGGGAACAAAAAAAGCATTACCTAGAGTTAGTACACAAAATCTCATCCCTCGAGAAGGCCCACAAACAATCGCAAGCGATTCAAACCCTGACCGCCCTTATCCAAACAAGACAGGACATGTTGGACTTTCTGGGTAAACAAATTAAACGGAAGTATATATTGGCACAAAGATTTTTTTATGAATATGGCAACAAAGCTGGGAAAGGCCTGACAAGGGCCCTCCAGGCCAAGAAAGCGGCGATGACGGTTCATTCCGTATCGTATTCGTCGGGACGTAAACTGACGTCCACCCCAGATATAGCGGCTCAATTTGTGAAGTTCTATACCAAATTGTATAATTTGCCATCGACGAATCATAACTCCCCTGGGATAGACAGACAAGACTTAATTAGGACCTTCCTACAACAACATGCCCCGGCGACAATTTCTACGGAAGATAGCCAACGGTTACAGGAGCCATTGAGAGCTGAAGAAGCTATCAGGGCTCTGTCACAAATGAAACCGGGCAAAAGTCCCGGACCAGATGGTCTGACAACGGGATATTACAAATTTTTCCAGGAACCTCTACTTAAACACTTTTTATTGGCATTTAACTCCTGTTCGACCCCTCAGATACCCCCCCGTGACTTGTTATCGGCCCACATTACAGTAATTCCCAAACCTGCTAAAGATGCTTCGAATGTAGCTAATTATCGACCAACATCATTGCTAAATGTAGACCTTAAATGGTTCGCAAAAATCCTGGCCAATAGATTGCTTCCCTTACTCCCACAGACGATTAATTTAGATCAGGTTGGCTTTATCCCAGGTAGGGAGGCGCGAGATAATACCACTAAAGCCTTGAATATTCACCATTGGTTACATTCTCAGAAACAACAAGGATTCTTCTTATCCCTTGATGCCGAGAAGGCGTTTGATAGAGTGGCCTGGGATTATATACTACTTACACTACAGACACTGGGTATTCCGCCCCAGATGATTAACCTCATTCAAACCTTGTACTTCAACCCCACTGCAAGAGTGCGTGTAAACGGCCACCTATCAAACGCCTTCCCCATCACAAATGGAACCCGCCAAGGGTGCCCCCTGTCCCCGATCATCTTTATTTTGACATTTGAACCCCTCCTTAATTGTATCAGATCTAATTCCAACATAAAAGGGATCACGATCAACACACGCCAATACAAAATAGCGTCATTTGCCGATGACATCCTCCTGTTTCTCTCTGACCCGAAAACGACCCTCCCTTCCTTACTTCAGACTCTACAACACTATCATATACTTTCCAACCTCCAAATTAATTTTGCGAAATCCACAGCCCTAAATATATCCCTACCACCAGAGCTTTGTGCCCAATGTGTAAATGATTTTCCCTTCATCTGGAACACCCATAAACGCACGTATTTAGGTATTCAGTTAACGACGACATCGCATGATTGGTACTCCTCCAATTACTTTTTTAATTTCATAATCTTTATTCATTTTTCAACATTCTTTTACATAATAAAAGCCAGAGAAACATTCTCTATAGCACGTATAACACTTATTTCACCTTTACAAATACAGTAATACTTTAGTGAATAATAAAACCTTTAGGAAACGTTCCTATCCATGATGTGTCAATAATTCTTCTATCTAATCCCTCTTTTCACTCATTGCTCATATATTCCTCCTTCCCCTCCTACTTCCTTTCTCTCTGCCCACCCTCCTCCTCTCCCATGCCTCATTCTGGAAATCTCATTCTATCCAGCCAGGGTTTCCACATCTTTTTAAATTCTTTGACATTTCCTCTCCTCAAGTATATCACCCTCTCCTTCCATATTGTCTCCATAATTACTAGCTGCCAGTCCTCTGCTGAAGGGGCATTTTTTGCTTGCCACCTTTGAGCTAACAATTTTCTTGCCTGAAACAGACATCTCAGTATTGCTTTATTGGTATGTCGCGATCTTCCTATTGCTTCACCCAGGCCCAGCACACATATCCTGGGATCCCCCCTGATCGCTACACCAAATGTTTCATTCAGGGTAGTAACAATCTCTGACCAGTAGCGAAACAATTTTGGGCATCGCCAGAACATGTGAGCCAGGTCTCCAGACTCTTGACATCTAGGGCACTTATCATCCGCTCTGCGTCCAAAACTAAACAGTCTTTTTGGTGTATAATAGGCCCTATGTAGCAGCATTAGGTGTGACATCTTCTGGGCAGGCGAGACTGAAATTGAATAGCCATCCTCCAGTATTTTCCTCCACTGTTCGTCCGTAAATATTCCCAACTCCTCCTCCCATTTCCTTCTGCATTTAAACCTTTCTGGGCTTCCTATACTTCCTTCACATATAACTGGATATACCTCCGCTATAAATCCTTTTGTCCTTACTGGGGCATTTAATCTGCTAAAAATAGGGGAGTTATTCCACACAGGACCTTGCCTATTAAATTGTTTCCCTAGAGCGTGTCTAATTTGAAGGTATTTATAGAATGATTGTTTTGATATATCAAACTCTGATCTTAACGCGCTGAATGTTTTTAATATTTTCCCTGTATATAACTGAGCCAACTTATCTATCCCTTTGACTTCCCATTCTTTATATACCCCTATTTCTTCCATTTCCTGCAGGTTGCGGTTGTCCCACAATGGAGTGTACTGAGTTAAGCCTCCCAGACCTTTAATCGCCTTAACTGCCTTCCACACCTTTACTACTAATTTTATTGTAGGTATTTTTTTTTGGGGAAATGAATTTGCCTCCAGAGCTTCTACCATATTCTTATGGGGTGTCTCCATTAATATTAAAGCCCTGTTAATTCCTCCACCTATCTCCTCGCTCATTTCCAAGTGTTGTAATTGAGCAGCTAAAAAGTAGCTCCTTGGATGTGGAACTGCCATTCCTCCTTTTCTTGTGGGTGATTGCAAAGTTTGTAGAGCAATCCTGGATACTCCCCCTTTCCATATAAGTTCTCGAAATAATACCTCTATTTTCCTAAACCACATTATATCTACCCAAATCGGGGAATTATGTAACACATACAATAACTGGGGCATCCATACCATTTTAATCAAATTGCATCTCCCTGCATTCGATAATGGGAGTCTTTTCCAGATTTCAATTTTCTTTTTAAATTTAGCTGTTAATGGAACCAAGTTATCACTTATATATTTATTAGGATCTCTTTGTATGTGTATCCCCAGGTATTTCATGCGCTCCACTACTTCCAGCTGCGCACCTGTCCCTGGGCTTTGGTCCCTACTTTTATCCAATGGCATAAGAGCTGATTTTCCCAGTTTATCTCCAGGCCTGAGAACCTCCCGAAATCTGTAATAAGTTTCATCCCTTGTCTAAGGGACTGCTCTGTGTCCCCCAGAAAAAGGAGAATATCGTCCGCATATAGCGCTATCCTCTCTTCCCTCGTCCTCCTTTGAAAACCGACCATATTCCTGCTAGATCTGATTGCGATAGCTAATGGTTCTATTGCCAGGGCAAAGATCAGGGGTGACAGAGGGCACCCCTGTCTTGTCCCCCTCTCTAGGAAAATCCTATCTGAATATTCATTATTAACCCTAATTCTAGCACTAGGGCCATTGTACAGGGTTTTTACCCATGCAATAAAATTGGGGCCAAACCCAAATTCCCCCAGTACCCGCCAGATATAGGGCCATTCTAAACTATCAAAGGCTTTGATTACATCTAAAGCCATTATTGCCTTATTGCCATCATTCTCTATAGGTACCTGCATGTTAAGATATAATCTTCTTATGTTCGTGCTTGTAGTTCTGCCTGGTATAAAACCTGTTTGGTCGGGGTGTATCAGCCTGGAAATAATTTTATTCAGTCTAATAGCTAATACTTTGGCTAATATTTTAGCATCCGCACAGAGAAGGGAAATAGGTCAATAGGACTGTGTTTCCAATGGGTCCTTCCCTTCCTTGTGTAAGACTATTATTGTTGCCTCCGTCATTGACGTCGGCAATCTCCCCTCATTTTTTGCCCAATTAAATACTTTAAGGAGCTCTGGAAGCAATATTTTACTATAGTATTTGTAAGTTTCCACAGGAAGACCATCTGGTCCTGGGGATTTCTTATTGGCCATTTCTGCTACTGCAGACTGAATTTCCTCTATTGTTAATGGGGCTTCCATTATCTCATTCTCCTCCTTTGTTAGGGACGGCATTTTAATATTCAAAAAGAACCTATCCATATCCTCGCCAACCTCTGTCCCCCGAGAGGAATACAGTTTGGCATAGAATACCCTAAAGGTATCAGTAATCACTGAGCTCTGTGCTGATATTTCTCCATTCTCAGTCCTTATCACTGGGACAGTGGATGGCAAGGAGTTACTTCTTACAATCTGTGCCAACATCTTTCCTACTTTTTCCCCTTCCCCATATTCCACTTGTTTCTGGAACAATCTTTTATTCTCTATTTTCCTAGTGACCACTACCTTGTGTTCCTGTTGTTTCTCTAACCATATTTTTTTTTTCTCTGGGGTGGGGTTTTCTATATATGCTCTCTCTGCTATTACCAGATCCCTTTTAACCCTATTCTCCCATTCATTAGATGTTTTCTTAACATTCGCTACCTATTAAATGAGAATACCCCTAAGATAGGCCTTCAATGCGTCCCATATTACTCCTACTTCTGCAGACCCACTGTTAAACTCCATAAACTCTGCCACTCTGACCAGCACCCTCTCGGGGTCTCCAATCAACTCAAACCACACTGGATTCATATTCCATACTCTTGGGGGCTTTATCCCCCCTAGATTTATTGATACTGTCACGAGCGAGTGATCTGACACCCCTCTAGGTTGATAAGCTATTTCCCTCACTACACGGCTCGCCTCCTCATTCCCAAGGACTAAATCTATCCTTGAGAGTGAGGAGTATGAGCTTGAGAAACATGAATATTGCAACTGGTCCGGATTACGCATTCTCCATATATCAGACAGGCCCCCCTCCAGCAGAAATCGAGACAGCCGGGTCTCAGCCTCCGTTTGCATATATATTCCTGGCGGAAACCTGTCTTGGCTTTTATTTATAACCTCATTAAAGTCTCCCATTACTATAACAGGAATCCCCGATTTATCCGCTATAAATTCCATCAAACAATATAAAACTTCCATTTTAAATGGAGGAGGAATATAAACATTTGCAAAAACATACTCCTGATTTTCAATTACACAGTGTAAAAAAATAAACCGTCCTTCTTTATCTATATTGATCTGCCGACAGGAGAACGCCACCTCTCTACTTACCAGCACAGCCACTCCCCGCGAATAAGAGGTGTGGACTGAATGGTACTGGACTTGAAATTTCCTACTCTGACTTTTTGATATGGTTTCTTTAGTTAGGTGTGTCTCCTGTAGGCAGATCAATCCTACCCTACACCTTTCCAGGGTGTCAAACACTACTGCTCTTTTTACAGGGGCTCCCAGCCCTCGGACATTCCAAGAGCCAATATTCAAAACTCTAGACTGAATGACTCTAGGAAGTGCGAAAAAAGAATAAAACCTGAAGACTCAAAATTACCATTTAAATTCTCTGAATTCCCTAATGATGAGCAGAAATAATCCCTGCTTCTCTCCCTATAGTTCATGCCGAGGAGAAGAATGCAAGGGGGGGATGTAAAAAGGAAAGTGCAATCCCACTTAGTGAGTACTTTGATAAAGTTATACAATCTTTTCTGCTTCATGGTGTAATCCCTTCTCAATTTCCCCTTGTGAACGTGAGATCCAAACCTTCTGTCTACACACACCATTACCCCGTGTTTACTCATTACTTTTAGATTATCATCTACAACTGTGCAAGTATTACCCTTTTCCTTTTCCTGAATTCTATATGCTTCCATTTTCCCTGTTCCCTCCCCCCTGCCCTCTCCGTACCTATCAAGGTTACCCCTAGGGGCTTTTTCCGTGACCACTACACTCCCACACACACCCACATGCTCCCCCCACCCCCCTCCCTCTCTCACGCCCCCGTCCCCCCCCACCTCCCACCCCCCCCAATACCCAACAACCTCCCCCCTCGACCCTCCCCTTTCTCATACATAAATTCTTACTATACTGTGTGTCATTCTCTACACCCTGACTTGGGTATAACATCTTCCCTTTCTTCATTTACAGTGCACCCGTTACACCCCCCCTTCGCTGATCTTCCCCTCTCCCTGAAAAAAGAGGGAGGGGAAAGGAGAGAAAGAGAGAGAAAAAAAAAAAAGTAAAACACAAAAACATAGGGGAAAGGATGAATGAAAAGGGGGTCATACATATACATATATGAAAAAAAAAAACACATCACTTCTTCAATAACTGATCTCCCTTCTCCTGCATCCATGCTTCCACCCTTGCCGGAGTGTCAAAAAATAATGTCTCTCCTAATGCTACTACCCGTAACCTTGACGGATAGAGCAGGGCATATATAACGTCCAATTTCTGGAGTCTGCACTTGACCTCTATAAACTCTGCTCTGCGCTTCTGCAGATCAGGGGAAAAGTCAGAATAAAACGAGATTTTGGCGCCCTTATAGATGACACTCCCCATCTCCCTGGCCCTCCGGAGCAACACAACCTTATCCCGAAAATGCAAAAATTTGATTAATACAGATCTAGGCTGACCCCCCCGGTGCATAATTCTAAGCGGAACTCTATGTGCCCTTTCTATAGCAAATTGTTGGGAGAAAGTCTCTCTGCCAAACACTTCAACAAGCCATTTTTCCAGAAACTCAGCTGTATCAGAGCCTTCACACTTCTCGGGGAGGCCTACCAGTCTTATATTGTCCCTGCGGAGTCTGTTTTCCAATTCATCCAGTTTCCCTTCATATTTACCCATCTGTATTTTTAAATCTTTGACCTCTTGGTTTAATGGATACACCTCATCTTCAATCTGGGAAATTCTACCTTCTGCTGCTGTTAATCTGTCAACCGTTAACTGAAGTTCCTGCCGTATGAAGGCCAGCTCTTCTTTAATAATTCTTGTTTGATCACATAGCTCTAATCATGACTGTTTACAGACGTTAACAGCTCCAAGGACCTCCTTCAGCGTCGGTTCTTCATCACCATTTATTAAGGGTATCTGCATGGGATTTATCTCCAATCTTCCAGTTGCTCCCGCATTTTTATTATCTGTATGTTTTACGCCTGCTTGTGTCAGCTGCCCATGACTCATTCTGTCCGTTGGGGGTTTCACTTGACTCCCCTGCCCCCCCTTAGTTGGCGTATTGTCGGGGGTATGAGCATGGGCATATTTTTCCAACTTGGCCGCTGCGGCTATCCCGGCTGTTGTTGCAGAAAACTGGGGGTCTTTTTCTTTATCTTTTTCTTTGGCAGATCTCAAAGATTGCGCCCCCACATTTTCCTGCCTGGCATGCTGCTCCCCCCTTCTCCTTGCAGACATCGCTCAAATCCGCAAGTGTCCCCAGAGAGAAAAAAAAAAAAAAAAGAGTTAACAATATCTCTTTTGAAGGGGGGTAAATTTCCCTAGGCCAAGGCGAAAAAAAAAAAAAAAGGAGAAGTCAGCTTCAGCTACTCGGCAGTTAGACCACAGTTAGTCCAAAACTTTAAGAATGAATGAGCTAATTTTTTAAAGGGCAAGCAGCAGCAGCAGGAGCTATTTTCCAGTGTATATGTTTATATATTTCTTTCTTTCTTTCTTTATTGCAACACTTTCCCCAAGGATAATACAGCGTTCACACCAACTCCCCTCTTACTTTTAATTCAGCTCAAAGGGGACAGTGATGGCAATGATGGGGGGGATCTGGCATGAAATAAAAACGTCTCTCCACAGTCATTGCATAATACTATATCTGTGCCTTTAAATTTCTTTGTTGGTTTTAGCTGTCTTTTACCTGGAAGTGGCTATGCCTCATCCCCAGTCTCAGTGATGTGACTCCTCTCTCGAACGGATCTCACGGGGTTTCACCTCCAGGGGCTGGGCTGAGCTGAGAAATCTCTCCTTCGTTCACACTCCTCCGCACACCGCCAGTACTCGAGAGACCCCGCCACTCCGCCACTCCGCCGCTCCCGGCAGTCAGCAACCACTGCTGGGCACCATAGATCCCCCCAGCACACCAAGCCAGAGCCTTCCGTTCGGGAGATCCGACGGGAATCACACGGGGATATAACGAGTGCCGCTGATACCGGCTCCCGTCAGCGTGCAGTGAGAGCACACATCTCTCTCACACTCACTCCTCACACACCGCCGCCATCACCATCCGGTCACACCCCAGATTCAGACTCACACACCGCCGCCATCAGTGTGTCCTGCTTCTCCTCCAATTACTTACCTCTCTTACGATCCATTATCAATGACCTCACCAAATGGTCAGGGGGACTCTTTTCATGGTTCGGAAGAATTGCGATCATTAAAATGAATATCTTACCGAGGATTCTTTACCTACTTCAGGCACTCCCTATTGCTCTTCCGAAAGCTTTCTTTGCATCATTTCGCAGGCTCTGTTCTACCTTTATCTGGGGTAAATCCAGACCCAGAATAAAGTATGAGAAACTAACATGGCCCAAAATAGAAGGGGGTCTGGGGTTACCTAACATCCACAAGTACCATCTTGCTTGTCATCTTACAAGAGTCCTCGATTGGAACATACACTCCAAAACTAAAGATTGGATCCATGTGGAAAACGCCCTGACAGATCTCCCGTTGGCTCAAATGCCTTGGTTGACACCAACTCATATTCCGCAGAACCTGCAAGTCCACCCTCTAATGCAACCTACGCTTTCTGCGTTCCGAGAATGTTGTATCAAACATAATATATCCTCCATTCTAGGACCCCTAACGCCATTGAGATTGAATCCATCCTTTACTCCGGGCATGCATAAAGACTTCCTTATAGATTCCTGGCCTTATATTACAATGCAGGCTCGACAGTTTTATGAAGGACCTCATCTTCGCACCTATGAGGCCTTAGTTGCATCCTCCCGAACGCACTCCTTTCCCTTCTGGACATACGTTCAACTGAGACATTTTCTTTTATCCAATCGAAGACATACACTTTGGTCACGCCGTCTTTCCACGTTCGAGGAATTATGCTCCCGAACGGAACCGACCCGCCATCTCGTGTCGGCCACGTATGCACTACTCTTCCAACCTTCTACCACGTCGACTGGATACATTCCAGATGGGAGCAGGATCTTTCACTGACATTGAACAAGAGTGATTGGGACACCATACACACATTAACACATAAGGGATCCCTGAATAACAATACACAAGAAAATGCTTACAAGATAACCTCACGTTGGTATCAAACGCCCACTAAGTTACAGCGCATATTTCCTCACCTATCCTCCCGATGTTGGAGATGCACAGATGGAGTGGGTTCTTATATACACATATGGTGTTCTTGCCCCAAATTGCAGCCGTTCTGGAGGGAAGTACATAGACTCATTAAACGCGTCACCACTTGCGATTTGGCATTCACTCCTTCACAATTCCTATTGAACATACCCTCGATTCCTAAAAAATCGTTCTTTCGATCCCTTGCCATGCACATGGTAAATGCAGCCAAATTATGCATTCCAATCTACTGGCGCAAAAGTGACGCCCCCCCGATTAGTGCCTGGTTGCACAGAATTAGTAAAACAGCGGAAATGGAAGAGCTCATATATCAAGCCCATGACCGCTCTGCAACGTTCAATTCGATTTGGGCATGCTGGCTTCACTTTATTACTACCCCTGAATACAAAAACATCATCCACCCAACGAGATCGGGGGAACGGAGCTGATTGACAGACACCCCCTGAACCCCCCCCCCCCCCCAGTTCCCTCCTTCCCTGTTCTTCTCCTTACATTTACGGTCCAGTATTGAAGGCATGTATTGCTCTAGGTTTTAGTATGGAATTTCCAGTAAACCACTTTCTGGACTGGCTAAGTTTTTATCCTTTTCTTTGGGTTTTCTTTAACACGTTGTTTCCGTTTTAATTTCAATCGATTTTTTTTTTATTTTTTTTTTGGACTCTAACATTTGGTACAGCCAATGATCAGTTTGTAACTCATCTTCAGTTGAAGTTTGACCTCCCCGACACAGCAATATCCCTCACGGGGTGTTGGTGTAAGCTAGAGTTTCTATAGTTCAAGTGTGCTTACTGAATCTTACATTGTTCTACAATGCATACTGTTGTTACATATATATGTACCTGACGCCTTGTTTCCTATCTTGTATTTTTTGAAAACCTCAATGAAAATTATTTAGAAATAAAAGATGGGAAAATAAACACACTAGAAACACTACAGGAAAGGAAGGAATATATAGATATAGATAGGTGGCGGTACCTCCAGCTCAGACATTTTGTCTCGGCATTGCCGCAACCGCTGAGAAGTAGAGAAGAACAAAATGCTCTTGAATGGATGTGCGAAGGGAAAATAACATGGATAAATATTTTGCAGATATATAAGATGCTCGGACGAATGGATGAGATATTTATATTAAAAAATGGGAAGAAGAAATAGGACCACGGGGAGAGAAACAGAACATAGAAAAATTGTTGCCCCTAATACACTGGACCTCCAAAAATATTAGTTTAATAGAAATTAATTATAAAAGTCTTGTAAGGTGGTACAGGACACCAGATATGATGATGAGATAGCAAGAAGGTCAATCCGGGAATTGTTGGAGGGATTGTGGACAACAGGGGAACACGGCACACATTTGGTGGGAATGCCCAAAGATCAGAGAGTTTTGGAGAGAAATACTGTGTTACATAAAAATAATAACTGAAATCCAGTACCAGAAAATCCCTGGACATGTGTCTTCCACGGTACAGATACCCCAATAAAAAAGTATAAAGATTCCCTTATAAGTTGCCTAATAAATGCGGCAAAGAGCCTGATTCCAAAGAATTGGAAACAAGTAGAAGCACGGAAAATGAGGGAATGGTTAGAAAGGGTAGACGAAATGTATAAAATGGAAGGATGGATAGCAGATGAGGAGAGCGAAAGAAGGAAGCCTCAAAAGAAATGGGAACAATGGAAACTATTCAAATTAACAAAGAAATATAATGAGGTAATAGGGCTGTAGGAGGATAGAGAAGGGGGTGGGAGGGTGGGAGAAGTATACAGATAGAAGGGAGGGAAGGGGGGAAATAAAGGATTATTATGGTGAAGGGAAAGGGATGTATTGTGCCTATACTTGTCTAGGTTGGATAGAGGAGGATGGGGTAAGGCAATGGAAGCACCCCCCCCCCCCACTATCCTCAGTCATGCCTAGGGAATGTGTATTTAAAATGTAGTCCCCTATGATCCATGATGGTTTTATTTTTTTATAACTTGTTTATTAAGTGAGTATATTGAATTTGTAAAAAACAATTAAAATAAAGAATAAAAAAAAAAAGAACGAGATAACATACAACACGTATGACGGGACTATAAAGAGGAAGTTCAATAGCAAATGCTCCACCCTTTGGGCTCCTTCTGCTAATCTCATGTTAGTAGAAGCAGTGGTGGAATTATAGGGGTCGCCAAGATTGCCATGGCGACCGGGCCCCTTGCTGCAGGGGGCCCTTGAGGACCCCTGTACTCTTCCATAGGAGGGGAGGCTGAGAGGAGCTCCCCGATCATCAGCCGAACTGAAATCGGCACTGTGCGGGAGCTCCTCACATTAGAGTAAAGTGTGTGTGCTATTTGTCTCCCCCTACAGTGCAGTGCCCAGCAGGAAGAGCCAAGGTAAATGTCTGCCATTTTTTTTATAAGACTAGCTACTGTATGTGTTTATATGTGTGTGTGTGTGAGCATGCTTGTATGTGCGTGTGTGTGTGAGCATGCTTGTATGTGTGTGTGTGTGTGAGCATGCTTGTGTGTGTGAGCATGCTAGTATGTGTGCGTGTGAGAATGCTTGTATGTGTGTGCATGTGAGCATGCTTGTATGTGTGCGTGTGTGAGCATGCTTGTATGTGTGTGTGTGAGCATGCTTGTATGTGTGCGTGTGAGCATGCTTGTATGTGCGTGTGTGTGTGAGCATGCTTGTATGTGTGCATGTGAGCATGCTTGTATGTGTGCGTGTGAGCATGCTTGCATGTGTGCATGTGTGAGCATGCTTGTATGTGTGTGTGTGTGTGTGTGTGTGAGCATACTTGTATGCGCGTGTGTGTGAGCATGCTTGTATGTGCGTGTGTGTGTGAACATGCATGTATGTGTGTGTGAGCATGCTTGTATGTATGTGTGTGTGTGTGTGAGCATGCTTGTATGTGCGTGTGTGTGTGAGCATGCTTGTGTGTGTGAGCATGCTTGTATGTGTGTGTGTGTGAGCATGCTTGTATGTGGGTGTGTGAGCATACTTGTATGTGTGTGTGTGTGTGTGAGCATGCTTGTATGTGTGAGTGTGTGTGTGAGCATGCATGTATGTGTGTGTGTGTGTGTGTGTGTGTGAGCATGCATGTATGTGTGTGTGTGTGTGTGAGCATGCATGTATGTGTGTGTGTGTGTGTGAGCATGCATGTGTGTGTGTGTGTGAGCATGTGTGTGTGGGCATGCATGTATGTGTGTGTGTGTGTGTGGGTGTGTGTGTGTGAGCATGCTTGTATGTGTGTGTTCATATATGTATGTGTATGTATGCATGTGTGTGTGCGCATGTATGTGAGTGTGCATGTATACATATGTATGTATGTGAATGTGCATGTGTTTATCAGTGGCGGTGCATCCAAAAGGGTGCACAGGTGCCGCCCCTCTCTCCAGCCACCCCCTCTATGACCAATGGATAGATTCATGCATAGCATAGCATGAATCTATCCATGGCCACCGCTGCCACCCCCATATTTAGGTGTCTGGTCCCTTTTGGGGTGCAGGGCACCTGAATTACAGCAGCGGGGGGTGTTTTTGCAGCACCTGATTAGAGCCATGGGATTAATAGGCTTCAAAATAGGTGAACTGCGAGCGCCATGCTTGACGCTCACAGTCCACCCAGGTGTGTTAGAAAAGTGAATTAATATTCACTTTCCTAACACTGAACCGCCTGTGAGCATGCTTGTATGTGTGAGTGTGTGTGTGAGCATGCTTGTATATGTGTGTGTGTGAGCATGCATGTATGTGTGTGTGTTTGTGAGCATGCATGTATGTGTGTGTGTGTGAGCATGCATGTATGTGTGTGTGTGTGAGCATGCATGTATGTGTGTGTGTGTGTGTGTGAGCATGCATGTGTGTGTGTGTGTGTGTGAGCATGTGTGTGTGAGCATGCATGTATGTGTGTGTGTGTGTGTGTGGGTGTGGGTGTGTGAGCATGCTTGTATGTGTGTGTTCATATATGTATGTGTATGTATGCATGTGTGTGTGCGCATGTATGTGAGTGTGCATGTATACATATGTATGTATGTGAATGTGCATGTGTTTATCAGTGGCGGTGCATCCAAAAGGGTGCACAGGTGCCGCCCCTCTCTCCAGCCACCCCCTCTATGACCAATGGATAGATTCATGCATAGCATAGCATGAATCTATCCATGGCCACCGCTGCCACCCCCATATTTAGGTGTCTGGTCCCTTTTGGGGTGCAGGGCACCTGAATTACAGCAGCGGGGGGTGTTTTTGCAGCACCTGATTAGAGCCATGGGCTCTAATAGGCTTCAAAATAGGTGAACTGCGAGCGCCATGCTTGACGCTCACAGTCCACCCAGGTGTGTTAGAAAAGTGAATTAATATTCACTTTCCTAACACTGAACCGCCTCTCCACCAATCAGGTGTGTGGGTCTGTTACTCATCACCTGATTGGCTGAAACGATAGGCACAGCTATTGGACGCCTATCAGGAGGAGAGGACGAGAGATGAGGATGGCAGGAGATGCATGGAGGACCCCGCTCATGGCCGTTACCTGCTGCCCCACCAAGACAGGGTAAGTGGCAGGCAGACAGCGAGCGGGTGGTGGAGATTCACAGTGGCAGCATTTGATGGGCACACCAACAGCATTTGATGTGCACAGTGGCGGCATTTGATGGGCACAGTGGCAGTATTTGATGGGTACACTGGCAGCATTTGATGGGCACAGCAGTGACATTTGATGGGCACAGCAGCAGAGTTTGATGGGCACAGTGGTGACATTTGATGGTATAGTGGTGGCGTTTGATGGGCACAGTGGCTGTAATTGATGTTTTTTTAAATCGGTTCCTTTATATGCGGCCACCCACTTGGGACTGGGCCCTGGTGAAAAGAACTCTGTCCGGAGGGCGGGGGGGGGGGGGGGGGGGCCTCCAAGGTTTCCTGCATCGGGGCCCTGAAGGTTCGAGTTACGCCACTGAGTAGAAGTTTAGTGAAAGACGATTCCCGCTTTTCAGACTTGTGCTTTTCCGATCGTTACTGCTCTTCAGTTTGTGCTTGTGGGTTTGTATCTGTTCTTTAGTACGTGTAGTCAGTTCGCATCTGGGTTTCAGTGCGTATTATTATTATTATAGTACGTATTTGATTTACAGTGAGTTTTTGTCTGCTCATTTCTGATTTTCAGCTCACTCTTCTCAGGCCTTTCTGTTTTTACATTACTCTTCCTTTAGATTATCTTTATTGCTCAGAAACATATAGCCCAAAAATTACTTTCAAAAAACACCCTCCTGGTATATCAACATAGACACAATACTAGTGTATAGTGTATTCACTGCAATTATTAGGGATGCTTCTTTTAATTTGCAGTATTAAGACATTTTCTCTTTGTACTAGCAGCTCAATATCTTTGTTAAACAGTAGCATGCAAATTACCTTCCAGAACTAATATATTGCCAAATATATTAAATGGATATTATTTTTAATATGTTAGTATTTTATTGTGAATAAGGGCTATATATATGAATATAATGAAATGTTTCATTTTTCAGTAACATTTAACATTTATCAGGCCAGTGATAATGTGATTACAAGGAGCAAAGAAAAGTGATAGCTGAGTATTTTCTTTAGTTATATTGAATAAGCAGAATGTGTCAGAATTTTCTGTTCCAACACATAGCAATCCTCCATAAATACTTCTCCCTAAGCATGAATAACTGTAACTACACGAAACTTCCCTCATAACCCTGATGCTCTGTGAGAGCTGATTTATAAAAGAGAAGCTCAACTTAGCTTGAGACTTTGATTACCTGATCATGTCAGTTTAAAAAAAAATGTTTTTGCTTCTCATATGACCAAAAGACCATAAGATGTTTGGAAAGTCCGACGGACTTTCCGAACAAACGGACTTGTCCACACACGAGCGAACTAAGTCTGTTCATTTTGAAAGTGATGACGTTAACGGGACTAATAAAAGGAAGTTCAATAGCCAGTAGTCAATAGCTATCCTTGCGTCGTATTTGGTCTGTCGGACTAGCACACAGAAGAGCGAATTTCCCGATTTTTAGTCCGTTGGAATTGAGTCCGTCGGATAGATTTTAAACACGTTTTATTTCTAGGTCCGTCTGATTTTTTTACGGAAAAACGATCGGACAAGCCCACACATGATCGGATTGATTGATTGCATCGGACCTAGTCTGCTGGAAAGTCCAGTCGTGTCTACGCAGCATAAAGAAGACAAAATCACTGATCACTCTACACCAGAGTAGTACAATATCACTATCACCCCCACCCCAGAGTAGTACAACATCAAAAATAATTTAAGTTTGTCACCAAGGCAAGTGCAGTGTCACTATGGTGCCATTGTACCACTTTTGCAGTGATCGTGAACAATAGCTGCTGCTTTGATATCACTGTATTTCACCATAGTGCCACCAGCCATTATCTCTGATCACCACCACAGCAGTACAATATCACCAGACCAATGCTACCACTCAGTATATCTAATCCCCACTGCACCAGTCAGTGTCCCTATTCACCAAAGTCCACTCAAAGTATTGCTAATCACCACAGTCTACACATAGTTTCCCTAATCAGTGCGACCCACTCACAGTCTCCCTAATCACCACCACACCAGTCAGTGTCCCTAATCACTGTGACCCACTCACAGTGTCCCTAATCATTGCTGCACCAGTCATATTGTCCATGATCGCCGCCACACATGTTACAGTATCCCTGATCTATAGGGATGAGTCTGACGTTCGAGTTGAACGTTCACTGAATACCAAACATTATGGGGCGTTTGTGGGAAATTCGAGTGCCCGCAGAATGCGACATAATGAATGGTGAGACCATCCATGCACTGCGAGACCACCTGACCTGCATGCTTTGACCAATCACAGTGTGCTCTGCTATGAGAGTCATGATTGGCCTTTGGCCTCACAGCAGAGCACACTGTGATTGTCTGTCAGGACACTGTGATTGAAGATGGATTTACATCGCTGGACACTTTTTTTTTATAAAGGACTTGTCCCAAACTGTCTCCTGTCATTTTTACAATTTTGACACTTTTTTGGGTGAATGTACCCAAAAACCCATGGGGGGCAGGACCTGGGGGTCCCCTTGTTAAAGGGGGCTTCCATATTCCGATAAGCCCCCCGCCTGTAGACCCCAACAACCTCTGGGCAAGGGTTGTGGAGATGAGGCCCTTGTCCCCATCAACATGGGGACAAAGTGCTTTGGGGGACCAATGATGAAGGCATGTGGCCTGGTATGGTTCAGGAGGGGGCGCTCTCTCATTCCCCCTTTACCTGAGGCCTGCCAGGTTGCATGCTCGGATAAGGGTCTGGCATAGATTTTGGGGGGCACCTATGCCATTTTTTTTAAATTTTGGCGCAGGGTTCCCCTTAACCACTTTCAGACCGGACCATTTTGCTGGTAAATGACCAGAGGTCTTTTTACACTTTGGCACTGCGCTGCTTTAACTGGTAATTGCGCGGTCATGCAATGTTGTACCCAAACAAAATTTGCGTCCTTTTCTTCCCACAAATAGAGCTTTCTTTTGATGGTATTTGATTGCCTCTGCGATTTTTATTTTTTGCGATATAAACGTAAAAAGACCGCAAATTTTGAAAAAAAATGATATTTTCTACTTTTTGTTATTAGAAAAATCCAATAAACTCAATTTTAGTCATACATTTAGGCCAAAATGTATTCAGCCACATGTCTTTGGTAAAAAAAAGTCAATAATTGTATATTTATTGGTTTGCGCAAAAGTTGTCACATCTACAAACTAAGGTACGTTTTCTGGAATTTACGCAGCTTTTAGTTTACGACTGCCTATCTCATTTCTTGAGGTGCTAAAATGGCAGGGCAGTACAAAACCCCCCCAAATGACCCCATTTTGGAAAGTAGACCCCCTAAGGAAATTGATAAGAGGCATGTTGAGCCCATTGAATATTTTATTTTTTTGCCTCAAGCGATTGAATAATGACAAAAAAAAAATTTTTTTTTTTTTTTTTTTACACAAAGTTGTCACTAAATGATATATTGCTCACACATGCTATGGGCGTATGTGAAATGACACCCCAAAATAAATTCTGCTGCTTCTCCTGAGTACGGGGATACCACATATGTGGGACTTTTTGGGAGCCTAGCCGCGTACGGGGCCCCGAAAACCAAGCACCGCCTTCAGGCTTTCTAAGGGCGTAAATTTTTGAGTTCACTTCTCACTACCTATTACAGTTTTGAAGGCCATAAAATGCCAAGATGGCACAAAACCCCCACAAATGACCCCATTTTAGAAAGTAGACACCCCAAGCTATTTGCTGAGAGGCATGTTGAGTTCATGGAATATTTTATATTTTGCCACAAGTTGCGGGAAAATTACAAACTTTTTTTTTTTTTTTTCACAAAGTTGTCACTAAATGATATATTGCTCACACATGCCATGGGCATATGTGAAATGACACCCCAAAATAAATTCTGCTGCTTCTCCTGAGTACGGGGATACCACATATGTGGGACTTTTTGGGAGCCTAGCCGCGTACGGGGCCCTGAAAACCAAGCACCGCCTTCAGGCTTTCTAAGGGCGTAAATTTTTGAGTTCACTTCTCACTACCTATTACAGTTTTGAAGGCCATAAAATGCCAAGATGGCACAAAACACCCACAAATGACCCCATTTTAGAAAGTAGACACCCCAAGCTATTTGCTGAGAGGCATGTTGAGTCCATGGAATATTTTATATTTTGCCACAAGTTGCGGGAAAATTACAAACTTTTTTTTTTTTTTTTCACAAAGTTGTCACTAAATGATATATTGCTCACGCATGCCATGGGCATATGTGAAATTACACCCCAAAATAAATTCTGCTGCTTCTCCTGAGTACGGGGATACCACATATGTGGGACTTTTTGGGAGCCTAGCGCGTACGGGGCCCCGAAAACCAAGCACCGCCTTCAGGCTTTCTAAGGGCGTTACAGTTTTGAAGGCCATAAAATGCCAAGATGGCACAAACCCCCCCCAAATGACCCCATTTTGGAAAGTAGACACCCCTAAATTTAGGGGTACACTAGTGAGACTAGGTAATAAATGGCGGGTGCCCTGAAACTATAAAAAAATAACTAACCAACCAGCGTCACCTGTAACAGTTATATGGTGATCACTGGTGAAAGGGTTAACTAGGGGGCAATCAGGGGGCTTTATGCGGTAGTATATGGGGGTCCCTGGCGCTATAAAAAGCTGCGGCGAACCTAAATACCTACCTGCCTAACTAGCGTCACCTGTGACACTAATACAGCGATCAGAAAAACGATCGCTTATTAGGCTGGGTTCACACTGGAGCGATGCGGGAACGCCACGAATGCGCGGCGGGTTCCCGCATCGCATGCCTCCCGGCGGCAGTTCACACTGCCCTATGCGAACTGCTGGGAGTGTCAGTGAAATGTTACTGACACCCCCAGATCAGTTCGCATATCGCAGTGCGATCTGCAAACTCGGATCGCATGGTGTGAACACCCATGCGATCCGATTCTGCTGCGGGCCAAAAAAAGGGTCCCGTGCGAATTTGCGGCGGGTGCGGCGGGTGCGGCGGGTGCGGCGAATGGCTGAACTCGAATCGCACAGAGATCGGATGTGATTTGCACTGCAGTGCGGTGCGAATCACATCCGTTCTCAAACCGCTGCAATGTGAACCCAGCCTTAGTGACACTGGCGACGGGGGGTGATCACGGGGTTAAACCTTTATTGGGGGGGTTAGGGGGGTACCTTAGAACTAAAGGGGGCTAACCCTAACTGCCCTAACAGTTATTAGTCACAAATGACACCCGCCGGGTGATCAGGGGGTTAAACCTTTATTAGGTAATAAATGGCGGGTGCCCTGAAACTATAAAAAAATAACTAACCAACCAGCGTCACCTGTAACAGTTATATGGTGATCACAGGTGAAAGGGTTAACTAGGGGGCAATCAGGGGGCTTTATGCGGTAGTATATGGGGGTCCCTGGCGCTATAAAAAGCTGCGGCGAACCTAAATACCTACCTGCCTAACTAGCGTCACCTGTGACACTAATACGGCGATCAGAAAAATGATCGCTTATTAGGCTGGGTTCACACTGGAGTGATGCGGAAACGCCGCGAATCCGCGGCGGGTTCCCGCATCGCATGCCTCCCGGCGGCAGTTCACACTGCCCTATGCGAACTGCTGGGAGTGTCAGTGAAATGTTACTGACACCCCCAGATCAGTTCGCATATCGCAGTGCGATCTGCAAACTCGGATCGCATGGTGTGAACACCCATGCGATCCGATTCTGCTGCGGACCAAAAAAAGGGTCCCGTGCGAATTTGCGGCGGGTGCGGCGGGTGTGGCGGGTGCGGCGGGTGCGGCGAATGGCTGAACTCGAATCGCACAGAGATTGGATGTGATTTGCACTGCAGTGCGGTGCGAATCACATTCGTTCTCATAAACCGCTGCAATGTGAACCCAGCCTTAGTGACACTGGCGACGGGGGGTGATCACGGGGTTAAACCTTTATTGGGGGGGTTAGGGGGGCACATTAGAACTAAAGGGGGCTAACTCTAACTGCCCTAACAGTTATTACAGTCACAAATGACACCAATGCAAAAAAAAAAAAAAAAAAAAAAAAAATTACATTGGTGTCACTGTGACTGGGGGGCAGGGGTAATTGGGGGGGTGATCGGGGGGTAAAGGGGGGGTGTGAGTGTGCCTGGCATGTTCTACTGTGTGTGTAGAGTGTTGGTGCAACTCACCGATCCGCTCTCCTCCGTGTCGGAACGAAAAATACCGACACGGAGGAGAGAATACATCACTTCCTCTCCTGTGTTTACATTACAGGAGAGGAAGTGATGTCACCGGGGATTTCCATTCGTCGAGAGCGATCGCGAGGGGGTGGCCATGAATGAATGGCCGCCCCCTCATCCCGGATCGCTCTCGAAGGAATGCCGACCGCCGCAGGCACCGGGGGGGGGCCCGATCGGGCCCCCCACCCGCGGGCAGGCAGGGACTTATATATACGCCCATATGCCTGCCCGTGCCATTCTGCCGACGTATATCGTCGTGCGGCGGTCGGGAAGTGGTTAATATCCATACCAGACCTGAAGGGCCTGGTATGGATTTTGAGGAGACCCCCCCCCCCCCCCCACGCATTTTGTTTTTAAAATTTTGGTGTCGGGTTCCCCTTAATATCCATACAAGACCCAAAGGGCCTGGTAATGGACTGGAGGGAACCCATGCCATTTTTTTTCAATGATTTTTATCTATATTGCCGGGATCCAACAATTCATTACAGCCGCAAGCAGATTTAAATTAAAGTTTTTCCTTTAGAAAATTCATTTTGCAGAGGCACTACGTTACAGGTATACTAAAGACAATCCCCAGACACGATATTTAAAGGAATATTTCATTGGACCATGCCTCTTTCTGAGATTTGATGTTTACAAGTTAAAAACATGTTTTTTGCTAGAAAATTACTATTATATTTTTTTTCTAACACTCTAGAGAATAAAATGGCGGTTGTTACAATACTTAATGTCACCCCGTATTTGCACAGCGGTCTCACAACTGCACTTTTTTTGGAAAAAACACACTTTTTTGAGTTAAAAAATATGACAACAGTAAAGTTATCCCAATTTTTCATACTGTGAAAGATAATGTTACGCCGAGTAAATACATACCCAACATGTCATGCTTCAAAATTGTGCCCGCTCTTGGATTGGTGACAAACTTTTACCCTTAAAATATCTCCATAGGTGACATTTAAAAAATTCTACAGGTTGCATTTTAGAGACTACAGATGAGTTCTAAGGCTAGAATTATTGCTCTCGCTCTACTGATCATGGCGATACCTCACATGTGTGGTTTGAACACCATTTTCAAATGTGGGCGCTGCTCACGTATGGTGGTGGTTCCTGTAAGCGACGGAGGGCACCAGAGAGCGGCAGGAGGGGGAACCTCTCCCTCCGCCGACAAAAGTGATCTTGCGGAGGGTGTGTGCATGAAGCTCGACATGAAGGATGTGTCCCGTTAGAGCTCCACACTCCCTACCGCATATCCGGGTACATACTGGGCTTCTGAACCGCCCTGCAACCCAGCCTTCACAGAAATCTGCTGGCAGAACATCCCCAGCCTCATCCGGGATGGTCTTAACAGAGCACTGCTGCAAAACAAAACCTAAACCGATAAAGGAAGCCCTGGCCCATGCCTCATCTAAGATGGCGGCGAAGGCTCTTGCAAAACAGCATCCCCTGCTAACCCAGGACCGCAGATCCAATTTGCGGCTCCGCAGGATCCCTGAAACAATTGACGCGCTACAATCCTTTACTACTGCCCTGTTTCAGCAACTGTCTCCATACCCATTAAGCGCCTTGAATTTGACAGAATTCACAGGACACTCATCCGCTGCCAGACGGCCCACCACAAGATAAAATTGTTAAACTGTATTTTTTTGTACGAAAGAGCAACTCCTCGCTGCTGCCTGCAACAAAGATGCTCTCCTGTTCCAAACCCATACTTACCAACTCTTTTCAGAATTGGTCCCGCTAACAATCGCTAAACACTGAGCAATAAAGCCACAGCTCCAAATCCCACTGCAGCACCAACTCAAATACACCTGGTGATTTCCATTTGCCCTGCAGTTTACATATCAAGGCCAGCAACATTCCAGCACTTCGTCCGAATCCCTGCAGCGCCTCCTTGAATCCCTACACCTGGCTACTCCAGTTCAATAGTCCAGTTTTAAAAATGGCAGTTTTTTTGGGAGCAGTGATTTTAATAATGATTAAAGTGAAACAATAAAAGTGTAATATTCCTTTAAATTTTGTACCTGGGGGGTGTCTATAGTATGCCTGTAAAGGGGTGCACGTTTCCCGTCCTTAGAACTGTCCCTGCACAAAGTTTCATTTCTGCAGAAAAAAAATTCATTTAAAATCACTCGTGGCTATAATGAATTGTCAGCTCCCATACAGAGAACACTCATTGAAAGTCATTGATAAAAAAAAATCCCCCCCTAAAAATCCATACCAGACCCTTTATCCAAGCACGCAACCTGGCAGGCCACAGGAAAAGAGGGGGGGACGAGAGAGCGCACCCCCCTCCTGAACCGTACCAGGCTACATGCCCTCAACATTGGGAGGGTGCTTTGGGGGTCTGTGACATGGGAGCACGGGAAACATGTGCCCCTTCACAGGCATACTATAGACACCCCCCAGGTACGAAATGTAACCACTTGCCGACCGCCGCACGACGATATACGTCGGCAGAATGGCACGGGCAGGCATATGGGCGTATATATAAGTCATTCATGGCCACCCCCTCGCGATCGCTCCCGACGAATAGAAATGCTCCGTGACATCACTTCCTCTCCTGTAATGTAAACACAGGAGAGGAAGTGATGTAATCTCTCCTCCGTGTCGGTATTTTTCGTTCCGGCACCGAGGAGAGAGGATCGGTGAGTTGCACCAACACACCACACGTACAGTAGAACATGCCAGGCACACTCACACCCCCCCTTTACCCCCCGATCACCCCCCCAATTACCCCTGCCCCCCCAGTCACAGTGACACCAATTGCATTTTTTATTTTTTTTTGCATTGGTGTCATTTGTGACTGTAATAACTGTTAGGGCAGTTAGGGTTAGCCCCCTTTAGTTCTAATGTGCCCCCCTAACCCCCCCAATAAAGGTTTAACCCCGTGATCACCCCCCGTCGCCAGTGTCACTAAGGCTGGGTTCACATTGCAGCGGTTTATGAGAACGAATGTGATTCGCACCGCACTGCAGTGCAAATCACATCCGATCTCTGTGCGATTCGAGTTCAGCCATACAGATAGTATGGCTGAATTCGCGCCACACCCGCCGCACCTGCCGCACCCGCCGCAAATTCGCACGGGACCCTTTTTTGGTCCGCAGCAGAATCGGACTGCGATATGCGAACTGATCTGGGGGTGTCATTAACATTTCACTGACACTCCCAGCAGTTCGCATAGGGCAGTGTGAACTGCCGCCGGGAGGCATGCGATGCGGGAACCCGCCGCGGATTCGTGGCGTTCCCGCATCGCTCCAGTGTGAACCCAGCCTAATAAGCGATCATTTTTCTGATCGCTGTATTAGTGTCACAGGTGACGCTAGTTAGGCAGGTAGGTATTTAGGTTCGCCGCAACTTTTTATAGCGCCAGGGACCCCCATATACTACCGCATAAAGCCCCCTGATTGCCCCCTAGTTAACCCTTTCACCAGTGATCACCATATAACTGTTACAGGTGACGCTGGTTGGTTAGTTATTTTTTTATAGTTTCAGGGCACCCGCCATTTATTACCTAATAAAGGTTTAACCCCCTGATCACCCGGCGGGTGTCATTTGTGACTGTAATAACTGTTAGGGCAGTTAGGGTTAGCCCCCTTTAGTTCTAAGGTACCCCCCCTAACCCCCCAATAAAGGTTTAACCCCGTGATCACCCCCCGTCGCCAGTGTCACTAAGGCTGGGTTCACATTGCAGCGGTTTGAGAACGGATGTGATTCGCACCGCACTGCAGTGCAAATCACATCCGATCTCTGTGCGATTCGAGTTCAGCCATACAGATAGTATGGCTGAATTCGTGTCGCACCCGCCGCACCCGCCGCAAACTCGCACGGGACCCATTTTTTGGTCCGCAGCAGAATCGGATCGCATGGGTGTTCACACCATGCGATCCGAGTTTGCAGATCGCACTGCGATATGCGAACTGATCTGGGGGTGTCATTAACATTTCACTGACACTCCCAGCAGTTCGCATAGGGAAGTGTGAACTGCCGCCGGGAGGCATGCGATGCGGGAACCCGCCGCAGATTTGTGGCGTTCCTGCATCGCTCCAGTGTGAACCCAGCCTAATAAGCGATCGTTTTTCTGATCGCTGTATTAGTGTCACAGGTGACGCTAGTTAGGCAGGTAGGTATTTAGGTTCGCCGCAGCTTTTTATAGCGCCAGGGACCCCCATATACTACCGCATAAAGCCCCCTGATTGCCCCCTAGTTAACCCTTTCACCAGTGATCACCATATAACGGTTACAGGTGACGCTGGTTGGTTAGTTATTTTTTTATAGTTTCAGGGCACCCGCCATTTATTACCTAGTCTCACTAGTGTACCCCTAAATTTAGGGGTGTCTACTTTCCAAAATGGGGTCATTTGGGGGGCGTTTGTGCCATCTTGGCATTTTATGGCCTTCAAAACTGTAACGCCCTTAGAAAGCCTGAAGGCGGTGCTTAGTTTTCGGGGCCCCGTACGCAGCTAGGCTCCCAAAAAGTCCCACATATGTGGTATCCCCGTACTCAGGAGAAGCAGCAGAATTTATTTTGGGGTGTCATTTCACATATGCCCATGGCATGCGTGAGCAATATATCATTTAGTGACAACTTTGTGAAAAAAATAAATAAAAAAAAAGTTTGTAATTTTCCCGCAACTTGTGGCAAAATATAAAATATTCCATGGACTCAACATGCCTCTCAGCAAATAGCTTGGGGTGTCTACTTTCTAAAATGGGGTCATTTGTGGGGGTTTTGTGCCATCTTGGCATTTTATGGCCTTCAAAACTGTAATAGGTAGTGAGGAGTGAAGTCAAATATTTACGCCCTTAGAAAACCTGAAGGCGGTTCTTGGCTTTCGGGGCCCCGTACGCGGCTAGGCTCCCAAAAAATCCCACATATGTGGTATCCCCGTACTCAGGAGAAGCAGCAGAATTTATTTTGGGGTGTCATTTCACATATGCCCATGGCATGTGTGAGCAATATATCATTTAGTGACAACTTTGTGAAAAAAAAAATAAAAAAAAATTAAAGTTTGTAATTTTCCCGCAACTTGTGGCAAAATATAAAATATTCCATGGACTCAACATGCCTCTCAGCAAATAGCTTGGGGTGTCTACTTTCTAAAATGGGGTCATTTGTGGGGGTTTTGTGCCATCTTGGCATTTTATGGCCTTCAAAACTGTAATAGGTAGTGAGGAGTGAAGTCAAATATTTACGCCCTTAGAAAACCTGAAGGCGGTTCTTGGCTTTCGGGGCCCCGTACGCGGCTAGGCTCCCAAAAAATCCCACACATGTGGTATCCCCGTACTCAGGAGAAGCAGCAGAATTTATTTTGGGGTGTCATTTCATATATGCCCATAGCATGTGTGAGCAATATATCATTTAGTGACAACTTTGTGTAAAAAAAATAATAAAAAAATGTTTTTGTCATTATTCAATCGCTTGAGGCAAAAAAATAAAATATTCAATGGGCTCAACATGCCACTTATCAATTTCCTTAGGGGGTCTACTTTCCAAAATGAGGTCATTTGGGGGGGTTTTGTACTGCCCTGCCATTTTAGCACCTCAAGAAATGAGATAGGCAGTCGTAAACTAAAAGCTGCATAAATTCCAGAAAACGTACCTTAGTTTGTAGATGTGACAACTTTTGCGCAAACCAATAAATATACAGTTATTGACTTTTTTTTTACCAAAGACATGTGGCTGAATACATTTTGGCCTAAATGTATGACTAAAATTGAGTTTATTGGATTTTTCCAATAACAAAAAGTTTTTCCATTTATATCGCAAAAAATAAAAATCGCAGAGGCAATCAAATACCATCAAAAGAAAGCTCTATTTGTGGGAAGAAAAGGACGCAAATTTTGTTTGGGTACAACATTGCATGACCGCGCAATTACCAGTTAAAGCAGCGCAGTGCCAAATTGTAAAAAGACCTCTGGTCATTTACCAGCAAAATGGTCTGAAAGTGGTTAAAGGAATATTACACTTTTATTGTTTCACTTTAATCATTATTAAAATCACTGCTCCTGAAAAAACTGCAGTTTTTAAAACTTTTTTTTACATTGATACATGTCCCTTGGGGCAGGATCCAGGTCCCCAAACACTTTTTAGGACAGTAAGGCCGCGTACACACGCGGGGACTGTTCGCTCAACTTTGTCCGTTAAACAGTTTCAGCAAACAGTCCGCTCAAAATTAGCATGGACGGACTTGCCCACACACGACGAACGAACAGTTTGCTGAAACCGTGCGCGATGACGTGAACGGCACGTACGACGGGACGGAAAATACGACGTCCTATACACTGCATTACAACTTTCGGCGTGTAAATGCTTTCTGAGCATGCGCGGAACTTAGTTTGACGAACAAGCCTACACACGAGGGGACTGTTCGCTGAAACCAAGTTTCAGCGGACAGTTTTTCGGAATTTCCGAAAAACTTTGTTCAGCAGACTGTTCGCTGAAACTGTCCGCTGAAAGCCCACACACGGGCGGACTGTCCGCCGAAGCACTGTTCAGCGGACAAAGTTGGGCGAACAGTCCCCGCGTGTGTACGCGGCCTAACTTGCATATTAGCCTTTAAAATTAGCACTTTCGATTTTGAACGTTCGAGTCCCATATACTTTAATAGGGTTCTAAAGTTCACACATAGTTTAGGTCTGTTCGCAGGTTCTGGTGCGAACCGAACTGGGGGGTGTTCGGCTCATCCTTACTAATGTATTGGATTTCTTTCCTCATTCCCTAATTATCATGATTGCAATATGCTCTAATTGATATGCTGTGCCCCTTTGTCCTCATGCATGCTGGAAGCTTTTCAAGTTCCTTTTTTTGTCCTTCATGCATATTTGCCTTCACTAACTTGCCCAACATGCTCTTCTGGGCCCATAAACCTATAGTCTAGTCACTTAGCAATGTATTTTGTCAGCTCCATAGTATTGCTTTCCCCTAAACATCCCCTAAAATGTGTACAAATGTTATGTGTGTGCTTAAATTCATGCAGAGTGCCAGATTTTTTTTTTGGTTGGGTCAAACTCATTAGGACCCCCCCCCCTCCCCCCAACTGCTAGGTCAGCTGATAGCAATCCTCTATCTGCTGACTTTGCCAAACCCAATACACACTATACCTACCTTTTTTTCTCGTCAGATTTATGGACTAATTCACCAAAGCATGTAATGCAAGGGTCTGCCTCAATACTTTCAAATGCTACAGTTAAAAAACATTTTTTTCTCCTATTATTATCTTGGTAGGTAATAGCAGAATGTCAAAACGTGCTTCCATTTGTTCCTTTTTGTATTATGACACTTCTTACCTGTCCGGTGCACTGCCAATAGTGTAAGTAAGGAGGGGCTGGCCAAAGTATCACACATTATTTATGCATTCAGCTCTTAATGAAGTGGAGAGGGTTACCGGTGCAAAACACCCCCCCCTCATTTTTTGTAATGGCCCAGCAGATGGGGGATGGGGTGGGGGAGGGATGGAGAGGTGATGAATCTGATAAGGGGACCTTATACTTTAGGCTTTAAATACTAATTTTCCAAAATGTTATACTGATATTGTCCAAAAAATGTTGTGTCTAATCTGCCTGCAATGTTGATGTGTAAAATTACACATTTTTTTTCTTGTTTCACTCCACAGTTTCCTTCAACGCCACAGGAATGGCAGACTGTGGCCTCCCACTTTGCCAGCCATTGGGACTTTCCCAATTGTGGAGGTGCAATTGATGGGAAACACGTCCACATCATCCCACCCCCCAACTCGGGGTCGTACTATTATAATTACAAGGGGTTTAATAGTATCGTGATGTTGGCGGTGGTGTCAGCGACCTATGACTTCCTGTATGTGGACGTGGGGCAAAATGGCCGGATGTCGGATGGTGGAATGTTCGCACGGACGGAATTCTACTGACGTCTCCAGACTGGCAGTCTGGGCTTGCCACCTCCAGAGGAGAATCTGGAAGGACTCCCGTTCATTTTCGTCGTGGATGAGGCGTTTGCTCTGTCAAACCATCTGATGCAGTCTTTCCCCATGAGGACCCTCACCCCGGATCAGAGGATCTTTAATTTCCGGCTGGCCAGAGCCAGAGGAGTCGTGGAGAACACTTTCAGAATACTGGCCAGCCGGTTCTGCCTATTTTTGACGCCAATCCACATGGCGGAATACAAACTAAATCATATAGTGCTTGCCTGCTGCGTTCTGCACAATTTTTTGAAAAAACATTCCTCAAACTATGTGATCTCAGTTGGCCCAGATGCAGACTTGCCAGAAAATGACAACCTCACGGCCCTTGTAGCTGCTCGTCCTGGCTTGCCCCCCCCCCCCCCCCCAAAGCGCCCGCGAGGTCAGAAACCAATACATGGAGTACTTTGTGGGTAGGGGGGCCATTGATATGCCAGATAATGTCTGAGAGGCATTATTTCAATACATTTTTCTTTGAAACTACAATAATCTTTGTTTTCAGTTACTGCTTGGCTTTGTTTTAGGTGTCTCATAGGTATTTTTGCTGTTTTTTGTGCCTTTTTTAACAACAGTGCAAACCCAAGTTCTGAGCAAGATAAGGTGACAGTTTCTTCTTCAGATAATCTTATTATGTTGTGGATCTGCTACACACACACACCTTGTTTTTGTTGATAATGTATGTAGTGCATTAATGACAAAAATATTGCTAATTTTCAGCACCATGGCAGAAATATGTGGGGTCATGAAAATGGCGTGATTGGGGAAATTTAAACATCACTGTGGGTGTTATTTACTAAAGGCACATCCACTATGCACTACAAGTGCACTGCAAAAGTGCACCTGAAACTGCACTTGGAGTGCAAAGTGGATTTGCCTTTAGTAAATAACACCCATTGCCACAGAAACCAACAACTTTACTACAAATACTGCTTTTGCACATTGAAAAAGGAAGCCACACATTGTTGATAATTTCACTTTTTACTCAAAGCACATTCACATGTGCGTTTAGAAAAGGGTTTTACAACAAACCAACATATTTAGTGTATAGAAAACATTATTTTGGGTAACATTTTATATAACTTACCGTTTTTGTGTAAACAGGCATGTATCAAAGCATAACATACAGTACACAGGAACTTACAAAGTTCTACTTTGAAAAGTGAAGACAATATCAGACATGAGTATGTACAAACTGTGTTGATATTGCCTTAATCAGATGGGGTGTCACCCCTGGAAAAGCCAAATTTGGAAGATGCACACACATTGAGAATACAAAAGTGGCCATTTTCCTCCTGATCCCATGCCTAATGTCAACATGTGCTATCTCCCATCATGGGATATCAATTTACATGTTTTGGGGGTGCAACCCCTTTATCTCAGCCACTTTAGTAGCAAGGAAGGGGTTGCACCCACATGTACATTGATCCCCCATGATGGGAGATAGTATATGTTGACACATTGTATGCATCTTTCAAATTTGGCTTTTTGAAAAATATAAACGTTTTTCGTAAAAATAAAAAACTATGCTAGCTAGTTTGGGGTGTTTCAGACTCTCCCCAAAACATCAATGATGTTCTTCATTTTCTGTTGAACATCATTGATGTTTTTTTGTATATTCTCAAAATCGCGATTGCCCCCCATTATCTCCCCAATGAGGATCTGGGCACTTTCACTGGCAAAATTTGATTCTTCTTCCACACCACCTAAAAAAAAAAATAAACACACCATTTATTATAAATATGACGACATACATTGATTAGCTTACCGGAAGCTGTGGTCTCCGACACTCACCTGTTGTGGTGACAATTTGTCCAACTTCAACAATCTCTCCTTCCTCCTCCTCCTCTGCTTCTGGTGTTGGTATTTCTCCTTCTTTGGGAGATGTGGGGTCCCTGGTGTCGTACAATTGTGTTTTTTGGCCGAGTTCAAAGGTGAGAACATTATTTTTGACACTTTCTAAAGCTGGAATACTTACCTGCAGTGTGAACAAATGTAGTGAAGTGTAAGTTGGGAAAACATCGTTTTGAGAGTGGGCTAATGAACGATGTTAGTACGAACGATTGAACCCATGAACTTGAAAGTGGCCATTTTAAATTGTACAACATTAAAACAAAGCACATGGAGCATGTATGCAAGCAATAATAATAATATGAACACACGACAACTACTTACTTTTTTGAAGAACTCGCTTGATCCTTCTGTACTGATTGTGCTCCCTCAGTTTCAGGTCTGACCAGTGTTTTCTCAGTTGATCCTTGGATCGTCGTACCCCAAAATTCTTCTGAAGACTCTGCACAACTTTAGTCATGATCTTGGCATTTCTGATATTTGGGTTTGGGTAAGGTCCATACTTCCCATCATAGTCATTCCTCTTCAATAAGTCCACCATCTCCAACATCTCTCCAAAAGACATATTTGAGGCGTTAAATCTTCTCCTCCAGGATCGGGACGTTTCAGGCTCCAGGCTTTCCTCGCCCTCCTCCTCGTTAGTGGAACTATTATTAGTACGCACCTGCTGTGTCTCCGCCATGTGCTCTCCCCACTGCGCCAAAAGAGAAGGGGCGGGGAATAGTCTAGAAAGAACGTCAGGGGCGGGCGGAGTTTCACGCATGCGCACTGTATATAAAACCCAAAACGCGTGTGTCGTATGTACGATCTGTGAGTAGAGGAAGGAGGAACTGAAGCAACGATTGTTCAAACAAAGGTACAATTTTAACTCGGTACATCACTAGCCTATACTGCTTCTAGATTGAGGCCTATATTGGCACAAGATTAGAGAGAGTTTAGCCTGAAATTATTAGGTTTTGTCTTGTGTTGTGTCTTACAGACAAGATGAATCCCTTCAAGGAACCCCATTTTCTGGAGCTAATCATTGATATGCTCAGGGAGCTGCCCTGCCTTTGGCAGATGAAAAACCCCCTTTCTAAGGACCTAAGAAAGAGGAAGGCAGCGCTGGACAAAGTGCTTGGTTTGGTGAAGATGAGGACGAGGAGGATGATGATGGCTTAGTAAGCCAGTCCACCACTTCCTTTGCATGCTGTGGCTGGATGGCACGGCAACATCACTAAACAGAGGAAACGATGCCCTGCCTGAGGACTGACCACATCTGATCTAGGAATGAGACAAGGATTACAGATATACACTATATATTGCATATAATAATTACAGAAGAACTCCGACATCCACAATCTATATTTTTATATGCTCCCCATGTATGTGAAGGTTTCTTTTATATGTATCTGATTTTTTTTTCTTGTATGGATATAAAGCTAGGTAGAAAAGTGAGGTTGCATGACCATCCACGCTTAATGTTCATTCTTCTGTGCATTGGCTGGTGGTAGTAGTGAAGAAAAGTTAGCACATTACAGCAGTTATGCTATAGTGATAGATATCTTGCAGACATCTAAGCTAATACACACATTTGCTTTAATATGAACAGTACAAGACAGTAATCCATATGCTGTGTGTTTCATAGGTTTGAAGTTCAGAATGCACTGTACAAACACTATTCTAATGCCGTGTACACACGACCGGACTTTTCAACGGATTAGGTCTGACAGTCTTCCCGATGGACTTTCGGCAGAGTTCCCATGGATTTTCTGAATGAACGGACTTGGACACACACAATCACACCAAAGTCTGATGGATTTGAACGTGATGGCGTATGACCGAACTAGAATAAGGAAGTTCATTGCCAGTAGCCAATAGCTGCCCTAACATAGTTTTTGGTCCGTCAGACTAGCATACACACAAACGGATTTCTTGGCCCGGCGGAGTTCTGGCCGGGAAATGTAAAACGTTCTATTTCTAAAGTCCACCGGATTTTTGGCAAGCAAAGGTCCGATGGAGCCCACATACAATCGAATTGTCCGACGGACTCGTTCCGTCTGACCTTTGCTGTCAAAAAGTCCGGTCGTGTGTACGCGGCATAAGTTGCACTTACATACTTCCTACTGCCATTGTATAAGAACAACACACATTTCCTTCTAATACAATAAGGAACAGAGCAAGTAAATCATTCTCACTGAGAAAGAACACTGACTTCACACATAGAAAGCAATCCAACAATTGCAGAATACTTTGTGCGTCAAGCGCTTAATCCTGAACAGTGAGGAGGGGAAGCTCTCTACAGCCAACCCCTCCAGATCAAATAAGTTGGTGTTGTGTGTGCATTCTGCATCTAATTGCACAGCATAAAACATGTTCTGCGAACCAAGTCGCCTCCATCACAGGAGTCCCTGAGTTTTGTGATTCAGTGTGCAGGGAGGGGATGGGCTGGTTGGAAATTCGCATCCAAATATGAAGATGCGCCAGCTCTGACTAAACACTCTAAGCCCGGGAGTGTGTCTATGACAGTCTGTCATGCTTTTAGTAGGCTACACTCCCACAGACAGGATGCGTGTCTCTTGCAATTCGCAGAGGCACACAGTTTGGAGGGAGGCTAAACCAAAATAACCAAAAAAGGAACAGAAACAGATGAGGCTGGAGTTCTGCTTTAATTATATGATTATTTTTTTAATAAGGTCCTTAGCAAAAATATAATGCATTGTTTTTTTAAGCCAGTATATTATTTTGTATATTTATTTTAACACCAATGCCTCATGCACACTGGGCATTTAGCTCCTGTGCATGAAAGTCTGGCATTTTTGTGTGGGCAGAAGGCTAGGGTGTGCCTTCCAGTCCCACTGCTAGCAGCCTGTAAAACTCTATGAGAATCTGGAAGCAGCTGTGACTGGACAGTGCACAGACTGGTACTAATATTTAGGGAAGCGTGCCACCATTGGCAAATGCTCAGAACTCAAGAAGTCTCTTCTGGGTGTTCATTTCTGAATGCAAATTACCCTAAACATTATCCAGCCCCATTCAACCTCAGCAGATTTGAGCTGCTCATAGAGATTTACAGGCTGCCAGCAGTGGGCTGGATGGTGTGTTTGTGCTTTCTACTCTCAAAAACAATAAGTTACCCAGTTTCCTATTTTCTTGGATGAAAGCATGCAATAAAAATGCATGTAATCTCCAAAATCGATGTTTTACCACACTGTTGCACCTGCACACTGTAACCCCTTCAGCTAAAGTGTGTTGTCATTCAATAAAGCCTGCTGCATTAAAGCAGCTCATTTTTTTATCATTGGCTAGCAGCACACCAGGTCCTTTCAGTGCAGTGTGATGTAATGCATTTTGGTGCATTGTCCTCTACTGTAATAGTTTATTGGGGTGGAACTCAAAATGAATGGCATTGCAATGCATACACTATGGTTTGGGCATTACGGTGCATTGTAGTAAAACACTGTTTTATTATACTTTTGTAAATCAAGAAATATGAATGAGCCTTAGTAGCTGCATATGTTTTTTTTTTTTTTTTTTTTTTTTTTTTTTATATATCAATTTTATTTGAGGATAAAGAATGAAAGCCAATACATCCAATAGAAATTTCAGAAAAAGAACAATGGTGGAGCAATAAATGAAACACATATGACAAAGAGCACACTTTGCAAGGCAACATTGGTACAATATATTGCAGAGGAGATCTAGTCTGCTCTACTTATATTATATGGGAGAGTATTGTCCTAAGACAATAGTTTGGCTTATTTGGGGGGAGGGGGATGTCTTTTGATGTCGAAGTAGTCTGAGGACGTGTAGGTTCGTCTGAGCAGGTGATGGAGTGATGCTCCAAGAGCAAGGGTGGCCCCTCTGACTTTTAAGTCAGGGGGTAGGAACTTTAAAGAAGTGATGTAGAGATTTAAGAGGGATGGGATGTAACCAAAGTGTCAAGTATGTCTAAGATGGGGGGAAGGGGGTTGGAACAGGGGGGAAAGGGATAGGAGGGAGGGGATTAGGGAAGTTGGAGTGCACAGTAGAGAGTAAAGAGCTTCCAATAGGAGTCCTCTGTAGCTACCGGGATTGCTGTCACAGAGGGTTTGGATGGGTCGGGCTGGGGTGTGCGACCAGATGGGTCTGAATAGGATGGGTTTGGGTATTCCCTAGCAGCTGCATATGTTTTTGTTATTATTTATTATTAATGTTATTTATACAAAATTCTGGAACAAGGAACAAAATAAAAATGACATGTAGGATGCAGTCTGTCAACCATATAAAGTGAGCATCATTTGTTTTTCTTTTCTTTTCTTTTACAGAGTCCTCTGTAACATAGTTTTATTACCATTTAACCTGCCAGTAAGTCTGTTATTTTTCCTGGCCGTTAGAAAATATATTCATCACTGTCACAATTGTCAGCTTTTATTCAGTTACATAGTTAGATTGGAAAAAGACACAAGTCCATCTAGTTTAAGCAATAAAAGAAAAAAAAAACATACAATCCAATATATGCAATCCTTCACCCACAGATGATCCAGAGGAAGGCGAAAAAAACCCCAGCAGAGCATGATCCAATTTGCTACAGCAGGGGAAAAAATTCCTACCTGATCCCCTGAAAGGCGATCGGATTTTCCCTGGATCAACTTTACCTATAAATGTTAGTACCCAGTTATATTATGTATATTAAGAATCCAGACATTTTATAAAGCAATTTACTGAGCTGGCCAGAACCACCTCTGGAGGGAGTCTACTCCAGATTTTCACAGCTCTTACTTCACAACCTTTCCGTATTTGGAGAGAAAATCTTTTTTTCCTCTAGTTGTAAAGAGAGCCCCTTTGCTTGGGAGTAGTGGACATGATGGCCCTTGTTGCATGCATTCAGCGATCTTTCAGTAAAAATATGAAGTAAGTCTCGTTGCGCGTTAGAGAGTTCTGTTATGGTCTTAATGTCTAGTGTGCATTTGTGTGAAGCTTCAAGGGAAGCTATCAGAGAAAAAGTCGATGTATGTCCTCTGTGTGGACTTTTTTCAGTCTGGAGCCGTGTTCTGGGCCTCCCATTTGTTCATGCTCGATGTTTCGTCGTACATATGAGTTTGAGTAAAGTCCGAGATTGCTTTAGAAATCGCTGCAGTGCATGCGGTGTCATTCAGTAGGTTATCGTTTAGCCACCAGGTGCTACTGCGGGAGGGTTATATGTACTGGGGCATGGTCTGACCACAGTTTTAACCCAATCTCGCAATTAGGGTCTAAGTCTAGTAGCTTCTGGGATAGGAAGATATAGTCTATCCTACTGTAGGACTTATGTGCAGGAGAATAATTATGCCCCGTACACACGAGCGGACTTTTCAACATCCAAAGTCCGTCAGACCGAGTCCGTCAGACTATCCGATCGTGTGTGGGCTGCAACGGACTTTAGCTTCGCAAAAGTCTGACGGACTTTAGAAATGAAGCATGCTTCAAATTTTCCCGACGGAACTCCGCCGGACCCGGTCCCCTTCGAAAAATCCGCTCGTGTGTATGCTACTCCGACGGACTAAAACCGACGCTAGGGCAGCTATTGGCTACTGGCTATGAACTTCCTTATTCGAGTCGGGTCGTACGTCATCACGTTCGAATCCGTCGGAGTTTAGTGTGATCGTGTGTGGCCAAGTCCGTTCGGCCGAAAAGTCTGTCAGAACTCCGTCGGAACTCCGGCGGAACTCCTTTGGAAGTCTGTCGGACATAAGTCCTCTCGTGTGTACGGGGCATAAGTGTCTCTCTCAGCCAGGTGTAAACGTCACCATGTGTCCACTAGTGACATGTCTTTATGGTGGCGTGTATTTTGGTCAGTGAGGATGGTGGTATGTGAGATTTAACGGTAGAAGAGTCCAGGCTTGGCACAAGTGGAACATTCAGGTTGCCTCCTAGAATCAAGTTGGAAATCCCAAAGGTCTTCAGGCGAGCGGTCACGGAGCAGAGGAATTGGAGTTGGTCTTGGTTTGGGAGATAAACATTGGCAATTATTAAGACAGTTTGTAGATATTGCAATTTCAGGAATAAAAAACTGCCTTTAGGGTCTATTTTGCTGTCGAGCACTGCTGGTTTAACCACTTCGCGCCCGCCTTATAGCCGAAATACGGCTGCAGAGCGGACACTAACTGCCAGGACGCTATTCCTGAATGGCCTCCTGTTTACTTCCGCATCGGGGAAGTTCTGTGCTGGCCATGTCCCTCGGACACAGCCAGTCACAGATCGCTGTAAACGGCCAATCACAGCGGCCGTTTACAGCGCGATCGGCGTGTCCAATGTGAGATGATCTCATATGTAAACATATGAGATCATCTCTCAGGGCCGCTCTCCCTCCTCACACAGACAGCGTGTGAGAAGGGAGAGATCAACGGCTGCAGCGGCCGTAAGTTAAAAAAAAAGGAAAAAAGTGCCATCCGCCCCAGTACCATCCTCCCCCAGTGCCATCCGCCCCAGTGCCATCCTCCCCCAGTGCCATCCTCGCCAGTGCCAGTGCCAGTGCCATCTTCCCAAGTGCCATCCTGCCCAGTGCTATCCTCCCCAGTGCCATCCTTGCCCAGTGCCATCCGCCCTAGTGCCATCCTCCCCAGTGCCATCCTCCCCAGAGCCACCTGCCCCCAGTGGCACCTGTTAGTGCTATCTGTTCCCAGTGCCACCTGTTAGTGCTATCTGTCCCCAGTGCCACCTGTCCCCAGTGACATTTGTCCCCAGTGCCATCTGTCATCAGTGCCACGTATAAGTGCCATCTGTCATCAGTGCCACGTGTCATCAGTGCCTCATAGTGCCATCTGTCATCAGTGCCACATATTAGTGCCATCTTTCATCAATGCCACGTATCAGTGCCATTTGTCATCAGTGCCACCTGTCAGTGCCACGTGCCATCTGTTGTCAGTGTCACGTGTCATCAATGGCACTTATCAGTGCCATCTGCCATCAGTGTCACGCGTCATCAGTGCCACGTATTAGTGCCATCTGTCATCAGTGCCACGTATTAGTGCCATCTGTCATCAGTGCCACGTATTAGTTCCACGTGTCATCAGTGCCACAAATAACTGCCACCTGTCATCAGTGCCACAAATAACTGCCACCTGTCATCAGTGCCACGTATAAGTGCCATCTGTCATCAGTGCCACATATTAGTGCCATCTGTCATCAGTGCCACGTGTCATCAGTGCCACATATCAGTGCCATCTGTCATCAGTGCCATATGTCATTGTCCTGGTGCTCCAGGGCCTTCAAAAGTGTAATAGGTAGTCAACAAGTTAGATGTGTAATTTATGCTCCTAGAACATGTGACGTGCTCCCTGCATGTTGGGCCTCTTTATGTGGCCAGGCTGTGAAAAAGTGCCAAACATGTGGTATTGTAATACTCAGGAGGAGTAGCAGAATTTTTTGGGGGGTGTCATTTGTGGTATACACATGCCACGTGAGAGAAATAACCTATTACAATGACAATTTTGTGGAAAAAAAATAAAAAAAAATAAAAAATCTTAAATTTGCAAAGAATTGTTGGAAAAAAGTACAACATCAAAAAGCTCACCATGCCTCTTACTAAATTCCTTGGAATGTCTACTTTCCAAAAAGGGGTCATTTGGGGGGTATTTGTACTTTCCTGACTTTCTTGACTTGAAGTGAGATAGGCCACCAGTACATCAGATGTGATCAATTTTGTGCGATTCGCACCACAGCTTGTAGACTCTCAAATTTTCTCAAAGACCAAATAATATCCACTAATTTGGGTTATTTTTACCAAAGACATGTAGCAGTATAAATAGTGGCCAAAATTTATGACGAAAACTTAATAATTTGCATAATTTTGTCACAGAAACAAAGAAATATTTTCAAAATTTACGGTCTTTTTTCATTTATAGCCCAAAAAATAAAAACCCCAGAGGTGATCAAATACCACCAAAAGAAAGCTCTATTTGTGGGAAAAAAAGGACAAAAAATTCATTTGGGTACAGTGTTGCATGACTAAGTAATTGCCATTCAAATTGTGAGAGCACCAAAAGCTGAAAATTGGTCTGGGCAGGAAAGGTATTTAAGTGCCCAGTAAGCAAGTGGTTAAAGGAGTTGTGGAAAGCCACAGAGACCCCTTTTGTTCTAGCGAGGGGATTAGTGCTGTGGAACCAAGTCGTGTAGTGTTTGTCTGGTAGTGAAGGTACCTTATCAGACCGAAAGTGAGTCTCCTGTAGTAGCAGAATGTGTGTTCTGGATTTGTCGAAGTGATGTAAAATCTGTCTGCGTTTTTCAGTGGTGTTAAATTCTCTACAGTTAAGAGAGGATATCTTAGTTTCTGAGGAGGTTGCCATGGTGGGGGCTTTGTGGGAGTGTGTCATATTAGACTCTTGAATTTAGAGAGGAGGAGTCTTGTATGAGGTTGCTGTGCTGTGTCAAGGAAGAAGAATAGGATGGAGAAGTAGGGTGGGGTGGGAAGGGAAAGTGGAAGACGGATGCATTGAATCAAGGATGTATGTTGTCTTGCCCAGTAAGGGACAAGTGGAAGGTGCGGTGAGTAAGAGCGATGATTGAAGACTCGTGTCAGTGTGTTGGTTTGCTTACTACTAAGCTGAGTGTTGAAACTTGTAGGGAGCATGCTCCCTCTAGTGTCCGTGGTGGGGTAGAGGTGATGGACACTACAGATTATTTCTAGGAAGTAAATCAATAACAGAGGCAATGCAGACTCTGTACACCCTATTGTGGGGAACGTGGTCAGGCAGAACTCAGGGACTCCGCCCCAACTAAGGAAAAGTGAAGTACTGAGTATGCTTAAATATTTCACACAGCACATAAAACTGTCATAATCAACCTGAGATACGTTTAAAACCTAATGCCCATGTATCTCAAATAGGCAGTGGCAGGAACTTACAAAACAGACAACTGAGACGAACATAACCTGTGAGATTCAAGTTTAACTTTAACCTAAGATTATCAACACCGCTACTTTGGCTAATGTGGTCATCCACCCTCCCCTCCCTGTGAAAAGAACCAAGTTTAAAGATGGGCACTTAGCCCCTCCAAATGCTTAAGAGGTAGGAGGGGGGAGTGCATGAGCCCACAGGGAGGAGAGGGAGTGAGACAACCCTCACGTAGAGGAAAAAGAAAAAAATTACAAAAAATTTGAAAATGAAAAAAAATGCAAAGGGTCTTTGGGAGAATACTTTTGAATCTCAGGGTAGAGACAAAAAGAAAAAACCTCAAGTCTCAGGAGGATTAAAGAGTTAAGCAGGTTGCCTTCCCGAGGGGAATTGGAGGTGCGGGAACGAGACCTCTTTTAAGAATGTTTTTCCCAGCCAGAGGATCTTGGGAGGCTTGGCGTAGCTGCATTCAGTGGCTAGTCAGGAATCCTGATTTGAGGCAGTTCAAAAATGCCAAGGAAGTTGGGTAGGTCTCCAAGGGTGCGGATGGTGGCAGATTTACCATTGTGGGATGCAAAGAAATGGAATGGGAATCCCCATCTGTATTTTATCTGTTTGGAGTGTAATGCGTCCGTAACTGGTTTTAGAGCCTTCCGCATAAGCAGGGTCTGTTTCGATAAGTCCGTCAGGAGCATTATAGGGGTGCCATTGAACAATATGGATTCCTGGGCACGTGCTGCTTGCATTATCTCAGATTTGACATTAAAGAAATGAACGCGACAGATAATGTCTCTGGGGTATGTCAGATTAGAATTGCGTGAAATGGTATTTTTAATTAGGGATGAGCCAAACATCCCCCGGTTTGGTTTGCGGCAGAACATGCGAATGGAGCGAAAGTTCGTGCAAACATTCGAACACCGTTAAAGTCTATGGGACCGAAAAATCAAAAGTGCAAATTTTAAAGGCTAATATGCAAGTTATTGTCCTTAAAAGTGTTTTGGAACCCGGATCCTGCCCGAGGGGACATGTATCATTGATAAAATTTTTGTCAAATAAATTGTCACAAACCCCCATTGGCATGGCCTCAACCATCTGTGAGTCTGCCCCTGCAGAGCTGACAGAATCTCTGCCCCAGTGTGGCTCCTGTCCCCTAAGCAGACCAACTCAAGCACTGCATGGCATCTTTTTGCCTGAGTGCTTGTGTAGTCCCTTGAACGCCTACGGAGCACCGCTGGTTCAGAGGACAAATCTGCACAGTAGGAGGCCATAGAGGAAGAAGAAAAGGAAGGGGAGGAGAGAGGTGTGGCAGAATCACCACCATTTTGGAGGCGTGGTGGCAGAACAAGCGCCAACAATACTGCAACCTGTCCTGAATCCTTCCAAGCTGCCAGCAGTTACCCAGTGCACCATGAAAGAAAGGTAACGCCCCCGCCAATGTCTGCTGGACCGAGAGTCAGTGGTAATATGCACCTTACCGCTGACCGCCCTTTCCAACGAGGCCAAGACATTGCCTCCCACATGCCGGTAGAGAGCCAGAATGGCCTTCCATGAAAATAAATGGCATTTGGGAACCTGCCACTGAGGTACCACGCATTCCACAAATTCACGAAAAGGGGGCAAAGTCTACCAGCTGAAAAGGCAGCAGTTTGGCCAAGCTAGCATTCAGCTGCTGAGCATGTGGATGGCTGCGACCAAATCTTTTTCTACGGTTTAGCAACAGAGGTAGGGAAATATTGGTGTAGCAATAGCAGATTGCCTGCAAGTACTTGGCACACCTAATTCTACACCTTCACTCTTCTCAGTGCAGGTTTCTGAGAGGACTGAAGGTATAGTGGGGTTGGAGATCCTAGCTGATGAGGAGCAAGGAGAGGTCCGCCTTGTTCTTTGGTGTGGGTCTTTTAAGTACTGTTGCCAATGGAGTGCATGGGAGGTCGACATATGTCTAGACGGTCAAGCATGTGGTGCCCAAGCAGCTGCTGTTTTGGCCATGCTTGATACGCTTCAGACACATGTTACCAACAGCAATGGTATGATCTGCTGCACATGTATCAAAAAAGGACCACACCAAAGAACTTTTCAAAATACGTGGGGAGTCAGCAGCGCCCTGCACATGTGGAGCTCTGCGGTGTGATGCAGTCAGGTGGCTGCCCTTAAGCTGGCCCCTGGAGGGAATCCTGCCTTGTTGGAGATGTGCCTCCTCCTCTCTTCTATCAGGCACCCATCAGTGACCTCATCACCCCCTCCCTCCTCATCACTGGAGCAAACCTGTCAGTATGCTGCAGCTGGGGGAACATGACTGCCAGCTTCTTGTCCTTCTTGGGCACTGTCTCTGTCTGGGCTCACATTACTGCCTTCCTCAACCTGGGTACCATCATCAGAGCCTTCAAAACGCTGCGCATCCTCCTGCAGCATGTAACTGACACTGTGGTCGAACAGTTCGGGGGACTCCTCCATGCATGATGGTGGGGCCAGGGATGGAGAGACTGATGACATTGAGCCAATGGAATAGCCCACTTTGGCAGCTGCATTGGCAGGCAAACCACTCTGGGTGATAGAGGATGAGGGATGAAGACGGCTTAGTTATCAACTCTATCAACTCTTCTGCATGTTGTGGATCAACAACACGGCCAGCTGCCTAAAAAAGGACAATCGTGCCCCACGGCCACGTGCTGAGGAGTGACCGTGTCCACGACCAGCACTGTTGGCTGTAGACACATTGCCTGCTTGCCCTCTTTTAGTGACCTGTGAGCATCTGCCTCTCCTTGGTGACCTTCCAGACATGCTGTAAAATTTTATTAGCAAAACATTCCCTGACGTTTACTAGAAAAAGTACACCAGGAATTGCCTGCAGTCAGATATAGGCTTGGCTTGATTAAAATGCAGTGGATACATATATATATGTAGGAGACTGTATATACATTTAATGCACTGCAGATCATTGAATCACCTGCCTGTCTGCCTGAAAGTGTATTTGAAAACGAACACCAGGAATGGCCTGCAGTCAGATATAGGCTTGGCTAGACTAGAATGCAGTGAATATATATATATATATATATATATATATATATATATATATATATATATATATGTATATATATATGTAGGAGACTGTATATATATATTTAATGCACTGCAGATCACTGACTCTCCTGCCTGCCTGAAAGTGTATTTGAAAACGTACATCAGGAATTGCCTGCACTCAGATATAGGTTTGGCAAGACTGGAATCTGGAATGCAGTGGATATATACTGTATTTATTGGCATATAACACTCACTTTTTCACCATGAAAATAGGGTGCAAATAGCGTGTGCATGTTATACGCCAATACTTCAATTTTAGCTGCCTTATTTAAAAAAAAATTCCTGAAATTTCCCTCTTAAAAAAATGAATGTGCGCGTTATACACCTGTGCGTGTTATACGCAGATAAATACGGTATATATATATATATATATATATAAGACTATAAGACTGTATACATATTTTATGCACTGCAGATCACTGAATCACCTGCCTGATGCCTGCCTAAAAGTGTATTTGAAAACAAACACCAGGAATGGCCTGCAGTCAGATATGGGCTTGGCTAGACTAGAACTAGAATTTGAATGTCCAAAAAATAAAAATCAGTCAATTGGTAGAGCAGCCAGCACTTTTAGAATACAAGAAAAACCCTAAATCAGTGACAAATAAAAAATAAGTGCAATAGTGAAAATAAAAATGTACATAAATAATAATAATATGTCAAGAAATATGCTGGATTAATAGCACACACTCTGCTTAAATATAATAGATTTGCACACTAGAATTAAGCATATATAATAAACATCAACAAAAATTATTATTTAAAGTGACTAAAAGTATCTGGTGAAAAAATGCTAAAAGTGAAAACTAAGGCAGAGTCCCAAAAAGTAAAAGTATAGTGAAAAATCAATCCTTAGATGAATTACCAACAAAGATCAGTGAGTATGAAATTCCTTTCAAAAGTGGAAAAACACCCAGGAAGTGAGCAAATCTTCTCCTTACTAGGGATGAGCCGAACACCCCCCGGTTCGGTTCGCACCAGAACTTTCGAACGGACCCCACGTTCGTTACGAACGTTAGAACCCCATTGAAGTCTATGGGACTCGAACGTTCAAAATGGAAAGTGCTAATTTTAACGGCTAATATGCAAGATACTGTCCTAAAAAGGGTTTAGAGACCTGGCTCCTGCCCCAGGGGACATGGGTCAATGCAAAAAAAAGTTTTAAAAACGGCCGTTTTTGCGGGAGCACTGATTTTAATGACGATTAAAGTGAAAAAAAAAAAGTGAAATATTCCTTTAAATATGGTGCCTGTGGGGTGTCTGTAGTATGCCTGTGAAGTGTCACGTGTTTCCCGTATTTAGAACAGTCCCTGCACAAAATGACATTTAACGGAAATAACACCATTTAAAACTGCTTGCGGTTTTAATGTTATATCTGGTTCCTGCAATATGGTTGAAAATCATTCAGAAAAATGGCATGGGTAGCCCTCCCTGCCCATTACCAGCCTATTTGGGTCTTGTACGCATATTAAGGGGAACCCTTTACCCATATTAAAAAAAGGAAATGCGTGTGGCCCCCAGGCCCTATATACTCAGAACAGCAGTATACAGGCGGTGCAAACAAGACAGGGACTGTGTAGGTTTGTTGTGTTAAGTTGAATCTGTTTGTAATTTTCAACTGGTACATTTTTAAAGTGTAGCTCCAGTCAAAAAAACTATTTTTAAGCTTTTTGGAAAACATAGGGAAGGGTTATCACCCCTGTATAATTTGTTTTGTCGTCCATCTTTTTTCATCTCACTTGCTGCTGTCTCCTTGCGTTTGCAAGTAGGAGATGTTTGTAAGTTGGATGTTTGAAAGTAGGGGCCTGCCCTATATGCTCTGCAGAAATGGCGGAACAAGGTGTTGGTTTTGCCACAACATTGTAAGCCCTCAAAGTGACTCTTGGTGGGCGCTGGAGCACCCTGCTGTGAACGATTATATCAAGAATTGTAATTACATGCCATTGTTGAACAGTGGTAGAAAAATTGACCTTTGGTGGTTGTGGTGCTGGTGCCACAACACTATAAGTCCTCACTGTTACTCTGGGTGGGCACAGGAAGGGGCCCTCCTGTGAAATATTATATCAAGAATTGTAATTACATGTCCCTGTTAAACAGGGGCAGAAAAATTTGGCCTTAGGCACTGCTGCTGGTGCCACCACACTGCAACCTCTTCCATATACTCTAGTTTTTTTTGCTGGAATTAGCCCTGCTGCAAAGCATTGCATCAAAAATTGTACTTAAACGCCCCTGTTAAACAGGGGCAGAAAAATTGGGCCTTAGGCACTGGTGCTGGTGCCACCACACTGCAACCTCTGCCATATACTCTAGTTTTATTGCAGGAATTAGCCCTGCTGCAAAGCATTGCATCAAAAATTGTAATTAAACGCCCCTGTTAAACAGGGGCAGAAAAATTGGGCCTTAGGCACTGGTGCTGGTGCCACCACACTGCAACCTCTGCCATATACTCTAGTTTTATTGCAGGAATTAGCCCTGCTGCAAAGCATTGCATCAAAAATTGTAATTAAATGCCCCTGTTAAACAGGGGCAGAAAAATTGGGCTGCTGGCATCACCCAGAACCAAAAATGTTCTTCCAACATATCAGCGGAAGAGGAAGAGGATAGACAATCAACATAACAGGACAGTCACTCAGCATCAGCATAGGCAGTCTTGAAGGGATGTGGTATTTCAAAAAAAATTATTCGGTTACATCAGCTTCAGGTGCTTGGTAGCTGTGGGTGATCCAAGACTGATTCATCTTGATGAAGGTCAGTCGATCAACTGATTCGGTGGACAGGCGCACCCTGTGATCGGTAACAAAGCCACCAGCAGCACTGAAAGTGCGTTCCGAAAGAACGCTGGATGCAGGACAGGCCAGTAGCTCAATTGCATACTGTGCAAGCTCTGGCCAGTGATCCATCCTCAAGACCCAGTAAGCCAGAGGATTTTCGGTGGGAAAGGTGTCCAAGTCTGACCTTGCCCCTAGGTATTCCTGCACCATGTAAATCAGACGCTGGCGATGGGTGCTGGAACCAATCATACCTTGGGGCTGCGGACTAAAAAATTGTCTGAAAGCATCAGTCAGACGGCCACCTTCTCCACCGCTCCTTCTGACCGATGCCTCAACAACACGTTGTCCAGGACCAGGAGTTTGTAACCTCCCAGTCTCTGGGAACGTGTTGCACAGAGCTTTCTGCAAGGCCTCCCGGAGATGTCTCATCCTCTGCTCCCTCTGCAATGGCAAGATAAGGTCGGCAACCTTACCCTTGTACCGTGGATCAAGGAGAGTGGCCAGCCAGTAATGGTCCCTCTCCTTGATCCGAAGAATACGAGGATCCTTCCGCAGGCTTTGCAGGATCAGGGAGGCCATGCAGCGTAGGTTAGCTGAGGCATTCGGTCCGGAGTCCTCTGGGTCACTAAGGACAACATGATCCGCAGCTACCTCCTCCCAGCCACGTACAAGTCCACGTGTTTCTTGGGACTGTAAATCATCCCTATAAGACTGCTGCTGCTGCTGCTGATGCTGAGTGCCAGCCTCCACCTCCATGCTGACACAATCATCCTCCTCCTCCTCTTCCTCCTCCTCATCCTCTTCCTGTGTGATGGGTGGCACAGCAGGAACACTGTCTGGATAAAGGGGGCCTTGAGAGGCAAGGAAGTCCTCCTCTTCCTGCCTCTGTTCTGCCTCAAGTGCCCTGTCCATTATTCCACGCAGCGTATGCTCCAAGAGGTGGACAAGAGGTACAGTGTCACTGATGCATGCACTGTCACTGCTCACCATCCTTGTGGCCTCCTCAAACGGTGACAGGACAGTGCATGCATCCCTGATCATGCCCCACTGGCGTGGTGAGAAAAAACCAAGCTCCCCTGACCCTGTCCTGGTGCCGCAGTCGCACAGGTACTCATTGATGGCCCTCTGCTGCGTGTGCAGCCGCTGCAGCATGGCCAATGTTGAGTTCCATCTGGTGGGCATGTCACATATAAGGCGGTTCTTGGGCAGGTTCAACTCCTTTTGGAGCTCAGCCAGCCAAGCACAGGCATTAAATGATCGGCGGAAATGCACACAGACTTTCCTGGCCTGCTTCAGGACATCCTGTAAGCCGGGGTACCTGCCCAAGAACCGCTGCACCACCAGGTTAAGGACGTGAGCTACACAGGGAACATGGGTCAGTTGTCCCTGTCAGAGGGCGGAGAGGAGGTTGGTGCCATTGTCGCAAACCACCATTCCTGGCTTAAGCTGGCGTGGCGTCAACCACCTCTCGGCCTGCCCCTGCAGAGCTGACAAAACATCCGCCCCAGTGTGGCTCCTGTCCCCCAAACAAACCAGCGCAAGCACGGCATGGCATTGTTTTGCCTGCGTACTTGCGTAGCCCCTGCAACGCCTACGGAGCACCGCTGGTTCTGAGGACAGAGCACTGGAAGAGGCCATGGAGGAAGAAGAAGAGGAGGGGGTGGAGGAGAGAGGTGTGTCACAACCAATAGTAGCATTTTGGAGACGTGGTGGCGGAACAACCTCCAACACTACTGCACCTTGTCCTGCATCCTTCCCAGCAGCCAGAAGAGTGACCCAATGGGCCGTGAAAGACAGGTAACGTCCTTGTCCATGCCTGCTGGACCATGAGTCAGCGGTAATATGCACCTTACCGCTGACCGCCCTGTCCAGCGAGGCAAGGACATTGCCTTCCACATGCCGGTAGAGAGCCGGAATCGCCTTCCGTGGGAAAAAGTGGCGTTTGGGGACCTGCCACTGAGGAACCGCACATTGTACAAACTCACGGAAGGGGGCCGAGTCTACCAACTGAAAAGGCAGCAGTTGAAGTGCTAGCAATTTAGCCAAGCTAGCATTCAACCGCTGGGCATGTGGATGGCTGGGAGTAAACTTCTTCCGCCGGTCCAGCAGCTGGGGCAGGGACATTTGCCTGCTATAATCGGATGTGGGTGTACCGCTAGCAGAGTTCCCGGAAGCACTTGGCTGTGACACACCTAATTCTACACCTTCATTCCTCTCAGAGCAGGTTTCAGAGAGGACTGAAGGTCTAGTGGGGTTGGAGATGCCAGCTGATGAGGAGCAAGGAGAGGTCCGTTTTGTTCTTTGGTGTGGGTCTTTGAGGTACGCTTGCCAACGAGCTGCATGGCAGGTCAACATATGTCTGGTCAAGCATGTGGTGCCCAAGCGGCTGATGTTTTGGCCACGTGAGATACGCTTGAGACATATGTTGCAAATAGCAGCGGTGCGATCTGATGCACTCGTCTCAAAAAAGGCCCACACCAAAGAACTTTTAGAATAACGCGCAGAGGCAGCGCTCTGCACAGGCGGAGCTCTGCGGTGTGATTCAGTCGGTGTGCTGCCCCTAAGCTGGCCCCCGGAGGGCATCCTGCCTTGTTGGACATGTGCCTCCTCCTCCTCCTCCTCCTCCCTCCTTCCAGGCACCCACGTGGAGTCAGTGCCCTCATCATCCCCTCCCTCTTCATCGCTGTAGCAAACCTGGCAGTATGCTGCAGCTTGTGGAACATGACTGCCAGATTGCTGTCCTTCTTGAGCATCCCCTCTCTCTGCGCTCACGCTACTGCCTTCCTCTAGCTGAGTGTCATCATCAGAGCCCACCAAACACTGGGCATCCTCCTGGAGCATGTACCCAACACTGTGCTCAAAGAGTTCAGGAGACTCCTCAGGAGGACGTGGTGGGTCTAGGGAAGGAGTCACTGATGATGACATTGAGAGGAGGGAAGACGATGCGTTGGCAGCTGCTTTGCGACTACCCTGAGACTGGGTGAGAGAGGATGAGGAGGATGAAGAGGGCTTGGTCATCCACTCTACCAAGTCGTTGGCATGTTGCAGTTCAACATGTCCAGCTGCCGAAAAGAAGGACAAGCATGTCCCATGGCCACGTGCTGATGACAATGCACCGCGTCCACGACCAGCACTGTTGTCTCTAGACACAGAGCCTGCTTGCCCTCTTTTATCGGCTCGCGCCTGTCTGCCTCTCCTTGCTGGCCTTCCAGACATGGTAATGGCCTGAAGGGAGTTGGGTAAAACAGCAGTTGGGTAGTTTATATTGTACTGGAGGCACACACAACTTCCAATAACTCCTGCAGATGGCAATTGGGCTCAAATAGAGAACAGCTATGTAGGTGGATTATAGCGGTATGTACTGGGTACAGAGCACGCAGACAGCACGCACTATCTCCTAACACTACTGACTGCAAGCTCTATTATTAAAGATATATAAATATAGTGAAGTGAATAGTGAATATAGTGGTGTATACTGCGGTCAGGGCACAGACAATAACCACTACACAACAGCAAGATAGCAAATCAGCCAAAAACGATCGGTGTGTACTGTGTTGAAGGTACACAGAACACCCACTGCTTCAGATGCTAACACACTACACGAGGCCGCCTCAATGGCGGCCTTATATAGTGTGGGGCGTGCACTACACAGCCTCAGCTATGATGCCTGTGGCCAATCATGGCTCTCCTCGCTGCTGGCGCTGCGATTGGCCAAGCATGCGGGGTCACAGTGCATGCTTGGCCAATCATGAGCCAGCAATGCACTGCGCCATCGCAGTGCATTGTGGGCCGTGAGCGCCATGCGAATTTTGACGCGAACGGACCAAGTGTTCGGATTTCGCCGAACGGACGAACAGCCAATGTTCGAGTCGAACGTACGTTCGACTCGAACACAAAGCTCATCCCTACTCCTTACTGACTCCAAAGACCAATAGAATGGTCTCAGCAAGCCCAGGGAATTCGGTCTCCCAAAAACCTATGTCGCAATAAAGCTGATCCTGGATCTGTACCACTCAGGGAATATAAATAATAAAAGCTGCCATAGTATTTAAATAAAGAATTTAATAAAAATAAATAGATTGCACTTACAAGAAAGTTGCAATATAGCGCAATATAAAATCATCGGTGTCCCATAATACTCTCCCTGCTCGCTGTCCTCCGCAGAGTTACACCTCCAACGAGGCAAACGTGATGACATCAGAGCACCTCCTTACGTGGCGTTTCTTCATAAGTGGACATCATCTGGGGATTGGCTGAGCGTGCGATCTGTTTATTTTTATTAAATTCTTTATTTAAATACTACACAATGGGAGTTTTTATTATTTATATTCCCATATATATTAAATACACTGCAGCTAACTGAATCACCTGCCTGCCTGAAGAGTACACCAGGAATGGACTGCAGCTAAACTGGATACAGTGGATATAGTGTATATATATATATATATATATATATATATATATATATATATATATATATATATATATATATATATATATATATACATATACACACACACATACACAATACTGACTGTACATATATATTAAATACACTGCAGCTAACTGAATCACCTGCCTTCCTGAAGTATATTAGAAAGAGTACACCAGGGACGGACTGCAGTCAGATATAGCTAAACTGGATACAGTGTATATATATATATATATATATATATATATATAGGAGGACAGGAGACACAGGTTTGGCGGAGGTTCCCATATGGGTTATCCGAGATTTGTCACAGTGGTGGCAGCAGTGGGAAGTCTCCTGCAGTCTGGGACATCCAATCCACCACCAGGATTCAAGATCCAGTCAGCCGCTGAGGAGCAATACGGGGACTGGCCAGCATGAGAGCCAAGTTCAGGAGGAGGCAGCAAGGCATGCAGCAGCAACATTGGGGACCAGCGACAGAGAACACCATGCTCGGCTGGGGGGATGTGATCTGCCGGAAACTCTGGCAAGAGACGCTAAGCCACAAGCGACACCATCAGGGGAAGATCCTTTCCTCCTCCACAGAGATGTACTGGATGCAGTAAAGTGCATGAGAGGTGTTCCTGAGGGAATGATCGCGAGATGAGTGGTAGACGGAGCTCAGAAGATTGGTCCGGGAGGAGATGAAGCTAGACACCAGCTACGGAGCCTTCCGGTGGTTCGCAGCTCAACTGTGGCCAGGTACAGCAGATGGCAGCCTGACAAAAGGCGCTGACTATGGCGGCATGGGGCTGCTCCATCAAAAAATGTACAGAGACCCAGACTTTGGGAGCAACGAAGAGTGGCAGCTGGGAGACATCCTGGACTTCGAGATGAGGTGCTGGACCTCCCTGAAGAGGTATGTTACCTGGAGAAATTGGAGTTCCTGGTTGAGCAGGAATGGGAGCTTGAGATTGCCCACAAGCGGCTGTTTGACAATGATCAGTAGCCCGGCATGGCTCCTGTTGCCTGGGACTGTCCGGGAGAAATAGCGGGCAGTCATGAAGCAGAGCAAATGGGGTCAGGTGTGCCCCTACGTTTTCCCATCCTAACTGCAATGGAATAAATGGCGATGATACAGAGGGCACTGCGAGTGCTAGAATGCTGGAATGCATCGGAGGTTCCCCAGGCAGCGAGACAAGCTAATAGCGTAAAAGTCTCAGAAGGGGGAGTTGAGATGGGCGCTGTAAGGCTGGTAGATGGTGATTAACAGCAAAACCAGAGTATTGCATCTGGTGCCCCAGCAGAAGCGCTACTGGCTATGAGGCAGAGGGCTGCTGGCCTCTGTCCACCCTTAGAGTTAGATCCAGGGAGTCCGAAGGATGACCTCAGTGAGATGTTTCCCCAGCAGCAGATATTCCCACCGGGAATGGAGAAAGCAATTCTCCCTCCCAAGCACTTCGACCCTACCTCAGTGTTTATATGCCCCACAAGAAACGCTGGTGATGGAGCAGAGCGCCGCTGGCCTCTGCCCACCCTCAGAATTGGATCTGGAGAGTCCGAGAGATGAACTGATCTTGTGAACTGTTTCCCCAACAGCAGATTTCCCCAGTAGCAGATATCCCCACCATGAGTGGAGAAAGGCATTCTACCTCCCCAGCAATTAGACACTACCCCAGTTTTCCCCTTCCCAGCAGAAGCGCTGGCGACGGAGCAGAGCGCCGCTGGCCTCTACCCACCCTCAAAGTTGGATCCAGGGAGTCTAAGGGATGACCTCAGTGAACTGTTTCCCCAGCAGCCGATATCCCCACCGGGAGTGGAGAAAGCAATTCTCCCTCCCAGCAATGGGACACTACCCCAGTGTTTATCCCCCCAGCAGAAGCACTTGCTACAGAGCAGAGTCCCGCTGGCCCCTGCCAAGCCCTCAGTATGTTTTTGGAGGGTTTGGGAGACAGTCCCTGTCAGAACAAATAACTAAATAAATTGTTAGTGCGCTAATATCAAACCTTAATATAATAATGTGCCAAAAAAATCACTAGATCAATAAATAGAAAATATATAAAAATACATGTACTGTATATGGAGAACCATTAATTAATACTTCATAATGCGTGCACCATGTATATATATGGATGGAAATATGAGCAATATTATTTAAAAAAATTACAATCCTTATATCCGCAAGACAGCTTCTAATGGGATGGATGGATGGATCACAGGTATGATCGGTTGCATGCAATCGTAACACTTCCTCAGTATAGTGACTTCCAATCAAGTTAAAAACTTCACATAAGTCCCATCCTGCAGTCTCCTATATCAAGTCCGCAAACACCATGCCCAAAACAAACTTTAATCGCTGTTCCATGTATATCTCTTATGTTTTGCTCTCTAAGCTCTTGCTCTTCTTAATTCACATTTACCATGAAAGAGAAAAGACAAGGCATAGTGTGGTACTGCAGTCACAAATAGACTAATAATTACTCATCGACTGACTCACAAAACCTCTCTATTTGGAGCATAGATTGATGTCAAATATCAGATTGTACACCTCCTCACAGCCTCCCCGTGCTTCTGGACACCGTAGGCTTGGCATCACTGGCCCCTCCTCCCGACGCATTGCATCACAGGTCACGTGACATTCTCAAGTGAAATGAGCCTTGTGACGCTCATGGGGGACTTTTAAATCGCTTTTTGTTGTACGGTTGCCATAGTGACTCTGCAGGGATCATTGTATCATCATGCCACCCTCCTTTAAGCTCCCAGCACAAGCTTAAGCATGAAACAAAATACAATCCTTGCCACAAAGTGTACATATAGAAGTTACAATCATTTTAAATGTCGAAATGTTCATTGCATTTTATCGTTCGGAACACAGCTATTTAATAATAATAAATCTTAAAATCACAAATAAGGAACAATATATAAAGATAAAATAAATGTAACAATGGAAAAAATAAAAAATAAAAATAAAAATAAATAAAAATAAAATAAAAAATAAATATGAAAATAAAAATGAAAATAAAAATGAAAATAAAAATGAAAATGCAAATAAAGATGTAGAAGTATTGATACCCAATTAACCTTAATATCTTGGCAGAATGATTACTAATGGTACTTAATTGGCTCACAAGTTTATACTGAATAATTTATTTAGGATTCATGTACCCCTATACACTTCCCCAATTATTTAGTGGGTATCGATTGAGCCCTCTCAGATACCTTAAAAATCCGCAAATAGTGAACAATAAACAAAATTCTTTAGACAGGTTTTTAACCACTTCAGCTCCGGACCAATAAATACCTTAAGGACCAGAGGTCTTTTTGCAATTTCGCACTGCGCTGCTTTAACTGGTAATTGCGCGGTCATGCAATATTGCACCCAAACGAAATTTGCGTCCTTTTCTTCCCACAAATAGAGCTTTCTTTTGATGGTATTTGATTGCCTCTGCGATTTTTATTTTTTGCGATATAAATGGAAAAAGAGCGAAAATTTTGAAAAAAAATTATATTTTCTTCTTTTTGTTATAAGAAAAATCGAATAAACTAAATTTTAGTCATACATTGAGGGCAAAATTTATTCAGCCACATGTCTTTAGTAAAAAAAATGTCAATAAGCGTATATTTTTTGGTTTGCGCAAAAGTTATAGCGTCTACAAACTAGAGTACATTTTCTGGAATTTACACAGCTTTTAATTTATGACTGCCTATCTCATTTCTTGAGGTGCTAAAATGGCAGGGCAGTACAAACCCCCCCCAAATGACCCCATTTTGGAAAGTAGACACCCCAAGGAAACTGCTGATGGGTATGTTGAGCCCATTGAATATTTATTTTTTTTGTCCTAAGGGATTGAATAATGACAAAAAAAAAAAAAGTACAAAAAGTTGTCACTAAATGATATATTGCTCACACATGCCATGGTTATATGTGGAATTGCACCCCAAAATATATTCCGCTACTTCTCCCGAGTACGGGGATACCACATGTGTGGGACTTTTTGGGAGTCTAGTCGCGCACGGCATCCCGAAAACCAATCACCACCTTCAGGATTTCTAAGGGTGCAAATTTTTGATTTCACCCCTCACTACCTATCACAGTTTCGAAGGCCATAAAAAGCCAAAATAGCACAAAACCCCCCAAAATGACCCCATTTTGGAAAGTAGACACCCCAAGCTATTTACTGAGAGGCATGTTGAGTCCATGGAATATTTTATATTTTGCCACAAGTTGCGGGAATATTACAAACTTTTTTTTTTTTGCACAAAGTTGTCACTAAATGATATATTGCTCACACATGCTATGGGCATATGTGAAATGACACCCCAAAATACATTCTGCTGCTTCTCCTGAGTACAGGGATACCACATGTGTGGGACTTTTTGGGAGCCTAGCCGCGTACGGGACCCCGAAATCCAAGCACCGCCTTCAGGATTTCTAAGGGCATAATTTTTTTATTTTACTCCTCACTACCTATCACTACCTATCACAGTTTTGACGGCCATAAAATGCCAAGATGGCACAAAACCCCCCCAAATGACCCCATTTTGGAAAGTAGACACCCCAAGGAAACTGCTGATGGGTATGTTGAGCCCATTGAATATTTATTTTTTTTGTCCTAAGGGATTGAATAATGACTAAAAAAAAAAAAAAAAAAATGTACAAAAAGTTGTCACTAAATGATATATTGCTCACACATGCCATGGTTATATGTGGAATTGCACCCCAAAATATATTCCGCTACTTCTCCCGAGTACGGGGATACCACATGTGTGGGACTTTTTGGGAGTATAGTCGCGCACGGCATCCCGAAAACCAATCACCACCTTCAGGATTTCTAAGGGTGCAAATTTTTGATTTCACCCCTCACTACCTATCACAGTTTCGAAGGCCATAAAAAGCCAAAATAGCACAAAACCCCCCAAAATGACCCCATTTTGGAAAGTAGACACCCCAAGCTATTTACTGAGAGGCATGTTGAGTCCATGGAATATTTTAAATTTTGCCACAAGTTGCGGGAATATTACAAACTTTTTTTTTTTTGCACAAAGTTGTCACTAAATGATATATTGCTCACACATGCTATGGGCATATGTGAAATGACACCCCAAAATACATTCTGCTGCTTCTCCTGAGTACAGGGATACCACATGTGTGGGACTTTTTGGGAGCCTAGCCGCGTACGGGACCCCGAAATCCAAGCACCGCCTTCAGGATTTCTAAGGGCATAATTTTTTTATTTTACTCCTCACTACCTATCACTACCTATCACAGTTTTGACGGCCATAAAATGCCAAGATGGCACAAAACCCCCCCAAATGACCCCATTTTGGAAAGTAGACACCCCAAGGAAACTGCTGATGGGTATGTTGAGCCCATTGAATATTTATTTTTTTTGTCCTAAGGGATTGAATAATGACTAAAAAAAAAAAAAAAAAATGTACAAAAAGTTGTCACTAAATGATATATTGCTCACACATGCCATGGTTATATGTGGAATTGCACCCCAAAATATATTCCGCTACTTCTCCCGAGTACGGGGATACCACATGTGTGGGACTTTTTGGGAGTATAGTCGCGCACGGCATCCCGAACACCAATCACCACCTTCAGGATTTCTAAGGGTGCAAATTTTTGATTTCACCCCTCACTACCTATCACAGTTTCGAAGGCCATAAAAAGCCAAAATAGCACAAAACCCCCCAAAATGACCCCATTTTGGAAAGTAGACACCCCAAGCTATTTACTGAGAGGCATGTTGAGTCCATGGAATATTTTATATTTTGCCACAAGTTGCGGGAATATTACAAACTTTTTTTTTTTTGCACAAAGTTGTCTCTAAATGATATATTGCTCACACATGCTATGGGCATATGTGAAATGACACCCCAAAATACATTCTGCTGCTTCTCCTGAGTACAGGGATACCACATGTGTGGGACTTTTTGGGAGCCTAGCCGCGTACGGGACCCCGAAATCCAAGCACTGCCTTCAGGATTTCTAAGGGCATATTTTTTTTATTTTACTCCTCACTACCTATCACTACCTATCACAGTTTTGACGGCCATAAAATGCCAAGATGGCACAAAACCCCCCCCAATGACCCCATTTTGTAAAGTAGACACCCCAAGGAAACTGCTGATGGGTATGTTGAGCCCATTGAATATTTATTTTTTTTGTCCTAAGGGATTGAATAATGACTAAAAAAAAAAAAAAAAAAAAAATGTACAAAAAGTTGTCACTAAATGATATATTGCTCACACATGCCATGGTTATATGTGGAATTGCACCCCAAAATATATTCAGCTACTTCTCCCGAGTATGGGGATACCACATGTGTGGGACTTTTTGGGAGTCTAGTCGCGTACGGCACCCCGAAAACCAATCACCACCTTCAGGATTTCTAAGGGTGCAAAGGCCATAAAATGCCAAAATAGCACAAAACCCCCCCAAATTACCCCATTTTGGAAAGTAGACACCCCAAGCTATTTACTGAGAGTCATGTTGTCTGAACGAAAAAAAAGAGATTGATCGGTGGGTATGCCCACCATTAGATACCTCCCTTCATCCACCCACTTCTAATGATGGACATACATGCACCATTTATATATGCCGAAGCATGGGGGCATCCTCCCGCAAAAAAGTTATGCCGCGTACATACGTTCAAACTTTTCCATGGGCAAGCCCCCTGTCGGAATTTTGACCGTATGTACGCGGCATTAGGAGCAAAATCACTCCTCCACCCCTTATGCCCCCATGCTTCGGCATATATGCTCTTTTTTAACTGTGGTGGTGAAATCACCGCCTACAGCACTGGAGTCACGGCTTTATGTATCGTGGGAGCAAACGCTGTTGCTGTCAAGATAAATAAATCCGCGCTGCAGCTGAATGGCGTACCTGCTAAGCAAATTATGGTTAACGTTAAAACAAAGTAACATCCCAGTAAAACCTTACCATACCATACCTGCAAAGCAATTGCCAAAAAAAAACTGTAAAAAATAAAACATTTTTTAACACAACCTGTGCCTAAAATATATATATGCCGAAGCATGGGGGCATCCTCCCGCAAAAAAGTTATGCTGCGTACATACGTTCAAACTTTTCCACGGGCAAGCCCTCCGTCGGAATTTTGACCGTATGTACGCGGCATTAGGAGCAAAATCACTCCTCCACCCCTTATGCCCCCATGCTTCGGCATATATGCTCTTTTTTAACTGTGGTGGTGAAATCACCGCCTACAGCACTGGAGTCACGGCTTTATGTATCGTGGGAGCAAACGCTGTTGCTGTCAAGATAAATAAATCCGCGCTGCATCTGAATGGCGTACCTGCTAAGCAAATTATGGTTAACGTTAAAACAAAGTAACATCCCAGTAAAACCTTACCATACCATACCTGCAAAGCAATTGCCAAAAAAAACAGTAAAAAATAAAACATTTTTTAACACAACCTGTGCCTAAAATATATATATGCCGAAGCATGGGGGCATCCTCCCGCAAAAAAGTTATGCTGCGTACATACGTTCAAACTTTTCCACGGGCAAGCCCTCCGTCGGAATTTTGACCGTATGTACGCGGCATTAGGAGCAAAATCGCTCCTCCACCCCTTATGCCCCCATGCTTTGGCATATATGCTCTTTTTTAACTGTGGTGGTGAAATCACCTCCTACAGCACTGGAGTCGCGGCTTTATGTATCATGGGAGCAAACGCTGTTGCTGTCAAGATAAATAAATCCACGCTGCAGCTGAATGGCGTACCTGAAAACATGAAAAATGGTTAACAATAACACAGTAAACAGTAAAGTATAAAAAATTTGAGAGAAGAGAGAGAGAGAGAGAGAGAGAGAGAGAGAGAGAGAGAGAACAATAAAACGACAACTATTTTTGGTTTTTATATTTTATATTTTTTTTGTTTTTTTTATTTTACTTTTTTTTTGTTTTTTTTTTATACACTTTTTTTTGAACTGTAAACTGTAACTGTAACGGTTCGGGTCTCTCAAAATGCGATGGCATCTTGGGAGACCCTGTGTAAGTGTGCCTAGCCTGTGAAATGCTGTACCCTACGCTAATACTTCACTAGTGTGTGGTAGCGTTCAAAACACTCACCCTGACAAAGACCAGGATTGCCAGGACAGCGTGGACAATAAGAACGGGTGTCACGCCTATATCCGCGCTTGCTACAGACACGACATCTTTTTTGGGGGGCTCGTTGGGTAGGGGTACTCGGGAGGACATAAGAATAATGCCTCTCATGCAGCCGGCTTACTGCATTTGGTTGGGAATGGTGAGGTACAGAACCGTCTGGAAACAGAAGCTCTGTGACAACCTCTCTTTGGAAGAAAAGAAAGGTTAATGTTCCGCCTGAAGTTTTGTATAGCACAAAAGCATTCAGCAAAGCCAATTGAAATAAGTAAGCAGACACTTTTTTGTACCAGCGTCTGGTCTTACGGGAAGTTAGATACGGCGCCAACATCTGGTCATTGAGGTCCACCCCTCCCATATTTTTGTTATATTCGTGGACACAGAGGGGTTTCTCCACAATACCAGTCGCCGTAGAAATTTGGACCGTCGTGTCTGCATGAAGGGAGGTAAGAACGAAAACATTCTTATTATCCCTTCACTTCATAGCGAGCAAATTATTACACCAATAGCAGGCTCTCTCCCCCAGCCTAAGACGGGAATCTACAAGCCGCTGGGGAAAGCCCCGGCGATTAGGTCGCACGGTGCCACATGCTCCAATCTGATTATCAAATAAATGACTAAACAGTGGCACGCTGGTGTAATAGTTGTCCACGTACAAGTGGTACCCCTTTCCGAATAAGGGTGACACCAATTTCCACACTATCTTGCCAGCGCTTCCTATGTAATCAGGGCAGTTCTCTGGCTCTACGTAACTATCTTTACCCTCATAAACCATAAAGCTCCATGCATAGCCTGTGGCCCTGTCACAGCACTTATAGAGCTTGACCCCGTATCTGGTACGCTTGTTGGGAATGTACTGTTTGAATGACAAGCGACCAGTAAACTTAACCAGGGACTCATCAACGCAGACAACTTTTTGGGGAGTAAACAAGTCTGCAAAACGTTGGTTGAAGTGGTTTATGAGGGGCCGAATTTTGTAGAGCCGATCGTATTCAGGGTCTCCACGTGGACGACAAAGTTCATTGTCACTGAAGTGCAAGAACCGCAAGATCTGCTCGTATCGTTTCCTGGACATGGAGTTAGAGAACACGGGCATGTGGTCAGCCGGATGCGTGGACCAATAAGCCCGCATCCGCATAAATTTATGTGTGCCCATGTTGAGGGAAAGGCCCAAAAACGTCTTAAATTCGGAAACCGTAACTGGTTTCCATTCTCTGGCAAGAGACGGCAACTGGGGATTAGCGGCGATGCGTTGACCAGCATATAAATTGGTTTGGTCCACAATAGATCTATAGAGATCTTCCGTGAGATACAGAGAATAAAAATCGAGTGGCGTAAAATCATCTGTATCCACCTGAATACCGGGTTGGGCAGTGAATGGGGGAAGTACGGGTTCTGCAGAAGTGGTGGGCACCCAATCAGGATTGGCGAATTCTGCAGGAAGGGCACTATGGGTACGACGGGCCTGTCTTTGTCTTCTTCTTGGTGGCAGCGGGACACTACTTGTGCTTGCCACCTCGCCAGCTTGAACTGCACTTATGGGACTCGCCACGTCACCACGTGATACTGCAGTGCTGGATGTACGTCCAGGGTGTACTAGGCCGCTGGTGCTTGCCAGTTCACCAAAAGGATGAGCGGCGCTAGTACTGGCTCTATACTCCATACGAGGGACTTGCGGTTCCTGCACCTCAACAACATCAGAAAATCGGGGTCGGGTACGCCTGACAATAGCAGGGACCTCTTCTTCGTCGTCAGAGCTATGTGACATGGAGGCGCTGTCCTCTACAGGTTCGTATTCTGAGCCTGAATCTGACAGATCAGTGTCTTCCTCTTCACTATCTGTCATGCTCAGAAACGTGTAGGCCTCTTCACTAGTGTACCTTCGCTTTGCCATTTTGGGCTCTAAATTTAGGGGTACAGTAGTGAGACTCACAGGTAAAAAAGCACCTAGCCTGTCAGCGACTGTATAAAACGCTACCAAAAAAAACTGTTAGCGATCGCAGGGATCAGGCCTGACTCTGCGAACGCTGCAGTTATGTGTGTTGTGTTTTGTAAGTGACAGTGATCGATCGATACTGCACTTGGGTGGGCTGGGCTGGGCTGGGCTGGGCAGAGGGGCAAAACGCAGGTGCTAGCAGGTATCTGGGCTGATCCCGCTAACAATGCGTTTTTTTAGAACCCTAAATTGCTGGGCACGCTAGTATAGATCTGATCAGATCAGATATTGATCTGTTCGGATACTATACCACTAAGGGAGGTGTATGCTTTGCGCGTGTGTGTTAGCGGTGCTGGCACTAACCTAGCACTGCCTGGGGCGACGCAGACCCTTTCTGACCCTAAAACCAAATTTATATCACCCGCCGGGTGATCAGGGGTTAAAACCTTTATTGGGTATTTATATGGGGGTACCTGAAGCTTTATAAAAAGCTGACGGGGAACCTAAATAACTAAATAACTAACTGGCTAACCAGCGTCACCAGTGACACTTATGCAGCGATCGCTGGTGAAAGGGTTAACTCTAGGGGCAATCAAAGGGTTAAAACCTTTATTAGGTTATATATCGGGGTACCTAACGGTATAAAAACCTGGCGTTGAACCTAAAAAAAAAACTAGCTTCCTAGCGGGACCAGTGACACTATTGCAGCGATCAGAAAAACGATCGCTTAGTGACACTGGTAAAAGAGGGTGAAAGGGTTAACTGGGAGGGCAATCAAGGGGTTAAACCTTTATTAGGGGGGGGTAGGGGGCTACCCTGGACCTAAAGGGGCCTAACACTAGCTGCCCTGACACTTTTTACAGTCACAACTGACACTAAATGTAGTGATCAATAAATAAATGAACACTGCATTAGTGACACTGTGACTGGGGGGGGGCGGGGGGCCGATCGGGGGGTGATCGGGGGGTGACTGGGGTGAAATGTGTGCCTGTGTGTACCTATGTGTCAGTGGACTGTTGGTGCACTTACTTGAATGTCTTCACTCCTCGCTGTCCGGTTCAAAAAGACCGCCACGAGGAGTGTGACATCACTTCCTCCTCCTGTGTTTACATTTTCACAGGGGAGGAAGTTCGTCACTGGCCAGGAGCGATCGAGAGGGGATGGGCGGAAACCAACGGCCATCCCCTCATCGCCGATCGCTCCGACACCGAAAGGGACCGCCGTATCTAGCGGGAGGGGGTCCGATCGGACCCCCCACCCGCTAGAAGGCATTCACATACATTTACGTGATTGTGCCTGCCTGTGCCATTGTGTTGACGTACATTGGCAATACGGCGGTCCTCAAGTGGTTAAAAAAATATTATAAAATAATTAAAAACAAATAACTAGAAATCAGATATAAAACAATTTAAATCAAAATCAATATTGAGGCCCAAAGGCCCAAAACTATTGATTTTGAAAATCCAGCGTGATTCCATTTTGCTAAGCTCCCTAATTTTGTGGCTTCCCCTCCAATGGGGTTTATACTTTTCTATACCCTAAAACGTTAGATGAGCCGGATTTTTATTGTGCACTTCTGCAAAATGGCGAGAGACACTGTGTTTACGAAAACCAGCTTTAATATTCTGTACGTGTTCACGTAATCTTTTCCAGAGAGGGCGTTTAGTTCTTCCTATGTATTGCAGGGAGCAGGAACATTCCAACATGTACACTACCCCCTCTGTGCGTCACAAGATAAAATCCTTTATGTTATATTCCTTTTTTGTAGTATTCGATATGAATTTATTGCATTTTTGTCCCTTCTGTTTCGTATTGCACCATGCATAGCATTTCTTACATAGGTAAATACTCTTTCCTTGGAAGAAAACCATATTTTGCCTGCTTGGTGCATCCGGTAAATTCTTCACTATCAAATCTCCTAATGTGCTGGCTCTTCTGTAAATAAACCTTGTTTTTTCTTTTAAAAGTTAACTTAATTCTGTATCAGCTCACAAAAGTGGCCAGTGCTTTTTATCTGTTCAATTTTCTTATGCTGTGCATTATAATTAAGTATCATGGGGGGACCCTGATTCCTTTCCGATACCTTTTTCTCTTTATCCACAATGAGAGTTTCTCTCTGTGTTCCCAATACTTCTTTGATTTTGTTTTTTATGATCGTACCCTTTTTCAATAATTTTTTTTCCAATTTGTTGAGCCTGTTCAGCGAATACCTGTATGCTACTGCAATTTCTTGTAATACTAATCATTTATCCCTTGGGGATATTGATAAGCCATGGATCATAATGGCAGCTATCTGTTGGAATATAGCTATTTCTTTCTAATGGTTTGAAGTAGGTTTTTGTGGTCAAACCATTTTTTTCCAACATTACTTCTAAATCCAGGAATTTTACACTGGTGCTGCTGATTTCATACGAGAGTTTTATATTTTTACGATTGTTATTTAGGTTATCAAATAACTGTGTTAAACTCTCTTGGTCTCCTTTCCATATGACAATACAGTCATCTATAAATCTCCTAAATAAGACCAATTGCTTGGGTGGGTTAGCATATAACGTTTCTTCTTCCCACTTCCCCATGAAAATATTAACAACACTAGGGGCATATTTAGCCCATCCCTATTCCATTCAATTGGCGGTAATACTCCATATTATACCAGAAATAGTTGTGCTGCAAAACATACGCTAAGCACCTTAGAATAAATCTCTTTTGTTTGGATACCAAATTTCCATATGTGTCCATGGCCCATTTCGTAGCTTCTATGGCATCCGTATGTGCAATATTTGTGTATAATGATGTTACATCTGCAGTTGCAATCAGATACTTTTCCTCTGGCTGAATTTCCACATTCTCCAAAATTTGCAATAAATGTTTTGTATCCCTCAAATATGATTTTGTATATGGGACTAGTGGTTGGATAAAATTGTCCACATATTCTCCCAATCTAGAATTGATCGCTTGTATTCCATTTATTATGGGCCTACCTGGTGGTGATGTCAGATTTTTATGAATCTTAGGCACCGTGTATATAACAGGTACTCTGCAGGTGTCTGGTATCAAATACTTCTCCTCCTTCTTAGTTAAAATACCTTTCATCTTTCCTTTTTGTATTAATTCATTCAATTCAATCTTATATTCCTTAGTAGGATTGTATTTTAACTTTATATATGTATTTGTGTCACTTAACTGGCCTAATAACTCAGCATTATAGTATTCCTTAGATAGTACGACAATAGCTCCCCCTTTGTCTGCTGGTCGTATTACCACTTTCTTATTTTCCTCAAGCTCCTTTATACCTCTCTTAATTTTGTGTCCTTTTAATTCTTAAACTTTCAATATCCCGGACCACCATTTTATTAAAAATTTGAATATGTTCATTATTTAGCACTTGTGGATTAAATACTGATTTATTTCTTAATAAATGTTTTATTCCTCCATCTTCATTCGCAATCCTTCTCATTTCTGCATCCCTTCTCTCTATTTCCACTGTTTTATTCAACATGTATTTTTGGAAGTTCAATTTCCTAGTCTATTTCTGTAAGTCCACATATGTTTCAAATTTATTGAGACTTTTCCTGGGGGCAAATTTTAAACCTTTATCCAGTGTTATTAACTCTGATCTTGTAAGTTCAAGACCACTCAGATTGTAGATACCCTCCCAAATTATTCTCTTTTTTTTGGCCTTGAGTCCCTGTCAGAAGTCGCCCCAGCAGCTGGTCACAGAACCGGGAGGGGGGAAACCCCTTCACCTTTGGCTGAACTCTACCTTTATGTCCCCCCCAGCAGAAGCACTGGCTACGGGTCAGAGCGCTGTTGGTCTCTGCCCAGCATCAGAAAAAGACATGGAGAGTCTGGGAGATAGTCCTCGAAAGATGCACCCCAAGGTGTAGTTACCACCTGGTAACTACACCAGGAGGAAAGCAAGTACTTCTAACTCCCCAACAGCTTAGCACTACCAGCCTATGTTCCCTACCAGCTGAAGCACTGGCCTTGAGGCAGAGGATTATTCACCTTTCCCCAATACTGGCAACCCAGCCCCAGATCATGAGAGTGTGGACAGCCGGTCCTGCTCTGCAACGGCTGTTTTTATTCACAGGAGACTGTATGTGCAGTTTTGCTCCCCAGGGCCAGAGTCATACTGTTTCTTTTTCTCTTTGCCTGGGGTGGGAATTTGTGACTAAAGCAGGTCCAGACCAATTGAGACCAGTTGAGAGTCAGGGACCTGGTTAGTCTCTTTTTAAAAGGGGAGAAATGTGACAGAACCCACTGTCACTTTGTTGTTTTTGAGGGGGCTCTGGGCTGGCCTACTTCCCAAAGATTTTGGCCCAGAAGAGACTGAGAGACTTGGGGACAAAATGGCATTGAGATAACCTAATGTAAGGCTGTATCCCTTTTCCCCCACCCCCACCCCCTGTTGGTGTGTTTAATTGTGTTGGGTCATGGCACATAGACAAAGGTCTGGAGACACCTCCCAGCAGGGGATGTGTAAGGAAGGGCTGCCTGCTTATCATAATCACTTTATGTGTTTCAACTGTAGTTGTTTGAATATACAAGTGTTGAGTTTCCAATGGTTCTTCCTTGTCCCCTACCCCCACTATCACAAATCTAAGGGGAGTGTCCCTAACTGTGTTTAAAAGTGTATGTTTGGTATGTAATAAAGAGATTATGCTCTGCATATTTAACCCTCAACACCTGTGTGGCTTGTCTCACAATTGAGGAGTTAAGGGCTGGTTATGGCGAGTCTGCAGGCTGCGTGTGCGACAGGAGAAACAGATCTGGCAGAGGTTCCCATATGGGGTATCTGAAACCCGTCACAATAGGGAACCCTATGACAGAATTAAGAAAAAAAATCGGCATGGGCCCCCCCCCCCCCCCCCATTCCATACCAGGCCCTTCAGGTCTGGCATAGCTTTTAAGGGGAAATACCAAATGCTAAAATGTAAAAAAATATTGTTTCGGGACACCCCAAAATCCATATCAGACCCTTATCTAAGCAAGCAGCCTGATAGGCCAGGATGGAGGGGGGCTCGCTCGTCCACACCAGGCTGCTTGCCCTGAACGTGGAGAGGATGCTTTGAGGAGTCTGCTGATGGGGACAAGGGCCTCATCTCAACAACTCTGGCCCAGTGATTGTGGCGGCCTGCAGGCGGGGGGCTTATCAGAATCTGGAAGCCCCCTTTAACAAAAGGGAAAGCATGCGATTTTGTGCACATTCCTGCAATGCACAAGAGTGCAGGTATCCTCACATTTTAAAACTTGAGCAAATGACTCAAGTACATTATATTTTAGTAGATTTTAGATGTGACTTCTGTGAGTCGCACAGAATCACATGACAAGGGAAATCACATGGCTTTCAATGATATTCCTTCACATCAATACAATTCAGCACAGTGTGTTTTTTGGAAAAGGTTCCTGTACTACTTTGATGCGATTTCAGCTCTACTTTGGCCCCATCTACAAACCTTATCAAAGTTACATCCAAGCTGCATCAAAATAGCACAACATAATCCCTTTGAAAGTTGAATAAAAATTATATAGCAGCAGTGTGAACCTAACCTTAAAATTGTTCATTCTAAAATATTATTGAACAAATGCAATTTGTTCCAAATTTGAAAAAAAAACTGAGATTGACACTGTCAAGTTACCAAAAATATAATTTCTACTAAGGTTTACTGAAGCAATCTTTGAACTTAGGAAAAGATAGCATAATAGGTTTAATTACCTATTTCTGTCTTTGGATTTGATAGCTCACATATAATATTCTCCAGCTGCATTGATCTTTACTAATTAACCTTACAATATTATTCCAAGTCATTACCCTTCTTTTTAATTGTAGATTACTTCAACATACTTTAGGACTACAGATGGCAACTGCACTTTTGTGCCATCCTGACCACTATGCAGTGATAAGAATGCCATTACCAGCAAGAAACCATTTTATTGATGACATTTTAAAGACAAAACTCTGTGTGTAAGATTTTAGGATTTAGAACATAGAAAGAAGGATTATGGCAATACCGGAGGCCATAATGTGTACAAACATTATATGGCTAATTATGTAACATTACCAATGTTTCAGCTTCAAACTTGGTTTGCTATAAAAATATGATTATTATTGTGTCAGAAAATTATATAAGACAAAATCTGTTACAAAGAAATGTACCTCTGTGAGAAGTTCCAGATGGAAAATGCTGTGCTGCATACTAATTTAAAAGCAGTTAAAGGGTAAGTCTACTTTTGTGGGAAAAAAATAGCAAATAAAAAAAAATATATTATATCACGTACAATTGCGACACAAGTCATATTGTAATTGAATGTTATTAAAAATTTAAATCCAAATAGCGTTAAGCTGTTACTAAACTTGTATACATGTTTAGTAACAGCGCAACACTATTTGCTTTTGGATTTATGTGTTTGAGTGGTTGTGTGTAATACAGTGCAGCTGTTTATTAATTATTTATTTGAGTATCACACACACAGCGCAGATCATTTTTTCCTTTTTGTTATTGAGAAATGCCTTTCCATTTCAATCTGCAACGCATTCTGTACATAAGTGCTTTGCAGACCCCCCACCCCATCACCCCACCACCAAAGAAATGTAATTTCTTTCTTGTGTGACTGGCTTACTGATTTTCCCAGAAGTTTGTAGTAAGATATAAGTCGGATTTTGAGCATTCCCTGCAACAAAAATATCATCTTTGGTGAGATACTCCCAAACTAAATCAAGTCTACAGAGATACAGACATTGACACTTTCCTCATTGCCTGAAAGTGCAGCAGCTGTTTGAAAATTTTAAAAATCACCCCTATTCCCATTAATTTCACACATGGACACAGACTAACAAACAGCTGTTTCTTCAGCATATAAAAAAGTATGAATCTTTAACAAAGTTTGTTAAAATCCTTGCAATGTACATAGATAACTCACAGGGGATAGTTTTTTCTCAACAAAAATGGAGCTACTCTTGAAGATTAAAGTGTCTGTAAGCCTCAGAAATGAAAAATGGACAAAGCATATCCCTCTATAATTTATACTACCCTTAATCAAATAGCACCTAGTGTGGAATCACAAGAGATGCCCCCCTCCAGTACACAGCTGGTGATTGACAGCTTCAGTTGTGCATATTTCCCTTTCCCTCCACTCAAGTCTCAGGTTACACTCAGTTCTCCTGTTGACAATAATTTTTGACCCTCTCTCTCCTGTTGACCCTTGACAATCTGACCCATTTTGTCTTGATGTGAATATAAAGTGACAAGTGTTGGCGCCAGAATATCTATACAAAATAAAGTTGAGTTGCCCGTTTAAAAGTGGATAAACCACTCTAAATAAGTGAATGTGATTTAGGCTGGGTTCACACCATCGCCACATGTGGCTCCAAGCAGGGGTCCAGTGTGTCCTGGTTCACTGTTACAGGCCTGATTTCAGCCCATATTTTTGGCTGAATTCGGAACTGAAACAGACCAAAAGATGTACACGGCACCTGTGCAAATTCGCACTGGACCTGGAGATATGTGAACCGGCTTCATAGAGAATCAGACAAAATCTTCTGCTATTGCGAATTGGATGGGAGGAAACGGCATCCAATTCACAATATTGTGAACCTAGCCTAAAGGTTGTGGTGCTACCTCATAATGTGAACCTTCGTCTTTCAACATATGTGATATACTCATTTACTCAAAACATATAACAACAAAATACAGAAAAGATTTTTGTAAAGTGAATATAAAAATATATTTTTAATTGAATTTAACCGCTTCCTGCCCGCCCTATAGCCGAATGACGGCTATAGAGCAGGCGCTTTCGTCCGGGAGGCCGTCCCTGGATGTCCTAGTGTTTACTTCAGCAATGCGCGCAGCCGCAAGCACGCATCGGGGAAGTTTTGTGTTTGCCGTGTCTCCCAGAGACAGGCAAACACAGATCGCTGTAAACAGCCAATCACAGCGGCCGTTTACAGCGCGATCGGCGTGTCCAATGTGAGATGATCAGTGCCGCTCTCCCTCCTCACACAGACAGCGTGTGAGAGGGGAGAGATGAACGGCTGCAGTGGCCGTAAGTGAAAAAAAAGTCAAAAAGTGCCATCCGCCTCAGTGCCATCCGCCCTAGTGCCATCCTCCCCCAGTGCCATCCTCCCCCAGTGCCATCCGCCCCAGTGCCATCCACCCCAGTGCCATCCTCCCCAGTGCTACCTGCCCCCAGTGCCACCTGTTAGTGCTATCTGTCCCCAGTGCTATTTGTCCCCAGTGCCATCTGTCATCAGTGCCACGTATAAGTGCCATCTGTCATCAGTGCCACGTGTCATCAGTGCCACATAGTGCCGCGTGTCATCAGTGCCACATAGTGCCATCTGTCATCAGTGCCACGTGTCATCAGTGCCACATAGTGCCACGTGTCATCAGTGCCACATAGTGCAATCTGTCATCAGTGCCACATATTAGTGCCATCTGTCATCAGTGCCACATATCAGTGCCATTTATCATCAGTGCCACCTGTCAGTTTCACGTGCCATCTGTTGTCAGTGTCACGTGTCATCAATGCCACTTATCAGTGCCATCTGTCATCAGTGTCACGCATCATCGGTGCCACGTATTAGTGCCATCTGTCATCGGTGCCACGTATTAGTGCCATCTGTCATCAGTGCCACGTATTAGTGCCATCTAGCATCAGTGCTACGTATTAGTGCCACGTGTCATCAGTGCCACGTATAAGTGCCATCTGTCATCCGTGCCACGTATAAGGGCCATCTGTCATCAGTGCCACATATTAGTGCCATCTGTCATCAGTGCCACGTGTCATCAGTGCCACGTATAAGTGTCATCATTGCCACGTATCAGTGCCATCTGTCATCATTGTCACGTGTCATTGTCCTGGTGCTCCAGGGCCTTCAAAAGTGTAATAGGTAGTCAACAGGATGTGTAATTTATGCTCCTAGAACACGTAACGGTGCTCCCTGCATGTTGGGCCTCTCTATGTGGCCAGGCTGTGAAAAAGTCCCACACATGTGGTATTGCAATACTCAGATGAGTAGCAGATTTTTTTGGGGGTGTCATTTGTGGTATACACATGCCACGTGAGAGAAATAACCTATTACAATGACAATTTTGTGGAAAAAAAATAGAAAAATCTTAATTTTGCAAAGAATTGTGTGAAAAAAATGACAACATCAAAAAGCTCACCATTCCTCTTACTAAATACATTGGAATGTCTACTTTCCAAAAAGGGGTCATTTGGGGGGTATTTGTACTTTCCTGACTTGTTCGGGTCACAAGAAGTGAGATAGGCCACCAGTACATCAGATGTGATCAATTTTGTATGATTCACACCACAGCTTGTAGACTCTCTAACTTTCACAAAGACCAAATAATATCCACTAATTTGGGTTATTTTTACCAAAGATATGTAGCAGTATAAATTGTGGCCAAAATTTTTTGGACGAAAAATTTATAATTTGCATAGTTTTGTCACAGAAACAAAGAAATATGCGTTTTTTTTTCAAATTTTCGGTCTTTTTTCATTTATAGCGCATAAAATAAAAACCCCAGAGGTGATCAAATACCACCAAAAGAAAGCTCTATTTGTGGGAAAAAAAGGACAAAAAATTAATTTGGGTACAGTGTTTCATGACTGAGTAATTGTCATTCAAAGTATGAGAGCACTGAAAGCTGAAAATTGGTCTGGGCAGGAAGGGTGTTTAAGTGCCCAGTAAGCAAGGGGTTAATTGCTACCACGAAAACAATAGCAATCTAATTTGTCAACAGCAAAATAGGCCCAGGTGTCACCAGGAATGCTTGGTTCTTAGAACTATCTTCTTGCTCAGCTGTTTTCTTGAATTCTACATTATTAAACCCTAAGTAGCTAGTAGCTACAGATCTCAACTGTCATTGTAACTGCTGATTCTATTTCAGATATAAGAATGTCCAGTACTTGTGTTGTCAAGATAAATCATTTACACTGTGTTAACACTTTCCTTTTCATTATGTGATGTGAAAGTACAAGCTGTGTCACTCTACTGTTTTACACTCATTAAATTAAGTACCGTCTGGCTTAAGTGGAATGTGACACCTAATTTCCTACAAAGCATGATGTAAAGTGAAAGGGCCTTTCCAGCTTTTGATTTAAAGTGTATTTCCACTTTTGCAGTGGAAAAACACCTACTTTATATTTGTAGCATGCTCTCATCCATGTAGCATAACTTAAAGTGATTCTAAATGACTTTCTTTTTAAATAACACGTCATACTTACATGCTCTGTTCAATGGTTTTGCACAGTGCAGCCCCAATCCTCCTATTCTGGGGTCCCTTGCTGGTGTTCCTAGCTGCTCCCACCTACAAAATGCTGCTTGCTATGGGGGCACTCTTGTGGGCTTGAACCCAAAACCGCATAGAATGCATTCAGGTAAAAAACTTCTACCTTTAGAACCACAAGGCCTTCAGTTGAGAAACCTCTAAAAGGTAAGGAATATATATTTTTTTAATGTTTAGGTACCGTATTTATCGGCTTATAACACACACTTTTTTCCCCTTAAAATCAGAGGAAAATCGTGGGTGCGTGTTATACGCCGATCTTCCACCGTTTTGAGCCTCTGGACGGCTTTCAGCCGCCTTCGGACCTTCTTGTCAGCTTTTGCCTGCCTTCAGCCATTCTCGGCAGCCGAAAGCTGCTGAGAATGGCTGAGAGCGGGCGAAAGCTGGCGAGAACGGCTGAAGGAGGCCGAAAGCTGATGAGAATGGCTGAATGTGGCCGAGAACTACCCAGCGCTGCCAAGATATGCAGGACATCTGGCTCTGTATCTCGGCAGCACCATTTAAAAAAAAAAGCTGAAAATAAAACTGGCAAGGCTGCAATTGACACTAACAAGGGTGCAACGATGGACAAGGCTGCATGAAAAAGCTGCATATGACACTGACAAGGCTGCAATGATGGACAAGGCTGCATGACAAAGCTGCATGACAAAGCTGCATATGACACTGACAAGGCTGCAAATGATGGACAAGGCTGCATGACAAGGCTGCAAATGACACTGACAAGGGTGCAATGATGGAGAAGGCTGCAGATGGACACTGATAAGGCTGCATCGATGGGCATTTATATGTACATATTTTTTCCTTAAACGTCCCTCCTAAAAGTTTTTTTCCTTAAAATTCTCTCCTAAACTTGAGGCGCGTGTTATACGCCGATATAAATACGGTATTTTGAGTGAATGGAAACACATAACATATATGAGATATATGAGAGGTTCTTAAATTTGACAGCAAAAGTGGAAATAGATGTAGTGCAAAGGGTTGTGACCAAGTTGTCATGCTACATAATGTGATGTTCTTTAAGTAAGTGTTTGGCTCCCTCTAGTGTAATTTTAATGCTATTGAGACTTTAGTTTAGTTTCTGTGAAGCAGCGTTACAAAGCATTGTGGGAGATGTAGTTTAATAAGGAAGTGACTCTTGTGCTTTAATCAATCTGGGAACTACTGACCCACAATGCCCAGTTCACCTACCCATAATGCAAAGTCAGAGAACAGCCTGCTAGGCAAGCAGATAAAAGGACAGGTGTGGCATGCTTTCGGCCTCTCCGGATGCCATTCAACACACAGCTGGAGGTCTGGGTGTGTGTGCCCAGGGCTGGGAGCACCTGCAGCCTACAGCGGAGAGTGGATCGCCTGCCCGAGAGGGATCCTTGTGAACGACCCTGCTGATCGAACATGAGGCTCAGTCTGTGCTTCAGAGCATTTGAAGCCATCTGCACCTCAGCTATCCGGAGGAGCGATAGTGGGACCAGTGTGTGGACGAAGCTGAGGACCCAATATCGCTGGGAGTTTCCTGTGTTCCAGCCATCAGCCATCTGAAGGAGTGGTGCAGTGTGACAGAGAAAGGATCAGACTGAGAACTCAGGAAAGGAGTTCGGGAGGAATCCTACAGCACCTGGGCCTGTTGTGGTGAGTGGGCACTTGCCCAGATCAATAGAATACACTGTTTGCTTGTGAGAACTGTAGTTCCATGGAGGTGGTTCTGCTTATTCATAGGCTGTGCACAGTGGAACTCTGGGGTTTATTACAACCCATGCTGTAGAGGAGGAACTGCATTATCCTCACAGTTCACAAGGAAAAGTTACAGGAGTGTTGTTTGTTCATCTCCAATAAAGGAATTGTTTCCAGTACACTCATCATTCTAAATTCTGTTCTTTATGTTTTTCTCATGTGGATTACAAATAACTGCAGTTCTAATAAAAGGGCTAGCTGAAGAATAATTGAAGATAAAGAACGCTTGCCACTCTCAACAAAACACCAGGGTGTCATCATACTTTGTGAAAATTTCAGTCTAGGGAGAGCTCTAGTATTGGATTCAGTATTATACTGCATTACCCTCTTTATGTGAATGCAGTATAGTTGGGTCTGTTGTGTACATTGAGGCTGCAGTGGGAAGGTGCTTAATATAAGTGTGTTACAATATTGAGTATTTGTCCCACTGCGCACCTGCCTGCACATACCCATCATGACAATCATTGAGTTCTTGTTTCATGTATACATTGTCTGTCTTCTATTGTCATTCTTTATGCCTGAGTTACCACAGTGTTTATGGTGCTAAGTATCTTCTTAGTAAATTTCCTAAGTAGTTAATTGGCAACTTGTGTGAGACTCCATTCATTACTACAACTGACGAAGTGAATGGTTCCAAGGATACGGTAAATATACTGTGTAGTGTATCATTATTGTGTTTCTTTTTACTACTGGGTCTCACACTAATATTACCACATAGGTGTGCCAGAGGGGTTGAGATTGTCCTTGGGGTTGATAGGCAGGGTACAGGATTATACATATATCAGCAGCTCCTACGGGGGTAGTGCTACATACACTTTAAGTTTAGCTAGGCATTGCCCAGTTTGCATGAACGGCATCTCTTGTAATAAACAGGTTATATAGCAGTGTTGTGATGAACATATATGAGAAAATAAGCCTCAGACTGTAAATATCAAAAATGTTTTGCTTTTATTATAAGAAGTTATGCAGGCTCATGTAGCACTGAGCAGAATATGCTGGAAAAGCTCAAGGCACTATCACACACACACAAGAGATGTGTGTGTGGGCGGAGTCTACTGTGCCCATGCACATGGAGCATACTTTAGGCGGTGCATGCTCATCAATGCCCAGGGCCAGGCGGGGACTGTGGTCATGTGAAAAATAGAATTTGAACGCCTTTGGAAACCCTTTTCATCCAGGGGAAAATGTCTTTCAGTTGTATTCTGTTAAGATTTCTTGTTTTCTTTTACCTTTAATAAAAAAAAATTGAACAAGAAATATCAAACATTAAAGCGGTGTTCCGCCCCTAAAAAATGTAAAAGCCAGCAGCTACACATACTGCAGCTGCTGGCTTTTAACAATAGGATACGTACCTGTCCTGGAGTCCAGTGATGTCGGCACCGCAGCTGATGTTTCCATCAGCTGTTGGGTGCTGCTGCCGCCATTGCGATTAAGGGTACCCGGCAGTGTAGCCTTACGGCTTCCTGTCAGGGACCCTACTGTGCATGCTTGAGGCCCTGCTTCTCTCTCCTACTGGCCCAGTGACAGGGAGGGGAGGTGAGATGAGAAGGGAGCCCCTCAGTGATGTCAAGGGGCCGTGGCCCAGATTCCCGAAAGTGGGAACAGGATACCTGTCAAATACAGGTATCCTGTCCCCCCTCCCCCCGAAAGGTGGCAATTGTGGCACTGGAGGGGGAGAGAAGGCAAATGAGTGGAAGTTCCACTTTTGGGTGGAACTCCATTTTAAGGCAGTTTCCCGATGAGATAAGCTTTACTGTGTGTAGTGTTGAAGTGCAAAGTTCCTTTGACAGGTGCTTTGTCCCATGTCGCTACACACTGTACTTGGATGTTCTGCATTAGGAGGGATGTGCTGAGTCTGTGCCCACTCCACCAGTCCAATGCCCTCTGTTACCTTACTCCCAGTAACAAAAGGAAATCCCGCTGAGCACATAGCAGGGCCCCATGCATGCTCCTTACCTTTTTCCTTCCTGGACCTTGAATCAAGCCTTGAATCTCCGTAATGCTAGTCTGCTCCCAGTGACCAGGGAAGGTGGATTGCTAGGAAGGGAGAACACCGTCACCCTCACTACAAGAGGACCTGTCAACTAACCAGGTACTACGCCAAATGACTGGTTGCTTGTAGCGTGTTTCTTCACTTGATTACCCATAGCAACTACCTTCTGTCCTTTGACTTGCCTAGTTAACCTTTTGTAGCAATGTTACTCATACCCTGTAGTGCTTTTACAGACTCAGGTTCTTTTGATATGCCAAAAGCGGAAGATTTGCTTGTTTGCTCCACCCTCCACTGCCACATTTGACACTTTCCGGGGGGAAGGAGGAGTTTTTCACAGGTATCTGTCCCCATTCCTGGGAGACCGCGCTGTGACAAGTTCCTGCGGAAGTTTGGCTCCCCTCTTCCTTCCCCAGCCGGCCATTTACAAAGCGCAGAGCTTCACTGCTGGTTTCCCTTACAAGGAATGGTGGCAGCAGCACCTGAGAGCCAATTGAAAAATAGGCTGTGGTGCCAACATTGCGGGATTCCTGGATAGGTAAGTGTCTTAATATTAAAATTTAGCAGCTACAGTATTTGTAACTACTGACTTTATTATTTTTTGGTGGGGACTGGATCTACACTTTAAGTTCCCAGATAGCTGAACATTTACTTTGCAAAGTGAACATTTTCCACTCCATGAGTAAATCTCAAGGTGATCTCTACAGTATATCTTGAAAAGATTTTAGCCAATATTTATACCTTTCCCTGTTCTGAAGTATTTATAAACTAAGAAACATAGAAAAGTGACAGCAAGACCAAGTGGTTCATAGAATCTGCCCCCCTTTTTTTTTTTGGTAACAATTTTTTACTTATCTAGCCATGTCCTTTTTGAATGGGGGGAATCAATAGTAATATACTGTAAGGGCAGCTGTGGTGTCTGCAGGTGAGGATAACACTTGTTCACAATAAACAGCATCGGTTGTTGTGATTATAAGGGGTGTGCACTGGTGGGCAGTGTGAATGCACAATTGAAAATGCATCGCATCTTTTGCTGCCTTTTTTTTAATGATGTGCAATAGTTTGTGCTGCAGTGCATTATCACATATTGATGCACTTTTTTGTGCTCTGAAAAAAAAAGTGCAGTATGTCTTAATTTTCCTCCAGCCCACACCAGCGCAATGCTTTGATGTAAAATGAGCACATAGGCAGCAACATTATTTGTTGTGTCCTTGTGTTGAGCTTGAATTGAGCCTGTGTTTATTAGAGCAGATCAACACAGATGAACACACTAAATGTAAGCAAGCCCTTAGAAACTATCTTACCCAAAATGAAACTCCCATCACTGGGATGCCTGTATTTTGAATTGAAATTCCGAGCTTTGGGAAAAGCAGTGAACCAGTCACACAAGTAGAAAACAACATTTCTTCACATGGGTATACTCTTTAACAAGGTAAACTGTTATATTTTTTTATCATTTTTATTTGAAAGGATGTAAGGCCTGTAACCCCAAAACCAATTGCTAATATTCAGATTTCATAGCGGTCGGCACTATTCCAGGTTAAAGGCTATGTTTCACTTTTGGAACATTTTAATGTAACACTCATATTTAGGTTGAACGTGTAAGATGTTACCAGCTCCTGCATCCTCTCCCCTCAATCACCCACCCCCCCCCCTCCCCGCCATGACAGTGGGCGAGGGTTCTTCTTCCCACACCCGCTATCACTTTTTTAAAAGAGCACAGCTAAATGAATAAACTACAAGTGCAGTCTGTTACTGCAACAGACTGACTTTTAACAATGGTTATAACAAGTCTTAATAGGGGCCACAATCTTCTGTAGCAAAATAGAACCCATATGTCTCCTAATCTACAACAAATGTTGCTTAATTCATGTTTTCCTATCTATAATATAAGGTTGTGTAAATATGTCAGCTTAAGAGCAACATTCCCACTAACTTGACTGTTTTGAAAAATGCTGGTATAGAAAAATTAAAAGACTGAGGAATAATTTAAAATAGAAAATGATGTATCCCGCTTAGTAATCAATATGACACTAAAAAACATCCAGTTGATTTTAGTAATTTACTCACACAAGGGTCTGTGTATACGTTCATGCTGAGGTTAAAATTAGTACCCTTCTACATAACCAACGTCATCCCTTTCTACTCGAGATGCATTTAGTCTGTAGGTGGCCCCCATTCTAATTGTCTCAAATATCCACATGTTGCAATGTTGAGTTATTGCTTTTTTACAACCTTGTAGACAGCTTTTATCTTATTTCGTATAAACAACTGAAATGTATGTAAACTGCAAATTGTTTTTTGAGATAAAACCTGTGTGCCTTCATAGTAAAACAGAAAGCTAACAAGCTTATTAGCAAAAGCTGATAAAAATGTTTTTGACAGTGTAGAGTCGTAAAGTGTTAATTTATTAGAGAAGTAAAAAATAGTGAATAAAGGAAACCATAATGACTCCCATGCATTAAAAGGGCATACGTTCAAGACATAAATCGATAATTCTACTCTTTTACCAAACACTGGTTCAGACTTATCTTGAATATGCAGATCCGTTTTAGTCATTGATCCATAGGAAAGACATGGTTGAATTAGTAAGAGTTCAATGAAGCCCAACAAAATGAATAAGTGGATGCGGGACCTCAGCTATGAAGAGCAAATAAACAGATTAGTTATTCACCCTGGAAAAGAGGCCCTTAAAGTGGAACCAATGGTATCAATACTCACCTTTCCAGCAGTCCCTCACCGACATCTTCTCCTGTGTGATTTTTTTGTCCATCTTCATTGGCTGGCACAGGATGACGTCCCTCTAGCACACAGGGATTGGGCCAGCTAAGCTCAGTTTGCATAGGGGGAATTGCTGTGAGTAGAAATGTAAGTGTATTTTATTGCAGAAAAGACATCTCTTCTGCAATAAAAAGCCTTCCTGCTTCCAATATGTAACTGCAGAACTTTAGTTCCAATTTAAGAGGGAATATGATTACAATGTACACATGCTGCATATCAAAGATGACTCCAATAACTGTAATAAATTGTTTACTGTAAGGTGCCTGAAAAGGACATTCAGCGACAATTTAAGGTTAGAGGAAAGAAGGTAGGGATGAGCTGAACACACCCCGGTTCGGTTCGCACCAGAACTTTCGAACGGACCCCAAATTCGTACGAACTTTAGAACCCCATTGAAGTCTATGGGACTCGAACGTTTGAAATTAAAAGTGCTAATTTTAACGGCTAATATGCAAGATGCTGTCCTAAAAAGGGTTTGGGGACCTGGCTCCTGCCCCAGGGGACATGGGTCAATGCCTAAAATGTTTTTAAAAATGGCCGTTTTGGCGGGAGCACTGATTTTAATGACGATTAAAGTGAAAAAAAAGTGAAATATTCCTTTAAATATCGTGCCTGGGGGGTGTCTGCAGTATGCCTGTGAAGTGCCACGTGTTTCCCGCGTTTAGAACAGTCCCTGCACAAAATGACATTTAACGGAAATAACATCATTTAAAACTGCTTGCGGTTTTAATGTTATATCTGGTTTCTGCAATATGGTTGAAAATCATTGAGAAAAATGGCATGGGTAGCCCTCCCTGCCCATTACCAGCCCCTTTGGGTCTTGTACGCATATTAAGGGGAACCCCGTACCCATATTAAAAAAAGGAAATGCGTGTGGCCCCCAGGCCCTATATACTCAGAACAGCAGTATACAGGCGGTGCAAACAAGACAGGGACTGTGTAGGTTTGTTGTGTTAAGTTGAATCTGTTTGTAATTTTCAACTGGTACATTTTTAAAGTGTAGCTCCAGTCAAAAAAAATATTTTTAAGCTTTTTGGAAAACATAGGGAAGGGTTATCACCCCTGTATAATTTGTTTTGTCGTCCATCTTTTTTCATCTCACTTGCTGTTGTCTCCTTCCGTTTGCAAGTAGGAGATGTTTGTAAGTTGGATGTTTGAAAGTAGGGGCCTGCCCTATATGCTCTGCAGAAATTGCGGAACAAGGTGGTTTTGCCACAACATTGTAAGCCCTCAAAGTGACTCTTGGTGGGTGCAGGAGCGCCCTGCTGTGAACGATTATATCAAGAATTGTAATTACATGCCATTTTTGAACAGTGGTAGAAAAATTGACCTTTGGTGGTTGTGGTGCTGGTGCCACAACACTATAAGTCCTCACAGTTACTCTGGGTGGGCACAAGAACGGGCCCTCCTGTGAAATATTATATCAAGAATTGTAATTACATGTCCCTGTTAAACAGGGGCAGAAAAATTGGGCCTTAGGCACTGGTGCTGGTGCCACGACACTGCAACCTCTCCCATATACTCTATTTTTTTTGCAGGAATTAGCCCTGCTGCAAAGCATTGCATCAAAAATAGTAATTAAACGCCACTGTTAAACAGGGGCAGAAAAATTGGGCCTTAGGCACTGGTGCTGGTGCCACCACACTGCAACCTCTCCCATATACTCTAGTTTTATTGCAGGAATTAGCTCTGCTGCAAAGCATTGCATCAATGCCCCTGTTAAACAGGGGCAGAAAAATTGGGCCTTAGGCACTGGTGCTGGTGCCACCACACTGCAACCTCTCCCATATACTCTAGTTTTATTGCAGGAATTAGCCCTGCTGCAAAGCATTGCATCAAAAATTGTAATTAAATGCTCCTGTTAAACAGGGGCAGAAAAATTGGGCCTTAGGCACTGGTGCTGGTGCCACGACACTGCAACCTCTCCCATATACTCTAGTTTTATTGCAGGAATTAGCCCTGCTGCAAAGCATTGCATCAAAAATAGTAATTAAACGCCCCTGTTAAACAGGTGCAGAAAAATTGGGCTGATGGCATCACCCAGAACCAGAAATGTTCTTCCAACATATCAGCAGAGGAGGAAGAGGATAGACAATCAACATAACAGGACAGTCACTCAGCATCAGCATAGGCAGTCTTGAAGGGATGTGATATTTCAAAAAAAATTATTCGGTTACATCAGCTTCAGGTGCTTGGTAGCTGTGGGTTATCCAAGACTGATTCATCTTGATGAAGGTCAGTCGATTAACTGATTCGGTGGACAGTCGCACCCTGTGATCGGTAACAAAGCCACCAGCAGCACTGAAGGTGCGTTCCAAAAGTACGCTGGATGCAGGACAGGCCAGTAGCTCAATTGCATACTGTGCAAGCTCTGGCCAGTGATCCATCCTCAAGACCCAGTAAGCCAGAGGATTTTCGGTGGGAAAGGTGTCCAAGTCTGACCTTGCCCCTAGGTATTTCTGCACCATGTAAATCAGACGCTGGCGATGGTTGCTGGAACCGATCATACCTTGGGGCTGCAGACTAAAAAATTGTCTGAAAGCATCAGTCAGACGGCCACCTTCTCCACCGCTCCTTCTTACCGATGCCCCAGCAACACGTTGTCCAGGACCAGGAGTTTGTAACCTCCCAGTCTCTGGGAACGCGTTGCACAGACCTTTCTGCAAGGCCTCCCGAAGATGTCTCATCCTCTGCTCCCTCTGCGATGGCAAGATAAGTTCGGCAACCTTACCCTTGTACCGTGGGTCAAGGAGAGTGGCCAGCCAGTAATGGTCCCTCTTCTTGATCCGAAGAATACGAGGATCCTTCCGCAGGCTTTGCAGGATCAGGGAGGCCATGCAGCGTAGGTTAGCTGAGGCATTCGGTCCGGAGTCCTCTGGGTCACTAAGGACAACATGATCCGCAGCTACCTCCTCCCAGCCACGTACAAGTCCACGGGTTTCTTGGGACTGTAAATCATCCCTTCAAGACTGCTGCTGCTGCTGATGCTGTGTGCCAGCCTCCACCTCCATGCTGACACAATAATCCCCCTCCTCCTCTTCCTCCTCCTCATCCTCTTCCTGTGTGATGGGTGGCACAGCAGGAACTGTCTGGATAAAGGGGGCCTTGAGAGGCAAGGAAGTCCTCCTCTTCCTGCCTCTGTTCTGCCTCAAGTGCCCTGTCCATTATTCCACGCAGCGTATGCTCCAAACGGTGGACAAGAGGTACAGTGTCACTGATGCATGCACTGTCACTGCTCACCATCCTTGTGGCCTCCTCAAACAGTGACAGGACAGTGCATGCATCCCTGATCATGCCCCACTGGCGTGGTGAGAAAAAAACCGAGCTCCCCTGACCCTGTCCTGGTGCCGTAGTCGCACAGGTACTCATTGATGGCCCTTTGCTGCAAGTGCAGCCGCTGCAGCATGGCCAACGATGAGTTCCACCTGGTGGGCATGTCACATATAAGGCGGTTCTTGGGCAGGTTCAACTCTTTTTGGAGCTCAGCCAGCCGAGCACAGGCATTAAATGATCGGCGGAAATGCACACAGACTTTTCTGGCCTGCTTCAGGACATCCTGTAAGCCCGGGTACCTGCCAAAGAACCGCTGCATCACCAGGTTAAGGACGTGAGCTACACAGGGCACATGGGTCAGTTGTCCCTGTCGGAGGGCGGAGAGGAGGTTGGTACCATTGTCGCAAACCACCATTCCTGGTTTAAGCTGGCGTGGCGTCAACCACCTCTCGGCCTGCCCCTGCAGAGCTAACAAAACATCCACCCCAGTGTGGCTCCTGTCCCCCAAACAAACCAGCGCAAGCACGGCATGGCATCGTTTTGCCTGCGTACTTGCATAGCCCCTGGAACACCTACTGAGCACCGCTGGTTCTGAGGACAGAGCACTGGAAGAGGCCATGGAGGAAGAAGAAGAGGAGGGGGTGGAGGAGAGATGTGTGTCACAACCAATAGTAGCATTTTGGAGGCATGGTGGCAGAACAACCTCCAACACTACTGCACCTTGTCCTGCATCCTTCCCAGCTGCCAGAAGAGTGACCCAATGGGCCATGAAAGACAGGTAACGTCCTTGTCCATGCCTGCTGGACCATGAGTCAGCGGTAATATGCACCTTACCGCTGACCGCCCTGTCCAGCGAGGCAAGGACATTGCCTTCCACATGCCGGTAGAGAGCCGGAATCGCCTTCCGTGGGAAAAAGTGGCGTTTGGGGACCTGCCACTGAGGAACCACACATTGTACAAACTCACGGAAGGGGGCCGAGTCTACCAACTGAAAAGGCAGCAGTTGAAGTGCTAGCAATTTAGCCAAGCTAGCATTCAACCGCTGGGCATGTGGATGGCTGGGAGTGAACTTCTTTTGCCGGTCCAGCAGCTGGGGCAGGGACATTTGCTTGCTATAATCAGACGTTGTATCGGTGTACTGCTAGCAGAGTGCCCGGAAGCACTTAGCTGTGACACACCTAATTCTACACCTTCATTCCTCTCAGAGCAGGTTTCAGAGAGGACTGAAGGTCTAGTGGGGTTGGAGATGCCAGCTGATGAGGAGCAAGGAGAGGTCCGCTTTGTTCTTTGGTGTGGGTCTTTGAGGTACGCTTGCCAACGAGCTGCATGGCAGGTCAACATATGTCTGGTCAAGCATGTGGTGCCCAAGCGGCTGATGTTTTGGCCACGTGAGATACGCTTGAGACATATGTTGCAAATAGCAGCGGTGCGATCTGATGCACTCGTCTCAAAAAAGGCCCACACCAAAGAACTTTTAGAATAACGCGCAGAGGCAGCGCCCTGCACAGGCGGAGCTCTGTGGTGTGATTCAGTCGGTGTGCTGCCCCTAAGCTGGCCCCCGGAGGGCATCCTGCCTCATTGGACATGTGCCTCCTCCTCCTCCTCATCCTCCTCCTCTCTCCTACCAGGCACCCATGTGGAGTCAGTGCCCTCATCATCCCCTCCCTCTTCATCGCTGTAGCAAACCTGGCAGTATGCTGCAGCTTGTGGAACATGACTGCCAGATTGCTGTCCTTCTTGAGCATCCTCTCTCTCTGCATTCACGCTACTGCCTTCCTCTAGCTGAGTGTCATCATCAGAGCTTATAAAACACTGGGCATCCTCCTGGAGCATGTACCCAACACTGTGCTCAAAGAGTTCAGGAGACTCCTCAGGAGGACGTGGTGGGTCTAGGGAAGGAGTCACTGATGATGACATTGAGAGGAGGGAAGACGATGCGTTGGCAGCTGCTTTGCTAGTACCCTGAGACTGGGTGAGAGAGGATGAGGAGGATGAAGAGGGCTTGGTCATCCACTCTACCAAGTCGTTGGCATGTTGCGGCTCAACATGTCCAGCTGCTGAAAAGAAGGACAAGTGTGTCCCATGGCCACGTGCTGATGATGACGATGCACTGTGTCCACGACAAGCACTGTTGTCTCTAGACACAGAGCCTGCTTGCCCTCTTTTATTGGCTTGCGCCTGTCTGCCTCTCCTTGCTGGCCTTCCAGACATGGTAATGGCCTGAAGGGAGTTGGGTAAAACAGCAATTGGGTAGTGTATATTGTGCTGGAGGCACACAACACCCACTAACTCCTGCAGATGCCTTTATTATAGAACACCAGCAATAAAGGGTAGATAAAGGGGTATACTGTACTGGAGACACACAACACCCACTAAGCCCCGCAGATGGCTCTATTAGAGAACAGCAATAAAGGGTAGATACAGGTGTATATTGTGCTGGAGGCACACAACACCCACTAACTCCTGCAGATGCCTTTAATATAGAACACCACCAATAAAGGGTAAATACAGATGTATACTGTGATGTGCTGGAGGCACACACAACTTCCAATAACTCCTGCAGATGGCAGATGGCTCAAATAGAGAAGAGCTATGTAGGTGGATATAGCGGTGTGTACTGGGTACAGAGCACGCAGACAGCACGCACAAGCTCCTAACACTGACTGCAAGCTCTATTATAAAAGATAGATATAATGCTAGCTATATAGGTGAATATCAGGGCACGCAGACAACAACCACTACAGAAGAGCAAGATCGAAAAACCGTCCGATAACGATCGGTGTATACTGTGTTGAAGGTACACAGAACACCCACTAACTGCTTCAGACGCCAACACACTACACAAGGCTGCCATGCTGGCGGCCTTATATAGTGTGGGGCGTGTACTACACAGCCTGAGCATCCTGCCTGTGGCCAATCATGGCTCTCCTCGCTGCCGGCGCTGTGATTGGCCAAGCATGCGGGGTCACAGTGCATGCTTGGCCAATCATGAGCCAGCAATGCACTGCGCCATCGCAGTGCATTGTGGGCCGCGAGCGCCACACGAATTTGGCGCGAACGGCCCATAACGTTCGGAATTCGCCGAATGGGCGAACAGCCGATGTTCGAGTCGAACACATGTTCGACTCGAACACGAAACTCATCCCTAAAAGAAGGTTTAACCTTAGATTGTGGAAAGGATTATTTAGTGTTAGCAGTTAAAATATGAAACTTCCTCCCCCAGGAAGTGGTACAATCTGAGAATGTTGACAATTTCAAAAAACTATTAGATGTCTTCCTTAGGAAGCAGCATAAACATGGTTATGTGTCCTTTTAGAGAATAAAAATTGCACATATATAGATTGAACTGGATTTTGCCAACCTTATATACTATGTGAAAAACAATATCTTGCTTTTAAAATTCCCCTGGGCATAGATTGGCATTCAAATTGTGAACACATCTACTGTATTCATTTTGCTAAGGAAACATTCTCTACTACATTAGTACACTTTAACCCCATTAGATAGCATTTCCACTCATCATTCCCTGGCTATTTTTTATTTTTTGTCTAATAATGTAACACAACTTTTGAGAATAAACCCTATTTTCTTCAACATTTTGGTCTGTGAAATATACATTTGAAAGCATTTTACTATATCTGCTTGAGAAGTGCAAAATAAATATATTTGCGTATCCTGACAGAAATCTAGTAAGCTTCATGTACACTCTGCCTTTGCTGCACTCAGTTGCATTATTCCCAAGTTTTCTATTTGCAAACCTACCACTCTAGGCTATGGAGATGCGGTAAGGGGGAGGTGTTCTGTGGATTTACCACACTTCTTGCCTTAACTGACATGTTTTTACTTAATATACACAGTAGAGTAAGTGAAGAGTGTCACCATAGGACAGCTAGTGTGTTAACAGAAGAATTACAGATTACAAAAGAAAATCAAATAATTGCAGACATCACATCAGAGGACTTGTAATGTACTATAGTAATGTTTTACTGCTTGGGTTTAGATACACTTTAAGCACAGATGGGATCCACAATCTTACTGGTATTATAACTCCAAAGTCCTATAAGTAAACTGTGTCTATACAAGTTTATGATCTACCTAATAAGTTTGCCAACTGCTCTTCTCACTAATGTACACATTAGAGAGCAGTTATAGGTTGACTTATTTTAGATTTAAATTCTTGACTGCAATGTATTCAAATGAAAGAATGCATTAAAGCCCAGCTCCAGCTAATGCTTTGGAGTTGACTTACTATGACTAGAGAGTGCAAAATCTGGCGCAGCTGTGCATGGTAGCCAATTAGCTTCTAACTTCAGCTTGTTCAATTAAGCTTTGACAAAAAAAAAACTGGAAGCTGATTGGTTTCTATGCAGAGCTGTACCAGATTTGGCACTCTCTAGTTTTAGTACATCAACCCCATTATACTTAATTCTGGATAGAGCAGTTAAAGTGGAAGTAAACTCCCCTATCGTTTTCAGCCAAGGAAGCTGCCATCTTTGCCTCTGTTTAATCTTCAACTGCTATGGTGCTGCACATGTGATTCGTTATGACACCAGCCATTGGATGGTTTGATAGTTTGGCTGAGAGCACAGCCAATGTGCAGTTAGCATTCCTGGCATGCCTTTTTTTTAACTGTTTAAATCCATGGGTTTACTTCCACTTTAAGGTTTAGAGCTGCTGTCAGACTTTCTTTGCTACTTGGAGTTTTTTCCCCCAAAAAAGTGATGTTAAATTTCTCCAACAGGGATGCACAAAAACACATTATAAAGTGAGTTTTTGAAGAATTGGAATTACTGAGACTTTTTTTTTTGCTGTCTATACCTTTCCGCCTCAGTGTTATCAGCATCAGACAGGAAGGGAGGGAAAGTCTCAAAAATTGAGTTACAGGACAAGAGGAATAACTGAAAGAAACTATTTTCTAATCTATAAAAAATAAATGTCTACAGTTTTTTTCATTTTAAGTACACTTGATCAAAAACATATACAGGGGCTGCCGCCACTGAATTCTTAAATGCTAAATGTTTAGCTGTTATGCTGAGGACCACCATGACAACTACAAAGCTATAATTTTCAAATAGAAAGGTCAGCAATCTTCTCTTGTAACACGGTTACTTTATAATAACTCTAATTAAAATCAATGCATACTGAGATTATTGTCCCTTTAATAATAAAATACTATTTATGGCATTCATATACTATTGTATCCTGAATTTATGCTTTCTTAAAATCTACTTACGATTATGCATGATTAATTTTTTTTTAACTTAATCTGTGTTATACTATAATTATATTTTACCAGCTTTTTATATCTTGAAACGCTACCCCTACTTCACAGAACATTTAACAGAACATTAAATCTCTGTGGATCTTAATTGTTCATCTCAATTCCCATTTGTATCCTTTTTTGACTTTACCGTTTCCAGAAGCTTTAAAGCAGTGTGAAAATTAACAGGCTTCTTGCTGCATGACCTCTCCCTTCCCCTTCAGTCTTCAAAAACGAAGAGGAAATCAAACTCTCAGGACAAGTTCATTGTAAGTCTGGCAGTTTTATCAAATCCACTTACAAAATGAAAGGCATTTACTTTTAATAAATAGATCTTTTCTGCGTATAACTCACTACCCTATGATGGATCAAAGCACTTAAGTTCAGTCTATAACACAATCTAATCTAACAGGGTCAATGCAGTAAGAAGAATTATACGGATATGCTGAATCATTAAATGATAGAGCATTTCCGGATGAAATGACAAATTTATTGTGAAATTAGATTTTTTAATGAAGCATCACAAATAAAATATGTTTATATTATACTATTAAATATGAAGCCATGGGTGAATTTTTTCGATAGGATCTGAAATATTTTGGACTTCTTACTCTAAGTAGTATTCTTATGAATTATTAGCAATAGAATTTAGTAGGTTTAGTCTGAAAATGTTTGGAGTTACATTTATCTATACATTCAACCATGCTGTGGGATGTTAGTTTTCTATGTGGGTGTTCACTGGTTTAGTCTCTGGTTTGCACCATTGAAACCTTTTTCACCTTTGTACCCCCTCCATCATTGTGCACAGATCACTTGAAAATATCATGTCAGAAATTCCATTCTTGCCAGCAGGTATATTGAGCTGCTGGTGATGCTTGTAATGCATGTACAGTCACTGACATGCCCAGGACAGAGAACTGCATAAAGGACAATGATGAGAAATCTACTGATAATAGGTAAATTGCCTCGAGATAACACTCTAAAAGAGGCACATCTGCCTTAAAGACTACATAAGATATGTTTTTCCTCTATTTCAGCTTTAAGAAACACTTCACAAATATCAGCTTGCGTAAAATTATGTCCAGCTGCAGCTCATCCATCCACTCTGGAGTTACCAAATTACAATAATTGTACTCCACCAAATATGCTTGCACCATCTCTCTACCAGCCTGGTAGGGAGGTGGTTGTACAGGGAATGTGGTTGTGGCTACAACCATGCTCCAAGTGTAATTTTTTTCAGCTGGCGATTCTCTTTCACGTAAAAGTATTCCTGAGCAGCTGAGCAGCTACTGGAATACTTTTACAGGTGGCGGAAGGGGGTCCCACCCCCCTCCCATTGCTATTACTGGGCTCTCCTGAGTGATCAGGAAGCCCAGGAGTGATATGACCGAGGGCATCCATGTCTGGCCTAACAGTGAGAGGAACTGAAGCTGTTCCTCCCACTGTGTGACATCAGAACCAGTGAGCGTTGACTATGTCGTAACTGCTGGTTCTGGCTCTTCATTTGTTTACGGCTATATGGCCAGAGAACCAGCCGATCAGACTAATCTGTGTCTGATTGGCTGCATTAGAGCCCAATAGACCCCCCATCTCTCCATAAAGAGTACCTGTCATTGCTATTGCCATCAATGGGATGTTTACATTCCTTTTGACAGCAAAAAAAAGGATCGGAATTTTTTAAAAAAAACTTTAAAATTAAATAAAATAAATAACTGTAAAAAAAAATGCAGCGGCGAATGCACGTGTTGGTCCCACACACATATGTAAACAATGATCGCACCACACATCACCAAAATTCTCAGAACGAGAGCAATAATTCTAGCACCAGACCTCTGTAAATCTAAACTGGTAACCTGCAAAGGCTTTTAAAGCACCTATGGGTAATTTTAATTACTGTAGTGTCGCCATTCCATGAGCATGCACAATTTTGAAGCGTGACATGTTAGGTATATATTTACTCGGCATAACATCATCTTTAACATTATACAAAACAATTATTTATTTTTTAACTGTCATTAAAGTGTTTCTTCAAAAACAAAAGTGTCTGAAAGACCGCTGTGCAAATTCTGTGTGACATATATATAGTATTGCAATGATCGCCATATTATTCTCTAGAGTCTCTGCTTAAAGAAAAAAAAATTATATATATATATATATATATATATATATATATATATATATATATGATGCTATATATGCTGTATATATATATATATATATGATGGTATAACGTTTGGGGGTTCTAAGTAATTTTCTAGTAAAAAGTTGATTTTTACATGTATCTGAGAAGCGTCAGAATTGGCCCATAATTGAAGTTGTTAAATTACACACACCTATCAGATTCAACAATCACCGGAAATGTCAGACCCACACTTTGAGGCTGGGTTCACACCAATGTGATTTGGTTGTGGGTTCTGCACATCCAATTCGCAATAGCAGGAGATTATGGCCAGCTCTCTTTGGAGCCTATTCACAAATCTCCACAGCAGGTCTGGTGCGCTTTGCATAAAAATCCTGTGCGTCTTTTGGTCCATTTCGGGTCCAAATCCAGCCCAAAATTCAGGCTGAAATGGGACCTGAAATGGTGAACCAGGAGGCACCGGACCCCTGCTGTGAGCTGCATGCGGTTCATATGTGAGCACAGCCTAAAGGTCTATAAATGCTCTGCTACAGCCTCCTGATCATCAGTTCTCCAGGTAATCGCCTGTAATAACAGTAATTGCCCCATGCTGTTCCTCCTGCTTATTTTCCAGCTCCATAGTAGCAAGGCTAAACTGGATTACAGCTTTGAGTCACATGGAACTTTCCACCTCTCTTCAAGTATATCAGAAACTTGTTACACATAATTTAAAACAAAAATAAAACAAGAATAGTGTAACTCCAATGTACAAGGTAAAAACTATTACAAATGTCATCTTTAACCTGCTTAGTGTTTAATCCATTGACTTTAACAGAAGCATAATGCTGGCTAAACTGCCGCCTACTTAAAACAGCTTAAAAATGTATTTTTATAATGTCCAAACCATATTAATGCTTTCAATGTCCAATACATGTTCACATAAAAAAAAAAAACATTCTACATATTATGTAAAATAAATACATATCTAATACACATTATTAAAAACATTGTACAATATTAAACATAATCCCACATATAATAAAAATATGATATAAAACATTATACAGCTACATTTTTCCACATATATTGCACTATAATTGACACTTGGCATTTCCTGGAAGTCTCTCATCCAGGTCCTGACCACACTCAACCCTCCCTAGCCCTAGGATATTTTCCGAAATATATAAAGAAATGTTTTTTTATTAAAAAAAATATCAAGTTTATTCTTTTTGTGAAACTGAATTTACATTCATTCTGTAGCAGCAAACTTGAAATTTACTAGGCTATTTTCTCTTCAGTTCAAATGTTTTTCTTTCAAAAGAATAGTGGGAATAAAGAAAATAGTGCAATATGGCCATTAGATGGACCTGATGAGCATAGTAAAAAGGTATGTATTCCTTATGATCATAAATTCTGTTTAATGGTCGTGGTTTAATGGTCGTGTTTTCCCAATTGATGCTATTTTTATGACTGAAGAACATCTGACCTGGAGATAAAATAGCCTAGAAATTTTTGATTTTGCTGACATTAGCACAGAACTAATATACATACCATTTCATAGGACACACGTTTTTTTTCGAAAAAATTCACCCCTAAATGTCCTCAATAAAATAATTCTAATCTATATTTATGTTCACCCTATACCCTTTTAATGTAATTAATTTATAAATCCAAACTGTTTACCTTTTTTGGGACTTCCCTGTTCAAATTAGTTTCCTGCCAGAACACTTTGACTTTCTTTATTTGTTTCAGTAATATACAGTAAATGTGTACATGAATTTGATATTTCAGTTTATGGATAATGTTGCCAATGTAAATGTGTTCACATAGATGCCCTAAAGCATAGAAGACATATCTACATATATATGACATATCTACTTTCACATGTAATGAATTGTTCAATCAGGAGACTGTAACAGGAGTGCTTTCAGACCTTCAAAGATGTGCATCTGACATTTCAGGTGGGTGCTGAGTCTGATGGATATGTGTGTGTGTAATAGAAAACACAGCTGTTAGAGTACCATTGATGTTATCTGGTGGGATTTCTTAATGTTTGGAAGATATTTAGCAGATACTATCATTCCCAGGGGCATGAGATAGGAATTAATCCATAATGAAAAAAACTAGTAAGAATTTGAGGATAGATAGAAAAAAAATAAGGAACAATTAATGCCATTTTCAGTACTGGAAGAATATAAAGATATAAAACACAGGATTAGTTATACATGTTGACAATTGTGTCTCAGAAACTAATGCACAGAATGGCAGGAAAAATCATGTTATTAGGAAAGGAAACCACCTCTCCTAATAACAATCAATATTTAACTATGGCCTGTCATAATCAATATACAACTAATAGAGGTGAAAAAACACAACTGATGGCAAGGACTTTCTCCAAATAGATTAAGGTCTTAATACTCTCAACAATATCATCTGTTTAGAAAGGATTCTTGCAATTAATAAGAAAATTAATTTGTGGATATTGAAACACTGACAGGAATCAGAGGGGATATAAACAGTGCCTTCTAAAAGTATTCACACCCCTTGAAATTCTCTACATTATTTCATGTTACAACCAAATACGTAAATGTATTTTATTGGGATTTTTTTGATAGACCAACACAAAGTGGCACATAATTGTGAAGTGGAAGGAAAATGATAAAGGGTTTAAATTTTTTTTACAAATACATATCTGAAAAGTGTGGGATGCATTTGTATTCAGCCTCCCGAGTCAATACTTTGTAGAACCACCTTTTGCTGCAATTACAGCTGTAAGTCGTTTTGAGGATGTCTCTACCAGCTTTGAACATCTACAGAGGTGTTTCTCAAACTATTTACCTTGGAGGAACCCCTGGCAACAAGTTTGAGATCTCAAGGAACCTCTGAAATAATGTTCACATTTACAGCTCACGGAAAATTGGTATGATCAGCGAGCTGTTGATAACAACATTTTTTTGTAGATATAGCATTAAATAAAAGAATACATATTAAAACATACCTAATTAATGTGAAACTTGTGCTTTTTTTTCCTGCAGAGCTGATCCGTTCAGGGTAGATTACATGGGACATGGGACATTACATGGGGCAGAACACATTACATGGGGCAGTGGACATTACATGGGCAGAGCACATTACATGGGACAGGGCATATGACAGGGGACATTACATGGGACAGGGGACATGACAGGGCACATTACATGGGGCAGGGGACATGACAAGGCACATTACATGGGGCAGGACACATTACGTGGGACAGGGCACATGACAGGGGACATTACATGGGACAGGGGACATTACACGGAGCAGAGCACATTACATGGGACAGGACACATGACAGGGGAAATTACATGGGACAGGGGGCATTACATGGGACAGGGCACATGACAGGGGACATTACATGGGGCAAGGGACATGACAGGGGACATTACATGGGACAGGGGACATTACCTGGGGCAGGGGACTTTACATGGGGCAGGGGACATTACATGGGACAGGAGACATGACAGGGGAAATTACATGGGGCAGAGCCCATTACATTGGACAGGGTACATAACATGGGACATTACATGGGGCAGAGCACATGACATGGGACAGAGCACATGACATGGGGCAGAGCACATTACATGGGACAGGGCACATGACATGGAGCAGAGCACATTACACGGAGGGCAGGGCACATAGCATGTGGCAGAGCACATTACATGGGACAGGGCACATGGCATGGGGCAGAGCACATTACATTGGACAGGGCACATGACATGGGGCAGAGCACATTACATGGGACAGGGCACATGGCATGAGGCAGAGCACATGGCATGGGGCAGAGCACATTACATGGCACAGGGAACATGGCATGGGGCAGAGCACATTACATGGGACAGGGCACATGACATGGGACAGAACACATTACATGGGACAGGGCACATGACATGGGGCAGAGCACATTAAATGGGACAGGGCACATGACATGGTGCAGTGCACATTACATGGGACAGGGAACTTGGCCCCTCCTCCTCCTATCCTGTCCACCCCAGATGATGTCACGTACTTGGGAAAGACAATATCAGTGTCAATGTTTGACACCAATCTAGGTTCTGCTTTGTTCTTCACTACGCTACTGGACTATTACTTACTATGGGCCGCTACTCCTGCATTACTCTGTTCTTATTTTAGGATTTAGGAGTTTAATTTTTGTTCATAAGTAACACATCTCCTGTATGCCGACAAGGCCCACTACTCCCAGTCAATGCTCTTCTCTTTTTGTATGTTCCCACTCCTTTTGGGGCTGGTGAGTGTGGGCAGCCCCCATATAATTCCTGTCAGACTCTTTCTAGGTTTCTTGATGGCTGCTCACTCTCCCCTTTCCCTCAAGGACCATAGCAGTTTTCTGCGTGTTTATCCTCTATCCCCCATTAGCTTTACAGATTGTAAATGTCTACTCTGCACATATTCTCTCTCTTTCTCTTTCTTTTCCTGGTTCACCCTTACTTTTTCTGCTCCCTCTTCACCTTCTCCCCCTCTCCCCCCCCCCCCTCCTCCTTACTGGTATGGAAGGTTTTATGGGCTGAGAGCTTATACACCGCTGACACAATGGCTACTCTAATACACACGATCAGACTATCCGGTGGACTTATTGATCCAATTTGATAGTGTATGGGCTCCAGCTGACTTTTTCTTCCCAAAAGTCAGGCGGACTTAGAAATAAGACTTGCCTAAAAATTGTCCGCCGGACTCTGTTTTTATCGGACAATCCGTTCATCTGTGTGCTAGTCCGGTGGACTAAAACCGACGCTAGGGCAGCTATTGGTTACTGGCTATGAACTTCTGTATTCTATGTCATCACGTTCGAATCCGCCAGACTTTTGGAGTGATTGTGTGTGGCCAAGTCCGTTCGCTTGAAAGTCCAGAGGATTGTCCGCCGGACTAAGTCTGCCGGATAGTCCGATCGTGTGTAACAGTTACCTCATATACTGTAAGGGGCTTACATGTGGCTGTGAAACGGCATCAAGTACTAAGAGAACTTAAAAAATCTTCCTGTTCAATTGCCTTTCTTTATGAGACACGTTTGACACACTCCACCTCTCTTATACTCTCTCCTCCTTATTTCCTTATTGGTACTATAGTTTACCTATATAATAATAATAATATCTGACACTAATAAGGCCAAGGAAGTAGCCATTGGGTTCAGCGGAAGTGTATCCTTTTGTCTCACTGACATGCTGATGATCATGGTTGCTTTCTCCCCCAAATCACAATCAGTCTGCCTTTATTTCCCAAATCCTCACTAAACTATCAAAATTCGCTAAGGGGGTTATTATTCTTGCAGGGGACATAAACATGCCACTGGATCCCATTATGGACACTTCACAGGGTCGCTCTAGTATCCCATTTAAACGCTTAGCTTATGTTAAAAAAAGGCTTCTTGATCTCCAATTAATAGATGTATGGCGATCACTCCACCCCAAAGATAAAGATTATTCCCACTTTTCCAAAACACACCACTCCTACTCCAGAGAATATTTTCATAGATCATTTCCAACTCCCTCTTCTGCTTTTTGGCCTCTATAGATACCACATCTTTATCAGATCATGCACCTGTCTCTATGAGTCTTCCCATGCCTTCTTTGTCACATCGCACCAATACTTGTAAACTGAATGGCTCTCTCCTCTCCAACCACACTAAAGTCATTATCTTATCTTCGTCCCTGACCCAATATTTCACAGAGAATGCATCTCCTAAAACTGCCCCCTCGATATTATGGGAGGCACATAAAGCTACGATGAGGGGTAGACTTATTGAACTCGGTGCAAGGAAAAAAAGAGAGCATGGCCACCAGCTTAAAACACTAAAACAGGTTGCAGACTTAGATAAACAACACAAGTTATTCTTACACGCCTCACACCTCAAAGCTTTTACACTTAAAAGGGAAGAGCTCAAAGCTCTCCTGGACTTAGAAACAAAAAATACATTTCATTTATTTTGCAAAAAATCTACAAATGGGGACACACACCAGGAAAACAATTGTCAAGATCTCTTTGAGCAAAAAAATCACTGTCCTTTATCCCTAAAATCAAATCCCAAACAGGTGAAATAGCCCATGCCACCCCTCAAATTACCAAGGCCTTCAGAGAATTCTATGCTGACCTGTATAAAGTGAAATGTGACTTAGCTTTCCTGTCTCAGGAAGAGAAACACAAACAAATACTCTCTTACTTAAAGTCAGTGAAACTTCCCAAGCTCTCACAAACGGCCCTTAGAAGTATGGAAACTGACTTCTCCATCAAAGAATTCCAAAACGCATTAAAATCTACACCCACAGGTAAAGCCCCTGGATCAGATGGATTCACAGTCCTCTATTACAAAAGATTTAGCAATGTCCTACTCCCATATCTCACAGCTTATGCCAACTCAATCTCTAACACCTCCCTAAACCTGGCAAGGATCCTACCCTTTGTAGCAGCTAGAGAACCATTTCATTATTAAACGTAGACACTAAACTTCATGCCAAAGTCATGGCCAATAGATTACTTCCCTTTTTCCCCGATGGTTCACAGCAGACAAAACGGGTTTTATATCCAACAGAGAGGCCCCTAGTTCCCTATCGCTAACCCACTACATTCATAGATACGCCAAGGCCCACCCTCCTCCTTTCTACTGATACTGAAAAAGCATTTGATTGGGTGGACTGGGATTATCTTAAGATGACCCTACATTATTTTGGACTAGGGCTCAAGATGTACCACTGCATCTCCTCCCTTTACTCTCACCCATCTACACAAATTAAAATTAAAGGATCTCTAAGTGACCCCTTTACACTACACAATGGCACCAAACAAGGTTACCCCCATCCCCTCTTTTTTGCCATCACTTTAGAACCTTTTTTGGTCACAATTAGACACAACGAAAGCATCCAAGGTGTTCAGGTAGGAACGTAGTACCCAAAAATATGCAGCTTATGCCAATGACGTTTTATTTTTTATCAAACAACCATGCATATCACTCCCAAATTTAATGTCAGCCTTTTCTTTCAAATATGTTTATTGGAGTTTACAGTTAAATACAGTAGAAACAAGGCAGAAATCCTATGTAGGGCATGACTATAGAAATTAGTTAGCAATAAGGTTAGAAACCATTGCACATACATATGTCATTCTGAAGGTATAACTTGTCATTGAGCAGTGCTGGTTTAGCATCCCCGCAGGTGGTAGTTGATAGCAGTTTCCCCATCACCCCTAGCATCAGAGCTTTTTTTCTCAGAAAATAGGTGCAGGAAACCACGTCTAAACTCCACCCCCAGACACATCTTCCTTAGAGGAGAGAAGTACAGCGGTGTGAAATAATTGTAATACGTGAGGCCTTAGAACTGCATATCACACATGGTTCAGGAATGTGTAACACACAAAGTACAGGACTCAGGACTTTATAACACATAGGGCTCAGGAGTGTGTATTGTGCAATTGTGAGCAGTGCATATCACACAGGGTGCAGAAAAAACCCAGCAAACAGGATAGTACTTACATTCAATGCAAAGCATCTCTTGTTCACAGAAATATGGAGCATGGAGCCCTGTGCACAGAGGGCAAGGATCAGGAATATGTAACGTAGAGGCCAGCACACAGAGAGCAGTGGTAAAGTGTATAATATGCAGTCCAGCATACAGAGTGCAGGGCTCAGGGGTATGTAATGCAAAACCCATTGTACACAGTACAGCATTCAAGAATACAATACCAAGGCCTTAGATATGTAACACAGCACAGCACAGCACACATAGTATAGTGGTTCTGAGTATGTAATGTACAAAGTGTTACAAAATTCACACCAATGGACCCTGCGCGCTGTGCCATACATTATGTACTCTTGGTCACTAACTCTGTGTGCTTTAGACCCCTTTCAAACTGAGGCACTTTATATGCCTTTTTGCATTAAAAATAGCGCCTTTAAACTGCCTCTTCTGCAGCCCCATTGTGAAAATCTGAGTGCTTTCACACTGGAGCGGTGTACTTGCAGGACAGGAAAAAAAAAGGCCTGCAAGCAGCATCTTTGCAGTTGTAAGTGGTCGCTTTTAACCCCTTTTTAACCCCTTCTTGGTGGTTAAAAGCGCCCAGCTAGTGGTGCCAAAGCACTGCTATAACAGAATTAAAGTGCCGCTAGTTTTAGCACTGAAAGGGGTCTTACTGTTCCCCAGCAAAATTTCCCTGGTCTTCCTCCTCAAGTATCCCCCCCAAAAGTAACCATCAAATCCTCACTTCTGCTTATCTCTTTTCTTACCTCTGTGTCCCCCATCCACACCTAACCTCTGCAACCCTCATCCACAGCTCCCCTTTTCTTTTCCTGTCCACAGCTCCACTGTGCACCCCTATCCGCAACTCATCTCTCCCCCATCACACATCTCACGCGTGCACCCCTCTAACTACAGCTTACACCCCCAGTCCACAACTCACCTCTGCACATCCATCCATATTATCTCTGCTCCCCTTCTGTACCCCCATCTAAAGCTCACCCCAATCCACAGCTCTCACCTTTGCCACCCACCTCTGCAACCCCAGCTTCCCCTATCGCTCTGACATTTACACAACCTCCCCCACCCTCCACAGCTCTGCCTTTTGCAGCTCTTACCGACAAATTTCCACCCCCCTTCCCTTCTTTAGCAGTTATCCTTTCACTGTGACTCAGTCTCTGGAGGGCTCTCCCCCACCCCTCTGTTCTTCATTCAGATCTCCCTCACCTCTTCCACTGCTGATCCAGTGCTCCAGTCCATGTGTTATGCCTCAGATGATTGATAACTGTAGCTGGGGTGGAGTTTCAAGGCTCATTTGCTCCCTGCTACAGTGTGAGAAGAGGGAACGAAAGCTGCTGCTTGAATCAACACAGGCAGCTGTATGTTGCTGTGCTGGAACTGCATTCCGCCAAGTTCCCGCAGAAAAAAAGCCCTGAGCAGGATCATACTGTGTTTGGGATGTGCTAATGTCTGGATACTGGTACCTTAATGCTCGGGGGTTCCGAGAAATGTTATGTATCATGAGAAGCAAATTTCTGCTTAATATAAAAATGTCACTCTGCTTTAGACAGTGTAGGAAAAGGTTCCTAGCTGCTTCTGCTGTGAGGGAGAGAATTACATGATAGGAGTCCTGATTCTGAAATCTATTTAAATTAGTCAGAGATCTACATTGATTTAGCTGTGTGGGTGCAGTGCACAAGCTTTTTACACTGCACTGAGAGAAAAGATAGATAGTGTAGGGCAAGGTTCCTGTTGCTGCTTTGAGGGAGAGAGAATTATCTAGGAGTCCAGATTCAGAAATCTATTCTAATAACTCAGCGATCTACATAGATTTACTTGGTTGGGTTGCAGTGCACAGTCTTTTTACACTGCCATGAGCCCAGTGCCAGAGAAAATATAACTTTTATCTGCAAGCTCAGTGCACCAGCACTGCATATGTTACTGTGAGATACACCCTGTACATACTGTGGGTGTATTCTGCTCTTCCAAAAACACCCATTTAGCGCAAAAAAAAAATTGCAGTGTTTTCTGCATATCTAGAGGCGTCAGATACACAATTTATATAATTTTCTTCTATTGTGCTAGTGAAATAAAAAAATTTTTAGGGCAAAAACACTTTTTTTGGAATAGCATTTTCTTCATTTCTGTAGGTATCAGATACACTGTTTACATACTCTGGGTATATTCTGGTATTGCAAAAACACACATTTAGTGTAAAAAAATAATAATTTTGCAGTGTTTTCTGCATATCTGGAGGTGTGAGATATATATTTTTTTAGGGCAAAAACTTTTTTTTTGAATAGCATTTTCTGCATTTCTGTAGGTGTGAGATACACCGTTTACAAGATCCTAAATTTGGAAAATATGAGAACGTCAAAGAAGGGACGTGCCTCAGGTCGTGGTGCTGCTGGTGGAGCTCCTGTTACAGGTTCGAGTAGGCGACAGAGCCTGCAGCGGTATTTGGTCGGGCCTAATGCGGCTGTACGAATGTTGAGGCCAGGACAAGTACAGGCGATAGTAGATTGGGTTGCTGACAGTGCCTCCGGTTCCTTGACATTGTGTCTCACCCAGTCTCTTGATGAAAGATCAGAGTTGGCACCTGCAGCCGATGTCCATTAGTCTTTCACCTCACCCCCTTGCAAATCAGCCAAGCAGTCTGAGCCCCAAATCATGCAGCAGTCTCTTCTGCTTTTTGAGGACTCTGTTAGCAGGTTTCCCAGGGCCATCCACCTAGCCCTGCCACAGAATTGGAAGAGATTGTGTGCACCAATGCCCAACCACTTATGTTTCATGATGAGTACATGGGAGGACCATCGCAGCATGTCTCGGATGATGACGAAACACAGGTGCCAACTGCTGCTGCTTTCGCAATTGTGCAGACCTACAAGGAGGGCAGGGGTGAAGACTGGGTGGAAGATGATGTGGAGGATGATGAGGTCCTGGACACCACATGGAATCAACATCATGCTGGTGACCAGTGTAGTTCGGAGGAAGAGGCGGTGGTTGCACAGAGCCACCAGCACAGCAGAAGAGGGAGCAGGGTGCAAAAGCGGAGCATCCGTCCCCTAGACAGTACGCCTGCTACTGCCCAACACAGCAAGTGACCGAGCACACCAAAGCCAGGTCCAAGGAGTTCCCTAGCATGGCAGTTCTTCAGATAATGTGCTGATGACAAGACATGAGTGGTGTGCAATCAGAGCCTGAAGCAAGGCATAAACGTTCTCAACCTGAGCACAATCTGCATGACCAGGTATCTAAGTGCAAAGCACGAGCTGCAGGGCAGTAGACACCTCAACAACAAAGAAAGGTCTCTGGCTCCTCCTGCTTCCTCTTCTGCTTCAGTCTCGACCTCTTCATCCACCTCTGTAGTGACAGTGGCACTTGCCAACCCGCAAACAGAGGATCTGCCAGCAACACTACCACCTGGGTCACCAACCATCTCCACAATGTCCCATGGAAGTGTTCAGCTCTCTATCTCCCAAACACTGGAGCGGAAGAGGAAGTACCCCCCTAGCCACCCGCGATCCCTGGCCCTGAATGCCAGCATTTCAAAATTCCTCGCCTTTGAAATGCTGTCATTCCGTCTGGTGGAGATGCAGAGTTTTAAAAGCCTGATGGCATTGGCTGTGCCACAGTACGTCGTGCCCAGCCACCACTACTTTTCCAGGCAAGCCATCCCTTCCCTGCACAACCAAGTTGGGGACAAAATCAGGTGTGCACTGCGCAACGCCATCTGTGGCAAGGTCCACCTAACTACGGATGCGTGGACCAGTAAGCACGGTCAGGGACGTTATATCTCCCTAACAGCACACTGAGTAAATGCAGTGGTGGCTGGGCCTGAGGCAGATAGCAGTTTGGCGCATGTCCTTCCACCACCGAGGATTGCAGGGTGCTTCAGTTTGCCTCCTGCTGCCAACTCCTCCTACTCCGCTTCCACATCCTCTACCGCCTCCTTACCCAGTCAGTGTAACACCTTCACCACCAACTTCAGCACAGCCAGGGGTAAACGACAGCAGGCAGTTTTAAAACGTTCCTGTTTGGGGGAAAAACCCCACACCGCACAGGAGTTATGGAGGGACATAGAACAACAGACCGATGAGTGGTTGGTGGCAGTGAGCCTCAAGCCTGGCCTGATGGTGTGCGAAAATGGGCGAAATCTCGTAGCAGCTCTGGGCCTAGCCGGTTTGATGCACATCCCTTGCCTGGCACATGTGCTGAACTTGGTGGTCCAGAGGTTCCTTAAAAATTAACCTGATATGCCAGAGCTGCTGCAGAAAGTGCGGGCCATCTGTGTGCACTTTCGGTGTTCTCACCCTGCTGCTGCTCGCCTGTCAGCACTGCAGCGTAACTTCGGCCTTCCCGCTCACCTCATGTGTGACATGCCCAGACTGGCCAACAGGCGATAGTGGAGATTCAGCTGCAGCACGCACGCGAGTGACTCTGCAGAACAGCACCACTTCACCACCAATAACTGGGCCTCCATGCGAGACCTGTGTGCCTTGTTTTGAGTACTCCACCAACATGGCCAGTGCCAATGATGCCATTCTGAGCATTACTATCCCAGTTCTATGTCTCCTTGAACAAACACTTTGAGCGATGATGGAAGAGGATGTGGCACAGGAGGAGGAGGAGGAGGAAGAGGGGTAATTTCCAAGGTTTTCATGGCAGTCATTCACAAATGGCTATGAGGGTGGGTTCCTGCACCAACAAACGCCAGGTACACAATTATCCGGCAGCAAGGGCACAGTTCTGAAGGATGACGAGGTGGAGGATGAGGAGGAGGAGATGGAGGAGGAGGAATCATGTTCACAGCAGGGTGGCACCCAGGCCAGCTCATGGCCATCACTGGTGCATAGCTGGGGGGATACAGAGGACACAGACGATACACCTCCCACAGAGGACAGCTTTTCGTTGCCTCTGGGAAGCCTGGCACACATGAGAGATTACATGCTGCAGTGTCTCCGCAACGACCGCCGAGTTGCCCACATTCTAACTGGTGCTGATTATTGGGTGGCCACCCTGCTGGATACCCGTTAGAAGGACAACATACCGTCCTTAATTCCCTCACTGGAGCGTGATCATAAGATGCATGATTACAAGCCCATGCTGGTAGATGCACTGCTGGTGGCATTCCCACCTGAGAGCGGGGGTACGGTGGAAGCACAAGGTGAAGGCAGAGGAGGAGGAAGAGGTCGCTAATGCACCTGGGGCACCGCCAACACCTCAGAAGGCAGGGTTAGCATGGCCAAAATGTGGAAAAGCTTTGTCAGCACGCCACAACATCCAGCACCACCAGCTGAGATGGAACGTCTTAGCAGGAGGCAGCATTTCACCAACATGGTGGAGCAGTACGTGTGCACACGCTTGCATGTACTGAATGACGGGTCTGCCCCCTTCAACTTCTGGGTCTCCAAATTGGGCACATGGCCTGAGCTTGCCCTTTACGCCTTGGAGGTGCTGGCCTGCCCTGCAGCCAGTGTATTATCTGAACGTGTATTTAGCACGGCAGCGTTATCACAGACAAGCGCAGCCACCTGTCCAGAGCCAATGTGGACAAGCTCACGTTCATTAAAAATGAACCAAGCATGGATCCCACAGGCCACACGTCCGTACCTTTTGCAGAATTGACATGTATACCGGTGTTCTGACAAAAACTGTCTGACCATCGGATAGTGTCCAGCCAGAGGACAAGGAGATTCCGAAAATCTTGGAAGATGAACGGCGCCTGCGCCGTGAGTGCAGGTTCAAGCCCCACAATCCAAGTGGACATACGGTACCACATAGTAACAGGGCCCCTCATGGGCTCACTTCGCTCGCCACGCTTCGCTCACCACACTTCGGGCATGTCCTCGCTTCACTGGGGCTGAACCTCAGATGGTGTGGCTTGAACCTGGACTCACCGCGCAGGCGCTGTTTGTCTTCGGAGATTTTCTAAATCCCCTTGTCCTGCCTACTGAGCAAGCGCAGTACAGGGCAGACACTATCCGACGGGGGACAGAATTCAACACATCACCGGCCTTACCCAGCCATTGTTGTATTTTTGAACCAGTGTTGGCTACCTCGTCCTCCTCCACCGCCGCTTCCACCTACACCGCCACATCCACCTCAACCTCCTACTCCATATGGACCTCATCCTCCTAGGTCAAGATTATAATTTTAAATTTAATTTCAAAGTATTTTATTTTCCCACTAGCTTATCCATTAACTTGAATAATTTTTTTCCAGAAAGGGTGTATTCTGGGGCAATCCCACCATATGTTTAGCATTGTGCCGTTGAGTTTCTGAGGTTCTTAATCACTTCATGTACCTCTTCTTCTTTTTTTTTTTTTTTTTTAATAAACTTTTATTGAAGGAAAGAAGCATATATAGTATAGGAAAACACACTGTTACCAGGAGAAAACAGCCACGTAACATATACATATTCCTTTTAGGTAGGTAATGAGGCACAGAAGAGTATACCCCTCTTTCCAATATGTGAAAAGCTACAACAGAGTAGAAAAGAGAAAGGTTAGAAAAAGAGAAAAGCGAGAGTGCAGAGTGCTGAAGATAAAGAGAGGGGAGTAGGGAGGGCTGGGGTGGGGGGGGGGGGGGGGATGAAGGTGGCCTGTGAACCTGTCTCCGCAGAGGTCAACCTCAATACACATATATCAAAAAGCAGTTGAGATTCATACAGGTTGAGACATAATATCCGCATAGGCAGTTGAATATTTAAAGGCGACCCAGCAGGCCCATATTTTTTGCGCTAAATCAGCCTTGTCACGCAGGGAGAGAGTCAAGTCTTCCATAGCATAAATATTGTCAACCTTAAGTAGCCAATGTCGAAGCGTCGGGATCTTTCTCTGCTTGGGATGAGTGTGGGATGAGTGTTTTAGCAGCATTAAGGAGATGAGGTGTGATAGAGTTTTTATATGAGCCTGCTGGTTCCCCTGTACAATGGAGCAAAACATACCATGGGTCATTAGGCACCTCCCAGCCCTGAATCTGGTGGATCCAATGCAAGACCGCCAGCCAGAATGGGCGAATCCTAGGACAGAACCACCAGATGTGGGCATGGGTAGCCTCTTCGCCACACTCTCTCCAACAAAGCGGCGAGACTTGGGGGAAGACCTTGCGTAAGGTCACGGGCGTGTAATGCCACCTGGTCAGCAATTTATAAGCCACCTCCGCCATTTTCGAAGAACCAGAGGCAGTATGCGCCATGGTGAGGACCGTAGATTTTTGGTGGGTGGTAAGTTCCTTATGGAGATCCATTTCCCAGTTATGTATAAAGGTAGGGGTGGTAGTAGACATCAAGGATAGTAGGGCATGATAAAAGTATGAAATGGGTTTCTCAATGGGTTGGTCCTCCGAGAAAGCGGTCTCCAAAGGGGTGAGGTTAGTAGCAGTGCGCAAAGGCTTGGGCAGCGAGGATACAAAGGCTGCCAGTTGTTGATACTTCCAATGGTCCATAGAAGAGATATGCGAGTCCCCCATAATGGTAGGGAGTGGAAAAGTGCCAGATGGGCCAGCGACTTGATGCAAGAGAGTTCTAGTCCCCAGGTGCCAGGAGGCACGTGAATACAGGTCGATGTTGCCAGGGGGGAAGTAGTTGTGTCCAGACAGGGGCAGTAATGGAGAATTATAGGCCCAGCCCTGGGCTTTACACAAAGAGTCCCAAATCATAAGAGAAGAACTTGTCAATGGTGATAAGTTGGCAGAGAAGGCTCTATATTTCCTCGGAATCCACATTTGTTTAGAGAGGTCGGTACCACTGAGTTCAGTTTCTAATGCAACCCACAATTTAGTACGAATGTTATACTTCCAGTCCGACAACCGAGCCAACACTATGGCGCGGAAATAGAGCCGGAAGTCTGGCATTGCTAGGCCCCCGTCGGACCTCGACCGTACGAGCAATGACCTGGGGAGTCTAGGCTTCTTCCTGTTCCATACATATCTATAAACCAACGAATTCAATAATGTGAAAAAACCAACTGGTATCCCAAATGGGATCATTTGAAACATGAAAAGCACCCTGGGTAGCAGAGTCATTTTGACCAGTCCAATTCTTCCCAGCCATGAGTGATTCAGTTGTGACCATTTCTGGATATCAGACCTTATGGTGTTGAGAAGTGGCAGGAAATTTGCGCGAAAGAGGGCGAGTGGGTTGGGGGTAAGTTGAATACCGAGATACGTCATATGCTGTGTCTGCCAAGTAAAGGGGAAACTTTGTTTAATATGGGATGTGGCGGTCGTGGGGACCGAAACGTTCAGTATTTCAGATTTGGACATATTAATTTTAAAATTAGAAACTTTACCGTAAGCCGCGAATTCAGATATGAGATTGGGGAGGGTAATCAGGGGCTGTTGTATATAGAATAGGACATCGTCTGCGTATGCCGCGTATTTATGTTCCGTGCTCCCGACCGATATACCGTGTATGTTTGGGTTACGTCGAACGATGGAAAGAAAAGGCTCTAGTGAGATTGCAAAGAGGATTGGAGAGAGCGGGCAGCCTTGGCGCGTACCGTTATGTAGGGTGAAGGAGTCACTAAGCGTACCGTTGATTCGTATTTGAGCCGTGGGATGGCAATACAGAGCTGAGATCTGAGATCGGAGGATAGGGCCGACGCCTAAATGAGACAACGTTGCCATAAGATACTCCCAGTCCACCCTGTCAAATGCTTTTTCAGCATCCGTGGACAATAACAGGGTGGGCTGGGAGAGCCGACGCACGTGTGCCATCAGGGAGATGGTGCGCAGGGAGTTGTCGCGTGCCTCCCTCCCTGGTAAAAAAACCCGTCTGGTCCCCCGATATCCATCTCGGGACCAGGGGGAGTAACCTATTCGCAATGGCTTTAGCATAAATTTTTGCGTCGATATTCAATAATGAGATGGGGCGATAACTCGCACAATCAGCCGGGTCCTTCCCTACCTTAGGAATTACAGTGATATGGGCATGCACAGTTTCCAGTCGGAGAGTCCCCCCGGTTAACGTTACATTAGCATACTTGGTCAAGTGTGGGAATAGGATATCAGCATAAGAACGGTAGTAAGACACCGGAAAGCCATCAGGGCCCGGTGCCTTTCCATTCGCCATGCCCTTCAGGGCACTCAGCAACTCCACCGAGGTGAACTCCCCCTCTAAAGATGCAAGGGTCTCCGGAGGGAGCTGCGGGAGCTCAGCCTTGGCCAGGTATGCCTGGATGAGCGAACTCCGGATGTTGCCATCCGTAGCCCCTTGGGAAACATTATAAAGGCGTTGATAAAAATCCCTAAATTCTTTGGCAATGTGCGGGGTGTCATAAGCCATCGACCCTAGAGGGGTCTTAATTTTAGAAATGAAGGCAGCTGCCTTCCGCTGCCTCACAGAGTTAGCGAGCAACTTACTGGGTCTATCCCCCCATTCATAGAAACGCTGGGATACCAGTCGCGAACGCCTCTTATGTTCTAAGTGTAATAGGGCTTTTAAGGCCTCCCGTTTCTCCATCAGGGTATGGAAGAGGGCCAGAGTCTGGCTCCGTTTGTGTTGCTGTTCCAGCCTCCTAATATCCTGTATTAGGGTGTTCTGTCGTGCTGTTCATTCTCTCTTTTTCCTGGCACCCAGTTCAATAAGTCTACCTCTAATAAAGGCTTTATGGGCCTCCCATAACGTACCGGGGGAAACTTCGGTGTCGGCATTGGTTTTAAAATAAGAGTCTAGTTCCTCACCTATAATTTTTTTATCTATCTCCTCCAAAATCAGATTTTCATTCAATTTCCAATTAGCAGATTTAAGTGGGATTGACTGCACTTTTAGGGTGAGCGAAATCGGGGCATGGTCCGATAGGGGGGACGTTTCTATACGCGACCTCACTAGTAACGGCAGATGTCGGTGATCTATCAGGCAAAAATCGATTCTAGAGTATGTCCGATGTACCGACGAATAGTAGGTGAAATCCCGGTCGCGTGGGTGCATGATCCGCCAGGCATCCATCAGCTGAGCCTCAGTAAGCCGTGCACGAATGAACCTCAGCTTGTTATGGGACAGGGTCGATCCCCCCCTGGAAGTGTCCAGGGTGGGCTCAAGTGCAATATTGAAGTCTCCTGCCAGGAGCACGCACCCACGCGCGAAGTCTCGCAACGAAGTAAGCGTAGATGCAATAAAACCCGCCTGATCTCTGTTGGGGGAATAAAGGGTAGCCAGGGTACAGGTCATGCTACCCAGGGTGCCTCGCAGGAACAAAAAGCGGCCAGCTGGGTCACTAAGCATAGATTCCAGGGTGAACGCGGTTCCACTACGAAACCCAACGGCCCCTCCCTTAGCTTTAGAAATATTGGACAGGCTATAATACCACGTGGGGTATTTGGGGGAGTATAATTTGACCTGCGTCGTATGGGTGAGATGGGTTTCCTGAAGGAAAACCACATCTCCCCGTAGACGGTCCAGTTCCCTGTACAGGTTGTGTCTCTTTCCAGGGGCATGAAGACCCCGCACATTAAAGGAAATAAGATTTACCGTAGCCATGGGGTCACAGATAGAGGAACCGCGCTCCGCTCAAACCTGATACAATAATATGGAGATAGACAGGTCCACCCAGGAGGGAGGGGACGGTAATGGGGGGGGTGGGAGGGGGAAGGGAAGCCAGTAGGGTGAGAGAGAACAGAAACAAAAGAGGGAGAAAAGGTGGAGCACCAGAGAAAAAGAAAAGTATAGACTAGCAATAACGCTCAGTGCACGCAGATATCTGCGGTGCGGGGGCAGGGCTCCGGCCCGGGACGTCGCCCTCACGCCCGTCACCCCAAGTGGAGCTGTCCCCCACCATGAAGGGGGGAGGTGACAGTCGGACAATCGGGTGTCAACCACACCATGGGGGTGAGGGATGCATCCCGAGCGCCCGGCGCCAGCACTTCAAACAAACTCACAGCACCATAACATAAACATAGCAGTAAAAAGATAAAAGCAAGGCAAAAGGCAAATAAACAGGCAATGTATGTAGAACAGCCACTGGGAAACGAACTAGGAGATCAGTGGGCACATTATCACATAGTCCCCCGAGCCCACCCGGGGGTCAGCTCAAGACAGGTTCCCCATAATGTTCATAGGGCATCCCACTCAGAGCAGTCAAGCAGTCCTGCTCGCAAGTACGGGGCAGCAAATGAAAGGGCCGGACAGTAAAGCCAAACAAAACAGGAAACTAAGAAAACATGCCCGGTGGAGAAAAAATAAAATTTTACCCAGGAGTCATACTTGCGGAGAACGATGAAACCCTCGCAGTCGGGGAAGGAGAAGGCGTTGCAGCGAAGGCCCGTAGGGGATTTCCTCTACTGGCGGTCCAGGGTGTCCCGTGGTAAAGCTTGCGGTTTGCGGCCTACCCTCTGCCAACTGTTGTCAGAGCCGCCTGGCACTGGTGGGATGAAGTCTTGCCAGCCGGGAAGGTCCGGAACGTCAATATGGAGGTCCGCACAAAATTTCGCCAGGTCCTCAGGGAACCGGAGGGCCGAGGTTTTGCCGTTCACAGTAGCTAGGAGTGCCGCGGGGAAGCCCCATCTGTACCTTATGGACGCTGCTTGCAAGCGTTCAGTAAGCGGGCACAAAGCCCTGCGTCTGTCCAAGGTCTCTTTCGCCAGGTCCGGGAAGAGGGTAAGGGAAGCGCCATCGAAGTCGAATGGCATAGCATCCCTAGCTTTCCGCATGATCATGTCCTTATCCGGGTAGTGATGGACTCTACAAATAACATCGCGCGGAGCGTCCATAGCCATACTGCGGGGACGGAGAGTCCTATGGACCCGGTCAATTTTAAGGGGCGCGTCCGCTGCCCGACCCAGGAGACTGTTAAAGATACCTCTGACCGATGGTAGTAGGTCCTCGTCTCCGGTCGCCTCCGGTAGGCCTCGGATCCGGATGTTATTGCGCCTGTTCCGGTTCTCTTGGTCCTCGATCCGATAAAGGGCTGTCCGGTGGGCAATCGCTAGCTGGCGGGTGGTCGACTGCAGGGACCGTATGGCAGTGGCATGTCGGTCCAATCGCTGTTCGGATTCCTCCACGCAGGCCAGGACCTGCGACAAGTCAGAGCGTACCGCCGAAACCTCCTTCCTAATCACTTTCGCCAAATGTAACAGCTAGTAGGTGTAGCCTGGGCGCCCTCATCTTCCGACTCGGCCGAGGATTCAGGTAAGCATGGTCTGCGCGCCGGCCTGTCTGCAGAGGCGGAGTTAGTACCTAGCACTGCGCCATGTGGTGAGCGGCCTAGGCCATCCCGCTCATCTCCGTCTTTGGGTTCTGCAGATAAAAACCGCTTGATCGTGCCCGCAGCGGTACCCTTCTTGGGCAGAGACTTCCCCGTCTTCCTCCCCATCATCAGGCAAGGTAGCTGTGAGAGTATCGGAGCGAAAAAAGATAAAATTGCCGTGCCAGCGCCGGAGCTTCCGGGAAACACGTCCGCTCTAGCACATCGTCAAGCCACGCCCCCCATGTACCTCTTCTTCTGAGAAGGGGGCCTCCAGCATATTATTATTATTTTTTTATTTTATGTTATTTTAAGTTATTTCCGTATCCACATTTGTTTTCAGAGCACTTGCCATGCTCTTAACAACATTTTGTTGCCATTTTCAGCCCTCTAGCCCTTTCCATTACTTTTTAGAGCCATTTTAGTACTCAAAAGTTCGAGTCCCCATTGACTTCAATGGGGTTCGGGTTCGGGGTCAAGTTTGGGTCAAGTTCGGTCCTGAACTCGAACTTTTTTCCGAAGTTCAGCCGAACCCGAACATCCAGGTGTCCGCTCAACTCTATTAGGGATGAGCCCGATGTTCAAGTTGAACTAAGTTTGACTGAAACATTGGGTGTTCGCCTGTTCGCCGAACAGTGAACAATATGCGGTGTTCGCGGCAAATTCGAAAGCTGCCAGAACACCAATAAAATCTATGGGACACTAACATGAAGAATCAAAAGTGCTAATTTTAAAGGCTTATGTGCAAGTTATTGTCATAAAAAGTGTTTGTGGACCTGGCTTCATCAACATGGGGACAAGGTGCTTTGGGGGGCTACCCCAAAACATCCTCCCCATGTTGAGGGCATGTGGCCTGGTACAGTTCAGTTAATATTCATACCAGACCCAAAGGGCCTGGTAATGGAGGAGGGGGGAGGGTCATATGCTCTTTTTTTCAATGAGTTTTATCTATATTGCAGAGATCCGACAATGCATTACAGCCACGATCAGTTTTAAATTACAATTTTTCTTTTAGAAATGTCATTTTGCTGTGGCACTGGAAAAATGCACACTTTACATGCATACTATAGACACCCCTAGGCTCGATATTTAACCACTTGGCGCCCATACTACGTCTATTGATGTCATGGGCTTTTGGTGGTTATATCTGAATAATGCCTGAGGCCACAGACATCATTCAGATATCAGGGTTTTCAGCCGGCGATTCCCTGCACCATAAGAATGATCATAGCGGCTGTTTCACCGCGTGATCATTCTTACAGGCGGCGGGGGGGGGGCGTCCCCCCCCTCCTGCCGCCCTCCGGTGCTTGTACCGACTCACCGCTTCCATCGGTGAGTCTGTGACAGGATCTGTCGGCCCCCGCCAGTTACCATAGAGATTTCCGGCGGACCATATCGTCCCCGGAGTCTCTATGATCGTTTGGAGGCCGAGCGCGATGTTATGACGTCACGCCCGGCCTCGGTATTCAAATTAACGGCGCCGATTTGGCAGGGAAGCCAGGATCATTTTTTTTTTTATTCTTCCCAGCCTAGAGGTGAGATATGGGGTCTTATTGACCCCATATCTCAGTTTAAATATGTCCGATCGTGCCATATTCCTATTACAAGGGATGTTTACATTTCTTGTAATAGGAATAAAAGTCATCAAATTTTTTTTTTTAAGTGTCAAACTAAAAAAATAAAATTAAATTAACAATAAATTGCAGCGCCCTGTGATGGACGCCTGAAACACAGGGCTCCGATTCGCTCCAGCCATCCCACACACTTAGCGGCTGAACACCGCCGAATACAGTTACACAGCGCACAGCGGGGGCACACTCTGATGAGCGGAGGAACAGCACGGAGAGGGCTAGGCACCCGATTAGCAGGCCTCCCGGGAGTGGACGAACTATCTAAAATGGCGACGGAGCGGCCGCCTCACTAGGCCCACACAGGATCCACAGGCTCCTCTCCCTGGCATGACAGGCTGCATGAAGAGGTATGCGGAGGGGGTCATTCACCATTACCCCATGGAGGTCCCTTATCCCCTGTCACCACAGTTTCCTTACTAAATCAGACACTGGAGGACATTCAGGGGCTATCCCCTGCAGGGGAACACTCATCCAGGCACACCACTGCTTTTAAAGAGGCAGCCCTGCTCATCCCTCAGCCATCCCAGTCTCCTCAGTCACAGGATTTGTCCATACTATTTTCTAAATTTGCTGAAATGCTTGACAGGGGGCTAGCTCAGACTGCATCTTTAATTACCTCTGATATAAAATCTGATCTCCACATGCTGGGGAACCGAATTGAAAGTATTGAACTCAAAATGGATGCCACAATAGATCGAGTGAACCAAAATTCTGATGAATATCAGGAATTGCATGAACAACTTGAAGGAGCGTATGCCAAAATCGATGATTTGGAAAATAGGTCCCGCAGACTTAACTTCCACATTAGAGGTCTGCCTGAGCCAGTAACTGACGCCCAAGAAGCAGTTAATTCGCTCATCAAAACCCTCATCCCTGACATCAGAACCCACAGATTAGAGCTGGATCGTGCTCACAGAGCCCTAGGCCATCCTCGCAAAGATGGTCTCCCGCGCGATATAGTAGTTAAGCCACACTACTTTAGTGTCAAGGAAGAGGTCATGAAGAGGGCCCGGTCCACGCCCCAACTTCAACTGATGGGTCATCAGATACAACTCTATGCTGACATCTCTCCCTTCACCATCCAAAAGAGGTGATCCCTCAAGCCTTTGCTGATGGTCCTGACACAGAAGAATATTAAATACTGGTGGATGTTCCCGTTTGGTCTGAAATTTAACTTCAACGGTAAACCTTTCCGCTTCACCTCTCTCCATGAAGGGGAACATCTGCTACGGAATCTTCCCACGGATCCAACTTCCCCCCATGCAAACTTCCTCATCTGGAATGTCCAAACGGCCACCACCTTCTAGTCCGCTCACCTCCCTCTGGATCTCTCCCAGGCACAAGAAAGCTAAGATGGACTCCCCCCATGACTTTGAGACTCTCATATCTCTGGTTCCTGTTTTTCTGACACATTTTTTGAGTCAAGAACCTCTCTGACCCCCGGCCTCAGTGCCTTTTCGAAAAAAAAATTTTTTTCCTCTTCCTGAACCTCCCCCTTATACCTGCTGCAATTTAGGCGTAAGGACTGGACTTCATCCCCCCCCTTTTTTGCCCCCCCCTCCATGTGTTTTTTTTTTGTTTTTTTGGGGGGGTATTTTGCCCCTTATTATATTTCATTACAGGCCTACTCTCCGGTCTTACATCATTGCTACTTTAATAGTTACCAGTATGTTTGCCATTGGTGTTCAGTTATTATTTAGATCTTGCAAGCTTATATTTTAGTGTCGCGGGGGTTGGGGCGAACCTCCTGCGCTCTCACTCCATTCCGGGTGAGGCAGTCCCCAGGGGATTGATCTCGCCTAGGGTGGGCACTTCCTTTGGGGGGAATATGATGTTGGTTTCCCCTGGCGGGGGGATTCTGTCTCTTCCCCCGCCTCGGGTACGTTTTTCTTTTTTGTCTCTCTCTTCTCACTGTCTCTTTTCTCTTTACCCTTTCCTGTCTTCCCTTTTTACAGCTCAAGAAGTGGACTCTATCACCTCTGATGCACGAAGTGACGCTTGGTCGACCTCATGGGCTTCCTGGAATTTGCAGCTGGTAACTAGCACGAAGGTAGGTCCTCTGGGTTTTCCTGCCTTCTTTCCCTCTGTGCTCCATGGCTAACCCACCCCATAACAACCCTATCCTACACATAGCCTCCCATAACGTTCAAGGTCTTAATTCCCCGGTAAAACGGAAGAAGATTTTTCAACATTATCATGGCCAAAAAATAGATATCTTATTCCTTCAAGAAACACATTTCCCTAAATCGTATCAGCCCTCTTTCATTCATGCCAAATTCCCCAATTTCTTTTTAACCAACTCTGAGAACAAAACTAAAGGGGTGGGACTTTTCTTTTCAAGTAGGGTACAATTCACCTGGGTATCCGACTTTAAGGACCCTGCAGGCAGATTCCTTCTTGTAAAAGTTCTCATAGATGATCAAATCTATTCTCTTATCTCTTACTATGCTCCGAACAAGGGGCAAGTTTTATCAATCCATGCTCAGTACCCTAGCTCCGATCACAGAAGGTATAGTCGTTTACGGAGGAGATTCCAACCTAGCCTTTGACTGTGGTATTGACAAAACACGTCCCCCAGGAAGGCATAAAATTTGTCCGACCAAGCAGAGTCTAAAAGTGGCTAGACAACTATATCATTATGGCCTAGTGGACATTTGGAGGGAACTTAATCCCAGAGTTCGGGATTATACTCATTACTCTAGCCCTCACCAAACCTTCGCAAGAATTGATCACTTTTTTATTCTCCAACAACATATTCCGCTGGCTCAACGGTCGGTTATTTAGGACTCTGTTTTGTCGGATCACTCCCTTGTCCTTATCTCCCTTCAGGGTCGGCCGATCCCACGGTCCGGGTTTCCATCAGAGGTACTCTCATTTAAATCTCTACTAGACTGCACAAGGCTCCCAAGGCAGACATAAACAGGCTAGAAAGGGAATTCTCCTCCTTAAGCAAATTGCATAAAGCCCATCCCTCTCAACTTACTGCTGACAAACTTGAGGCAACCCGTAGTGCTTTAAACCTAGCACTTACAGCTGTTGCGGAAAAGGACCTCAGATGGGAAGAGGGACGCTTCTACCACCACAATAACAGACTAGGTACTTTGCTTGCTAGACGACTAACCCCTAAAACCAGACTTTTTGCGCTTCCCAAAATAAAAATGAAAGACGGTTCCCATACACAGAATCCCTGGAAAATAACAAGGAAGTTTGTTCCTGCCCTGGTGCTATTCACTCCTTCCTACAGTCGACACAACTCCCCACTCTAAAAGATCTCCATAAGGATGAAATGGACGCTCCAATTTCCGCTGAGGAAGTTGAAGGGGTCATCAAAAACCTTAAGACTAACTCAGCTCCTGGGCCGGACGGGTTCTCAGTTCCGTATTACAAACATTTCTCTCAGACGCTTGCCCCTTACCTAGCACGCTTCTTTAACCATCTCAGGTCTGGCTCTTCCCTGGATAAAGCCATGAACTCGGCTTTCGTAACAGTTATCCCTGAACTGGGGAAGGATCCCAGCTGTGTTTCTAACTATAGACCTATATCCCTGATCAATAACGATCTCAAAATCCTGACAAAACTCTTAGCTAATAGACTCTCCAACTTCATCAGTCTTTATGTTCATGCAGACCAGGTAGGCTTTATCCCGGGAAGACAAGGACCAGATCAGATTAGGAGGGCCGTAGACATAATCTCGCTCCTGGGATCTAGGTGGGACGGGGGCCCCCTCCAACAGGGTTGCCTCCTTTCACTTGATCTCATGAAAGCTTTTGACTCGGTCTCCTGGTCTTTCCTGTTCCCTACATTGGAAAGATGGGGATTCGGACAGTCATTTATGAACATTATTAAAGCTCTTTACTCGAATCCAGAAGCTCGAATAAAAATGCAGGGTTACTATTCTGACCCCTTCCCGATCCTCAGGGGTACAAGACAGGGATGCCCCTTTTCGCCCTTGATCTTCGCCATGATCATTGAGACACTAGCTGTAGCTCTTTACTCGAATCCAGAAGCTCGAATAAAAATGCAGGGTTACTATTCTGACCCCTTCCCGATCCTCAGGGGTACAAGACAGGGATGCCCCTTTTCGCCCTTGATCTTCGCCATGATCATTGAGACACTAGCTGTAGCGATTAGAGCGAACCCAGACATTAAAGGTATTAAGTGTGGTCCAAACACTCACAAATGTGCTTTGTTTGCTGATGATGTATTGCTTTTTATTTCTGCTTCAACCACCTTGCTCCCAGTTTTATGCAAACTGCTCAATGATTTTGGCGAAATTTCTGGCCTTAAGGTCAATTATGCTAAATCCTCAGCACTCAACGTTAACTTACCATCTTCACTTGTTTCACAACTTAAATATAGCTTTAAGTTTGATTGGTCAGACTCGGCCCTTCCCTATTTGGGGATACACCTGACGGCATCCATTGACAAATTGTACGCTGCTAACTTTCCTTTGACATTACGCAAATTGGAGGAAGACCTAGTTTTTTGGGATTCACTTAAATTATCTTGGCTAGGCAGGGTGAATTCAGTTAAAATGACACTACTCCCACGTATATTGTATCTTTTTCGGTCAGTGCCTATCCCCGTCCCCAAGGACCGTATCCATATCTTTCAGTCCAAAATTATGAAATTTATTTGGGGATCCAAGGGACATAGAATTTCAAAGGAAACTCTTTTCCGCAACAAAAATCAAGGGGGCCTAGGGGGTCCCAAACATCCTTTGGTATTACCAGGTGGCGCAACTCTCCCAACTATCTACTGTCTACTTAAAAACGGCACACCCGGACTGGGTTCATATGGAGAGACAAGCAGTTCCCAACTTTACCCTTGATTATCTTTTATGGTGCGCTCCTAGGACTAGACCGGCCATACTAGCGCCAACTCTTTCCCACTCAATTGCTCTTTGGGACTCTTTGAAAGCGAACCCGCACGTTACCTCCAATTGGAAGCCACTCTCCCACATCTTCAGGAACCCCTTGTTCCCTCCGGGCCAGGACATTAAGGCTTTTCGTTGGTGGCTGGACAAAGGGCTATATAGGATCGGCCAATTAGTCTCCCCCTCGGGGTCCTTTCTCTCTAGGTCATTATCTCAGGAAGCTTCACATGCCAGAAACGGAAAAATTCTGATTCCAACAAATTTCTAATTTCCTCAAGTCTTTAGGGTTATCAGCCGGTTCTCCTATTTCTATCACTGAATATGAACTTTGGGGTGGCCAAGCCATGGAGCAGAGAGGGGGGATATTGGTGATCTATCTTGCTCTTGCCCAAACAGATTCTAAAACGCTTTTCATGCGTGAATGGGAAACTGACCTCCAACAGCAATGGACCTTAGGGGAGTGGCATAGGGCATCATGTTCGGCCTCAAAAGGCTTACTTAATACAACTCTAATTGAAGCTAACTTAAAGATTCTCATGAGGTGGTACATGGCGCCTCTTAGACTAGCAAAAATCTACCCGAATGCCTCTCCCCTTTGTTTTCGCAACTGTGGTCATATTGGTTCTATGGTACACATTTGGTGGGAGTGCCCAAAAATTAGAAATTTATGGAATAAGGTGTTCCAAATCATCCGGAAGATCCCAGCCTTACCCATCCACAAAACACCTCAAATCGTGCTACTAAATTTTTCCCCACAGGATGTTCCAAAATTAACACAAAACCTCATTAGATTTATTCTTATCGGTACCAAACTTACCATTGCTAGAGTCTGGAAGCAGCCCACTGTATCATTGAGATTGGTTAAAAGAAAGATATCATGGATTATGGTACAAGAAAAAACAGTGAGCATCTTCCTGGACAAGGTAGATAGGCACACAGCGACATGGGATCCTTGTATCAGATACACCCCTAAGTGTCTTCAAACACCAGTGATACAAACGTGATGCCAGGTGAGAGTTGCCCACTTTGACAGCAGCTACTATTTCACTCGTCTTTTTTCCTCTCTTCTTCTCTATTCCTCCCCATCTTTCTTCTATTCTTTCTGTTTACCTTTTTTTCTCCATCCGTGCTCTCTATCCTGCCTTAAGTAGGATCAACATGGTCTTTCTGCACTCTATAGGAGTACAAAACTACGAATCTAAATTCGTTAAGCGGCTTGTTCATGGTCATTGCTATCCATTTGATCGATTGTTCCTTTCGATTACCTGATATTTGATGGTCATTAGTATTACACCTGTTCAGGAAAATGTTCCTTTTTGCCAGGACCAGTCGATAGCTCAATAGAAGTTTTTTGCTTTCAAAGTATTTTATTTTCATGAAACAGAATACAGAGAAACCGATACAATATGTTTGACAAATAATACTTGAATAACAACAATGTGATGTTAAAAGTCATGGTAGATGTAATGTCAACCTTCTTGTCCGCTAGAGGGAGAAGAGAACTTGTAAAAAAACGCATGAAATGAAACAGCTGTAAAGGGCATGAGCTAGCATGCCTTCATCATAGGTGCGGGGGTGTAACCCGGGAGATCCGCTAGGACTAAGGTGTAAATGCACTATGCCATAGCTGGAGAATCTCGAATTCCCAGGTTGAGCCCAACCTGGGCCGGTTACAGGAGGAGTTCCTGTCCCTGTGCCCCTCTCGGGATCACACTGCACAGGGAGAGGGCCCCCCACTCATAGAGCGGAAGCTTCCGGTCACCCCCCATAATATCCAAGATTGACTATGGGGGATTGTTGTAGAGGTCGATCAGTATCCCTGAGGGAGTGGGAGGATAACCCTCCGAAGAATCAAGAAGAGAAGAGGAAAGATAGAAAAGGAAAGTGAGATAGAGAGAGAGTAGTCAATAGGTTCCCAGTGGTCACTCTCAGTTTAGCGTTTGGGCCGAGGGGATCCCAGGGATGAGGGAGATCCCCACAAAATGGGCCCAGGGTTCCCAGGTTAGTTCAAATTTTTGCGTAGAATCATTGAGGGAGCTCGCTAGTTTTTCTTGAGTCATAATCCATGAGATTTTCCTTATAGCTAGCCTAATGGAGGCCACGGGTTGTTTCCAAGCTTTAGCTAGGGTCATTTTCGCCCCTAAAAGGATGAAGTGGATAAATTTCCGCTTATATTTGGGGATGTGAGGAAGATGTGCATTCAGTAAGGCAATTTCAGGGAGCCTGGAGAGCTCGTGTCCGGTCACTTTTTTGATGATGTTGAATATTTTCTTCCAATAATGTCTAATTCAAGGGCACTCCCACCACACATGTGCAATTGTGCCTAACAATTGGCAGGCCCTGAAACACAAAGGATCAGCCATCGGGAATATCTTAGCTAGTCTCGCGGGGGTTAGATACCATCTGGTGATTACTTTTAAATTTGCTTCCATTAGGGAGGTGTTTAACATTCCTTTAAAGGCTATAGAAAGAGCAGATTGCCAAAACTCAAGACTCCACTGAAACTGAAGATCTTCCTCCCAGGCTACCATGTAAGAGGACTTCCCTGAGGGTTGGGAGAGTGAAGCGTAGATGATGGAAATCCCCCCCTTTGTTCCACTGCTTGACCACACCAGAGTTCGTAGCTAGAGAAACGTGGAGGGTTTGGTTTGTCTAACCATAGGCCATGTAGTAAATGACTGATTTGTCCAAATCTAAACCTTTCCGTTCCCTGGAGGTCTAGCTTACTAACGTACTGTGCAAGAGAGAGGGGCCCGTTGGTAGAAAAGAAATGGCCTATTCGGTACAGCCCTTTGTCCAGCCACCATTGGAAGGCCTGTATATCTAGCCCTGGAGGGAATTTGGGATTCTGGAAAATGTGGGACAGAGGAGTTAGGCCTGAGGTGATGTTCGGATTCAGCTTTAATTTGTCCCATAGGGAGAAGGAATGAGAGAGTGTGGGGGCCAAGATTGGGGGTCTGCATTTAGGTGCAGTCCAAAGTAAGAAGTCCAGAGTGTTGTGCGGGACTGCATGCTCAATAGAAGTTTTAAGTATTTGGGAGGGGTAGAGCCTTCGGGTACTCGGCACAGTTAGATCCCATTTGGGGTGCCGGAACCGGGGGGCTCGCCGCTCCAGTTAATTTGAATGTGTAATGTGTCCAATTTCCTAAGTGATATTTTGTTATCAAGGATTGGATCTCAATATTTTATATCGCCTACTCTCTTATTGGTTCGCACCAGTCAACAACATTAGGTTTGCTACTCCTATTGGAACTTATGGTTTGTTAACTGTCATCTCAGCACTCTATGTTGTGTTTTGTTCATAAGAGCATTGTTCATTTGTTAATATGTATTTCAGTGTATTCTCAATAAAAATCTACTGAAAAAAAAAAAAAATGAACAATAAAAAAAAAAAAAGTAAAGTGCCCCTGTCCCCGTGAGCTCGCACACAGAAGCGAACGCATACATAAGTCCCGCCCACATATGAAAACGGTGTGCAAACCACACTTGTGAGGCATTGCCGCGAATGTTAGAGCGAGAGCAATAATTCTAGCTCTAGACCTCCTCTGTACCCCAAAACATGTAACCAGTAAAAAAATTTAAAGCGTCGCCTATGGGGATTTTTAAATACCAAAGTTTGGCGCCATTCCACGAGCGCGTGCAATTTTGAAGCATGACATGTTGGGTATCTATTTACTCGGCGTATCCTCCTCTTTCACACTATGCAAAAAAATTGAGCCAACTTAACTGTTTTTTTTTAAGCATGAAACAGTTTTTTTTCTGAAAAAAATGTGTTCGAAAAATTGCTGCGCAAATACCGTGCGAGATAAAAAGTTGCAATGACCGCCATTGTATTCTCTAGGGTCTTTGCTAAAAAAACATATATAATGTTTGGGGGTTCTATGTCATTTTCTAGCAAAAAAAATTAGGGATTTTACATGTAGGAGAGAAATGTCAGAATTGGCCTGGGCGCAAAGTGGTTAAAGGAATATTTTTATTTTTATTGTTTCACTTTTAGCATTAAAAAAATCACTGCTCCCAAAAAAAAGTCAGTTTTTAAAACATTATTTTGCATTGATACATGTCCCCTGGGGCAGGACCCAGGTCCCCAAAGACTTTTTGTTACAATAACTTGCATATAAGCCTTAAAATGAGCACTTTTGATTATTCATGTTTGTGTCCCACAGACTTTAATGGTGTTTGTGTGTTCTGCTGAATTTTTTACCTGTTCGCATGTTCTGTTGCGAACCGAACAGGAGGGTGTTCGGCTCATCCCTATTCTTTATCTGTCACTCTTTCCTTTTAAAACCACTACTATGTCAATTGATTACTTATAACTTTGTTTGCTCTTATGCTTACCTAGACCCAGGCCTCTACTTTGTTCACTTGTAGATTTTTTCATTGAATTCCCCCATCCCTGGAGGTCTACAGATAATTGTTTATCTGCTTGATCTTATACGTATGTGAGCTCATGTAAACTGTATCAATAACTATTTTGAATATAACTGTATGTTCTACTTGCTTTTTTCTTAAAATAAACAGATATTAAACAAAAAACGAAGTGGAGGAAAAGGGTGACCTGCTATGATGCTGATATTCAGTAGCTGCATCAGTTATCTGTTGCACACACCCATCATCTCCGTGAGTTCCAACGCCACATTGAAGATTTGGACAACAGAGGCCGCAGACATAATCTAAGAATACACGGTCTTCTTGCGGTCTTCCTGAAACTGTGGAACCAAACCAACTGCAACAAGCTGTTCTCACTATTTTCAACAAACTGCTTGACAGACCACATGAAACACAGATCGACATGAAAAGGTTCCATCGTTCACTTTGCCCCTGGGTCAGAGACACAGTCCCTCCTAGGGATGTGATCTTTCACTTAAAAGAAAAGATCCGACCCAGTGCCAGAAATCGCAATTGCATTATCTATAGTGGTGCAGATATTAAGCTCTACCAAGATATCTCACATATAACCTTACACTATCGGAAGGATCTTCATCTCCTATTGGAACTTCTATGCACCCGTGGAATACCATACCACTGGAAGCTCCCATACTGTGTACCAGCCACCCGGGGGGGGTGACCACGACAAACCTCCAAATACCAGAAGATATACGTGCTTTCTGCGCAAGCCTTGACATACCACTGGTAGATATACCTGATTGCTATGGAGACTTATGGATGCCACCTCCACAGCTACCCAGACCTAGAGAGGACACCCGACAAGACAGCCCTAATGTGGTACAATGCCGTAGATCACCACCGCCACCAGCCTCACCTCTGCCAGCAGATTAACAATTGTTTAGAGGAGGAAGTCCAACCACCTCATCTGCTAATCATGAGGCCCGGTGCGAATAATACACACAGTTCAGTTTGAATCCAAAAACTTTCCTAACACAGCTGTACATGATATTCAAGACGCATACATAACCCTTATCCCACGCTGATGCACTAAGCCAAACCTCAGTTACAGACACCCCCAACCTCCAACTTAGCTATCAGAAATATACCAGTACCATCGTCAAGGCTTCTTTATAGCTTATTGTTGCAACACCAAATCTCCCTCTCTTAACCAAGAAACAGCTGCATCCAGGTGGACATTATAAATATGGGTTTCTCCATTTTTTTTTTCAGGATACTCCACTTTAGACTTGTTATGTCTTATTATGTCTTACCTGCTGTGAGGACAAACTAGAACTCCTCCATCTTTACTGCCTGAATAGTGACCCCAGGACCCACCTCCTCTGCTTGCAGTGATACAGTATATAGGCCAAGAACAATTACATATAGCTATCTCTTTAGCTTATGCTACAAAACAATGCCTGACCTTTATGTTGGAATCAGTACCTAGGTAGCCCTCTCCTCTTCCTTTCACTACTCCCCTTCTTCATGTACCCTCCCCTTTCCCAACTTTCCTAACTCACCTTCCCCCTTCCAGCTCCTTTATCCTACTATTACCCTCCTTGTCTTCCCTACTCCCTTATTTTTTATCATCCATCCTCCCTTCCCTCCTCTCCTCTCCTCTCCTCAACACCTTCACCCTCTTCCATTCCCTCCCACGTTTACAGCATACAGCTTTTTAATCATTATCTTCCCAGCTGACACGGCTAATTGTATCCTCTATTTAAATGTGATGTGACTGTTAGAGGATGAGCTGATGAAAAAGGTGAGGCCGTGCTTTCGAAACATGTTCTGATTGGCCAGACAGCATGTGGGCGGATCCCGAGTTTGACAGCCCTGGACGTCTCCCACCAGAGACACACAGCTGACCTTTCCATGAGGCTTACCAAGCTGCGGCTAACACAGAGCTTGTGGATCCCTCAATAGAGACTTTCTGACAATCCTCCTGTGCTCCTGTGACACTGCACATGGAAGCTTCCACCCACTCTAGCACTCTGCAAGTGCTCCAACATTTTTCACACAAGTTTTTAGTGTTGCTTTATATTTATATACTGAATAAATTCCTAAGCTGTTTAAAGGTTTGGCTTGGAGCTTCTCTCTCTTCCTTCTGCTTTCCTTTTGTTCACAGTGATCGGATTCCCAAGCCTGCACCCAAAGCAGCACTGTTCCCTTTACAGGCTTGATTTAGAGACTTTTTGAGACTAATTTTTATTGGTTCCTCCCCCAGAATTTTTAATCCACTCACCATTCACATGGTAGCACCTTCATGTATCAGCATGCAGATGCATGCCTTCTCATTTAAATTTTAAACTTTAATCTTTTTCATCAGATGGTTTAGTGCTAAACATGTGTTTCCTCCTAGAAAGAATATAATCATCTTCCGAAATTCGAATGTTGAATAGAATAAATTTGGAACTTCCGGTTCCGGCGCCGCATGGAGTGACTGCTCTCCTCCTCAGCTCCCGCATCACGACCCCGAAATCGGCTTTAAAATCCTGCTGAGCGGCCGGGCTTCCGACGAAACACCTCCCGGACTCACCCCTCATAGCCATGGACTGGTTCCTGGAAAAAACCGGCGCGCGAGCGCCTACGACGCCGCCCGTGACCGCGGCGCGGCCGCAAATCGAGGCCCCGGCTTCGGCCTACTCGGCTCCCTTCTCCTCACAGCGCGCAGCGGACATGGAGGTGAGCTGTGACACTGCTTCTCCCCCCTCTCCACAATCACTGCCAGCATCTCCAGCCCCTCCACTACAGGGCAGTCTTTCCACGCAGCCTGCAGGGGACTCCACCACAGAGCGCATTGCCCAGGCCGTGGCCGCTCTATTATCCCCCATGATAACGGCATCTGTGGAAAAAGCTGTAAATGCAGGCATGCAGCAGCTCAAGGCCCAAATAGGCGAACACCACACCAGATTAAATGACCTGGAACACCGTCTGTCAGATATAGAAGAGGAACTCTACCAGGCCCAAGCCACGGAACGCTCCCAGGACAGAACGAATCAATATGTTCTACAGAAACTTGATGACCTGGAAAATAGGGCCAGACGGAGCAATCTGCGATTCGTAGGGATCCCCGAGTCACTACAATCCTCGGAGCTATCTGACTTCTGCGCAGTGCGCATCCCAGAAGCCCTGGGCCTTCCAGGCCCTTGCACGGTCTAACGCGCCCATCGTATGGGTCAACCTGCACCAGAACGCAAATCCCCTAGACCCATAATCGCAAAGTACCTCAACTACTCTGACAAGGCCCTGATCCTGCAGAAGTTCAGGTAAACGCGCTCTCTCCAAGTGGATGGGATCAAGGTCCTAATCTTTGCCGATTACTCCATTGAGGTCTCCAAGAAAAGGAAAGCATTCCAGCAGGTGTGCTCGGAACTCTTCAAAATGCAACTTAAGTTCTCCCTAGCCTTCCCGGCTATCCTTCGCCTGAAGGCCCCAAACGGTGACCAACTGTCTTTCCAAGACCCCTCTGAAGCTGAGGCATTTCTCCGCTCTCTGCACCAGGGTGCGCACCCTCACACCCCTTCCAAATTCTCATCGCTCAATCGCTCCCTGGACCAAAGGAGCCCCCGGAAGGACTCACCCAAACGCTTCAGGCCTTCTGCCCCAGATACCCACCATCGGGGTACCCCTCGTTGATGACATATCGGTCCCCTTGGATCCTCCTCTCCTCACCTCACCGGTGACCCTCCCGCCAGGACCACCAGCCTGACTTGTCTTTGTGAGTTACTATGTTGTTTTCTTTTTTTATGCTTTCGTTCAGGCCTGGTCACTGTCTAGCCTATTGATCCTCGGTTATATTGGCCTTAAGCTCTGCTCCCATCTAGCAGACGCACCATCGGTGCTATTGACCGCCTCTGTTTTGTTTGGCATCCTGGCCTAGGTTTTCAGGAATCCCCGCTGCCCTCGCTGCTCTTTCTTTTTGCGGCCACTTAATATTTTTTATAATACTATATTTTTATAATTGAGTATCCTGCCTTTTTCTTTTTCTGTATTTTATACACTGTCTTTGATGCTTTCTAGTTTATACTTTTATATGCTATACCTGTGGATAATTCCACTCTTGGGTCCTCTTACTGTACTGTTCCAAGTTAACGTGGGTCTGATACTTTAATTCACGTGTCTATTTAAACTGTGTTGTACTCCTCCTGGACTCACTGTGCATGTCTACTGCCTCAACATGACACGCGCCCTTTTTGGCTCTTGGTTCAATGGCCGCACCCTTGTTCATATTCAGGCTCACTGCCCGGACGCTCTTGCCCTATACCTCTGGGTCGTGCACTGGGGGCTGGCCTACACAGTGACTCCATGCGGAAAAAAGCGAAGTTCGCTCCAGTGTTTATGTTTTTGTATGTGTTTAATTTTGCTCCCCACCTTCCCTGCCCCCTCCCCCCACCTTCCTTCAGAGACAGAGTCTCCTTTCTGACCATCCTACTTCACATGTCCCACGGCCCTACCGGGTCCCTCTTATTTAAGCAAAAGCTTCTACTGCCCTGCCCACCGGCTGGCGACAAATCTCTAAATTCGGCCCAATTCCTCTCCTCGACACCCCTGACGTGAGAATAGTCTCATGGAACGTGAAAGGCCTCAGATCTCCTAATAAGAGAATGAAAGTCCTCCGGCACCTAAAAAGATTGAAAACAGATATCGCCCTATTGCAGGAAACCCACTTATCCGCTCCAGATTTTCATCGCATGAGGAAACTCTGGGTCGGCAAAGTCCTAGGCTCCGACGCCGTTAGTCGTAAAGCGGGTGTTTTCATACTGATCCACAAAAACCTCCCGTGCGAGGTATTGTCCACGCACTCAGACTCACAGGGAAGGCTCCTCTCGCTGCACGCCCGCCTGGGGACCAAAGAACTAGTGATCACTAACGTTTATGCTCCCAATAACCCTAGCAAGTCTTTCTATAGTGACCTGACCTCATGGCTACTCCGGACCACCCAGACTCCCCATTTAGTTGGCGGTGACTTTAATGACATCCTACACCATGCGGACGACAGATCCCCTCCCCCACGCCGCAGGGCGACAAGTGTTTCTTCTACTCCTTCCCACTTTGCATCCACCATGGAATCTCTCCATCTTCGTGACCTATGGCACTTATCCCACCCAGCAGACAGGGAATATACCTTTTACTCACACCCACATAATATGTTCTCGAGAATCGACTATTTTTTTGGCTCTGACGATCTCATACCTAATTTGACTGAAGCTGAAGTGCTTGATATAGCTATCTCTGACCATGCCCCAATCTCAGTTAGTCTTGACAATCTAGATCTCCCACCTCACCCAAGACTGTGGCGCTTCCCCTCGTATCTCCATGGCAACCCTGACTTTCAACATTTTATGGCGAACTCCTGGCGTGAATACTCGGAAGCAAACTCCCCTCACTCGGACTCCCCGAACCTCTTCTGGGATGTCGGTAAGGCATTCCTCAGGGGCCAGATCATTTCTTATGCTTCCTCCTTTAAGAGGAACGCACTGTCTCACTACAAACGGGCCAGTGCGCGACTACATCTAGCCCAAAGGTCCCTCTCCACTAACGATTCCCTTGTCAATAGAACCGAATGGCAGGCGGCCAAGAAAAGTTTCGACACTTGGGCAGATACTCTCGAACAAACTAAAAGATCCCAACTCGACGCAACGCTACACAAGTTTGGTAACAAGGCGGGCAAGCTCCTAGCGAGGCTGTGCAAGGGCCCATTCCACCCGACGCACATCACTTCCCTCAAAGACGCGAAGAGTGTTGTACAATCTACCCCACAAGCTATTAACAAGGCGATGTTAAACTATTATACAGCCCTCTACGCCCCAGACCCCATAGATAATACTGCGGCTCGTTCCTTCCTCGATAGCGTTTTGTTATCTAAAGTTACCCCTGAACAACTAGAAGCTCTCAATGCCCCCATCTCCCTTGATGAAGTTTCCTCCACGATCCGCAAACTAACCCCGTCCAAAGCACCAGGCCCCGACGGGTTTACCAGTGAATTCTACAAAACCCTCTCCTCCATTACAGAACCCACTCTCCTGAAGGTGTACAATGGCATCTGGTCTGGTGGTTCATATCTCCCTTCTGGAAACCAGGCCGTTATAAAACTCCTTTCCAAAAAAGGGAAAGACCCGCTTGACCCAGGCTCATATAGGCCGATTTCCCTCCTCAATCTGGATGTCAAAATCCTGTCCAAAATCATAGCCACGAGACTAGCTGCCATTGTACCCTCCCTTATTCATCCTGCCCAATCTGGCTTTGTGAAAGGCAGAACTGCCACCTTGAATATACGTAAAGTTATGCTCGCTCTGGAACATGCTAAAAATAATCCGAATGGGGATTTTGCCATTATAACTTTAGACGCGGAGAAGGCCTTCGACAATGTCAGTTTTTACTGGCTCTTTATGACTTTATCTGAAATGGGCTTCTCGGGACACTTCTGCCATCTCATCAAAGCCATGTACTCCTCCCCAGCAGCTAAATTAGTCGCGGCTGGAGTGCTCTCAGATGAATTCCGCCTGCATAAAGGCACTCGCCAGGGCTGCCCACTCTCACCGCTCCTCTTTAATATCACCCTAGAACCTCTATCCAGATATCTGTCCCAATCGGCCCCTCTCCACAGTATTCGCATTGGCCAACATGACCTGCGCACCTCCCTTTTTGCTGATGATGTGCTCATCTTCTCGTCGGACCCCGTTTCCGACATGCCCGTTATTAAAGAGGTCTTTGACGTCTTTAGATCATGCTCAGGGCTCCGTATAAACTATGGTAAAAGCGAAATTCTCCCGATAGGGTCCTCTCGCAAACCCCCTGGACACAACATTCTATCTTTTCAACCGCCACCTCATATATCACCTATTTAGGCATTAAAATTGGAAAATTACCTTCCTCCCTTTACCACCTCAACTACCCCCCTCTGATCACGAAAATCTCTCAAGAAATGGTGAACTGGATGGATCTGCCTCTCTCGCTTCTGGGAAGATGCCACCTGCTGAAAATGGTTAGCTTTGCCAGGCTACTGTACCCACTCCAAACCATTCCTCTGCTCCTCCTTCACAAGGACATTAAAATTCTGGAATCGGCTTTTTCTTCCTTTATATGGAAGGGCAAACGCCCACGTATAGCCTTAAAAAAGTTGCATCTTCCCAGACGCGAGGGGGGTATCAGCCTGCCTAATGTAAGACTGTATAATCTGTCATGTCTGTTACGAACTAGTCTGGACTGGATCTCTCAAGCCTCCAGATACTCCAACTACTCCTTGGAAGCTGCCATGGTCTCCCCACTCTCATTGACAGCTCTCCTCCACTGCAGGTGGAAGTCAGTACCGTCTCTGTTTCAACATAACCTCCTACTCAGAGACACTGCCATAGCTTGGAGGGAAACCAGGAAATGCCTCAAGCTCCCCCCTTATGTCTCCAGACACCTTCCGATACAGGGGAACCCCACTTTCTCCCCTGGCCTACTCCACAAGACATTCCACATCTGGAAAGAGAGGGGCATCACCAGTTTTGCTGCACTCTGCGATCTTGAATCTGGGCGCCCTATGCCCTTTTCCCTTCTAGCGGACAGGTTCTCCCTCCCGTCAGCTCACGCTTTCCACTACAGGCAATGTGTCAGTTACTTAAAGGACGTCTGCAGTGATGAACGTAAACGTTTCCCCCTAACCTTTCTGGACCGCCTGCTCAAAGACGATACTTATAAAATCTCAGACATCTACACACCGTTACTCCAGCAGGTTACTCCTCAATTGACATCCTCATCAGTCGCCAACTGGGAGAAAGACTTCCCTGACCCGGATATAGTAGAAAAAATCCTGCAAGGACTTAACAAAGTTTACCGCCTAACCCCTAACGAGCTCTGGAGAGAAACGCAACTAAAAATTGCCCACAGGGCATACCTTCCCTTCCTTCCATCCAACTCTGGCCAGGACAGCACCAAGTGTCCCCTATGTCTCCAGAACAGGCCCTCGCTGGCACACCGTTTCTGGTCCTGTTCCTTCATCTCATCCTTCTGGGATCGGTTCCTCTCCTACATCTTTAAAGTTACCCTGCTGAAACTGCCAAAGGACCCCCTTCTTCTCATCTTTGGATACTGGGACCCTCTCCTGCTTCCATGGTCTTCCATCAACAACCGAGTGCCCCTGAGCGGCACACCGTACAAACCCTCCCATGTGGACTGGTCTCTGCTGTGCCTACTCCTTGCCAGGAAATCCATTCTAAAGAGCTGGACTTCATCTCTCCCCCCCTCCGTCGCCCAGACACAGAAGGAACTCCTTTCACTCCTGTACAAAGATCGTTACAACGCAAACTTCAGGGACGAAAAAGCGAAGTCTCGTTTCTACTGGCGATAGCTTCCCTTCATATCTGACACTCTCCCTCCGGTGGACATCATCAACTTGGACCAATTCACCTTCTCCTATTACGACACTCAACTACCAATCTCGGGGTCGGTTCCCCCCCCCAATATAATATTTGAGCCACGCCCAGGAACCTACTGACCTCCGGGACTACCCTTTGGAACCCCCCTACCTTAGGGACTCTACATGAAAACCTCGTATCCCCTTCCCCCCCTCTTTTCACCTTTTTATTTTCCTTTCTGTATGTCTTCACCTCTTCCCCTCCCCTCCTCTCTTTTTATTATTTCTTCTTTTTCTACATCCAATCTAATACTCCTGATCCTATGATCCGTTGTTTTTCTTCTTCATGGGAAATGACATTATCCTGTTATATATATATATTACTTTTGCAACTATTTCTTACGCAAGATCCATCCAGTCGCTGTCAGTTTGCTGCTTTGTTCTACTAATTTCACTGCCTTCCTCTTGGTTTAAGTATTTCAGATTATGGTCTTAGTTCATTACGATAAAGATACAATCTGCTCCCATTTTTATACACCTCATCTGCGATGATGGTTCCGCTATATCGTACTTGTTACTATTGCATCTGTATTTGTGTCTTTATTTATTTCTCAATAAATACTCTTTAAAAAAAAAAAAAAAAAAAAAAAAAAGAATAAATTTGAATTTGAATAGAACTGAATAGAATAGAAACTGATAGAATAGAAAATAAAATAATAGAATTAGAATAAACAAATAGAAAAATAATAGAATAAAAAAATAGAATACCATAGAAAGAATATAACAATTTCCCCAAATTTAAACAGAATCAATTCATTTTTTCAAATTTCTGTTCTATTCTATAGTTTTTTTTAAATTATATTTGTTTCTATATATCTATTTTCTATTTGAATTTCAGAAGATGGTTATATTCTATTTTATTCTATTCTATTAGTTTCTGTTTTATTCTATTCCATTCTATTCTGTTATTTTATTTGCTATTCTATTTTGTTCTGTTTTACTCTATTATATCATCCTATTCTTTTATTTTCTGTTATAATATTTTTTATTCTATTATATTTTATTTTATTTGGAAATTGGAAAACTATTTGAAAAGTATTAGAATTTGAAAAATGCAAAACTATTCAAATTTGAAAAATGTTCGAATTTAAAAACTATTCAAATTCGAAAACTTTTCGAATTTAAAAACTATTCAAATTTGAAAACTTTTTGAATTCTTTACTATTCAAAATTAATTCAAAAACTATTTGAATTGACTAGAATTCCGAAAATTTTAATCGATTTGAATTGTATAAACGAAACTAATTTCCGAAAAAAAACTAATTAAATGGGTTAAAAGAATTTAACAAAACAAATTTATGTAACTAACTAATTGATAAGAAACTAAACTAAACAATTTTTTTGTCCTGCACAGGTTTATTAAAGCTGACCTTGTTGATCTACAAGAGACACATGTCCGCTCTAACTGCATACCTAAACTACAGGTCCTTCTCAAAAAATTAGCATAGTGTGATAAAGTTAATTATTTTCTGTAATGTACTGATAAACATTAGACTTTCATATATTTTAGATTCATTACACACAACTGAAGTAGTTCAAGCCTTTTCTTGTTTTAATATTGATGATTTTGGCATACAGCTCATGAAAACCCAAAATTCCTATCTCAAAAAATTAGCATATTTCATCCGACCAATAATAGAAAAGTGTTTTTAATACAAAAAAAGTCAACCTTCAAATAATTATGTTCAGTTATGCACTCAATACTTGGTCGGGAATCCTTTTGCAGAAATGACTGCTTCAATGCGGTGTGGCATGGAGGCAACCAGCCTGTGGCACTGCTGAGGTGTTATGGAGGCCCAGGATGCTTCGATAGCGGCCTTAAGCTCATCCAGAGTGTTGGGTCTTGCGTCTCTCAACTTTCTCTTCCCAATATCCCACAGATTCTCTATGGGGTTCAGGTCAGGAGAGTTGGCAGGCCAATTGAGCACAGTAATACCATGGTCAGTAAACCATTTACCAGTGGTTTTGGCACTGTGAGCAGGTGCCAGGTCGTGCTGAAAAATGAAATCTTCATCTCCATAAAGCTTTTCAGCAGATGGAAGCATGAAGTGCTCCAAAATCTCCTGATAGCTAGCTGCATTGACCCTGCCCTTGATAAAACACAGAGGACCAACACCAGCAGCTGACATGGCACCCCAGACCATCACTGACTGTGGGTACTTGACACTGGACCTCAGGAATTTTGGCATTTCCCTCTCCCCAGTCTTCCTCCAGACTCTGGCACCTTGATTTCCGAATGACATGCAAAATTTGCTTTCATCCGAAAAAAGGACTTTGGACTACTGAGCAACAGTCCAGTGCTGCTTCTCTGTAGCCCAGGTCAGGCTGTTTCTGGTTCAAAAGTGGCTTGACCTAGGGAATGCGGCACCTGTAGCCCATTTCCTGCACACGCCTGTTCACGGTGGCTCTGGATGTTTCTACTCCAGACTCAGTCCACTGCTCCCGCAGGTCCTCCAAGGTCTGGAATCGGTCCTTCTCCACAATCTTCTTCAGGGTCCGGTCACCTCTTCTCGTTGTGCAGCGTTTTCTGCCACACTTTTTCCTTCCCACAGACTTCCCACTGAGGTGCCGTGATACAGCACTCTGGGAACAGCCTATTCGTTCAGAAATTTCTTTCTGTGTCTTACCCTCTTGCTTGAGGGTGTCAATGATGGCCTTCTGGACAGCAGTCAGGTGGGCAGTCTTACCCATGATTGCAGTTTTGAGTAATGAACCAGGCTGGGAGTTTTTAAAAGCCTCAGGAATCTTTTGCAGGTGTTTAGAGTTAATTAGTTGATTCAGATGATTAGGTTAATAGCTTGTTTAGAGAACCTTTTCATGATATGCTAATTTTTTGAGATAGGAATTTTGGGTTTTCATGAGCTGTATGCCAAAATCATCAATATTAAAACAAGAAAAGGCTTGAACTACTTCAGTTGTGTGCAATGAATCTAAAATATATGAAAGTCTAATATTTATCAGTACATTACAGAAAATAAAGAACTTTATCACAATATGCTAATTTTTTGAGAAGGACCTGTATATGATCACTACTACCTGACAGTCCATATTGCTACTAATGCAGCTGCAAAATCTAAAGGTGTGTCTATCTTGGGCTCCAAAAACACGCAGCCTCAAATTACTGATTTACTTGCAGACAAGGAAGGCTGCTACCTCTTCCTCAAGGGATCCCTCCAAGGCAAACCAATAACTTTAGCCAATATCTACAGCCCCAATAAAGCTCAAGTAGGATTCTTTCAGAAACTTATGAATGCACTTGCTGGCTTCCATTGGGTGAAGATCTCAATGTATCACTAAATCCGATAGAGGACACCTTCTCTGGAACTTCATACATGCCCTTCAAATCACTTAAACAAATTTAATTACAACTACAAGAATTAATACTACACGATACCTGGAGAACCCTCCACCCAGGAGAGAGAGATTTTATCTTTTTCTCCCCTTCCACAATAAATACTCTCAAATTGATTGCATTTACCTCTCACAGAAAGATCTCTCACACCTTACAAAAGCCTCTATAGAACCCATGTTCCTTTGCTACCATCACCCTGTCATAATGACCCTATCCTTTCCAGATAACACCACCCTCACTAAAACCTGGAGATTAGACTCTTCCCTTTTGACAGACCCTCTGACCAATACCAAAATCCAAGCCGACATTCGAGACATCTTTACAGAAAATAACACTCCAGATACGACACCCCTTATACAATGGGAAACACACAAATGTGTAATCAGAGGCAATCTCCTGGCACTTGCAGCTTCTATGAAAAAAAACAGTAGAATACAACTCAATAGGGATGAGCTTCGTGTTCGAGTCGAACATACGTTCGACTCGAACATCGGCTGTTCGTCCGTTCGGCGAAGTCCGAACATTTTGGTCCGTTTGCGCCAAATTCGTGTGGCGCTCACGGCCCACAATGCACTGCGATGGCGCAGTGCATTGCTGGCTCATGATTGGCCAAGCATGCACTGAGACCCCGCATGCTTGGCCAATCGCAGCGCCAGCAACGAGGAGAGCCATGATTGGCCACAGGCAGGATGCCTGTGGCCAATCATAGCTCAGGCTGTGTAGTGCACGCCCCACACTATATAAGTCCGCCAGCGCGGCGGCCTTGTGTAGTGTGTTGGCGTCTGAAGCAGTGGGTGTTCTGTGTACCTTCAACACAGTACACACCGATCGTTTTCGGCCGATTTTCTATCTTGCTGTTGTGTAGTGGTTGTTGTCTGCGTGCCCTGACCGCAGTATACACCGCTATATTCACCTCACCTATATAGCTAGTGATCTATCTTTTATAATAGAGCTTGCAGTCAGTAGTGTTAGGAGCTAGTGCGTGCTGTCTGCGTGCTCTGTACCCAGTACATACCGCTATATCCACCTACATAGCTCTTCTCTATTTGAGACCACTTGCCATCTGCAGGAGTTATTGGAAGTTGTGTGTGCCTCCAGCACAGCACAGTATACATCTGTATATAGCCCTTTATCTCTGGTGTTCTATAATAAAGGCATCTGCAGGAGTTAGTGGGTGTTCTGTGTACCTTCAACACAGTACACACCGATAGTTTTCGGACGATTTTCGATCTTGCTGTTGTGTAGTGGTTGTTGTCTGAGTGCCCTGACCGCAGTATACACCGCTATATTCACCTCACCTATATAGCTAGTGATCTATCTTTTATAATAGAGCTTGCAGTCAGTAGTGTTAGGAGCTAGTGCGTGCTGTCTGCGTGCTCTGTACCCAGTACATACCGCTATATCCACCTACATAGCTCTTCTCTATTTGAGACCACTTGCCATCTGCAGGAGTTATTGGAAGTTGTGTGTGCCTCCAGCACAGCACAGTATACATCTGTATATACCCCTTTATCTCTGGTGTTCTATAATAAAGGCATCTGCAGGAGTTAGTGGGTGTTGTGTGCCTCTAGCACAATATACACTACCCAACTGCTTTTTTACCCAACTCCCTTCAGACCATTACCATGTCTGGAAGGCCAGCAAGGAGGGGCAGACAGGAGCGAGCCGATAAAAGAGGGCAAGCAGGCTCTGTGTCTAGAGACAACAGTGCTGGTCGTGGACGCGGTGCATTGTCATCAGCACGTGGCCATGGGACACGCTTGTCCTTCTTTTCGGCAGCTGGACATGTTGAGCCGCAACATGCCAACGACTTGGTAGAGTGGATGACCAAGCCCTCTTCATCCTCCTCATCCTGTCTCTCTCAGTCTCAGGGTACTAGCAAAGCAGCTGCCAACGCATCGTCTTCCCTCCTCTCAATGTCATCATCAGTGACTCCTTCCCTAGACCCACCACATCCTCCTGAGGAGTCTCCTGAACTCTTTGAGCACAGTGTTGGGTACATGCTCCAGGAGGATGCCCAGTGTTTTGTGGGCTCTGATGATGACACTCAGCTAGAGGAAGGCAGTAGCGTGAGCGCAGAGAGAGGGGATGCTCAAGGACAGCAATCTGGCAGTCATGTTCCACAAGCTGCAGCATACTGCCAGGTTTGCTACAGCCATGAAGAGGGAGGGGATGATGAGGGCACTGACTCCACGTGGGTGCCTGGAAGGAGAGAGGAGGAGGAGGAGGAGGAGGAGGCACATGTCCAACGAGGCAGGATGCCCTCCGGGGGCCAGCTTAGGGGCAGCACACCGACTGAATCACACTGCAGAGCTCTGCCTGTGCAGGGCGCTGCCTCTGCGCGTTATTCTAAAAGTTCTTTGGTGTGGGCCTTTTTTGAGACGAGTGCATCAGATCGCACCACTGCTATTTGCAACATATGTCTCAAGTGTATCTCGCGTGGCCAAAACATCAGCCGCTTGGGCACCACATGCTTGACCAGACATATGTTGACCTGCCATGCAGCTCGTTGGCAAGCGTACCTCAAAGACCCACACCAAAGAACAAAGCGGACCTCTCCTTGCTCCTCATCAGCTGGCATCTCCAACCCCACTAGACCTTCAGTCCTCTCTGAAACCTGCTCTGAGAGGAATGAAGGTGTAGAATTAGGTGTGTCACAGCCAAGTGCTTCCGGGAACTCTGCTAGCGGTACACCCACGTCCGATTATAGCAGGCAAATGTCCCTGCCCCAGATGCTGGACCGGCGAAAGAAGTTCACTCCCAGCCATCCACATGCCCAGCGGTTGAATGCTAGCTTGGCTAAATTGCAAGCACTTCAACTGCTGCCTTTTCAGTTGGTAGACTTGACCCCCTTCTGTGAGTTTGTACAATGTGCGGTTCCTCAGTGGCAGGTCCCCAAACGCCACTTTTTCTCACGGAAGGCGATTCCGTCTCTCTACCGGCATGTGGAAGGCAATGTCCTTGCCTCGCTGGACAGGGCGGTCAGCGGTAAGGTGCATATTACCGCTGACTCATGGTCCAGCAGGCATGGACAGGGACGTTACCTGTCTTTCACGGGTCTCTCTTCTGGCAGCTGGGAAGGATGCAGGACAAGGTGCAGTAGTGTTGGAGGTTGTTCTGCCACCACGCCTCCAAAATGCTACTATTGGTTGTGACACACCTCTCTCCTCCACCCCCTCCTCTTCTTCTTCCTCCATGGCCTCTTCCAGTGCTCTGTCCTCAGAACCAGCGGTGCTTCATAGGCGTTCCAGGGGCTATGCAAGTACGCAGGCAAAACGATGCCATGCCGTGCTTGCGCTGGTTTGTTTGGGGGACAGGAGCCACACTGGGGCGGATGTTTTGTCAGCTCTGCAGGGGCAGGCCAAGAGGTGGTTAACGCCACACCAGCTTAAGCCAGGAATGGTTTGTGACAATGGCACCAACCTCCTCTCCGCCCTCCGACAGGGACAACTGACCCATGTGCCCTGTGTAGCTCACGTCCTTAACCTGGTGGTGCAGCGGTTCTTGGGCAGGTACCCCGGCTTACAGGATGTCCTGAAGCAGGCCAGGAAAGTCTGTGTGCATTTCCGCCAATCCTTTAATGCCTGTGCTCGGCTGGCTGAGCTCCAAAAGGAGTTGAACCTGCCCAAGAACCGCCTTATATGTGACATGCCCACCAGATGGATCTCAACGTTGGCCATGCTGCAGCGGCTGCACGCGCAGCTGAGGGCCATCAATGAGTACCTGTGCGACTACGGCACCAGGACAGGGTCAGGGGAGCTCGGTTTTTTCTCACCACGCCAGTGGGGCATGATCAGGGATGCATGCACTGTCCTGTCACCGTTTGAGGAGGCCACAAGGATGGTGAGCAGTGACAGTGCATGCATCAGTGACACTGTACCTCTTGTCCACCTCTTGGAGCATACGCTGCGTGGAATAATGGACAGGGCACTTGAGGCAGAACAGAGGCAGGAAGAGGAGGACTTCCTTGCCTCTCAAGGCCCCCTTTATCCAGACAGTGTTCCTGCTGTGCCACCCATCACACAGGAAGAGGATGAGGAGGAGGAAGAGGAGGAGGAGGATGATTGTGTCAGCATGGAGGTGGAGGCTGGCACTCAGCATCAGCAGCAGCAGCAGCAGCAGCAGCAGCAGCAGTCTTGTAGGGATGATTTACAGTCCCAAGAAACACATGGACTTGTACGTGGCTGGGAGGAGGTAGCTGCGGATCATGTTGTCCTTAGTGACCCAGAGGACTCCGGACCGAATGCCTCAGCTAACCTACGCTGCATGGCCTCCCTGATCCTGCAAAGCCTGCGGAAGGATCCTCGTATTCTTCGGATCAAGGAGAGGGACCAATACTGGCTGGCCACTCTTCTTGATCCACGGTACAAGGGTAAGGTTGCCGACCTTATCTTGCCATCGCAGAGGGAGCAGAGGATGAGACATCTCCGGGAGGCCTTGCAGAAAGGTCTGTGCAACGCGTTCCCAGAGACTGGGAGGTTACAAACTCCTGGTCCTGGACAACGTGTTGCTGAGGCATCGGTCAGAAGGAGCGGTGGAGAAGGTGGCCGTCTGACTGATGCTTTCAGACAATTTTTTAGTCCGCAGCCCCAAGGTATGATCGGTTCCAGCACCCATCGCCAGCGTCTGATTTACGTGGTGTAGGAATACCTAGGGGCAAGGTCAGACTTGGACACCTTTCCCACCGAAAATCCTCTGGCTTACTGGGTCTTGAGGATGGATCACTGGCCAGAGCTTGCACAGTATGCAATTGAGCTACTGGCCTGTCCTGCATCCAGCGTTCATTTGGAACGCACCTTCAGTGCTGCTGGTGGCTTTGTTACTGATCACAGGGTGCGCCTGTCCACCGAATCAGTTGATCGACTGACCTTCATCAAGATGAATCAGTCTTGGATCACCCACAGCTACCAAGCACTTGAAGCTGATGTAACAGAATAATTTTTTTTTAAATATCACATCCCTTCAAGACTGTCTATGCTGATGCTGATGCTGAGAGACTGTCCTGTTATGTTGATTGTCTATCCTCTTCCTCCTCCGCTGATATGTTGGAAGAACATTTCTGGTTCTGGTTGATGCCATCAGCCCAATTTTTCTGCCCCTGTTTAACAGGGGCGTTTAAGTACAATTTTTGATGCAATGCTTTGCAGCAGGGCTAATTCCTGCAATCAAACAAGAGTATATGGGAGAAGTTGCAGTGTGGTGGCACCAGCACCAGTGCCTAAGGCCCAATTTTTCTTCCCCTGTTTAACAGGGGCGTTTAAGTACAATTTTTGATGCAATGCTTTGCAGCAGGGCTAATTCCTGCAATAAAACTAGAGTATATGGCAGAGGTTGCAGTGTGGTGGCACCAGCACCAGTGCCTAAGGCCCAATTTTTCTGCCCCTGTTTAACAGGGGTGTTTAAGTACAATTTTTGATATAATATTTCACAGGAGGGCCCCTTCCTGTGCCCACCCAGAGTAACGGTGAGGACTTATAGTGTTGTGGCACCAGCACCACAACCACCAAAGGTCAATTTTTCTACCACTGTTCAACAATGGCATGTAATTACAATTCTTGATATAATCGTTCACAGCAGGGCGCTCCAACGCCCACCAAGAGTCACTTTGAGGGCTTACAATGTTGTGGCAAAACCAACAGGCATACTAGACACCCCCCAGGCACCATATTTAAAGGAATATTTAACTTTTTTTTTTCACTTTAATCGTCATTAAAATCAGTGCTCCCGCCAAAACGGCCATTTTTAAAAACATTTTAGGCATTGACCCATGTCCCCTGGGGCAGGAGCCAGGTCCCCAAACCCTTTTTAGGACAGTATCTTGCATATTAGCCGTTAAAATTAGCACTTTTAAGTTCGAACGTTCGAGTCCCATAGACTTCAATGGGGTTCTAAAGTTCATTCGAATTTGGGGTCCGTTCGAAAGTTCTGGTGCGAACCGAACCGGGGGGTGTTCGGCTCATCCCTACAACTCAATGATCTCCTCAAAAAGGTTAAGTCCCTAGAGTTAAAACACAAGTGGTCACAGGCACAACAAACATACCAAGAACTCAGGCTTAAACTACACTGTCAGAGTTTTTAGGTCTGAAAACGAAGCGCAAGTTTACCCTCGTCCAAAAGCTAAAAAAGCATCCAATACTGTACACACTATTCATACCCCACAAGGCTGTATCTAATAAGCCTCCACAGACATTGCAACTCAGTTCGAGCAATATTACACAAACCTATATCACCTACCCCCAGCTATGCTCCACCAAATGATTCCAGATCTAGCTGAAACGTGATTCAAGACTTTCTGACACAGTACTGACATAAACCCATTTCCCCCTCCGAAGCACATACAATGGAAGGCCCACTTACAATGGAAAAATGTTAAAAAGCTTAAGACAGGCAAAAGACAGACTTGCTGGTTGGAAGCTGAACAGTGGGAACCTTAAGTGGAGAGTGTGAACAAGTTTTGCTTTTAACTGCTGGTGATTGCTGTGTTGCATTTTTATGTTCTTTTGGGGGGTTTTCCTTGCAGCTTTTCTAACACCTTTTTTGTCACTTTTTAAACAGCTTTTTTTTGAGTATTAACCTCAGATAGTACCTGAGTATTGTGAGTGTTGGGAGTGCCTGTGTATTGTGAGTATCTGAGTGTTGTCTGAGTAGCGTGTGTGGATCGTTAGTACCTGTGTATTGTGTATACTTGTGTATTGTGTGCACCTGTGCAGTGTGAGTACCTGTGTATTGTGAGTGCACGTGGGCAGTGAGTACACAAGTGCTGCGAGTGCACGTAGTCTTCAAATGAACATTGTTTGCGAGTGCACGTGGTCTGCGAGTGCAGGTGGTCTGCAAGTGCATGTAGTCTGTGAGTGCACGTGGTCTGCGAGTGCACGTAGGCTGCGAGTGCATGTGGTCTGCGAGTGCACGTGGTCTGCGAGTGCATGTGGACTGCGAGTGCACGTGGTCTGTGAGTGCATGTGGTCTGCGCATGCACGTAGGCTGCGAGTGACACAGTTCCCCATAAACGTTTACTGTACAAAGTAAGGTCCGTTGGCATGGACCATAGAGTGAGTACATGGATTGAAAACTGCCTACAAGGGCGAGTTCAAAGGGTGGTGATAAATGGGGAATACTCAGAATGGTCAGGGGTGGGAAGTGGGTCCCCCAGAGTTCTGTGCTGAGACCAATCCCGTTTAATTTGTTCATAAATGACCTGGAGGATGGGGTAAACAGTTCAATCTCTGTATTTGTGGATGACACTAAGCTAAGCAGGGAAATAACTTCTCCGCAGGATGTAGAAACCTTGCAAGAAGATCTGAACAAGTTAATGGGATGGGCAACTACATGGCAAATGAGGTTTAATGTAGAAAAAATGTAAAATAATGCATTTGGGTGGCAAAAATATGAATGCAATCTACTCATTAGGGGGTGAACCTCTGGGGAATCTAGGATGCAAAAGGACCTGGGGGTCCTAATAGATGATAGTTTCAGAAATAGTATGCAATGCCAAGCTGCTGCTAACAAAGCAAACAGAATATTGGAATGCATTGAAAAGGGGATTAACTCCAGGGATAAAGAAATCCACTCTACTCCCACTCTACAAGACTTTGGTCAGGCCTCATCTGGTGTATGCTGTCCATTTTTGGGCACCAGTCCTCAGGAAGGATGTGCTGGAAATGGAGAAAGTACAGAGAAGGGCAACAAAGCTAATAAAGGGTCTGGAGGATAGTAATTATGAAGAAAGGTTGCGAACACTGAACTTATTATGTCTGGAAAAGAGATGCTTGAGAGGGAATATGATTCAAATTTAAAAATAACAGACTGGTAACCCCACAATAGGGATAAAACTTTTTCGCAGAAGGGACGCCAATTTTTTATTTTTTTTTATTCAGCAGCTACAAATACTGTAGCTGCTGACTTTTAAAATAAGGACACTTAGGGGGCATGGCCGGCGCGTGACCGAGATGGCTGCGTAAGGAGACTGCTCTCCATCCGAACGGCTTCTAAAGCGGCATTTCAGCGATCCCAATCCGCTCTTTTTGCTTCTGGCAACCTGGGGGAACACCCGCTCTACCTCCCGGAGATGTCGCTCAAGCGAAAGGACAGTCGGCTTCCCCGAAAACTGACGGCATATATGTACCAGCCGTCCACACGGAAAAACCAAGATGGCGCCGAAGCGAATTCACAACCCACACAGGCTGAGGCCGCATCTCGTTCGAATGAAGGGGGAGCTTACCACCTCGCATCGGACCCTCTGGTAAGCAAAGCAGGACACTCTCTCTCTCTCCCCCGGGAACACCCACAGCCCACAGCCCAGCTAAGGCTAAAATGCGCCTGGATGACATGGGACCGGCCCAGGGCATGGCTCAGAATAGTGGGATGCCTCAGGCCTACCCTCAGCTGCACCACCAGCCTGACGCCATAGCAGCATTTCCTACCACTGGACAGGCTGTAATAGACTCTACCTTGAAAGACATGCTCATGTCTCTGAGGAGCTCTTTGCAATCTGACATGCTCTCCCTTATGCATCGTTTTGGCCACAAGCTAGGAGCAATGGATGACAGAATCACACAAATGGAGGCTACTGTAGGTGACATTACGGGCACAGTGAATGATGTTATTGATACTCAGGAAGCACAATCTCAGGACATTGTTTGGATAAAAGACAAAATGGCGGATTTAGAGGACAGGGCCAGACGTAATAACTTTAAAATTAGAGGGATCCCAGAATCTGTCCAAAATTCTGAGCTACCTGCCTTTGCCAAAGGTCTCATCAAAACGGTGCTTTCTGAGGCAAAAAATATTGAGCTTGTCATAGATCGCATTCACAGATTACCTAAACCTGCGTTCTTACCAGATGCAGTACCTAGAGATGTCATATTGAGGGTGCACTTCTATCACATCAAGGAACAGTTTATGCACAAAATGAGGGGAATGGAATCATTACCAGACCTGTACTCCCGTCTCCAAATCTATGCTGACCTCTCACAGCACACCCTGAGCAGACAGAGACAACTAAACACAATAACTAAAGCTCTCCGTAACCATCAACTTCAATACCAATGGAGAAAACACGTAGTAACGTCTCTGCAACAAGGTTTGCACCTACTACAAAGATGGGACATCATCCCTGCTCCCCCAGATGCAGCACCCATGGACCAAAGTAACACAGGCTCTCTTTCAACCCAACCTCTGCCCCCAAGGAGCCAGAAAAATGCCTCCCACTAGCTATGTGGTTTGGGACCATGCTTTACAACTGCCGTCTGGCGTTGCCATCTACTCACACCCGGTCTTAAGACTCGTTACCCCTATTTAGTGTTTCTACGCGCTGAGGCGCTGAGGTAACTCCTCACTCGAAACACTTATTACAGTTTACGGTCATCTACCAAGCAGCATTCCGAATCACATCAATTCACTGTTATTGTTGTTTCTTGGACCGTTGAGTTACGTTTGTACCTTTTTGTATTTTTCCTTTTTTGTTTTTGTTCTTCCCCTCCCCATATTTCCTCCTTCCCCTCCTGTATCTCTGCCTTACACAGCGCTTCGAGAGCCTCGACCTACTTGCCTGAACGCTCCCATTCAAGATCTACCCTCGCCTCTATTATGCCGCGTACACACGGGCGGACTGTATGGCGTACTTAGTCCGTCGAAACACATTTCAGCGGACAGTCCGCTCGTGTGTGGGCTTCAGCTGACTTTTTCAGCGTGCAGTCCGGCGTACTAAGAATTTCGGATTTTTCTAAATTCTGTCCGTCGTATTTTGGTTTCAGCGGACAATCCGCTCGTCAGTATGCTAGTTCGATGGACTAAGAATGGCGCATGCCCAGAAAGGATTTACACGGCGGAAGGGTGCTTTGCTGTGTATTGCACTTCCTATTTCTAGTCCCGTCGTACGTGCTGTACACGTCATCGCGCAAGCTTTCGTCGGACTGTTTGGGTATCCGTGTGTGGTCAAGTCCGTTCAGTGGAAAGTATGACGGACTGTCCGTCGGATTGTATGACGGACTAAGTACGCCATACAGTCCGCTCGTGTGTACGCGGCATAACAAGTCCACTAGCAGGGTACCTGCACTTCTTGCTGTCCACCTTCAACGCTCACCCATTCTGACAGCTGAACCATATCTCATCGCTCACTGAAGTCCCGGTCTCCTCTAGCCCTACGCCCTATCAGGTAATACCTTTCTCATTTTTTTTACATTCCTGCACTCCATATGCCTATCACCATTGTCACAATCAATGCGAAGGGACTAAATCACCCTGCGAAGAGAAGATCCTTGTGGGCACTGACCAAGCATACCAAATGTGAAATTCTATGCGTACAGGAAACACATTTCCAAGAGAGTAATCCCCCTACATGCACCAATAGAGATTTCAGCACTGTCTTCACAGCTAATGCAAGCAAAAAAAAGAAAGGGGTGCTTATTGCTTTCAAAAATTCTCTAGCGTTTCAACTTGTTCAGTGCACCAAGGACCCTGAAGGCCGTTACATTATTCTATCTTGTATCATCAATGGGGCTCCTTATACTTTTGTTAATGTCTATGCGCCCAATACTCATCAAGCTCGTTTCTTACGCAAATTACATAAAAAAGTAGAAAAAGAAAAACAAGGCACTACAATATGGTGTGGAGACTTTAACAGCACCCCTGATCCCGATCTTGATTCGTCCATCCAGCCCAGGCGAAGCAGGCTGGCACTAAATCCTCTGCTGAGTAAACTACGTCTTCTGGATATTTGGAGATGTCAACATGCAGATGAGAGGGACTATACGTACTTCTCCCCAGGACACAACTCTTGTTCCCGCATCGACCTCTTTTTGACAGACCCTTGGACCCTTCAAACCGTATCCTCCTCCAACATACACCTGACTACATGGTCAGATCACTCCCCCGTCAGCATTACCTTAGAAGACAATGTCAGGCATTCTCCAGCGTATCTTTGGAGAATGAATACAAGAATTTTACAATCTGAACCTATGCTCAAACACTGAAAGACGAATTGGAGGCCTTCTTTGTCCACAACAAAGACTCTGTTGCAGATCCCCATATTTTATGGGCCTCGCATAAAGCATATATGCGGGGACTTTTCATTCAACTTGGAGCTAGAGATGGCAAGCGAAGGAGGCAGCAGATGGACGCACTTCTCATGCGCATCCAAAATACTGATCTACTCAATAAATCCCAACCCACCCAAGCACTCAAATCGGAATTAATATCATTAAGATTAGAACTTAGGGCTCTTCTTCTAGAAAAACATGACCATATTCAGCGGAGACACAGAATGAACTTTTACGCTGCAGGTAATAAATCTGGCAAACTACTCTCCCACCAGATTAAGGGACCTCTCACTAGGCGTCCCATTCCTTATATCCATCATCCTGACTCTAACTCCAAATTACAAAATCCACAAGATATCGCTAATGCCTTTAGCGCATATTATGGCAAACTATACAATTTGAAAAACGCTCCTGATCAAGCCCAACCCACCCCCGTACAGATACAAGCATTTCTAGATTCTGTGAAACTCCCCAACCTGACTTCACAACAGCTGGAGGAACTAAATGCCCCTTTCACACAAACAGAAATTCAATCTGCCATCTTAACGCTACCTAATGGTAAAACACCCGGCCCTGACGGTTTTGTGGGAGAATATTATAAGCAATTCAGCTCCATTCTCACTGAGCACATGACACCGCTGTTCAACTCTGCTGCCTCCTCTGCCTCTTTTCCTCAAGAGATGCTTAAAGCTTTAATAGTGACTATACCGAAGCCGGGGAAAGAACCAAACTTATCTCCAAATTTCCGCCCTATTTCATTATTAAATCACAACGTGAAACTTTACGCTAAAGTTATAGCAAAAAGATTGATCGACGTCTTGCCAATGTTGATACATCCTGACCAATCGGGATTTGTTAAGGGGCGCCAAACCTCAGATGCTACAAGACGGATGATCAATCTTATCCATCACGCGGCGGCCCACCGAACGCCTTCTCTGCTTCTCTCGTTGGATGCGGAGAAGGCGTTCGATAGGGTCCACTGGCATTACTTAAAATTTACCCTAGAGAAATTTGGATTCCAGAACCATATTCTTTCAGCCATTCTAGCCCTTTATTCTAATCCCTCGGCCCAAGTTTACTGCTCGTCCATGCTATCGACACCATTTCACATCTCCAACGGCACTTGCCAAGGATGCCCCTTGTCGCCCTTGATCTTTGACCTACTGATCGAACCCCTGGCTGCTAAAATTAGATCCCACCCCACCATTTTTGGTATCAACATTGGCAACACAGATCACAAAATTAGCCTCTTTGCTGATGATGTTATCTTCTCTTTGACACATCCCACAGCTTCCCTGGCTTCGGTACAACAAACACTTGATTAATTCAGTCTTGTTTCTTATTACAAAGTGAACGTTTCTAAATCCTATGTCCTCCCCTTGTTCTTACCGGAGCGCCAATCTCTGTTCCTAAAAAATCTTTACCAATATATGTGGTCTACAGACTCTCTGAGCTACTTAGGTATCACTCTCACTTCTCGCCCTAAAGATTTATTCAAAACCAACTTTGTCCCTTTTCTCAATAAACTCTCACTAGAACTAGATAAAATGTCTAGACTGATGCTCACAAGTTCGGGTAGACTAGCAGCATTTAAAATGATCCATCTTCCCCAACTCTTGTATTTATTTAGAGCAATCCCGATCCCCATACCTTCAACCTTCCATACGCAAATTCAATCACTCCTCAGAAGCTTTGTGTGGGAAGGAAAAAGGGTTAGAATAGCACACAACTCCCTAATAAAACACAAACAGTTGGGAGGCATGGGATATATTAATATTAGAGACTATTACAATGCAGCTATACTGGCTCAAATTAGAGCCTGGTTTAATCCTGATCCTTCCAATCAGTGGAGCTCCATAGAATCCTGCCAAATACCTGGTAGCAATCTGGGATTGTGGCTCCTCTCTGCGCCTAAATTGAAGGCGAATTGTACCCACCTTTCCCCATCTATAGTAGCATCAGTGTTAGCATTCAAATACTTGATTGCCCACACAAAATCAAACATCACCAACTGTAAAATTCCCCTTCCAATAGATATTATTGGTTTACTGATCTCCGATCTGCATCTCCATTCTTGGAAAAACAATGGGATTACACATATAGTAGACCTTTATGATTCTGGACTCCTCAAATCCTTTACATCTCTACGACAGGAATTTAATCTTTCCCCCCGCGACTACTTTAAATACTTTCAAATCACTCACTGAATACTACAAAATCCCCATCTCCATGTAAGTATTCCGAAAACAACTTGGCAATACATCTCGGGTAATGATGTTACAGCTAAGGGTATCTCTTTGTTTTATACCACACTTAATGATAAAATGATCTTTGCTAAACTACCCCCTTTGGTGAAATGGGAACAAGACACTGGTACTTCATACTCACCACAACAATGGTCGCTCGCCATAAAAGCTGTCTATTCTGCAACAAAATCGGCCAATCTTTGGGAACTCACATATAAAATGAATCTTAGATGGTACCTTACCCCAAACCTTCTACACAAATACTTTGAGAACGCAAATTCTGCCTGTTGGCGACTTTGTGGCCTCCCAGGAACCCTTTATCATACCTTTTGGTCCTGCCCCAAACTGGTCCCCTTCTGGGCAGACATATTCAATCTTATATCGGCGGTCACCCACATTGTTACCCCAACTGATCCTGCTCTAGCTTTATTCAACATTGGCATCGAACAATTTCCACATGGCCTTAGATGCATAGTAACACACATTTGCTTAGCAGCAAAATTGACTCTGACCCGAAATTGGAAATCCCTTGACACGCCTTCCTGTGCTGAAGCTGTGAGGACAACACACCTACACGGAATGTATGAACGCATGCACGCCACTGCTGAGGGCCACCTACCCAGAACCATGAAATTGTGGGAAGCTTGGTTACAATGGTTTGACAAATCCCATCCCCTACTTATCTAATACTCATGCTCCATTATGGGCTCACTTACTTGCTCTCTTACCACTTCATCTCTCACCTCCCCAAGCCCTTCCTCTTTCCCATCCCCCCTCTCCCCTCCCCCCCCAAATTGTTTTTGTTTTTGTTTATGCTTTATGTCTTCTCACCCGCTACCATACTCGTACTCTAATACGCCCACCACTTACCCGGATCCAGGTACACATGTGATAACTATTGTTTGCTCTTGCATTTGCTTCATACCAACTAAGTTGAGAGTTATATGTGTTTTTTGTTATTCTTTTTTTCTCTATTGAAAGTTGGTTATATTTGACTCATATTGCTTCTCTGCACCCTCGGGGAAAACCTTAAAGAGGGATTCCGCCCCAAAAAAAAATATTAAAAGCCAGCAGCTATAAATACTACAGCTGCTGACTTTTAATAAATGGACACTCACCTGTCCCGGGTTCCAGCGATGCCGGCAGCCGAGGCCGATCGACCGCTCGGGCCTCGGCTGCTGCCGCCGCCATTCGAGGTGAGGGAATCAGGAAGTAAAGCGAATCGGCTTCACTTCCCGGTTCCCTACTGCGCATGCGCGAGCGGCGCCGCGCAATAGGAAATCTCCGCGCTGTCACTGGGACCCGTGTGTGTCCCAGCAGACAGCGCGGCAGGGCAGGAAATGGCGTAGACTCCCATGGGAGTCTATGCCCGGAAGTGGGTGAAAATACCTGTCTTTGACAGGTATCTCCACCCCCCTCCCCCCTGAAAGGTGTCAATTGTGACACCGGAGGAGGGGGGGGTTCCGATCAGCGGAGGTTCCACTTTAGGGTGGAATCCCGCTTTAATATTGCCCTTTTATTCTTACGATGCTCTGAGGATGATCCTTGACCCAGTACACAGCAAGATCCCATTTGGGGTGTCTGGTAAGAGGATGTTCCCCGAGTACTAATGTTCATTCTCTTTTTTGTTATAATTGTACATTACAAGCAGCCCTGCATTATTTTGTGCAGCTTCTGGACACACAGTAGATTACTTTACTACTGACGGTACTATTGATATTACGCTTATCTTTTATTTTGTTCCTTTGTTTCTTGTACTACTACAAATTTCAATAAAAATCGATTGAACGTAAAATAAGGACACTTACCTGTCCCCTGTCCAGGGCCCCCGTGATGCCAGCAGCCTTGGATGCTGCCACTGCCATCTTCGGTAAGGGAATCAGGAAGTGAAGCTTCCCTTCCTGGTTCCCTACTGCGTGCACGAGTCATGCTGCGCAATCCGAATGGTCCCTGCTGTGTCTGGGAGCCGTGTGTCTCCCAGCAGACAGCTGGGGGGGGGGGGGGGGGGGAAGTGGCGTAGACCCCGCTGGGATCTTTGCCCGGAAGTGGGTGCAAATACCTTTATTATACAGGTATCTGCACCCCCCGATAGGTGCCAAATGTGACACCGGAGGGGGGGGTTCCGAAAACCGGAAGTTTCATTTTTGTGTGGACCTCCACTTTAAGACACATGGCACATTATATGACAAATTATAATAGAACTGTCATCACGCTGAAGCGTCATAAGGTGGATATATTTTTTTCGGTCCGTCAGCGGAGCGAGAGAAGAAGATGAATGGACTTCATGGGAAAATTTACCCATTACCATTTTTACCATTTCAAACGAGGGGGCAGGATCTGGGGGTCCTCTTATTGAAGGGGGCTTCCAGATTCAGATAAGCCCCCTGCCCACAGACCCACACAACCACCAGGAAAGGGTTGTGGGGATGAGGCCCATGTCCCCATCAACATGAGAATAAGGTGCTTTGTGTGTTACTATAGACACCCCGAAATTTAAACAGCAATTTTTAAAAGTTATTTTTTTCATTGATACATCTCCCCTGGGGCAGGGCCCGGGTCGCCAAACACTTTTTATGACAATACCATGCATATAAGCCTTTAAAATTAGCACTTTTGATTTTTCACGTTCGTGTCCCATAGAATTTTTTGCCCGTTTTCCTGTTCTGCTGCCAACCTGAACCTGGGAGGTGTTCGACTCATCCCTACATGGAGGCAGTACTCCGCTTAATTGGTATCTGTGACCACATGTTTAATTTCATCATGTCGCTATATTCCACTCCAACCGCTAAAATATGCATTAATGGCCACCTGTCAAATGCCTTCCATACACAAAATAGTATCTGGCAAGGATGACCCCTTTCCCTGATACCTTTTGCTGTCATGCTAGAACCATTTCTATGACACATCAGAGACAATGATGTTAAGGGATTTACAGTGAAGCATCGACCCTATAAACTAGCTGCATTTGCGGATGATATCTTTTTCTTACAGAACCGTACACCACGCTCCCTACCCTATTAAAAGACTTTGAACTCTACCAAATCATATCTAATTTCAAAATAAACATTGACAAATTCCATGCCCTTAGACTCTATCATATGGGAGACATTTTTAACCACTTGAGACCCGCGCTATAGCCGAATGACGGCTACAGTGCGGATCTCCTTTGCCGGGACTACGTTTATTGATGTCGTCCCGTGCACGAGCGGCCTGCGCGCCCCCTGAGGGGCGTGCGCGGCGCGCTCTGTGATCGGCGAGTCTATGAGACTCGCCTGATCACTGATCCGAGCAAGGGGTCGATCCCGACCCCTTATCACATGATCAGCTGTCAGCCAATGACAGCTGATCATGTGATACAACGGAGCCGGTAATCGGCTATTATTCCTCCTGGCGCTGACAGCGCGAGGAGAAAAAAAGAGCCGTTCACCGGCGGCCATGATCGGGACATCAGTCCCGATCACGGCCAGCCCTGCCAGTGCCCACCTGCCCCCTGCCAGTGCCACATCAATAAAAAATGTGTCCCCCCGTCAGTGCTACCCAGCAGTGCCCATAGTGCCACCCAGCAGTGCCCACAGTGCCACCCAGCAGTGCCCACAGTGCCACCCAGCAGTGCCACCCAGCAGTGCCCACAGTGCCACCCAGCAGTGCCCACAATCTGCCTCAACAAAGGTGCTGCACCCAGCAGTGCCACATATCTGTGCCCATCAGTGTCATCTACCAGTGCCCATCAGTGCCCAGCAGTGCCGCCCATCAGTGCCCAGCAGTGCCACCTATCAGAGCCACCTATCAGTGCCACCTATCAGGGCCCATCAGTCCCATCTATCAGTGGTACCTATCAGTGCCCCTTAGTGCCACCCATCCGTGCCACCCATCTGTGCCACCCATCCGTGCCATCTTATCTGTGCCCATCTTTGCCCATCAGTGCCGCCTTATCTGTGCCCATCGGTGCCGCCTTATCTGTGCCTAATAGTGCCGCCTTAACTATGCCTATCAGTGCCCACCAGTGCAGCCTATCAGTGCCCACCAATGCAGCCTATCAGTGCCCACCAATGCAGCCTATCAGTGCCCACCAGTGCAGCCTCATCAGCGCACTTCAATGAAGGAGAAAAATTACCTGTTTGCAAAATTTTATAACAAACTATTAAACATGATTTTTTTTTTGCATCTTTTTTTGTTTGTTTAGCAAAAAATAAAACTCTCAGCTGGAATTAAATACCACCAAAAGAAAGCTCTATTTGTGGGAAAAAAATGATAAAAATTTCATTTGGGTACAGTGTTGTATGCCCGCGCAATTGTCATTCAAAGTGCATCAGCGCTGAAAGCTGAAAATTGGTCTGGGCATGAGGGGGTTTAAGTGCCCAGTAAGCAAGTGGTTAAGGAGCTAAAGGGCTAAAAATAGAGCATGTAAAGCGCCCGGAAAATGCCTCCCATGTATCCCCAGTGTGAAAGCCCAAGTGCTTTCACACTGGAGCAGTGTGCTTGCAGGACGTTATAAAAAATCCTGCAAGCAGCATCGTTGGGATGGTGGAGGAGCAGTGTAAACACAGCTTAAATGGCAAACCGACTTTATATCCTATCTAGGTATCCAACTACCCACGCGCCTCTCTGATTTATTCTCTAAAAGTGTTCTACCCATCCTGAAAAATGTGACAGAGAATCTACGTAGATGGGGATAATCCCACCTTTTCATGGTTTGGACATGGGGCTATCCTAAAAATGAATGTCCTACCTCACTTATTATACGTCTTACAGACAATCTCAATTAAAATGCCTACATTTTTCAGCTCTTATAAAAAAATATGTATTGCCTTCCTATGGTGCCAAGGCCACCCACATATTAGTTATGAACAGCTGACCCTTCCAAAACAAAAAGGAAGTATTAGGTTACCAGACCTACTCAAGTACTACCGGGCATGCCACTTATCTAGGATCGTAGACTGGTCTGTCCATCACTGAATCAAAGACTGGGTTCAGCTTGAAGACTCATTTTCTCCATTACGCATCAACTCTATTCCATGGTTACAGACCCAACATATTTCACTTAGCCTTCAAAACCACACTCTCGTATGTTTTCCAAGAGGCGTGCAAAAAATTCAGACTGTCTTCACACCAGGCCCCCTACCACCAATACAGTTAAACCCGGAATTCCCCCCAGAATGTCCAATGACTTTCTTTTAGGCCTGGAGCCCAATACTACCACCTTTGCACACAAATTTTTTCGGAATGGTATGCTGCTTACACAAGATGAACTAACGCTTTATTTAACCAGCTCCCCCCTACCTTTTTGGACGAGTTTACAACTGTGCCATTTCCTACGCTCCTTAGACCACTCATCTGCAATATCTCGACCGCTAACCCCATTTGAACACCTATGCTCTGTAAACTCACCACCACATATAATCTCCAAAACACACAGCTTGCTATTGGGAATGGGACCTGCAACTTCCCCTAACTCCCGAACAATGGGAATGTCTTTATGGCAATGCTCAGAAGGGCTCAGTTAATGTTACAACACAGGAAAACAATTACAAAATTCTATTGTGGTGGTATTGAACACCAGCCCTGCTCCATAAATTCAATTCATCACTTTCTAACCTCTGTTGGTGCTTCCAGAAAGACGTGGGCAGTGAGGACTCCATATTTGGTGGGACTGCCCACTAATCCAAACTTCCTGGAAAGAAGTTCACACCACAATATCACAAGTGACAACTTATACCTTAGATTTCCCTGCAGCACAGGTTCTCCTCCATCACACCTCTATCCCCCACAAATCATATTTCAAATCTCTATCAATGCACATGATCAGTGCTGCTAAACTCTGAATACCAGTTCATTGGGGCTAAACCCATACCACTTCCCTTTCTGAATGGTTTACCCGTATAAGCAAAATTGAAGAAATGGTAGAACTCATCTGCATTGCGAGTGACCGCCCATCCAAATTCACATCCACTTGGGCATGCTGAATACACTTTCGAATGAAGGAAACCTTGCATCACCTAGTAGACCCCTCTACGACATAGGTTATCACCGATACTTCTGGATTCTTTCTTATACATAGTCTGACAGGATCACAAGGATCGAACACCTTGCTAAAATAACCTGCTGGAAGGACCTCCTGGTGAGTCCTCCCCTTTTCTGTTCCTACCATACCTCCCAGCCATCTCTCCTCCCATCCCTCCCCCCCATACATGGCAGAAACAACACTCCCTCCTGGAGTACCCAATTAGGGAGAACCACATTGACCACTGTGTTCATTTTCTACCCCTCACTAAACTTTTAACATGCTCATCCTGATCCATCATTACGCATATTATCCAGGGGCATGAAACATGATGCCCTCTCTTCCCTTGATTCCCGTTTCCTTTTCACCCCCTTCCACCATCCCCCCATTCCCTCTGTAATGTTATGTTATCTTACAACGCATCACACGTTAGATGCTGGATTATTCACTGTTACTTGTTCTACTATGTTTTTAATAATGGTAACTCAGCATCTCCATAAGGACAGTCAGCAGAGGAAAGTAGGAAATTTTCTAGAATTTTCTTGGTAGAGGGCTGCGCTGAATTTGGACTTGATAAAACACAGTGGACCAACACCAGCAGATGACATGGCTCCCCAAATCATCACGGACTGTGAAACATTTTGCATTTCATTTGGAAATCAAGGTCCCAGAGTCTGGAGGAAGAGTGGAGAGGTACAGAATCCAAGTTGCATGAGGCCCAGTATGAAGTTACCACAGTCAGTGATGATTTGGGGAGCCATGTCATCAGCTTGTGTTGGTCCATTGTGTTTTATCAAGTCCAAAGTCAGTGCAGCCCTCGACCAGGAAATTCTAGAGCACTGCATGCTTCCTCTGCTGACCAGCATTATGGAGATGCTGATTTCATTTTTCATTTTCCAGCAGGACTTGGCACCTGTCCACACTGTCAAAAATACGAATACCTGGTTTAATGATCATGGTATCACTGTGCTTGTAGTTCACAATGGAATATGCATGCAGCAATCAACAAACTTGTAGTTCATTGACAATTCCTCCTGCTCTCCACCTGAAACTCCATTCCTCAGTATGGACATAAAGCTGCAGGCAAAGTCTACAGGAGACTGTCATTGTACCGGTGATCCAGTGATTGTGATTGCAAAGCTCATTTGCAAAACAAATAATAAATATGCAGTATTTTTCTTTCTTTTTACATTTGCATATGTATTTATTTATTTATTTAGAAAAGGTGGATTGTGTCTTTAACAACCACATTGGTTAGAAGCACTGATAAGCAAATTTCAACAGATGCATTGCAAAGGTGATTTGGTTGAACTAATAATGAGATTTACCTTATAAAGTTAAAACTTACAATTACGCAATTATTTGTGGTTTCTTACTCTTAGTCACTGGACCTCTGGTTCATGGGGATGTTGGATCTAATGGGCCTCCTACTTTTGTTAAGCAGTGGATGCCCTAAAAGGCATTTTGCTACTCAAAAAAGGAAATATACCCGTGGAATATTATAAGAAAAATACAGGGAAAGCTTAAAGGGTCACAAGGCAGCATGGAAAACGCATCTGAACCATAAAGTGAAAATAATGTAAACATTTATGCAGACCTCCAAAAACACACAGGTTTCTCTCTCATCCCAATCAAAGTCAAGTATCTAATTTGGTGGATTTATCTCCTTGGCACAAATGGCAGTGGATTAGAATTTTTTATATCTACTGTATAAGGCAGTGCGGGAGAATGAAAGGAAAAACATCTGACTTTTCCACCTACAGGATCTTTTTACAAAACCTTTATATGAAAAAACATCCTTTTTGAGGGTTCCTGCTGGCCAGATCTGTGAAATTGTGAAGCCAAGGTAGAGTCAGTATATATATATATATATATATATATCAATTGATTTGGGGGGTAGAGGCATTTTATATAAAAAATATATTTTGTATTGCTTTCTGGCCAACAGAATATACAAGCAGTCCCCGGGTTATAACCAAAAAGGGTTATGTAGGTTTTTACTCAAGTTGAATTTGTATGTAAGTTGGATCAGGTACATTTTCTAAGTGTAATGCCAGCCCAAACAATTACTTTTACATATTTGGATAGCGTAGGTAAGGGTTAACACCCCTGTAACATTTTGTCTGTGCCCCTTTTCAGAGCATTTCACCTCACTTTCTGTCATTGTGACAACTGGATTTTAAAAGTTTTGGGCTGTTGTGGAAACAAGGATTGGTGATAAAGCTTCAGTGTAGACATCTTTTTCCCATGATAAATCCTATAGGACTGAATTTCCCTTCCTAGGAGTAGATTTCCTTTCACTTCCAGTTGCCTCATTTTGTTTGTAAGTATGAGTCATATGTAAGTCAGATGTATGTAACTTGGGGACTGCATGTATATGATTACAGTCACCATACTTTTACAGTTTTACACTTTATATCCTAACTGATAGGTTGTGACTACTTCTGTTTACACCCCCAACTCACCCATACTTCAGCAATCACCCTCCAGTCCTGACTTTACCTCAGCCGATAGAGCCAACCTCTAGATTTCAACACAATCTAACACTAGATATTTTAGTGCTGTCTGCGATGGAGGCAGAACTAGCAGGGATGCATCAGTGGGTCAGAAGAAAGATTTTTTTCACAGAATGGACAAAGTAGCAAAGTCTCTGTAAAGAATATTTATGCATTGCATGGTGTTTTCCGAGTATAATACCAGATACATATTTAGCTATGAACATCATTCAGCAACCAGATTATGCATGCATGCATGGCTTTAGAATAGATTATACTTGTGTCTCAGTTTCTATAGTTACATATGAATATACCATATATAAAGAAAGATATTATTTAAAGCTTTGGTACTTACTGGATCAACACAAAGGTAATAAACTGGAAAACTGCCATGATAATAAAACACATTCCTGGAAATGTTGATAGGGTGGTGGGGTAAAGTCCATTGAATACAGCTGCACCAATTAGTAAACATACAGTTTCAACAGATGCCATAATCGAAAACATTGCACCTAAAGAAAAAAAGCAAAAGAAAATCATATTTTACACAATGTACTCAGATGTAATGTCTGCCGATAAATGTGGATTTTTTACTTAGAAGCTAAATCCCTTTCTTAGACTGTATACGGTATAGGACATAGGCATCAATCAAGACAAAGAGTTACTTGCTGTCACCTTCAGGTCAGGATACTGGCATACATAGTTATCATGACAGCCCAGATACTCCTCCAACTGCTAACAATCCTATCAAACAATAAGAGAAAAAAGCCAGTACAGAGTTGAGAGTGACCATATAAGCCAAGAAAACTCTAGTCTTCAATTGTACAGTACAGGACAAAGGCTTCCATTATTCAAGATCATGGAAGGTCCCAAAGCAATACAACCAATGTATGGTCAACACAGCAAACAATAGCAAACAGGTCCAAAACATGGGCAACACTTTATGATCAAAGCTGGCATCAGCAGAGGCCTAAACCATAAAACTTCAATATGAGAACAGAGCACCAGGTACTGGTCTTGTTAATCTGGGAAACAGACATTTGGTGCCAAAAAGCCCAAGTGGTATAGACTGAATGATATTCGTAGGTCTCATGCCCTGTACACACGGTCGGAAATTTGCGATGGAAAAAGTCCTTCTTTCCCGCTTCTTCTTCCATCTTCTTTCTTCTGGTCTTCCTTTGGTGTTCTTCTTCTTCCTCCATATTCTTCTTCCCTCACTTCTTCCTCCGGTCTTTTTGTCTGGCATCTTCCTCTGGCTTCTTCTCCGCTTCATCCTCCGCACGATTGGCCTCAGTGGGAGTCTTCCGCTGTGTGAAGCTTCTGTTGAGGTGACAGTTCTTATATAACGGAGGGCGGGCCACCAGTGAGTGACCCCGCCCCCTCTGACGCACAAGGACTTCCCTATGTCTTTCCCCATGTTGTCAGAGGGGGCAGGGTCACTCATTTACGTAAACAGGAGATCCAGATATCCATTGTTGTGGATTGCTTGAGGTTGCATTAGCATGATGAATGGGGAAGCACTTTGGTGAAGTCAGGGAAGGCTGTGGACAGACCAAAGGAAGAGCCAGAACCTGAATGTGGGGGGAAATGGGAATATGCAAATATGCATGCTTAATATCTATTGATGCTACAAACCTTTGTTTCAGCAATGCAATTACAGACAGGGCTGATTACATCTGAAACTTTTGGACCAGTAAGGAGGTGTTGAAAACCTTCAGTTCTATGATGGGACAAATACGCCTTTTGGGCATCAGTGACATAAACAGGTTTGAATTAAAGCCCTGTAATTACTCCAGAAGATTTTTTCCAGAGGAACAGCAACAATCACTCCAGAAAACTGACGTTACTGCAAGACAGTCTGAGAGACTCATGAAAGAAATGGTAAGGCACAATGTGGGGAGGAGGCAGACAGAGAACAACATTTCAGCCTGTACATGAGACATTTTATTCCAGTCCCAAAGATCCAAAGTGCCCTGGTGGACAAAAAGGATAATAGACATTCTCCCACTTTTAAAAGTGGGAACACCCCTTAATTGCGAGGAGGACTTGATGCCAGACTTTAGAAATACAGAAAGGAGTGCCAGAGCAAAAACGTATGAGAGAGTCCAAGATCACTTTAATGGCTGGCAAGTAAGTAATGTAAAGGCAACCATCCCCATTCATCAGGGTTCCTAAATAAACATAAAACACAATGATGAAAGTTTAAGTCTAAATATGCATGCATATGAGTTTATATCACATATTCGTAAGCATCACATATTAACAACAAATGTGTCACATCTCGAGGTGTGGCTTCCGCTGTCATTGATGGACTTGAGTAGCGGAGCTTGTGTCTCAGCCTGAGCCTCCGGCAGTATCCTGACACGAACAGTGGCTTTTTTATATACCTTTGGCGGCTTATATATAGCCTCTCTGCTGACAAGAGCACGAGTGGTGTCCCCCTCCCCTTGCCACTCTGTGGGGGAAATTAATAGACAACAGACAGCAGCAGAGAAACTGAAAGAATATATCCACTCTGAGGGACAGGGGGGCTGGAAGGAGTCCCACAAACACTCGGAGCTGTGATTCCTGAGGCTGCTAAACACGGAGCTGCAGAGATGACAGAGAGGGTGGAGAGACAGAACAAATTAACGCTAGAACAGGTGAATGCTCAGCTGCTGGTACCAATACAAACATCTAACATGGCTTTATCAGCTAAAATGGAAGAAATTAAGACTGATATTGGCTTTTCAGGACAGGACATGCAATGTATGTGGGAGCGGATTACTGAAGCTGAAAATAGAGTGTTAACTCTGGTAGTTAGTGTTTTACCTATAGTCGATAAGCTGCAGATCACTGAAAAGCGAGTAATAATAATGTGGCAGCAGAAACTGGACGATTTTGAGAATCTCATGCACTGAAATAACTTTAGAATCATAGGCTTACCAGAAAGAGCAGAAGGTCAGAATAAAGGAGATTTTGTGGAAAGATGGTTGAAGCTTACATTTTCTGATGCTGAATTTTCATGTGCATTTTCTGTTGAGCGAGCACACAGAGTACTCACAAAACCACCGCAACTCAGCTCTCCCCCCAAGGCCACTTCTTGCACGCTTACTGAACTGTAATGACCGTGATTTCATTTAGCGTAAGGCTCGACAAAAGGGCATAATACAATATGATAGTATTAGTATTAGTTTGTTCACCAATGCCAGAAGTCTGCCAAGCAAAATAGGCGAGTTGGAAGCTCTGGTGCATCAGGAGAGCTATGATGTAATCGGTATTGCTGAAACTTGGCTTCATTCCTCACATGACTGAGCTATTAATATTCCTGGCTATGCACTCTTTCGGAAAAACAGAGTAAAAAGGAAAGGTGGAGGGGTCTGTCTGTATATGACAAGTGATCTCAAAGCGTGTGAGAAAGAGGACCTGGTGGACGGAGAGTGTGATGAGTCCAAAGCATTATGGGTGGAACAGCATACAGATGTGCGTAGTTCAAAGTTAATCATTGGAGTTTGTTATAGACCACCCAATGTTAATGAGCAGGTGGAGACTCAGCTCTCGCACAGATAGAAAGGGCTGCAAGGGCTGGGACAGTGATAACAATGGGGGATTTTAACTACCCAGAAATTGACTGGGGTAATGGCACTGCTGGGACAGTTAAACTGCAAAAATGTATAAACCTATTACAGGACAATTTTATGGTCCAGTTTATTGAGGCCCCAACTAGGAATGATGCTCTGTTGGACCTGGTAATCTCAAACCATGCAGAACGTATTACTAATGTTCAGATAAAGGAACATCTGGGTAGCAGTGACCATAACATGATTTCATTTGATGTTAGCTGTAAGCAAAAATTACATACGGGAAAGATAAAAACACTTAATTTCAAGAGAGCAAATTTTCCAAGGATGAGGGCTGCGCTCCAGGATTGGCATCAATGGGCACAGTACAGAAATGGGAATTCTTCAAAAAGACTGTTTGTAATCTCACGGCAAAGTATATTCCCATGGGCAATAAGTTTAAAAGGCTAAAAATAAAACTGATGTGGCTCACAGCCAAAGTTAAAAAAGCTATAAACTATAAAAAAGAGCTTTTAAAAAATATAAAAATGAAGGAACGCTATTGTCATTTAAATGTTATAAGGAATATAACAGAATATGTAAAAAGGAAATCAAGGATGCAAAAATTCTAAATGAAAGACAGATTGCAAAAGATAGTAGGACAAACCCCCAAAAAATCTTCAAATATATTAATAGTAAAAAGGTTAAGTCTGAGCATGTAGGCCCTTTGCAAAATAATCTGGAGTGGATGACTGGGGACAAAGAGAAGGCTAACTTATTAAATACTTTCTTCAGCTCTGTGTATACAAAGGAGAATGGGGGAGCTCATGTCCATAATGGGGGTGGTAGTGACGCAGCCCCAAATCCACAATGGCTCAAAAGTGATAAGGTCCAGAAATATTTGGACAGAATAAAAGTGGATAAAGCCCCTGGACCTGATGGCATCCACCCACGGATCCTAAAGGAATTGAGCTCTGTAATTTCAAAGCCATTGTATCTAATTTTTAGGGACTCATTAATGACAGGAATAGTACCACTGGATTGGCGCAGGGCCAATGTGGTGCCTATATTTAAAAAGGGAAAAAAGTCTTTACCAAGTAACTATAGACCCGTTGGTTTAACTTCTATAGTTGGGAAGATACTGGAGGGATTAATAAAAGACCACATAGACGAGTTCTTGCAGGAAAAAAATATTTTAAGCAACAGACAGCATGGATTCATGAAAGACAAAAGTTGTCAGACAAACCTGATTTCTTTTTATGAGGTGGTAAGTAAAACCTTGGACAGAGGTGTGGCGCTGGACGTGATGTACTTGGATTTTGCAAAAGCGTTCGATACAGTTCCGCACACATGGCTCATGTGTAAGGTAAAGTCTACAGGTTTGGAAATATCAGTTTCTAAATGGATTGAAAACTGGCTAAAAGACAGAATTCAGAGAGTAGTGGTTAATGATTATTACTCTGAATGGTCTAAGGTTATAAGTGGTGTACCCCAAGGTTCAGTGTTGGGACCCTTACTTTTTAATATCTTTATAAATGATATTGGGTCTGGGATCAAAAGTAACATTTCCGTCTTTGCAGATGACACCAAGCTATGCAGTGGAATAACCTCCTTACAGGATGTCTCCAATTTACAAGCCGACCTCAATGCTCTGTCTAATTGGGCGACTATGTGGCAGATGAGGTTTAATGTTGAGAAATGTAAAGTTATGCACTTGGGGGCTAAGAATGTGCATGCATCATACATGCTAGGGGGAGTACAACTGGGGGAATCCATAGTGGAGAAGGATCTGGGGGTTTTGGTAGATCATAAGCTCAATAATAGCATGCAATGCCAAGCTGCGGTTTCCAAAGCGAGCAAAGTCCTTTCCTGTATTAAGAGAGGTATGTACTCCAGAGAGAGAGAGATATCATTTTGCCCCTGTTCAAATCATTAGTAAGACCTCATCTGGAATATGCAGTTCAGTTTTGGGCACCAGTTCTCAAAAAGGATATCGGGGAACTGGAGAAAGTGCAGAGAAGGGCAACCAAACTGATAAGAGGCATGGAGGAACTCAGCTATGAGGAAAGATTAGAGGAACTGAATGTATTCACTCTTGATGAGAGGAGATAAGGGGGGATGTGATTAACATGTACAAATATATAAGGGGTCCATATAGTGAACTCGGTGTTGAGTTATTCACTATACAGTCAACAAAGAGGACAAGGGGGCACTCTTTACGTCTAGAGGAAAAGAGATTTCATCTCCAAATACGGAAAGGTTTCTTCACAGTAAGAGCTGTGAAAATGTGGAATAGACTCCCTGCAGAGGTGAATGCAAAGAAAATATTGGGGAACTTTATGGACGTTATAGGCACTAAAAGGAGAACAACTATTTAATTAATAATTTTATTATTACAAACAAGCAATACAAAATTGCATTAAAAACACACATTAGAAGGAGTACTTCAAAGGACCATAAGCAGCATATCAAGTCAATAAATACTATCACATGATACAAATCCTTGACTAATTAGCCATAGTCATGTTACAGATTGGAATATAGTGTACATCCAAATCGATGGAATGCTGGTATGGATCCTATGCCCAACATTTTTCGCGTCAGATGAACGCTTCTTCAGGGGCTTAATGAATTAATTTCTTAAAAGAAGATACACATAATTATACAGATCATATAAGACAGTTACAAATGTTATATGTAAAAACAAAACACATCAGCCTGGATACTGAAAACAGGAGGGGCGAAGTGAAAAATACACCATGAGGATGGTCATATAAAAACACTGTGGGGACACAGCCATATAGTAAAGGAAAAGAAAAAAATGATATATAGATAATAAATAAACAAGTGAAAAAATAATAGTAAAATTACCCTTTCGGTAGGGAGCGTACGATCAAATTAATGAGTGTTCAGGGAGCTCAAACAGAATATAAGAATTGTATTATATATATAGAGAGCTGCAAAGAGAGAGATAATTGTATAAACCTATACAAAATATTCTGAATACTGTGTATATGTAGTATACGATACCATATTGAGTAAGAAAAGGGGGCTAACCAAGGTTACTCGTTTTAGCAAAACTCACAGGCAGGGTAGCTGATGATAAAGTAAATTAAGAAGGGTAGTATGCAATCAATGCTTCCATAGAAGATGTTCCATAGGTACAGGCAAATGAATCAAAATGAACCAAGCCTTATTGTTAGGAAATATCTGAAGGAGAGGATCAATATAGTATCCATTAAAAAATGGCATAAACGAGGGGCGTGGCTTGGACGGGACCAGGGATGGCTGCCTGAGAAGAGAGCTCCCACACCAAGAGGACAAAAAGCCACTTAATTAGAGGAACCAGAGACGCACCGACCATGGGCAGGTCTAATAGAAGCACCTTGACCCCCCGCACTGTAAAAGACCCCGGGACATAACTCGGTAACAACATCCCGGAGATGTTTCGCTCCCATCCGGCAGGCCAGCACGCGGAGACACAGGCCTCACAGGTCTCACAGGACTTGCAGGCCGCATCCCCAGACTCGCGTAGATACGCTGCGGACCGGACATCGGAGGGTCCCGCGGTGCCTAGCCTCCTAGATCTTCAAAGGGATCTGCAAAACGTGGCCCTGGATATTAAGCATACCCTGACATCTGCCATTGCTGAATTAAAGACAGACATACACGCTATGAATCACCGCCTAGCAGCTGTAGAAGATGCTTCCCAGCTACAAGCAGCAGCCATAAGGCAAGTACAAAAATCTTATGATTTGCAACTTCCCCACATATATGAGCTCCACCGCCAAGTGGAAGATTTAGACAACAGGGGCCGCAGACATAATCTTAGACTGAGAGGGGTTCCTGAGGGAGTAGATGCAGCCACCATACCACAAACAGTATGTGCCATTTTTAACAACCTGCTGGATCGGCCTGCTGACACCCCAATTGAGATGGAGTGCATCCACCGTGCACTAAGACCCCCCCACCCCCCCGGGACTCTGAACCCCCCAGAGACATTATCTGTTGTATTGTCAACTTCCCCCTTAAGGAGGAAATTCTCAGGAAGGCGAGAGAACGGGGACATATTTTATTTAATGGGTCAGAAGTTAAACTCTTCCAGGACCTCTCACAAATAACTCTACAGAACAGGTGCATGCTGCGCCCCCTGCTGGACATACTGCGCACACGCAACATCCAGTATAGGTGGAAGTTCCCATTTTGCTTATCAGCCACCTCCAGAGGCGGCACCGCAATGCTCAAAACCCCAGAAGATTTACCTACGTTTTGCGAACAACTAGACTGGTGGATATTCCAGAGTGGTGTGCCTTTTACTTCCCTACTGAACCGTGGAAATCAGTGGCTCACAATGCATCACCTAAGAGTCAGCGACCAAGCTCCAGACGCCACATATTGGACCCCACCTCCCCTGGAGACTGCCAGTTCAGAAGGGATCTCCCCTCAAACCTTGCCGCCACCCCAAGACGGGACCACCAGGACATCTAGTTTATCTTGGCACTTTTTTTCACGTCTACACCTGAAGACAACAACATATTCTACCAGTTCCCCCCCAACAGACACCTGATTCGGGTGCTGTCTCTTTCCCCCCTCCCCACCCCTCCCCCTTTTTGTTTTCTCCCCTATTTTTGTCTCCCTTTTTCTTTGTATTTTTTCTCTTTCTCTAACCTGCTTTAGGCCCGAAGAGCCGGTGAATCTCAACATCTTGCAAGGATGGCTCTCCTGGAAGAATCCTCTGAAACTACCACTCCAGTCATCCTACCCTACTTGGATCCAGGTACTGTTACTGCTCATGCACCTGCCTGGTACTTATTCTAGGATCCTACCACCTCAACAGAACTGTGCCACTACCCACCTTGCTTTCAGGACTGTCCCAGTAGCAGTATTCATAACCCCCCCTCTCCACATTCCTCCCCCTCCCTTCCCCCCCCCTTTTTTCCTCTTTTTTTTCTCATGGTAATACTGCATAGCTGTCGTGCTAATCTTCAGACGATATGACGAACAATTGTGTTGCCATTACGTTAAGTTAATTGTTCACGCTTATTTTCTCTCCCCATATTTACGGGGCCTGAAACAGGCGTATGTTATGTTATTTATGCTTATTTTCATATTGCAATAGATCTTCAACACTGGATATTTACATGTGATTCCTATACTGCCGCACATGACATGTCCACAAGACGGACTCCCTCCAATCCCTTGTAATCAGTGGGCACTCGCCTCCCGTTCTGGAGTGCCCACTCGCTCACTACACATACTCAGGCTAACTTCATACACAGCAGGTGAAATTTGAACCCTGCATTCCGCACTGCAGACTAGTCCCCATGCCAATGTGCACTACATGGTACTGCCCTGCTCAGTACACACGTTTCTCTGTCACAACTACTTACTCTACTCGTCCTCCTTGGTGCTACTTCTCCTGATCCTCCCCAAGCTCACTGACCCCACACAGCTGGTCATAGTGACCCAAGCTGACAGTCCGGTTTTCCCCCATTAGGTGGATAGGCACGCCTACGACCACCTCCGGTAAAAATCCCTGTCAGAAATTTAGTTGGATTTCTGAGTCCTCTCCCCCCCCTCCTCTTTCCTCTCCCCCTTCTTGCCCTCTTCCCTACTTTTACCCCCCTTCCTTCTCCCCTCCTCCGCTCCCTTTTCCGCTCCTCTTCCCCCCTCTACAATCGGGGCTGCTCCTTTTCCTATTCCCCCACTGTCGGGACATAAAATCAACCCTTACTGAACATAAAATTCCCATAGCATAAATACTTCTCCTCACGGTCACACTCCCAAGACTTTACAGATAAGCACAATGCAGAAAGAATCGAACGCTCAGACACAGCTTACACTGAAATGCCTTTCTCTTAATGTGAAAGGCTTAAACCTTCCGGAAAAAAAGATCACAAGTTCTCTCGGCCCTGTCTAAACGTAAAGCCCATTTCCTCATGTTACAGGAAACTCATTTTCGCTCGGATGCAATCCCTAAACTGACAAACCACATATACAAGCGAGCGCTTCACTCCACCAACCCAGCCTCCACGATTAAGGGGGTCTCTATCCTTATTTCCAAACACGCTGACTTCCAACTAATTGACTCCTTAAGTGACCAGGACGGTAGATATATCTTTATCAAAGGCACGTACGCAACCAAACCTATTACAGTGGCCAATATCTACTGTCCGAACGAACACCAAGTGACCTTCTTTAAAAAAAACTGTGATCTTTTGTCCTCCTTTAGGGAAGGAATTCTAATCCTGGGGGGAGACTTCAATATCCCACTCAATCCGTTACTGGATTCCTCTACGGGCACCTCAGCACTCCCCTACCGTGCCTTAAGACAGATTAAAATTCAACTACAGAATTTGACTCTCCACGACACATGGCGCACCATATTCCCGACAGACAAGGACTACACCTTCTACTCCCATCCACATCAGAAGTACTCAAGAATAGATTACATATTCCTTTCCCAGACCAACCTCTCACTCCTCTCACAGGCTACGATAGAGCCAATGTTCCTATCTGACCACCATCCCATCACAATGACCCGTACCTTCCCCGACTCTAAAAACATAACCAAGACTTGGAGGATGAACCCATCCCTCCTAAAAGACCCAGTAAATTTACAACACATAGACGCCAGAATCCGCCTATATTTCCAGGAAAATGCCTCCCCTGACATTTCACCCATCTCACTTTGGGAAGCACATAAGTGGGAAGGCTGGCCACAGGCCAGCCTGTATTTGTTGGAGGAGTCTGAGGGACTATTTAACCCTCCTCCTCTATCAGGGCCAGGGTTGGTGTGTTTCAGGTCCACTTCCATATAGTTGCCTTGCACCTTGGATGTCAGCTACCTGCCAGTGCTGGGATCCTCTGCTGTATCCTCCCCCTTAGGCGTGGCTAATCCTTCATCACCACATCCTGGGGATCAGGAGCGACCCCGGCCCCCCCTACTTGGGTTTCTTGCATCCATATACCAGAGATGGGACATGTTGAAAGAGAATAGAGGATTCCTCAACCAGTCTGTATTGGAGGTGGTGTGTTTCAGGTGGCCATTTCTGGGTGGTGGGGGGTGCGTCAGGGCCTGCTTAGTCCTCCTCCCTTTCTCCCCTCTGCTACTTCATGTGCAGCCCACCCGGTTCCCGTGGCACTCATACTAGAGAGGGGGGGCGTCCCCCCGCCCGCCCGCTTGCTTTCTCAGTCCCCCCGAAGGCGCCGTGTGGCCAGCGTGCTCCCCGCCCGCTTTTCCCGGCTCTCATGCCGGGGGGTTGGGGGGGCGCTCATCTGGCCATCCGTCCTCCTTTCCATCTCCCCACAGCTCCGTGGGGCTGGCGCGCAGTCCGCCCATTGTTCCCGGCGCTCATGCCGGGGGAGCGGGGGGGTTTCATCCGGCCATCCATCCGCCTTCCATGCCTTTCTAATAGTTCCGTGGGGCTGGCGTGCGGCCCGCCCGCTCTTCCCGGCGCTCATGCCGGGGGAGGGGGGGCCTTCGGCCATCCATCCGCCTCATCTCCCCAGTCGGTTCCCAGCTCCACCTGGCCAGCGTGCACGCCGTGAGAGTGGGGGGGGGGGGTTTGTGATCGGCCGCCTGCTCCTCTCCTCATGTATGTTTGGTTACGAGGGGGGCAGGCTGTCGGGTTACTCCTGGTGCTCCCGGGGGATGGGCAGTCTCCCGCCAGTCACTCCTTTCTTCCCTTCAACAGGGAAAAAAAAAATGTCAGTGGGGATCAGACCACCCACTGCAGCCATGGCAGCGGCCAGACCTGAGGCCAGGGTTGCTGCTTTCACTTGTTCACTTTCTTTGATTAGTGTTTTTTATCGCAGCTTGCGGTCTGTCCAGTGTTTTTCTGTCATAGCAGCATTTTTCTGTTGCAGCGTTTGTCCAGCATTTCCATTATGGCGTTCTGTCGTTCGGTCCAGCATTTCCGTCATAGCGTTCTGCCCAGCATTTCCGTCATAGCGTTCTGCCCGGCATTTCCGTCTCAGCATTCAGTCCAGCATTTCCGTCATAGCGTTTAGTCCAGCATTTCTGTCGCACCGTTCTGCTCGGCATTTCTGTCGCACCGTTCTGCTCGGCATTTCTGTTGCACCGTTCTACTTGGCATTTCTGTTGCACCGTTCTGCTCGGCATTTCTGTCGCACCGTTCTGCTCGGCATTTCTGTCGCACCGTTCAGTCCAGCATTTCTGTCGCACCGTTCAGTCCAGCATTTCTGTCGCACCGTTCAGTCCAGCATTTCTATCGCATCGTTCAGTCCAGCATTTCTGTCGCATCGTTCAGTCCAGCATTTCTGTCGCACTGCTCAGTCCAGCATGTCTGTCACAGCGTTTCTGCCCGGCATTTCTGTCACAGCGTTTCTGCCCGGCATTTCTGTCACAGCGTTCTACCCGGCATTTCTGTCACAGCGTTTCTGCCTGGCATTTCTGTCACAGCGTTCAGTCCGGCATTTCTGTCGCACCGTTCAGTCCGGCATTTCTGTCGCACCGTTCAGTCCGGCATTTCTGTCACAGCGTTCAGTCCGGTATTTCTATCACAGCGTTCAGTCCAGCATTTCTGTCACAGCGTTCAGTCCAGCATTTCTGTCACGGCGTTCTGCCCAGCATGTCTGTCGCAGCGTTTTGGCCAGCATTTCTGTCACAGCGTTCTGCTCAGAATTTCTGTCACAGCGTTCTGCCCAGCATTTCTGTCACAGCGTTCTGCCCAGCATTTCTGTCACAGCGTTCTGCTCAGCATTTCTGTCACAGCGTTCTGCCCAGCATTTCTGTCACAGCGTTCTGCCCAGCATTTCTGTCACATCGTTCAGTCCAGCATTTCTGTCACAGCGCTCAGTCCAGCATTTCTGTCACAGCGTTCAGTCCAGCATTTCTGTCACAGCGTTCAGTCCAGCATTTCTGTCACTGCGTTCAGTCCAGCATTTCTGTCACTGCGTTCAGTCCAGCATTTCTGTCACTGCGTTCAGTCCAGCATTTCTGTCACTGCGTTCAGTCCAGCATTTCTGTCACAGCGCTCAGTCCAGCTTTTCTGTCACAGCTTCAGTCCAGCATTTCTGGCACAGCATTCGGCCAGCATTTTTCTGTCATAGCGTTCGGTCCAGCATTTCAGTCACAGCGGTCTGTCCAGCAGTTCTTTCTTAGCGTTTCTGCCCTTGGATGTCTGTCTTGGCATTTCCGCCCTTGGATGTCTGTCTTGGCATTTCCGCCCCTGGATGTCTGTCTTGGCATTTCCGCCCCTGGATGTCTGTCTTGGCATTTCCGCCCCTGGATGTCTGTCTTGGCGTTTTTTCCCCTGGATTTCTGTCATAGCGTTTCTGTCCCTGGATTACGGTCGTGGGGGTTCTGCCCCTGGATTTCGTCATGGGGGTTCTGCCCCTGGATTTCGTCGTGGTGTTCTGCCCCTGGATTTTGGTCGTGGTGTTCTGCCCCTGGATTTTGGTTGTGGTGTTCTGCCCCTGGATTTTGCTCGTGGTGTTCTGCCCCTGGATTTTGCTCGTGGTGTTCTGCCCCTGGATTTTGCTCGTGGTGTTCTGCCCCTGGATTTTGCTCGTGGTGTTCTGCCCCTGGATTCATGTCGTAGTGTTCTGCCCCTGGATTTCTGTCATAGTGTTCCTGCCTCTGGATTTTGTCTCGGCATACAGGTTTCTGCATTTCTGTCTTAGCATTTCCTGCCCAGTATTTCTGTCAGTGTTCTGTCTAGCATTTCTGGCTCAGCGTTTCGGCCCCAGGATTTTCTGTCATGTCATTGCTGCCTCAGCGTTTCTGCCCCAGGATTTTCTGTCATGTCATTGCTGCCTCAGCGGTTTTCTGCCCCAGGTTTTTCTGTCATGTCATTGCTGCCTCAGCGTTCTGTCATTGCATTCTGCTCCTGGGTTTCTGTTCATTTCTGCCTCAGCATTCAGTTCAGCATTTCTGTCGCAACATTCTGTCATAGGGTTGCTGTCCTTGCATTTCTGGCTCAGCGTTTCTGTCACTCATGGCATACTACGGTACCTGTTTTCATATTTGTTGGTTGTCATGTGTCATTGTGCCTGTGTTCATGTTTGTACCTAGGGGAGTTAGCTAGGGCTCACACGTCAGGATCTGTCACGTCTACAGATCCATACGGGCTGAGGTTTCGTTATTAATGATTGTTGACCACAATCTTCTCGCCCGTATACCATACGTCATACGATGCATGTTTCATTCACCACACCTGTACTTCTACCCACCACGGTCCGTGGGTACTCTAGGCCTGAGTTTCTGCTAATTACCTGTCTCTGCGCTGCAGGTTACTCGGGCTAACTCACTACTCACACAGGGGGGGGGGGGGTTCATCATCAGGTTCATTTATGCGCTGTGGTCTTGATTTTCTGATAATGTTCTCATTCTTAGGTAGGCAGAGGGGCGTTGTTGTTCTCATGTCTGGTTGTCTGTCTTTCCTTCTAGTTTCGTTCTCAGGTTGGGCCGTCTTGGCACCCATACCGATATCAACCATGCCTGCACTCACTTACAGATGTCGTTTCGTCACTGGGCTCACCCTCGGGTCGGAAGCAGACGTCAATTTTCTTCAGTTGACATCCTGTTGCATTGAGGCCCTGGTTACCACCCTGGGATTTATACTCTCTCAGGGTGTGTCCTAAGTCACGGTCCTTAGGTGGTAGGTTGGGGGACATCGTCATGATTCTGGATTCCACTCTCAGCTCCGTTCTCTTGTCTAGAAGGTTCTTGGAGTACTGCTCAGGGACATCAGTCCAGTCATCTTTGCTGATCCCCGGTCTGGTCAAGGGGGGAAGGGGGGGGGGCTTTAGTCACTTTGGGCATGGCTGGATCATGCCATGGGACCCATTTCCCTGGGTTGGAGTCTGTTTCTCCTTCTTCGGTGCAGGATTCGATCTCAGGCAGTAGCATGACCTGTTCGCATCCGGTGGGACCAATCTGTCTTGGTGTCTCCATGTTGACGATGCTCATTGCCATGGCACCTACTCCATCACATCAATCGGGCAGCCAGCTTTTCCTCTCCTATCTCTGGTATTTTTGGCACTTACCCGCTCACTTCCACTTGCCAGGTATGGGTGTTCCACGGTGCTTCTTCTGGTGTCCGGGATTTTTCAGTCTGCTCTACCATCTTCTTGCAGGGGATCCTCGGGTCAGCCCTTGTTCCCTTTTCCCCATGTATCCTCTCATTCACAAGCAGTTCTTTCTCATGTCTGGGTTACCTTGGGCATCAGGCTCATCCTATCCTTCACAGGACATTCATTTGGGGTTTGCTTAGCTTGCAGGCTCTAAGGGGGGTTCCTTCTCATTTCCAGGTCAGGGGTCGGTGGGTTCTACTCTCACAGCGGATACTTACCGGTTGCTTACAGTTGGCGTTTGAGCATACGTCATTTATGGATGGGATTTTTACCTTCCCTTTCCCACCTAAACTTGTGTCTTTTTGCCCTCTTTTCAGGCATACTGACCAGCCAGGCCATGGCACACCTCAGGCCTTGTTTCTTATGTAATATCGCATTTCCCACTTGAAGACTCCGATTACAAGTGGGAAGGCTGGCCGCAGGCCTGTATTTGTGGGAGGAGTCTGAGGGACAATTTAACCCTCCTCCTCTATCAGGGCCAGGGTTGGTGTGTTTCAGGTGCCCACCCACCCGGTTCCCCCAGCTTTGTCACTCATACTCATGGTACTTTTTCTCATTCTTACATTCAGGGTATGCCCTCTTTTCAGGCATACTGACCAGCCAGGCCATGGCACACCTCAGGCCTTGTTTCTTATGTAATATCGCATTTCCCACTTGAAGACTCCGATTACAAATGTGTTTTAAGGGGAGAGCTCATCTCCATGACTGCAAAGGCTAAAAGACAACACCAAGAAATGATTACATCCCTTATTAACACAATCAATAGACTTGAAACAGCACATAAGCAATGGACCTCGCAAGCCACATTGCAGGACCTCTTATACGCACGCTCCTCTTTGATGGACGAATTGGGGAAACTCACTAGACGTAGATATGTCCTCCAGCAAAAAGTGTTTTACGGACACGGCAACAAAAGTGGGAGGCTATTGGCCCGCACAATTCAAACAGCCAAACCCTCGTCCTTAATTCACAATCTCCGAGATAGCCAAGGTTCGCTCCTCTCTAAAAACGTAGACATAGCAGCACACTTTGAAAAATTTTACTCTGCACTCTATAATCTACCAGATGACAACGTAGGGCCCCCTGACGCACCTGATCGACTTTCGTGAATAAGAGACTTCTTAGCCCAATACAGCCCCAACCCAATCACCCCACAACAAACCGCGATCTTAGACCAACCACTCTCCCTCGAGGAATTGTCCCTCGCTATAAAACAAATGAAGCCGGGCAAAAGCCCAGGTCCTGACGGCTTCCCCTTATCTACTACAAGAGCTTCTCTGACATACTCTCTTCCCAACTACTGACAACTCTGAACTCCCTCACAAACCCTTTTACCCCTGCAGGTGATATGTTAGGAGCCCACATAGCGGTCATTCCTAAAGAGGGCAAGGACCCTTCCCAGGTGTCTAACTATAGGCCCATTTCTCTACTGAATGTAGATATCAAGCTCTATGCAAAGATGATCGCAAATAGACTCTCACCCCTTGTCCCTGGCCTCCTTTCGCCTGACCAGGTGGGCTTTGTTCCGGGGAGAGAGGCCAGGGATAACACTATCCGAACTCTAAATATCCAACACTGGCTTGCCACAAGTGGGACTGAGGGATTCTTTCTTTCACTTGACCCAGAGAAGGAGTTTGACAGGGTGGCCTGGGACTAGATGCGGGAGGTATTGAGGGCCATTGGCCTTCCCTCCCGTATGCTTGCCTATATCAACGCTCTGTATACCAACCCCTCCGCAAGGGTAAAAGCCAATGGCCTCCTGTCAAACGCCTTTCCCATAAGTAACGGCACTCGGAAAGGATGCCCACTCTCCCCCCTGATATTTGTCCTAACATTAGAACTTCTTCTCATTAGACTACGAGCCAATACAGACATCCAAGGGATCTTTATTAAACGCAAAGAATACAAAGTAGACGCATTCGCGGATGATATTTTACTAACACTACAGTCGCCTCGAACATCTTTAGCTAACCTCTTAAGAGACATCAAGAACTTTGGATTCCTATCCAATCTCAAAATCAACTATTCCAAATCCCACGCCCTCAATATTCCTCTACCCCCACGTGAGGTATCCCACTGCCAGGACTCCTTTCCCTTTCAGTGGAAAAGAGAAGTGATCACCTACCTTGGCCTCCAAATCACCAAGAAAACGGCGGGCCTTTACACCCACAACTTCCTGACAGCTCTAGCTAGAATCCAAACAGACCTGAAAAATTGGGCCAACCTCAATGTATCATGGTTTGGTCACTCTGCCTTAATAAAAATGATAGTCCTCCTGCAATGATTTTGTACCTCCTGCAGACAATTCCAATCCATATACCTCCATCTTTCTGTCTGTCGTACAAGAAGCTATGCACAACATTTATTTGGAAAAGCAATGCTCCACGTATCAAATACTCTCGCCTGATGCGCCCTAAGACCAATGGCGGCATTGCCTTACCTGACCTCAACAATTATTACCTAGCATGCCATCTGACGAGACTGATGGATTGGAAAGCTCATAGGAAAGGGAAGACCTGGGTGGCATTGGAAAGCTCCTTCTCGAGTTACCCCTTACACACCCTCCCCTGGCTCTCACCGAAACACTGGTCCCACTCCATCCAGACACACCCGCTCATCCACACCTCTTTGCTAGCCTTCAAGAAAGCAGTAGCCTCTCACCATATAACCTTACATCTAGGCCCACTGACCCCCTGAGGGGGAACCCGGACTTCTCTCCGGGGGAGTCGACCACATTTCTAACACAGGAATGGCCACATGATGATGTTTTAGCACAGCAATTCTTTCATAAAGGATGACTCAAATCTATATCACGCACAAAGGAGTTTCCCTTCTGGACCTATAGACAACTGAGGCATTTCTTTACTTCCAAGAACCAGAATGACATTTGGACAAGACAACTCACCCCATTCGAGTCACTCCCAGACCACACCACAAAGACACCTCATATCCTTGATCTATTCTATCCTCCAAGACGAAGCCAACTTCCCACAGACAGACTCCTCAAGAGCATCATGGGGTAGAGACCTGCAAATATCATTTACAGATGAGGACTGGGGTGCCATTTCCACGTATGCACAAAAAGGGTCATTGAACGTAGCCATTCAAGAAAATGGCTACAAGATAATCACCAAATGGTACAGGACCCCATCTCGCTTACACAAATTATCTCCCTCAATTCCAAATGTCTGTTGGAGGTGCAACAAAGAAGAGGGCTCTATGCTCCACAGATAGTGGGACTGCACCATGCTCCAACCATTCTGGAAGGATGTACACTCCATAATAACACAAGTCACCACCTACACCCTAGACTTCAATGCTGCTCAGTATCTCCTCCATCACACCTCTTTGACCAAACGATCCTATCATAAATCTCTGGCCATGCACATGGTTAATGCGGCGAGATTGTGCATTCCTGCGCTTTGGCGCTCAAACAAGATCACAACCATCAGAGAGTGGTTGACGAGGATCGCTAAAATTGAGGAGATAGAAGAGCTGATCTATACCTCCCAGGACCGCATGCAGAAATTCTCCGCCACGTGGGCCTGCTGGACACATTTTCAGTCCATGGAAAGATATAAATCTTACTTCCCGCACTGACAATTTTAAACATGAGCCACCCGTGTTGGACCCTGACCTGGCCTGGACATTGTGGCGGGGCCGGGAAGAGTAGCGGCCCCCTACTCTCCGTACTCCCTCACCTCCCTTCCTTCTCCTACACCAACGCCCCTCTATGGTCCTCCCATGGACCTCTTTGGTCCTCCCTACCCCCTCAACTTCCCCTTTCTTACTCATTTCTACCCCTTTCTTTCTACTCCCCACAGGTACACTGCATTCCATTGGCACACTACCCAACAATGATGCCCCACCCCTCACCCTGAAAAGTAACAAATCCGGGAGGCATTTAACATCTATTATAACCTACGCGCAAGTTCCATGATCCTTTCGAGGCCATGAGAGGACTTGGTGTTTGTGATCCCCGTGGTCATTATCTACTTTTGATTAAACTTGCCGCTCCTAGACCGGAGCTTCTCAAGAATGCATAATTGTTGGTAGTACATACAGTGTCTCTTTCTGATTACTAGTTACTTATGCTCAGTATATTCTGTATTTTCTCTCTACATGTCTAGTAATTTGATCATAGATTTCTGTATACTTTATCAATGTACAATACAGTCATGGATGCTACTTTTATGTACCTGTTTGTTATGACATGTATACAATTACCTTATTTACGAATAAAAACTTTTTGGTGGAAAAAAAATGGCATAAACAATGCAAATCAAAGCCCAAACTCCAACAGCATATATTGGGCTGGTCAAACATAGCCTTTACCTATTAGGGGTAGAGTGTAGTAAGGAGACGTTCCTGGAGGTGTCCTATGGAAGGAAGAGAGCGGCGTGTAGGTACTCCGGCAGTGGGGAGACGCCAGTGAGGCATCTCCTTAAATGCCTGTGTCCCGCCCGGTGACGCTCTACGAGCCGCGAGGCCGCTGTGACGTCAGAACGGGCCAGCCGAAAGTCCCCGACGTGCGTCACCTGCGTCCCCCGCTCTGCGCATGCGCCCAACTGGCAGACAAATGCAGGGTGTGGGGGAGAACACCACAGCGCCAGCGGGAAGGCGGCCCCGTGAGTCCCCCCCACCGCACATGCACCGAGCCGGCAGGCATACACAGAGAACAGAAAGAGCGCCGTGACGCCATCGGGGAAGGTCCCAGCGGTCCGGCCAGAGGGAATTCACCGGCCGCAGAGGGAGCTCAATGCGTCAACATGGCAAGAACGCCTGTGACGCTGGGCGGCCGCAACAGTGTCTAGATCATCGCACAGGTACTCAGGTACTCAGATGAACTTTGACAGATACTAGGGTACTCAGATGGACTGTGACAGGTACTTAGATACTCTGATGGACTGTAACAGGTACTCGGGTACTCTGATGGACTGTGACAGGTACTCAGATGAACTGTGACAGGTACTTTGATGGGTGATGACAGGTACTATGATGGGTGATTACAGGTCCTCTTTATTGGGAAGGGGGGCAATCAGTGTGATTGTTGTACACTGTAACCAGTAACGAGATGTTATGGCAATCTCCTTATCACACACAATAGGTGTGTGAGAAGGAGAACCCGGTAGCTAGTTACCACGGTTTGTTGACATTTAGTGATCGGCTGTGAAAGGATCACAGCCAATCATGTGGGTAAACAGCTGGTCAATGGCTGTTTACCAGCGTCAGAGATAAGCAGTGTTCCCGGGAACATGCAACCACCAACGTGCACACGTAGCTCGATCGCGATCACGCGCATGCGCCGTGCACAGTGGGGTGGAACCATCTGTGATCAGCCGTGACTTCATCACAGCCGATGATGTGGTAAACAGCCATGCCCAATGGCTGTTCACTCCCCCTCAGTGGCGAGCGGTGTCTCTGTGACATGCTACCATCGAAGGAACAGGGATGCGTGCGCACGATCTCGTGCATTTCCTGTTTAAATGGGAGGACGTCATATGACGCCCTCCCGCAAAGAGAGCCGTGCCACCTGGCTGTCATATGACAGCCGGCGGTCGGCAAGAAGTTAAGGAATCATGGAAATTAATATATGTATTGAAAATATACAGTATCTCTTTAGACTAAATGATCCTTCCCCCCCCCCCCCTTTTTTTTGATCGCATACAATAGCATCTTTGTTACTGATTCAAATTTACAGCCACATATGAAATTTTTGTTACCTGTTTTTCTTTATTTGCATAATCACTGCTTTTTGCACAATGACTACATTTTAAATATGCCTATGCAATTTTTTTCTATGCAACTTTTTTCTTTTTTTTTGAGCTTTATTGCATACTATCTAAAGAAGAAGACATTGATTGATGGATATTAGAAAAGCAGGGGTGGAGGGCACTGCAGCCAGGGTATTTAGCTGTCTCTACTCCTTGTGAATTTTTTTTTTTTCAGGGTGGAAATATATTGTGTATTGTTTTTTTGCCTGAGGAGACAAGGGAGACTCCATGATGTGAAAATTGAAGTCCAATGTATCATACATTGAGTTTTTAAAGGAACCCTGTATAGCCCTGGGCACAGTGTGTTCTGGCCTGCTCCCTCAATGCATTTTCCTTCTGTTTCAATCCATCATAAGGGGTAAAATGATATCATGAGGAGTACTCAAAGCCTATTACTAGTGAAAAGAAGGGATACAGCTGTCCTGTTTCTCACAACTGAATACTTCTGGATAACCCAGTGGAAGTTGATGCAGAGACCTAAGCCCCAATTTGAAGCAGACAAAGAGCTGGACCTGCAGTGTTCCTTGTCTATTGTAGAGAAATGTCCTCAAAATGATGCCTGGAACTTAGGGGAAGCTGGGGTGCCTCCTACAGGGTCAGAACAGTCCACATAAATTGGGCCATTGCAAACCTGAATGTATTGCAGGGAAGGTGCCAAAATCTCCTTGCCATGAGCAATGTGCCAGATGGTATGCCGTGGCTGTGACAAACTATTTGAAAACGTTTCTGCAGACCTGTGACACATTGCTTCTGGCCTAAGGAAACTCCTGCTGTCCATTCCTTTGTGCACAAGGCTGGGGCCGATGACCAGGGACTATTTTCCCTGTCAGGGAGGGGGTCTAGTCTAGGTTCTAAAAGGGGTTGTGGCCAGGAATCTCATAAGGGAAGGGGCAAAACCACAGACTTATCATGCCATGGTGCTGGCACCCTACTAGGAGAGAACCTAAAACATGGAGTCTCCCTGCCCACTTCTCCCATTTTGGAAGTCAAACTGAGGCAGACTGACAAATCTAAAGAACAGCCTGTACCTAATCCCACTTCACTATACTGAAATACTAAGTGGACACCAAATGCAGAATACATTACTGGAGACAATGGATTTACAAAAGGCAAATTGGCTGTTCACTTTGCAAGGAGAGTTGCATGGTGCAGGGGAATTTTCCTCAGACCTTAGCGAATGTAATGATGTCTCACTTTGCAAAGAAAACCCAATCACATGCAAGGAAAATAGAAAAACAGCACTTCTGCTTGCACATGCTTGGATGATGGAAATCAGCAGAGCTTCGCCTCATTCATTAAGCGCTGGGGATAATTCCTTTTCAATGTGCAACTTTCCTTGCAACGTGAACCATCTATTTGCCTTTAGTAAATCAACCCCAATGTTACAGGTTAGCCCTGTAGGGTAGGCTCTGGGGACAGGAGGCCACCGGTCTGAAATCTGCAAGAATGAACTGCAGTAGCTTTATGTGCAGCCAGGAGAAATAACATCTCCATTCAAAGGTAGAGTTGGAAATTTAGGAGAGAAACTCACTCTCAATAGAGATAGGTGGTTCATCACCAAAGGACACAAGCAAAATACTGAGGTTTGCAGGGAGTGTGAGGGGTAATATGGGCTGCTGTAAGTTTGTTTCCCAGTGTTTTCACCTGAACATCGCAACATATAACCCATGGTCTTGATTAATGGAGACCTGTGTCCTGTACTGTACGATTGAGAAATATACTTTCTTTGGAAGTAGGGCAAAGGTTCACATCCCATGTGTATAAATACTGATATACTATTCAAACAAGAAACACATAACAAATGATTTATCAGTGATGTACCTCTAATCTGATTTTTGTTCATATCAGTATGATAAAACAGTCATAATCCTTCATATGAAACAATCAATATATCTATAAAAGATTACATTTACACTTGAATTTATATAAAATAACTGTTACCCCTGGCAACTCATCATCACTAGAATAGTGTTTGTAACATTTATTCCTCACACGGGTATACTGTAGATGAAAAATGTACTATAAAACTTATGCTTAATGACTTTTTGAAAATAAGCTCATCTGTTGTATTGATAGTAACCAGGAATATAGTGAACTAGCTGGATTCCCCATCGAAATGCAAAATTATATATCTCTCTGCTGGATATATGCATATTTTCTGTAACAAACCCCCATGGATTTCCATTATTTTAAAACTACAACTTGGGCCTGGCAAAGATACTGTAACATGGTTTATTTTTACTTTATTTTGAGTATGAAAGCCTCTGTATATTTTGAAATGAGTTTAATCACAACAAAGTCTCTTTTTGGTTAGTGAGCTTCTTTTGCCATTTTCCATTACTTGCAAATACCGAGCCAACACAGCATTTTCAACCTTGGTTTGGAAAGATAAATTATTTCATGAGTTACTAAAAATGCATTTTCCAACATAATATGTCATTGCCAAAGAATGTACAATATGAAATCAAAGATATTCATGGCTAGCTTATGCCCATTGAGTTCAAATAAACCATGTAGCAACAACATTTTCTTATAAAAGCCTTGTTTGTGTTTTCACAGACTTTATAGTTCCTTGTTTGTTCATTGCCCATTGACTTTCCAGGCCAACGCATTTTTTTTAATTTACTTTATTTAGGCAACTGGATGTTTTGATGAGTTGTGTGCCTTCTGCAAAAATACCATCTGCTTACTTAAGTGGGTCTTTGAGAACTGAGTTTAAATAACACAGTAGCCAAATACTGTATTCGTTAAGAAACATTACATTTTTCCCAGATACAGTAGATTTTTTTTCTTACACAACTCCTAAACTGTTGTCAGAATGTCATTTAACTTTTTTTTTAAATAGCCTTTAGCTAAGAAACTGAAAGTTGTCACCTTGCATGTTCTCAATTCCACTTCAATTTTTTCATCGATTTTCATCATGTCTATGAAGGTCTTTTCATTTAGCCTATGAAGTTTAAAAGTTGTGACATAGCCTGCTAAAAATGCAAAGTGAAACATGTAAAATCTGGCTAAGATGTGAAGTGAAATGTGTAGCGTTGAGAACCCATAGCAAACTGTAAATCAGTCAAACTGATTAGCAGATAGAAAATTATATATTCTTTTCTGAAATGCTGTTAATCTTCATGAGCGCAATAAAAAGTTGTAAATAAATATTTTAGACAAAATATCAACATTTGTAACAAAATAATTTTCGTTTGGTGAGGAGGAGCTTTACTATATACTACATTTTCTTAACAAATAACCGTACTTTTATATTGCTATTGTATAGTGTTCAGAAATAATCATGAGATATGGGTTTATAAATCGATAAACTAAAATTATTGTTTCTTAGATGTGGATATGGTTTTGTAACTAAACAAATGCAGTGGTCTATAAATGTACTGAGTGTACAATATCAGACAAAAGTGAGTATACCCCTCACATTTTTGTAAATATTTTATTATATCTTTTACCAGAACTTTTACTTTTACTGAAACTGGAACTGGATGACTGGAACCATGTCCTGTGGTCTGATGAGACCAAGATAAACTTATTTGGTTTAGATTGTGTCAAGCATGTGTGGTAGCAACCAGCTGAGGAGTACAAAGAGAAGTGTGTCTTGCCTACAGTCAAGCATGGTGATGGGAATGTCATGGTCTGGACCTGTATGAGTGCTTCAGGAACTGGGGAGCTACAGTTCATTGAGGGAACCATGAATGTCAACATCCCTTCAGAGACTGGACTGCAGGGCAGTATTCCAACATAATAATGGCCCCAAACACACTTCCAAGACAACCACTGCCCTGCTAAGGAAGCTGAGGTTAAAGGTAATGGACTGGCCATGCATGTCTCCAGACCTAAACCCTATTGAGCATCTGTGGGGCATCCTCAAATAGAAGGTGGAGGAGCGCAAGGTCTCTAACACACAGCAGCTCAGTGATGTCATCATGGAATGGTGGAAGAGGTCTCCAGTGGCAACCTATGAAGCTCTGGTGAACTCCATGCCCAAGAGGGTTAAGGCAGTTATGGAAAATAATGGTGGCCACACAAAATATTGGCACTTTGGGCCCAATTTGAACATTTTCACTTAGGGGTGTACTCACTTTTGTTGCCAGCAGTTTAGACATTAATGGCTTTGTTGAGTTATTTTGAGGGGACAGCACATTTACACTGTTATACAAGCTGTACACTTACTACTTTACATTGTAGCAAAGTGTAATTTCTTCAGTATTGTCACATAAAAAGATATAATACAATATTTACTAAAATGTGAGGGGTGTACTCACTTTTGTGAGATACTGTATTTCATAAAACTGTTAGTAGTAAGTCATTATTTTTCTTTTAGGAAATAATGCTATTGATGAATAATGAATGTTGATGAATTTGTAAGTGCAGTATTTGCTTTTTTATTGTTGCCGATCTGACCAAAAGAGAAAAAGCTTTCAGAAGCTTCAGAAACTGTTCTGCCACTGGTCCCCATTGTATTGGAAAGTATTTTTTATAATGTATTTCCATTTTTGAAACTCTGACCAACACCCACTCATCAACCCTACATTAAAAGTAATGAGATCAATCTTTCAGTCTACATCAATCTCTTCCTTGCCAATCACCAGATTCTCAGGCTTTTGACACAGTCTCTTCAACCTACAGCTTTATAACCTCAATAAAATGGGAAATTTCAGGTTAGCTAGATGTTCACACATTAATCATCCATTGAGTATGACAGAACTGAAGACTTAATTCATGCCTGACTTTTTACACTGCTCTCAACCTAGCCCCTTCCTTCGCACTACCCAAGGAACTTGAAACGGGTAGAGCTACCACATGGTAGTGATTTTGCCTTGACATTATTTCCATTATCCTTCTTCTACATTACACTGTGGATGATGGGACTCAAAAAGAACTCCCCATTTATATGAAGATTAGTGTTGGGTGAGCAGTTTGGGCTGAGCAAAGGTGCGGCCCAAACTTCGCCTCTTTACGATTTCTCTGAACACTCAAATTTTCTGTGCGTTTGCACAGTCAATATGTTGGTAAGGAGCGGGGCCAGGAAGCTTACTGACACTTTGTTAACAATAAATGAGTCATCAGCTGTCAGTGGGCTTCCCTGCTGACAGTTGAACAAAAAAAATTCAGGTTAAAAAAAAGAAAAAATGCCAACTTTAAAAAAAAATGACATGGGATACCCCAAAAATTCATACCAGTCCCTTATCTGAGCACACAGCCTGGCAGACCTGATGAAGTAGCCTGGTGGCATTGCCCCTTAGGGACGTCTCCAACCCAGCATGCACCATTCGGTGAGGGGGCATGGCCACCAGGTGACGTCGCCGGGTGGATCTGCCCCTTACCTATAAAAGGACTGTCAGCCTTCTGTAGGCAGTTAGCCTTTATTGATGGAGGAGCATTTTTTATATCTTTTTTCTGGTCCATTAGTGGTGGCAGGCATCTGATCTACAATGGGGGGACATTGTTTTTTTTTTCAATTTTTTTTTAAATAACCGAATTGTCAAAAACTTGTCTACTGTTTTTATGTATTTTTGACAGTTTTTTGGTGAATGCACCATGTACCCCAAACTCAAACACTTGGGGGGCAGGGTTTCTGGGGGCCCCTTTCTTAAAGGGGGGCCTTCAGATTTGGATAAGCAATTGCAACCGCGAGTCAATTTAAATGTTATTTGACTTTTTTTTTCTTTAGAAATCCTATTTTAGCTGCAGCAGGGTCTATACATGCTACATATGTGCCACTTTACAAGCAGACTATGGGGAGCCACCAGGCACTATATTTATAGACATTTTTCATTTTTATTGTTTCACCTTAAATATCATTAAAATCCCTTCTCCTTTAAAAACTATAGTTTTTTTTAAAAAAAAGTTAAGACATGGAAAGGGACCGAGGATAGAAATTTCCCAGTCCCTTTCTCAGCAGCCTCTGCTGCACTGAACATGAATGGACAGGAGACAAAGCCTCCTCTCTCCATTCATATAGTTTAGGGACTGGAGCAGCACACAGAGGGGGACCAGAAGAGTACACAGAGGGTGACCGGAGGATGATAGGGGGAATCAGAGGAGGACAGAGGGGGGCTGGAGGAGCACAAGGAGGATCACAGAGGAGGACACAGAAGGGAGCCGGAGGAGCATACATTGGACACTCAGGGATGATCAATGCGGCGGTGGGGGAAGTTATAATCACTGATCACCCTGTGTGGCTTTTAATAAAGCAGTTGAAATCCATGCAGGGGAGAGGAGGAGAAGCATCAGCTGCTTTACTGAAAGCCACACAGGGAGATCGGTTATTATAACGTCCCCTGCCGCAGCATCAATCATCCCTGAGTGTCCAGGTATCGGCGTACAAGTACTCGGTATGGGCCTCAATACCGATACTAGTATCGGTATCGGTGCAACCCTACTTAAAATATTTTTTTACAGCAAGAACTCATCTATGTGGTCTTTTATTAAACTCTCCAGTTTCTTACCGACTATAGAAGTTATACTAACAGATCTATAGTTACTTGGTAAAGACTTTTATCCCTTTTTAAATATAGGCACCACATTGGCCCTACGCCAATCCAGTGATACTATTCCAGTCATTAACAATTCCTTAAAATTTAGAAACAATGGCTTTGAAATGAAGACTATTTTTTTAGGATCCGTGGGTGGATGCCATCTGGTCCATGTGTTTTATCAACCTTTATTCTGTGTAAATATTTTTGAACCATATAACTTTTGAGCCATTATGGATAATTGGGGGCTGTGTCAATACCATCTCTATTATGAACTTGAGCTCCCTCATGCTCCTTTATATACAGAGAGCTGAAGAACGTATTTAATAAATTTCCCTTCTCTTTGTCCCTAGTCACCCACTCTATATTATTTTGTATATGCTCAGACCTGAGCTTTTTACTAGAAACATATATGAAGATTTTTCTGGCGGTTTGTCCTACTATCTTTTGCAATCTGTCATTCTGGATCTGTCGACAATGACAGTGTTCCTTCATTTTAATATTTTTTTAAAGTTCTTTTCTCATTATTTATAGTTTTTTTAACTTTTTTTTGGGCCACATAGGTTTTATTGTTAACCTTTTAAACGTATTGCCCATGGGGATATACTTTACAGTGTTTTTAAAGAATTCCAATTTCTGTTCTGTGTTCATCTATGCCAATATTCCCTCCCAGTCTAAAGCCGCGTACACACGGGCGGACTGTCTGGCCTACTTAGTCCGCCGAAACACATTTCAGCGGACAGTCCGCTCGTGTGTGGGCTTCAGCGGACTTTTTCAGCGTGCAGTCTGGCGGACTAAGTATTTCGGAATTTCCGTAATACTGTCCGTCGGACTCGCATTTCGGCGGACAATCTGCCCGTGTGTGTGCCAGTCCGCCGTACTTTTGAAATGAGCGGACTTTTCCCGCCCGGAGAAAAGTCCGCTCATTTCGAGCGGGTATCCAGGTAGGCGGGGCCCGCGAAGGAGACGTCGCTGGCCCAACCGCCTGGTATAGACTTAAAGGGGAACCCCAACGCGAAAAAAATCGGCGTGGGGGTCCCCCCCAAGTCCACAACAGACCCTTGTCCGAGCACGCTACCCGGCCGGCCAGGAAAGGGGTGCGAGCGAGCGCCCCCCCTCCTGAGCCGTACCAGGCCACGTGCCCTCAACATGGGGGGGTGCCTTGGGGAAGGGGGGGCCGCACGGCCCCCCCACCCCAAAGCACCTTGTCCCCATGTTGATGAGGATAAGGGCCTCTTCCCGACAACCCTGGCCGTTGGTTGTCGGGGTCTGCGGGCGGGGGGCTTATCGGAATCCGGGAGCCCCCTTTAATAAGGGGGCCCCCGGATACCGGCCCCCCACCCTATGTGAATGAGTATGGGGTACAATGTACCCCTACCCATTCACCTGTAAAATAAAAGTACCAAAAAAAAACACAACACACGAGATAAAATACTTTATTGCACAGCTCCGGGGGTCTTCCGTCTTCGGGGGTCTTCTCTCCGGACTCCTCCGCTATCTTCTTGTAGCTCTTTTGCTAGCGGAGGAGTCCGGCTTTCTTCCTCACCGCCGGCCTCTTCTCCCGACTTCGGGGGTCTTGTCCCCCTCTTCGGTTCTTCTGCCGGGCCACCGCGCCTTCTTATAGCTCTTTTACAGGCGGTGGCCCGGTCTTCTGTCGCCGCCGTCGCCGCCGCCGTCGCCGCCGCCTTCCGTTCTTCTTCTTCTTCTTCTCCAGGAGATGTTGCCTCGACGATCTCTCCAGCCGGAATGCCAGGGACGCACTGCGCGGCCACTAATATAGGGACAAGGGGCGGTGTCACATGGCTTTATGTCACATGGGTTGGTCACATGGGTTGATGTCACATGGGACTATGACATCGTAAGGGGGCGGGGTCACCATGTGACACCAACCCATGTGACATAAAGCCATGTGACACCGCCCCATTGTCCCTATATAAGTGGCCGCGCAGTGCGTCCCTGGCATTCCGGCCGGAGAGATCGTCGAGGCAACATCTCCTGGAGAAGAAGAAGAAGAAGAAAAAGAAGAACAGAAGGCGGCGGCGACGGCGGCGACGGCGGCGACGGCGGCGACAGAAGACCGGGCCACTGCCTGTAAAAGAGCTATAAGAAGGCGCGGTGGCCCGGCAGAAGAACCGAAGAGGGGGACAAGACCCCCGAAGTCGAGAGAAGAGGCCGGCGGCGAGGAAGAAAGCCGGACTCCTCCGCTAGCAAAAGAGCTATAAGAAGATAGCGGAGGAGTCCGGCGAGAAGACCCCCGAAGACGGAAGACCCCCGGAGCTGTGCAATAAAGTATTTTATCTCGTGTGTTGTGTTTTTTTTGGTACTTTTATTTTACAGGTGAATGGATAGGGGTACATTGTACCCCATACTCATTCACATAGGGTGGGGGGGGCGGTATCCGGGGGCCCCCTTATTAAAGGGGGCTCCCGGATTCCGATAAGCCCCCCGCCCGCAGACCCCGACAACCAACGGCCAGGGTTGTCGGGAAGAGGCCCTTGTCCTCGTCAACATGGGGACAAGGTGCTTTGGGGTGGGGGGGCCGCGCGGCCCCTCCTTCCCCAAGGCACCCCCCCATGTTGAGGGCACGCGGCCTGGTACGGCTCAGGAGGGGGGGCGCTCGCTCGCCCCCCTTTCCTGGCCGGCCGGGTAGCGTGCTCGGACAAGGGTCTGTTGTGGACTTGGGGGGGACCCCCAGGCCGACTTTTTTCGGCGTTGGGGTTCCCCTTTAAGTCCATACCAGGCAGCGGGGCCAGCGACGTCTCCTTCGCGGGCCCCGCCTACCTGGAGACGCGCTCGAAATGAGCGGACTTTCCTCCGCGTGTGTGGGCGAGTCCGTTCATTTCAAAAGTAGGGCGGATAGTATGGCGGACTTAGTACGCCGTATTAGTCCGCTCAAAAAGTGGTGTGTGTGGTCAAGTCCGTTCATTCGAAAGTATGACGGACTGTCCGTCGGATTGTCTGACGGACTAAGTTGGCCAGACAGTCCGCCCCGTGTGTACGCGGCTTTAAAGTTAAATGTTTTTATATTTCCAGTATGAGCTTGTTGCTTACAGCTAACATCATGCTTAAATCATGATATGGTCACTGCTACCCAGATGTTCTTGTATATGAATATTGGTAATATGCTCTGTATGGTTTGAGATTACCAGGTCCAGCAAAGAATCATTCCTAGTTGGGGTTTCAATAAACTGGACCATAAAATTGTCTTGTAATAGGTTTATACATTTTTGCCCTTTAACTGTTCCTGCAGTGCCATTACTCCAGTCGATTTCCAGGTAGTTAAAATGCATGTCTTCATTTCTGGTGTAGCAGTTTCTAGGTCATAGTATGCTTTTCAGGACTCTCCAGATAAAAAAAAGGGGCCACCAGCCCAGTCCACTGTTCTTTAGGATAACTTTCCCTTTCAGCAGTCATTTCAATAGTGGTCAAAAGCAACTTGGCTTCTTAAAGCGGAGTTCCACACAAAAGTGGAACTTCCGCTTTAAGCACATTTGGCATGTTAATTTCATTTTTTTTTTTGGAGGAGGAGTGGGTACCTTCTTTTTAGAGGGTCTTCCTGTCTCACATTCTCCTTCCACTTCTTGTCCACCTAGGTAACTCCTCTTCTCCCCCTAGGTGGCCCATCCTTGCCTGCAATCTTCTGGGACATGTCACAGGTCCCAGAAGATTGCCTGGTCAATAGCAGAGCACAGCGCGACTCGTGCCCGGCCGCGAAGCTGTAAGCTGTCCACAGTCGCTATGATGTTGCCGCAGAGAGGAGGGGGAGGGGAGTGAGGCTCCGGGTGGCCGCATCGCTGGACCATGGGACAGGTGAGTGTCTGATTATTAAAAGTCAGCAGCTACACTTTTTGTAGCTACTGACTTTTATTAAACTAAAAAAAGGGTGGAACTCCACTTTGATTATTTTCACTGGAATCTCTGCTTCACTGTAATAGTAGTTTTGTGTGGTGGGTCTAGATTTTTTGCTTGGCTTGTTCTTTGACTGCTGCTGCACTTCTTGTTGATAGATCTCTGCTGCAATGCTTGTTGCAGTTTTTCATTTGCCCCATTTTATGTGCAATTTTCCTGCTGTTGAATGTCATTTGCCAAAATAAGATGTCTCAGTAACTATTTCATGCTGACCTTAATACACCTTCTTACAAAGTTGTTTGCTATCTCAACCATGTGTGAGGAACTAGATTGTCTGACTCCCTGGAGTTTACAACACCTTAAATAGGATGAGCTCTCAGTGAAGCATGTGCAATGTATTTACAAAGACAATATGTACTATGTATGGGAGTTAAAACAGAAAAACGAAAGGAAAACAAAAAATAAAACCATACACTTGATCACTTATTAACGTACACAGTTATGGGATCATATAAAGAACATTAAAATGTTTTTTTTTTTTTTAATTAGACTCCAGAATTAGATATGGTTGAATAGGCCGTGCCCTTTATTGCAGATTTAAAATATACAATAACTCAAGTAAAATATATATTTACCATTCAAAACAATACTACCAAACATATGTCTTTTTTAAAAAAAATTATATATATATATTTTATATATAACTCAGCTATACAAGCTCGAGCTAACCACTCAAGTTAAATATATATCCCCCTTTGCATAACGCAACAGGAAGCTACAGAATAAATTAAGTTCAACCACATAGAAAACACATCAAACACATAAAACAACACCTCATAAGTAGGGCCACGACAGGGAGGGTAGGGTGGGACAAGCAGCTTAGTTGTCTTCACGATTTCTTCTGTCTTCTGTCAGTTAAACTGACGCATTCCTTTTCGTTTATAGGCTGTCCTGCTCAAGTATTGGACCGTTACTGTAACTATACTGAACATTAACCAATGTTAGGTAAGTATAAAATATATATATTTTTTTTATTATTAATTATAAAAACTTTGCTACCATTTTCTGTTTGTCATTAATGATCCCATAACTGGTGGGGACGGGGACATTTCATGCCCCATCCCCCACTAATATGGGATCATATAAAGAACATTACATTTTTTTTTAAATTAGACTCCAGAATTAGATATGGTTGAATAGGCCCTGCCCTTTATTATAGGTTTAAAATATACAATAACTCAAGTAAAATATATATTTGCCATTCAAAACAATACTACCAAACATATGTAGTTGTCAGGCTAGGTGCAGATAACAAGTAACAGTTCAGGTGTGCTGATTATACAAAGAGTTCAAAGCACATACCATGAGCAGGTCTAAGCAGAGCAGGTCAGCTGAGACTTGTAGTACACCGCTGCAGACGAAGGTAGATGATTGCTGGACCTTGTAGTTCACTGCTGTAGGTGAGGATAGATGATTGCTGGACCTTGTAGTTCACTGCTGTAGATGAGGATAGATGATTGCTGGACCTTGTGGTTCACTGCTGCAGATGAGGGTACTAGTAGAATCAGGCAAAGCGTAGTCTAGGCAAGCTGGGTCATACACAGGTAGATCAGAATCCAAACGGTACAGAATCAGAAGCAAGTACGGAGGGTCAAACAAGCCGGGTCAAACACGAAAGTCACAGAGCAAATATCAGCTGGATCAAACACGAGTGAACTCTAACACGAGCGCTGACTGAATGCTGATACAGGTGATTTAAACGTGAGCAGGCCAATCACTGTTGTTTCCCAGACACAGGCTGTGTCAGGTGAGTTGTGCTGGGTCCTAAAGGGATTCTAGTACTGACAGTACCCCCCCTTTCTCGAGGGGTTGCTCCTGCACCCCCAGGCTTACTTGGATAACGGAGATGGAACTTCTTCTTAAGTCGGTCAGCATGAAGATCACGAGCTGGTACCCAAGATCGATCCTCTGGACCGAACCCTTTCCAATGAACAAGATATTGTAAGGAATTGCGCACTCGTCTGGAATCAAGAATAAATGCCACTTCATATTCTTGACTGTCCAACATATCCACAGGTTCTGGTTCATTTACTAGGAGGCTGGAATGAACAGGTTTCAACAATGAAACATGAAAGACATTTGGAATGCGCATGGATGGGGGAAGTTTTAATCTGTAGGACACAGGATTAACAATCTCCAAGATTTCATAAGGCCCGATGAATTTTGGGCCAAGCTTTTTAGATGGAACATGCAGGGACAGATTCCGAGATGATAACCACACTTTGTCACCAACTTTATATTCTGGAGCCTTTAAGCGCTTCTTGTCAGCAGTTTTCTTAAAAGCCTGCACAGAGCGGGAAATAGCATGATTTACATCGGACCAGATTTTGGAGAAATGTTCAATAGTGGTGTTGGCATCTGGAACATCAGAGGGCGGAAGATCAAAGGAGCACACACGAGGATGCAACCCGTAAACACAAAAGAAAGGAGAGGTCCCTGTAGATGTGCTGGCACAATTATTAAAGGCAAACTCTGCCCATGGAAGGATGTTGACCCACTCCACCTCATCTTTGGCCATCAGACAACGTACCATCTTCTCTAGAGTCTGATTAGTCCTTTCTGTTTGGCCATTAGTCTCAGGATGATATGCTGAAGAATATGATAATTTAATCCCCAGCTGAGAGCAAAGGGCCTTCCAAAACTGGGCTATGAACTGAGAGCCACGGTCAGAGACAATGTTAACTGGTGCCCCATGGAGCCTGAAAATGTGCTTAATGAATAAAGATGCCAGTTCTTTAGCAGATGGAAGCTTCGGAAGCGGAACAAAGTGGGCCATCTTACTGAACCTGTCTACCACCACCCAGATCGTGGAACATCCCTGGGACAGAGGCAAGTCTGTGATAAAGTCCATAGATAAATGGGTCCAGGGACAGGTAGGTATTGGTAGAGGACGAAGGAGACCGGGGGGCTTAGAGGTACTGCTCTTGCTTCTGGCGCAAACTTCACAGGCCTGGACGAAGGCTAACACATCCTGCCTAAGCGATGGCCACCAGAGGTTGCGAGAGACAATCTCAAAAGTTTGTCTAAACCCTGGATGTGCTGCGGGTTTTGATGCATGTACTTGTTGCAATACCTGCAAACGAAGAGCCAGGGGCACAAAGAGCATACCAGGGGGAGTGGAGGGAGGGGCTTCAGCCTGTGCTGGTAACAAGGCCTCAGAGATGTCAGTCTGGGTAAAAGCCAAAATCCTATCCTCAGAGATAATGGGTTGAGGAGGAAGCGGAGGAGGAGACTCTGATAAAAAACTACGAGACAAGGCATCGGCCTTAATGTTTTTTGGACCTGGTAAATAAGAAATTGTAAAGTCAAATCTGGAGAAGAACAATGACCACCTGGCTTGACGCGAGTTCAGTCTTTTAGCAGAACGGATATATTCAAGGTTTTTGTGGTCAGTCAGAACTATGAATGGATAGCGAGCTCCCTCCAGCCAATGTCTCCACTCCTCTAAAGCTAGCTTTATGGCTAAAAGTTCTCTGTTGCCTATATCGTAATTGCGTTCTGCTGGGGAATATTTACGGGACAAGAAGGCACAAGGGTGGATGGCAGCGCTTACAGGATCTTTTTGTGACAAAAGCGCCCCCACTCCTACTTCAGATGCATCTACCTCTACAATAAAAGGTAGCTCAGGAACAGGATGGCGTAGAATTGGTGCAGAGGTAAAGGCTTTCTTTAACTGGGTGAAGGCTGCCTGGGCTTCAGTAGTCCATTTAAATGTACTAGGAGTCTTCCTGGTGAGAGAGGTGATGGGATGTGCAATGGTGGCAAAGTTCTTAATGAATTTTCGATAGAAATTTGCAAAGCCCAGGAATCGTTGAACTGCCTTCAGGTCTGAAGGTGGTGCCCAGTCTAGAATGGCTTGAACTTTGGCTGGGTCCATGGTGAGGCCTGTGTCAGAAATTAGGTAGCCCAGGAAAGGTACTTGTTTAACATGGAAAATACATTTTTCAGGCTTTACAAAAAGGGAGTGAGTCTTTAGTCGGGCTAATACCGAGCAGACATGCTTCTGATGTGTTTCAAGATTGGGAGAGTAAATCAAAATATCGTCTAAATAAACAAGCATGAAGCGACCCATCATGTCACGGAAAATGTCATTCATGAAGTTCTGAAAGACGGCTGGTGCATTCCTGAGGCCGAAAGGCATGACAAGACATTCGTAATGACCATCCTTGGTGTTAAAGGCCGTCTTCCATTCATCGCCTGCACGGATTCGCACCAGATTATAGGCTCCCCTTAAATCCAGTTTGGAGAAGATTTTGGCTCCCTGGATTTGAGAGAACAACTCTGTGATGAGAGGGAGAGGATACCGATTGGGAATGGTTATTTTATTTAGACCTCTGTAATCAACACAAAGTCGCAGTCCTCCATCCTTCTTCGGGACAAAGAAGCATCCTGCTCCTGCGGGAGAAGTGGAGGGACGGATGAAACCCTTAGCTAGGTTTTCCTGGATGTATTCTTGCAAAGCAAGATTCTCTGGTTCAGACAGTGGAAAGACTCTCCCTCGAGGAGGTGTAGTGTCAGGCAAGAGGTCAATGGGACAATCATAACTGCGATGAGGAGGTAAAGTGTCAGCAATTCCTTTAGAAAACACATCCCGAAAGTCCTTATAACAAAGTGGAATCTGTTCTATTCCCACTTGACAGGTATCAAGTCGAACAAGGTGTTGGATGCAGCTCTTTTTACACTGATTGGACCAAGCCAGAATATCTCTTGTTGGCCAGTCAATTACAGGATTGTGCTTCTGAAGCCAAGGAAGGCCTAGGATCAAAGGAGTGGATGGAGAGTCAATGACAAGACAAGAAATCTTCTCCCAATGCAAAGCCCCTACTTGTAACTGGAAAGGGTTGGTGGATTTGAGCACCAGGTCTTGTGAGAGAGGCCGATTATCCACAGAGATCAGGCGGACTGGACAATCTAGAGCATGAGTTTCCAGGGACAAAGAGGTGATCAGAGTTCTATCAATAAAATTCTCAGCTGCTCCAGAATCCACCAAGGCCAGCAGTTCATGAGCCCCCTTCCCAAAGTGAATGACAGCGGGTAAAAGTATGCGATTATCCCCCTGGGGAGATGAGAGTAGACCTAAGGTGACCTCCCCGCAATCACCTAGGTCCTGGCGTTTCCCGGACGTGTAGGGCACGAACGGAGCATATGACCCTTGAGGCCACAGTATAAGCAGAGTCCCATATTACGCCTGCGTTTGTGTTCCTGGGCAGATAACCGGGTGGAGCCTAACTGCATAGGTTCTTCCTCAGATTTGGCACTGGAGATGGAATAATCAGGTGGTAAGGAAGGTATACAGTTTGCCACAGCCATTGTTTGTTCTCGCCTCCTCTCTCGCTGGCGGCGGTCAATTCTAATAGCTAGACACATAGCCTCCTCCAGTGAGGCTGGGTAGGAGAAGTTGACCAGAGCGTCTTTAATCGCATCTGAAAGGCCAATTCTAAACTGGCTGCGGAGAGCTGCATCATTCCAGCCAGATTCCGGGGCCCACCTGCGAAACTCTGAGCAATACATTTCAGCTGTGGTAGTTCCTTGTTTTAAGTTACGCAGGGTCGATTCTGCAGTAGCAGCACGATCTGGATCATCATATAGCAACCCAAGGGCTTCAAAGAAGGCATCTACTGTTAGTAAGGCTGGATGGTTAGGTTCCAGGTTAAAGGCCCAAGCCTGGGGGTCACCCTGTAGCAGAGAGATAATGATTTGAACCCTCTGAGTTTCATGGCCAGACGAGGATGGCCTCAACTTGAAATATAATTTGCAGCTGTTTTTAAAGTTGCAAAACGCTTTACGGTCACCAGAAAACCGGTCGGGCAAAGGAATTTTAGGTTCAGATGGAGTTTTAGTAATGGTGGTAGTAGAAGGAGATTGCACCTTGGTGAGCTCTGTGGCCATTTCCTGAACTTGATGTGATAAACAGCAAAGTTCTTGTGCAAACAACTGAGCCTGTTCAGGATTCATGATAGGTTTCCCTTTATGTATTGGCTCGTGTTAATGTCAGGCTAGGTGCAGATAACAAGTAACAGTTCAGGTGTGCTGATTATACAAAGAGTTCAAAGCACATACCATGAGCAGGTCTAAGCAGAGCAGGTCAGCTGAGACTTGTAGTACACCGCTGCAGACGAAGGTAGATGATTGCTGGACCTTGTAGTTCACTGCTGTAGGTGAGGATAGATGATTGCTGGACCTTGTAGTTCACTGCTGTAGATGAGGATAGATGATTGCTGGACCTTGTGGTTCACTGCTGCAGATGAGGGTACTAGTAGAATCAGGCAAAGCGTAGTCTAGGCAAGCTGGGTCATACACAGGTAGATCAGAATCCAAACGGTACAGAATCAGAAGCAAGTACGGAGGGTCAAACAAGCCGGGTCAAACACGAAAGTCACAGAGCAAATATCAGCTGGATCAAACACGAGTGAACTCTAACACGAGCGCTGACTGAATGCTGATATAGGTGATTTAAACGTGAGCAGGCCAATCACTGTTGTTTCCCAGACACAGGCTGTGTCAGGTGAGTTGTGCTGGGTCCTAAAGGGATTCTAGTACTGACAGTAGTTTTTTCAAAAATTATATTTTATATATAACTCAGCCATACAAGCTCGAGCTAACCACTCAAGTTAAATATATATCCCCACATGCCAGACTTGCTTAACAAGACTGGCACACCCCATGAGCCACAGCCAATTCAACACATGACTGAACGTCCATATTAAAGATATCAAGACCGATATCAGAAAGATGAACCTTATCAGGTCTATAAAGACCTGATAAGCCACCTTCCAATTCTAAATGCTGAAACAAAAAACCTTGAATGCTTGGCATAAATTTCATCATAGAACGATTAACTCGTTTCCAAATTAAAAAAAAAAAATGGCATTTCGACGACGTCAACCAAAGGAGTCGAGGAACAATTTTGGAAAAAATAAAAACCGTATCTGGTAGCATAGCGTGAAAGCAACATATATCTAATTTAATCTGACTCAACAAACCTAAAGTATTACAATGACCTATATCATTGCCAATCAAATGTAAGACAACAATATGCGGGGTAGGCCAATGTTCTAGCAAGAACAAAAAATTTGAATGGAAATCAGTCCACGACATGCCACGTTCTCCAAACCAATGTAGTGTAAATTTTTCAGACGCAAGCCAAGATTAGGTCCATAAACTCTTCTGTCAGCCCGGTGTTTTTCCCAGTAGACAAACAAATGGCCGAAAATCCAAACTACACATAGGCCGTCTGAAATCAAAACGAAGAATTAGGTCTGACATAGTATTTATAACAATTCGATTTCCATCTACCAATATTTTTAATACTATTGTCACTTAAACCCAGCATGGCCGCTTCAGTGGCTGCCCCAATTCTAAAAGAGTGAGACGTCATTTTTAAATCAGCCAACCGCAAATGAACCAAACATTTCTGTAGAATAGCAGAAAACTGGTATATCGTCACTGGATTCCCATCCAAATGTATCAAGAATTGTTTAGAAAACTTAGAAGGACGAAAGGACAAGAGAAAATACACAAAAGCACGAATCAGTATTTTTCCGCAAAGTGATCCATCTTCCATGACCGAAAGGATCAGTTTTACTCTTGTGCAGCAAAATCCTTACACAATCATCCTGAAAAACAACATCCTTAAAGGAAATACCCGAGCAAGCTTGTTTATTATGTGGAAGCAATTCCGAAATCCTAAAAACCTCAAAGAAACAAAGGTAAAACGCTACTCGAAACAGCAAAGCTTCATAGGATGAAAAACAAACCGCGGCAGTGGCATCGCCAATATTAGCCAGCATGTCACTAGAAATAGGCAATCTAGCATCAGGAACACAAAAACGCTTGTGATAACCTTTCAACGCGCATTTAACCGAAAAGAATTGCATACACGAACCAATACCCGATAGGCAAGTTAAAAAAGGAAATGCCAGACAAAATTTTAACAATATATGAAATTGAGTAAGAACGAGACATGAGTTGACTAATAAATGACAAGAGCAAGCCTTCTGAAAAAGAAGCCTGTTGGAGACCAGATGACACCAAAAATGAAGTCCACAATGACCACGCTGCTGAGTATGATGCCCACGTGGCAGGAGCTACAGAGTTCTTAAGAGCCTTAAGAAGAGGGTCTAAACAAGGTTCCATAAATGACGCGGGCAGGAAATTGAATGAAGATCTGCCGATGGCACCAATCACTTGAATTCGGCAATCTGTAAACGGGATAAATGGTCAGCAATCGCATTATGTACACCAGGAACATATTTTGCTTTGAGCCAAATATTAAAATACAAACACTGAAATACAATTTGTCTTAAAATGGTAATGACAGCCAGGCAAGGATTTAGAAGATAAACAATTGACCGCAAACACCACACCTTTATTGTCCAAATGAAGTAAAATCCTACGATTTTTAAATTGAGCACCCCATAAAAGCAAAGAAACCAAAACCAGAAAAGGCTCTAGCAAAACAATGTTGGACATCAAACCAGGCAATTTCCACCTATCTGGCCAACATTCCGCAGACCAATGTCCATTCCAAAAAGCGCCATAGCCATGAGAACCAGCAGCATCCCTATACAAATCAAGAGAAGATGATGAACAAAATGGAAATTGCCAGATAGCACAACCATTAAATTCTATTAAAAATCTCTTCCAAACAACTAAATCTTCTTTAATTTCATTAGTAATCCTAACAAAATGAAAAGGAGAGGACAGAGCAGAGATAGCTCTATACAAACGTTTAGAAAAAACCCTGCCCATCGGAAGCACACGGGATGCAAATGCCAGGAGTCCAAGTAAAGATTGTAAAACCTTCAACTGAACCTTACCTTTGGACAAAACCAAATTCAACAAATCCAGCAATTTTATTCAAAGGTAAGCGGAATTCAAGACAAGATGTCGGCGATACCGATTTTTCGGCTGCCAATGGAACACCAAATTCCTAACATACAATCTTAAAAACCGTAAAATTGTACAAGCAGTCAGTAGAGCCGGTGTTCTGGCAGATAGTGTCCTGCCATCATATAGTGTCTGCTGTGTACTGCGCATGCACAGTACGGAGCAGACGAAGCTTCAGAAAATCTCCGAAGATGAACGGTGCCGTGAGTGAAGGTGGAAGCCCCACCATCCAAGCGGACATAGGGTTGGGAAAATCAGAGGGCCCCTCGCGGGCTCGCTTCCCTCGCCACGCTTCGGGCTCAGCCTCGCTGCGCTCGGCTCTGTTCTATTCCAACTCTATGTCCACTTGGATGGTGGGGATAGAACCTGGACTCACGGCGCAGGCGCCGTTCATCCTCGGCTATTTTCGGAATCTGTGTGTGCTGTGTACTGTGCATGCGCAGTACACAGCAGACACTATCCGATTGGGGACAGTATATGATAGGACACCGGCCTTCCCAACAAATAAAAAATTGTAATGAAGAATTCCAGCAGATTGAGCTCTCTGACACACCATCCACTCAATAAAAGAAGAGAACAACTCAAAATAATGGCAAGAAAGGGAACAGCCCATTGGAAGACAACGATCGAAATAAAATTTATTTTGAAAGAAAAACCCCAAAGAATTAAATGCCATAGGAATAATCGGAAGCAATTGAAACGCAGACTTAACGTCAGCTTTAGCTAGCAAAGCACCTGGACCGACAGCTCTGATTTTCATCAACGCATCGTCAAAAGATGCATATTGAACCGAACACAAAACAGGATCAATATCATCATTCAAGGATAAACCCTTAGGATACGACAGATGATGTATTAACCTAAAGCTATTAACTTCTTTCTTAGGAATGATCCCCAAAGGCGAAACCCTAAAATTTTCAAAAGAAGGAAATGGAAATGGGCCAGCAATCCTACCATCAGCAACCTCCTTATCAATCTCCTTCCGAACTTCAGCTTCATGCAAAGAAACGGAAGGCAAATTATCCACAAAATTGCAACTGACATCAGCAAAAGATGGCAACCGAAAGCCATGTAAAAAACCCTCAAGCAAAGTGAGAGCTTTCAGACGATCTGGGTATTGCCGGAGCTATGGCAACATGCTTGCTAGACGTACTGGAGTGGTTGCTTTTAAGAAAATTTTCTTGGAAACAGGTTGTGAATTGGCAGACAACCTTTTCAAACATCGCAACACCGGATGAGGACCTGCACAAAAATTACATTTGTGTTTACATTTACAAGAATTAGGCCATTTACATTGTCCATCATTAAAGTGGAAACAAACACCTTTCATATAAGTTGTAGATGAAACCGATGGTTGTTTGATAACTTGTCTTTGCAGTATCAACAAATTTAACCACAATCCAACATCTTTTACACCCCATTTCAATGATTTATGCACAGACAATTTTTTCCTAAACGATTCATCATACGAAAACCAAGATAGGCCCGGAACATTTTTATAAGCTTCAAGACTAATTTCCACATGTTGAAAAAGACCAGAACATAAATCCTGTCTTTTTTCACTCAACACACTAGCATATATGCAAAATGCCTGAAGCCAATTATTAAATGACCTAGGTATAATTCTTCTCTTATCCTCTTTTGAATCCATGAAATCAACCCTATCTGTTCTTTATTCCTTCGTAGAAGGCAACAGAGAGAGATGATCTACATATTCCCCGTTCCAAATTTTCTCTTTAACCATATTTCTAAGATGAAAACCCAAAGGCGATAATTCACAGGTAATTACCTATTTCAAACAATTTTCAGGGACATTTGACAAGGAATTATCAAGTGAAGGAGCTACATGAGCAGCATTAGCCGTGACAAGCGAAGTATAAACAGGACTCTTTGCAGTAGACGGTGTAAGCCATACAGGAGCAACATTTGGTGACAATGACGGAGTAGAAACAGATTGTACATTATTAAATTTTGTCATCATATCAGACATGGAGGAAAAAAATTGTTTAAATCGCAATAACTCATGTGACTCACCAGCGGCAGTCATTACATCAATGTGTGCAGCAGGAATTTCATTAGATTTTTCACTCACAGAGACGCCATCATGAACATTCAAATTAGTAGTATCATCTGCAATAAAAGGAACTTCAGACGGATTAACATTTGAAAAAGATGACATAAAATCACTCAAATTCAATGTTCCCTGTCCTGTGTGCGAATCATCATGTAAAACAGAAAAATCATCAATAGTATTTTTTCTGGGTATATTAGAATCAATAGTCTTCTTTTTATATGAATTACCTTTTTTATAGATACTTGTCTGTCTGGGATTCGAACCTGCGCGGCCGCTTTAAAAGACTATGCGAGTGACGTCCGTCATTCCGATCTACGTCACAGGCTCTGACGAGGGAAGCCGAAGGCCGAGTGACTTTGGAAGGCGGAGGCGGGCCCACGATGACAGCCGAAGGAGGAGGAAGTACAGGCGGAGCCACCAGAGGTCTCATAGAACGCCGAGAATTCCCAGAGCAGGAAGGAGAAGCCCGAGACCCAGATGCAGCAGGAGGGACAAATCCCAGAGGGGGAACATCCTGCACGGCCACCGGACTAGAAACATCCGCAGTAAAAGAGGATGGCAGAAGGGGCACAGATGTACTGGACGACCGGGGCAAAGCCAAGCATTGACGAATCCACTCTTCACCATCTTAGGTGGCCACATGATCCATCAGCAGACCAAGAAAGCCCTCCATAATGACGCACCAGAAAATACAGTAAAATACAGGACAAGCAGCTTAGTTGTCTTCACGATTTCTTCTGTCTTCTGTCAGTTAAACTGATGCATTCCTTTTCATTTATAGGCTGTCCTGCTCAAGTATTGGACCGTTACTGTAACTATACTGAACATTAACCAATGTTAGGTGAGTATAATATTTATTTTTTATTTTTTTTATTATTAATAATAAAAACGTTACTTCCAATTTCTGTTTGTCATTAATGATCCCATAAGTGGTGGGGACGGGGAAATTTCATGCCCCATCCCCCACTAATAATCTTAAACAACCTACTGTTGCCCTGGTACCTAACTCTCTGCAAAGAAAGTCCTTGCTACACAGGCTTACCAGACATTAGCTTTATTTCACCACAAACTGGTTCCAAGGTGGAGCAAAATCCCTTAGCAGGTTGGGACCAAAATTTTGTGTATACACTTGCTTCTACATTGTACTGCTATGTAGCAATCTGTAGAAGCATTCAAAGCCTTGGCATTTTCAGTGCTAATCCTGGTGAAGGCTACAGGGGTTGCTGAGGGTGACCACTATTTCAAAATTACACTGGGACAAATAGCCACAAGCCCAGTACCATTTTAAAACAACAAATCTGACTCAATTGGTTCAGAAACCCATAGGCTGGTCTCTTTTACATTACAGCAATATATAATGTACGGGAAGCTTAATTAATCTTCTGACTTTTAATCGAAAATTATATTTAGCTTAAATATTTACTGCAATGTCAACATATTTAGCCCTTATAAGTGAGTGGTTACAAAACAATTAGAGGCTCAAATTAGAAAAAATAGAGGCAATTTATTATTGTCCTATGCATTTTGTTAAATACATGAAAGCTGACTTTGGAGAAATGTTTGCTAATATATTTAAAACTGGAAGTTCATACATTTAATAAATTAGTGCAGCGAAGAAATAATTATGTGGATCATTAATCAAACAGTGGATCATGCAGACTACTGTTCTCTTACTTAGAGAATTGATGAGGAGCTCCTTACACTGGTAGGACTATACAAGGCACTGTGGGACAGTGGTAACAATAAGGGGATTATACCTGTTCTAAAATTGACTAATGTAATGACATCGATTGTACAGCGAAAAAATTGACATTTATAAACTTATATAGAAAGATTTTTGTGACATTTTATAGAAGAGAAATGATGCTCTGTTGGACGTGTTAATCAAACAATACAGAGAATATAAAACTTAGACTGGGAGGAAATATTGTCATCAAAGGACACAGAACAGATGGGAAGGTTTTAATTTGATTTTATGTAAACACATTACAACACATTGCAAAATGTATTCCAATGGGCAATAGTTTACAAGGCTAAGTATAAAACTAAACTAAGTTTAATGTTGAAAATGCTTTAAACAATAAGAAAAAAAAAACATTTATAAAAAAAATAAAAATAAAACTGAAAGAATGCTTTCATGAATTTAAAGTTACAAATAATGCACTAAAGCTCTAAAAAGGAAATGAATAGCAATTTTTTTTTATAACACACGTTAAAATTCACATTTTAAGGTTATTATTATTTTACAGGATTTTTATAACGCCAACAGTTTGTGCAGCGCTTTACAACATGAGGGCAGACAGTACAGTTACAATACAGTTCAACGTGAGAGGAGTCAGGGGGCCTGCTTGGTAGAGCTTACAATATAAGAGGTAAGATAAGCTAAGATAAGAAGGAGAGTAGATTAATGAAGGTGACTTCCAAAATATTATATATTTTAGGAAAACAGAAATCTTGCAGAATTAAATAATGGCAATCTTTTATGTCACATGATAATTGCTTTACTGTAGATCAAATCTATATTTTAACCCCCTCACACCCACGCTATAGCCAAAAGATGGCTACAGCACAGATAATACTGATCTTCTCATTACCGCTAACATTGTTCCATACAGTGCTTGTTTTACATTGGGAGCATGTAAGTGCAATTCTTATGTTCCATTTTTATTAAACATTGCAAATGGAATTATGCTATGTGGCCCCTTTCTTTCCTTCTTTCTTTTATAAATTCCTGGTGAGGTGCACTCCCCCATTTGCCCCATATTGGCTACATTCAATGCTCTTGTGATTGATTGTCTGGAGTCTCCATCACAGCTGTGAATCTTAATCCTTAGGACCAACCTAATAAAGCCTGTTTGACTCACCCAGTCTATACCTGTGTGTGTCCACGCTTTATGGTAAGCGGCCAATGCTTATGGTGATGGATACCTCTTGTCACTTCATTGTTTGCACACATATTCACATATCTATTTATTTATTTTTTTTGCCACATCAGAGTTTTTATACCAGAGACTAAATTCAGCTTGCCGTTCATTTGTGTCTCGTTCATAATATCACATCATCGTGGCTTTTTTAGTTTCATAAATTTTCACAAAAATTTCTTGTGGTCACATAACAATCTCATACTATTTAGAAGAATGCAAACATATAAGATAAATAGACATTATAGTGAAACACCTTCCCATCCCCGGTGTTTTCGAAATATATACCTTAGCTATACCCCTGGCATCCCATACCTAAATTTAATTCCCCCCCCCCCCTCTCCATCCTCACAGAGTCACATCATACACTCAATTACAATATGGTTTCCTCCCTCCTCTCTTCAATTCTGTACCAGTATCATTCTCAGGTTGACAAGCAGAGTCCTAGAGAGGCCGGCAGGGAAGTCCTAAAGAAGGGGGAGAAAAAAAAAAGAAAGAAAAACAGCGCGGGGAAAAACCCGCCCTTCCAGAGGATAAAAGGCAGCAGACACTCGCAGGGAGAGTCTGTTTTCCCTGCAGAAGCTGCAGCCCGTCCCCCTATGGTAGAAAACCCAACTTCCACAAACTAGGCCCCCATAAGCTCATAAACTTCTTGTTATTACCCTGTTTAATGAAGAAGACCCTTTCATTGCCTATTGTCATTTTTATGTTTGCCATCCAAGTCTCAACTGATGGACCTGAATATGAGTGCCATTGTTGAGCTATCAACTTCCTTGCTTGAAAAAGGCATCTAATTACTGGTGTTTTAGTGGCGGTGGGAATTATAGAGTCCTCCGGTGTTGTCAAGAGACAAGTCCTGGCCGTTGCTTTCAGTGTTAAATTAAAGATTTTATTGATCTGGTCTATAACCTGCGTCCAGTACCTAAATAACTTCGGGCACCTCCAGAACATGTGGATGAAATCACCAGTCATACCACATCTAGGACAATGGTCATTATTTCTCCAACCTAGATTAAACATCTTCTTAGGGGTATGGTACACCCGGTAGAAAAAAAAAAGGTGAGAAGCTTTCTGGGAAGGGGAGATTGAAACTCTCGTGCCATACTCAACTATCCGGTCCCAGTCGGAGTTGGACAAAGGACCTACATCATTCTCCCATTTTTTCCTACTTTTAAGCAAAGCTTCATGATCCAACATTTTATCCCCTAATCTAGCATACATATAAGTAATCCATCCTTTATACTTGTCCTGGAACGTTATTTGTGTTAACACAGGCATCTGAGTCCATTGAACCTTCTGAGGTCCAAATTGTGACTGGACTGCATGCCTGACCTGGAGATATTTATAAAACGCTCGATTCGGCAGTGAGAACTCCAATTTTAAGCTATTAAATGATTTAATTTCTGAACCCTGGAATATTTGGATTAGTTGGTTTATACCTTGATTCGCCCATTCTCTACATCTTTCAACATTAGCTACTTCGGCCAGGTTTCTGTTATTCCATAAAGGGGCCAATACAGATACCCCCCTGGTATCCTAGTATGGCCTTGGCTGTTTTCCATATTTTAACAATCTGGTTGATTGTCGGGCAACTTATACCAAACGAGTTTGCCTCAAGGGCCTCAATAAATGTGTTGTGGGGGCATCCTAACATTAATAGGCTATGGCGGGGCGTACCCTCGCTTAAAATTCCTGCTCCTGCTAGGTGCTGCGTCTGCGCCGCCAAATAGTAGAGTCTAGGGTGTGGAACCGCCATCCCCCCATCCTCCAACGGTAGCTGCAACGTCCGTAGACTGATCCTAGGTGACCTCCTTCTCCATATAAATTCTCTAAACAGAGATTCTATTTTCTTAAACCACCTCGCGCCAATCCATACCGGTGAGTTATGGAGAAAATATAGAATTTGGGGGAGCCAAACCATCTTGACCAAGTTACAACGTCCCGCCATGGATATGGGGAGGCGGCTCCAAATATCCGCCTTATCTTTAAGCTTCACCAGGAGAGGGGCTAAGTTATCTTCCAGGTACTCATTTACATCCCTTGCTACCCAGACCCCCAAGTACTTAAATTTCTCTACCACCTTCAAGTTATAAGTGTCTCGTATTACAGTGGTGTCCCCCATTTCTATCGGGAGTAGTGCAGATTTGTCCCAATTGATAGTCAATCCAGATACTTGGCCAAATTCCCTGATCATTTTCATAGCCGCTTTTAGCGAGGCTTGAGCTTCACCCAGAAAAAGCAAAATGTCATCAGCAAATAATGCGATCTTTTCTTCTATCTGGCCTCTCCTAAATCCCTGAATGTCTGGATTAGCCCTAGTGGCTATGGCCAATGGCTCCATTGCCAGAATGAAGAGTAAAGGGGAAAGGGGACAACCCTGCCTTGTACCTCGTTCCAATTGGAACGCATCAGAGTACTCATTGTTAATTTTTATTTTTGTGCTTGGATTAGTATAGAGCATTTTTATCCATTTGATAAAAGTTGTCCCAAACCCAAATCTAACAAGTACCTCAAACAAGTATTCCCATTCAAGACAATCAAAAGCTTTGGCTGCATCCAGGGCTAATATTGCCATAGGGCCTCCATCATCTACCGGGATCTGGACATTCAACTGGGCTCTGCGTATATTAATACTAGTAGACCTATTCGGGATAAATCCCGACTGGTCAGGATGGATAAGCGTATGAATAAACTTTTTTAGACGTGTTGCCAGTATTTTCGCTAAGATCTTTACGTCAGTACATAGCAGCGAAATGGGACGATACGAAGCGGGGTCCATAGGATCTTTCCCCTCCTTGGGGAGAACCACTATGTTAGCTTCCAACATTGAGGGGGGTAACATCCCCACCACCAAAGCCTGGGTCAATGCCTCCAGCAATTCTGGCAGCAAGACCTCGCTATATTTCTTGTATACCTCAATAGGTATCCCATCAGGTCCTGGTGATTTTAAATTGGGCATCTCTGCCACCGCTTTACGCAGTTCTTCAATAGTTATTGGGGCCTCCATTGCCATAGAATCTTCTACTGATAATTTTGGTATGCTTATATTTTCTATAAAATTAACCGCTGTTCCCCCCTCGCCCCCCCTCTGGGATTTATATAGAGAACAATAATAATGGTGAAAAATATTTTTAATAATAGTAGGTTCAGAGGTGATCTCCCCCTGTAAAGTCCTAACCGCTAGTACCGTTGAAGGGGCAGTGTTTGTTTTGACCAATAGGGACAATAAGCGGCCCACTTTTTCGCCCTCCCCAAAATTCACCTGTCTCTGTAATATACATCTATTATCTATCTTTCTCCTGGTAATCATCTTAAACTCTTGCTGTTTTTCTAGCCATACCTTCTGGGTGAATGGGGTTGGGTTAGAAATATACTGATGTTCTGCCCCTACCACTGCCTTCCTGGCCTCCTCTTCCTGATTCTTCATCTTAGCTTTTTTTCCCGCAATTTGCTGGATAAAGAGTCCCCTTAGAAAGGCTTTTAGTGAATCCCAGATTGCTCCCACCGATGCAGTCCCCGCGTTAATATGAATAAAGTATTTCAATTCGGATATTAAACGCTCTGAGTTGTCCAGTATCTCTAACCATGAAGGGTCAATTTTCCATTGCCCTGGATATTGCTTATTCCCCACAATGAGCGTCAGTGTTAAGGGGGAATGATCTGATATCCCCCTTGGGCCATATTTTACTGCCTCCACCAAGGCCAAAGCTTTGCTATTCACCAGGGCCATATCTAATCTAGATAAAGTGAAAAAAGACATCGAAAAACAGGAGTATTGTCGCTCCAACGGGTACCGAGTACGCCACGAATCACATAATCCCACTTCATGCAGAAAGCGAGATAATCTAGTCTCGTTCCCTGCCGTTGTTGGGACTACCGTTGGGAATCTATCTAAGGACTTGTCTAAAACTTCATTGAAATCCCCCACTGCTATTACAGGGATATCAGGTTTATCTATTGTAAATAATATTAGCTCATGTAAAATCTCCAACTTAAATGGAGGTGGAACATATATATTTGCTATCACATATGGGTTGTTTTCAATACAGCAATATAAAAAAATATAACGACCCTTTGTGTCTATACTACTATTATAGCAAGAGAAAACAACCTCCCTATCAATCAAAATGCTCACCCCTCTTGCGTATGAGGAGAACACCTAATGAAATTGAGTTTGAAATTTCCGGCCACGGAGAAGTGGGACCGTCTCAGTGGTCAGATGTGTCTCCTGCAAGCAAAGCAATCCGGGCCCTAGGCCCTCTAGTGCTGATAGCACCACAGCTCTCTTGGTCGGATCTCCCAAACCCCGGACATTCCATGACATTACCCTAATTCTTTTTGCCTGCATCACGCCCTAATAACCTATGTAATGGGCAGGTTAAAACAAACAACAGAGAAAGAAAAAGGAAAAAAAAAGATAAGGAGAAAAAAAAGAAAAAAGGCCTTCTCCTTCCCACATAATTACATTCGTGTCGTTCCCAGCTACATAAATTTGCTTATTATTCCCCCAATTGTGATACCTCCTCCCACCTCCTCCCAAGGGGTAAATCCTTAATCTTGTGTATTCATATATTAGTGCACTATTTCCCAACCTTCCCATCCTATCCCTCCCATTCCCTAAGATTAGAGCCACCCCCCTCCCCACTACAGGGCTCCCCCCTAGGGGTTGACCCGTGACCTTCCTACACCCCATCCACCTCTTACTTGCACTATCTCTACTTAGTGCATCAATCAAAAGCCAAACCCAAAGCGGGGGGCACAAATGCACCCCTCTACACTCACCCATATACATTCTTTTAGCCTCAATCCCTCAAAGTGCAGCCCCCCCTCCTTTTTTATACATATAATAAACATACAAATAAATATTGATATCTCATACCCTATCTTTACCCCCCTCATCCCCCATACAACAGATTACAAACAATAAAATTATTAAGTCATGAAAACCAACCAAATTACATAGGACTATAATTCTTTTTTGTTTACTTCTAGCCATTGGGCTGCCTCCCTCGGTGTATTAAAAAATAACGTCCTACTGAGTGCTATTACCCTCAGGCGAGCTGGATAGAGGAGAGCGTAATCTAACTTATACTTAATCATACTGCACTTGACTGGAATGAATTCGGCTCTTCGTTTCTGGATATCTGGGGAGAAGTCAGGGTATAGAGAGACCCTGGCCCCCTCACATCTGATGTCCCCCTTCTCCCTAGCTTCCCGTAGTAAGGACACTTTATCATGGTAGTTAAGGACTTTGATCAGTATGGGCCTAGGATGGTGCCCCATGTGACGTACTTTAGCTGGAGTTCGATGTGCACGTTCTATTGCGAATAAGGGACTAAATGCAGTGACCCCAAAGAGATCCCGGAACCACCCCCCTAAAAAACCTATTAAATTAGTTCCCTCACATTGCTCGGGGAGACCTATCACCCTAATATTGTTTCTTCGGCTCCTGTTTTCCATCTCATCCAATTTGGCCGCTTGGCTATCAACCATGTTTTTAAGGGATGCGACTTCTTGCTTCACAGGATTCAGCTCGTCCTCAATGACACCTACACGTTCCTCAAGCTCGGAGGTCCTTAAAATAGTCCTATTTAATTATTGTCTCATAGATAGTAGTTTCTTTTTAATGGACCTCAGCTGGCTATCGAAGCTAGATATTGAGACTTTGCATTCTTTAATCGCATTCAATATGTCCCTTAATGTAGGCTCCCCCTCCAGCGTATCAGATGTAGTTGTATTGTTACTGGCTGACTTATCGACCGCTTCTGTGTTGGCCATTGCAGTTTTCCCTCCCCCTGATCCCTTAGTACCTCCAGATTAAGAAGCCAATGGGGTGGGGGGAGGATTAGTCACAGAATGTCCTTGGCTCTTTCTGTCTCCAGATGAGTTTTTAGAATCTTTATTCTGTAGAACATTCTGTTGGTTACTTGTCTTTGGGGGTGAAGCAAGGCCCGGGTGTGCATATCGTTCTAGTTTTGCGGCCGCAGCCAGAGCCATATGATTGGCTTTATCCTTAGCCGAGCGAGTAGTCTGAGACCCCTCCGAAGGAGGCTGCTCTTCAGGAGATCTCTTCCTGGACATAATTAGCTTTGGATAAGGACCAGGGTTTTTACCGCTAGGGCTTCAGCAGACCACCGTATCGTTCCCACCCAAAATTTCCAGGAGTAACCTACTCCTAGGAGGATAGAGGCAAAAAGTGATAAGCTGAGGGATATCTCCCCAAGCTAAAAACTTCTTGACACTATTTGATCACAGTGTAAACAGAATATAAGCGCCTATATAGGACGCCCCGTATGTAATCCAAACTTGAGTTTTAGTGAGCAAAACGGGGGGGGGGGGGGATAGCAATACGGAGGTACAACACTACAAGCAAATGTACAGAGGAATAAACATTTCGTAAGGAATAGATAAATAATCTCCCGACACTTTAACCCCTGACATGGTATCTCAAACAGCAGAAAAGGATGTTTGCGATCATTATAAGCAAGCCAGTATTGTGAACGCAGAGCAATCAGGTAAGGTGGTGCAGTCCAGCAAAAAAAGAATAATAGCAATCAGCCAGCATTGAAATCTATTCCCACGGTCTATTTGATATCACTCTCCTATATATTATTTAATCCATTAAATTAATTAAATCAGAGCAACAAATCCCGTCCAAATATAGCAAGTTCAGGACCGCAACAGTTCAAGGGGTCTTTTGTGGACAGTCCTCAGCTCAGCATAGACCTATATCGCCAGCCGACAGATCTAATAACAAAAAAGATGTTACCTCTATAACGTAAGGCTTAGCAGCGTGAGGAGGCCTCCTCACATAGTAGCAGCAACAAGCGATGTGGCTGGAGCGCTCGAGATCTCGCGTTATCCTCTGCGAGACTCACAGCTTCCTCTACACCAATACCTTACCACGCCAGTGAGGCTGACACCAATCCAGCAGATCCCGGAGCCAGAGAACGGCGGAACACGACCGGACGAGCGGCGCCCGCTCAGGCAGGGGGGGCCACCCTGAAGCAAGGCGAGAGGCTGCTCCTCCAATCTCCAGCAGCCCAGGTGGTGAGGAGACAAATCGGCTAGCTCAAGTCAGGCAGGGTGGAGAGGGGGAGAGCTGCACCATGCTCTCACTCCTCACTCATTCACACTCCCACTCACGTCCGGTCACACCCCCTGCATAAGCTACACATATCTATTTTTACTTTAAAATAACCACTCATCGCCCTTGGATGTCACTACTAGGGATGAGCTTCGAGTTTGAGTCGAACTCATGTTCAAATCGAACATTGCCTGTTCGCCTGTTCAGCAAATAGTGAACAATTTGGGCCGTTCGCGGCAAATTTGAAAAGCCGGAACACCCTATACAAGTCTATGGGAGAAATCTAAAGTGCTAATTTTAAAAGGTAATATGCAGGTTACTGTCCTAAAAAGTGTTTGGGGACCTGGGTCCTGCCCCAGGGGACATGGATCAATGCAAAAAAAGTTTTAAAAACGGCCGTTTTTTCAGGAGCAGTGATTTTAATAATGATTAAAGTGAAACAATAAAAGTGTAATATTCCTTTAAATCGGCGCATGTTTCCCATGCTTAGAACTGTCCCTGCACAAAGTGTAATTTGTGCAGGAAAAAAAGTCTTTTAAAATCACTTGCGGCTATATTGTCGGCTCCCGTAATACAGAGAACACTCAATGAGTGTTCTCTGTATTAGCCGACAATTCATTCAGTCATTGATAAAAAAAAATAAAAAAGCATGGGGGTTCCCCTAAATTCAAATACCAGGCCCTTCAGGTCTGATATGGATATTAAGGGGAACCCCGTGTCAAATTTTTTTAAAAAATTGACGTGGGGGTCCCCTAAAAATCCATACCATACCCTTTAACTGAGCACGCAACCTGGCAGGCCGCAGGAAAAGAGGGGGGGACGAGAGAGCGCCCCCCCCTCCCTCCTGAACCGTACCAGGCCACATGCCCTCAACATTGGGAGGATGCTTTGGGGGTCTGTGACCCCTCAAAGCACCATGTCCCCATGTTGATGGGGACAAGGGCCTCATCCCCACAACCCTTAGCGGTGGTTGTGGGGGTCTGCGGGTGGGGGGCTTATCGGAATCTGGAAGCCCCCTTTAATAAGGGGACCACCAGATCCCGCCCCCCCCTGTTTGAAAAGTACCCCTACCATTTCACAAAGAAAGTGTAAAAATTGGTAAATAAGACAAACACACTTTTGAAAAATTCCTTTGTTAAAAATAAAAAAATTAAAAAAAGATTCCAGCGGTTCTAATCCACTCTTGCTATCCAGCTACGGATATCCGGGGTCCAGCGATGCATGATCATATCCAGCGACGGGGGATCTGTGAGTCCAGCGCTGTCCATACATCCGTCTTCTGTCTCCACTGCGGAGACACTGCGGGGATCCCAGCGCTGACGTTTCTTATATTAGGTGGGCGGGGCCACCCATCACCTGACCCCGCCCCTCTGACGCTGGTGAGGGAAGCCAGGGGTTCCCCAGTGATGTATGGGTGACCTCGCCCCCTCTGATGTAACGGAAACCTGCGTTTTACAGGTCGTTTATGAACAAATTAAATAGGATTGGTTCCGGACTCCCAGCACAGAACCATGGGGGACCCCACTACCCACCCCCTAACCATTCCGTGTACTCCCTATTTATCACCACCCTCTGAATTCGCCCTTGTAGCCAGTTTTCAATTCATGTACTCACCCTATGGTCCATGACAATGGACCTTATTTTGTACAGTAAACATTTATGGAGAACTGTGTCAAATGCTTTTTCAGAATCAAGATACACCACATCTACGGGCCTTCTATTATCTAGCTGGCAACTCACCTCCCTCACCTCCTCATAGAAGGTTAGTAGATTGGTTTGGCAAGAACAATTCTTCATGAATCCATGCTGATTACTGCTAATGATACCGTTCTCATTACTAAACTCTTGTATATAGTCCCTTATTATCCCCTCCAAGAGTTTACATACTATTGATGTTAGGCTAACTGGTCTGTAATTCCCAGGGATGTATTTTGGGCCCTTTTTAAATATTGGTGCTACATTTGATTTTCTAAAATCAGCTGGTACCATTCCAGTCAGTTGAATCTCAGTAAAAATTAGGAACAATGGTCTGGCAATTACTTGACTGAGTTCCCTAAGTACGCTCGGGTGCAAGCCATCTGGTCCTGTTGATGTAACCAGATGTCCTTCCTCATTCTTTATGGGGCCAATATGGTCTGTCCTCCTTTTTTACTGTTTACATACTTAAAGAATTTCTTGGGATTTTTTTTTGCTCTCCTCCTATATTTCTTTCATGTTCTATCTTAGCCATCCTTATTGCACCCTTACATTTCTTATTGCATTCTTTATAAAGTCTGAATGCTGATGATGTTTTTTGAAGGCATTCTCCTTTGCTTTTATATGCATTCTTACATTGGAGTTAAGACATCCAGGCTTAACATTACATGCCTCATATACTATACGTTAAGGTGTTTGCTTTCCAAAATGGGGTCATTTTGTGGGTAATTCCACTGTCCTTGTGCTCAAGGACCTTCAAAGGTGTGATGGATAGGAATGAGATGAGATGTGTAATTTATGCTCCTAGAATGCCTGAAGGTACTACTTCAATGTTAGGCCTCTGTATGTGGCCAGGCTGTGTAAAAGTCTCACACATGTGGTATTGCTATACTCAGGAAGAGTAGTAGAATGTATTTTGGAATGTCATTTTTTTCTATTTACATGCTATGTGTTAGAAATATCTTATAAATTGACAACTTTCTGTAAAAAAAAGTGTTTATTTTTTTTATACATTTTCCAAAAATGTATGGAAAAAAATGAACTGTTCAAAAAGAACGAGGCCCCGACATCTGGCCCGATCCTTCTTCCGGGTATCGCGGCTCCGTCGCTGTGAGTCTCCAGAGCTGCGATATCGTCACTCCCGCGCATGCGCGCGGGAGATTTTATCCCAGCCGGGTGCGGCCACTGCCGGACTTTCAGCCGAGAATCCCCTTGTGTGCATGCGCCGCTGCAGTCAGTGGCGCATACCGAGGGGAATATCTCCTAAACTGTACAGGTTTAGGAGATATTTTTTTTTACCTACAGGTAAGCCTTATTATAGGCTTTCCTGTAGGTAAAAGTAAAAAAAAATTAGTATACAACCGCTTTAATACCTTGGAATGATTTTTTTCTAAAAAGGGGTCATTTGGGGAATATTTGTAGTTTCCTGACTTGTTATGCCGCATACACACGACCAGACTTTTCAACATCAAAAGTCTGACGGAACAATTCCGGCAGACCATTCGATCGTGTGTGGGCTGCAGCTGACTTTTGATTTGCAAAAGTCTGACAGACTTTAGAAATGGAACATGTTTCAAATTTTTCCACCAGAACTCCGTCGGACCCAGTTCCTACCGAGAAATCCGCTCGTGTGTATGCTAGTCCGATGGACAAAAACCGACGTGAGGGCAGCTATTGGTTACTGGCTATGAACTTCCTTATTCTAGTCCAGTCGTACGTCATCACGTTCAAATCCGTCGGACTTTGGTGTGATTGTGTGTTGTCAAGTCCGTTCATTCGGAAAGTCCGTCAGAACTCTGTCAGAACTCCGTCGAAAGTCTGTCGGACCTAAGTCTCAAGAAATTAGATAAATCTGATGTACTGAAGGCCTGATCAGATGTGTTCAATTTTCAGTGATTGGCACTATAGTTTGTAGACTCTATAACTTTCACAAAGACCAAATAATTTACATTAATTTGGGTTATTTTTACCACAGCTATGTAGCAGTATAAATTTTGGACACAATTTATGAAGAAAAATCACTAATTTTCAGAAAAAAATTTCACAAAATGTAAGTTTTTTTTAAATTTATAGCACAAAAAAAAGCACTAGTGATTAAATACCACCAAAAGAAAGCTCTATTTGTGTGAAAAAAATGATGCAAATTTCATTGGGTACAGTGTCGCATGAGTAATTCTCATTCAAAGTGTGAGAGCGCTGAAAATTAGTCTGGGCAGGAAGGGGGTGTAAGTGTCCTGTATTGAGGTGGTTAAAAAACTGACACTGAATTCAACTGCCTCTAAATGACTATAAACTACTCAGTGTACATAGACAGATAAGATAACATAGAGGGGAGTTTAGGGGCTGCTGAAAAAAATGCCCAACTGCGCCTAAATGTCCCTTTATCAGCAGCAGTGTACTTGAGGCCTTAATGGTGACAACAGGTGCAGGGAGAGGACCCCTGACTTGCTGTCACAGTAGAGACTCTATATCAAAGATTGGAAAAAATATGAGAAAATTTGAACGTAATGTAGTTTTGAAATTTCACAAGCCATTATAAAACCTCATTTTTTTCCCCATGAAACATTAATAGTTGATGGATGAGGACCTTGGGGAAGAGCCCAACTCTGGACTGCTGTTTCATTTAGCCATGCCGTGTGGTTCACCCCTACACTGCATGGGTTAAATGCTTATTTGACTATAGAGGAAAGGAAGTCCCATGAAGCCACTTCACTTTGTTGACCAACTGGTTGCAGTTCTTTGGTGTCATCCTGCACTGAAAACAAGGACAGTGAGAGCCTTTCCACATTCTGGGGCAACAAAGAATATGGTAAGTATTTTCCATTTCTCTCAGCCAAATGAGCATTTAACCCATGCAGTGCCAGTGCCAGCAGAAGACAGTAAACCAGACATTGTGTTTTTTGCATATGTTTGCAGTCCAGATTATACTGCACAGCATAAGGCGCTAGTCTGAGCTCTCCTTCCATACTCCTTACTGCTTCTGGATAAGTGGAATAAACAGCACACATTATAACTTAATGGAATATGGAACATTGCAGGTCAGTTCTACCCAATGAGAAACAACACTGCATTCACACACAGAGAGCAACACAACTTAAAGAACTCTGTTAGTTGTAGATATTGAGCACTAAAATGCAGTGTCCACAGGAGATGGGCTCTGCAGTCACTAGTTCTCAGACATAGGAAACCGGCCCAAATAAAACTGAGAGCACCACACAGGCACAGCAGCAGTGGCTGACACCTCCAGAAACCCAAGGAGTGTCTAAGAAAGTCAGTGGAAGATTGGGCTTCTGGAGCTAGGTAATGTGCTTGCTGAAATGCCCTTCAATTAAAATTAAGGAGCATGCAATGGGGAGGAAAGAAGAAGACAATTAAAGAGCAGTATCAAACACCAGAGATAGAAGCAGATAGAATAGAAACAGGTAAGGCTGGATTTCTGCTTTAAGACATGAAACAATTATGTGGAGCATGGAGCATTGTACATAAAAAGTCTTAGGTTTAATGACTTGAAGTCATTAACAATATCCTTGTGTTTATTGGAAAACAAATGTGCAAAATAAATCCCCCCTTTTTAGGGTCTATTTGGGTAAATTAGTGGAAAGATTTATTTGGGGGTTCAGTTTAGTGGCTTGGAAATTCAGTGTTTAAAGCTGTAAACTTTACACCCCTGCAAAAGGGAAAGCAACCTTTCCTATAACTGAAAACATGTTTCCAACAGTTCGAAGAAATCTTCTTGTAACACCTCTTTACATACTTTCCTTTAAAGATGTAAAAATGTACAACCCGTTTTGAGAACAGAAATTAGAAAGAGGAACAGATGATACAAATTTTAATGATACTGGGGTTATTTGTGGTATTTGAGTATTATCTGACCTTCTTTACACAATGTCAGCAAAAATGTATTTCACATGAATGTATATATACTCCTTGGGCTCCTGTACCTCTAAAACAGCTTCCAACACCACAGGACCTGCCTGCTTACAGAACCCATGGGTTAAATTGGCTTTTAAAAGCCCATTTTGACCGCTAAAGTTCCGGCCAGTACAACACATGGAGCGATTCCTGCTTAAGGCAGAATCCCTGGCCTTGAATAACCCAGCAGACCTTCCGGATTCCACAGACCTGCTCGCATTGGCCGCAGGTATGTTACAAAATTATCCATGGGTGCCTTTTGGCCAATCATGGCTCAGGGGGGCTAAGTCCACGCCCCACACTTTATAAGGCTGCTTACACAGCACCCGTATAGTGTGTTATAGTGGACAGAGATAGAGAGATTGAGCTAGATTAGGCAGGCAGGTTAGTTTTATATATATATATATATATATATATATATATATATATATATATATATATATATATATATATATATACGGTATATATGCATAGCCTTTCATATACAGTGCATTTGGCCGTGTACAGTTTCTAATACAGTGCAGGTGTTGTACACAGTATATAATACAGTGTGTACAGTTTTAAATATACTTCAGGCGGTGTTCTGGCACCAACAACACCTAAGGCCCAATGTTTCTGCCCCTGTTTAACCACTTGCTTACTGGGCACATAAACCCCCCTCCTGTCCAGACCAATTTTCAGCTTTTAGCGCTGTTGAATTTTGAATGACAATTGCGCGGTCATATAACACTGTACCCAAATTATATTTTTATCATTTTTTCCCCACAAATAGAGCTTTCTTTTGGTGGTATTTTATCACGTTATTTTTTGTTAAAACATATCTTTTTTTTAATTATATTTTTTTATATTTTGCAAAGAGGTAATTTTTCTCCTTCATGGATGTACGCTGATGAGGCTGCACTGATGGGCACCAATAGGCTGCACTGATGGGCACCGATGGAGTGGCACTGGTGGGAACTGATAGGTGGCACTGATAGGCGGCACTGATGTGCACTGAGAGGTGACACTGATGGGTGGCACTTGTGGACATTGATAGGTGCCACTCATGGGCATTGATGGTGGGCACTGTGGGCACTGTGGGCACTGGCAGGTGGCAATGGCAGTGGGTACTGGTGTGCACATATGAGGCAGATGTGCCTCTTTCCTCTTCGGGACCAATGTCCCTTGTACATAAACCGGTAATCGGCTTTTTTTCTCTTCACGCTGACAGCGCGAAGAGAAAAAAAAATGATTACCCAGCTTTTGTTTACACACGTGATCAGCTGTCATTGGCTGACAGCTGATCACATGGTAAGGTTCTGAGATCAGCCCCTTACTCAGATCTGTGATCACCGAGTCCTGGTGACTCGTGAGCACAGCGTGCGCGCGTGGGGAACATGCAAAGGGGAGGACATCACATGATGGCCTCCCGGAAATTCAGGTCCATGCTGTAGCCGTCATTCAGCTATAGTGTGGACGTCAAGTGGTTAACAGTGGCATGTAATTACAATTTTTTAAATAATATTTAACAGCAGGGACCGTTCCTGCACCCAACAAAAGTAACTGTGAGGGGTTACCGTGTTCTGGCACCACCAACACCTAAGGCCAATTTTTCAGCAGAGTATATAGTGCAATCTGTATAGTATATATACTGCAGTTCAGAGTATATCGTGCACTCAGTGTAGTATATATAATACAATGCAGGGTATATAGTGCAGTCTACAATATATAATATAGTGTATTGAAGAGGTTAAGTGGTTAAAAATTAAGAAAAAAAACTGATTTGGATATGCTACCCCACAATCCATGATCAAAAATTATCTGGGGCGTGGCCGGCCGTGAGGGAAGATGGCTGCTTAACTCTCCTGCTCCGTCTGAACGCAGCCTTTATTCAGCTCTGCAGGGTTCTTTTCTGTGTTTTTGGCGATCTGGAGCATGGAGACTGCCTCCAGGACATCCTCCACCTCACGTTCAAGATCTTCTAGGGGAAACCGAGGCCTCAGTGAGCAGCGGATACCGGAGATATTTCGGACCAACAGATCGAACATGGCGACTACAGCACAAGTTTCCTCACGCCAGGGAAACAAAATCATTCTGGCACCGACAACCGCACAGCGCTCGGAGCCGACCTCCAGTCAGCTTTCCTCTCAGCAGCCCCCTCCTCAGCTACATACATCCCAACAACCTACCTTACAGGATCTCCGTGCTGTTGCCTCTGATATAAAGGACATGCTGTCTGCGGCTATCTCGGATCTGAGGCAGGAGTTACAGGCCATAGCGGGCAGAGTGAGAGATGTGGAGCTGAATTCTGCCCAGCAACAGTCTTCAATCAGAAAGCTGACGAGCACAACGGAGACCCACAGCCTACAGCTAAGGGAAATTCAAAGACATGTGGAAGACCTCGATAATCGTGGTCGAAGACATAATCTTAGGGTGAGAGGTCTCCCTGAAAGCGTCGATAATATACAGCTAAGCGCCACGGTATCCGCCATTTTCAATCGCTTGCTCGATCGATCGGATTCGGTCCCCATTGATATGGAGAGGATACATAGAGCACTGAAGCCGCGGGGTAGAGAGTCTGACCCCCCGCGACACATTATCTGCTTTATAAACGACTACAAAGTGAAAGAAGACATATTACGTCAGGCCAGGATTAAAGGACCAGCTGCATACGAAGGGCACAAGATCTCCATCTATCAGGATCTATCTGCCATTACACTAAGACATAGAAGAGACTTACGCCCCCTGCTGGAAGTCCTGCAAGCGAAAGGGATTCCATATCGGTGGAAATTCCCTTTTGCACTATCCGCATCTCATCTGGGCAGAACGGCTATACTCCGTTCGCCGGAGGACTTGGACTCGTTTTGCTATACTCTGGATATACCATTGACAGCAGTTCCTAACTGGTACGCAGAATTCAAATGAATTGGAGCGCCCTCTCAGCCAATCTACAATGACCAAATGGATATACAATCTACCCAATTTAGACGTCAACGTTCTCCGTCTACCAACAGATCGGGATCGCATCAGGGTTCACAATCCGCTATGCTTAGCCCTACAACCACTCCATGGCCGCGGCGAGCACGCAGGGATCGCTAGTCTGAATCCATCCTGTCACTAGGATCCATTTATTTCTCTACACTGTGTTTCTAATTCCTCGGTCAAGGTTCTACTTTTAGTTTACTCTGTTACCCGTTAAGTGCAGTATTCCACTGTAAGACTGATTGTCCGGGAGCGCCTGCACCAGAGCTTTGTATCCCATGTGAAGATTCTCTCCTGACTATATCAGACAGTTTTCACATAATGCCTGATCACTTATGAGACGACCGGTGCGCACTCTGCAGACTCACCTACGATCGGTGCCTATGAGGGATATATTTTTTTTTTGGTCCTGCATATTGCCTGATAGTTACCTGTGTGATTACGCATTGATTGAAATATTCTGGTTTGCAGATGTATGGCAGCGCCTTCTGGGTCTTCTATTCGGCTCATTATATTATCCTCCCCCTCTGCAAAGGCAATATCTCCGTCGATATTGTACACAAGTGCATGCAGAGAATCATTATCCAACATTCTCTTCTTGTTTTACATATACCGTAGGCTCCTTTCGCCATCCTATTTTATGTAGCTATCATTTAGCTGTGGATTTGCCATACACCTGCAACCTTAACAGCTGTGTTTGTTCATTGTCCTAACCCTCACATTCGTTTGGTAAGTGGTGCAAGCTCTTATATCTCCTCTATAGGTTGTTATCCTGCTGTTTATAGTTAATACTTAGCATTTGTATATCCAGGGCGCATTGAGAGTTTGCTTCTGACTTGGGCTATTATATGTTGCATTTCCTAGCCCTCGGTTATTATGGTTACTATTTCTATATAGATTTTCCCTCAGTTTTTAAGTTGAGTTATATATGTCACCTTTTTTCGCTCTTCCATTAAGGTATAGTGGACGATTATAATCCTATCACAAACTCCCATTGTTCTTGTCTTGGACACCCGTCTTGTCTTGGACACCCGTATAAATGTATCCCTCACTTTTCCTCATTAGCTCTTTATATTATTATATCACTCCTCTGCCACTACTATTGTAGCTACAACGCAAGCACTTGTAGTTTCCTACCCCCTTTATGCCTCTATTTCCTTGAATTCTTAGGAGGTGGATCCCAGCCCCACCTTTTGTAGCCTTCCCCCCTGTTTAATACGCCAGATTCCCAAGATGGCTGCTGTTCGGACGGTACACATTTGATTACTGGTTTCTAGTTTCTTTTATTCTCATAACTGACTCTTTTCCTCTGGCTACCCTCTACCCACACAGTGGTTGCCCAAAGGTAATTCATCATATTATTTTATTTTATTTTATTTTTTTTAATAACAGTTTATTGAAAATTTGTAGTAAAAAAACAAGAAAATAAAGCAGTACATAGTCAGTTACAAATATTTAGGTTACATTTGATATGCAGTAGAGGCGGGAGCAGCCGCTAACAAAAAATCAGTAACCATAAGATATCCATGTGACTATGATGTATACATAGATTACTCGGTCTGGACTTTACAACCTATCAATGAAACAATCTCTTAGTGGTTTCCTTGACCTAGGATGAATGGAGTAAATCAGTAACCTATTTCTAATGAAGCATAACAAACCAAAACAAAACCGTGTTTTCTCATAGAAAACTCTGGAAAGTGGTCTGCAGTGTATAGTTTTTGCGTCTGCAGGTCCAGGGGCCGGGAGTGTTAAAAAGGGGAATACTGGCTAATGGGGATGTGGATGTTTAGTAGTGGGGAAGTACCGAATCTAATGACATCTGTGGAAAGAGCGGACAGGAGTGTCGTAATGATCTCTTAAAGGGGTCCAGATAGGTTAAAGATCTTGTAAGAGGGGATTGCTCTTAGGTATCGATCGTGAGAAAGTGCAAGTGGTCCAGTGATGTTGCTGCTTGAATCATGCCTTTTATAGGTGTCTGTGGTCTTGAAGTGAATTCAGCATGACCAAGTCGCCGTAAATTTCGTAGGGGTGTCTTTCGTTTGGTGTATTAGGTCCTCCACTGTCATAGTAGCGTCAGTACGGTCAAACCAGTCTCGAAGGAGTGGGGGGGTTAGGGGAGCGCCATCTGTGTGGAATGCACATTCTGGCGGCGTTTACCATATGCATGGCTAAGGATTTGTAATAGGGGCGAGTGGGTCTGTCAGAGTGGTGTAATAAGAATTGGGCCAGGGAATTATCCAACTGGTAAGTCGTTACAGCAGTTATCGTCTTGTGTACTTCTGACCAATAAGGTTGTATGATTGGGCATGTCCACCAGATGTGGATAAAAGTTCCCACCTCGTTGTTGCATCTCCAACATGTCTGAGTGTTAGATGAGTTAATTAGGTGGAGTTTATGAGGTGTGTTGTACCATCTAGAAGCGATTTTGAAAGCGTTTTCCTGTACTTGAACATTTATTGTTCCCTTATGGACAAACCTGAAAATGTTTTCCCAATCAGAATCAGTAACGTTTGTTTGAAGGTCATTAGCCCATTTTTGCCGGGTTTGAAGGTTTACCTGCGTGCAGTCCTGGAATAAAAGAGCATAATTGAACGAAATCAAGTGGCGCTGCGGTTCCTTAGTGGAACACATAGATTCTAAAGAAGTTAAAGGTCTGGACCAATGCAGTCTGAGTTTGTGTTTAAGTAAAAAATGACGGATTTGCAGGTATGTCCAGAAGGGAAAGGACTAGTGAGATGTTAGAGTTTCCAATTCCTCTCGGGATAGAAGATTGTCATTGTGAAAGAAGTGGGACGCTCTCACTGTTGCATGTGGCCATTCATCTGCGAGGAAGGACGGGTGCGTACCCGGAGCAAAGTCTGGGTTTCCCCTAAGGGGAGTCATCGGGCCATAGGTGGAAGAAATTGTATGGTGGTTACAAGCCCATCGAAATGAATGTAAGGTTGGTTCAATCACGGGGTGGGATTTGTGCGTTCTAGCTTGGCACTGATAGATAAGCCAAGGCAGGGAAGTCAGTGGCATGGGAGAAAATGATTGCTCAAGACGAACCCAGTCTTTCTGGGAGGCGTGAATATGCCAGTCGATTATCCGGGTAAGGGGACATGCGACCTGATATTTGTGAATGTCAGGTAGGCCAGTGCCTCCCTGAAGTTTTGGAGAGGTTAATTTAAGAAAGCTTAAGCGGGGGCAGCATTTATTCCATACGAATAAAGTGCACATTTTGCGGTATGCTGAGAAAAAGGCAGAGGGGAGTTTTATTGGAATAGTTTGCATTAAATATAAAATACGTGGTAGAATATTCATCTTGACGATTGCGACCCTGCCGAACCAAGAGAATCGTTCTGGGGTCCAGGTCTTTAGATCATCAGTGAGTTTCTTTAATAATGGGCCAAAGTTTAGATTGTAGAGATCTGAAAGGGCGGTTGGGAGTTGAATACCTAGATAAGTAATCGATCTATTTTTCCATTGAAAGAGAAAGTTAGTGCGGCAGAGAGAGCACAACTGTTGGGGCAGGGTGATGTTAAGGGCACTAGAATTGTTGAAATTTATTTGTAGGTTCGTAAGGTTTTTAACGTTTTCAAAGTCCTGAAGTAGATTGGGAATGGTAGTGAGGGGGCGGATAGAAAAAGTAGAATATCGTCCGCGAATGCAGCTACCTTGTATGTGTGGCCTTTGATGTCAATTCCTCTGATGTTGGGGTTTTCTCTGAGGCGTTTTAAAAGGGGTTCAAGGGTCAATATGAAAATCAGGGGGCACAAAGGGCACCCCTGACGTGTGCCGTTAGACACGGAGAAGGCATCCGACAGGTGGCCGTTTACCCTAACCTTCGCAGTTGGGATCGAATATAAGGCTTGTATAAGGTTTAGCATTTTGGAGGGCAGATGTATAGCTTTGAGAACTTCAGACATGTAGTCCCAGGCCACTCTATCGAACGCCTTCTCCGCATCCAACAACAGCATGAATCCAGGCGTTTGAGATACAGAAAGCCAATAGTTTATATTTATTGCTTTAAGGGTTTTGTCCCTTGCTTCCCTTCCTGGGATGAAACCAGCTTGATCGGGACTGATGAGTTGGGGCAAGAGTGGTAGCAATCTGTTTGCCAATGTTTTCGCATACCATTTAAGGTCCACGTTTAATAAGGAGATGGGCCGGTAGTTTGTCACCACGGAAGAATCTTTGCCTGCTTTTGGTATGACAGTAATGTGAGCTTGTAGGAATTCTACAGGGGGCTTGATAGGTTCAGTAAATGAGTTAAAGGCCAAAAGAAAATGCGGTGTGAGAATCTCTGCAAAAGTTTTATAGTAGGCTACTGTTAGACCATCTGGGCCTGGGCTCTTGCCCGGTTTAAGTTGTTTTAGTGTAGTAGAGATTTCTGCGATCGTTAAGGGGGTGTCTAGGTCTCGTGCAATGCCGTCAGAAATAGGCCTAGGGCTATATTGCTGGAGGAATTCCTTGATCTTGTTAATTCTTGGGGAGTGGTCGTTAGGTGTGTCCGTTGGGGGGAGGTTATAAAGTTTAGTGTAATATTGAACGAATTGGCTTGCTATTTCTGCAGATTTATGTATTCTTCTACCTGAAGTGTCTATTAAAGAATGAATAGTGTCGGGGGGGGGGGGGTGGCCGGATGTGTATGGGAGTGATTACGAGTGAGGAGTGAGAGCATGGTGCTGCTCTCCCTCTCCTCACCCTGCCCACCTTGAGTTCTCTGCTCCGACTCTGCTTACCTCGGGCTGGCTGACACAGCCTGACACAGCCTGGAGGCCCCCCTGTGCACCGCTTCTTTGTGGCTCCCACGCTCTGTGCTTGGGCGGATGTCGCCCACCTGAGCGGGTGAGTCTGTCGCCTCCCGGGTTCGGGTGTCTACGGCTGGAGTGCAGGGGCCGTTGCTGTCGGTGTGCGGTTGGTGGAGCGGGGCCCAAGAGTCTCGCTGAAGATCTTGCGAGATCTCGAATGGCTCCTGGGCTTCCGTAGTACCGCTGCGCTCCTCTCTCCGCTGGCTTGAATTTGGCGCGCGGACTAGTGCGGCGGGTCTAGTGCCCTAGGAGCTGAACGGCGGGTTGGCTGACGCATGCTGGGTAGGTGAGAGGGGATGCTTGTATAGAGCCCCCTCTCCCCCTCTCTCCCCCTCTCACTCGCTGGTCTCTATCCTTTTGTTATCTGCCAGCACGGAAGATGAGATGAGAGGCAACGAATATGCAACTTCACTGACTGCTTAATCTCATGGGGAAGTGAGAGGAAGATCTGGATGCCCTGTTATTTTTCCTATGGATCTATGGATCATCATGCGGATATGTATTAGCAACTGAGATAACTGCCTCTTTTCTTTTGGTCTTAAATTACTATTGAAGTAAACCACTGACTGATCTGCTCCACCTTAAGTATATACTGTGAATATATGCACATATACATAAATATAAATATATCATTATACGGCGGTGAGTCTCTTGCTGCGGGGTCATCTGCTGAGGCTGGAGGCCAGGTGTTAATCAGTATCGTCCCCTCTGATAAGTGAGGGAGTGTCATTTATACTAGGAGAGACGCCATAATATTGCTGTCCCCCCCCCCCTTTTTTTTTTTTTTTTCCCGACTTGTAAGGTGGGTCTTTACGTGGCTATTTAATTTATTTAACTTAATTATGTCGAGAAAAAGATCCCCTGAGGAGAAAACACCCTCAGAGGGTCAACAAATCACGCGTGCCGCTAAGGACAAAACTAACCAAATGGCTTCGGCGTCGGCGGCGTCAAAATTGGAGCGTTATGCTCATTCTGGCCCAGCTTCACCCAGCAAGTCAAGCTCCCAGCAGGCAAACTTACATAATAAAGACACTAAAAACTCTTCGGCCGACAGGAGGAGTCAAGGCCAGTCTTTGGCCAACCCCCCCACTCCATTAGCTGCTAAATTGGGGGGCAGCAAGGGAGGGGGGGGAGTAAACTAGGAATAGTAACAACAAACCCAGAAACAACCAGCTCCCATTTACCAACGACGGGAACCTGGATGAGGAGCCCACACTAAGAGACATTTTTAATGCAATTAAGGAATGTAAAGATTCGATATCCAGTTCTGATGAACAGCTAAGACACATAAAAGAGGAACTATTGACTATGAGGCAGGAATTGAATAGGACTATACTAAGAACTACTGAGCTTGAGGAACGCATGGGCGTGATAGAAGACGAGCTGAGACCGGTGAGGCAGGAAGTTGAATCACTCAAGAAAATAGTTACTACACAAGCAGATAAACTCGATGAGATGGAGAATAGGAATCGAAGAAACAATATTAGGGTGCTAGGCCTCCCTGAACACTGCGAGGGTACTAATTTGATTGGTTTTCTTGAGGGGTGGTTCCGAGAACTTTTTGGGACTGCAACATTTACCCCGATATTTGCAATAGAACGGGCACATCGCACCCCGGTAAAAACTCGTCATGTGGGGGAGCGCCCTAGGCCTATAATGCTTAAGATCCTCAATTACCAGGATAAAGTGTCCCTATTGCGAGAGGCCAGAATGAGGGGAGATATTAGGTTTCAGGGAGCTAGGGTTTCTTTGTATCCTGATTTCTCCCCCGATCTTCAGAAAAGAAGAGCTGAATTCATTCCAGTCAAGCGAGAAATGGTTAAATATAAGTTGGACTATGCCCTCCTCTACCCAGCTCGTTTAAGGGTGACTGCATTAGGAAGGACTTCTTTTTTCAATACGCCAAAGGAAGCAGTCCAATGGTTAGATGAAATTAAAAAGGACCTATAAAGCTATATTGTAGGGCAGTTAGATGTATCTCAAAGGGATTTGGGGGGTACATATTTCTTGTTTTGGGGAGGTGGGTAGGAATAGGGGGCAAGTTTGCTGTAAATTTTTTTACTGTGCACAATATAGGTGGGAGGTAGGGGCTGAGCAGCAAGGGTGAGTGGAATATAAGTAGGTATTTGTAGTGGGGGACAAACGGTTCCCATGAGTGGGTGTAGACTCTGGGTGAAAGCACCCAGTAGGATTGGTATGGGTGAGTGGTGGGAGTATGGTAAGAAGGTCACAAGAGTACCCCTAGGGGGTAGCCCTAAGGGGCGGGGGGGTTGGGAGTTTGGTAAGGGGGGGGTGGGAGAGATGGGATGGGAAGGGGGGGTAAGGGAATAACAATAAAAACAATACAAGGACACACAAATGGGGAGATGCACTATTCAGAAGGGAATGGGAGAAAATATTATGCACTATATATGATATACGCATGTAAAGTTAGGGAAAAAAAAAAAAGGGGGGACGGTTTTTTCTGGTGTTAATACCGGTATATTTATACACTTTTTCATTTTTTCCTTTCTTTTTTTTTTTTATTGTTTTTGTGAAAACTGCCCAATTTACAGGTCGCTAAGTAGAGATGCAGGCGAAAAGAATTAAGATAGTATCGTGGAATGTGCGGGGTCTGGGAGATCCGACCAAAAGAAAAGTGGTTTTGTCAGCTTTAGAGGGTAAAGGACCCGGATTATTGTGTCTTCAGGAGACGCATTTAACAGGCGATACGACTCGGTGTCTACAAGGTCGGAAATTCCAGACCCAGTTCCATTCCGTATTCTCAACCTATGCAAGAGGGGTTAGTATCCTTGTCGACAGGGCGGTCCGGTTCTTTTGCTATAATAGCTGTATAGACGCAAAGGGTAGGTACATTTTCTTATATTGTCAAATTGAAAATAATCCCTACGTGATAGCCAACATATATGTCCCTCCTCCATTTAAATTGGAGATTCTATTTGAGTTATTATCTTTTGTAATAGATAAACCCGGTATCCCTGTGATAGCAGTAGGGGACTTTAATGACGTTTTGGATAAATCTTTGGACAGGTTCTCAACCGTAAATACACCAACAGTGAAAGATGCAATGAGGCTAGCTCGCTTCCTACATGAAGCTGGTCTATGCGACGCATGGCGCACTCGGTATCCGGGGGAGCGACAATATTCCTGCTACTCAGCATCCTTCTCTACACTATCGAGACTTGATATGGCTTTGGTGAATAGCAATGCGATGTCACGAGTGGATGAGGTAGAATATGGCCCGAGAAGGTATCTCGGACCATTCCCCCCTAATATTGACACTTTGTGTAGGCAAGAAACAATATTCTGGCCAATGGAAAATTGACCCTTTATGGTTGGAATTAATGAAAGATACGGATCGGGTGACAACTGAGTTAAAGGAGTTTATTAACGTTAATGTGGGTAAAGCATCAGCGGGGGTTGTTTGGGATTCTTTAAAGGCCTTTTTAAGAGGTCTTTTTATCCAACTAATTGCTAGAAACAGGGCTGAGATGAAAAAACAGGAAGAGGAAGCTACTAAGGCGGTGTTAGAGACAGAAAGACAGTATATTATAAATCCGAATCCTATTACACAGAAGGCTTGGCTCGATAAACAGCAAGAATTTAAGACAATTACTAGGCGTAAGACGGATAATAGACGTATATTGCAGAAACAAGCAAATTTTGGGGAGGGAGAGAGAGTGGGACGAATGTTGTCTCTGCTGGTTAAAGTAAATACGGCCCCCCCAGCGATATTATCGATTAGGACTCCAGAGGGAGAGATCACGTCTGAATCATCCACTATTAACAATGCATTTTATCACTATTATAGTTTACTATATAAATCCCAAGGGGGGAGGGAAGGGGGAGCTATGGCTGCTTTTCTGGGGAATTTGAATATGCCAACAGTAACAGCAGAAGATTTAGCAGCATTGGAGGCCCCAATTACTATTGAGGAACTCCAAAGAGCGGTGGCAGAGATGCCTAATTTAAAAGCACCAGGGCCCGATGGATTACCAATCGAGGTCTACAAGAGATATGGGGAGGTCCTGCTGCCACAATTGCTGGAGACATTGAGGCAGTCTTTAGAGTGTGGAGCCTTGCCCTTCTCGATGTTGGAAGCCACTATAGTGGTTATCCCTAAAGAGGATAAGGACCCTATGGACCCGGCCTCATATCGCCCGATCTCGCTGTTGGGGTCGGACGTAAAAATCTTAGCAAAAGTGCTTGCAACACGTTTAAAAAAAAGTGTTCATAAGCTCATTCATCCTGATCAGTCGGGTTTTATCCCGAATAGATCTACTAGTATTAACATTCGTAGACTTTTTTTGAATGCTCAGATTCCGGTAGACAATGGAGGCTCCAGAGCAGTTCTGACTCTGGATGCAGCCAAAGCATTCGATAGCCTCGAATGGGTATACCTATTTAAAGTGCTTACTAGATTTGGGTTTGGACCAAAATTTATTAAATGGATAAAATTGCTCTATACAGACCCAAGAGCGAAAATTAAAATTAATAATGAGCTTTCTAAAACATTTCTGTTGGAACGAGGCACGAGGCAGGGGTGCCCCCTCTCCCCCCTATTGTTTGTTTTGGCGGTGGAGCCGTTGGCTATCGCCATTAGGGCTAGCTCTGACATACAGGGATTTAGGAGAGGACAGTTAGAGGAAAAAATTGCATTGTTTGCCGACGATATCTTGCTTTTTTTAGGGGATGTCCAAGCCTCTTTGAAAGTGGTAATGAAGATGATTAGAGAATTTGGCCTCATATCAGGATTAACCATTCATTGGGACAAATCCGCCATATTACCACTGGAAAGGGGGTTTATTTGCGCTACCCAGGATATCGTGAATTTGAAACAGGTTGAGAAGTTTAAATATCTGGGGGTGTGGATTACTAGGGATGTAAATTCTTATTTGGAAGATAATTTATCCCCTCTCCTAGTAAAGTTAAAACAAAAGGCTGATATTTGGAGTCGCCTCCCCCTTTCGATGGCGGGCCGCTGCAATTTGGTTAAGATGGTATGGCTTCCTCAAATTTTGTATTTTCTCCACAATTCACCATTATGGATTGGGGAAAGGTGGTTTAAGAAAATAGAATCCTTATTTAGATTCTTTATATGGAAAAAGGGTCCACCGAGGATTAGCTTGCGGACCCTGCAGCTGCCGCTGGAAGAGGGGTGGCTGGCGATTCCATATCCCAGACTTTACTACCTAGCGGCCCAGTTGCAACATTTAGCTGGAGCAATAAAAATAAATGAAGCTAATCCCTGTCATAGGCTATTAATGCTAGGATGCCCACATAATACGCTTATGGAAGCTCTTGAGGCAAATTCGTTTAATATGCGTTGCCCAACGATTATTCAGATTGCTAAACTCTGGAAAACAGCCAAGGCCCTATTGGGATACCAAAAGGTATCCGTGTTGGCTCCCCTATGGGACAATAGGAACTTAGATGAGCTATTTAAAGTTGAAAGATGTAAGGAATTGGTAAATCAAGGGATATATAAACTAGCGCAAATGTTCCAGGGTTCAGATATTAGGTCATTTGTTGACTTAAGGTCTGAATTCTCTTTATCGAATCACTCGCTCTATAAATATCTCCAGGTCAGACATGCAATCCAGGCCCAATTTAGATCACAGGAGGTGCAGCTGATCGAGATCCCGGTGCTATCCCAAATTATGTCCCGAGACACGCTTAAATGTTTGATCTCATTCCTATACACTAGGCTGGGAGATAAATTATTAGACCGAAGCGGTATGATTAAAAGTAAAAGGAAATGGGAGAGAGACGTGGGCCCAGTGTCCATACCCGATTGGGATTGGATAATGGAACAGGGAACCAAGGTTTCTATTTCTCCGGCACAGAAAGCTTCTCAACTCTTCTTTTTTCACCGGGTATATTATACACCTAGGAAAATGTTTAAAATGGGGTGGAGGGATAATGATCAGTGCCCCAGATGCGGTCAGGTTGGAGATTTCATCCATATGTTTTGGAGGTGCCCGAAACTATTCAGATACTGGACACGGGTTAAAGAATATGTAAATGGAATTTTCAGGTTGACATTGGATGCAACAGTGAGGACTTGCTTGTTGGCTATACCGGAGGGATATAAAATCCCCAAAAATATATTTATACCAGTTACTAGATGCCTTTTCCAGGCAAGGAAGTTAATTGCCCAAAATTGGCAGGCACGCTCTAGCCCATTACCTGAAATATGGTTGGCTAATATAAGAAAAATAATTAGGAATGAAAGGGTTTTTTTTATTAAGCAGGGCAATGGTAAGGAGTTCGAAAAGATATGGGGTTCTGGATTGGGAAAATTGGGGATTCCCCTATAAGTAGTCGAGATAGAACAGGCGTCTCTTAGTTTGTACATTTCTTCTACCTATTCTCACTATGTATTCTCTTGCTCAGTGTGTTTTCTTATGCGCTGGGGATAGGAGGGGGGGGGGGGATTGGAGGGGGGGAGTAGGGAGAGGGAAATCTGTATTAGATATGAGATGCCAGGACAATAGATATCGTCACTGTGTATATTCCACAAACACTAGGGGATTTTTTATTACTTTTGTACTTATTAAATGACACAAAATTTTTATGTGATCACAGTAATCCTAAAATTTGTACAATTAAATATGCTACGATGATGTGGAATTGAGAATGAGACACGAGTGAGCGGCAAGCTGAACCTAGTCTCTGGTATAAAAACACTGATGTGGCAAAAAAAAAAAAAAAAAAAGAATGAATAGTGTTAGATGCTCTCTTGGCTTGGAGGGCTCGAGCCAGTAATTAGCTTGTTTTGTTGCCAAATTCATAGAACGATTTTTTGTGTAGTATATATTTACGTTTGGTTTGTTTATCTAAGATTTCCAGCAGTTCCGTGCGGGCTTTCGTAAGCACCTGAAGCGTAGCCAGTGCTTGGTTATGTTTATGCACGGATTCAAGCTTTCGAATCCGTTCTATAAGATCCACGTATAGTTTTTTCTTCTCACGGTTGCATTGGGCCGCTAGTGCTATGAAGGTTCCCCTAATAACACATTTGCGGGATGCCCAATTGTTTAAGGGGGAGGTGTCTGACTCTTTGTTTTCTGTGAAAAAATATTTTAGGTGGGTCGTAAGTTCCGCCAGAGCAGAAGGGTCTGAGAGTAGAGAGGATTCTAGTCTCCAAGTAGGGTTATGTGATCTAGTCTCAGGAAATTGAAGGGTCATCCAGATCGGGTGATGGTCTGATAGAACCATAGGGTCAATGGATGCATTTTGTAATAAGGGGAGATCTTTCTGCGTCAAAAAGAAAAAGTCAATGCGTGAGTATCTGTTATGAGGGGTGGAATAGTATGTGTAGTCTTTACAGTCAGGGTTTAGAGTGCGCCAGGTGTCATGTAGTAGGATGTTTGTCAAGGAGGATTTAATGGACTTCAGGGCTTTATACGGGAGGGAGGAAGTGCCGGAAGATGTATCAAGGATAGGATTAAGAGGGACATTGAAATCTCTGCCTAAGATTACAATCCCTTCTTGGAAAGGGATCAGGGAGTTAGTTACATCTCTGAAGAAAGTGATGTTTGTGAAATAGGATAGATACCCCTTTCTATTTAGTCAGAGGGGAGGTAGCATGGAAAGCTGTGGGGTATCGATGGTCACGGAGTTTCGGGACTGAGTTCGTCTTAAAGTGGGTTTTCTGCAGAAAAATAATGTCTGCTTTATTTCTGTGCATGGTAAGAAAGAGTTTAGACTGTTTCTCTGGTATATTCAAGCCTTTAATATTAAGAGAAATAATTTTTGCAGTGATAGGTTTGGTAGGACCTTGGTGAGAGAGCAACTTCATGTTTTAATTTAGGGGTTATAAGAATATCTTTGGGGTCTGCGTCAGTCAATGTCGAGAGTACAATCGTATATGGGAGGGTCAGGTCGTTTGAGACGGGAGGTGCTTTTGTCCACTCAGGGGAAAACGAAGGAGGGAGGTGCAACGATGTTTCGGTACATGGAAGGGTCTCGACTATATATCGTCGAGCAAGAGATTAACTGGCGTAGGGGAGTACTCTGGTACCACTGTAGGCACGAGGGGGCTACCTATGTACATATGCCAGAAAAGATCAGTGGAGCAAGTAAAGATTGTGTATTGTGGTGCGTGCAGATACCACTGAGGTGGGGTTGACTTAACTGTGGAAGAAGTCAGAGGTATACGTGGGTGGTGTCAAATCGTATAGGTGTAAATTAAACGTAAACGTGAAGATGTCAAATGTAGTTGTGTATGAGAAAGTCTAATAGTCAAGCTTTACCTGGGTGAAGTTTTTGGTTGGACAATGAGCCATCTAGCCTGCAGCCAGAACCTCAACTGTCCTTGTGAGAGATTATGAATGGGGGATGTAGTCAGGGACTGGTAACCAGACGGAGCTTAGGAGCTAGGCAGCCATCTTCTTCCAAGGCAAGCCACGCCCCCTCATCATATTATTATATAGCTAATTGACACCACTGACTCAATCCGGCAACTTTCCTATTTCCTTGTCTCAGGTGAGCTGATTCTCACTTGTAGCCGGACTCTTCTCAAGTCTTTACACCTTATCCGCTCTCACATACGCTCTCTAACTATAATTAGGTGTTACTCTTCGAAGTTGCGATAAATCCCGGGATCGGGTCTCGACCTTCCGCTCTATATTTAGCCTCCCTATTAGGCATCCTCTCCGCCCGTTTCCCCATCTATTGCGAAAGACTCCTATTAGGGTCACGTAACCCCCCCACTTAGCAGACCACAATGTCCTCTACAACCGCCCAATCAAATTCCATACATGTCAAACTGATCTCTTTAAATGTCAAGGGGTTAAATGTACCAGAAAAAAGGTCACGACTTCTCACTACCATGAAACAGAATCACGCTGATATTATATTCCTTCAAGAGACGCACTTCTGAGAGGGCTCCATTCCTAACCTAACAAATTTCCACTACCCTATTTCGTATCATTCAACTTCTCGAGACTCTAAAACGAAAGGGGTTTCTATATTAATCAGAAACACATGCCCCTTTATGATCACGGACTCTAAGATTGACGATCAAGGTAGATTCCTTTTTATTAAAGGGACGTGTAAAGGGCAAAAAAATCACCCTGGCACACATTTACGCCCCGAATAAAGGTCAAGTACCTTTTTTCAGGAAAATAGCGCTCCTCTTAGCTGATTTCCAAGATGGCTCCCTAATCCTTGGGGGAGATTTCAACATTCCTCTTAATCCCCTCTTAGATACATCCAATGGCTCAGCCTCCATCCCATTCTCGGCTCTGAAAGCGATTAAAAAGGAACTCCACTCCCTGCTCTTACATGATACATGGAGAACATTTCACCCGGACTGCAAAGATTACACCTTCTATTGCCCGCCGCATAGCAAATATTCCAGATTTGATTATCTGTTCCTATCCCAAACGGACCTCCCAACCCTTCACGGAGCTTCAATTGACCCCATGTATCTTTCCGACCACCATCCTATCTCCGTGACTTTATTGATTCCCGAAACCCGCCCCACAACCCGTACTTGGAAACTAGACCCAGCCCTACTCACTGATCCAGCTGTTATATCAGAAGTAGAGGCCAGCCTGAAACTTTTTTTACTGAAAATGACGAGACTTCTACCTCTCTCCCTATCTCTTGGGAAGCGCATAAATGCGTCATCCGGGGCATATTCATTTCAGCTGCTGCCAAACGTCGAAAGCTAAAATCAGAACACATCCAGGGCTCACCCGGCGTATTAGTTCCCTGGAAGTGGTACATAAACGAACGTTAGCTCTGCATACCTTAACCAACTTGACTGCCGCTAGACCAGAACTACTTGACCTCTTAGGGAAACAGACTAGACGCAAATACATTTTATCCAATAAACACTATTACGAGTTCGGCAACAAAGCAGGAAAATTGTTGGCAAAGGCTTTACAAGCCAAAAGGGCTGGTAACACAATACACTCACTTAGAGACAGCAAGGGCAACAGCATCCACGAGTCACCTGCTATAGTAGAACAATTTAGAGCTTACTACTCCCGACTTTATAACATATCTTCGTCAACCGCACAGCCTACGACCCTAGACAAAACTCGGCTGATTTCGGATTTCCTACAAAGGTGCAGCCCCACTCCTATCTCAGACTCCGCTTCTCGCGATCTAGATAAACCAATCACTTTGGAGGAGGCCAAAACTTGAGTATGTTAAAACTGGGTAAATGTCCAGGACCAGATGGTCTTACGGCCGGCTAATATAAATCCTTTCTTCACCTCTTGGCCCCTAGATTTTTGTCCACATTTAACACATATGACACACCTCCAGTCCCCCCTCTGGATCTACTTTCAGCCCATATAACTGTCATCCCTAAACCTGGAAAAGACCCTCAACTCCCTACCAATTATAGGCCCATCTCATTATTAAACGTTGACCTCAAATGGTACGCTAATATTTTGGCCAATAGGTTACTCCCTCTTCTCCCCTCTTTGATCCACACGGATCAGGTGGGTTTTGTCCCTGGCTGAGAGGTGAGGGACAACACCCTCAAAGCCCTTAACATCCAACACTGGATCAAGAAAAATAAACTATCTGTTTTTTTTCTTTCTTTAGACACTGAGAAGTCGTTTGATAGAGTGGCCTGGGATTATATGGAGAAAGTTTTACAAACCATCAGTCTGCCACCATGTATGACTCAGTACATTCTTGCACTATATGCCAATCCTACTGCAAGAGTCAGAGTTAATGGCCACCTATCAGACGCCTTCTCCATCTCCAACGGGACCTGTCAAGGGTGCCCCTTGTCCCCGTTAATCTATATTCTCACTATGGAACCCTTGCTGAATTGCATCAGAGAGAATGTAGATATTAAAGGCATTACAGTAAAGGACCGTACCTATAAAACGGCCGCTTTCGCCGATGATAACCTTCTTTTTCTTTCCGAACCACTCACTACACTTCCTAACCTCCTTCATACATTCGAACATTTCCAACGTCTGTCCAACTTACAAATCAACTTTGCCAAATCCACAGCCTTAAATATCTCGCTTCCAGAGGCTCAATATCAACATTGTTTACGCAACTTCCCCTTTAAGTGGGCTACCCGGGCCTTAACCTACTTAGGTATTAAACTTACCGCCTCTCTCTCCAATTTATACATAGAAAACTTTCAACCCATATTGTCCTCCCTTACGACAGATCTTGGAAAATGGTCCACGGGTGTCTTTTCGTGGTTTGGAAGGGCAGCAATAGTCAAAATGAATGTTCTACCACGATTGCTATATGTCCTCCAAACCATTCCAATCACTCTTCCCCCCTTTTTTTTTTCTACCTATAGAAGAATAGTAACAAAATTCATCTGGGGAAAAATACGTCCCAGATTATCATAGACTGACTGCACCGAAACATCGGGGGGGAATAGGTTTGCCGGATATCGGCAAATATCAATAAGCCTGCCACCTATCCAGAGTCTTGGACTGGAATATAGATTCCGACACTAAGGATTGGGTGCAATTGGAAAACTCCCTCTCACATATACTTATTGCTCAAATTCCTTGGTTGCATACACGTCATATCCCACCCGATTACAAAACCCACCCGCTCATTGGCCCTACTTTACGCGCCTTCCAAAGGGCGTGCTCTAAACACAAATTATCCTCAGTAATAGGTCCTCTAACCCCACTTCGATGGAACCCGGCGTTCCCGCCTGGTATGCAGGCATCATTATTACCACTGAATGAGACCCACACACCTTTACGGATTCCCCAATTATTCCACAATTATAAATACATCTCCTATTCTCACCTAAGAAATTCGCTGCACCCTCAACCTCTCCCTTTCTGGTCTTATCTGCAGCTTAGACACTTTTTAGATACAGAAGGGCAGGCTTCGGACTGGACGAGACCCAATACTCCTTTTGAAGACATGTGCTTGAAAACTGAACCCCAAAAACATCTTATATCTTTCACTTACTCTCTTTTATTTTCCAACACCCACATATCTGATCATTGGTCGGCTAAATATTGGCATACAGACTTAGGCTCCTGTTTCTCTGACAAAGATTGGGAAGCGATCTATAGAGTCGCTCACAAGGGCTCACAGAACGTTTCGGCACAGGAAAACGCTTACAAATTAATTTCCAGATGGTATAGGACACCTCAAGTACTTCATCGTATTAGCTCTCAAATTCCCCAGCAATGTTGGAGATGTGGCACAGAGATAGGTTCTCTAATCCACATCTGGCGGTCTTGTACTAAACTGCAACCTTTTTAGAAAGAAATACACATCTTGTTACCAAAAATTACCACATACCACCTTCCTTTCTCCCCTAAAAAAATTCCTTCTCCATTACTCACCTAGCCCACAACCAAAATATCTCCAGTCTTTGACCATGCATTTGATTGCTTCCGCAAACATGTGTATACCACGCAAATGGCGTTCCTCAGACCCCCCGACTATCTTAGAGTGGTTTGCCCGCATTAACCGTATTGCTGAAATGGAAGAATTGATTCATCAATCGAACGAGACCTATTCCACCTACATACAGACATGGTCCGGCTGTAATCATTTTAAAACCACAGTAGACTACCACAATTACTTTACAGCATAGTTATCCTCGTCTTCTTATCGAGTTATATACGCTTTCCCCACTGCTACGATCTAGGTGATCCCCTTTACTGCACTTTCCACGTGTTGATAGAGCCCTCTTTCTCATTTCTCATGCCTGATGTGCTTTACAATTGTCCCTGGAAGCACTTTACAACCTTACCGAACTAAGCAATCCCACAGATAGCTTGATGACACCTTGCTACTTTTTTCTTACTCTTTGATCTTTAGATCTTCCTCACCGTTCCTCCCAGGCGGGACCTGGGAGATTCATGTACCCCCCAGCGCTACTCGCCTTGGTCTAAGTCTGGTGACCGTGTTTACACTTAGCATCGCAAGACATAACCCATGTTTACGACCATGTTAATATCACCTGAACCCTATCCCTGGATTTACCTGTTATTTACCTGTTATTTTCTTGATCTATATTTCTGATGATATTTCTCAGTGCTTGCACTGTTGGTTCCATCTATGTCTTTTATTTTCTTGCCTTGTGATGTTCTTGCTCACCGGAGCAGTGTACCATTATACTCCTCAATTAACTCATATTAGGGCACAGCTAGATCCCAGTTGGGGTGTCCTAGTGTGATGATCATTATACAGACCTCACACTGCTGTTAACCGATTTTTATTTAGACCTGCTATGTTAACAACTTTCTGTAACTAAAGCTTGTCTGCTTGACCAGTCAATTGTTTAACTTCAGTTTTATATGTTACGATTGTAATGTTTTCCGCTTTATCTGATTTGTTATGACTACAAAATCCTAATAAAGTGTTGTTTACCAAAAAATAAAAATAATTATCTACCCCCTTTCGCAAATTGATTCGATCCAACAATCTTTTTGACGCATGGGGGGTGAAACACCCTACTCACAGACAATATACATTTTACTCCCCTCCACATAAAATATATTCCAAATTAGACCACTTCTTAGTGACCACCCCCTTATTACCTAATGTTGTTTCCTCAGAGATAAACCCTATCACATGGTCTGACCTATTACTCTTGATCTTGCCTTATCTACTTTGATGCCAAAACATGCCATTGGCAGCTTAACGAGTCCCTTCTATGAAACATTGTGTCATGGCTGGGCTCAGCCATTCCTTCTCAGAGCTGGCCAGTCAGCTGTCGGCTAATTGCCAGCTCCTATCTCTCCACAGTTACTCAGCTCAGCTGTTAATGATATCCTGCTATTCAGTCCTGCCTACTTAAGCCGTTCAGCCCAGTGGATCTCTGCCTTCACCTTGGTCAACATCACAAGAAACTATCTCCTGTGTTCCTGTTAAAAGAGACTGGCTTTGCTGACATTCCTTCTGGCTCAAGATCCTGCTTGCTGTTCCACTACATTGATCCCTGACTTCTGGCTTGGCTGACTATCCGTCCCTGCCTACAACGGCAGGGATGACAAAATTTTGAGAATAAATGCCAAATTGGCAGATTTGGAGGACAGATCAAGACTAAATAACGTTACAATTAGAGGGATACCAGAATCGATCAAACCCCCGGATCTAAAAAAATACTTCACCGATATTATGAAAGTGGCGCTACCTGAAGCACTGCTAGAGGATCTCATCAACGATCATACACACAGGCTTTCAAGGCCCAAACACATTCCTTCACATCTACCCAGGGATACCATAGTCAGGATTCACTTTTATCATATCAAAGATCAATTTATGATGTCCACAAGACACCGTGATGCTCTACCCCCTGACTTACAGGAACTTTCTTTCTTTGTTGATTTGTCTGCCTTTATCATGCAGCAATGCAGGCAACTGCCAACCATTACAAAGCCATTGAACAACCATAGCATCGCCTATCACTGTATACAAAAGGGGCTCCTGCGCTCTATGAAAAAAATGGAAGATAGCAAAAGGAATGTTCTAGCAGGAGCAGCAAACACTCTATGAGTGAAATCTCAATATTAAAGACAAAAAGCAGGGGAGGAGGGGTGTGTTGTGCTTCCTAAGTACCAACATAAATCTAAATATAAATCACATAGTATAAAAAGCTTATAAATAATTCATAAAGTGTTCAGTGAGCAGTGCTTAAAACTTAAAACAACTAATGTATAGTGTTCATATGTGTTATTCCTGTGTCTTAAAATAAGCAGAAACAGTGCTTAAGACCATAAAGTGCATGAATTAAAGTAAAATAGACATCTGTATTATTCCTGTGTCTTAAAATAAGCAGAAACAGTGCTTAAGACCATAAAGTGCATGAATTAAAATAAAATAGACATCTGTGATATCAATGCAGCAAAGTAATAGAAAGGGTATATGTGATAATTTAAGTGATCAAAAAACATATAAACACATAAGATCGGTGATCTAAAATGTGTAGAGAAAACACAAAGAAATGTCTCAATTACATTCCTTAAAAAAAAAAAAAAAAAATTAAAAATAGCAGCAAAAAACGTGAATTTCAATAAAGTGTCCCATACACAGTTCAATCATGCAATTTTTCAATGTGATTTCACAACCGCAAAAAAAGTGCAATGTGCCGGGGCAACTCTCCTCCAACGGTGTTCCGTGCCAGTGCTGGTTATATTAAACAATTACCTTGCAGCTGCAAGGTATGCAGCAAAACAGCAAATATTGCAGGGAAGACTCAGGGGGGTCAGCGGGGCTGTGGATTGGAACTTCTAACGATGCCGTTCACCCTTGTAGTTGTGGCCAGTGTAGCGATGCTCAAAACAACAAGTAAAGGAGAGCCTCCATGGTGTAGTATTTCAGTCAAATATTTTATTAAAATAGCTAAAATTACTCACATAGAGGAACAAGTAAACGAGCACACAGCTTAACAGATCTGAACGATTTCCTTAGATACAGACGTCACTTCCGTTCTCCTACGCGTTACGTCTCGTATGGACTTCAACTGGGATACTTGTGAAAGGGACGGAAGTGCTTTTGAGTGTACTGGGCGGACGTACGTCCGCCCACAATTAGCATAACTAAACGTACGATCAAGGAAGATGGGGAACGCACGTCCGCCCACTATTTACATAACTGGACGTACGATCAAGAAAGATGGGGAAACAGTCGGAACGCCCACTATTGGCATGGTTAGGGCGTGTGTTAGAGGAGCGAGCCAATTACGTGGGTGTATCCGACTTTATGTTTAACACTACAGTCCGTTCGAAATGTTTCATTAGAGCGGATCCATGTAGTGTAGATAAGGAGAAAACGAACGGCCAGACATAGATTACTTAGAGAAAAACGGTCTAATTATATGGAGCCCCTAATTAGAACGTGCTTTGGGAGGAACGATATATGTGCAAACACGATGTCCCTCCACATCCAATATTGGAAAACGGAACAAGTGCTCTATATTCACATATATAAATAACAGCCATTTTCTCAAAGCCCTCGGATAGCAGTGAGGAACGGCCATTGTTTTAGTGGCATCTTAATACTAGCACGGGGTGCGGCCTTTAATTTGATTATATAGAAATGTTTCTTGCTTTATAGAATGCCAGAAAACATCACACCTGGCAGTAGTAAGTTTCTTACTTTTTAAGATGCCGGAGGACATCACAGATGGCAATAACAAGACGTTATTATCCGACAATCATTTCTAGACACCCAAATATGTGCATATGTACACTTAGATGGGGCAATTATGTATATATATATATATATATACATATGCATATGTACATATGTAAAAATATGCATACATATAAATAAACACAATTAAGCGATAAAGACCAGAAAAAATAGCAAACCAATAAAATTAAAAATTAAAAAAAGTAAACAAGCACACAGCTTAACAGATCTGAACGATTTCCTTAGATACAGACGTCACTTCCGTTCTCCTACGCGTTACGTCTCGTATGGACTTCAACTGGGATACTTGTGAAAGGGACGGAAGTGCTTTTGAGTGTACTGGGCGGACGTACGTCCGCCCACAATTAGCATAACTAAACGTACGATCAAGGAAGATGGGGAACGCACGTCCGCCCACTATTTACATAATAGACCACATTTCACATATAGACGTGCCCCAACCCTAAGGGATATGTTGGTAAAAAATATACCAGACCCCCCCGGGAATAACTACACGTTTTTCACGGGTAAGGGGTTTTACCCATGTAAGAGGTGCTATGCATGCACAAGGGCAAGTAAACCTACAAAAGTCTTCGAATTTTCGTCCACAAGTACTGGTAACGCATACAAAATTAGAGACTTTATATGCTGTAATACAGAAGGTGCTGTATATGCTCTTGAATGTAGTTGCGGCCTACAATATGTTGGCCGCACAAAGAGACCTTTAAGGATTAGGCTCAAGGAGCATATACAGAACATTCAAAAGGGTTATGATAAGCATAGTGTCTCCAAGCACTTTGCTATTCACCACAAAAAAGACCCCAAAGATTTAAAATTCTGGGGCATCACCCCTTATGTCAAACATTGGAGGGGTGGACATAAAGTAAGGACTTTGAGCCAAATAGAGTCAAAGTGGATATTCACCCTTGATACTTTTGCCCCTAGAGGATTGAATATTGAGTTCGACTTGAACTGTTTTATCAGTAATTTTTAGTGCCTTTTATTCCACCTCCCGTTCTGTTCACTGAATTTTAATTAATTTTTTAAATCTCGACTTTTATCTATTTTTTAATTTTAATTCGCGTAATTTCGTTTTATATTAAATTTAATTTCTATAGATATTGACTTAGTGTATAGATACTTCTAGCTGATTATGTTGTCAATACACACGTCATTTCCGCGATCCTTTTATCTATAGATATATATATATTTTTTTATATATATATATATATATATATATTTTTTTTTTAATATAGGACTGTGCCTCTTTTAAAAGTCTGGTCTTTTAACTAATTTTATTGGTTTGCTATTTTTTCTGGTCTTTATCGCTTAATTGTGTTTATTTATATGTATGCATATTTTTACATATGTACATATGCATATGTATATATATATATATATACATAATTGCCCCATCTAAGTGTACATATGCACATATTTGGGTGTCTAGAAATGATTGTCGGATAATAACGTCTTGTTATTGCCATCTGTGATGTCCTCCGGCATCTTAAAAAGTAAGAAACTTACTACTGCCAGGTGTGATGTTTTCTGGCATTCTATAAAGCAAGAAACATTTCTATATAATCAAATTAAAGGCCGCACCCCGTGCTAGTATTAAGATGCCACTAAAACAATGGCCGTTCCTCACTGCTATCCGAGGGCTTTGAGAAAATGGCTGTTATTTATATATGTGAATATAGAGCACTTGTTCCGTTTTCCAATATTGGATGTGGAGGGACATCGTGTTTGCACATATATCGTTCCTCCCAAAACACGTTCTAATTAGGGGCTCCATATAATTAGACCGTTTTTCTCTAAGTAATCTATGTCTGGCCGTTCGTTTTCTCCTTATCTACACTACATGGATCCGCTCTAATGAAACATTTCGAACGGACTGTAGTGTTAAACATAAAGTCGGATACACCCACGTAATTGGCTCGCTCCTCTAACACACGCCCTAACCATGCCAATAGTGGGCGTTCCGACTGTTTCCCCGTCTTTCTTGATCGTACGTCCAGTTATGTAAATAGTGGGCGGACGTGCGTTCCCCATCTTCCTTGATCGTACGTTTAGTTATGCTAATTGTGGGCGGACGTACGTCCGCCCAGTACACTCAAAAGCACTTCCGTCCCTTTCACAAGTATCCCAGTTGAAGTCCATACGAGACGTAACGCGTAGGAGAGCGGAAGTGACGTCTGTATCTAAGGAAATCGTTCAGATCTGTTAAGCTGTGTGCTCGTTTACTTGTTCCTCTATGTGAGTAATTTTAGCTATTTTAATAAAATATTTGACTGAAATACTACACCATGGAGGCTCTCCTTTACTTGTTGTTTTGAGCATACACTGGCCACAACTACAAGGGTGAACGGCATCGTTAGAAGTTCCAATCCACAGCCCCGCTGACCCCCCTGAGTCTTCCCTGCAATATTTGCTGTTTTGCTGCATACCTTGCAGCTGCAAGGTAATTGTTTAATATAACCAGCACTGGCACGGAACACCGTTGGAGGAGAGTTGCCCCGCCACATTGCACTTTTTTTGCGGTTGTGAAATCACATTGAAAAATTGCATGATTGAACTGTGTATGGGACACTTTATTGAAATTCACGTTTTTTGCTGCTATTTTTTTTTTTTTTTTTTTTTAAGGAATGTAATTGAGACATTTCTTTGTGTTTTCTCTACACATTTTAGATCACCGATCTTATGTGTTTATATGTTTTTTGATCACTTAAATTATCACATATACCCTTTCTATTACTTTGCTGCATTGATATCACAGATGTCTATTTTATTTTAATTCATGCACTTTATGGTCTTAAGCACTGTTTCTGCTTATTTTAAGACACAGGAATAATACAGATGTCTATTTTACTTTAATTCATGCACTTTATGGTCTTAAGCACTGTTTCTGCTTATTTTAAGACACAGGAATAACACATATGAACACTATACATTAGTTGTTTGAAGTTTTAAGCACTGCTCACTGAACACTTTATGAATTATTTATAAGCTTTTTATACTATGTGATTTATATTTAGATTTATGTTGGTACTTAGGAAGCGCAACACACCCCTCCTCCCCTGCTTTTTGTCTTTAATATTGAGATTTCACTCATAGAGTGTTTGCTGCTCCTGCTAGAACATTCCTTTTGCTATCTTCCATTTTTTTCATAGAGCGCAGGAGCCCCTTTTGTATACATTGAGTTTTTAAATACCTTTTACTCCAGCTGCAAATATGGAGGTCTTCTCTTTTTTAGAGAAGAGAACAATTAACTTGGAAGAAGTGTTCAACGCTACCAATATAGAAACCAAAAATAAAAATAACAACATAGAGCATCTTGCAAAAAAACTTAGGTACAATATGGAAAAAAGAGTGAGCTTATGGTGGGATACTACCACCTTCGAGCAGTATCTAAAAGATGGTTTAGTTCCTAGACGTCTCAGGTGGGACATCCCACCAAATGATGGGTTGATGGACCAGGACTCAGTAGATGAGTGGTTCAGGTTTTTTAACGAGAAAGGGTTAGAACTACTGCAATTTCTACTAAAAAGAAAACAGAGAAAAATTAAAATTGTAGAACAAAATATCGAGCAAATTAAGAGCGATCTGGAGCTATTTAAAGACTCTACGGAATTTCTCACTCTAACTACACAGCTGAATAAAGATCTGACTAAGAAAGACAAGGAAGTCCAAACTAGAAAGAGCAAAAAATATACCAGAGATATGGGAGATTTTAAAAATGGCCAGGTCTTCAGATGGCAGAGTCAATTGGGACGTTTAGATCCCATTTCCACATACTCGACACCTGAAAGACCTATTAGACTTGAGGCAGCTGCACCTCCAGTCAATACTGCTTCTGTATCATACAAGTTACCCTTAACGAATGGGCAGACTAAAAATAAGATGAATGATCCATCAAAGTTAAATAAATCCAATGATGGGCATAATTTTCCCAAACAATCGACACCCCAACAGCCAGAAAGGAGACCGACACAGAACCCCTATACTCCTAAAAAGGGGTGGAAGAAACCTCATTGGAAAAAAGCCAATAATAAGAGGTCCAATCATGCTGACAATTGGCAACACCCCCCTTACGAACAACCTCGAGGCCCATATCACCCTACATACAGTAGAAATCCTGCACCTTACTACGACTACAACCGTAGAGAAAGAGATGATTGGGGACCGCCACAGGCGTATCAGCGACCATATGACCAGTACTCCGTCCCCACGTATAACCACTACGCACCACTCAGAGATTACAGAGATGATGAAAGAGAAGATTATTACTACCAGACCTATTACCCTGACTCACACGAGAAGAGGGCTTTTTTAGGGAGAGGTCTGGATCATCATCCCCCAAGGGCGAGAGATATACAAGAGGAAAGAGAAGTAAGTCCAAAAAGAAGAGAGGCAGAAGAGCGGGAGCGCGAGAACAAGCGAAAAAGAGAATAAAAGGCGAAGGGGTGTTCAACCTAAGCGGTGTCCCCCTAACAACAGAAGAAATCGCTGTACTGGATAAGGGTCTTAAATTTGCCCCTAAAAAGAACTTGGACAAGTTTCAGACCTACGTAAATATCCAGAAGTACATTAGAGGACTCAATATAAAGAAATATCTGATTAATAACCCTATAAAAACTCAGGCCCCCCCACCCAATGAAGTTGCACACAGCACTTTAAGAAATAAGTCGGTTTTTAACCCACAAATTAATAATAACAAATTTGTTGACGTTTTTAAAAAGATTGTTGTCGAAGATTTAAAGGTCCTAGAGATTAAGAAACAGAAAGAACCAAATTACATGAAATGCGGAATGAAGCGGCTAAATGAGCGGAAAGATATAGTGATCCGCCCGGCTGACAAAGGAGGAGGAATTGTAATACTACTAAAAACCCAATATAATGAAAATATGGCAAAATTACTAAATGACCCTAAAACCTATACACCGTTACCAAAGAATCCTGTTTTCAGAGGAAGAAAAGAGCTCGAATTGGTGGTGCATTTGGGTTTAAAAAAGTCGATTCTGAACAAAAAAGAGGCTCAGTATCTTATACCAGAATCAGTAAGGACACCAATTATATATTACTTGCCGAAAATTCATAAGGATAAACTTAACCCCCCTCCTCGACCAATAGTAAATGGCATAGACTCGCTTACCTCAAGAATAGGATCGTATATAGACAACTTTCTGCAACCAGTGGTCAAAAGGACGAAAGCATATCTTCAAGATACAAAACATGTTTTACAAATCTTGGAAGAATTTTCGAATGACGGCCCGTTTATTTTAGCGACTGCAGATGTGACCTCGCTTTATACCATAATCCCCCACCACGAGGCTTGTGAAGGTGTGAAATGGGGCCTAAGAAGACATTCCCAACTTGCCTGCTTTCAAAGAAAGTTTATAGTCAAATGCCTCGACTTTTGTTTAAAGAATAACTATTTCTGGTTCGATCGAAAGTTTTACCACCAAGCGACAGGCGTCGCAATGGGCGCAAAGTTTGCCCCGAGTGTCGCCGGATTGTTTATGGCGAAATGGGAGGAAAACGCAGTTTTCTCTGACACACCGTGTGAACTGATAATGTACAGACGATACATCGATGACATAATAGTGTTGCGGAAAGGAAGTAGCGCTAGTCTGAACGAATTTCAACAGAGGCTGAACCTCAACGATTTAAATATAACGTTGACGTGGAACACAGACGAAAAAGAAATAACGTTCCTGGACCTGACAATTATACAAGAAGATGGCAAACTGCAGACTAAAACGCACTTCAAAAGCGTCGACAAAAACAGTTATCTCCCGGTCACAAGTTGTCACCATCATAACTGGCTTTTTAACATTCCCAAAGGCCAGTTTATGAGACTGAGGAGAAATTGCAGTAAAGAAGATGTATTCTTGGAGCAGGCTAGCTCTATGGGTCAGAGATTCTGCGATAAAGGCTATGACAAGAACGTAATCCTGGAAAAAATAACAGAAGTTAAGAATATGGATCGCCGGAACCTCCTCAAAGAGAAAGAAAAGAGTATTAAACTAGATAAAAGTAAAAACAAGAAATCGAAAGAAGGAGGAATAATCCTTGACTATAACAGCCAATATAAAAGTATAGAAAAAATAATAAAAAGACATTGGCACATTCTATTGAATGATAAGGACTTACATGAAGTTTTACCTTCAAGACCACATTTCACATATAGACGTGCCCCAACCCTAAGGGATATGTTGGTAAAAAATATACCAGACCCCCCCGGGAATAACTACACGTTTTTCACGGGTAAGGGGTTTTACCCATGTAAGAGGTGCTATGCATGCACAAGGGCAAGTAAACCTACAAAAGTCTTCGAATTTTCGTCCACAAGTACTGGTAACGCATACAAAATTAGAGACTTTATATGCTGTAATACAGAAGGTGCTGTATATGCTCTTGAATGTAGTTGCGGCCTACAATATGTTGGCCGCACAAAGAGACCTTTAAGGATTAGGCTCAAGGAGCATATACAGAACATTCAAAAGGGTTATGATAAGCATAGTGTCTCCAAGCACTTTGCTATTCACCACAAAAAAGACCCCAAAGATTTAAAATTCTGGGGCATCACCCCTTATGTCAAACATTGGAGGGGTGGACATAAAGTAAGGACTTTGAGCCAAATAGAGTCAAAGTGGATATTCACCCTTGATACTTTTGCCCCTAGAGGATTGAATATTGAGTTAGACTTGAACTGTTTTATCAGTAATTTTTAGTGCCTTTTATTCCACCTCCCGTTCTGTTCACTGAATTTTAATTAATTTTTTAAATCTCGACTTTTATCTATTTTTTAATTTTAATTTGCGTAATTTCGTTTTATATTAAATTTAATTTCTATAGATATTGACTTAGTGTATAGATACTTCTAGCTGATTATGTTGTCAATACACACGTCATTTCCGCGATCCTTTTATCTATAGATATATATATTTTTATATATATATATATATATATATTTTTTAATATAGGACTGTGCCTCTTTTAAAAGTCTGGTCTTTTAACTAATTTTATTGGTTTGCTTTTTTTTCTGGTCTTTATCGCTTAATTGTGTTTATTTATATGTATGCATATTTTTACATATGTACATATGCATATGTATATATATATATACATAATTGCCCCATCTAAGTGTACATATGCACATATTTGGGTGTCTAGAAATGATTGTCGGATAATAACGTCTTGTTATTGCCATCTGTGATGTCCTCCGGCATCTTAAAAAGTAAGAAACTTACTACTGCCAGGTGTGATGTTTTCTGGCATTCTATAAAGCAAGAAACATTTCTATATAATCAAATTAAAGGCCGCACCCCGTGCTAGTATTAAGATGCCACTAAAACAATGGCCGTTCCTCACTGCTATCCGAGGGCTTTGAGAAAATGGCTGTTATTTATATATGTGAATATAGAGCACTTGTTCCGTTTTCCAATATTGGATGTGGAGGGACATCGTGTTTGCACATATATCGTTCCTCCCAAAGCACGTTCTAATTAGGGGCTCCATATAATTAGACCGTTTTTCTCTAAGTAATCTATGTCTGGCCGTTCGTTTTCTCCTTATCTACACTACATGGATCCGCTCTAATGAAACATTTCGAACGGACTGTAGTGTTAAACATAAAGTCGGATACACCCACGTAATTGGCTCGCTCCTCTAACACACGCCCTAACCATGCCAATAGTGGGCGTTCCGACTGTTTCCCCGTCTTTCTTGATCGTACGTCCAGTTATGTAAATAGTGGGCGGACGTGCGTTCCCCATCTTCCTTGATCGTACGTTTAGTTATGCTAATTGTGGGCGGACGTACGTCCGCCCAGTACACTCAAAAGCACTTCCGTCCCTTTCACAAGTATCCCAGTTGAAGTCCATACGAGACGTAACGCGTAGGAGAACGGAAGTGACGTCTGTATCTAAGGAAATCGTTCAGATCTGTTAAGCTGTGTGCTCGTTTACTTGTTCCTCTATGTGAGTAATTTTAGCTATTTTAATAAAATATTTGACTGAAATACTACACCATGGAGGCTCTCCTTTACTTGTTGTTTTGAGCATCGCTACACTGGCCACAACTACAAGGGTGAACGGCATCGTTAGAAGTTCCAATCCACAGCCCCGCTGACCCCCCTGAGTCTTCCCTGCAATATTTGCTGTTTTGCTGCATACCTTGCAGCTGCAAGGTAATTGTTTAATATAACCAGCACTGGCACGGAACACCGTTGGAGGAGAGTTGCGCTGGCACATTGCACTTTTTTTGCGGTTGTGAAATCACATCGAAAAATTGCATGATTGAACTGTGTATGGGACACTTTATTGAAATTCACGTTTTTTGCTGCTATTTTTAATTTTTTTTTTTTTTTTTTTTTTAAATGTAAGGAATGTAATTGAGACATTTCTTTGTGTTTTCTCTACACATTTTAGATCACCGATCTTATGTGTTTATATGTTTTTTGATCACTTAAATTATCACATATACCCTTTCTATTACTTTGCTGCATTGATATCACAGATGTCTATTTTATTTTAATTCATGCACTTTTTTGGTCTTAAGCACTGTTTCTGCTTATTTTAAGACACAGGAATAATACAGATGTCTATTTTACTTTAATTCATGCACTTTATGGTCTTAAGCACTGTTTCTGCTTATTTTAAGACACAGGAATAACACATATGAACACTATACATTAGTTGTTTTAAGTTTTAAGCACTGCTCACTGAACACTTTATGAATTATTTATAAGCTTTTTATACTATGTGATTTATATTTAGATTTATGTTGGTACTTAGGAAGTGCAACACACCCCTCCTCCCCTGCTTTTTGTCTTTAATATTGAGATTTCACTCATAGAGTGTTTGCTGCTCCTGCTAGAACATTCCTTTTGCTATCTTCCATTTTTTTCATAGAGCGCAGGAGCCCCTTTTGTATACATTGAGTTTTTAAATACCTTTTACTCCAGCTGCAAATATGGAGGTCTTCTCTTTTTTAGAGAAGAGAACAATTAACTTGGAAGAAGTGTTCAACGCTACCAATATAGAAACCAAAAATAAAAATAACAACATAGAGCATCTTGCAAAAAAACTTAGGTACAATATGGAAAAAAGAGTGAGCTTATGGTGGGATACTACCACCTTCGAGCAGTATCTAAAAGATGGTTTAGTTCCTAGACGTCTCAGGTGGGACATCCCACCAAATGATGGGTTGATGGACCAGGACTCAGTAGATGAGTGGTTCAGGTTTTTTAACGAGAAAGGGTTAGAACTACTGCAATTTCTACTAAAAAGAAAACAGAGAAAAATTAAAATTGTAGAACAAAATATCGAGCAAATTAAGAGCGATCTGGAGCTATTTAAAGACTCTACGGAATTTCTCACTCTAACTACACAGCTGAATAAAGATCTGACTAAGAAAGATAAGGAAGTCCAAACTAGAAAGAGCAAAAAATATACCAGAGATATGGGAGATTTTAAAAATGGCCAGGTCTTCAGATGGCAGAGTCAATTGGGACGTTTAGATCCCATTTCCACATACTCGACACCTGAAAGACCTATTAGACTTGAGGCAGCTGCACCTCCAGTCAATACTGCTTCTGTATCATACAAGTTACCCTTAACGAATGGGCAGACTAAAAATAAGATGAATGATCCATCAAAGTTAAATAAATCCAATGATGGGCATAATTTTCCCAAACAATCGACACCCCAACAGCCAGAAAGGAGACCGACACAGAACCCCTATACTCCTAAAAAGGGGTGGAAGAAACCTCATTGGAAAAAAGCCAATAATAAGAGGTCCAATCATGCTGACAATTGGCAACACCCCCCTTACGAACAACCTCGAGGCCCATATTACCCTACATACAGTAGAAATCCTGCACCTTACTACGACTACAACCGTAGAGAAAGAGATGATTGGGGACCGCCACAGGCGTATCAGCGACCATATGACCAGTACTCCGTCCCCACGTATAACCACTACGCACCACTCAGAGATTACAGAGATGATGAAAGAGAAGATTATTACTACCAGACCTATTACCCTGACTCACACGAGAAGAGGGCTTTTTTAGGGAGAGGTCTGGATCATCATCCCCCAAGGGCGAGAGATATACAAGAGGAAAGAGAAGTAAGTCCAAAAAGAAGAGAGGCAGAAGAGCGGGAGCGCGAGAACAAGCGAAAAAGAGAATAAAAGGCGAAGGGGTGTTCAACCTAAGCGGTGTCCCCCTAACAACAGAAGAAATCGCTGTACTGGATAAGGGTCTTAAATTTGCCCCTAAAAAGAACTTGGACAAGTTTCAGACCTACGTAAATATCCAGAAGTACATTAGAGGACTCAATATAAAGAAATATCTGATTAATAACCCTATAAAAACTCAGGCCCCCCCACCCAATGAAGTTGCACACAGCACTTTAAGAAATAAGTCGGTTTTTAACCCACAAATTAATAATAACAAATTTGTTGACGTTTTTAAAAAGATTGTTGTCGAAGATTTAAAGGTCCTAGAGATTAAGAAACAGAAAGACCCAAATTACATGAAATGCGGAATGAAGCGGCTAAATGAGCGGAAAGATATAGTGATCCGCCCGGCTGACAAAGGAGGAGGAATTGTAATACTACTAAAAACCCAATATAATGAAAATATGGCAAAATTACTAAATGACCCTAAAACCTATACACCGTTACCAAAGAATCCTGTTTTCAGAGGAAGAAAAGAGCTCGAATTGGTGGTGCATTTGGGTTTAAAAAAGTCGATTCTGAACAAAAAAGAGGCTCAGTATCTTATACCGAATCAGTAAGGACACCAATTATATATTACTTGCCGAAAATTCATAAGGATAAAATTAACCCCCCTCCTCGACCAATAGTAAATGGCATAGACTCGCTTACCTCAAGAATAGGATCGTATATAGACAACTTTCTGCAACCAGTGGTCAAAAGGACGAAAGCATATCTTCAAGATACAAAACATGTTTTACAAATCTTGGAAGAATTTTCGAATGACGGCCCGTTTATTTTAGCGACTGCAGATGTGACCTCGCTTTATACCATAATCCCCCACCACGAGGCTTGTGAAGGTGTGAAATGGGGCCTAAGAAGACATTCCCAACTTGCCTGCTTTCAAAGAAAGTTTATAGTCAAATGCCTCGACTTTTGTTTAAAGAATAACTATTTCTGGTTCGATCGAAAGTTTTACCACCAAGCGACAGGCGTCGCAATGGGCGCAAAGTTTGCCCCGAGTGTCGCCGGATTGTTTATGGCGAAATGGGAGGAAAACGCAGTTTTCTCTGACACACCGTGTGAACTGATAATGTACAGACGATACATCGACGACATAATAGTGTTGTGGAAAGGAAGTAGCGCTAGTCTGAACGAATTTCAACAGAGGCTGAACCTCAACGATTTAAATATAACGTTGACGTGGAACACAGACGAAAAAGAAATAACGTTCCTGGACCTGACAATTATACAAGAAGATGGCAAACTGCAGACTAAAACGCACTTCAAAAGCGTCGACAAAAACAGTTATCTCCCGGTCACAAGTTGTCACCATCATAACTGGCTTTTTAACATTCCCAAAGGCCAGTTTATGAGACTGAGGAGAAATTGCAGTAAAGAAGATGTATTCTTGGAGCAGGCTAGCTCTATGGGTCAGAGATTCTGCGATAAAGGCTATGACAAGAACGTAATCCTGGAAAAAATAACAGAAGTTAAGAATATGGATCGCCGGAACCTCCTCAAAGAGAAAGAAAAGAGTATTGAACTAGATAAAAGTAAAAACAAGAAATCGAAAGAAGGAAGAATAATCCTTGACTATAACAGCCAATATAAAAGTATAGAAAAAATAATAAAAAGACATTGGCACATTCTATTGAATGATAAGGACTTACATGAAGTTTTACCTTCAAGACCACATTTCACATATAGACGTGCCCCAACCCTAAGGGATATGTTGGTAAAAAATATACCAGACCCCCCCGGGAATAACTACACGTTTTTCACGGGTAAGGGGTTTTACCCATGTAAGAGGTGCTATGCATGCACAAGGGCAAGTAAACCTACAAAAGTCTTCGAATTTTCGTCCACAAGTACTGGTAACGCATACAAAATTAGAGACTTTATATGCTGTAATACAGAAGGTGCTGTATATGCTCTTGAATGTAGTTGCGGCCTACAATATGTTGGCCGCACAAAGAGACCTTTAAGGATTAGGCTCAAGGAGCATATACAGAACATTCAAAGGGGTTATGATAAGCATAGTGTCTCCAAGCACTTTGCTATTCACCACAAAAAAGACCCCAAAGATTTAAAATTCTGGGGCATCACCCCTTATGTCAAACATTGGAGGGGTGGACATAAAGTAAGGACTTTGAGCCAAATAGAGTCAAAGTGGATATTCACCCTTGATACTTTTGCCCCTAGAGGATTGAATATTGAGTTAGACTTGAACTGTTTTATCAGTAATTTTTAGTGCCTTTTATTCCACCTCCCGTTCTGTTCACTGAATTTTAATTAATTTTTTAAATCTCGACTTTTATCTATTTTTTAATTTTAATTCGCGTAATTTCGTTTTATATTAAATTTAATTTCTATAGATATTGACTTAGTGTATAGATACTTCTAGCTGATTATGTTGTCAATACACACGTCATTTCCGCGATCCTTTTATCTATAGATATATATATTTTTTTATATATATATATTTTTTAATATAGGACTGTGCCTCTTTTAAAAGTCTGGTCTTTTAACTAATTTTATTGGTTTGCTATTTTTTCTGGTCTTTATCGCTTAATTGTGTTTATTTATATGTATGCATATTTTTACATATGTACATATGCATATGTATATATATATATATACATAATTGCCCCATCTAAGTGTACATATGCACATATTTGGGTGTCTAGAAATGATTGTCGGATAATAACGTCTTGTTATTGCCATCTGTGATGTCCTCCGGCATCTTAAAAAGTAAGAAACTTACTACTGCCAGGTGTGATGTTTTCTGGCATTCTATAAAGCAAGAAACATTTCTATATAATCAAATTAAAGGCCGCACCCCGTGCTAGTATTAAGATGCCACTAAAACAATGGCCGTTCCTCACTGCTATCCGAGGGCTTTGAGAAAATGGCTGTTATTTATATATGTGAATATAGAGCACTTGTTCCGTTTTCCAATATTGGATGTGGAGGGACATCGTGTTTGCACATATATCGTTCCTCCCAAAGCACGTTCTAATTAGGGGCTCCATATAATTAGACCGTTTTTCTCTAAGTAATCTATGTCTGGCCGTTCGTTTTCTCCTTATCTACACTACATGGATCCGCTCTAATGAAACATTTCGAACGGACTGTAGTGTTAAACATAAAGTCGGATACACCCACGTAATTGGCTCGCTCCTCTAACACACGCCCTAACCATGCCAATAGTGGGCGTTCCGACTGTTTCCCCGTCTTTCTTGATCGTACGTCCAGTTATGTAAATAGTGGGCGGACGTGCGTTCCCCATCTTCCTTGATCGTACGTTTAGTTATGCTAATTGTGGGCGGACGTACGTCCGCCCAGTACACTCAAAAGCACTTCCATCCCTTTCACAAGTATCCCAGTTGAAGTCCATACGAGACGTAACGCGTAGGAGAACGGAAGTGACGTCTGTATCTAAGGAAATCGTTCAGATCTGTTAAGCTGTGTGCTCGTTTAGTTGTTCCTCTATGAGAGTAATTTTAGCTATTTTAATAAAATATTTGACTGAAATACTACACCATGGAGGCTCTCCTTTACTTGTTGTTTTGAGCATCGCTACACTGGCCACAACTACAAGGGTGAACGGCATCGTTAGAAGTTCCAATCCACAGCCCCGCTGACCCCCCTGAGTCTTCCCTGCAATATTTGCTGTTTTGCTGCATACCTTGCAGCTGCAAGGTAATTGTTTAATATAACCAGCACTGGCACGGAACACCGTTGGAGGAGAGTTGCCCCGCCACATTGCACTTTTTTTGCGGTTGTGAAATCACATTGAAAAATTGCATGATTGAACTGTGTATGGGACACTTTATTGAAATTCACGTTTTTTGCTGCTATTTTTTTTTTTTTTTTTTTTTTTTTTTAAGGAATGTAATTGAGACATTTCTTTGTGTTTTCTCTACACATTTTAGATCACCGATCTTATGTGTTTATATGTTTTTTGATCACTTAAATTATCACATATACCCTTTCTATTACTTTGCTGCATTGATATCACAGATGTCTATTTTATTTTAATTCATGCACTTTATGGTCTTAAGCACTGTTTCTGCTTATTTTAAGACACAGGAATAATACAGATGTCTATTTTACTTTAATTCATGCACTTTATGGTCTTAAGCACTGTTTCTGCTTATTTTAAGACACAGGAATAACACATATGAACACTATACATTAGTTGTTTGAAGTTTTAAGCACTGCTCACTGAACACTTTATGAATTATTTATAAGCTTTTTATACTATGTGATTTATATTTAGATTTATGTTGGTACTTAGGAAGCGCAACACACCCCTCCTCCCCTGCTTTTTATCGCCTATCACTGGTTGTATCCTGCCAAGCTACTGGTGACGAAAGATCGCACCATACACGTAATAACCAACGTAGAGGATGGTCTGCGTCTCCTGAGAGAGTGGCGAATCATTGAGTTGAATGACAATCAGGGTGATCCATCTCCCTCACCTCCACCTTCCCGTACCCACTTGATCACTGAAACAGGCTGAGCAAATATATTTGTGACCCTTTTTAAAACATTCTCTGATGACCTATGGGAATGCCACAAAGTTCTTTTTGTCACCCCCCAAGTTACAGCGGCTATCCGTCCGCACAGATTCTGATAGGAATCGCAAATTTTTTATACCTTTGTTTCTCTCATTGTTTTTCCTTTCCAGTTATTCTATAGAAAAGTATTTCCATGATGATCTTCCAGCTCTGGACGCTGGTGAAAACATATAGTCCCTTTGACTCTCCATCTGCCACAACGACAACATCAAGTGACTCTACACCAGGTAATTAATAAGATTAAACTTCTTCCTTACCACATTCACATCAAAAATGGTCTCCTTCCATTCACAATGACGTTTTAAAGTCTTTTAATGTGAAAGGCCTAAACAGCCCTCACAAATGTCAAATGGCCTGGAAAGAAGCAATTAGGCTTCACAGTGACAGTGTCTGTTTTCAAAAGACTCATTTTGTATCCCACAGACCACCATTGTTTCAAAACTGCAAATTTCCACACATACATAAGGCCAATGGGCCAAAAAAAAGGGAGGCATTGTGATCGCCATCAGCAACTCTGTCCAATTCAAATGCCTGGCCGTGCACCCGGACAAGTCAGGAAGATTTATGATTCTTGTATGTGAACTCAACAATGTCACGTACACCCTGGTCAACCTTTATCTTCCAAACGCGAAACAACTTTCCTTTCTAAAAAATTTGGAAATTTGAAACAAAAGTCTCCTCCATAAATCAGGGACATGTGATCGTGTGTGACGATTACAATACAGTTACAGATAAATATATGGACCTTTCCAGCTCCACACAAAACCAACAATGCTGAGCAACATTAGCTGAGCAACATTAGCCCAGTTTATCTCATCCTCAGGGATGTATGATGTGTGGCAATGCCAACATTCAACAGAAAGAGATTTTACCCTTTTCTCTAATGTACATCATACATACTCACATATAGATTTTTTTTGGTAGACAAATTCTTGTGGCAACAGATTGCTACATCAGAGATACATGTTATTATATGGTCTGGCCATGCCCCGATTTCCATTGATGTGGGGGATCATCGATCCGAAACCAGGGCAAACAGATGGTGCAATGATATCTATACACTCTCAACCTGAAAACACAAAACAAATTAGCAAAGACCTTTGAGTTTAACGCTCCCTAGGTTGGCGATCCCTTCACTCTGTGGAACGCTAACAAGGCATTTGTCAGAGGCCTGTTAATTCAAATGAGTGCAAAATAAAAAAAAGCAAAAGGGCAAAGTGGCTCAATAACCTGTTAACTAAAATCGAAAATCTAGAAAATCTTAACAAACTACCACACAAAAAAACAGAGACCAACTATTTTATACAAGACAGGAACTTCGCTCTCTTTTGGTTTCCCAACATGACAAGCACCTTCGCTCCCTAAAAGCCAACACCTACAGGTGTGGGAATAAAGCAGGGAAACTACTGGCCAATCAATTGAAAGAAAAGGTATCTAAACAAAAAATCTTAAATATGACAAACCCCATAAGGGGTAGCTCAGTTTTCAACCCAAAAGACATAGCTGATGCATTCAGCGACTACTATGAATCACTCTGTAATCAAAAGAAAAACCCTGATACATATCAACCAACAGATGACGTTATAGTAGACTTCCTAAGATCGGTAAACCTATCAACGCTTTCACAAACGGACTTGTCTACACTGAACCAACCATTCACAATTTCAGAAATAGCAAAATTAATTAAGAGTTTACCTCACAACAAATCTCCAGCCCCAGATGGTTATTCATCTGAATATTATCAGATGTTCAACACGATCTGTCTCCATACTTATAGCAGGTCTTTGAAACCGCAATGCCCAAAGCTTCCTTTCCACCTAAAATGTTAGTGGTCACAATAGTCACCCTGCCTAATCCTGGCAAGGAACCCAATTTACTGCAGAACCTTAGAATGTTGATGTAAAATTGTATGCTAAACTATTTGCTAATAGAGTGCCAAACGTACTACCGAAACATATTGACCAAGATCAAGTTGGATTTTTTCCTGGCTATCAGGCTACTGATGCCACCAGGAGAATGATGAACCTCATACACCTAGTGGAAAAATCTGGGGAGCCTCTCTGCTTCTCACATTGGATGCAGAGAAGGCATTTGATAGAGTACACTGGGTGTATCTCCATAGAGTTCTAGAAAAATTTGGTCTGACAGGCCCAATCCAGAAAGCATTACTAGCACTGTATTCTTCTCCTTCAGCATATGTCTTCACAGAAGGTATGTTCTCCAAAAATTTCCAAATAACCAACGGGACTATACAGGATTACCCCTTGTCTCCATTGATTTTTGCCCTGGTCATGGAGTCTCTGGCAGAGAAAATCAGGTCACACGAGGAAATTCAGGGCATTCATTTCCAGGGCAAACAACACAAAATGTAATTGTTTGCAGACAATGTCATATTGACAATATCTAACCCAACAATCTCCTTTCCAATAACTCATGAAACACTCCTTCTATTTAGTAAAGTAAGTCAGCGCCTCAAAATCAAATATATTTCAGTGTAGAAATCAACAAACCCACTAAAACTTCTTTGCAACAATATTTGCCATACCCTTGGTCCACAGGGTCTATAAATTACTTGGGGATCAGCCTCACTTCCCCTCTCTCGAACTTATATAGCACTAACTATGTTCCACTCATATCCTCCATTCAACGGGAAATATCCAGAATCCAAAAACATTTCTTATCCTGGGCTGGCCGCCTGGCAGCATATAAAATGCTGTTATCACCTAGAATAACATACTACTTTAGAGCCCTCCTTATCCACATATCTGCCTCTTTCTTTACAATAAAGCAAAGCCAAATAACAAAATTTATATGGGCTGGAGACAGAGCTAGATGCTCTCTCCTAATTCAGCATAAGCAGTAGATCAGTGGAAGAGATGTGCCTGCTTATTTTAAAAGATTACTATACAGCAGCAGTTTTGGACCAATTAAAGGACTGGTTCAAAAACTCAGAAACAAAACCATGGTGTCAACTAGAGCATGCATGGTTTCCCCCCAAATCTCCGATCTTTCTTCTGGTAGCCTACAACCTACCCCATGCAAAGATAACCATAGAACACCCTACAATATTAGCAACACTCCAAGCACGGTCACACTTGAAAAAAACAGAGGTTCATACCTCCGCACATACCGATATCCCTATACCATTAGAATCTCTCAAATCAATAATCCCAAATATTTCCTTGACCAGATGGCTTGACAGGGAAATTTTCCATTTGACAGACATCGCCCAGAACAGCAAAATGTTGCACTTCACTGACATACAGAAAAAAAGTACCGAATTCCCTCTTCAGAACTCTTTACTTATGCCCCCAGATCTTGACCTTTTACCAACATTTAAAAATTACCCACATCTCAATCCCTACAAAGGTTTGGAAGTTTTTACATTGCACAAATCCAAAGAGGAAAGGCATTTCTCCGATATATAATTTACTACAATCTAAGACCACCTTTGTCAAATCCTACCTCCTAATCAAGTGGGAAAAATAATTGTTTTCAGAAACACAGTGGTTATCAGCAATTAGATGCAACCACCAATTTTCACATTGCTCCAACTATGAAGAACTAGCTCAAAAATGAATACTAATATGGTATTATACCCCATGCATAGTTGCAAAATGTGCTCATACCAACTCAAATCTATGCTGGAGGGGTTGTGGTACAATAGACGCACTAAAGCATATGGTCTGGTGCTGTAGACACCTTCGTAGTTTCTGGTGAGGAATATTCAAACTAATCTCAAGAGTCACTGGGGTTATTGCCCATCCCAACATTGAACAAGCTATTTTAAGCTTAAATATGTCAAAATATCCAATTTCTGTTAGATCAATTGTCATGCATATCCTCCTTGCTGCACGCTCAGCGGTAGTACTCAAATGGAAATCTAGTGAAATTCCTAGTAGAAGGAAGTTATATCGAAGGTTAACATCATTTCAGAATATGAAAAAATTCTATCGTACAGAGATGGAAACAAATCTAAATATGAATCGAATTGGTCCACGTGGAAAATTGTTTCACCAAACTCTTAAAATGTTATAGCCATATCTTCTTTTCTTATCTTTCTCCTCTTCATGTATTTGATCTCTATAAGGCTCAAATGTGTTTACATTAAAAGTTTTTGACTTATAAGCCTATATCATTTTACTTTAGTTTTGCTGCTCAAGGACAGAGTCTAAACCGGGTATTATTGTCAGATTAACAACCCCATGTCACGGTACTACTTACAGCGAACCCACAGGTGAGCAGGTGACATGGGATCTCCCAGGGTGTGGAATCTAAGAGCCAGCTGGTGTTCCTCCAGGGGCCCTCTCATGAAGGTTTGGACTTAGCTGCGTGTTGACCCCATGTCACGACCTCCGGGTTCACCCTGCCCGTTAGGGAAGTACCAGAAGACACTGTAGAGGATGGATGGATGAAGCAAGGAAAGCCAGATAGTGAGCCAAGGTCAGGGCGGGCTGCAGGCAACGTAATCAGAACAAGCCGGGTCGGTACAAAGATCAGTTCACGAGAAGTCAGGTAAAGCAGGTTACACAGGGGAGCTTCAGAAACAAACGTTGCTCAAGCAATGATAGCTAGTTAGGAAGGGATTTAAATAGAGAAGCACATGAGGGGCTGGACAGGAAGTAGCAGGAAGGAAACATATATTAGGCAACAGGTGAAGGGCGTTGACACCCATAGCTGGAGAGTGCACAGAGCTAAACACCTGACAATGGACAACAGATGCCAGCCGACCCACTGCAGTAAAGGTAAGACACAGATCAGCTCTGCAGCTGATCTGTGACACCCCAACTCTTTATTACCAACAGATAAATATGTAAATCATACCATTTGTGTATCAATGTACTAATGTCCTTTTTATTCTTTATAAGAAAAAAAAGAAACTAATGCTGCGTACACATGATCAAAATTTTGGTCAGAAAAAGCTCTGATGGTTTTCCCGACGGAATTCCAAGGGGATTTTGCTCAAGCTGTCTTGCATACACACGGTAACACCAAATTCCGACTACCAAGAATGCGGTGACGTACAACATGTACGACGGGGGTATTAAAAGGAAGTTAAATACCCAGTAGCCAATAACTTCCATCTCGTAGTTGAATCTGAGCATGCATGAGTGAGTTTTTGCGCATGTTGGAATTGCATGTACATGATTGGAATTTCCGAATTTTTTTCCATCGGAAAAATTGAGAACCTGCTCTCAATGTTTTGCTGGCAGAAATTCCGATGGAGCATACACATGGTCGCACTTTCCAATGAAAAGCTCTCATCGGTCTTTGCTGGCCGAAATTCTGAGTGTGTACGCGGCATAAGAGAGAATAATCTCTATTGTAAACTGAAGAAGTGTGAGTTCCATCACAAACAGGTTAAATTCCTGGGTTATGTAATTTCCACGGGGGGGGGAAGAGTCAGGAGGGGGGGGCGCAGGAGAGAGTCCAATGGGTGGGTAGGCCAGATAGCTACATGTCTGCAAGAAGGCATAGCCAACCACTGGATCTGGAGTACGCTCTTTCCGGGGAGGAGCCTATACCAGAACGAGGCATCCCCGGGAGAAGAACATATACTGGCGAGGGGGGGGGTAAGGAAAGACATCAAATAAACTTCAGGGGGGGGGGGGGTTGTAGGGAGTCCCGGGTTAAGGTGGGAATGGTCCCATAAGTCCCAAACTCGGGAAAACCTAGGCAAAGTATCATGAATAACAGCGGTAAGGTGCTCCATCCTGCGGATCTGTTCCAGTGTTTGCAATATCTGTGGGAGTGTTGGTGGGGACTGCGACAGCCATCTGATTGGTATGGCCCGTCTTGCTGCCAATAAAATATAGCCTAAGAGTTTCTGAACATTGGCAGGCAGATCAGGAAAGGGTAAGCCTAACAGAAAGTGGATTGGGGTTAGAGGAAGGATGGTGTCGGACAGTTCTTGCAAATATACATGGACCGAGGACCAGAAAGGTTTAATGAGCGAACATTCCCAGAAAATGTGAAAGAGGGATCCAATAGCCTACCGACATCTCCAGCAGAGTGGGGAATCCCGAGGATCGTATTTATGTAGGAGCTGTGGGGTCCTGTACCAAAACATTAGGATTTTATATATTGTCTCTTTCTGTTCTACACAACGAGACGATTTAGAGGCAGTCTCCCAAATCTTCAGCCACTGGGGGGTGGTAATGGACTGGCCAAGAAGCCGAGACCACTTACGCATATAGAGGTGACCTGGGCCAGAGAAAGAGGGAGAGGCCTGTAAATACTTGTAGATCTTAGAGATGAGTCTCGTTTGGTTTGGACCTTGGGAGCAGAGAAGTTCAAAAGGGGTAGGGTTATTCAAGGTTAGGGTTGGGTTTTTGGAGCTAAAGTAATGTCTGATTTGAAGATAGGAATAGAACAAACCCTTGCGGACCTGTAATTTACGTTGAATGTCAGCGAAGGATAGGAGCGAATGTGTAAGTGGATGTACCAAATTACGAAGTTGGAAAACGCCCGCACGCGTCCAAGGGAGCATGCGTGTGTAAGACAGGCTGTCCGGGATGTCAGGGTTGAACAGTACATTTAATAATGGCGAACATGGAGAGGCCAGGTAGAAACGTTGGGCACATTTCTTCCAAATAGAAAGTGTAAAGAGCATGGGGTTAAGAGAAAGGTTCCTAAGTTGATGTATGGAGGTTTCCAGTTCCGCCCAAATCAGCGAGCAGGGGTGGACCGGGGTGGTAATGCTCATTTCAATGTCAGACCATACACTGGATGACATTCTATGGGACCATACTATAACCGGTTTCAGGTGTGTAGCATAATAATATTTAAGGAGGTCTGGGGCTCCCAGTCCCCCCCCTAGCTCTGGGGGTGAGCACTACAGAACTAGCTATCCTGTGGGCCTTATAGCGCCAGATAAAGTTGAGGAAGGACCTCTGAGTCGCTTTGAGTTGGGACATGGGACTGGGGATCGGCAATGTTTCGAATAGGTATAAAAGTTGTGGCATGATGGACATCTTCAGGACATTACTGCGACCCAAGAGGGAAATGGGATACAAGTCCCATTGTCGCAAGAGTCGGTCAATGTCCCGAAAGAGTGGTGGGAAATTAGCATGATACAGGCTGGAGTAGGAAGAGGTAAGATTAACCCCTAGGTATTTGAGGGAGGCCGTACACCAACGGTAAGCGAAATTGCACTGCAAAGAGGCAAGATCTGCGGGGGGAATAAGGATAGGTAGAGCTTCTGTCTTGGTAGTGTTAATTTTATATCCAGAGATCGAGCTAAATTGGTGTAGGAGAGCATGTAGGGAGGGAAGGGAGGTGAGGGGTCTGGTTAAAGTCAGTAGAATATCGTCAGCATATAGAGACAATTTATACTCTGTTTGGCGTAGTTGTACCCCACGGATATCAGGGTGGTTACGGATAGCCGCTGCCAGGGGTTCCAAACAGAGAATAAAGAGCAAGGGGGATAATGGACAGCCCTGCCTAGTGCCATTACTAAGGGAGAAGGATGGCGATAGGTAGGAGGAGAGTTGGACTTGCGAAGAGGGTCTGGAGTACAGTGCCCTCAAGGCGGCGACGAAGGGACCTGCAATGCCAAAGTGAGAGAGCGTGGCAAACATAAATGGCCAGCTGAGTCGATCGAATGCCTTCTGAGCATCAAGGCTCAATATAAGAGCTGGGCGGTTCGTTTTGTTTAGTAAGTCAATCAAATCTATAGTACGTCTAGTATTGTCGCCCGCATGCCTAGCCAGTACAAAACCGACTTGGTCTTTATGGATAAGTTGCGGTAGCAAACGGGACAGTCTGGTTGCCAATATTTTGGTGAAAATTTTGTAATCGGAATTTAACAGCGCGATAGGCCTGTAATTGTCTGGGAGGGAGGGGTCTTTATCTGGTTTCGGGATCACAGATACGTGAGCATGGAGAAACTGGGGGTCAGGAATGGTGCCTTTCAATAAGGAGGAGAATAGGGAAAGGAGGTGTGGACTCAGCAATGGAAGGAAAGTCTTGTAGTAGGAGTAAGGTAGGCCATCAGGGCCAGGAGCTTTTTGGGTGGGAAGATGCTCCACAACCGCAGCTAGTTCCTCAGGGGAGATAGGAGAGTTTAAAGACGGGAGGTGGTCAGGGGAAAGCTGGCGGAGGGGCAATGATTCCACGAAGGAGTTAAACTTCTCCTGGGTGAAAGTGTATTGATCATCAGCAAGTAGACAATTATACAGCTTATGGTAGAAGTTACCAAACGTCTTAGACATTGTAAGAGGGCAGTAGGTGGAGGAACCGTTGGGTTGCTTAAGGGAGTCAGGATAGGCTTGGAAAGGTTGAGGTTTAAGTTTGTTTACTAGTATTCGGTGGGGTTTGTTAGAGTACTCGTAAAACTTCTGTTTTGACCATAGGAGGGATTTGTCTATCTTCTGCATATCAAGTGATCTAAGGAGGTTGCGTAGGTAGACAACAGTCCGAAGCCCTGACACCGTGGGAGAGGAGAACAAACGGTCCTCAGCTTTGCGAAGCTTGAGAAGAGCCGTGGCTCTTTGGTGTATGGCGTCTTTTTTGAGTCGGGAGCTTATGGCAATACAATGCCCCCTGAATACAGGTTTATGCGCCTCCCACAGTGTCGAGGGCTCAGAGACGGAGCCAGTGTTAAGCTCAAAATACTCATTAAGGCATGTGGTCAGTTGAGCTTTAGTCTCAGGGTTACGTAGGAGGGTCTCATTTAGCCGCCAGTGACAGGAGCGGGGGAAGGCCGAGGATAGGGAGAGTTCTAAATGGACAGAGGAATGATCCGACCATGGGACAGGATTAATTTCTGAGGATACTGCAGCTGTCAAGAGGGGTGTGGAGATGAAAAAGTGATCTAATCTAGAGAAGAGTTTGTGGGGGTGGGAGTAGAAAGTATAGTGTTTCTGAGTAGGATGTTTAATTCGCCATATGTCCAATAAACATCGGGCCCTAATAAGTCTGCGGAACGATTTGGAGAGGGCGTCCACATTGGAAGGGGTTTTAGTAGGGAACAAAACATGTCTGTCTTTACCTGGGGACATAACCATATTAAAATCTCCACCAATCACTGTGAAAGGGTGTGCATACTTATCTAACATGACAAAAACAGCATTGAGAAAGCGAACTTGACCAGAATTGGGAGCATATACATTTAGGATCGTGACAGGTTGAGACTGAAACATGCAATCCAGAATAATAAATCTGCCCTGGGGGTCCAGGTAAGAAGATTGAATTCGCAACGGGCAGGAGCGGCCAATCAGGATCGCCACGCCCGCCTTGCTAGATGGATCTGAGGCCAGAAAGGAGGTCGGAAATGCTTTGCTGGCAAATTTAAGGGAACCCCCAGGACGGAAGTGTGTCTCCTGGATCAGTATCACGTCTGCTTTAGAAGCTTTAAACTCTTTCAGAGCCAACCATCTCTTCCGAACAGAGTTTAAACCTTTCACATTACAGGTAAAAAACTTCAACGACATATCAAAGGAGATAGGTGAAAAGCAGAGAGAGAAGCATAGAACAGTCAATGGAAGTTGAGTCCCAGGCAGTAGGGAGGAGAAGGCAAAAAGAGAAGAAGAAACCAGGGGAGAGAAAAAGGGAGAGCCTGACAGTTTGGTAGATAGCGGTGCGACAATAATATCGACATTGACATATATCTAGAAAATTGTGGCAGTCGGTCACCAAGGAAACCAAAGGAGACCGAGGCCTGACAAAAAAGAACTTCCCAGAAGAAACTCGTGTACAGATAGACGGTGTCACAAGGATCTGTGAATCACCGGAAAAAGGCTATAGACAAAAACCAAAAACGTTAAGAAAAAAAAACAACAAAAAGAAGCAGCCTATGGGGAGACTGCATGGGCAGTAGCCACAAAAAAAGAAACAACAAAAATAAAGAAAAACTAAAAATAAAAACGACATCCGTAGAGAAACCCGGAGGAACATAACCTCCAGGAAGCCCGGGTCCGAGCCCGGGACCAAAACAGGGGTCACAAGGACCACCTAGTGTAGGGGGGGGGTGAGGAGCCCATAGGCCACCCCACGCCTTCCATAGCTGGAAAAATTAATTCAGCCACCTATCAAAAGCAAACGTAGCAACATAATGCATAATAACATAACAGACAAAAAGCAATGCACTGAAGTTGCAAACAGTGAGAAAAAATTAAGTATTAAACAATAAACAGTGCACCCCATGGGTGTCAGGGAATAAGTGTGGGGGATCCGCCATGGCATAATAACATAAAACTGCACCATGGAGAATCCAACAAGGCCCCATCTAGGGGGATAGGTAAGCTCAGACTTGTTCTGATGCAGTGTCCCTCAAGTCGGGGGTTTGAAGGAAGGTCTCCGTTGAGGGGTAAGGTTGGATCGAGAAGGCTTTGGTCAAACTGGGGTCCATATCCGGGCAGGAAGTGCGGACGGCCGAGGTGTAGAGGGAAGTGGAGTAGGTTCTTCGTCTGGGAGAGGGGGGAGTCCGGTGTTAGCAGAAAGGTACCTGATAAGATGGCAGAGCACTGCTTCTTGTATCTTTGAGTCCAGGTGGAGGCTAGCACAGTGGGAGAGAGCAGCACGGATTTGTCCAGGGACCTCTGGCAGGTTGCACAACAGATGGGGGGTGAGGGTAGATGCAGCCCCCCTCCACGGCATTCACCAGCACCTCCGCTAGGCAGTTAGGTCGAGTAGGCCCGAGGCCTAAAGATGGCGGCCGGCCTCGTGTGGAAGAGGCTCCGCAGTAGGCCTCAGCACGGCCGGAGCCTGCAGGGACGGTCCAGGTCACCCCCGCCGGTCGCCGCAATCCCCGGTGGCCGCAGAGGGACTTCAGCCTCCTTGCAGGGACCCCGGGATGGCGTGGAGGTCCAGGGAAAGGGTAGGCCCCAAGATGGCGGCGGCGGTCCGGCAGGCGAAAGTAGGCAGCGAGCCCGGATGGGGCTCGATCGGCCGAGAAAAGCCCCAAAAACCTCCCGGGATGGAGCGGGAGGGCTCTAGCACTTAGCGGGGAGAGTCCAGGGCTCTCTCCCCGCTCGGATCGTCCCGATGCTGGCGGATGAAGCGGCGGCTGTGTCGGAGCTCTGGCACAGCACGTCCGCTCCCGTCGACTTCCGGTCACGCCCCTCCTACATTACCTTTTATCCTTGAGATTGATGCTTCTGAGACTGGTATTGGCACTCTTCTGTCTCAACATCCTACATCTGAGAGTGCTATGCATCCTTGTGGCTACTTTTCCAAGAAATTGTCACCTGCGGAGTGCAATTACGAGATTGGTGACAGAGAGCAGTTGGCAATCATTTAAGCCCTGAAAAAATGGAGACATCTCCTCGAAGGTACCACTGTGCCGGTTCTCATTCTTACCGACCTTAAGAATCTCACATTCTTGTCTGAGGCTAAAAGCCTCTCTCCCAGAAGCATGCGATGGGCTCTATTTTTGTCAAGTTTTAATTACATTGTCCCATTCCTACCCGGTACTAAGGGGTAACACTATACACCTCCCATTGACCACATGTCATTTTTACAATTTATATGGATCATTTTTGAGCTGTTCCCAGGCGCCATCATGCATCTCACTATGGACACCAATTTTTTCTCCCTCCTCCCTCGAGTGTGCTGCCTATAGATCCACATCCCCACTGCTCCTGGCAGGGATGGTTCCCAGATTTCTCTACTTTCAGTTTTCAGCATCCTATGACAAATTTTGTAGCTGATATGTAAGTAATTTTGGGGTATTTGATCTCCTCTTTTCCCTTTATCTTTATTTCATTTATTTGAGTAATTTGGAGCATTCCACTCTTTCTTCTGAAGAAGTGGAGCCTCATCCACAAAATGTGTCAAGCTTTTTTTTTATATATCAAATCTTTTTTTATTTTATTTAATTTATATTCAAATTCGCAAATACAACCACAAAATAAATGCATGCAATAATTTCCCATACATATATATTTCTTTTCCCTCCCCCACCCATATCCCTCCACCCCCGCAGACCTCTCCACCTCCTATTCCCCCACCCAATAATATTAGATACAATAAACACCTTTGCTTTGGGTAACCTCCGCCCGTTGACCAAGCAAAATAAAAGCGCTAGCACTAAATAGTGTGCTTCCTAACTGGGAGCTGTGGAATTTAAGCAGCTGTATTAAAAGGCTTTAAATGAATAAAAACCACTGAAAACGTAAAAAAAAAAACATCTACGAGGTAAATTAATGGATCAATTCACCCATAGAAAAAACAGCGCATATTACTCTATAGCAGAAAAATTGTTCTGGTGCAAACTCTTATTCTACGGAAAACATATGTATATACTCCAAAAATTGATCATACAAAATTATTATTGTCCATAATAACTATCCATATGTCCAGTTTATGCTAAATGCTCAAGATAGTTTCAGTGAGAAAAGAACTGAAACAAAGTTATCTATTTCAGTCCATAAGAGGCATAGGAAGCAAAACTGAAACAAAGTTTTCTGTCACAGATCATCACAGATCACAGGGGTATACAATGCAATCCTTCCTTAACGTGATTAGACTTCCAGCAATGCAATGCAGTGTTCCCAAATTTGCTGGGGGGTAATCCCAAGCACGAAGCGACCCCCTTTAGTTTTATTCTTACCGGATCTGCCTGGTTAAGCGAGCATTCAAATATCACTCCTCATCGGCTGGATCTCATCCGCTTCATGAGCACCAGGTAATTCGAGATCTCGGAAAAAAGCAATTGCGGAAAACACACATAGCGTAATACTGTCTCGTAAAAACACAATTTATTTAAATGAAAAATATTGCACTCACAAAAAACAATCCTCTCAAAACATTGGTTCACTCTACATGCATAGTTCTTTACGATAGTCTGGTGCAGGGAGATATATTAACATCAGCCGCTACAGATTGTCGCCATATAATAGCTCACGGTTTTAGCTGTGCGTCTTTTCCTCCCTCCTGTCAGTTACTCTATGCTGCTAACGTGTACTACCACCCTGACGCGTTTCGTCGTATTGACATCATCTGAGGGTGGAGGCAATCAGTCCTGACCCCTTATTTATATGTATGCTATTAACCCTTCATAGACGCATATAAATGTTTAGTGATTTATCCACTTTTATTCTATACGCGGCTCTCTTTGCAGACTACCTACCACAGGCTTTTACAAATACTTCTAAAAATCTGCACTTAATTTATCAGAGGAATTAAAAAAATCAGAAAAATTAAAAAAATATAATTAAATTAGAAAAATCTTAAAAATCTTATTCCCATCACACACTACACCGATGGGAGAATGTCGGATCAATAATAATATGCTATCATTCTCAATATCCATAATATCCGGCGAATATATCATAATACTTTTCATTCATTTGCCAGAAGGAATCTCAATCCTGCTAATCCAAGTACTCCGAGTTTGGACAGTCATTTTCATTGCAAAGAGTATTAATAAAGAAGACGGGTCCAAAACACTTCATGACCTGTCTCTTATTTCTCACTGCTCGTAGGCTCAGGGGACAACCTCCGTTAGAACTAGCACATGTTCTCACACTTCTCTTACAGTCATAGCCGCGGCGTCCACCCGATCGCTCCCATTGAGCACATCGCTGTCTCAATGAATGGACCATACACTTCCCGATCACCGTCATGCGACGGGGGTCTTTAATAACTATCTTTGGCTGCTTTGAGTACCGCTATTCTCAATCTACCTTACATGCGATATTGTGAATTCTACACTGTGCCAACTTAAACTCTTTGATTGTTTAAACAGCCCATTATTAAGTATGAGTAAAAGAGCTAATATAGTGGTTATATATAACCTCGAGTTATGTTGAATATTCAGCTGACTAAGCAACTGAACCTTCCAAAACTTAAATTTAAGCATGCTGATTCCTCTCATATATAGGCCAGATACTAAAATTAAGACTAAAATTGCAATTAAAAATAAAAATAAAAAATAGAACGAAGTTACTGCCCATCTCTGCTCATTAACTCTTAATGGTAAGGAAACCGCATAACAGAGGGCAATTGCATCAAGAAAACACAACCTTATGTGTTTATGTGTTCATATTATACTCAGCATAAATGTATAATTCTACCTATATTTGCACCACCGTAACTGGATCTCTATTTCATATATGAATATCTGTAAAACTATTCCTTCTCGCCCTCCTATTTTAGTCTAGCCTGCCTATATAATGACAACCTACATAGAATATATGCCTCCCACTTGTTGACTGCGTATATATAGAATATAACTGATCCCCTCACTCCACATACGACAACAATTTTCTTAAAACAATATACATTTACCACTTATAAACTCCATTTATAGTGATCCGCCACAATAATTCCATAATCTTACTCAAAAATAACCAATAAACCCAATATTACCACTAAAGACTGTGATTAATAAAAAGTAAAAAGTAACTCTTGGAGTAATCTGGATACTGAAACCCCCAATAAGATCATCCTAAAAATCACTAATGAAACAGTTTACGTCTAATTCGACGTTTAACCCATTGGGGGTCAGAGTGTTCATCCGATATATCCATTGGGATTCTTTTTTGGAAATTTCCTGGACCATGTTCGATCCCCGCCAATTGGGGTGCACTCTGTCCACTCCCCAAAATTTTAATAAAGATGGATCTCTATTGTGATGTTTCTTGAAGTGGAGGGATACGCTATGATCACTAAATCCGATTTCTATGTTATACATGTGTTCGGATATGCGCTTCCTCAAGGTCCTTTTTGTTCTTCCCACATACATGAGCCCGCATGGGCACTGTAACACGTATACCACATGCGTAGAGCTACATGTGATAAATTCTTTTATTTCCATTTTCCTATTGTTACCTGTGGATATAAACTCCATTAAACCTCTAATTGGGTTGTTTTGTTTCATACAGGGTTGGCACCTTCTACATGAAAAAAATCCATCCCTATCCCAAAAGGTTTCCAATTTTTTGGGGGGGTTCAATACTTTCTTTACTACTTGATCTCCAAAGTTCGGGGCTTTTCTGTATATAAATGAAGGGCGAGGTGGAAGGACCTGTCCCAGCACTTTATCTAGACATAATACATGCCAGTGGCGATTTAGTATTGTTTCCACTTCTTTATACTGAGCATGAAAGTCTGAAATGAATCCCCATTCTTGATTAGGGGCATTTTCCTGCAATTTATTTTCCAGACATTCATCTCGGGGAATTTTTGCTATTTCCGATACTGTTTTATTCAAAGCTACTTCATTATACCCTTTTTCTATAAATCGTTTCTTAATAATGTCTGATTGTGGGTAAAAGTCACTATCTAAGGTACAATTTCGCCGTATACGCATAATTTGGCCTTTCGGGATATTTTTTAGCCACAATGGATGATGTCCACTTTTTATAGGTAAATAACTATTCCTATCCGTGGGCTTAAAATATGCTTTGGTGATCAGACACGTTCCTTGTTTGATTATATCCACATCAAGGTAATGTATTTTTTCTTTGCTATGTTCATATTCTAAGCAGATGTTGTTCTTATTGCTGTTTAATTGAGTCATGAATTTTAGATACACATTACAGTCAACAACATATCAAAAATATAAGTAAATACAAAGTTAAACAGTCTACTCCTTCCTTTCTCCCTCCCACCTCCCCTCCCCATTCTCACTCTCTCCTTCATCCATAAGACCCCTTTCACACTGGGGCGTTTTTCAGGCATTTTTCATGCGCTTTAGCGTTAAAAAATACGCCTGAAAGAAGCTGCAGCTGCAATCCCAATGTAAAAGCCTGAGTGCTTTCACACCGAGATCCCTTTCATACTGGGGCGTTTTTCAGGCGCTTCAGCGTTAAAAAATACGCCTGAAAGAAGCTGCAACTGCAATCCCAATGTAAACGCCCGAGTGCTTTCACACCAAGGCGCTGCGCTGGCAGGGCGTCAAAAAAAAGTCCTGCAAGCAGCTTCTTTGCAGCGCTTTTGGAGCGGTGAATAAAGCGCCCCTTCCCATTGAAATCAATGGGAAGCGCCTGTAAAACGCCAGAAAAACGCCTGAAAAACGCTATTGGCAGCAGCGTTTTGTGGGCACTTTTAACCCTTTATTTGGCCACTAGCAGGGGTTAAAAGCGCCCCAATAACGCTCGAAAAACGCTGGTAAAGCGCTGCTAGTTTAAGCGTCGCTTTACGAGCGTTTTTCGGGCGCTGACATTGTGAAAGGGTTCTTAAAGCACTTGGGCTTTCACATTGGGACTGCAGATGAGGCTTCTTTCAAGCGCTTTACATGCGCTTTTTTTTAACGCTAAAGCGCCTGAAAAACGCCTGAAAAACGCCCCAGTGTGAAAGGGGTCACATCCCTTTCACTCTTACTCACTACTCACACCACTTCCCCAAATTTTAACAAACTTCCCATAACTACCTCTTTTCCTATATATGTATTCCTCCTTTTTTATAGTATCTTTAACTATTTCCATCCATTCCTTTACTATGGGTGCTTCCATCCTCTGCCATTTATACGCAATTAATTTTATCCCTTGAAAAAGGCATCTGATTACAGCTATATGGATATCCCCCAGGACCTCCTCCTCTTCTATCAATCCCATTATACAGATTTTAGCTTCTACTTCTAGTGATAACCCAAACACTTGATTTATTTTTCCTATTACTCCTTCCCAATATCTATATAATCTTGGGCATCGCCATATCATATGTATCAAGTCCCCTCTTCGATCTCCACATCTTGGACATTCTGCGTCTTGCCTACTCCCAAACTTAAACAACTTAAGAGGGGTATAATATACCCTGTGTATTAAATACATTTGAGATATAATATGTGATGGAGATAATGAAACTTTCGCTCCCAGCGCCAAAACCCTCTCCCACTGTTCAACCGATATTGGGCCCACGTCTCTCTCCCATTTTACCCTTTTTTTTTCCTCTATTACCCCTTCTTGTTCTATTCTCTTTAAATACGCATAGATATCTGAGATAACTCCTTTCGATGTATTACTATTTATAATTCTCCTGAGTAAAGGCATCTTACTCCACTCCACAATCCTTCCTCTAAATTGTACCTCCAACGCATGTTTAATTTGTATATAATTGAAGAAGGTATGGGCAGGTAACCCATATTCATCCCTTAATTCCTGAAATGTTTTCAACCTCCCATCCCTATACAGTTGCGCTAAGAAGTGGACGCCCCTCCGATCCCATTCTACTAATCTCCCCATTTTTTGAATTTCCACTACATTTTTATTTTTCCACATTTTACCATCAGTTGAACTGTAGGGCATCTGGTCCTAAATGAGTCGGCCTCCACCGCTTCCACAACCGTATCATGCGGGGTGTCCCTCCACAGGGGGCAGCCTCCCTTCCCCTCTGCTACTGCTAGATTACCTCCTTTCATATACTGTAATTGGGCAGCCAAAAAATAATATCTCATATTGGGTAGTGCCAACCCTCCCAGTTCCCTTGGTCTCTGTAATACTTGTAAACTAATTCTTACCACAGCATTCTTCCATATTACTTCTCTAAACAAACTTTCCATTTTTTTAAACCAATATTTTGGAATCCAAACTGGTGAATTTTGTATGACATACAATAGTTGAGGCATCCACACCATCTTAATTAAATTACACCTTCCGGCTACTGACAGGGGGAGGTTCTTCCATACTCTAATTTTCCGCTTTAATTTTGACATAAGTGGGACTAAATTCCCTGCTATATACTGCCTCGGATCTGACGTCATGTTCACTCCCAAGTACTTCATTTGCTTAACTATTTTAATTTGGGATACCTGTCCTGGCAATGGAGTATCCAGGGGATCCACTGGAAGGAGGACTGATTTTTCCCAGTTGATTTCAAGTCCAGAGAAATATCCAAATTCTTTTATCAATATCATTGCCGCCACCAATGAGGGCCCCGTATCCCCCAAAAACAGCAGCAAGTCGTCTGCATACATAGCGACCTTTTCCTCTTCATTCCCCCTTTTAAACCCCTGGATATCCTGCGCCTCTCTCAAGGCTATGGCCAGAGGCTCCACCGAGAGGGCGAAAAGCAGGGGTGACAAAGGGCACCCCTGTCTTGTCCCCCTCTCCAAGTGGAACCCCTCTGAGCATTCCCCATTTATCCTCACTTTCGCCCTTGGTCCTGTATACAGCACTCTTATCCATTGCATAAATCTCGGCCCAAATTGAAATTCCGCTAACACCTTCCTCAAATAATGCCATTCCACACTATCGAAGGCTTTCGTCGCATCTAGGGACATGACTGCTCTTCTCCCTTTATTTTCTGAAGGAATCTGAATATTTAAATAGGCACGTCTCACATTCATATTTGTGGACCGCCCTGGGATAAACCCAGTTTGGTCCCGATGTACTAATTTTGTAATTATGTTTTTTACCCTTGTTGCAAGTACTTTTGCCAGAATCTTAACATCTGAACACAGTAACGATATAGGTCTATAAGATGCGGTCTCCAATTGGTTTTTCCCTTCTTTTGCCAAGACCACCACTGTGGCCTCCATCATTGATAGCGGCAACTGCCCCACTTCAAAGGCCCCATTGAACACCTGTAGGAGGGCAGGTAAAAGTATATCTCCAAATTTTTTGTAAATCTCTATCGGCAGTCCATCCGGACCTGGGGCTTTCTGATTTATCATTTCTGCTGTTACTTTTTGCAACTCCTCCAGAGTCAATGGAGCCTCCAAGCCCTCCCTATCTTCCTCCGATAAACTAGGTAATGTTATTTTTCCGAAAAATTCCTGCATCTCCCCTTCTACATTGGGATTTGAAACTTTATATAATTCCTCGTAATATTTTCTAAACTCTTCCACTATCTCAGGTGTTGACTTCCTTATACCTCCCTCCCTGTCCAAGATCGCCGGTATTATTGGGGATGAACTATTTGATTTAGCGATTAATGATAAAACCCTCCCCACTTGTTCCCCTTCACCAAAGAGGGTCTGTTTCTGGAACTGCCTTTTCTTCTCCTCTTTCTCCCATATAAATCTTTTATAATCTACCTGATTCTCCTCCCATTCCCTATAACTCTCTTCTGAAGGGGCCCTTAAATACCTTTCTTCTGACCTCCTTACCTTCTCTTTGCTTCGATTTCCTTAACTGTCCCATTTTTCTTAATCTGAGATATCTTTTTTATTAATTCCCCCCTTAGGAAGGCTTTCAGGGCGTCCCACATTATTCCCAAGGACATAGATCCTACGTTTATACTCAAGAATTCTTTTAAATTTGCTTTTACCCCCTCCGTGTTATCCATTAATTCTAACCAGAATGGATTTATTTTCCATTCCCTTCTACTGCATCCTCTCCCTATTGTCATTGAGAGCGTCACAGGTGAATGGTCTGAGATTCCCCTTGGTTCGTACTCCACCTTCTCCACCATCCCCAGCGCCTCTTCATTACATAGCACCATATCGATCCTGGACAAGGTGGAGTACGTCCTGGAATGGCAAGAATACTGTTTCCTTAAGGGGTTTCACCTCCTCCATATGTCCACAAAACCTGTTTATTCACAGAATTGGAATAGCAACCCATTAGGTCCCTCCCTATTACCTGCCTTCTGTGGGAACCTGTCTATTTTTTGGTCCATTATCATGTTAAAGTCCCCTGCTATTATAACCGGGATTCCAGGCTTATCAATTATAAACTTCAGCAGTTCATTTAATATTTCTGCATTAAATGGCGGTGGGATATACACACTTGCAATCACACATACTTTATCTTCTATACCACAAAAAAGAAACACATATCTCCCTTTATCATCTATGATGCTCTGCCTGCAGGATAAACCCGACCCAGGATCTATCAGAACACTTGCTCCCCTTGAATAAGAGGTGTACGTAGAATGATATTGTATCCTATACTTCCTGTGTCTTAACACACTGATTGTATCTCGATCCAGGTGGGTCTCCTGCAAACAGAGCATCCCATAGTTACCCATATTTCCCATGGAAAATACCGCACGCCTCTTCAGCTGTTCCTTCACCCCCCGCACGTTCCAAGAACAAATTTTTACCCTTTTAGTGAAATTTCCTACTTCACTACTTACTCCCATACTTAAACCCAATATCGCAAAATCAAACTTCTATTCTCCATTCTGTGTACTTTCTCTGTGTTTTAACACGTGATCTCCCCCCTACTATTTTCCAGTGCTCCCTAGTTAGATCACACTCACGTTTTATTTCTAGAATTTGCTATAATCCATACACACATTTTTAACACATTTTATAAAAGTTTGACAATTTATTGCCTTGTGCCTCACTCAATTTCATTTTCTTGTAACCTTTTCACTAACCACCATATTTATTGCTATTCCACACATCAACTCTGTGCTTAAAACGGAAAATTTATGTCAAATACTTACCGTAATTTTCCTTTCCTGATGGACTCCATGGCAGCCTACGTGTGGGTTTAGTCCCGCCTCCATTACCCTATAGGACGATACTCCCATAAATCTTTGCTCCCTGCCAGAGGCCGTGTTCGGTAACTATCCTACTCCAGCCATTTGGGAGGGAACTCCTGCTGCCATGGAGTCCATCAGGAAAGGAAAATTACGGTAAGTATTTGACATAAATTTTCCGTTTTCCTGACAGACTCCATGGCAGCCTACGTGTGGGAAATAACTCGCCAAAACACACCCGGGTGGGCAAAAAGGCTGCTTAACAAAGATTTATTTGACACCTTCAACCGACAAAACTTTGACTCCAAAGTCAACTGAGGATAGAGCCGCCGGCTCAACACAATAATGAGACATAAAGGTGTGAATTGAAGACCACGAGGCCGCCCTGCAAATCGCATCAGGAGCCACGTGGCGAGAGGCCGCCCACGAGATAGAAAGACTTCTGGTCGTATACGCCGACACCGCCTGAGGAGGAGCCAAGCCCCTTACTCTGTATGCCTACTGGATCGCTTGAACTATCCATGCCGCAATTGACCTGACTGATGCTCTAGTGCCCTTGTTCTTCCAACAGAACAGAACGAACAGGAAGTCCGACTGCCGGAACGGAGCTGTAGCTCCCAAATAGAGCTTTAATGAGCGTCCAACATCAAGAGGACGAATTTCCGAGGAATTCGAGGATCTGAATAAGGGTAGAGAGATTTCTTGATTTTCATGAAAAACCGAAGTGACCTTAGGGTTTGACCCCAACTTTGGAACTGGGAACACTCTGTCCGGAAAAAGGTTAGAAAAGGCTCCTTGACTCCTAGAGCTTGAATCTCTGATACTCGTTTCGCCGAGGTGGCCGCCACCAGGAATGCAGTTTTCAAGGTGAGTTCTCTGATGGAAAGAGCCTTACTGAGAAGAGAAAAGAAGCCCAGCACTAGAGGCAGATCCCATTTAGGGAATCAGGGCTTTCTCTGGGGCCTCAATCTTTCTGCGCCTTTGAAGAACTGCTGGATAAGGGCATGTAATGCGGAAATAGCCGAGACTTGAACCCGAAGGGAGCTAACTGATAAGGGTAAGCCAAAGCCTGATTGCAGGAAACCCAAAAACGTCTTGAACTGTGGGTAAAACGTAGGAACTGGTTCTGGAGGACACATAAGATAAAAATTTGGTCCAGATCCGTTCATACATCTTATTAGTACTTCTTCTCCTTGCACTTAAGAGGGTGGAAAAGGCTTCCTAAGGACACCCCAGTGCTTCCAACCTTCCCCTCTCAAGAACCAGACCCTCAACTGAAGGTGAGCCGGACATGGATGGAGAATCGACCCCTGGGAGAGCAGGTCCCCTCCGGATGGAAGAGGAACTGGGTCCCGAAAGCTTAGGAGGGATAGGAGAGGAAACCAAGGCCTGTTGGGCCAATGCGGAATTATTGCCAACACCTCCACTTCTTCCCATCTGAGTCTCTTCAGGAACTGAAAGATAATTGGAATTGGAGGGAAGGCGTATGCCTTGTGGAACCACCACTGCTCTGTTAGGGCATTTATCCTGTAGGCCTGCTGATCCTTGAACCTTGAATAAAACCTTGTTAGCTTTCTGTTGAAACAGGAGGCGAAGAGATCCACTTCTGGAGACATCCCCAGGGATAGAACCCACTGAAACACATCTTCGTGAAGGGTCCGCTCATTGTTGTCCAAGTGGACTCCTGATAGAAAGTCCGCTTGGACACTGAGAACTCCAGGCACATAAGCTGCTGTTAGGTTGGCCAGATTCCTCTGGGCCCAACGCATTATTGGATCCACTTCCCTCAGCAGAGACCGACTTCTGGTGCCCCCTTTCTTCCTTACGTATGCGACCGCAGTCATATTGTCCAGCCTGAGGACTACGGATGCACCCATTATCAGATGCGGAAATGCCAACAGCGCTAGGAAGGCTGCTCAAAGTTCTAACACATTTGACACTATTCCCCGAGAGGGAAAGACCCCAAATGCCCTGAGCCACTTCCGATAGACAATGTGCCCCCCAGCCCTTATTGCTGGCATCCGACGTTACTGAGATCCATTTGATTGGAAAAAGAGAGTGGCAATTCAATAGATTCTCCCGACGAAGCCACCAGAGGAGGGAACCTCTCATGGTCTGAGTAATTTCGCTGGACTGGACCTTTTCTCCCGACCATTGGCGAAGAAAACCCATTTGAAAGGGACGCATCCACCACTGTGCCCCCTTCACCATCAGTATAGTAGACACCATGGTGCCTATGATCTTTAGGCAATGAAGAGCACTGAGAAGAGACGAAGAGAGCGAGGTGGATCCTGTCCCGTACTACTGCAATCTTCGCCTCGGGCAGAGAGATGGTACCTTTTGCCGTATTGAACAGGGCGCCGAGGAACACGAGAGACTGTGTAGGAACTAACTGGCTCTTCTCTAAATTCAGGAGCCACCCGAGTTCCTTGAGGGTTGCAATGACTTGATCCCTGTGTTTCAAGAGACAATCCTTGTCCTGAGCAAGAAGAAGCAAATCGTCCAGATAATGATGAATCCGGATTTTCCTGACTCTCAACAAGGCTACAACTGCTAGAAGGACCCTCGAGAATGTGCGAGGAGAGGTTGACAGACCAAAAGGAAGGCAGGTAAACTGTAAATGAACCTGGCCAATGGAGAAACAAATAAACTGTTGGAACTCTGTGGCCACTGGGACGTGAAAATAGGCGTCTTTGAGGTCTATTGAGACAAGCCAGTCTCCTGGCTGCCCTGAATGTTGAACCGTGGACAGCGTTTCCATTTTGAATTTCTTATGAAGCGATTTAGACGCGTCAAGTCTATTACAGGTCTCCACGTACCGTTCTTTTTCTGGACCAGGAAAAGAGGGGAGTACATTCCCAAGCCGCGTTGATCGTCTGGAACAGGAATAGCGGTGCCTTGATCCAACAAAGATTTTATGTAGGTTAGAAGAATTTGTCTTTTTTTTCTTCCAACTCTGGAAAGGATGTGGGAACACACTTGAGTTTGGGGACACTGCTGAACGACCACGTGTGCCCGGAGGAAACCGTCTTGACGGTCCAAAAGTCCTGGATCAAGGCCGCCCAGACGTGCTGAAAGCGGAACAAACAAGCTCCTACCCGGACCACCTGGACGGGCACGATCTCAAAAGGACTTAGTAGGCTCCTTTTCCCCATCGAACTGCCCTTTGCAAATTTTTTGAGAGATGTCTGTCTGGACCTCCAAGATCTGTAAAATTCCCGTCCAGGCCTGTAAGTGCGTGCCTCCCTGGCACGATCTTGACCCTGCTTTCCTGGGAACAATCTCCTTTGATTCTGCAGGTGCCTATCCTGGGGGAGAAATCCCGACCTACCCCCAGTGGCTCAAGTCATAGCACTATCCAGCTTATTGCTGAAAAGGGAAGAACCATCAAAGGGAATACGGCACCAAACCTGCTTAGAAGCAGGATCGGCTAGCCAAGGACAGAGCCACAGGGCACGCCTGGCAATTACAGAAGAGAGCATAACTCGAGCCACCAGTCGGATAATATCGATCGAGGCCTCTCCTAAGAAGGCTGAAGCTAGTCTTAGTTCTTGAATGGGAGAACTCTTGGCCAGATCTTCAGAAACATTCCTGAGCGTTTCATCAACACTATTGGACCAAACTTCCATCGCTCTAGACAGAGCCGCTAAGGCCAGGGTCGGCTTACAGGCCATGCCAGCCGTAAGATAGATCCTCTTCAGGTCAGAATCAAATCTCCTATCCAGAGTGTCCTTACCTTAGAAGGGAAAAGTCTCTGAATTTTAGATAGAAGAGAATTCTTTTTCTCTACCTTACTCCAATCATCCGAGATCACTTCTCCCAACTCTGAGAGGAAAGGGAAGCTAATACGCTCCTTCTTTAACTGCTTAAAAAAACTCTTGTTTCGCCGGGGCCACTACCGGCTCCTCCCAGTTCAGTGTTTCCTTGATAGCTTTGACCAAGGGAGGGAGCAGGGCAAAGTCAAAGCCCGAACCAGACTCTTCCTCCTCAGATTCACTCTCTGAGAGGACAGCAGACGGATGGCTAGGCAACGAGGAATCCCATGTGTCCTAGGCCTGAGCATCCCTCCCCGGAGACCTTGGAGACTCTAAGGGAGACAACTGGGGGGCTTCAAATTTCTTTAGACTGTCCTTGACCAATCTTTCCACCATAGACCTCAGCTGTTGGTCAGAGTCACTCCTTTCACCTGTCGCTTTAACATAACAGGCATCACAAAGGGACTTGTCAGCAGGAACCTGCGTCCTGCATCCCCAGCATAAACCTTCAGCTGCGTTACCTGGGCAGGCTGTTGAAGGGCGGGAAGATTCCCGGCTATGGAGACTGGATCTCGCAGGAGAATCATGTCGTCTGGATCTGGAAGAGGAATGCCGGCGGTGGGATTTAGACGAATCACTTCCTCGGTGAGAACTCCGTCGCTGAGTAGACCTAGAAGGGCTGAAAAAGGAAAAAACCCCCAGCAGTGTTAGTGGAACATTCCCTAATGTTCCACTGTCGCCCATCCCCCCCCCCGGCAGGTAACCCAAAAGAACAAGTACCTTCTCCGAGAGGGCTGGCCACTAGCAGGCGGTGAGGTATCCAAAGGATCCATCAGGGCTGGAGATAAAACAGCCTTAATTAAACACAGAAAACAGCTGAGGAGTCAGAGATAAACTGACCTTAACAGAGACACATACCTAATGCTGAAAAACCAGGGCTCAGGAATGGCACTGCAGGCTTTACAAGTATCCCAGAATCACTGCAAGTTGTTTTCTGTTTTTAAAACTGCCGCCTTAATGACGTTACGAATTTCGTCATAAAAATGCTAGTGCGCATGCGCGAAGCCCACAACGCGCATGCGCGAACCAAGCCTCGTCCTCGCGCCGGTCTCGCGCATGCGCAGAACGACCGAGCGGCGAACGAGGAAGTAACTGGGCGGCTGGAACGCAAGGAAACCAGCCGCCCAGCAAGCCAGATACAGCGCTGTGCGGTGTATGGGGAAAGAAAAGACACTGCAAAACAGCAAAGAAACACACCTAACTGACACAGAAAGGCTGCCATGGAAAAAACAAACAGCTCACCACTCCTGTAGACGGACACCAGCCGAGGTAGGTCCCCACACATGCCGGACTTCTGGGAGGAGGGGGGGGGCGAAAGTCACCTGCTAGTAGCTAGGCTCACGACTAATCACGCGGCTTCACCTGTCAGTGACCAGGCATACACCTCTTCAGCGCCTCTTCCATATGCCCCTTTTCCATACTCCGCTAGTAGCTAGAGCTTATTGGAAATATGCGACTCCAAGTCGCTCGGCCGGTCCGTATCGCAGAAAAAAATGCAAGTCTTCAGGGTAAAAAGACACATGTTAGGTCCTATGGAGGAGGACAAAAAAAGAACACGGCCTCTGGCAGGGAGCAAAGATTTATGGGAGTATCGTCCTATAGGGTAATGGAGGCGGGACTAAACCCACACGTAGGCTGCCATGGAGTCTGTCAGGAAATATTTTTTGTGCGAGTGACAATCCTTTACCATGCCTTCCTATACCCTTTCTTAACCTTTCAACCTCCTTTCTCACACTATCATTCATCCATTTAAACTCACCATCCCCTTTCTCTTTCCCTTTCCCCTCCCCACCCACCCCATACCCCACTTGGGGCCCTTCTATGGGGCTTCCAAAATGACAGTTTTTGCCTCCCAGAGTAATATATCCTTCCCGCCTACCCACCCTCCCAACCCACTCCTATTACTCTTATTTCTAAGACAAAAAATATCCCCTATTGCAGCCGAGAGTAAAAAAAAAAAAAAAAGGGGGAAGGAGACAAAAAGAGCAAAGTGGGAGCATTTCCCTTTAGTCCAAATCACGATCCGGAAATAGTGTCCATTTTCTTTCTGTTTTCATTTTTATATTATTCCCCTCTGTTGAAACTGACACTCATTTTTCTCCAGCCACAATTTAACTTCTTCTGGACTATTAAAGAATACAATTTCCCCCAATGCTGATACTCTCAACTTTGCCGGATAAAGTAGTGCATAGTTCACTTTGAGACTTTGCAATTTCCTTTTGCACTCTATAAATTTAGCTCTCTGTCTTTGCAGCTCGGGGGAAAAATCCGGATACAATGAAATCTTTATCCCATTATATTCAAGATTACTCAGTTCTCTTGCTCTTTGAAGGATAGCAATTTTATCTCTGTAGGACAGTAGTTGGATGATTATAGATCTGGGCTGGCTTCTTCCTGCCACCGTCCTAAACGGAATTCTATACGCCCTTTCAATTGCAAAGAATCTTGATAGCTTCTCGCTCCCTACTTTATCCTTTATCCATGTTTCCATAAATTCGATAAGACTATTGCCTTCACTTTTCTCCGGGAGACCTAAGACTCTGATATTTTTTCTGCGTATAATATTTTCCATATTGTCAATTTTATCCATACACTCATTTAAATGGCCGTTCATCACTTGCATCTCCTGTTTCAACGGAAACAAATCATCCTCCACCTGGCTGACTCTCCCCTCCAGGTCTGTAATGCGAACCGCAGCTTTCTGTACTTCATTTTTTAAATTTAACACATCTTCTCTTATCTGTTTTAATTGATCTGATACCTCATCCAGTGATAATTTACATGTATTAACCGCAGATAAAATTTCTTTTAAAGATGGTTCTCTTCCTTTTACCAAAATTCCTCCTTCCACACCCATCTCAATGTCCTGTCCAATACCGTTCTCTATGGAGGGATTACTCACGGACTCCTGTGCTTCCAATATTCCACCTGTTACATCTATGGTGTCTAGTTGGGCTGCTGTATTTGCTGTTTTATTTAAACTTATTGGCAATGTTTCTGTCACCAAGCCCTGGCTCTTCCTTCCCGCCGTTTGCACTGCCATTGTAATCTGCTGCCGCCCCTCTCCCATTTGCACATTCTTTTTAGGTGTTTGGTTTGGAGTCTGATTAGGTGTGTGAGCATATCGCTCGAGTTTAGAAGCTGCGGCTGCAGCAGCAGCGCCTGTCGGCCCAGATGAGTGACCAGCCTTATCCTTAGAACTGCACAATACTTGTGTCCCATTGTGTGTGGCCGCCTCCTCTGCCCCCCTTTTCGTGGTCATACCTTATGGTCTGATGTCTCTTCCACCGGGGGGGGGGGGGGGTAGCGCTCTATCCCACCCTCCGCCTTTATTCCCTCTCTCACCGGGATTTTCTGCGTGGGGATCGGTAGTTCTCTGTGGGAGAGCTGACTACGGCGGCCTCCACACTCCTCCGCTGTTGCGCCCTCCGCTGACCTGCCGCTCCGCTACGTTGCGGCATCACGGCGTCTCAGCGTCCCGGCGTCTCATCATCTCAGCGTCCCGGCTTCTCCTTCCCTCCTCCTCCTCCACACTACCTCGGCTGCATCAGCTGCTGGAGCGGGCGGTAGGTCTGAGCCCGCCGCAACCTCTCACCCTGACATCCGGTCACGCCCCGCGTCAAGCTTTTAAATGCATTTTTTTTTATCCAATGATGTGTTTACATCTTAATCCTTTACATGAATTTCATGTACTATGTGCAATAATGAATTTATTTTATTATTGTGAATTATATGCATATCAGCTTGTCATATCTGTAATGTACCATGTCTTATGTGTAATTTTAAACCTGTATTATTGTGCATTAATTTATTATTGTGTATCACACATCTCATTCAAAGCCCCCCCCCCCCCCCCTTTCCTTATTATATGAATGGCTTCTAAGATCTGGAGTGTTAAAATATAATGTCCAAATTATTTGTGGCAACTGACATTCTTCTTCATGAGATTTCAGGGTAGCTGTGTAAGACTCCTAAGATTCTTCATATACAGTGCCTTGAAAAAGTATCCATACCCTTTGATATTTTCCACAATTTGTCATGTTGCATCCAAAATGTTATGTATATTTTATTGGGATTTTATGTGATAGACCAACAAAAAGTGGCACATAATTGTGAAGTGGAAGGAAAATGATAAATGGTTTTCACATTTTTTTTTACAAATAAATATCTGAAAGTGGGATGTGCATTTGCATTCAGCCCTCTTTACTCTGGTACCCTAACTAAAATTTTGTATGCCTTCAGAAGTCACCTCATTAGTAAATGTATCCACCTGTGTGTAATTTAATCTCAGTATAAATACAGCTGTTCTGTGAAGCCCTCAGAGATTTGTTAGATAACCTTAGTAAACTTACAGCATCACGAAAGTCAAGAAACACACCACACAGGTTAGGGATAACGTTGTGGAGAAGTTTAAAGCAAGATTAGGTTATAAAAAAATATCCAAAGCTTTGAGCATCTCAGGGAACACTGTTCAATCCATCATCCAAAAATGGAATCAGTATAGCACAACTGCAAACCTGCCAAGACATGGCCATCCACCTAAACTGACAGGCTGGGCAAGGAGAGCATTGATCAGAGAAGCAGCCAAGAGGCCCTTGGTAACTCTGGAGGAGCTGCAGAGATCCACAGCTCACGTGGGAGAATCTGTACACAGAACTAATATTAGTCATGCACTTCACACATCTGGCCTTTATGGAAGAGTGGCAAGAAGAAAGCCATTGTTGAAAGAAAGCTGTAAGAAGTCCCAATTGCAGTTTGTGAGAAGCCATGTGGGGGACACAGCAAACATGTGGAAGAAGGTGCTCTGGTTAGATGAGACAAAAATGTAGCTTTTTGGCCTAAAAGCAAAACACTATGTGTGCCGCAAACTAACACTGCACATCATCCTGAACACACCATCCCCACTGTGAAACATGGTGGTGGCAGCATTATGTTATGGGGATGCTTTCCTTCAGCAGGAAGAGGGAAACTGGTCAAAGTTGATGGGAAGATGAATGGAGCCAAATACAGGGCGATCTTGGAGAACAACCTGTTAAAGTCTGCAAAAGACTTGAGACTGGGGTGGAGGCTCACCTTCCAGCAGGACAACGACCCTAAACATACAGCTAGAGGTACAATGGAAGGGTTTAGATCAAAGTATATTCATGTGCATGGAATGGCCCAGTCAAAGTTCAGACCTAAATCCAACTCAGAATCTGTGGCAAGACTTGAAAATTGCTGTACACAGATAGTAACCATCCAATCTGACACAGCTTGAGCTATTTTGAAAGGAAGAATGGGCAAAAATGTCACTCTCTAGATGTGCAAAGCTGGTAGAGACATACCCAAAAAGACTTGCAGCTGTAATTGCAGCAAAAGGTGGTTCTACAAAGTATTGACTGCTGAATACAAATGCGCGCCACACTGTTCAGATATTTGTATATGTGTAAAAAACGTTGAAGACCATTTATCATGTTCCTTCCACTTCACAATTATGTGCCACTTTGTGTTGGTCTATCACATAAAATCCCAATAAAATACATAGAATTTTTTCTTGTAACATCACAAAATGTGGAAAATTTCAGGGGGTATGAATACTTTTTCAAATGCACTGTATGTGTCATAGGGATAAAAATGTGGTCTTAGTTTTTTTGGTGTACTTCTTCCAGTTGGATATGTCTTGAAGTGCTTTTTAGAGAGTATCCCAGGTCACATCCTTTTGGGGAGCTTTGAAATAGTTGTAAAGGCTCAATTTGTTTTCTCTGAAATAAGGTAAAAAAAAAACTACTATGATTAGTGACCCCTCCCACTAATCAGTGAGTCCTGTCTAACTCTAATGATGTGCCCGAAAGCAGAAGCACTACTCTCTTTCTCTCATCACAGGTCTCAGAAACAGTAGTGGGAACCATTAGTTCCTGCTGCTGTCAAACAAATCCTGTGAGGAGGGAGCAGGTTCGGGGCAAGCCAAGCTGTGTGTGTTTATAGACTCACCCAGCTTGGCTTGGGATTGTGCCTGCATGAATGCCCCCATAGGAAGTGGCTTGCTATAAGGGTACTCGGAAAGGGGGGGAGGAGTCGAGAGCACAGGCGCTAGAAACTGAGCCAAGAAGAAGAGGATCAGGACCTCTCTGAGCAATATCATTGCACAGGACAGGTGTAAGTATAACATGTTGGGTATTTGAATTAAACAAAATGTAAGATTACAATCACTTTAAACTGTGCATCTTTGGCGCAGTAGCTCTACTGAGGGTTGCCTCTGGGCTTCCACAATCGCCAGCTCTATTTTCAGGGTTAATATATCAACAATGCTATTGTTCAAACTGTTGTTCGAACTTTATGTTGTTTGAACGTTATGGTTGCTTTTACTCTTTTCTCTAAATTGTGTCTAAGGTATGAGAAAAAAAATCAATCGACTTTTTATTTAACAGTGAAGAATACAGTTATAGACAATATTGCATTTAAAATGAATTTCTGGATTTGAGAAGGCAAGGGTGGCTTACTGCACCAATACACAAGCATGAAGTAGCAATGAGTAAAACTCACGGCCTATACAGTTTGTTATTTTGTTTGTTTTGCTTGGCAGAGCTGCCACATTTGTAATAGTATGCTATTACTTTTTGTCAAACAGCCCAGGTCCAAACCAACTTAATCTGTTTGATATATATGCCTGTGTTACATTCTTCAAACTAATGGAAGCAAAAAGATAGATTTATGCTCGTGGGAAACTTTGGGAGTAATAAAAAAAAAAAAAAAATTCTAATACTTGAATGCATTGGTATAGAGAAGAGAAGCAACCCTTGTAAAGCCCCATACACAGTATCAGATTTTCTGCTGATTTTTTCCTTCAGATTTACCAAAACCATATAATATGAGGTCAAACCTTAGGAGTTTCAATTTTTATGCAATCAGGCAAGCACTTGCCCTACATGGTTTTGGTAAATCTGAAGACAAAAATCTGCAGAAAATCTGATAGTGTGTATAGGGCTTTAGAGAGGGTATAGATTTGGAAGTACATATAGGTGGAATTCCAAACCATTTCTTATAGAGCAGGGGTAAAATTAAATAACTGACATAGCAAATATGTAAACTGGTGCCATTTTAAAAATTAGTCTGTCATTAGAGAAGTAGAGGGCTGGCATTGCTAGCTCCTTTCTAAAATGCAAAGTGGTAGGCTGTGTCTGACTAATAATGTTGAGTTATGAACCCAAAACAAGCATGCTGAGTGGCATGAACCTTTCTCTTTATACTTGTTCCAGGTCAATGATTTAGAGAGCATTAAAGCCAATGAATCAGCATGACCACTATCATTCTCAAAAGCTGGTCATCGATGGCAGCATTTATTACTCTTTTTAAAGTTGCAGGACCCCCACAGATTATATAGAGGCCCCACACATTATTTATGAATTTTCAATATGTGATGACTAGTTTAGTAGGAACTTTTGTTTGTTAATTTTAAATTTACCTGAATATTTGCAGATATACCCACCTAGATCTGTGGAGAATTATGACATTTAGGAATCCAGGTAATTGTGATACATGCATTTTTTTGAGCCCCTTTAGACTGAAAAAAAACTCTGCATGTATATACTATAGTCAGAGAAATAAATAAAATAGCATTTTCAGTGTGAAAAAAATAGCATATTCAAACTAATTCTTAGGATGACTCGTAGTGTAATGCAATAAAATCTGCATGGTAAGATAAATACATGAAGAAGTGTGATTAAAGATAACAATGTCTTTCACCTTGTATCAAAAAATGAAACATTATTAGCATGCACATGGGCTAAAACACGAAGAACAATACACTAAATTTTACCAAACTGTCTGTGTAATTTTATAGATATTACTTGGCCTACAAAATTAAAGATATAATTTAAGCTTACAGAGTTTAAATTATCTCATGATGGCCATACTCAGAGAAATTATCTTTCTTCCATGTGTGAACTTTATCAAATCAATCTCTACTATTGAGTTGTTGACCTCCTCGACATGCAACAATTTACTGTAAATGAGTAACAGCTCTGTAAAAATTAGGTCTTCTCTGATAATTTGCCGATATGATTTTTTTTTTAACTCAGTCATTTTAGCAGCACATTTCAAAAGCTAAGGGAAAAAACATGTTTGAAGTATGGTTCAGAATTCTAAAATGCCTTGCTTATTTGGAGTGATAATAGTTGTCAAAAGTAATTTCCTTTTAATCAAGTATCTGAGCCTAAAAACATTGTGGCTTACCAAGCCAACAAAATTGCAATATGCAAAAAAAATCAGTCTTGTTTAGTAGGTCAAAGAGTAAGGTGTGAAATGTAATAGCCTGTGGCAATGTCATTTTGGAAATCTTTTTTAGATGATAAATAGACTGAATAATGGCATGCAAATTATATGGATTGGTGTATTTAAAAAAAAAAAATTGTATATTATATTAATGTTTTCATATTTAAAATAACCCTGTGTGTAAACAAATGTATTTAAAGAATTTATAACAAAATCATTTTGCAATATTTGTTGAAAATACAGATTTTGGGTATATATTATTCCTTCAAAGAAACACATATTAAGGCTTTAAAGTGTTTGTCACCCCAACATTTAATATTCCTTATATGTTGTATCATGTACTTGTGTTTAAAAGTGTTCTGTTTTTAGGCTTCATGCACACTGGAGCTCTTGGGTGTTTTTTTTTAAAAGCCCATAAACTCCACTCTATGTTAGCCTATGTGTCCATGCACACATGGACGTTTTTTAGCTTTAATGAGCAGTGGAGCTTATGGGCTTTTTTTTCTTTTTCATAAATTCGCATTTAAAGTGCAATTTTTCACCTCCAAAAAACGACAAATGGCGATAAACGCTCATAAACGCTTATAAACGCTCAGAAACACGAGTTAATTAGTGTTCGGCATTCTATTTTTTCAAGGCATTGTGGGAGTTCGGAATGCACTGTGGGATTTTTGGAGTGTTCTCTGTGTATTTTTATTGAAAACGCCCATAAATGCTCATAAACGCTAGTACAAAACGCTGTTGAAAGCATCTTTTTCAACCAGCGTTTTCTGCCAGCAATCTGGCATCCAGAAAAAGCTTTTTTGAGCTTCAGTGTGCATGGAGCCTTAGGGATGAGCTTGATGTTTGAGTCGAACGTAAGTTCAACTCGAACATTGGGTGTTTGTCCGCCACACATCGAACAATATGGGGCATTCGCGGGAAATTTGAGCACCACAGAATGCCCCATAATGCATTGCGAGAGCACAGTGCATTAATGTCTGATAACTGGCCAAAGCATGCACCTGACCTAAGAGACATAATTGGCCAAAGGCTGGGTGCCTTTTGGCCAATCCTTGCTCAGGGGGACTAACACAAGCCAAGGTCCCCATTCATATACTAGAGCCAATTTTGGACAGAAGCCGATTAACCTACCTTCATGTCTTTAGAATGCGGGAGAAAACCAGAATACCCAGAGGAAACCCACGCAGGCACAGGGAGAACATGCAAACTCCAGGCAGGTAGTGTCATGGTTGGGATTCGAACCAGTGACCCTTTTTACTGCTAGGTGAGAGTGCTAACCACTACACCACTGTGCCTTCTGTTAAGGGAGTCACAGTAGACTTCAGGGGGTCACCCAAAATGGGTGAGGAACTCCAGGAGTAGTCAATCAGGAGAGGACTGACTCGCAGTCCTCTCTATATTAATAGAGAGTTATTTGAGACCGGGAATTTGGGAGGCATTGTTTTGGCCTCGTTGGACAGGGCGGTCACCAGTAAATTTCATATTACTGCTGACTCATGGTCTAGCTTTCTTTCACGGTGCACTGGGTAACTCTGCTGGGAGCTGGGAAGGAAACAAGACATGGTTCAGTGTTGGAGATTGTTCCACCACCATGCCTCCAAAAAGCTACTGGTGATTCTGCAACAACATCTGTAAGCTCCCCTTCCTTCTCTTCTTCCTCTATGGCCTCTTCTTCAAAATTGTCCTACCAGGCTACACTAGCAGTCAGGCAAAATTAAGTCATATGGTGCTTGAGTTGGTTTGCCTAGGGGACAGGAGCCACACTGGGGCAGAGATTCTGTCATCTCTACAGGGGCAGGCTCAGAGGTGGTTGACACCACGCCAGCTTCAGCCAGGAATTGTTGTATGCAACAATGGCACCAACCTTCTCTCCGCCCTCCGACAGGGACACTTGACACATGTTCCATGTTTGGCACACATCCTGAATTTGGTGGTGCAGCATTTCTTGACCAGGCACCCAGGCTTACAAGTAGAGATGGACAAACTTCCGACGGGACATTTCGCAAACCGCGAACGCGGCCAAAAGTTCACGAACAGCAAAGTTTGTGACAGGCCCCACTGACTTCAATAGCAGGAGAACCTTAAAAACCTACAGGTCGTATTTTCAGCCACAAAATACTTACTAGCTGTGCACACATAGTCCCACCACATGGCCACTGACATAATACATGTATGAAGTGAATCTGGGATCGACAACTACAAGCATTCTTTTTTTATCTGTGAGATTTTGACAATTCAGGACTCAGGAGTGCATGAAGGCAATGGAGGAGAGGAAAGGTCAGGGTAGGCTATGAAAAGGGTGCAGGAGATGATCAAAAGCACCGTGATAGAGAGCACTGACACCAGCACCGTGATATAGAGCACTTACACCAGCACCGTGATATAGAGCACTGACACCAGCACCGTGATATAGAGCACTGACACCAGCACCGAGATATAGAGCACTGACACCAGAACCGTGATATAGAGCACTGAAACCAGCACCGAGATATAGAGCACTGACACCAGCACCGTGATATAGAGCACTGACACCAGCACCGCGATAGAGAGCACTGACACCAGCACCGTGATAGAGAGCACTGACACCAGCACCGAGATAGAGAGCACTGACACCAGCACCGAGATAGAGAGCACTGACACCAGCACCATGATAGAGTGCACTGACAACAGCACCGTGATATAGAGCACTGACACCAGCACCGAGATAGAGAGCACTGAGACCACACCAGCACCGAGATCGAGAGCACTGACACCACACCAGCACTGAGATAGAGAGAGAGAGCACTCACACCAGCACCGAGATAGAGAGCACTGACAGCACCACTGATACCAGCAACTCGCTGCTGGGCACCAAAAATATGACACCGCTCAACCTCTTCAAACAGGAGAGTACGGGAATATAGTATGGTGTGCTTTTTTTGTACAAGGAAGTGAGCCAATTGTAGAAAAAAGGTCTGTGTGCTTGATTAAATAAATCGTTTATAGAGATATACATGGTCTACTGGTCACATGTGTTGAATTCCTCTGAGATCCATGCATCATTCATTTTTAGAAATGTGAGGTAGTCAACACTGTCGTGAGCTAGGTGAGTGTGCTTAACGGTCACGATCCCCCCTGCTGCGCTGAACGTCCTTTTCGGACAGGACACTGGACGAGGGGCAAGCCAACAGTTCCATTGCAAATTGTGAAAGCTCTGGCCAGAGGTCAAGCCTGCCCACTCAGTAGTCCAGGGGTTCATCACTCCTCAGAGCGTCCACATCGGGCGTTAACCCGATGTAGTCGGACACCTGACGGTCTAGGCATTCCCTGATGCTGGATCCGGAAGAGACCTGTCAATGGGTCAGCTGAAAGAATGACCTCATATCAGAAGTCACCAACACATCTTCAAACTGCCCTCTTCTTGCAGGCGCTGTTGGATTGGTACCCGCAACTCTTTCTCTGGGAGTGGCAATTCCTCCTCTGCCAGCACATGCAAAAGCAGAATGCAGCATTTCTCGAAGCAAGGCCTGGAAGTGCTCCATTCTGACAGCCCTCTGTGACGGTGGTAACATTTCTGCCATTTTGTGTTTGTACCGGGGGTCTAAGTATGTTGCCACTCAGTACTGGTCCTTGACCCTTATGCATTTTATACAGGGGTCCCTGTTGAAACACTGGAGCATGAAGGCCCCCATTTGCACTAAACTGGAATTGGTGTGGTGGCCTGGCTCCTGCTCATCATCCAGGATAATGTCGTCCTCCTCGTTCTCCTCTCCCCATCCACGCACAACAACAGGGATCCCAGAAAGGTTTAAAGCATGCTCTTCTTGCTCCTCCTCATCCACCCCGGCACCATCCTCCTCTGACTCCTATTCAGACTCCTGTTGTTGACTTGTCTCAGAGTAGCCCCCTTGGGAATTCATCCAGCATTGCGACTTCCAAATTTTCCTGCTCCTGCTCCTCCATGGCTTGATCAATGACAAGACACAATGCACGCTCCATAAAGAAGGCATAAGGTACCATGTCACTGATGGCGCCATGGCTGCGACTGACCAGTTTGGTGATCTCATCAAATGGCTTCAGAAGTCTGCATGTGTCGCGCATGAGCAGCCACTGGTGCTGTGAAAAAAAATCAAGCTCCCCAGAACCTGTTCTGCCGCAGAGTTCGTACAGGTAGACGTTAACTGCATGTTTCTGCTGGAGCAGCCTATCAAGCATATAGAAGGTTGAATTCCATCGCGTCAGGCAATCGCAAATAAGACGTCTGACCGGCAGATTGTGTCACCACTGAATGTCAGCAAGGCGATCTATGGCCATGTAAGATCTTCTGAAATGGGCCGAGATTTTCCTTGCCTGCCACAAGATGTCCTGGACCCCAGGATATTTGACAGCGAATCACTGCACGACCAAGTATAAGACGTGTGCCATGCATGACACGTGCGTAATTTAGCCCTGTTTCAATGCAGATTGGCACTGTTGTAACACACAACTTTACCAACTGTCAAATTGAGCGGTGTTAGCCACTGATCTGCCTGTGAACGCAAAGCTGAAAGGAGTGCAGGGCCAGTGTGGCTCTTGGCTTCCAGGCACAACAGATGCAGCACAGCATGGCAACATCTCACCTGGCATGTCGAATAGGTTCTGGGGAGCTTGGGTGGCGCAGCGGAAGAGACGCTAGCAGCGGAAAAGGAGGAGTCAGCTGAGGAGGAGAGGGAGGAGGATGGAGTAGGAGGAGGAGAAGAAGAGCCAGGCCTGCATGCAATCCATGGCGGTAAAACCAAATCTACATGGGTGCCACGGGTTACATGCTAGATGTCCGTCAGAAGGTTCACCCAGTGGGCAGTAAAAGTGATATACCTTCCCTGCCCGTGTTTGCTAGACCACGTGTCTGTGGTCAGATATAGCTTGGCACCGACACTGTGTCCCAGAGATACATTCACTTGCCGCTGAACATGGCCATATAGCTCTGGGATGCCCTTCTGTGAGAAATAATTCCTTCCTGGGACCTTCCATTGTGGTGTTCCAATGACTACAAATTTTCGAAAGGCCTCCGAGTCCACCAGTTTATATGGCAGTGGTTGGCGGGCTATCAGTTCTGACAAGCCAGCCGTCAACCGTTGGGCAAGAGGGTTATCTGGCGTTATCATTTTTTTTACGCTCAAACATTTGGCCCACGGAAGCCTGCCTTTTTGCAGAAAAACATGAGGATGGTGTGATGGAAGGTGGAGTGGAGGACAATTGTGAGGAGAGAGGAGAAGGAGAAGTAGAAGACGAGGCTGGACAGTGAGAGCCTGGAGTGTGGCTTTGTGTGTTCCGTTGCTCCCACTGGGCTCGGCGATGGCAGCTCATGTGCCTTCTTAAGGCGGTCATCCCTAGGTTAGTGTTGGGCTTACCGCGACTTATGCGTTGACTGCAAAGATTGCAGATGGCAACACTATTGTGAGCAGCGGACACGTTAAAAAAAGCCCACACTGCGGAGCCATGTGCCAGCATCCTGGGAGCGCCAGATGTGACCATACATTGTTGATGCCTCGCTCCTGATACATTAGCAGTCTGCTTTGTCCCTCTTGTGCAATGTAAGTTCTTCCTGCTTCTCCTCCCTATCTGCTGGTCCATATCTCCCTCTGAACTCCCCTCCTCTTCCTCTCTTGTGGGCACCCATGTGACATCACTAGACACGTCATCATCAACGTCACCTTCCCCACCACTATAATTAGAGATCTCGGAGTAGGCAGCAACAGCGTGGACCAACCTCCTCCTTGGGCTGATCTGGGTACTGTCGTCAGACTGCTGAGTGGCGGTTTTTGCTACCTCCTCTTCCTGATCCATTGCCAAGAGTGGCTGCGCATCGGAAATGTCTTGATATGGATCGGAAAATAATTCCTGTGACTCAAGCAGAAGGTATATGGTGGTGGTGGTGTTGGTGGTAGTGTCTTTGGGGGTGCACACAGTAGAGAGTGAAGAAGAGGGTGCAGATCGAGAGGATGAGGAGGGTGCAGAAGAGTAAGGCTGAGTGAGCCACTCAACCAAGTCTAAGGCATCCTTTGACGTAATCGCACGCACCTTCTGCAATTTGCGACTTTGTCTCAAGCCTGTTGATCCTGCCCTACCCCTACCACCCCTGCGGAAGGGTCTGCCTCTTCCTCTGCCTGTAATTTTTTTAATTACCCTGTAACAAAATTCTCTAGAGAAGTGCAGTATGTATGTGGAAGAAGGTATATAACACCCCGCTTCAATCTGTTGTTTTTGGGGGCCACTGGTCTATCACACCAGTTATAATAATTTTTATTATTGCGTTTGTCACTCTTTGTAGTATCGCTGCAGAACCGCTCAGCAGTCACAATGCTGCACAGTGGAAATGCACTATACTATGCTTTCTATATGTGCAAGTATTTTATACATGTATTACACACCTATATACTGCACATCAAATAGTACACCTATACCAGTCCTTACAAGGACCTTTGTGGACCCAGTAGCTAGTGATTTGCAGACTGTCCCTCAGTCCCTACACTGATAAAAGACTGCTGCAGAAACCAGCAGTAATCTGCAGCACAGCCCTGCTCCAGCACCCTATATATTTTACACCTATACCAGGCCTTATAAGGACCTTTGTGGACCTAGTAGCTAGTGATTTGCAGACTGTACCTCAGTCCCCACACTGATAAAAGACTGCTGCAGAATAGGGCAGCAGTCAGCAGCAGTGCACCACAACCCTGTATATTGTACACCTATACCAGTCCTTACAAGGACCCTTGTGGACCTAGTAGCTAGTGATTTTCAGACTGTACCTCTGTCCTTACACTGATAAAAGACTGCTGCAGAAACCAGCAGTAATCTGCAGCACAGCCCTGCACCAGCACCCTATATATTGTACACCTATACCAGTCCTTAAAAGAATCTTTGTGGACCTAATAGTAATATCTAGCTAGTGATTAAACTGACTGTCCCTGCTGCACACAGCGCCCTGTCCCTACACTGACAAAAGACAGGCTGCTGCAATCACCAGCACAGCAGTGCACTGAACCCTATATACTGTACTACACCTATACCAGTCCTTAAAAGGACTTTTGTGGACCTAATAGCTAGCGATTTGTGTCACTACAGTCTGTCCCTGCTCCACACAGCAACCTTTCCCTACACTGACATAAGGCAGAATGTAAAATGGCTGTCAGATCAGGTCTATTTATAAGGTAGGGGGAATGTCCAATTGTCCATGTGCTGAAATGTCTCAATTGGCTGTCCTGTACCCCATGATGGATGTGTCATCATGGGTCAAAGTTCTTTCACACTGTAAACACATATGTCTGCCGGGCGAACAGCGGCAATAGTCCGCCGATCAGGCGAATTGTGAACACACAAAATTTGCAGAGAACCGACCGCCGGGCGAACAGTTCGGCCATCCCTACTTACAAGATCTCTTGAGGCAGGCCAGAAAAAGCTGCAGTCATTTCCGCCGGTCATACAATGGCAGTGCTCGGCTGGCTGAAATTCAAAGCGAATGCAACCTGCCCATCAACTGCCTCCTTTGTGACATGTCCACCACATGGAATTCAACGTTGGCAATGCTGCAGCGGCTGCACACACAGCGGAGGGCCATCAATGAGTACCTGTGCGAGTCTGGCACCAGGACAGGATCAGGGGAGCTTAACTTCTTTTTGCCACACCAGTGGCTGCTGATCAAGGATGCATGCACTGTCCTGTCCCCATTTGAGGAGGCCACAAGACACTGTCCCTCTAGTCTTCTTGGAGCACACGCTTCGTGGAATTATGGACAGGGCAATTGAGACAGAATAGCGGGAGGAAGAGGAGGACTTCCTTCCTCTCAAGCCCCCCTTTATCCAGATAGAATTCCTGATGGTCCGCCAAACACACATGAAGAAGAGGAGGAGGAGGATTGTGTTAACCCAGATGTCGAGGATAACATGCAGCAGTCTTCAAGGGATGGTTTTCAGTCCCCAGAAACCTAAGAAGTTGTATGTGGCCCGGAGGAGGTAGTTACGGATAATGAGATCCTTAGTGACCCAGAATCGAATGCCTCTGCAAACTTACACTGCCTCCCTGATTCTGCAAAGCCTAAAAAAGGACCCCAGGGTTCGTGGTATTAAGAAGAGGGATCATTACTGGCTGGCAACTCTTCTTGATCCACATTAAAAGGGTAAGATTGCAGAACTAATTCTGCCATCGCAGAGGGATCAGAAGAAAAATTTGTGTAACACATTTCCAGACCCTGAGAGGTTACCATGTCCTGGTACTGGACAACATGTTTCTGAGGCTTTGTTCGGTCAGAGGAAGAGCGATAGAGAAGGTGGCCGGCTGACCGATGCTTTTAAACAATTTTTCAGTCCTCAGCGCCAAGGTCTGATAGGTTCCAGCAACCATCACCAGCGTCTGCATTATATGGTGCATGAATATCTAGGGGCAAGAGCAGACTTGGAGACCTTTTTCAGAAAGAGCATCCACTGGGTCACTGGGTCTTGAGTTTGGACCACTGGCCAGAACTTGCTCAAAATGTAATTGAACTAATGGCCTGTCCTGCATCCAGTGTGCTTTCTGAATGCACATTCAGTGCTGCTGGAGGGTTTGTAACAGATCAAGGAGTGTGCCTGTTGCTAGGCTCACATTTGTAAAATTAATCAGTCCTGAATCAGCAGTTATCAAGCACCTGATGCTGATGTAACTGATTGAAATCTGCCACAGTCTCAATTCTTTTGCAGACTCTAACAGGTTTTCTTCTAAGATTACCCTGTATTTGGCCCCATCCCTCTTTCCATCAACTCTGACCAACTTCCCTGCTGAAGAGAAGCATCCCCACACCATAATGCTGCCACCACCATATTTCATGATGGGGATTGTTTGTTCAGTATGATGTGCAGGGTTAGTTTTCCAACACACATAGGATTTTGTTTTTAGGCCAAAAAGTTAAATTTTAATCTCATCTGACCAGAGCACCTTCTTCCACTGTTGCTGTGTCGCCCACATGGATTTTTGCCAACTGCAAACAGGACTTCTTCTGTTTTTGTTTTTTAAATGGCTTTCTTCTTGCCACTCTTCCATAAATGCCAGACTTGTGGAGTAATATGACTAATAGTTGTCCTTTGGACAGATTTTCCCACCTGAGCTGTGGATCTTTGCAGCTCCTCCAGAGTTACCATGGGCCTCTTGGCTACTTCTCTGATTAATGCTCCCCTCATCTGGCCTGTCAGTTTAGGTGGACAGCCATGTCTTGGTAGGTTTTCAGTTGTGCCATACTCTTTCCATTTTTAGATGATAGATTGAACAGTGCTCTGTGAGATATTCAAAGCTTGGTATATTTTTTTATAACCTAACCCTGCTTTAAACTTCTCCACAATGTTATCCCTGACCTGTCTGGTGTGTTTCTTGGCTTTCATGGTGCTGTTTGTTCATTAAGGTTCTCTAACAAACCTCTGAGGGCTTCACAGGACAACTGTATTTATACTGAGATTCAATTTCACACAGATGGACTCTATTTACTAATTAGGTGACTTCTGAAGGCAATTGGTTCCACTAGATTTTCCACTAGATATTAGTTAGGGGTATCAGAGTAAAGGGGGCTGAATACAAATGCATGCTACACTTTTTAGATATTTATTTGTAAAAACTTTTGAAAACTATTTATAATTTTCCTTCCACTTAACAATTATGTGCCACTTTGTCTTGGTTTATCACATGAAATCCAAGGCACAGAAGCACATCCATCTCATCATAGTTTTTTGACTGTGCTGTGAGCACGGCTCTTCACTGAGAATATCAGTGTATTGCTCTTTACTTGTCTCTTGCTCTAGCTCTAGCTGGACAGATTGAGGTAGAAAGTTCCAGAGGATAGGAGAGGCTCTAGAGAAGTCCCGTAGATGAGCATGGGAAAGATGAGACAAGGGAGTGTGAGAGCAGATGGTCTTGAGAGAAGAGGAGAGGACGGTTTTGGTGAGATTTGGAGAGAAGATTGAAGATGTAGCATGGGGCAGAGTTGTGAATGGCTTTGTAAGTTGTTGTTAGTATTTTAAATTTAATTCACTAGGCAATTGGAAGCCAGTGTAGGGATTGGCAGAGAAGGGTGGTGGAGACTGTGTGGTTGATATGGTAGATGAGTCTGGTAGCAGCATGACAGCAGATAGACTGAATAGGAGATGACTGAAGGTCCTATGGAGAGGTAGGCCTATGAGAAGGGAGTTTCAATAGTCAAGGTGAGAGATAACAAGGGAATAAATAAGTAATTTGGTGGTTTCATTAGTTAAAAAGAGATGAATTTTAAAAATGTTACGGAGGTGAAGTCTACAAGCTTTTGACAGCAATTGGATTTGTGGCTGAAAGGACAGATCAGAGTCTAGGATTACACCCAGTACCCTGGTGTGAGAGGAGGGACTGATAGTGGCATTATTGATCTTGATGGAAAAGTCATGGAGGGGGGCAGAGGTGGGGGTAATTATTAGCTCGGTTTTATAGAGATTTATTTAAAAGAAGTGGTGTGACATCCATGTTGAAATGTCAGTTAATAAGTTAGGAGTGCGATAAGTAAGTGTATAGAGTAGTGGCCATTGGTTCTAGCAACTAGTAAATCGTTAGTGAATTTTATGGAAGTTTCTGTGCAGTGTTGCTAGTGAAAAACAAACAGTAGGGGGTCAAAAAGGTTTTTTTAGGGACAGATATAGATATAGATATACACAAATGTTTTGTCTTGCATTCCCATTTTAAATGGAATGGATTGTTTTATAGGGCGAAGGTTTACATATAACTTAATTCTGAATTTGCTAATGCAAATAATCTGTAAAAACTAGCCTGGATGTTTTTTTATATGATTGTTATGTTCTATGAATTGAAAGCATAGTTCAGGGCAGTAGCTGCCAATTGAGGACAGACCCCTATCGAGAAACCTGGTTGTTTTTGTCAGAGACTGCATCACTGGTGAGGGGGACTTCTTGCCCAAAGAACTTGGAAGGTCAGGACAGCTACATGAGCCTGGGAGACCAAGAGAGGGCCTAGGAGGCGGAGAAAATCAGTGGCTGGAGAGTCTAGTGAGGCTGGAAGAAGTCTGGAAGTTTCAAAGAGCGTGAGCAAACCCAGAACTGGAGAACCATACTTAGAGGCCAGGCTGAGTGTGCCTTAGCCCACGTACACACGGTCGGAGATTTTGCCAACCAAATCCATCGGATTTTGCCCGTCGGATTTAGTCCGACGGATTGTGTCCGAAACTGTTGCATACACACGGTCGGGCCAAGTTGGCGAAAAATCCGATCTTTCAGAACGTGATGACGTAATTTCGTTACGATGGGACTACATTCAGGCTAGTAGCCAATAGCTTTGATGTAGGAATTTGATCTGAGCATGCGTGGCACTTGGTCTGATGAAAATGCTCTACACATGATCGGATTAGGTCCGTCCGGCCCAGTTGGTCGGGAAATCTTTTCAACATGTTGGAAAATTGGGTCGGACGGAGATTCGGACGGAATCAGTCCGATGCATACCACACAGAGTCGGATTATCTGACGACACGGTCCGATAAGACTCATTCCGACAGATTCTCCGACCGTGTGTACAAGGGCTAAGAGCCCGGTGGCTTGGTATTTTTCATTTGTTGTGTAGCTGAAGAAAGACCCCTGCATGGTAAACCTGCTGTCATAAGAACTTTCATTTTGTTTCCTTTTTTAATAAAAATAGGCTGCCACTGACTTAAAAGAGAAGTAAAGCAAAAGCTTGTTTGACTGTACTTCTCCTATGGAGCACAAGAGTTTCCTTCATTCTGCATTCCTGTGACCTGTTTTCAGCAGGCAATGGGCAGCTGGTTGGGATCTGCCCACATGCATGAACCGTCACCTGGCTTAGCAGCTGAGAGCCTGAGCCGACCACTGCCACCCCCTCCACAGCCCAGCTCTCCAGGGAGCATGGGGGGGGGGGTGGTCATGGTCAGAGCAGAGAGCCGGTGACTGATAGTCAGCAGCTCTCTGTTCATGGAGCTCTATGAACCAAGCAATCGCGGGGTGTTTGGTCACTCAGTTCTCAGTGTTAGAGCCAGTAGGGGACAGATGAAGCATCACACCAATGCTGTATCCACCTAGGTAAGGATGATTGAAAACAAATAAAAAAATAACATTCCCATACTTCTCTTTCAAATCAAAATGTCAACTGCCATGGCTACACACACAAAGTAAAACACTTCTGCAACTGGCTGACTAGTGGTGATCAATACCACAGTTCCTTATAAATTAGGCTATACAAGCAGACTTCCACCAGCCATGATGTTGGAATGTCAGGAAAGCCTGAAATTGGGAGATTTTGAAAAGGCATGCCTCAATCTCTCCCTGACCATATGAAGTAATGGCAGTTACATGGAACATGCAACAATAACAACAAACAGTATTGCTTATGGAAAAGTATAATACAATAAAACCTGGAAAAAAAACAGTATAGTGTAATAAAAATGTTAAAAGTGTAATAGAGAAAGAGAGAGAGAGAGAGAAAGACGCATATACAGGTATTCAAAATGTTAAATAAGAGGGGCATATACTGCGCTAATAGTAAATAGTGATAAAATATACTCCTGTGATAAAAAAGCTGCGACACAAAAACATGGTATATGATATTAACTTTACCTTGTTCATTTGGATGTGCAATTTTAGAGGACACAGACCTAAGAACAGCCATAGTGTAACCACTTGGAGCATGTATTATGCCACCTATGGAAAAAAAGTATGAACTGGTATTTAGTTTTGTGCTTTCAAAAACCAAGCAACTAGAACTACATTTATAAGCTATAATAATAAGATATCTGTTCTGGATTTTAAACTGACCTTTTTTATTTTATATTGTCTTATTTTATAAGTTCAGATTCCAATTAAAATGATCAGTTGTAATTGGCTCCTACACGGAGGAGAGCATTATTTTCCAAAATGTGCGAATTTAAGAATCCTGCTTTTTATGTTCTGGAGTACATTCTCACAAGATTTTGAACCATTAGCTTCTCCAGGAGACTGTGGTAAAGCCGAGTGATGTTATATTAATATTAGGTTTTTCTTAGCAATTTTGGATGGGGGTAGCAATAGATAAGCTTTAGGTAATTTTAATGAAAATTGCAGCTTTAAGATTAGATTTAATACAGCATATCTTATATTGTGCTATATTTTGAGAAAAAAAAAGTAATAAGTATAAAAAAATGACACCTTACTTGGTAATTGTCTTTAAAAGTGTAATACAAGTAGTAGTATTTACCTTTGATTACTCAGAAGTATTCACTGATTTATCAATACAATTACAAGAAGCAGAAAATATGATTTTTTAATACAGCTTACCTGTAAAATCCTTTGCTTGGGAATACATCATGGGACACAGAGCCTTCATTACTTAGTGGGTTAGTCACCTGTGGTGATTGGACACTGGTTGACCCTAAGTAAGGAGAATTCCTCCTCTATATAACCCCTCCCTTATGGGGAGCACCTCAGTTTTGTAGCAAAGCAATAAGTCTCCACATAAAACCTGTAGAGGAGCGGGAGCTCTGTGTCCCGTGATGTATTCCCAAGAAAAAGATTTTACAGGTAAGCGGTATTAAAAATCCTATTTTCTTGTTCATACATCACGGGACACAGAGCCTTCATTACTTAGTGGGACGTCTCAAAGCAATGCCCAAGTGAGGGGAGGGAATCACAGGTCAGAAAATATAGACTGCAGATGGACTAGAGGAACTAAACTGCAGCCTGCAATAAAATGCACCCGAAGGCGGGATCCTCTTGCCCTCTTACATCCATCTGATAAAATCTAGTGAATGTATGGACTGAAGACCAAGTCGCAGCCTTGCAGATCTCAGCTCTGGAGGCCTGGTGATGCACCGCCCAAGAGGCACTAAAAGCCCTAGTAGAGTGCACTTTAACTTGAAAAGGAGGAGTCTTTCCCTTTATACCATAAGCCTGAAAAATTACTTGTCAAATCCATCTAGAAATAATGGACTTTGACACTACCTGGCCCTTTTTAGGGCCCTCTGGCAGGATAAATAAACAATCAGTTTTTCGTATCTGAGCGGTCGCCTGCAGATAGATGCTGACTGCACTTACAACATCCATAGTGTGTAATGATTCTTCTTTCGCTGACTGCGGATCTGGAAAAAAGGATGGTAGGACCACATCTTGATTCAAATGGAATCTTGAAACTACCTTGGGTAAAAAGGTCGGATGAGGACGCAGCACCACCCTGTCTATGTGAAAAATCAAATATCACTTTTTACAAGAAAGAGCTGCTATCTCCGATACCCTCCTAGCAGAGGATATAGGAAAGGATAAACTGCTCCCACCAAAAATAAATATTAAATTAAATAGATAAATTAATATAGATGTAAACCTAAATAAATCTATAGGCTGCAGCTCAAGTGGGATACACACACATAGACCAGGGAAAAAAAAAACAGATTAAGAGCTGCGCGAAATACCCAGTACTAAACTAATAAAAAAATAAAATTAATATTTAAATCAATTAAATATATTCAATATCTTATAATGTGGGTCTCAGCAACCAAACTGTCAAATTCAGACTTTGTAAGGCAGGATGGAATATTGGATCTTGTGAGAGTAGGTCTGGGCATAGCGGAAGAACCCAAGGCTTCCCTACTGCCATCTTCACGATCTCTGCATACCAGGGTAATCTGGGCCAAGTTGGAGCCCCAAGAATGACTGACTTTGCTTCCCTTTTGACTCTCCAAAGGAACCATGGAAGTAGTGGAATTGGAGGAAATGCAAAGATCAGATTGTACTGATCCCATGGCTCTGTTAAGGTAATTGATCCTTGAGCAAGCAAATCTTTTGTTCTTGACACAAAGCTGTCCAGCTTCCTGTTGAATCTGGAGGTGAACAAGTCTAAATCCGGGGTACCCCACTTTTGACATATGATCTGAAATATGTTGGGGTGTAGAGACTATTCTCCTGGACACAATTGCTGGCGGCTTAGAAAGAAATCCCCCCCCCCCCCGGAATATAGACCGCAGATAGCAAGGAATATTCCTCTCTGCCCACACAACAATGCGATTCACCTCTCTTTGGGCATTCAGACTTCTGGTGCCTCCTTGAGGATTGATATAAGCCACTGCTGTGGCATTGTCGGATTGTATCCGGACAGGATGACCCTGTAGTCTGAAAGACCAGTATCTGAGGGCTAGATAAACTGCCCGAATCTCCAGAATGTTGATGTGCAAGAGCTTCATGGCTACAAACCATCTTCCCTGGGTGCATGCTTCTTCGAGTACTTCTCCCCAGCCTGTTAGGCTGGCATCTGTGCTTATGATTTTCCACATTAGTGGGGGAAAGGATATTCCTTTAAGGAGATTTTCGGTCTGTAGCCACCAATTAGGGCTTTGGCGTACCCCCTGGGGATAGGCACATTGTAAGATCTAAGGCTTGAACCCTTTTATTCCAGGCCGAGAGGATATCTCTTTTAAAGGCCTTGAATAAAACCAGGCAAAAGGAATGGCCTCGAAAGAGGCAACCATTTTTCCTAGTAGCTCCATACATAGCCAAATGGAGGAATTCCTTTTTGCTATGACTTGCCGGACCAGAATTTTTATGGTTTCGGCCTTTGCTCTTGCTTTGAGCAGTGTCTATGATCATGCCCAGGTATTCCAACCTTTTTCAGAGGTTGCAATGAGGATTTTTCTAGGTTGAGGGCCCACCAACCTAGGTGTTCCAAGTATTCCATGGTGCTGAGCACACTATGGATCAGGGGTGCTATGGATTGCTCTATGAGTAGAAAATCATCTAGATAAGCTGTCACCGTTATGCCCTGGGCTCTTAGGATTGCCAAAGGAGGGGCTAATAACTTTGTGAACACTCGAGGAGCAGTAGCGAGATCGAAATGCAGGACCACAAAGTGAAAGTAGCGCAGATCTACTGCAAACCTTAGATATCTTTGGTGAGCGGAAAGATTGGCACATGAAAATATGCATCTTTGATGTCCATTGATGCCATGATTTCTCCGCCTTGAAGGGTGGAGATTACTGAATGGATTGGCTGCATGCAGAAAGAACGGATGTGCAGAAATTGATTCAGGTCTTCTAGATCCAGGATGGGTCTGACATCCCCATTAGGTTTTGTAACCATAAAGTGGTTTGAGTGAACCCTGAGCTCGGCTCTTCCGGTCTTATTTCTATTATCACTCCTTGGGATAACAGATGATCTAAGGCCTGAAAAAGAGGCCTTCTTTTTACCGGATTTTTGGGAACCCTTGACTTTAGGAAGCGAGAAGGCTACAAGCTTGGAACTCCAGCTTGTAGCCCAGAGACACCGTGGAGGTTACCCATCTGTCCTGAATCTCTTCCTGCCAGGGCTATGCAAACTGCAGCAGCCTTCCACCCACTCAGCCGAGTGGGGTCGCCACTTCATAAGGAGGATTTGGGGCTCTGTATACCAGATTTGTGACCCCAAAACTTCTTTTGCTCTTGGGCCTTTCCTCTAGTACTAGAGTGGGGAAACCGTTGCTACTGCCTGGAGTTTGAGGCTCCAGGGGCAGGAGAAAGAGAATGTTTAAAAGAGGGACGTTTACACTTTTTAACTGGTAAAACTGTGGACTTACCACCGGTTATTTTATGGATGTAATCATCCAGCTTATCTCCAAATAGGCATTCCCTTTTAAACGGGAACCCGGTTAAATATGTCTTGCTTGAGATTTCAGCTGTCCAGTGCCTAAACCAAAGGGACCTGTGCATGTGTACCAGCAGGAGGGACAGATGTGATGCCTGCTGAACAGAGTCCAAAATGGCATCAATTGTAAAACACAGAACCTTAGGAAGGTCTCCGTTTCTTCACTGGGAAAGAGGCTAAGCATCTGCTTAGCGCTATACCATTTGAAATTCAAATAATTATAATATGCATACATTTTCCAGTGTGCTGGTAAATAATAAAAAATAAAATAAAAATCTGTATGATACCAAATGGTAATCTATACTAATTTTTTCTTAAATATATATATGCACTTATCAATAGATGTCTTCAAACCATAACAGTCATTAAACCATAAAAATCATAAAACAATGAGCCATAGATCAATTAGTGTAACATGTAGTTCCTAAATTACAATATTAAAGTGCAAAGTGCCAGTGAACGGATAGTGCCGGTATCAAAATACATAAAAAAACAATCACTAAAAATGTAAAAAATGAACAAGTAAAAGTAAAAAGCAATAATGTAAAAATAGAAATAAAAAATAAAATAGAAAAAAAATAAAATAAAAATAACCTTCCAATTATCTGTTTTACATATCAAATATTCATTTGTGCAACTGTGATTAAAAGTCCATGAGTGAATAGTATAAAATGGATGAAGTAGAAGTAGAAGTAGAATGCAGAAAAAATGCAAAATTAATGATGAATATAAAGGTTGTGATAAAAATTGAAAAAAATTGAAAAAAGTGAAGAAAATGGTGGAAAAAATTAGTGACAAAAATAGTGGAAAAAATTAGTGACAAAAATGGTGGGATATCTTCTATAAGTGGGGGTGGAGGGAAGGGGGGAGAGGGGGTGACTTCAACTGTTGCTCCCGGTGCTCAGTGACCACTTATGCAATTGCTCTCACCAGAGGTATAACCCCGTCCGGGGTGGATCAGCCTTCACAGTATCAGCCACTGTGTTGCTCTCTGGCTTGCCTCTGGGAGTCCCTCGTTCCTCCGTTTGTATACCGTGCTCGATTATATGCAATGAGGAAGAGGCATATCCATGGTGTAGTACGTTTTAAAATTTCAATTTTTTATTCAAATAAACAAAATTACTCACAAACATTCATTGACTGCAGACTCGTTTGTTTGTGCTGCTTGATTTCTTTAAAAGAAGGAAAGGTCCCGTTCGGCTGCCTCGCCGTGTGAGTTAGAGGTGTATGCTGTCTGGCCACCTCCTACGCGTTTCGTCATCAAAGACGTCATCTGGAGCGGCCATCTGCATACACCTTTTTCTTTATATAGGGTGTAATGTGCCAACGCGCATGCGCGGAAGAACCGCCGCCATTTTAGTTGAGGGAATGCCCTCTATTAGCGTGATACAAAACATATTAGACTAAGCAGGAGATTGTTCAATGCGCCTGCATTAATAACGATGTTTGGTGCCGAAAGAAGGTTGGACATTACTCCTGTATATATAGAGAATCTATGTGACTGGGACTTAATTATAAAAACACATTCATCATAAATTTTGCATTTTTTCTGCATTTTTTCTACTTCATCCATTTTATACTATTCACTCACGGACTTTTAATCACAGTTGCACCAATTAATATTTGATATGTAAAACAGATAATTGGAAGGTTATTTTTATTTTATTTTTTTTCTATTTTACTTATTGTTTATTAATTTTTATTTTTATTTCTATTTTTACATTATTGCTTTTTACTTTTACTTGTTCATTTTTTACATTTTTAGTGATTGTTTTTTTGTGTATTTTGATACCGGCACTATCCGTTCACTGGCACTTTAATATTGTAATTTAGGAACTACATGTTACACTAATTGATCTATGGCTCATTGTTTTATGATTTTTATGGTTTAATGACTGTTATGGTTTGAAGACATCTATTGATAAGTGCATATATATATTTAAGAAAAAATTTGTATAGATTACCATTTGGTATCATACAGATTTTTATTTTATTTTTTATTATTTACCAGCACGCTGGAAAATGTATGCATATTATAATTATTTGAATTTCAAATGGTATAGCGCCAAGTCTATTCCCCCCCCCCCCCCCGTTCCATTTCACTTTATTGTTTCACCCATATTGGGTTGAAATTGAAATAGAGGCCGCTCTTACCAGAACTGTGTTCAATAGTTCCATAGCGCGACCTATCTCTCCCGCTCTTACTAAGCATCTGCTTAACTTGTTCCTAGAGGAACTGGCACATGCCAACTGCTGCGACTGTAGGTTGGACAACAGCGCCAGTCATTGAAAAGGAGGCTTTCAGTAAAGATTCCAGTTTCTTATCAGTTGGATCTTTGAATCCCTGAGCATTGTCCAGAGGACAGGTCAGGCTGTTATTCACACAAGAAACGGCCTCATCAACGACTGAAATTCCCCATTCCTTGGTGAAACCTTCATCCAGAGGATAAAGCATAGAAAACCTTTTAGGAGGGGGGGGGGGGCAGTTTATCAGGATGCACCAGTCCTCATACAACAATTCATCCATCAAAGGATGAATTGGAAAGCTATATGCAGCCTGAGGGGATTTTCGGGCTCCTAGGGAGGAAACAGAGCTTGAGGCAGCCTCAGCAGGGGGCAATCTGAATATGGCACACACCAATTCAGTATAGTACTGAACCTTCTTCCTGAGGGCAGGAGAGGTAGAAGAAGACTTCTCCTCTTCCTCCGATTCATCCGACTGCTCTTGATCCCTATCCCCAGATAGAGATCTCTCCTCTTTGTCAGAAGAATCATCTAAGAGAGAAGCTAGCGCAGAGGGAGGGGATCTACCCCTTTTCCTGCTATCTTTTAAGGAAATTGTGACAAAGCTAGTTATCCTTCCTTCCAAACCCTCCAAAGCATTCTTTAACCACTTGCTTACTGGGCACTTAAACCCCCCTCAGTCCCAGACCAATTTTCAGCTTTCAGCGCTGATGCACTTTGAGTGACAATTACGCGGTCATACAACACTGTACCCAAATGAAATTTTTATCATTTTTTTCCCACAAATAGAGCTTTCTTTTGGTGGTATTTAGTTACAGCTCGGAGTTTTATTTTTTGCTAAACAAACAAAAAAAGATGCAAAAAAAGAAAAAAAAAAAATCATGTTTTAATAGTTTGTTATAAAATTTTGCAAACGGGTCATTTTTCTCCTTCATTGAAGTGCGCTGATTAGGCGGCACTGATAGGCTGCATTGGTGGGCACTGATGGGCTGCATTGGTGGGCACTGATGGGCTGCATTGGTGGGCACTGATAGGCTGCACTGGTGGGCACTGATAGGCATAGTTAAGGCGGCACTAATAGGCACAGATAAGGCGGCACCGATGGGCACAGATAAGGCGGCACTGATGGGCAAAGATGGGCACAGATAAGATGGCACGGATGGGTGGCACGGATAAGTGGCACGGATGGGTGGCACGGATGGGCACTGATAGGTACCACAGATAGATGGGACTGATGGGCACTGATAGGTGGCACTGATAGGTGGCTCTGATAGGTGGCACTGCTGGGCACTGATGGGCGGCACTGCTGGGCACTGATGGGCGGCACTGCTGGGCACTGATGGGCGGCACTGGGGTGCAGCACCTTTGAGGCAGATTTTGGGTGGCACTGTGGGTGGCACTGCTGGGTGGCACTGTGGGTGGCACTGTGGGCACTGCTGGGTGGCACTGTGGGCACTGCTGGGTGGCACTGTGGGCACTATGGGCACTGCTGGGTGGCACTGACAGGGGGGCACTTACTTTATTTCAGGATGGCACTGCGGGTGGCAGGTGGGCACTGGCAGGGGGCAGGTGTCCGTTTGAATTGCTGGCCGTGATCGGGACTGATGTCCCGAACACGGCCGCCGGCGATCGGCTTTTTTTTTTTCTCCTCGCGCTGTCAGCGCGAGGAGGAATACTAGCCGATTGCCGGCTCCGTTTTATCACATGATCAGCTGTCATTGGCTGACAGCTGATCACGTGATAAGGGGTCGGGATCGACCCCTTACACGGATCGGTGATCAGGCGAGTCTCACGGACTCGCCGATCACAGAGCGCGCCGCGCGCGCCCCTCAGGGGGCGCGCAGGCCGCTCGTAACCGGGACCACGTCAATAGACGTAGTCCCGGAAATGTGGGTCCGCGCTGTTGCCGTCATTTTGCAATAGCGCGGATCCCAAGTGGTTAATGAGTCTTCCGTGACATATACAGGGACTGCTATATTAGGAGAGGCTGCAAAACCTGACAAGGGCACTGACTCATCCTGTTGAGGCTAGCTCCAGTCTTGCAAGGTTGAATGGTAACCTACAGGCATTTTTAGAACCCCTAGACGTAGGCGGTGATGCCTTGGTGCCTTTATTACCTCCCTTTGAAGTCCTCTAACGAGGAGACATAGTCCTAAAGTGCAAGTAGAGGTACTAGTACATATAAAATCACTGTTGTGCTATAGTCTCACAATATAAAATATACGCTAATACTGCACAACCTTATCCTGAGTAGGTGTCTTAGTTTGCCTGGATCCGATCACTTGAGATGCTTACAGCCCACAGGTCTGGGAATCAATTACGATTGATTCCCAATTTGCCTTTTCAGGTTACCATCTTTAAAATATACCTTAATATTGCATCTTTGCTTCTGTTTATGGTCAGGTTGCAGAATGACCATACCATAAAACAGACAGTTGATTCATATGTAACAAAAAACAAAATCCCATCTAGATGTACAATATACAATGCACAGCGTATAGATGTAAATAGTATCTATCCACTGTCACTCCTGTCTACCAAATCTCAGTACAGTAGGACATAAGCATAAGCATAAAAAAAAACAAAATGATTTAACCGGTTCCGGAACAGCCGCTGCAATTATACTGCAGCAGGTTGGCCTGGCTGCACGAAGGGTCATAGCTATATGCGTCGCCATAGGGTGCGCGTGACCATCGGATTCGATCCAGAACAAATCAATCCCCAGGCCCAGGCCAATGGTATCTGCCCTGGACCTGGTGATCGCCCCTGGTGAATGAGATCCTTCCCCTGCATGTGTAAGTGTAAAAACAGCAGGGGAAGTGATGTCATCTCTCCTTGTGGAAGTCTTTTGGTTTCAGAGAGAGGAGAGAAGACATTTCAGAGTAAGTGCACCAACACTATACTGACACCAGTTCACGTAGGTACACTTGCCACCCCCCAATCACCCCCGATTACCCCAGTTAACCCCTTCACCCCCTGTCTTTAAAATATACCTTAATATTGCCTTCTTTGCTTCTGTTTATTGAGTCTCTGGCTCCTTATATATTGAGGCCATGCACTCCATCTTAGTCAATTGATGTTTTATAGAATTTATATGTACACTAAGGCTCGGTTCACACCAGACGCGATACGACTTGCCGCGCCGCGACCTGACAAATCGCCCCCGTTCTGTACTACGGAACTGTTCTAAGAGGAGCGACTCAAGTCGCTCCGACTTAGAAAAAAGGTTCCTGTACTACTTTTGGCATGACTTCGGGTGACTTGCATTGACTTCTATACAGAAGTCATTTTGCAAGTCGCCGCTGAGGTCTCGGCAGGTTGCGGCGCTGCAAGTCGTGCCGCGTCGTGCCGCGTCGTGCCGCATCCTGTGTGAACCGAGCCTTAGGCTTATGCTGTCAGACTATATTTATGGGTTGTGCGGCTCACTAGATCACTTTTACTCCTGCATACTTGGACTGTCTTTTTGGCCCTTTCCTCCCCTCATACACATCCTCATCAGCTTTTTCTTTTACATGTTCTTCATAATTTTCTTTTTTTCAGCATGTCATACACCTTTCTCACTTCATACTCTGTAGGTTCCAGCACCCCTTCACCTCTCACACCTCACATGTTCTTGCCTCCTTGTTTATTTCAGTTTGCACTCACTCCATTCCTCTTCCCCATCTATCCTCACATAACACATCCACTCATCTCATACCCTTCACATTCCTTTTTTTTTTTTGCCCCTTCACACAACATCATAGTTGTCAGAACAACACATATACACTTTATCCAATTAATACAAACTAATTACTATAACAATATATGACCATCTTAATACCTAACAAACATATGGAATCTCACTGAGAGGATGAGCCTGGTGCAGGTCCATGCATATGGATGGATCTTAACTCCATTGCTGCGATCATGCTCGAGTCTGGATTGGCTCTGTGATGTCAGCCAACAGCAGGCTTCAGGCCACTGTGCTGAAAATGGGTCTTAGCCCCTGTACACATGGTCAGAGATTTCGACAACCAAATCCGTCGGATTTTGCCCGTCGGATTTTGTCCGTCGGATCTTGTCCGAAACTGTTGCATACACACGGTCGAACAAAGTTGTCGAAAAATCCGATCTTTCAGAACGTGATGATGAAATTTCGTTACGATGGGACTACATTGATAGGAATGGGAATTTGATCTGAGCATGCGTGGCACTTGGTCCGATCAAAATTCTCTACACATGATCGGAGTATGTCCGATCAGCCCAGTTGGTCGGGAAATATTTCCAACAAGTTGGAAAATTGGGTCCGACGGAATCAGTCCGATGCATACCACACACAGTCGGATTATCCGACAACAAGGTCCGATATGACACATTCCGACGGATTCTCTGACCGTGTGTAGGGCTTAGAAGTGCAGAACAAATTGCAGTCCTGTGATCCACAGGAGAAATACAGGCAAACAGGCTTTGGCTGTACTTCTCCTTTAATTGTCTCTCAAGTCAGTGTTCAGCTTCCCCCATGCCATGTATTTAACAATCCCTAGCCCAATACTCAAGAAAATGGCTATTATTGATTTGCCAAACTCTGTTTGAACTGAACCTAGGAGAGTTCTGCTCATCACTAAGTGAAAGCACTGGCTAAATTGGATTAATAGCAGACCAAAGTTGTCAAATAAATCTATTTGCTTTTTTACAAGGAAATAAGCAAAAATGTAGGCAAAGAAATGGCTGCTGATAAAGAATACTTAGACATTGTTAAAGCATTTGACATAAATCTCCACAGACAACTAACGTGTAAGTTAAGGTCTATTGACCTTTGTAAATGGAAAGAAAACTGAATTAAGGACCTTATTCAATTAGTGACTAATGATAGTCATCATAATCATGGTCTTCATGGTTTAAGGTTGTTGTGTTGTGTACACCAAGGTCATCTGTGTTTGCAGATGACACCAAGCTATATAGTGACATAAAGTACCTAGAAGGTGTACTGCAAATACTAATTTCCATGCATTTCATCCCATTTTTAATGTATTTTATGGAGTTTTAAACAGGAATTACAATACAAAAAGGAGAGACAAATATGGTAGCATAATGGGACATAAGGTCAGGTTGCACAGTGACCATACCATAAAAAAGACAGTTGATTCACATGTAATAAAAAACAAAATCCCATCTAGATGTAGAATATACAATGCACAGCATATAGATGTAAATAGTATCTATCCACTGTCACTCCTGTCTACCAAATCTCAGTACAGTAGGACATAAGCATAAAAAAAATGATTTAACTGGTTCTGGACCAGCCGCTGCAGGTTGGCCTGGCTGCACAAAGGGTCATAGCTATATGCGTCGTGCGTCGCCACTGGGGGGGGGGGGGCATGAGCAAAGATCGGGTTCGATCCAGAATGAATCCATCCCCAGGCCAAGGCCAATGGTATCTGACCTGGACCTGGTGATCGCCCCTGGCGAATGAGATCTTTCCCCTGCATGTGTAAGTGTAAAAACAGCAGGGAAAGTGATGTCATCTCTCCTCGTGGAAGTCTTTTGGTTTCAGAGAGAGGAGAGAAGACATTTCAGAGTAAGTACCAACACCATACTGACACCAGTTCATGCAGGTACACTTGCCACCCCCCGATCACTCCCAATTACCCCCAGTTAACCCCTTCACCCCCTGTCACTGTGTCAACCAGTTCATATTTTTTTTGATCACTGTGCTGGTGTCATTAGTGACCAAAATCAGCGTTAGGCTACTTAGTGTAGGCCCAGATAGATCTAGGGACCCCCTAACCTCCCCTGATAAAGGTTTAACCACGTGTGATGCTGGTTAGCTAGTTTATTTTTTTATAGCGTCAGGGCACCAGTTGTATTTTACCTAAATAAAGGTTTAACCCCCTAATCACCAGGCGGGTTTTAATGTCAGATTGGGTCTGTGTTGCCCCAGGCAGTGTCAGATTAGTGCCAGTAGCGCTAACACCCCCGCACGCACCATACACCTCCCTTAGTAGTATAGTTTCTGAATGGATCAATAGCTGATCTTAAGAGATCTATACTAGCCTCCCCAGCAGTTTAGGGTTCCCAAAAAGGCAGTGTTAGCAGGAGCAGCCCAGATAGCACCTGCGTTTAGCCCCTCCGCCCAGCCCAGCCCTCCCAAGTGGAGTATCAATCAATCACTGTCACTTGCAAAACACAACGCACATAACTGCAGCGTTCGCAGAGTTAGGCCTGATCCCTGTGAACGCTAAGGCCGCGTACACACGCGGGGACTGTTCGCCCAACTTTGTCCGTCAAACAGTTTCGGCAAACAGTCCGCTCAAAATTAGCATGGACGGACATGGCCACACACGACGAACGAACAGTTTGCTGAAACCGTGCGCGATGACGTGAACGGCACGTACGACGGGACGAAAAATACGACGTCCTATACACTGCATTATAACTTTCGGCGAGTAAATCCTTTCTGAGCATGCGCGGAACTTAGTTTGACGAACAAGCCTACACACGAGGGGACTGTTCGCTGAAACTTTGTTTCAGCGGACAGTTTTTCGGAATTTCCGAAAAACCTTGTTCAGCGGACTGTTCGCTGAAACTGTCCGCTGAAAGCCCACACACGAGCGGACTGTTTGCCGAAACACTGTTCAGCGGACAAAGTTGGGCGAACAGTCCCCGCGTGTGTACGCGGCCTAACAGTTTTTTTTTTGTAGCATTTGAAGCAGTCCCTGACATGCAGATGTTTTTTTTTTCTGTGTCTCACTACTGTACCAGTAAATTTAGAGACCAAAATGTCAAATTAAAGGTACAGTAGTGAAGAGGCCTATATGTTTCTGAGCATGAGAGATAGTGAAGAGGAAGTCACTGATCTGTCAGATTCAGGCTCAGAATATGAACCGGAAGACAGCAGCGGAACCCTGACAGCTAGCTCTGATGATGTCGTGGTCTCTGCCAAGGTCAGGCATACCAAACCCTGTTCTTCTGCTGTCGTTGAGGTGCAAGAATCGCAGGGCTCTCGTATGGAGCAGAGAGCCAGTACTAGTGTCGCTCATCCTTCTGGTAAACTGGCAAGCACCAGCGGCCTAGTACATCCTGGTCGTACATCCAGCACTGCAGTAACAATTGGTGACGTGGCGAGTCTCATAAGTGCAGTTCAAGCTTACGAGGTGCTTAGCATGAGCAGTGTCCTGCTGCCACCAAGAAGAAGACAAAGACAGGCCCGTCAAGCCCATAGTGCCTTTCCTGCTGCATTCGCCAATCCTAATTGGGAGCCGACCACTTCTGCAGCACCCGTACTTCCCCCATTCACTGGCCAACCCGGAATTCAGGTGGAAACAGTTGATTTTACGTCACTTGATTTTTATTTGTTGTTTTTATGGAAGATCTTTATATATCTATTGTGGACAAAGCAATTTGTATGCTGGTCAATTCAACTCCGCTAATCCCCAGTTGACCCTTGCCAGAGATTGGAAACCTATTACGGTCTCCAAATTTAAGACCTTCCTGGGCCTATCACTCCTCATTGGCATAACTAAAAAGAGTGAATTGTGGTCATATTGGTCCACTGACCCAATTCACCATATGCCCGTGTTCTCTGCCTCCATGACCAGGACACTATACGAGCAGATCTTGTGGTCATGAACTTTAATGATAATGAACTCTGTCATTCTCGGGATGACTCTGGATTTAATTGGCTCTAAAAAATTCAGCCTTGTTTACTCCCGATCAAGTTATTTGTGTTGATGAGTCCCTGATTACGTTTTCTGGCCACTTGTCTATCAAACGGTATCTTCCCAGCAAGCATGCCAGATATGGGGTCAAAATTTATAAGCTCTGTGACATGGCAACAGGCTATACCTATAGTTTTATGTTTTACGAGGGAAAAGATAGTCACATAGAGCCAGAGAACTGCCTAGACTACATAGGGAGCACGGGTAAGATTGTGTGGGACTTGGCGTCACCCTTATTTGGAAAGGGGTACCACTTGCATGTGCACAATTATTACACAAGCGTTCCACTTTTTAGTCACATTTTTGATTATGGAATTGGTGCATGTGGCACCATGCTGCGATCTAATCGCCAGTGCTTCCCCCAACAGCTTGTAGAAACCCAACTTAGACAGGGGAAGAGAGCAGGCTTAAAGTGTAAGACCCCTTTCACACCACACCGCACCTTGCGTCGGCGGTAAAACGCCGCTATTTTTAGCAGCGTTTTTTCTGCCGGATTTGCAGCGGATTTGCGGCGCATTTCGGCCACTAGCGGGGCGCTTTTACCCCCCGCTAGCGGCCGCGAAAGGGTTAAAACCGCCGGCAATACGCCGCAATAGCGGCGTTTTGCCGGCGGCATTACAGCGCTGCCCCATTGATTTCAATGGGCAGCAGCGGTGGAGGAGCGGTAAACACACCACTCCTTCACCGCTCCAAAGAAGCTGCTGGCAGGACTTTTTTCTGACATCCTGCCAGCGCACCGCTGTAGTGTGAAAGCCCTCGGGGCTTTCACACTACACACAATGGTGCAGCTTCTTTAGGGCGTTTTGCAGGCGCTATTTCTAACGCTATAGCGCCTGCAAAACGCCCTGGTGTGAAAGGGGTCTAATAATTTGTTAGCAGTGAAGTGGAGGGATTCCCGAAATGTTTTCGTTCCGCCCTCCCTTAATGCAGATACGACAGTCCAAATTTCTACGGTGACTGGTGTTGTGGAGAAACCTCAATGACCAGTTGTTGGTGCTGTACCTAATTGCCCGCAAGGCCAGACACTGGTATAAAAAAGGTGTCTGTATATTTATTTCAATTGGCTCTGCTGAAAGCTTTTGTGCTATACAAAGCTTCAGGACATACTGGATCCTTCCTTAAATTTCAGGAAGAGACTGTCACAGCCCTTCTGTTTCCAGACAGTACTATGGCCCACCTTCCCAACCCAAATGCAGTGAGCTGGCTGCATTAGAGGCATTTTCCAAATGGCCTCCCTGGCTCCCTCGTACCTCTACCCAAAGAACACCCCAAATAAGATGTCATGTCTACAGAAAACGCGGAATGGTGGTATTCTACCCCCCGATCTCAATCAATCTCTTTTTTTTCATTCAGCCCACGTCCAGGCTGCATGAAAAAAAGCACGTTTGTGCGCAATTTTAAAGCATGTCGTGTTTGGTATCCATGTACTCGGCATAAGATCATATTTTTTATTTCATCAAACATTTGGACAATATAGTGTGTTTTAGTGCATTCAAATTGTAAAAAGTATGTTTTTTTTTTAAATAATGCGTTTGAAAAATTGTTGCGCAAATTCTGTGTGAAAAAAAAAATTGCAACAACCACCATTTTAATCTGTAGGGCCTTTGCTTTAAAAAAAATATATAATGCTTGGGGGTTCAAAGTAATTTTCTTGCAAAAAAAATATTTTTTCATGTAAAGAAAAACTGCCAGAAAGGGCTTTGTCTTCAAGTGGTTAGAAGAGTGAGTGATGTGTGACATAAGCTTCTAAATGTTGTGCATAAAATGCCAGGACAGTTTAACCACTTCCCGACCAGCGATGTACGTCGACAGAATGGCACGGGCAGGCATATTGGCGTACAGGTACGTCCAATATTCGATGCCGCCCTGCCATCAGGAGCGAGCCGCCGGCGGCGCGCTCCCGCGCTGGTCGGGACCCCCGTGAGTCCGGTCGCGGGACCCGCGGACTCGATCGCCGCGGGCATCCCCGCGATCGTCTCACGGAGCAGCCAAATAGAGGAAATGCTGTATAAACAACATTTCTCCATTCTGCCTAGCAACTAGTGACGCTGATCTCTGCTCCATGTGATTGGAGCAGAGATCAGTGTACACTAAATGAAAGCCCAACCCCCCCACAGTTAGTAACACAGCCCTAGGAACACTTAACCCCTACACTGCCACCCACTGGTTAACCCTTTCACTGCCAGTGTCATTTACACAGGAATCACTGCAGTTATATAGCAGTGATTACTGTATAAATGACAATGGTCCCAAAAATGTGTCAAAAATGTCCGATGGGTCCCCCACAATGTCGCAGTCACAATAAAAATCGCAGATCGCCGCCATTACTAGTAAAAAAATAATAATAAAAAATTATTAATAAAAATGCTATAAAACTATCCCTATTTTGTAAACGCTATAACTTTTGCGCAAACCAATCAATAATCGCTTATTGTGATTTTTTTTACCAAAAATATGTAGAAGAATACGTATCAGCCTAAACTGAGGGAAAAAAATATTTTTTTATATATTTTTGGGGGATATTTATTATAACAAAAAGTAAAAAATAATGCGTTTTTTTCAAAATTGTCGCTCTATTTTTGTTTATAGCGCAAAAAATAAAAACCGCAGGGGTGATCAAATACCACCAAAAGAAAGCTCTATTTGTGGGAAAAAAAGGACGTCAATTTTGTTTGGGAGCCACGTCGCACGACCGCGCAATTGTCAGTTAAAGCGACGCAGTGCCGAATCGCAAAAAGTGGTCTGGTCTTTGACCAGCAAAATGGTCCGGTCTGCAAGTAGTTAAACCCTCACCCCCCAAATTACCCCATTTTGGAAAGTAGACACCCAAAGTTATTTGCTGAGAGGCATGTCGAGTCCATGGAATATTTTATAGTTGTGGGAAAAAAAAAAGTTTTTGTTATCACTAAATTATATATTGCTCAAAAATGCCATGGGCATATGTGAAATTACAACCCAAAATACATTCTGTTGCTTCTCCTGAGTACGGGGATACCACATGTGTGAGACTTTTTAGGAGCCTAGCCGTGTACGTGTACGGGACCCCAAAATCCAAGCACCGCCTTCAGGATTTCGAAGGGTGTAAATTTTTGTTTTCACTCCTCATTACCTATCACAAATGACCCAAATGATCCCATTTTGGAAAGTAGACACCCCAAGCTATTTGCTGAGAGGTATGTTGTGTATTTTGCAGACCTTGCTTTTTTGTCACAAATTTTTGACATTTTAAAAAAGAAAAAAAATTTTTTTTTTCAAAAACGAATGATAGCTGCAAAATACTCACAATGCCTCTCAGCAAATAGCTTGGGGTGTCTACTTTACAAAATGGGGTTATTTGGTTTTTTTTTGCTATCTTGGCATGTATGCCCTTAGAAATCCTGAAGGCAGTGCTTGTTTTTCTGGGCACCGTACACTGCTAGGCTACCAAAAAGTCCCACACATGTGGTATCCCCATACTCAGGAGAAGCAGAAAAATGTATTTTGAGGTTCAATTCCACATATAACCATGGCATGTATGAGCAATATATAATTTAGTGACAACTTTTTTTCAATCACTTGGGGAAAATTTTTTAATTTTCAATGTACCCTAGTTTGTAGATGCTATAACTTTTGCACAAACCAATAAATATACGCTTATTGACTTTTTACCAAAGACAAGTGGCTGAATACATTTTGGCCTAAATGTATGGCTAAAATTGAGTTTATTGGATTTTTCTTATAACAAAAAGTAGAAAATATATATGTTATATATATATAAAATATATATAAAATTTTCTGTCTTTTTCCGTTTATATCGCAAAAAATAAAAATCACAGGGGCAATCAAATACTTTTAAAAGAATCTCTATTTGTGGGAAAAAAGGACACAAATTTCATTTGGGTACAACATTGCATGACCGCGCAATTACCAGTTAAAGCAGCACAGTGCCAAATTGTAAAAAGTCCTTTGGTCTTTGACCAGCCAAACGGTCCAGGGCTTAAGTGGTTAATCGGTCTTGTACAGCAAGTTACTGGAGATTCAACAGATAATTCTGGCAAAAAAGAGGGGTGATACCCGTAATTAGCAAAAAAGGGTGATTGCTTGGTTGCTGAGTGGAAGAAATTGTTGTATGAGAATTTTGCAAGTGGGAAGAGAGATAGCCAATCATCTTGAGCAAAGGAGGAAAAACACTGTAAGTACTGTTCGAGGGTTTGGTTGGTTCTTTAAGTCTGTCCATTTGTTTGTGGGCGCTAAGTTGAGGAGAGGTGGAGTTCAATCTTTAGTGCTTCACATAAGGCCCTCCAAAATCTAGAGGTGAATTGTACCCCCAGTCAGAGATAATGCTATCAGGAATACCATGTAGTTTAACAATTTCCTTGATGAAGGCTGAGGCAGTCTCCGTGGCCGAAGGAGTTCCTTGTAAGGGTACGAAATGAGCCATCTTGGTCAGACAATCTACTACAAAAAAAATGGTGGTGAAGTCCTCAGATGGGGGAAGCTCTATGATGAAATCCATGGAGACCATGCTCCATTGTTTCTTAGGTAAGGGGAGAGGCTCCATGAGTTCCCAAGTTCTGGTTCTCTCTGTTTTATTTTGAAAGCATGTGATACAAGATTTAACTTATTTCTTGCAGTCCTGCATTAAATATGGCCAACAAAAGGTACGGAAGATCAAATTGGCAGTCTTGTAGATTCCAAAATGCCCTGCTAGGGGACAATCATGGCAGCGTCTCAGAATGGTGACTCTGAACTGTTCAGGGACAACGATCTGCTCTTCATGAAAGTAAAGGCCATACCTTAATTGAAGAGCCAAGTCCTGGAAAGGTGGTTGGTTTGCCACATCTTCCCTTATTTGTGACATCAGGTCAGCTTGAAGGAGTAAAAAATTCTTAGCTGGGAGAACGGTATCAGGTTCCAAGGATTTTACAGGGTCATTAAACATGCAGGACAAGGCATTCGGCTTGCCATTCTTTGAACCAGGATGGTAGGTGATGTGGAACATAAAACGAGAAAAGAAAAGTGCCTTGCTTATCAAGGCCTTAGTTGTTTGGCCGTCCTCAAGTTTTTGTGATGAGGAAGATGAGGATCGGGTGCAAAGCTCCTTCCAAGAGGTAACGGCATTCTTCAAGTGCAGTTTTGATAGCTAGCAACTCTCGGTCTCCCACATCATAATTCCTCTCGGAGGGATTCAACTTCTTGGAAAATAAGGCTACAGGATGGACTAACGATTTAGGACACTGACATTGGGACAATATAGCTCCGACTGCATTTTCAGAAGCATTTACCTCCAATACATAGGTCAAGGATAGATCAGGATGCTTCAAGATGGGGGCTGCAGTAAATAAAGCTTTTAATTGTTCAAAGGCTTCTTGGGCTTCTGGTGTCCAGCGGAAGGGAATGTGCTGCTTGGTTAATTGTGTGATAGGAGTGATAATATCTGAAAAGTTCCTGATAAATTTCCTATAAAAATTAGCAAATCCCACAAACCTCTGAACAGCTTTTCTGTCTGTAGGGGCAGGCCATTCCAGAATGAACTTAACTTTCTGTGGGTCCATGGAGCTACCATTGGCCGAGATGATAAGTCCCAGAAAGTGTATGGTTTGCTTTTCAAAGTCACAAGTTTCAGCCTTTGCATAAAGACAGTGTTCCTGGAATCAGCCCAGTACCTTCTTTACATGAATTTGATGTGATTCAACAGATTTGGAGAATATAAGAATATTGTCTAAATAAACAATGACAAACAAGTCAAGAAAGTGCCAAAAAACATAATTTACTAGGTGCTGAAATGTGGCTGGGGTATTATAAAGCCCAAATGGCATGACCAAATATTTAAAATGGCCAAAGCATGTTTGGAAGGCCGTCTTCCATTCATCCCCTTCCCTGATTCTGAACTAGGTTATATGCACCTCTTAAGTCAAGTTTGGAAAATATTCGTGCCCCCCGCAATCTCTGAAAGAGTTCAGGGATCAGAGGAAGGGGATACCGAATCTTGATTGTGACTCTGTTAAGGTCCCATTAGTCTACACAAGCCCTTAATGAATGATACTTTTTTTCTAGAAAGAAAATACCGGCAACCGCTGGTGATGTGGATGGCCGGAAACAGTTTTTCAAGACTTTTGTCGATATAGGCAATATAGTTCAGGCTCGGAAAGAGGGTAGATTTCGCCAAATGGGATCTCAGCCCCTAGTAAAAATTCAATAGGGCAGTCATATGTCCTATGAGGAGGAAGAGTGTCTGCACCCTTCTTGTTAAACATGTCTACATATTCATGATAGGCAGCAGGAACTAACTTTACGGTGTCCAGGTCTGAATGTAGACTCAGGAAGGGAGAGATGTTGACAGTGTTTTCTAGAAGACAATGCATCTGGCAGTAGTTGGATGAAAAATTGACATCACCTGTAAGCCAGTTAATGTACAGGGTATGTGCCCTTAACCACAGAATACCAAGAATGACAGGAAACATGGGTGACGTTATAACATCCAACCAGAGGAATTTGTGGTGACTTAGTTACATAGTTACATATAGTTAGTAAGGTTGAATAAAGACACCAGTCCAACCTGAGTGAGTGTCTACAATTGTCCCTATTCCTGTACATTGTGCACTCACATTGGTCCCTACCCTCAAGGAGCCCACAATCCAAGGTCCCCATTCATATACTAGGGCCAGTTTTGGACAGAAGCCAATTAACCTACCTGCGTGTCTTTGGAGTGTGGGAGGAAACCGGAGTACCCGGAGGAAACCTACACAGGCACAGGGAGGACATGCAAACTCCAGGCAGGTAGTGTCATGGTTGGGATTTGAACCAGCAACCCTTTTTACTACTAGGCAAGAGTGCTAACCACTACACTACTGTGCTGCCTGACTTGAGGAAGTTTGACAGAGAATAGATGCAGTTTCTTGTGTAACTGGGCCTGATTTAATACCAGAGCCATCGGCTAGATCAGGGGTGCTCAACCTGTGGCTCTCCAACTGTTGCAAAACTACAAGTCCCATCATGCCTCTGCCTGTGGGTGTCATGCTTGTGGCTGTCAGAGTCTTGCTATGCCTCATGGGACTTGTAGTTCCGCAACAGCTGGAGAGCCACAGGTTGAGCACCCCTGGGCTAGATGCACATGGGATACTGGCTTCTTGGCACACACAGGAAGCTGATGTAGAGAAATAAATGCAGAATCCATGAAACAGCTACAGGCCCCAGAGTCTATGATAGCTGATATGGAGACTGACCTTTCGGAGAACTGAAGGGTTGTTGAGAGGGAGACCGATCCTTAGTAGGAAGGTGCATCATGTGAGACTGACGGGAGCAAGCTTTGCTGGTGTTTACCAGTCAAGTACGTACAAAGTGGCCAGCCTCCCCACAGTAAAGACATAGATTGGCATGTTGTCATCGTAGGCGCTCAGCTGGGGAAAGGGGCGATCTCAGAAAGCTCCTGTGGTAGGCCTTATGATATGCCTGCTTGCTGGGAAATGTAGCAGATAAAGAAGCAGGTGCGTCAGGCTTGGAAGCCAAAGAAAGGATTCCTTCAAGCTTTTCGGATTGTCTCTACCATAATCGCCGATCAATCTGGGTGGTTAAGCTGATCAGATCCTCCAGGGACATTGGTACTCCTACTCTGGCAAGTTCATCTTTCAGGGTGTCAGAGAGACCAAGACGAAACTGATGATGAAGTGCCGAACTATTCTATTGAGTGTCAGCACTCCAAACACGAAAGTCAGTTATATAGTCCCCAAAAAGGCCTTGGGCCTTGTTGCAGCTTGCTGAGCTTGGATTCTGCAGTCTGTTGGTAGAAGGGATCGGAATAAAGCTGAGCCATAGCTGCGAAGAACGAATTGGTGGCCACCAGAACAGGGTCATGTTGCTCCCGGAGGTGATGTGCCCAGGTAAGTGGTTCATTCAATAATAGTGTGATGATAAATCCTACTTTGATGTCCTCTGATGCAAAGGTTTGGAGTAGCAGAGAAAAATAAAGCTCACAGGAATTTCGGAAAGTTCAAAAAATGTTACGATCTCTGAAGAATCGATCGGGAATAGGCAACTTAGGTTCCGGAGGGGGAGTAGTAAGCCAAACTCTGAGTAAAAGAATCTGTAACTGAAGGTGACGTGCAGACTGAAGCATCATTCATCTTCATCATTCAGACTGAAGCACCTCCATGCGACTAAGTTTCTTCTGTAAACTCTGCATGACAGATGTTAGTGCAGAAACTGATTTGAAATTGTCCTCTGATGGGGAGACCTCCCTTTCAGACTCTCCCTGGCTGACTGGTACTGTCACGTACCTGGTAGGAGTCTGATATGACGAGGTCGGCCTCCCTTGTATCTCCAGCTCAAGCCCCACTGAAGGTGGAACAGATGGTGTCTAGGGCCAGGAGGAACATAAGTGCTTGTAAGAGTTGCTTGCAGTACTTGCAGATGGAGTAGTAGGCTCGGTGGCAGAGGCAGGACAGCAGGCAGTGTTTGAGCCAGGCGAAAAGCAGGAGCAGGGTCTCAAGGATAGCCAGGTTTGGTAACAGGTGGGTAGCGAAGTACAAACCTATAAACAGAAGAAAGGTCAAATAGAAGTGGAGATCAGGAACCAGTAATCAGGAATGAATCAGAGTCCAGAGGCAGAGTCAGGGTAAGCCGGGTTTAGCAACAGGTATCAGGCAGGGTATAAGAGGAATCAGAAGATCAGGACACAGCTGAAGACCAGTCAGCGCTGTTTGTGAGTCAGAGCAGCCTTTAAATAGGCTGTCAAGTGTCAATTGGCGTTAGGTACAGCCTTCTGCATGTGTGCGCAGTCTGTGTATGCACATTAGCTCTCTGGAAGTCCGCTGTTGCCTGTGAGCATGTGTGCACCAGAGCAGTTCTCTTACAGCCCCTGATGCCGATGTCACAATTAAGTATTTTTGGGATGTGGAATCTCTGCAGGACATCTAGGCTGCCTAGTGTTGTGGGTGTTGATTAATTTGCAAGAATGTCCTTCGTGTAGGTTTCATGAGTACAATTAACACTCAAATACCAATTTGTCTGCACCTGTTTGACAGATGCATATCATTACAATCATTGACAGCAAGGCCAATTCTTGCTTTCACTAACAGTACCTCTATAGGGTTAACATGTGAAGCCACCACTGACACCCAAAGAACAATTTTTCTACACCTATTCAACAGGTGCATATCATTAAAATTTTTGACAGTAAGGCCAATTCTTGCTTTCATCAAGAATACCTCTATGGGGTTATGGTGTGAAGGTGCAATGGACACCCACAGAACAATTTTTCTGCACCCGTTACAGAAGTAGAAATCCAAATTCTGTGGTAGAGACACCAGAATTTATCCAAAAAATCTCTAACCTTGTTCCCTGTGCACTACATTGTGGCCTCATCATACAGACTGGCTCCCCAAGCCGTTGCTTACAAAATAAAGAAATCTTGCAGGGAAAATTTAATTTTTAGGGCTTTATAAATGCAACTATTGCTGTAGCAGCTTTTATACACAGTACAGATGTGTCACTTTACAGTTGGACTAAGGAGACCCCCTAGGCACAATATTGAAAGGAATTTTTTATCTTTATACTTTCATTTTAAGCATCAATAAATTACTGCTCATTTAACTTGCAGATTGCCCACTGTCAAACAGAATGGCTCCCCTACGTGAATTGCCCTAGCTGCGCGGCGGCCACTCTAAAGGGTATAGGGCATGCCTGCCATGGTACTGAGGTGCCAATGTGTGTGCTTGGCAGATGCTATGTTCACTGGGCACCCGCGATTGCTCCTGACAGAGCCAGAAAAAGGATCTGTGTGTGTAAACACACAAATCCACGTTCTGGCAGAGGAGAGGAGACCAATCTTGTGTTCCAAGTATAGTATAGTATCCCACCAGGCAGTCCCATCCCTCCAACCTATGTGTGTGATTATTATTCTGGTGCGAACCGAACATCCCTATTGCCTCAGGAAATCAGGAAGAAGTTTTTTTCCCCTGTTGCTTTAAAAGGGCTTTTCACCTTCTTCTGGATCAGTTGTGAGTTTAGGGTTCTATGTTTATGTATTATTTATTTTATTTTATGTATTAATTTTTTTTATTGAACTCAATGATTTTGTTCAACCTGGCTGTGACTACTAATGATATATATACTGTGCTTTACACACACACATTTGAAACTGATGAACAGTTTGAAGCATCCATAGATTTACTCAGGAAGGTAATCATCCCTATTCTAGTAAATCAGACCTTTTATTAACTTTCATCATTTAACATACTTCAGTTTGCATCTTTCTTAACTGCATCAGCAGAACTTCATCTTTATATTTTGTAGTTTTTATGTTTTATAAAATATTTTTTATATACTTAATTTTAGAAAGGTAGTTAAATCTGTATGATTCTGTTACAATTTGCCCAATTTAGTACAGCTTATTGTATTACCAAATGTTAGTAGTTATAGCAGACATTTGTTTTATACAAGGTCATATTTTCATTTTATTAGTCAGAACGATTATCAACTCAGCAATATTCATGATTGAGAAACAGTGATACGTTGTCATAAAGCTGATGTCAGCAAAATGTTCAAGAAAGGCAGAAAGAATGATTATAGGCTTAAAAAGCATCATGTTTAAAATATATTGCCACAATTCACCCACCATTAACTATTCTTAATAAAGTAAAAAGAAAGTCATAAAAATTAAACATTTGACATCATCCAACATCAGAAAGCCATTATGACTTTATTGCTGTTGTATGCTTCAATAAAACAGAAGAGATTCAGAGTTTGAGGGAAGACAAATTGTCACTTTGTTGGAGAGTACTCTGTTTCAGTTTATTACATGCAGTTTGACCATTAGTCCATTTAAAATACCACCCAAAGTAATAGAATAAGAAAGTTTGTTGCTAAAAAATGTCTTATTTGTAATTTTCTAAGATCATTTTTATACTACACAAGTATACAAAGCTCAGAGTTAAATGATAGCTATTATTGTCCATCCTAAAGTGACCCTGTCACGGTCAGGTCAACAGAAAGAGGAATTAACTATAAAATAAGAGGTCCTATATTAATTTTTCCAGTGGCCTGTCTGTTTAAAAGCTGCTCTGAGCCATGCTTTCAGGTTTAAGGCTATGGTTAACCTGATGCATTCAGTAGTGGATGAAACCACAGTGTACATCAGGAAACCAGGTTTTCCACAACCCCAGAAGGGTGAAACACATGCATACAGGAAGCAGCATTGTGGCAGCTTTTTAGCATACAGGCTACTGGTAAAAAGTTAAAAAGTAAGCCTTTCATAGGTAACTCTTTCGGTTTTGACCCAGTAGTGACAGGGTCCCTTTTAAGCTTTGAAAATGTTTATAGTTTCCCAAAATAATTATCCAATGGTCAGGGTGATGGGATAGGTTCACTGGGTTACCAGGCCCAGAACAAAGGGGGATCATCTTAAAAATGAAAAAGTGACACATCAGGGTATAAAGAGAAAGCTTCACAACACCCTTATTATTCAAGTTTATTTAAGCCTAAATGTAGTGAATCAAAGAATCCAGAATATGCTGGGAAGGGAACAATTGCTTATTCTGGTGTGAGCCTGGTACTGAGTTGCTTAAGGAACATAGGTGTGTGCAGCCTATTGCATTAAGGTGTGCACTACAAAGTTTACATACATAAACACACAGACACACGCTATTATAAATAAATGAAAACAAACATTTTAAAATCAGTTCAGGAGCAGTAGATGGTATCAGTAGGGCAATGGACAATGTAAGTAGGTTTTAATTTTTAATCTTATTTTTTATGTTTTTTTAAATAATTTTTTATAATATAATTTTTATATATTTTAGGAGCCCTGTTGAGGGACTTTGGTGAAATATCAAGGGTCTAAACAGACCCCTGATTTCTCACTTTTGAGAACAAGAAAGGGACTGCAGACAGAGATTCTCTAGCGGCTGGTATTGTGCAAAGAACGGCCAAGAAGCTGCTGGGTGGTTAGAAGGAAGTGCTGGAGAATAGAGTGGCCAGCGACGTGGTGTTCACTGGCGTTCGGGTGTCCTTGGCTTGCTTGACACTCTTGTGAAATGCAGAATTTGGCCAGGAAGTACCTGGAAAGAGACAGGAGCACTGTGGCTAGGGAAGTTTAACCACATGTAATGCTGTACAGCAGTGGCTTCTCTGTGTCCTTGACTGGCTCAGCAATCTCTGCTGGGATGAGGTGATGACGTCTCTCGGTTATGCATGGTTATGCATTTCTGGTCTCCACTCCTTTGTCAAGCCATAGGGAAAGGGGGAGTGCTCTCTGGTGCACTGATTTTATAGGGAAAATGGGTGGGTTGTGGACTGTGGCTCCTCCCTCATAGTCAAATTAGCTCACATATCATGAAGCCAAGTTAAATGAGAAGTGTAGGTAGTAGGCTTTGTCATGTGTACTTAAAAACCCACATGTCAAAAACATTGGAAGGTCCAAAACTTCAATACAGGCATAACCCAAAAAGTTTATATATAAACCAGTTTAAAAAGGCATTTCATTTAATTTGCTCAAAGAGAGGTTAAAAAATACCAAAAAAGAAAATGAAAATGTGTCGCTGTATGAAACATAAACGTATGAACTAAGACATGCTTTTCTACACTGAATTGATCTACATAGCAGTAACTGCCCTGTGAAATGTACTGAGAGCAGAGTAAATTGGGGAATAAAAAAATTGGACATATATGGTTGGATGAATTTTTTTTCTTTATTAAAATGGTAGGGGAACACATAGACATTGTTCTAGTGAAGGGGGTTATAATAAATGTGTTTAATTCCAGCTCCTCATTGAGGCCATGTGGAACTAGAGTGTTGAGAGAGAAAGTCCAAAAGGTTTCTCTTTCTCAGAGCTTTTTGAAGCTCTCTACTCTTTTGTCATCAGATGAGATACTTTCAATGATCCAGAAGCAGATTTTTACTTGTGGATTGGCCATGTTTATTTTTAAAATGTCTGGGAATACTGTAGTCTGTGCTTCCTTGCTTGATGGCCCAGTGGTTCTCTCCGAATCTTGCTCTGAGGGTACTGATGATGCGCCCGACATAGAGTAGGCCACAGGGACATTTTAAGCAATAAATAACATACTCAGTGGAGCATGTAACGCATGTGAAAATGGGTTAAAGCTTTTGATTGCTGTAAAAGAAGACCGTCTGTGGTTTATCAAAGGGCAGGTAAGGCTTTAATTTTGTGGCACTGCCGATTAAATTGCAGAAGGAGGGTATAGTACTCTTGGAGGATTTATTTGTTTTGAGCAGGCTTGGATCTATGTGACTTTTAATATTGTGCACATGGAGATAGGATGCCATGGGTCTTCATGGAATTGTTAGTTTCAATATAGGACCTTGTATGAGTATTTTCCATAGTTTTAAGAATATCTTTTCCATATGGCGAAATTTTGAGTGAAATTGAGTTATGAACCTGATTCGGAGCAGGCTCACCATTGGGGTTTGGTATTTTGACCTTTGTAACTGTGTGGTATGGGCTTCCTCGATAAGACTCAGTTGGTATCCTTTCTGAAGAAATTTCCATTTAAGTGTTTCACTCTGTTGTATGTAGTCCTTGTCCAATGAACAAGTTCTGTTAAATGCTGGAATTGGCTATTGGGAATGTTCTTTATCCAGCTTGGATGGCGGCAACTGTTTAAATGGACATATAAGTTCATGGCCATAGTCTTTTTTTTTTTGCCACATCGGGGAGCCCCAAATCAACTCTAACATTCATCGTAGCCCTGAGTCTATTCAACATCATAGTAGCGTTTATCTTTTATATCTGTGTGGCATATTTTTTCCTTTTTTTTCCTTTTTCCCCTTTTCTTTCTTCTTTTTTTTCCTTTTTTTTTTCTCTCTTTTTTTTCCCCTTCTATCTACTTCCTTTAATCATTCTTATACAGAAAAAAAAAGAACTTTACCCACCCTACCTCCCAACCGCCCCCCCCAACCCACCCCCCTGGTCTCTCCTCTAAGCACACGAACCATCTCTATTCAAGCTACCGTTTCTGTCATCCTTACGACAAATCTTGGGGTTTGTTGGTATTTTTCCCAAACTTTCCATCTCTTTTTAAATCCCGACTCCCCTGGTTCTCCACTATACTTTAAATACTCCAGATTTTGAATTCTATTGATTTTACTGAACCAACTTTTTACTGAAGGGGGCTCTGGGTTTTTCCAGTTTCAGGGGATTAAGCACTTTGCAGCATTTAGTAGGCATGGTATCAAGGATCGCCTATATTGTTTGATAGACACGGTGGTCCCATGCAGTAGGCATACCCTAAAGTCCTCTGGGATTTTAAGACCAGTGATTCCTTTAATTATCAATAGTACGGACTGCCATAAAAATTTTATTTTAGGGCATGGCCACCAAATGTGAACCATCAAGCCCACCTCTGAACATTCCCTCCAACATAGGTTTGAGAGCTCTTTTTGGAAATGCTGGAACTTATCTGGTGTTATATACCAACGGGCCATACACTTATAATTAATTTCCAATACACTACAGTCCGGAGAGATTTTATGTGGCATCTGTAAAATTTTCTTGATCTCTCTCAGAGGTACTCGTCCCCATCTCTTCATCCCACCTTCTCATGTACACGGGGGGTCCTGATATTTTTAGGCCCATCAATATTTTATATATCTTCGCCATCCCTCTCTTTCTATTTTGTCCCCACACACAACTGCTCCAATGGGAGCAGGTCATCTGTGGGTCTAATCGGATGTGGGAGGGAATCCACAAAGTGTTTCAGCTGGGTGTACCTCCACCAATTTATATCTAACACCTCCTTTTTCAACTTTAGTTCCTGAAACATGCATATTTTCCTTTTGTCCATGACATCCTTTACTTGTGCCATAGTCTTAAAGTGTTTTTTTGATGTGGTGGTGTCCAAATGACTTAGTTCAAGGTCTAGAAATAGCAGACATCAGGTTTCACCAGGGATGTGAAGGATAGGCCTAATTCATTGTTGTTACAAAAAGCCATGAATTCAGAGATGGCTGAAGGTGGCACCATTCCCAAAGATGATTATTATATCATCTATGTTTTTGCTGAAGAAAGTGATTTATTGGGCAAACAGATTATTATGATGGATGTGTTTGTGTTCCCACAACCCAATGGTGAGGTTGGCATAGTTGGGGGAAAAACATGCCCCCATAGCTGTGTCCTTAGTCTGTAGATAAAATTGACCATTAAATGTGAAGAAGTTGTGTTCAAGACAGAATTTGGTAGCTTCTAGAATGAATCCGGTTTCTGATTGATTTGGGACTGGTGTGATAAAAATAATTCAACTGATTTTACACTGATGGGATGTGGAATGGAGGTGTAAAGAGGAGACATCATGTGAAAGCCAGCTGTAAGTTGATTCCCATGTTTAGTTGGCTAAGGTATCCAAAAGATAGGAAAAATCCTGAATGTATGATGGCAATTCCTGCATTATGGGCTGCAAAAATGTGTCTGTATATTGGGATAGGCCATAAGTGATGCTATCTATTGATGTCACTATAGGTCTGCCAGGTGGTTTGGACGGGTTCTTGTGGATTTTGGGTAGAAAAAAATAAGTGATTTTATGGAAATCTTTCAGAAAAAGGCCCTTTCCTTCTTATTAAAGATACTGTACCTTCCAACCCAGCATGGTCTGTAAGACACCATAGTTCCAAACTGTAATTGTCAGAAGGATCTGTGGATAATTTGGTGTATGTATCTTCATTGTATAGTAGCCTATATGCTTCTTTTATGTATTCGATTCTGTCTAGGATCACAATGCATTCACCCTTACTAGCTGGCTTAATGATCAAATTGTGGTTCTGTTTAACCACTTGCTGACCACCGCGCGCCAATATACATTGGCACAATGGCAGCACTGGGCAAATGGGCATACATCCCCATTGATTTGAGGGCTAGTGGGTGCATGCCCGCCACATACTGCGTGATCGTGCCCGCAGGTACTGCAGACTCGATGTCCACCAGGGTCCCGCAATCGTGTCACGAAGCATTGAGAGCATTGATCTCTGTCATGCTGTAGTGAGCCCATCCCACTACAGTTATAATCACTCCCTAGGACACACTTAACCCCTTGATCGCCCCCCTAGTGTTTAATCCCTTCCCTGCCAGTGTTATTTACACAGTAATCAGTGCATTTCTATAGCACTGATCACTGAATAAATGACAATGGTCCCAAAATAGTGTCAAAAGTGTCCGATGTGTCTGCCACAATGTAAAAGTCATGATAAAAGTTGCAGATCGTCAACTTTACTAACAAAAAAAAAATTATAATAAATATCTATCCTCTATTTTGTAGACGCTATAACTTTTGAGCAAACTAATCAATATATGTTTATTGCGATTTTTTTTTACCAAATATATGTAGAAGAATACATATCAGCCTAAACTGATGAAAATAATATTGTTTATATATTTTCTTATTATATTTATTATAGTAAAAAGCGAAAAATATTGCTTTTTTTTTCAAAATTGTCATTCTTTTTTGTTTATAGCGCAAAAAATAAAAACTGCACAGGTGGTCAAATACTACCAAAAGAAAGCTCTATTTGTGGCAAAAAGGGACGTAAATTTTGTTTTGATGTAACATTACACAACCAAGCAATTGTAAGTTAAAGCAACACAGTGCCGAATCGCAAAAAGTGCTCTGGTGCTCTGGAACATCCAAATCAACACTGGGTATACCAGGCTGTAAAATGTGCCTATATAAGGGTCCTTCCATGGGTGGGGAAAAAGGTGGATCATTAAGCCAGCTGATAAAGGTGGAGGCATTCTGAACATAGACAGACTCAAATACATGAAAGAAGCATATAGGCTACTATCTAATGAAGACATTTACGTCATATTATCCACAAACCCTTCTGACAATTTCAGTTTGGAACTATGGTCTCTGATAGACCATGCCGGGTCGGCAGGTACCTTAAATAAGAAGGAAAGGACATTTATTCTAAAAGATTTCTATCAAATCCCTTATTTTAATTTTCTACCCAAAATCCACAAGAACCTGTCCAACACACCTGGTAGACTCATAGTGGCATCAATGGATAGCGTCACTTTTGGCCTATTCCAATATATAGACACATTTTTGCACCCCAAAGTCCAGGAATTATCATCATACTTTCAGGATTCTTCCTATGGTTTGGATATCTTAGCCAACTACACATTGGAATCAACTTACAGCTGGCTTTCACTCAATGTCTCTTCTCTGTGCACATTCATTTCACATTCCATTGGTTTAAAATCAGTTTAATTATTTTTATCACACTACTCCGAATCCAATCACAAACAAGCAGGATTCATTCTAGAACACAACTTCTTCACATTTGATGGTCAATTTTATCTAGAGACTAAGGGCACAGCTATGGGGCCATGATTTGTCCCCAGCTATGCCAACCTCACCATGAAGTTGTGGGAACACAAACACAATTGTCATCACAATCCATTTGCCCAATGCAGTACATCACTTTCTTGGCAGATATATGTATGACATATATGTAAATAGTATGTGGTGCTACCTAACCAATCAACCTAGAAATTAATAACTATAAAAAATAAAAATAAAAAGCACCATACATAAATATTCTCTACTGCAATAATCACATAAATATCAATAATAAAGTGCAACACAAATCCTTATCCAATCCAATAGTAAAGTGTAATAATGATAAATAAATGTGCAAACATATGCAGGATACTGTGCAAGAATTAAACAAGTGCTAAAACGTCTAAAGTGCAATCCGTACTATACAATAATTGTAAAATTGTAAAATGATGTGAACCATCAAAAGGACTCCAAACTCATGAGAACCAAGTCCCATAAATTTCCAATAAGATTAGATCTTCTTCCAATACTTCATCAACAAAGGGTTGAAGTTAGGCTTGTGCAATTTGTTTCGTAAGAAATCTAAATTCGGACGAATTTTGCATCTTTCAGACATACGGATGCATCCGAATAAAAAAATAAAGAATAACAACGAATACGAAAGAAATATAACAAATGAATTCGACATGATTCGGTAATTCTTTAAAGATCTAATGAAACAAAAGGTCAGCTCAAAGTAAATCTTATAGTCCAATCAGCTAATTCATTTTGTGCCGGAGGATGGATTACTGGCAAAGAGAACTGAGTTAGAAGGGTGTTGTATTTGAGCTGAGGAGAAGAGACGTTGTCATTGTGTGTGTTAAAAGATTAAAAAAACAAACGACTTTCCAAACTACGAATCATTATCACGAAAGTCTATACATACATAAATAGGTGAATTTGAATGAATACGAACTAATGGATTATCCGAAAACGTATTAACGTAACATAACGAATATAACAGAACGAAATTATGAATGACAATGAACCGAAACTAAACAACATTTTCCATTATGCACAAGTCTAGTTGAAGTGCAAAGCTGGGTGCAATCAACCATCAAACAGTGAAAATCCACCAATCCAATGTGCTCCATGCAATCCCGGGGTGTGCCCGAAGTCTTGAAGTCGATGCATCTGAAATGGCAGTCAGAGCAGTACTTTCTCAATGGCAAGGATCCAAGGCTCTACTTTTCCTGTAAATTGTCAACAGCAGAAAGGAAATACGATGTAGGGGACCGCGAGCTCCTGATTATCAAGGCTGCCCTTTAAGTGTGGCGATACTTGCTAGAAGGTGCGGCACACCAAATTCTGCTTGATACGGACCATAAAAATTTGGAATATCTGAGGAAGGCGAAGTGATTAAAGGCAGGCCAGATGGGCACTATTTTTCTCTAGATTTTCATTCCACATAACTTATAGGCCTGGGTCGAAGAACACAAAGCCTGACGCATTATCCTGCATGTTCAATGACTCTAAAAAGATCACATCTACCAAAACTGTCTTGCCTTCAGGAAACTTTCTTGTGTTACAGGACAACTTACTGTCACAGATCAAACAAGCCTCTTCTGAAACTGCCTCCCAGAAACCAGCTTACAGGCAAAGAATGGCCTACTATGGCACAAAGACAAAATCTGTGTACCTAGGGACTTAATGTTTGCGGTATTGGAACTCTGCTATGATCACAAGCTGGCCAGACACTTTGGTGCCTTGAAGACTGCCAAACTTGTGCAATGCATGTTCTGGTGGCCCCAGGTATTAGATGGAATCCTGCAATCTATACTCAAAATAAGAATAATAAAGTCAAGATTTGGGGTTTGCTGAAGCCATTGCCTATTCCAGAGATACCTTGGAGGTTGATCTCAATGTATTTTATTGTGGAACTTCGGCTTTACTACCATCTTTGTGGTGGTGGATTGACTGTCGAAAATGGCCCATTTTCTGCCAATGAAAGGGAAACACTCGACTATTGAAACAGCACAAATCATCATTAAATAATTAGTAAGACTCCATGGAGTTCCAACCAATATTGTATCCGATCGGGGAGTACAGATCACTTACAGGTTCTGGAAAGCCTTATGCAGATCTCTAGAGATTGAACTGTCCTTTGCCACTGCATACCATCCCCAGATGAATGGGCAAACGGAAAGAACCAACCAGACCCTGGACCAATACCTGCGCTTCTCGTCCTTCTCTCAGGATGTCTGGGTCTCCCTGCTTCCTATAGCCAAGTTCACCCATAACATCTCCTCTCATTCTGGCATCAAAAAAACTAATTTTTTTGCCAATTAGGGCTTCCCCCCATCTTTTCTGCCCAGCACCATATCAGAATGTTCAGTTCCTGCGGTCTCTGAAACAATGGACTTCTTCTGCAAAAACAACAAACTGTTACAAGAAACCATAACCAAGATGCAGGTATACAATAAAAGAATCTTTGATAAAAAACTAACCTTGGAACCAGGCAGCCAGGTATGGCTATCCACAGTAAATATAAAGCAGGCTTTCCCGCCAAGGAAATTGGGCCCTAAATTCATTGGACCCTTTCCTGTAAAAATGAGAATCAACAATGTAGCCTACAAGCTGGAATTATCTGACTCGTTTAAAGTCCTCCCTGTATGACATGAAACCTGCTATTCCTGATCCTTTCTCTGAGCGAAGTACTGGTCCACCAGAGCCTGTAATAATTGATAGTGAGGAGGAATTTGAGGTTGAAGCAATTTTGGACTGCATTAAAGGGTACAACCAGATGAAATATTTAATTAAATGGAAGGGTTATGGGCCAGATGATATCTCTTGGGAGCCTAAAAAAGCAATATTCATGCCACGAAATTGATGCAATCTTTTAAAAAATCCCATGCTGTGAAATTAGCCCAGATGGGCATCCGGAGGCTGTCCTTAAGGAGGGGGCTAATGTGCTTCTGTGATTGATCCTTGTGTTGCCATGCTTACCTTTAGACTCTCCCTGCCTTCTGCCTGTACCTGAGCATAGCTGGGCTGGGCTGGGCTGATCCACTATCTGCCAGTCCCAGCATCCCTGTGTGTGGTGTCCGGATATCACTCGATCCAGTTTCCAGCCTGTCCATTGTCCGACGGTTCACCTTACTGATATTAATCCCTGCAGCATCAGGAACCCCTGAGCGGCTCTTCAGACAGCTGACAGGCACTCATACCATTCTGCGCTCCCAAGCCACCTGTTTGCTCTATCAGGGGGCGTGAATCAAATATGTAAAGGAGGACTTCCTCTGCATTATCAGGCTCATCCACCAGGTACGTGGGAGCATGAGAGCATGCTCCCATCAGGTTCATAAGTCAATTTCATAAAAAAATTTGCCACAAGGAAAAGATCTTCTCGAAACATTGGAAGATACTCGTACAAGATCCTATATTGAAGCTGACAATTCCATCAAGACCCATGGTAACTTATGGCCGTGCCCACAATATTAGGAGTCACATAGCTCTAAGCAAGCTTAAAACAAATAAATCCTCCAAGAGTACCTTCCTTTTGCAATTTAGTCAGCATTTTCGGTGCTGCAAAATTAAATTTCTTACCTGCCCCTTCATAAAACACAGACAGTCATCTTTTACAGCCAGTCAAAATCTTTCCCTCATTGCTCCACAGAGTATGTTATTTATTGCTTAAAATGTTTTTGTTTGGTATTTTTTTAAGCTCTCTTTGAATAATTTAAATTAAATGATTTTTTTAAACAGTTTTTTATATAAACACTAAAACACTAAAACTTATGGAGATTTCTTTTACCGTATGGAGATTTTCTTTTTTTGCCCAGCCTCCCTTGTAGTGTTTTTTTTCATATGTGCCCAGTTTTTGTCTGATGCCTTGATTGAAGTCTTGGACCCTCCAATGCTTTTGACTTGTCAGTTTTTAAGCATGCATGCCAAAGCCATCTACCTACACTTCTCATTTAACTTGGCCTTATTAGATGTCAGCTAATTTGACTATGAGCGAGGAGCCATAACCCACACTCCCGCCCGTTTTCCCTATAAAATCAGTGCACCAGAGAACACTCACCCTTTCCCTATGGTTTGAGAAAGGGGTGGAGCCCCATAATGTGGAACCACACCCCCAGCCACAGTGCTACTGTTTCTTCCCAGCTGCTTCCTGGCCGAATTGTGCATTTCAGAACAGTGTCAAGCAAGCCAAGGACACCCAAACGCTGAATCACACCACATTGCTAGCCTCTCCATTCTCCAGCACTTCCTTCTCACCACCCAGCAGCTTCCTGGCCAATCTCTGCACAACATCAGCCACTTGCCTGCCGATCTCTGCTAGAGATGTTAAGATTTCCACAGATTACAAACCAATATTTCCTCCATCAAATGTGAGTGTTATATTTATTCATCACTACCAAATAGTTATTTCCAATACTCTACACTCACACAGAGGCTTCCCCTGATTTTTTTCTGTTTTTACACACTAGGTTTACTCAGGACCTATATAGGGAAGCTGCCTCTTCCTTCCAAATGTCAATATTTTTTACTTTTTGCCCCCCTTTTCATCCCTCACATTCACTTTTCTGCATTACTGGTCTGGCTACAGCAGCGCCGTAGTTTTCTTCCTAATGAATGGGTGGTGCTTTGCTAAGCAGCTTCCTGTTCCTTCACAAACACAGTTTACTATGCTTAAGTTACGAATGTACAAAAGAGCGATCTTGTCAGGGTTCCGCTCACACTTTGCGAGTGGACCACCGCATGCGCACTCGCGCCGTTAGTCAGCCTGGACTTCGGCGTGCGCTGCATTCACATGCACGCGTGGCGTGCGTGCGCAAGTGTGTGCGCTAACGCGATCGGCGCCAGTGGCCCTTTTTAAAGGTACAGCTGCAGACGCTCTGTGCTGTTTGTCTGCAGCTTGTACCTGAAGCACCCTGTTTTCTGCCAGTTATCTGATTATTGACCCGGCTCCTGTCTGACTACGCTGCTCTCTCCTGTCCCGACCCCGGCTTGCCTGACCCTGTCTCAGACTGATTTCTGCTGCCAAACCTCTGCCTGTTTTGACGCTGCACTATCTGCCACCTGTCTGCTGATTCCTGCCTGCCTGACCTGTCTTGCCTATATTCCGTTCTGAGGCTTCCAGGATCCGTTGCAGCCTTCCAGGATCATCAGGTTGCCAGCCTTGCCACCACTGCCAGCTCTGCCAAGCCGTCATCTGCTTCCACCAGCTCCTGTGGTCCCCGCATCTGAAGGTTCTTCGCTTTGCCTGCATCTACTGCTGCATCCGGCCAGACACTCCTACCCCGCTGTGCTCTCGTACCACTGTTCTCACTCCAGTGGGACTTGAACCAGAGCCGTAAGAGAGGTCTACTTCCATCAAGTCAGGCTCACCACCCAGGTACCTAACAGTACAAACAGCCATGACTGAGCCTGCAGAAGGAGCCTCTGCCATGAAGGAGATCTGTTCACACCTTGCGGCTCTCACCCAGGCCGTGAAATCTCTTCAGGAGGGATATACCAGGTTGGAGGAACGAGTCCAGCATCTGTCCAGTTCCGGGCACCACGGTCACGGTACCTCCGTCTCCTCCTGCTCAACCCATCTCTCATCCTGCTGTTATGATGCCCCCACCTGAACCAAGGGTGCCTATTCCTGAGAGGTTTTCCGCAATGCCTGCCAGTTATACTTCGCCCTTCAGCCCAGAACCTTTTCCCTGGAAGCAACCAAGGTGGGATTCGTCCTTTCCCTTTTGCAAGGAGAGCCTCAGTCCTGGGCCAATCACCTCCTGGAGAACGACAACACTCTGACCCAGACTCTCTCTTCTTTCTTTGAGGGGATAGCCCAGCTTTATGATGACCCTCAATGGACTGCCACTGTCGAATCTGCTCTAACTGCACTCCAGCAAGGCCGCAGAACGGCCGAGGACTATGTTTCGGACTTCAGGCGCTGGAGAGCAGACACCCAGTGTAACGAGTCAGCCCTGAGGCATCAGTTCCGCATGGGCCTTTCTGAAGGCCTTAAAGATGAATTGGCCCGTGTCGGTACCCCAGACTCTTTGGAGGGCCTAATCGCACTTGCCATCCAGATTGACCGGTGGCTTCGAGAACGAAGGGCCGAACACTCCTCCCAACCTCATCGACCGGCTTGGATGACTGCAAGAGTTCCAACCCCTGCGCCCTTTTTCTCTTCTTCCCCACAAGGGGGACCTGCCAGCTCTGCCCAGGCCACTGATGAACCCATGCAGCTCGGTCTGTTGCGGCCCACCCTGTCACCTGAAGAGCGAGCCCGGCGCCGGCAGTTGAACTTATGCCTTTATTGTGGTGGATCTGGACATTATGTAATCAACTGCCCTGCTAAGACGCATAAGTGCCTCTCTTCTTTGTCTGCTAGCCCTGTACCCATGCCAGCCAACACCACCCACATTGCTCTTCCTCTCTCATTACAGCTTCAGGAAAAGATGGTCCTCACCAACGCCATCATTGATTCTGGGGCCTGCAGCTGCTTTATCGATTCCGCTTTCATCAGCCTCCATTCCATACCTCTTCGAGGGGAAGACCCACGGACTATCCATCTTCCTGGCAGACGGTTCTCGTATCAAGTCCGGCCAAGTCACCCAGGAGACTCTTCCACTACCAGCTACCTTACCTTGCCAGCATAAGGAACTATTAACTTTCTATGTTATCTCATGACCCCTGTTTCCGGTGATCCAGGGCATACCTTGGCTACAGAGGTGAAGTTTCTGTCCCCCTATTGCTTAGACCATTGTTTCCCTGGGGTTTCTGTCCAGCGTGGGACGCTCTTCTGCCTGGACTCTGATCAGAACTTATGTCAATCTGTACCCGAAACGTATCATGAGTTCATGGATGTTTTCAGTAAACGGGGGGCTGACTCCCTCCCTCCGCACCGTCCCTATGATTGTCCTATCGAGCTCCTTCCAGGGGCTGAGATTCCGTTCGGACACATCTTCCCCTTGTCCGAGAAAGAACAGGAGGCTCTGAAGGACTACATTACTGAAAACCTTAAGAAGGGGTTCATCCGCCATTCCACCTCCCCCGCAGGCGCCGGAATATTCTTTGTCACCAAGAAGGATCAGTCACTCCGGCCCTGCGTGGATTACCATGAGTTGAACAAAATTACGGTCAAGAACCGCTACCCTCTGCCCTTGATACCAGAACTTTTCCAGAAGTTGAGATCGGCCACTATCTTCACTAAATTGGACTTAAGGGGAGCATACAATCTGGTCCGTATACGGGCTGGTGATGAGTGGAAGACTGCCTTCCGAACTCGTTTTGGGCACTACGAATATCTGGTGATGCCTGCGAGATCTGCAATGCCCCTGCCACTTTCCAGCATCTTATAAATGATGTGTTCCTGGACTTTTTGGACATTTTTGTTATAGTTTACCTGGACGATATCTTGATCTTCATCTTGAGCAACATCGAGGGCACGTCGGCAGGGTGCTGCTCCGGCTCCGTCAGCACGGATTATACGCTAAGGCCAAGAAATGCAGATTCGAGCAGCGGAACATTCAATTCCTTGGCCTCGAGATTTCCCCAGCAGGCATCAGGATGGATCCACAGAAAGTATCCGCTGTACTCGACTGGCCAGCACCCACAGATAAGAAGGGGATTCAGCGCTTTGTGGGTTTTGCGAACTTTTATAGAAAGTTCATTAAGGGGTTTTCTGCCATCATCACCCCCATCACTCAACTCACTAAGCAGAATGTGAACTTCCATTGGGGCCCTGAGGCACAGGAGGCCTTCGAGAAGCTCAAAAGCCTGTTCACTTCTGCCCCCATTCTCAGCCATCCTGACCCATCTCGGCCCTACATCCTTGAAGTCGATGCTTCCAAAGTGGCTGTGTGGGCGGTAGTATCGCAACGTCGTCTTCTTTTCCCGGAAACTTTCTCCTGCTGAAAGGAACTACGACGTGGGAGACCGGGAGCTGCTGGCCATCAAGTCTGCATTAGAAGAATGGATTTGCTTGAGGGTACTGTCCATCCTGTGCTGATTTACACCGATCACAAGAACCTTGAGTACCTCCGAACTGCTAAGCGTCTGAAGCCCCGGAAGGCCCGCTGGGCCCTATTCTTTTCTCGGTTCTGCTTCCACATTACATACCGCCCTGGTTCAAAGAATGTGAAGCCGGATGCACTCTCACGCATGTATGACGGTTCTAAGGATGCTGCGCTTCCAGATACCATTCTTCCTGCTAGCACCTTTTTGCTCGTCCAGCCAGATCTGCTGTCCCAGATAAGAGAAGCATCTCTTAATTCTCCTTGTCCTCCGGGGACTACATTGACAACCAGAGAAGGTCTGCTGTGGAAGGACAGCCAAATCTTTGCCCCTGAGGACGTCCAGACGAGGGTCCTTGCCCTTCATCATGATCATCCCCTTGCAGGGCACTTTGGTTTTCGTAAGACTCTGAAACTCGTGCAGCGTACTTTCTGGTGGCCCGGCATTAAGGAATTTTGCAAGAGATACGTTAATTCCTGCCCGTGTGCATCCGAAGTAAGGCTACCAGAAACCGAGCCTGGGGGCTGCTGAAACCGCTCCCTGCACCTGATTGACCCTGGTGAATGATCACCATGGACTTTATAGTAGAACTTCCACCCTCTGAGAACTGTACAGCCATCTTTGTAGTTGTTGATCGTTTGTCCAAGATGGCCCATTTTCTACCCTTGAAAGGAAACCCCTTCAGCATCTGAGACTGACCGTATCTTCATTAAGGAGATCATTAGACTTCACGGGGTGCCCGTTAATATTGTGTCTGATAGGGGGGTCCAGTTTACTTCCCGATTTTGGAGAGCCCTGTGTGAGATTCTGAAGATAGAACTAGCCTTGTCCTCTGCTTACCACCCCCAGACCAATGGACAGACGGAACGTACTAATCAGACTCTCGAACAATATATTAGGTATTTCACGTCTTTTGTGCAGGATGATTGGATATCCCTTTTGCCCTTAGCGGAGTTCGCCTACAATAACGCCAGTCATTCAACCACAGGGCAATCTCTGTTCTTTGCCAATTATGGTTTCCACTTATCATTTCTTCCTGATCTCCTTTCAGAATCTTCTGTTCCGGCAGTCCAGGACACCGTGACCTTTCTTCACTGCAATAACCGGATCCTTCAGGAAGCCATATCCAAGGCTCAGGTGGACAGTAAGAAGGCCTTCGATCGGAGGAGAAGGAGAGAATTGGTTCTTCAAATCGGTGATCAGGTATGGCTTTCAACTTCCAATCTTAAATTAGCCTGTCCTTCCAAGAAGCTGGCACCCAAATTTTTGGGGCCTTTTCCTTTAAAAGGAGGATCAATGAGGTGTCTTATGAACTGTCTTTACCTGAATCCATGAAAATACACCTGGTTTTCCCTGTATCCCTGCTTAAACCTTCTGTACCTGACCCCTTTCCTAATAGAGGAACAAGACCGCCTGAGCCTGTTCTTGTTGATGGGAATGAGGAATACGAGGTAGAGGCCATTCTGGACTTCAGAAGACGGCAGGGACAAGGTCAGTTCTTGTTTAAAGGAATGGCTATGGCCCAGAGAGCAACTCTTGGGAACCTGATGATAACCTGCACGCTGAGAGATTAATTTGGGCCTTTTTTTCTGCACGCCCTGAAAAGAGAGTCGTTAGGGGCACCCGGAGGTTGCCCCTTGTGGGGGGGCAATGTCAGGGTTCCGCTCGCACTCTGCGAGCGGACCGACGTTCGCACATGCGCACTCGCGCCGCTAGTCAGCCTGGACTTCGGCGCGGGTGCCTTTTTAAAGGTACAGCTAACGCGATCGGCGCCAGTGTCCCTTTTTAAAGGTACAGCTGCAGACGCTCTGTGCTGTTTGTCTTCAGCTTGTACCTGAAGCATCCTGTTTTCTGCCAGTTATCTGATTATTGACCCTGCTCCTGTCTGACTACGCTGCTCTCTCCTGTCCCGACCCCGGCTTGCCTGACCCTGTCTCAGACTGATTTCTGCTGCCGAACCTCTGCCTGTTTTGACGCTGCACTATCTGCCACCTGTCTGCTGGTTCCTGCCTGCCTGACTGTGCTCTCATACCACTGTTCTCACTCCAGTGGGACTTGAACCAGAGCCTTAAGAGAGGTCTCCTTCCATCAAGTCAGGCTCACCACCCAGGTACCTAACAGATCTGTACAGAGCTCATTAATAATGTTCATATAAAAGAACATCTGGGTAGCAGCGACCATAACATGATTTCATTTAATGTTAGCTGTAAGCAACAAGCTCATACTGGAAATATAAAAAGACTTAACTTTAAGAGAGCAACTTTTTCAAGGATGAGGACTGCTCTCCAATACTTGGGAGGGAATATTGGCATTGATGAACACTGAACAGAAATGGGAATTCTTTAAAAAGACTTCATGCAACTCACTGTACAATTGATTCCCATGGACAAAAAGTTTAAAAGGCTAAACATAAAACCTATGTGGCTTACGGCCAAAGTAAAAAAAATATATATATATATATAAATAATAAAATAAATAGAAAAGAGCTTGGAAAATAAATTAAATGAAATAAAAAAATGTAAAAATGGGTGGGACTTGCCTATGGGGGAGTGAGTTGTGTCTTCTGTCTCTCTGTCCCAGCATCAGCTCCAGCAGTGCTCATCAGATCGGTTTCTAGTCATCCCATGGACCCTCTCGGCTCCCAGGCAAAGTCACCCTAACACGATCAGCAAACTTTTCTCTCAGAACCGCCGCTCTGTCTCTGTGGACATGGCAATGGTTCCACATCCTGTCCTACAGGACACCAGCCACAGCCACGCAGCTCTACCATCCGCCCGGGATTGAATATTTCCACATGGCATTAGCCTGCTCCAGTACACACTACTGCCAGGGCTTCAGCACCACCACATGCAGAACTCTGTAACTTTGGACTTGGTCACCCCCTTACCTCTAGTTTCTTCCTCCTCGCTGACTCCACTACAGGATGAATCAGCTATAGAACGTACCTCTGCAACTCCAGGTATTGATCCCTTTGGGCTTATTCCCCCTCTGTGGCCCCACCATTGCTCCACTCCTCTCCTGCCTGCTCTGAGGGACCCCAGGCTTGACCGTGATGAGTAGTCCCAAGCCTAGCTCCTTAGATTCGGCCTGATCACCTATGCAGATCCTGGGAGTGGAGGAAGATTGGGATCTTAAATCATATTTTCGCTCCCTTCCAACTAAAGCAGACTTGGAACACTATTTTTTGAGACTTGAACACATCTATAAACAGGAAGTGGGCCTTATTAAAAATGATCTCACCCGAGTGGACTCCCAGCTACAGGAACTTTCTTCCACTGTTCAGCTACTCCATCAAAAAGTAGAACTCCATGATCAAGTGCTTCATGACCATACTATTCAACATCAGGGTTTTCTCTATCATCTGGAAGATCTTGAAATGGGAGTAGATGGAACAATATCCGCATATGGGGCTTACCCAAAACTGTCCTCCCTAAAGCTCTAGCAGCAGCTCTGACCTCAATCTTCAATCAACTCTTGAAAAAACCCATGGATTCCCCTATCGAGTTGGGCAGAGCTCACCATGCATATGACTTTGGCCTGCCTGATGCGGACCGCCCAAGAGACGTTCTGTGTAGAGTGCATTATTTCAAAGTTAAGGAAGCCATCATGTTGACGGCCATGTCCCAAGAAGAAATCTACTTTAATACTGTGCTCATCATGGTGCTGTCAGATCTTTAATGATATACACTCAACCTGCGTGGAGCCTTGAAACCTGTCCTGGAACAATTGAGAGCCAAGTACATTACATACCACTGGAGATTCCCCTTTTAATTGACCACTTCGAAGAATGGCCACTCGGCTGTATTCCATCACCTAAGAGACCTTTCTAAGTTCTTTGGCACCTTTCAGTTAGCTCCTACAGCCCTTCCGGACTAGCCATGGAAACTGCCTTTGCCTAGCTTCTCACTACGAAATGGTAACTATAGCACACCTAGGTGGTAATGCAGCTCCCCTCAAAGCCTCTAGGCATTGTAGAAGCCCTACCTGATTTGCTCAGTCTAAGGAATGACTGGGCCTACTCTGTGACTTCCTACATCATTGCCTAACCTGGTCCCCGTGTTATGCTGGTGACTTTCATTTGTTCTCAGATTTGAATTTTTTGCTATTGCTGCAGTATGTAGTCTGTTTAGCACTGTTACTTACTCTGTTTTGTTTGTTGTGTTTATCTCGCCCCTATAGAGCTTTAATGTACTCCTAGTATGTAGCAAACGAGGCAGATCTTTCTGCCTGGTATCTGTTGATATGATGAGGTGGCCTCCATGCTCCCCCTTCTATGACTGCCATTGTTTTTTTCTTCGTATGGCATCTGATGACCCTATTCATTGTTTTGCTGTTTATTTTAGATGATAGTGAGCCTTATGCAGGATGTGATAGCCTTACTTCACACAGGCTTCCAGTGTACCCCCCAATAGGCATACCTAAATGTAGTGCTTAGGTGTATATAGGCATTTGCCTATGTAACTTAGATCTATGCTCTCCTAGTGGGAACCTACCTGTAGTTGTTCTAAGTTTGTTCTCCCCCACCCCTTTCACTTTCTTAAACAAGTTTTGTTACTCCCCTTGCCCTATGACTCCCCTTGAAAATTTGCACTTTTTATGTGAAAGGATTTAACTAATCCGAGAAGAGCTCAAAGATCCTATATCAAGCCTACAAGATCAGAGTGGACATTCTGCTCATTCAGAAGACCAACTTCAAAGATCCCTACCTCCCTACCTTTCGTAATAAATACTACTCCCAATGGATACATTGCCCCAACCCGGTCTCAAACACGAGTGGGGTTTCCATAGCTTTTCATAAGAATCTCTCCTGCACTGTCCTTGGCAAACTGGGAGATGAGTGTGGTATAAGTTTATATGTGAAATTTTCTTTGTAAAATGTTTTATATATTTATTTATATATTATTTAGGGCCTGCTACCATTTGGATTGTTAGCCTTCTCCCACCTCCATTTGTTCGCTACAGGAAGCGTCATCATTGGAGGTGACCTACATCTAGTACTAGGGCCCCTCTCTCTCGTGCTACCTTGAACAGAATGAAACTTGTCTTACACAATACTAGGCTTTGTGATGTTTGGCACCTCTTGAACCCTAAAGTTAAAGACTACGTCTTCTTTTCCATCCCACACAACATGTACAGCAGACTGGACTACATGTTCATCTATTTACCAGCTTCTCTTGACCCTATTCTCTTGTCCGACCATGCTAATGTTTACCTTTCTATCGCTATTTCAGACAGGCCCTGTTGCTTCCGATTGTGGCGTTTAAATGACAACCTTTTGCAGGACCCCATTTGTCAGACAGGCATTGTTCGATCTATAACCCAGTTTGCAGCGAATCGAGTTCAAGATATCATCCCCTTGCCCACACAATGGGAAGCTCTGAAATGTGTCTTGAGAGGGGTTTTTATTTCCCATGGCACATGTCTTAAGCAAGAGTCCATCTTTGAGATCACATCTCTATGCCAAAAATATAAACATTAGTTAACACTATCATCGTTTAAATGTTACAAAGAATATGTAAAAAATGAAATCAAGGAAGCAAAAATCCTAAACAAACAACAGATTGCAGAAGATAGGACAAACCCCAAAAAATGATTCAGATATATTAATAGTAAAAATGTCAGGTCTGAGCCTGTGAGCCCTTTACAAAATAATCTAGAGTGGATTACTGGGGACAAAGAGAAGGCAAATTTATTAAATTTGATTGTAAGGTTGTTGTTTTTTTTTTTTTGCTTAAAAATAACAAACATGCTCTGTGCAGTGATTTTGCATTGAGCAGCCCAGAGCCTCCTCTTCTTTGGTCCCTCTTCGGTGCTCCTGGCCCCTCCTTCCTTTTGAGTGCCCCCATAGCAAGCGGTTTGCTATGGGGGCACCCGAGCCAAGCCACAGCTCCCTGAGTCCATTCAGACATAGAACCGTGGCCTGGCCCCACCCCCTTTCTCTCCTCATTGTCTGACTGAAGTTAATTGATGGCAGCAGGAGCCAATAGCACCACGCTGCTGACCCAGCCAATGAAGAGGGGAGTCACAGGCAGATGAGAAACTCCTGCAACATCTCTGGATCTAGAGAGAACTCAGGTAAGTATTAGGGGGACTGAGAGGGGCCGCTGCACACAGAAGGCTTTTTATTTTAATGCATAAAATGTATTAAAAATAAAAACCTTCTGCCTTTACAACCACTTTAAATACTTTCTTCAGCCCTGTGTCTATAAAGGAGCATGAGCATCATGTCCATAATGGGGATGGTATTGACACAGCCCCAAATGATCCACGAAGGCTCAAAAATGATATGGTCCCCAATAAAGATGAATAAAGCACCTGGACTAGATGGTATACACCCACAGATCCAAAAAGAATTGAGCTCTGTCATTTCAAAGCCATTTGATCATTTTTTTTTTTTTTTTACCAAGTAACTATAAACCTGCTAGTTTAACTTCTATAGTTAGTGTTCTTGCTAGAAAAAAATATTTTAGGCAACAGAAAGCATGGGTTCATGAACGACAGAAGTTTTCAAACAAATCTGATATCTTTTTATGAGGAGGTAAGTAAAACCTTGGACCGAGGGGTGCCTGTGGACGTGGTATACTTGGATTTTGCAAAAGCATTTGACACAGTTCCCCACACAGCTAATGTGTAAGGTGAAGTCTACTAGCTTGGAAAAATCAGTTTGTAAATGGATAGAAAACTGTCTAAAAGACCAAATTCAGAGCGTAGTGGTAAATAGTTTGCACTCTGAATGGTCTAAGGTTATCAGTTGTGTACTCCAAGGTTCAGTGCGGGCACCCTTGCTTTTTAACATATTTTATTTTATGTATAAATGATATAGGGTCTGGGATTAAAAGTACCATTTCTGTCTTTACAGATGACGCCAAGCTATGCAGTGGAATAACTTACAAGCTAACCTCATTGCACGTTTTAATTGAGCAACTATGTGGCAAATGAGGTTTAATGTTGATAAATATAAATTTATGCAATTGGGAGGTGAGAATATGCATGCATCATACATACTAGAGGGAGTACAACTGGGAGAATCAATGGTGGCGAAGGATCTGGGTGTTTTGGTAGATCATAAGCTTAATAATAGCACGCAATGCCAAGCTGCAGTTTCCAAAGAGAGCAAAGTCCTTTCTTGCATTAAGAGAGGTATGGACTCCAGAGAGAAATATATTTTTTTGCCCTTGTACAAATCATTAGTAAGACTTCACCTGGAATATGTAGTTCAATTTTGGGAACCAGCTCACAAAAAGAATATTGGGAAACTGGAAAAAGTGCAGAGATGGGCAACCAAACTGATTAGAGGCATGAAGGGGCTCAGCTATGAGGATAGATTAGAGGCGCTGAATTTATTCTCTCTCGAGAAGAGGAGATTAAGAGGGGATATGATCAACATGTATGAATACACAGTGCCTTGAAAAGTATTCATACCCCTTGAAATGTTCCACATTTTGTCATGTTACAACTAAAAACATAAATGTATTTTATTGTGATTTTATGTGATAGACCAACACAACGCGGCACATAATTTTGAAGTGGAAGGAAAATGATAAATGTATTCAGCCCCCCTGAGTCGATACTTTGTAGAACCACATTTCATTGCAATTATAGCTGCATGTCTTTTTGGGTATGTCTCTGCCAGCTTTGCACATCTAGAGAGTAACATTTTTGCCCATTCTTCTTTTCAAAATAGCTCAAGCTCTTTTAGATTGGATGGAGAGCGTCTGTGAACAGCAATTTTCAAGTCTTGCCATGGATTCTCAATTGGATTTAGGTCTGGACTTTGACTGGGCCATTCTTACACAGGACATCAGACTTATGCTTTGTCTATATGTTTAGGGTCGTTCTCCTGCTGGAAGGTAAACCTCCATCCCAATCTCAAGTCTATTACAGACTCTAACAGGTTTTCTTCTAAGATTGCCCTGTATTTGGGTCCATCCATCTTTCCATCAACTCTGACCAACTTCCCTTTCCCTGCTGAAAAAAATTATTCCCATAACATGATGCTTCCATCACCACTTTTCACGGGGGATTGTTTGTTCAGGGTGATTTGTAGTGTTAGTTTTCCACCACACATAGCATTTTTTTGCTTTTAGGCCAAAAAGTAGAATTTTGGTCTCAACTGACCAGAGCTCCTTCTTCCACATGTTTGCTGTGTTCCCTACATGGCTTCTTGCAAACAGAACTTCTTATGGCTTTCTTTCCACAATGGCTTTCTTCTTGACACTCTTCTATAAAGGCCAGATTTGTGGAGTGCACGACTAATAGTTATCCTGTGGACAGATTCTCCCACCTGACCTGTGGATCCTGAAGCTCCTCCAGAGTTACCATGGGCTTCTCTGATTAATGCTCTCCTTTCCTGGAATGTCAGTTTAGGTGAACAGCCATGTCTTAGTAGGTTTGCAGATGTGCCATACTCTTTCCATTTTCGGGTGATGGGTTCAATAGTGCTCAATGAGATGTTCAAAGCTTAAGATATTTATTTTATAACCTAACCCTGCTTTAAACATTTCCACAATTTATTCCCTGACCTGTCTGGTGTGTTCCTTGGCTTTCATGATGCTGTTTGTTCACTAAGTTTCTCTAACAATCCTCCGAGGGCTTCACAGAACAGCTGTATTTATACTGAGATTAAATTACACACAACTATTTACTAATTAGGTGACTTCTGAAGGCAATTGGTTCCACAAGATTTTAGATAGGGTAAAAAGAGTAAAAGGGGCTGTCACACGTCACATTTTTCAGATATTTATTTGCAAACAATTTTGGAAAACCATTTATCCCTTTCCTTCCACTTCACAATTATGTGACACTTTGTGTTATTCTACCACATAAAAGCCCACTAAAATACATTTACATTTATGCTTGTAACATGACAAAATGTAGAACATTTCAAGGGGTATGAATACTTTTTCAAGGCACTGTAAGTGGTTCATATAGTGAACTTGGTATTGAGTTATTCACTTTAAGATCACCACAGAGGACAAGGGGGCACTCTTTGCATCTAGACGAAAACAATATTTCATCTCCAAATACGGAAAGGTTTCTTCACAGTAAGAGCTGTGAAAATATGGAATAGACTACCTCCAGTGGTGGTTCTGGCCAGCTCAGTATATTGCTTTAAAAAGGGCCTGGATTCTTTCCATAATGTACATAATATAACTGGGTACTGACATTTATAGGTAAAGTTGATCAAGGGAAAATCTGATTGCCTCTCGGGGGATCAAGAAGGAATATTTTTTCCCCTGCTGTAGCAAATTGAATCATGCTTTTCTAGGTTTTTTTTGCCTTCCTCTGGATAAAATGTGGGTATAGGATTGTATGTTTTTTCTTTTTACTTTTATTGGTTGAACTAGATGGACTTGTGTCTTTTTTTTCAACCTAACTATGTAACTATGTACTGATCACTCACTGTATTCATTCAGAAAATGAAGGGCTGGTAAATTACATGGAGGTTATTTATAAAAGGGGTGTAAATTTGCTCAAATGGGGTGTGTACATAAAATAGAGGTACGCCTCCACCATTAGCCTATCACAGAGCCACAAGAGGTGTCATATAGATATCAGATCCTATCCAGAGGAGTGTATATATGAATTACACAGGAGGAGAGAGGGAAGGGAAGTACATATATAACCCCCCTAAAGCTAACTACTACTAATATGCAGAATATAGAAAATAGAGACACACTGCCAACAATATTATACAACAATTCCTGAACACAGCCAATCAGGTACCACAAAAGATGGCTATAAATTAGACCAAGCTTGACTACGTAGACACAAAACTAGACAACTACGTAAGCAGCGGGAATTAGTAATATGGTAAATAACATATGCATAGCGTGCAGCAGTGATAAATACGTGGTAAATAATAAGATATTAATATGCCACTAAATTGATATGTGTGTTGAAAAATTAACATATGCATATACGTTTAGCCACCTACACTCTGTGCACAGTATGAGTCTTTTATATATATAGACTTATATTTTACATTTTGCATTTTTTCTGCATTTTTGACTTTTATTTTCAGCTTTATTTTTCAAATTTATTATATAGATTTTTGGGTTTTTTAATCATATATATTTTTTATTCCTTGGTACCGATACTTACCCTTTGTGTCATACTGGGGTGGTACATTATATACCCCCCAAAGGGTTTTCTGTGTGGTATTTTCTGTGAATGCCATAAAAAATTTTTTTTGTAGTTTAGCTCATTTTATATATTTACCTTCTGTTATTACATTTTTTGTTATTATATTTTTATTTTTGCAAAACACATCTCTGTCTGAATACCGATGTGTGAATAAAAGTTTATGGTTTTTTAAAACTACACACCTTTGTTGGAATTACTACACTATGGAATCCTCCCCCCTTCTTTTTTCCTTGAGGAAACTCTGAATACCAATATCAGTCTCACCTGCTCATCAGGACTTGAGTGGACTACAATCTCTGCAAATAATCTCTCATCAGCGCATCTACGTCAGCAGTGTGATATCTACGGGCCTGACTGCCCTGTGTGGGCTCATATTTTCAGTGAGTGGGGAGCTAAAGGGGGCGAGCACGAAAGTCACCTGAAAATCTGTTCCTGGGCACCAGTCACTTTTCCACCTACTGCACTCTTTTTGCTGTGAAGATTTTGTGGACTTATTAATTACAAATTTTTTAATTTTTTAATTTTTTCTAGTAATATATTTTTTCACTTTTTGGACTGCATTTATAGCTCTTAATAGATTATCTGGGGCTAACTTTGAGATTTATATGCATTTTCTTGGGTAATAATTATCACATTGATTTATTTAATATTTATTTATTTATGTAATATCTCCTATTTTATGGATTTACATTCCTGGTATTATCACATATTTATTTGAGGGTATATTACACTGTATGGTCACCGTATTTTCACTTTATTTATTTTTATTCATGCAATTAACTTCACTGTGTTAATTTTTCAACACACTTATCAATTTAGTGGCATATTAATATCTTATTATTTACCACGTATTTATCACTGCTGCACGCTATGCATATGTTATTTACCATATTACTAATTCCCGCTGCTTACGTAGTTGTCTAGTTTTGTGTCTACGTAGTCAAGCTTGGTCTAATTTATAGCCATCTTTTGTGGTACCTGATTGGCTGTGTTCAGGAATTGTTGTATAATATTGTTGGCAGTGTGTCTCTATTAGTGATGGACGAACTTCCGACGGGACGTTTCGCGAACGCGAAACGCGAACGGACACAAACGTTCGCGAAAACGACCGTTCGCCGCGGGCTCCATTGACTTCAATGGGAGGCGAATTTCGCAAACCTTTAGGTCGAATTTGCGGCCACGGGGTAATTATTAGGGGGTAGCACGTAGTCCCACCACCTGGACAATAGCATAATACATGTATGAGGTGAATTTGGGATCGATAACTACAAGCATTTTTTTTTTATTTGGGAAATTGTTCTGACAATTCAGGACTATGGAGCTAATGAAGGCAATGGAGGAGAGGGAAGGTCAGGGACCAGGGTAGGCAAACAAGAGGGTGCAGGAGATACAGAGCACTGACAGCAGCACCGTAATACAGAGCACTGACATCAGCACCGTGACATACAGCGCTGACAGCAGCTCCGTGACATACAGCGCTGACAGCAGCTCCGTGACATACAGCGCTGACAGCAGCTCCGTGACATACAGCGCTGACAGCAGCTCCGTGACATACAGCGCTGACAGCAGCTCCGTGACATACAGCGCTGACAGCAGCACCGTGACATACAGCGCTGACAGCAGCTCCGTGACATACAGCGCTGACAGCAGCTCCGTGACATACAGCGCTGACAGCAGCTCCGTGACATACAGCACTGACAGCAGCTCCGTGACATACAGCGCTGACAGCAGCTCCGTGACATACAGCGCTGACAGCAGCACCGTGACATACAGCGCTGACAGCAGCTCCGTGACATACAGCGCTGACAGCAGCTCCGTGACATACAGCGCTGACAGCAGCTCCGTGACATACAGCGCTGACAGCAGCTCCGTGACATACAGCGCTGACAGCAGCTCCGTGACATACAGCGCTGACAGCAGCTCCGTGACATACAGCGCTGACAGCAGCTCCGTGACATACAGCGCTGACAGCAGCTCCGTGACATACAGCGCTGACAGCAGCTCCGTGACATACAGCGCTGACAGCAGCACCGTAAGCAGCCCCAGGAGGAAGTCAGCACAGCACAGGGATGGTGTGATCCCCTCATAATAAGAACCCCCAGGAGGAAGTCAGCACAGCACAGGGATGGTGGGAGCCCCTCATAATAAGAACACCCAGGAGGAAGTCAGCACAGCACAGGGATGGTGGGAACCCCTCATAATAAGCAGCCCCAGTAGAAATATGACACCGCTCAACCTCTTCAAAGAGGAGGGTAGGGGCATATAGTACGGTGTGCTTTTTTGGGTCAGGGAAGTGAGCCAAATGAATTAAGAAGGTCTGTGTGCTTGATTCCAAAAATTGTTTATAGACATATACATGGTCTACTGATCACATGTGTTGAATTCCTCCGAGATCCATGCCTCATTCATTTTTAGAAATGTGAGGTAGTTAACACTGTGGTGAGCTAGGCGAGTACGCTTATCGGTCACAATCCCCCCTGCTGCGCTGAACGTCCTTTCGGACAGGACACTGGATGAGGGGCAAGCCAACAGTTCGATTGCAAATTGGGCAAGCTCTGGCCAGAGGTCAAGCCTGCCCACCCAGTAGTCTAGGGGTTCATCACTCCTCAGAGCGTCCACATCGGCCGTTAACCCAATGTAGTCGGACACCTGACGGTCTAGGCGTTCCCTGATGCTGGATCCGGATGACACCTGTCGATGGGTCGGCTGAAAGAATGACCTCATATCCGAAGTCACCAACACATCTTCAAACCGGCCTCTTCTTGCAGGCGCTGTTGGATTGGTACCCGCAAATCCTTCTCTGGGAGTGGGAATTGCTCCTCTGCCAGCGCACGCAAAAGCAGAATGCAGCATTTCTCGAAGCAAGGCCTGGAAGTGCTGCATTCTGACAGCCCTCTGCGACGGCGGTAACATTTCCGCCATTTTGTGTTTGTACCGGGGGTCTAAGTACGTTGCCACCCAGTACTGGTCCTTGACCCTCATGCTTTTTATACGGGGGTCCCTATTAAAACACTGGAGCATGAAGGCCCCCATTTGCACTAAAGTGGAAGCGGTGTGGTGGCCTGGCTCCTGCTCATCATCCAGGATAATGTCGTCCTCTTCATTCTCCTCTCCCCATCCTCGCACAACAGGGATCCCAGAAAGGTTTAAAGCATGCTCTTCTTGCTCCTGCTCATCCGCCCCGGCACCATCCTCCTCTGACTCCTCATCAGACTCCTGTTGTTGACTTGTCTCAGATAGAGTAGCCCCCCCTGGGAATTCATCCAGCATTGCGACTTCCTCATCTTCCCGCTCCTGCTCCTCCACAGCCTGATCAATGACACGACGCAATGCACGCTCCAGAAAGAAGGCATAAGGTACCATGTCACTGATGGCGCCATGGCTGCGACTGACCAGTTTGGTGATCTCCTCAAATGGCCGCAGAAGTCTGCATGTGTCGCGCATGAGCAGCCACTGGCGCGGTGAAAAAAAACCCAGCTCCCCAGAACCGTTTCTTTCGCAGAGTTCATACAGGTAGACGTTAACTGCACGTTTCTGCTGGAGCAGCCTATCAAGCATATAGAAGGTTGAGTTCCATCGCGTCGGGCAATCGCAAATAAGACGTCTGACCGGCAGATGGTGTCGCCGCTGAATGTCAGCAAGGCGAGCCATGGCCGTGTAAGATCTTCTGAAATGGGCCGAGATTTTCCTTGCCTGCCGCAAGATGTCCTGGACCCCAGGGTATTTGACAAGGAATCGCTGCACGACCAAGTTTAAGACGTGTGCCATGCACGGCACGTGCGTGATTTTGCCCTGTTTCAATGCGCTAAGCAGATTGGCACCGTTGTCACACACCACTTTACCAACTGTCAAATTGAGCGGTGTTAGCCACTCATCTGCCTGTGAACGCAAAGCTGAAAGGAGTGCCGGGCCAGTGTGGCTCTTTGCTTCCAGGCACAACAGACGCAGCACGGCATGGCAACGTCTCACCTGGCATGTGGAATAGGTTCTGGGGAGCTTGGGCGGTGCAGTGGAAGAGACGCTAGCAGCGGAAAAGGAGGAGGCAGCTGAGGAGGAGAGGGAGGAGGATGGAGTAGGAGGAGGAGAAGAAGAGTCAGGCCTGCATGCAATCCGTGGCGGTAAAACCAAATCTACACGGGTGCCACGGGTTACATGCTTGACGGCCGTCAGAAGGTTCACCCAGTGGGCAGTAAAACTGATATACCTTCCCTGCCCGTGTTTGCTAGACCACGTGTCTGTGGTCAGATGTATCTTGGCACCGACACTGTGTGCCAGAGATACATTCACTTGCCGCTGAACATGGCCATATAGCTCTGGGATGCCCTTCTCTGAGAAATACTTCCTTCCTGGGACCTTCCATTGTGGTGTTCCAATGGCCACAAATTTGCGAAAGGCCTCCGAGTCCACCAGTTTATATGGCAGTAGTTGGCGGGCTATGAGTTCTGACAAGCCAGCCGCCAACCGTTGGGCAAGAGGGTTATCCGGCGTCATCATTTTTTTACGCTCAAACATTAGGCCCACGGAAGCCTGCCTTTTTGCAGAAAAATGTGAGCTTGGCGTGATGGAAGGTGGAGTGGAGGACAATTGTGAGGAGAGAGGAGAAGGAGAAGTAGAAGACGAGGCTGGACGGTGAGAGCCTGCAGTGTGGCTTTGTGTGTTCCGTTGCTCCCACTGGGCTCGGTGATGGCTGCTCATGTGCCTTCTTAAGGCGGTCGTCCCTAGGTGAGTATTGGGCTTACCGCGACTAACGCGTTGACTGCAAAGATTGCAGATGGCAACGCTATTGTCAGCAGCGGACACGTTAAAAAAAGCCCACACTGCGGAGCCATGTGCCGGTGTCCTGGGAGCGCCAGATGTGACCGTACATGGTCGATGACTCGCTCCTGATACATTTGCAGTCTGCTTTGTCCCTGCTGTGCAATGTAAGTCATTGCTGCTTCTCCTCCCTATCTGCTGGTCCATATCTCCCTCTGAACTCCCCTCCTCTTCCTCTCTTGTGGGCACCCACGTGACATCACTAGACACGTCATCATCAACGTCACCTTCCCCACCGCTATAAGTAGAGTAGGCAGCAACACCGGGGACCAACCTCCTCCTTGGGCTGATCTGGGTACTGGCGTCAGACTGCTGAGTAGCGCTTGTTGCTACCTCCTCTTCCTGATCCAATACCAAGAGTGGCTGCGCATCAGAAATGTCCTCTTGATATGGATCGGAAAATAATTCCAGTGACTCAAGCGGAAGGTATGTGGTGGTGGTGGTGGTGGTCGTGTTGTTGGTGGTAGTGTCTTTGGGGGTGCACATAGCAGAGAGTGAAGAAGAGGGTGCAGATCGAGAGGATGAGGAGGGTGCAGAAGAGTAAGGCTGAGCGAGCCACTCAACCAAGTCTGGTGCATCCTTTAAAGTAATTGAACGCACCTTCTGCAACTTCCCACTTTGGCTCAAGCCTGTTGCTCCTGCCCTACCCCTACCACCCCTGCGGAAGGGCCTGCCTCTTCCTCTGCATGTCATTTTTTAAATGACCCTGTGACAAAACTCTTAGTCCCTATACCGCTGAAGGACTGCTGCAGTATAGGTGAGCGGTCAGCAGTGGTGCACGTCAACCCTATCTATTGTGGACCGATAGCGGTCCTTACAGAACAGCAGACTGTACCGCACTCAAGCCTATGTACCGTAGCACCCTATACCAAGTTACCAGTCCTTATAAGAACTTTTGTGGACCAAGCAGGTTGTGTATTAGTGTTTAGCAGACTGTACGTCAGTCCCTATACCGCTGAAGGACTGCTGCAGTATAGGGCAGCGGTCAGCAGTGGTGCACGTCAACCCTATCTATTGTGGACCGATAGCGGTCCTTACAGAACAGCAGACTGTACCGCACTCAAGCCTATGTACCGTAGCACCCTATACCAAGTTACCAGTCCTTATAAGAACTTTTGTGGACCAAGCAGGTTGTGTATTAGTGTTTAGCAGACTGTACGTCAGTCCCTATACCGCTGAAGGACTGCTGCAGTATAGGGCAGCGGTCAGCAGTGGTGCACGTCAACCCTATCTATTGTGGACCGATAGCGGTCCTTACAGAACAGCAGACTGTACCGCACTCAAGCCTATGTACCGTAGCACCCTATACCAAGTTACCAGTCCTTATAAGAACTTTTGTGGAACAAGCAGGTTGTGTGTTAGTGATTAGCAGACTGTACGTCAGTCCCTATACCGCTGAAGGACTGCTGCAGTATAGGTGAGCGGTCAGCAGTGGTGCACGTCAACCCTATCTATTGTGGACCGATAGCGGTCCTTACAGAACAGCAGACTGTACCGCACTCAAGCCTATGTACCGTAGCACCCTATACCAAGTTACCAGTCCTTATAAGAACTTTTGTGGACCAAGCAGGTTGTGTATTAGTGTTTAGCAGACTGTACGTCAGTCCCTATACCGCTGAAGGACTGCTGCAGTATAGGGCAGCGGTCAGCAGTGGTGCACGTCAACCCTATCTATTGTGGACCGATAGCGGTCCTTACAGAACAGCAGACTGTACCGCACTCAAGCCTATGTACCGTAGCACCCTATACCAAGTTACCAGTCCTTATAAGAACTTTTGTGGACCAAGCAGGTTGTGTATTAGTGTTTAGCAGACTGTACGTCAGTCCCTATACCGCTGAAGGACTGCTGCAGTATAGGGCAGCGGTCAGCAGTGGTGCACGTCAACCCTATCTATTGTGGACCGATAGCGGTCCTTACAGAACAGCAGACTGTACCGCACTCAAGCCTATGTACCGTAGCACCCTATACCAAGTTACCAGTCCTTATAAGAACTTTTGTGGACCAAGCAGGTTGTGTATTAGTGTTTAGCAGACTGTACGTCAGTCCCTATACCGCTGAAGGACTGCTGCAGTATAGGGCAGCGGTCAGCAGTGGTGCACGTCAACCCTATCTATTGTGGACCGATAGCGGTCCTTACAGAACAGCAGACTGTACCGCACTCAAGCCTATGTACCGTAGCACCCTATACCAAGTTACCAGTCCTTATAAGAACTTTTGTGGAACAAGCAGGTTGTGTGTTAGTGATTAGCAGACTGTACGTCAGTCCCTATACCAATGAAGGACTGCTGCAGTATAGGGCAGCGGTCAGCAGTAGTGCACGGCAACCCTATGTATTGTGGACCGATAGCGGTCCTTACAGAACAGCAGACTGTAACGCACTCAGGCCTATGTACCGTAGCACCCTATACCAAGTTACCAGTCCTTATAAGAACTTTTGTGGACCAAGCAGGTTGTGTGTTAGTGATTAGCAGACTGTACGTCAGTCCCTATACCAATGAAGGACTGCTGCAGTATAGGGCAGCGGTCAGCAGTAGTGCACGGCAACCCTATGTATTGTGGACCGATAGCGGTCCTTACAGAACAGCAGACTGTACTGCACTCAGGCCTATGTACCGTAGCACCCTATACCAAGTTACCAGTCCTTATAAAAACTTTTGTGGACCAAGCAGGTTGTGTGTTAGTGTTTAGCAGACTGTGCGTCAGTCCCTATACCGCTGAAGGACTGCTGCAGTATAGGGCAGCGGTCAGCAGTAGTGCACGGCAACCCTATGTATTGTGGACCGATAGCGGTCCTTACAGAACAGCAGACTGTAACGCACTCAGGCCTATGTACCGTAGCACCCTATACCAAGTTACCAGTCCTTATAAGAACTTTTGTGGACCAAGCAGGTTGTGTGTTAGTGATTAGCAGACTGTACGTCAGTCCCTATACCAATGAAGGACTGCTGCAGTATAGGGCAGCGGTCAGCAGTAGTGCACGGCAACCCTATGTATTGTGGACCGATAGCGGTCCTTACAGAACAGCAGACTGTACTGCACTCAGGCCTATGTACCGTAGCACCCTATACCAAGTTACCAGTCCTTATAAGAGCTTTTGTGGACCAAGCAGGTTGTGTGTTAGTGATTAGCAGACTGTACGTCAGTCCCTATACCAATGAAGGACTGCTGCAGTATAGGGCAGCGGTCAGCAGTAGTGCACGGCAACCCTATGTATTGTGGACCGATAGCGGTCCTTACAGAACAGCAGACTGTACTGCACTCAGGCCTATGTACCGTAGCACCCTATACCAAGTTACCAGTCCTTATAAGAACTTTTGTGGACCAAGCAGGTTGTGTATTAGTGTTTAGCAGACTGTGCGTCAGTCCCTATACCGCTGAAGGACTGCTGCAGTATAGGGCAGCGGTCAGCAGTAGTGCACGGCAACCCTATGTATTGTGGACCGATAGCGGTCCTTACAGAACAGCAGACTGTACCGCACCCAAGCCTATGTACCGTAGCACCCTAGACAGACCAAGTTACCAGTCCTGATAAAGAGCTTTGTGGAACAAGTGAGTTGTGAATGATTAGCAGACTGCAGCAGAAGGGCAGCAGTCAAGTATAATATTCTTTCTATATTTGGAAGAAAGAATATTATACGTGTACAAGCCTATTACCGTACCACTGATACCAGTCCTGAAAAGAACCTTTGTGGAACTAATAGTAACAGCAAGTCTTTAAAATTATCCTCACTGCCTGACACACTGCTTCCTGCCTGTCCCTATACAAATTGGCAAAAAAGAGTAGGCTGGAACGATTAGCTGGAACAGCTCTTTTGTGGACCTGATAGTAACAGCTAATGATGATGATGATGATGATGATGAAGAAAGACTAATCTGGCTGAGCTGTCCCTAAAATAGCAGCATACAGCGCTCTGTCCCTTTATCTAAACTGACAAAAGAAACTCAGGCTGCTGACCTAACACCTATACCAGTCCTGAAAAGAACTTTTGTGTACCAAATAGCTAGCGTTTTCTCTGTCCCTACTCCACACAGGATCCTTTCCCTACAGTGACAGAAGAAAGAATGTAAAATGGCCACCGGATCGGGTGTATTTATAGGTTAGGGGGAATGTCCAAGTGTCCATGAGCTGTCATGTCTCAATTGGTTGTCCTGTAACACATGATAAACGTGTCACGAAAGGTTAAAGTTCTTGTATACATTAAACACGTAAGTCCGCCGGGGCGAACGACGGAAAAAGGCGTTCGAACCCGCGGACGGCGAAAGTCGGAAATTCGCCGCGAAACGACCGCCGGGCGAACCGTTCGGCCATCACTAGTCTCTATTTTCTATATTCTGCATATTAGTAGTAGTTAGCTTTAGGGGGGTTATATATGTACTTCCCTTCCCTCTCTCCTCCTGTGTAATTCATATATACACTCCTCTGGATAGGATCTGATATCTATATGACACCTCTTGTGGCTCTGTGATAGGCTAATGGTGGAGGCGTACCTCTATTTTATGTACACACCCCATTTGAGCAAATTTACAGTGGCGCCGAACCCCTTTTATAAATAACCTCCTCTGATTCTGGTTGCATCCCCTTAGGGGGTAGTAACTTTTAGGGTTGGTGACATTGGTTGTGAGTCCTTCTATTTACGCCTACATCTCATTTGAGCCTCCGTAGCGCGGCTTGGGATCTGTAAGGTCTGAGCACACATTCTTCTGGTAAATTACATGTTTCCAGTCCCTTCCTCCACTCTCCATCCTGACTAGGGAGGGTCCCGATGTTCGAGTCAAACGTAAGTTCGACTTGAACGTAAGTTTGACCCGAACATCAGGTGTTCGTTTGTTCGTAGAACAAATGAACATATGGGCGCTTATGGGAATTTCGCCCACCGCAGAGTGCCCCATAATGCACTGCGAAATACAGGCACCTGACCCGTATACTTTGGCTAATCATAGCACGATGTACTGTGAGAGCTAATCATGGCCAATCATGGCTCAAGGGCTAAGTCCAAGCCCCATACTATGTAGGCTGCTGCTTACACAGCGCACATATATAGTAAATACATAGTGATTAGGCAGTGTAGTTAGTGTATTGTGCAGTCAGTCAGTGTAGTATATACAGTATAATACAATTTAGAGTATATAGTGCAGTCAGTGTAGTTTATATAATATAGTGCAATATAGTGCCATCAGTATAGTATATATAATACATTGCAGAGTATTTAGTGCAGTCATTGTAGTATATATAATACAGTGGAGAATATATAATGCAGTCAGTGAATTATATATAATACAGTGCAGGGTAGAGTATACAGTATAATACAGTGTTTTGGTGTGGTTAAGGGAACCTTATGACAGAATTAAGAAAAAAATAATGTGGGGTCCCCCCAAAATCCATACCAAGCACTTTGGTTCTGGTATAGATTTTAAGGGGAATTCCATGCCAATTTTTTTTTTAAATGATGTGGGGTCCCCCCAAAATCCATATCCTTATCTGAGCATGCAGCATGGCAGGCCAGGAAAGGGAGGGGACGAGTGAACGCCCCTCCTCCTGAACCATACTAAGGCCACTTGCCCTTAACATTTGGAGGGTGCTTTGGGGTGCCCCCCCAAAGCACCTTGTCCCTATGTTGATGTGGACAAGGGCCTCTTCCCAACAACCCTGGCCGGTAGTTTTGGGGTCTGCGGGCAGGGGGCTTGTCAGGAACTGGAAGCCCCCTTTAACAAGGCAGCCTACAGATCCTGGCCCCCTCCCTCTATGTGAATGGAACAGGTACATTGTATCCCTACCCATTCACCAAAAAAAGTGTCAAAAAGTAAAAACCACAAGAGACAGCTTTTGACAATTCCTTTACTAAAAAGGAAAAAAAAGTGTCCCGCAATGTACTGTACATCTATCTTCAATCCCGCCGCCCGATGGACCCCCAAAATAGAAAAGATTAAAAAAGCTCTGCCTCCATGGGAGGCCTCCTTGTGACTGCTGTCTATTGGCTTAGATAGCTGTTATATAGGAAAGGGCGGGGCCACCCGTTGATGTAACTGAGTGGCCCCGTCCCCTTCTGATGTCATGAGAGGGGGCGGAGACATCCAGTTATGTCAGCATGTGGCCCCGCCCTTGCCTATTTAAGAGCTGTCAAAGTGAAAAGACAGCAGTCGCCGTGAAGCATCCCATGGAGGTGGAGCTTTTTTCGATTGTTCAGGTCCATCGGGAGGCATGATGGAAGATGTATGTACATTGAGGAACACTTTTTTTTTTCTTTTTTTAATAAAGGAATTGTCAAAAACTTCTCTTGTGTTTTTTTTTTCTTTTTGACACTTAATTTGGTGAATGGGTATGGTACAATGTACCCGATACCCATGAGCGTATCCGATGGGGGCCCCCAGATCCCGCCCCTGCCTGCAGCCCCCCGACAACTACCGGCCAGGGTTGTTGAAAAGATGCCCAAGGAGCTCTGGGGTGGGTAGGGTGGAGCAAAGCTTCTACCCCCATGATGAGGGCATAAGGCCTGTTATGGTTTAGGAGTGGGAGGGGTGGGAGGGGTGCTCACTTGTCCCCCCCCATCCTGATCTGCCTGACCTCACCTGCATGGTCTTTGAAGGGGGACCACGCCTTTTTTTAAATTTTTTTTACATTTTGACGTGGATTTCCCCTGAAAATACATACCAGACCCAAAGGGCCTGGTATAGACTGGGAGGGGGGACCCCACTCCACTTATTTCATTGATTTTTATCTATATTGCCAGGAGACGGCAAAACATTACAATTGTGAGCAAGTTTAAATTAAATTTTTTTCTTTAGAAATGTCATTATTGCTGTGGCATGTTCTATACATTGCATATATGCACCACTTTACAGGCAGACTAAAGGGACCCCCCAGGCACAATATTAAAATGAATATTTCATTTTTATTGATTCACTTTAAGCAACATTAAAATCACTATTCCTGAAAAAAAACAATTGTTTTAAAATCTTTTATTTTCATTGATTAATGTTAAGTTTCTTATTCTGTCCACTGTTAGCCACGATGGTGCTTCCTGTGATGGGACACAAGGATAAATGCTGCAGTTTTGGTTACTGATTACCTTGTGAAGACTTAGGAGAAGAATAAATACAATAACTTTGCCATCTCCCCATCCTTTGTAACTAGATGTCCTTCCTAGTTCTTTATGGGGCCAATATGTTCTGTCTTCCCTTTTTTTACTGTTTACATACCTAAAGAATTTCTTTAGAATTTCTACATTTCTTGTTGAATTATTTATAAAGTCTAAATGCTGATGATGATGCCTCAACCTTGTATTTTTTGAAGGCCTTCTCTTTTGCTTTTATATGCATTTTTACATTGGAGTTAAGCCATCCAATGAGATGCACTGACTAATCCTCTTATTTAATATTCTCTTAAAGCGAACCCACCTCTCCCTCTCCTCCGTGTTCTTTGTTCCTAAGATTTAATTCCAATTTATGCCTACAACATTTGAACAAGATGCCTTACATGGGGGGGGGGATGGGGGGGTGGGGGAGGTGTTTTTGCCTCCCTTGCAAAGTACCCTCATGTAACTGTTCAAAACTCTTTTAAAAAAATTAACTGGGAAACCCACAATGTTTTTTCCTATTTTCTTTTTCAAATGTCACTTTTAAGACTACATTCTAATGTACTCTATGCATGGTATTTAAAGGATTTGTGTAATTTAACCACTGTCCTGTCTGAACTGAACCTGACCAGGGTCACTCATCTCTAATGAAGATACATATACACAAACAAGTCATTAATTTGATATACTGTATTGTGGTGGCTATTATAATTTGCATTTAACAAATAAAACATAAAACTAAAACACAAATTTTGCAGGACTCAGACTTTGCCATTCATTATATAACACAGTGAGGAAACATTAAAGCGATATTAAACCCAAAAACAAAAATGTAATATATTGCCGCATACCAATCTTTAAATGTGGTAGCTGCAAATTATTTTATTCTTCAGGCTTTTTTTCTTTATTTTCACCTTATGATCCAGTGAGTAACACACTTTCTTAGAAAGTCTCTGTTTTGGCTGGAGCAGCAACTGAGAGACCTTTCAGGAGCAGTGTTGTCAATATGAGGAGATGGTAGTGTTAGATACACTAATAGATTTAGATGGATTTTACTAACAAATTAAATCCGATATGGTATAAAGGTATTAGGTGAATGAATAAAAAATTGCCATTGTAACCATCCCTTGCCAGTGTTAAATGTCAGTGTTAAATGATTTTTCTTAACCCTCTAATTGCAACTTTTGCTAGACAGCTTGGTCTGGTACAGAGAGTTGAAAAATAGCACCATCAACTGGTGGAAATAAAGGAAAAAGCCAACAAACAAATGCAGCCACTGCATCTAAAAATTGGTTGACTGCAACATAATAGATTTTTTTTGTTTTTGTGTTTAATACCAATTTAAGTATATACTTTTAGCTGCATGTAGAATACTTATTCTATCTTTCTAAATCTGAGGTAGCAATATGTGAAGCCAGTAAATGTAATCTAAGCAGTAAATAATAAAAATCTAGCCTTTGGGAGAGTGAGTGAAATGAAATATAGGTAATGTGTGTCTTATCCACAAGTACTAATATTTGAATTTTCATTCACCTATCATAATGAAAAATGTATTGTATATTCCCTCTTAGCAAATGCTTAAATCCAAACTATCTGTAAATAAAGGCCCTATGTTTATTTAGTAAACTCCATGTTGTTTCTTGTTAAATATTAGATTTAAAGGACAACTGCACTTCATTCCTTCTGATGAGTCTGCACTGGTACTTTTCCTGAAGTACAAAACCTCCCACAGGAATTAATGGAAGCTAAAATGGAACATGTCCTTTATAAAGCCCATTTTCTTGTTCATTTGACAGATTTACATCAAAATTTTGTATCAAGTACTTACCATAAATTTCCTTTCATGACACCAATCCATGGCAGTACACATGTGATATAGCTCCGCCCCTATATCCACCCACATGCTGCCATGGATTGGCGTTATGAAAGAAAAATTACAATAAATACTTGATACAATTTCCCATTTTCCTGATGCCAAAATGGCAGCATACATGTGATAAATAACAAGCTAAACGGGGGGGCTAAAATATATAATCAAACTTTATTATAATGGACATGGAAGCCTGGACCGTCATTCCTTCAAAGTCCATTGACATACAGGCCCCTGGATCTTCAGACAAACAGCCTGCTGCTTTGCAGATGTCTCCATGGACATAAGCTGCCCTTAACTTAAAAATGTAGAACCGGACCTTGCTGAATGAGCCTCTACCACTACTGGAGGCAGGTCACACTGTAAATTTTCTGGATGATCTTGACACTCCAAGATGACCAGGTTTGCTGTAGCTTGATTTTCTGAACTTATCTGATGAAAAAACAAACAGCCTCCCTGAGGATTTTAACTAGGAAGTGGCTTGCAGGTAGGCATTTTATACACTTGGTACACCCAGCTTTGTTTATAAGATGAAAACAGAAGCCACCTTGGGAACAAAGGTGCTTGAAGGGCATAGGCCCCAACTTGTCCTTAAAGAATAAGATGTAGGACTCTCTAACCCAAGGGCTTGCAGATCCGTTTCTCTGCCCCCTGATGTTTTTGCTTGACATTATCAAATAAAAACCCAGTGGGGAACATTATTCCTCCTCAAGGCAAAGTCTCAGAACCAAACTCCTGAAGCATTCCCCTGGCAGCTCACATGCCCGTTTCCCTGGTCAAATGGCTGATATTTAAACTGTGATCCAGATCTATGTGAAGAAATGATAGCAACTGGGCAACCTCTGAGTTGCAAGGATCAAAATTCTGCTCAGCTTCGAAGACTGTGAACCTGTTTCAGACTTCAGAGTAGATAGCATTTGTTGAAGTCCTTTCTGAAACCTTGCCAGTTATGAACCTTTTCCAGAGGATGACGTAAGGCCTCCAATCATCCCCTCTCAATTTCCAGTCCATCCAGGGACAGGTGTTATAGAAACACTGATAGCTAAAGTGCTTGGTCTGGACTAGGTTCCAGAGCTAGGGTAAACCCAAGGTCTGTGGTCCAATCAGCATGCTTGGTATCACAGTGACTTAGACTTACAATCATTCCACATTACAGTCATACTATGAGAGAAAGAAGGGTTTTGGGACTTTAAATAAAATCATGGCCTGGTAAAGTAGTGTCTTTCCATCCCTGCCAATATGATGACAAGAAAGCAAGTAAGCAAACATGGTTTGCAACTCAATAAATTGGCGGATTAATAAAATGTTTATTAAATCATATACAGTGGATAATGTACATGTTGCTTATGTCTTTAGGTACATGTGTAGTTAGATATGGTAATAACACTGGTAACATATAACATTGCATGATAAAATTACACAATCCACCAATGACATATGAATATATACATCTATTACAAGGTAATGCCTGCATGACCTATGGCTTCAATATTCCTGTCGTGAGGGAAAAACCATAAAATATGAAAAAATGGTACATAAATAAAACACGGCATCTGATAGCTTGCTGCGTTTTTGTGGCTGTGGGCCACTCAGGAGCGGGCATGCGGTGAATCTGTAATTTAGATGTATATAAATGGTCTGGCATATATCAACATGAATACGGAAGGGGTAAATAGAACCCCCCAGAGACACATGTTTTCTCACTAAAATCTGTATGTTGATGATGAAGAGCCAAGGGTAGTGACCCATCCGGGTACATTGCAACCAGGAGCTGAGGCAGGCAATCCAGTGGTGGCAACCAACACAGTGGAATTATGACATACCTAGTTAACAATTAGTGATTCATTTCCATTATTTTTAATATTTTTACCATAGATACCCATTATATAATACTGCTAAATTGTTTCCATTGGTGGTGTTTGTCTTCTGTTTGTGGGGCCATCTGGCTATTGTTTGATCCTGGAGCTGTCATGCACACTGCCGGTCTCCTCCCCTCTCTTGTGTCCTTGTGCCTCCCTCCCACTCACTACGCATGCATGACGTTGGTACGTTGTCCCGCGGTTGTACTTATATGGGTATCATTCCGGGGGGATTCCACACTTGGGGCACTTCACTCATCAGACCTGATGCACTCCTTTGGATCATGTCCTCCTTATTCAGCACTAGGTAACCCTGCACATCACGAGTTACCTCTATTTAATTTGTTTATCATTCAGGTTTTGGTTTGTAGTAACATGGGAGGCACTTTTCTACATTTCCCTCACTTATCCTCACTATTTTTTGACTAGTTCACAGGGTTGGTTTCTCCACCCTTACACTTTTCACCCCTCAAATTCACACAGCTATTATTCAATTTCTATTTATCAAATTCTCCCCACAGAAACACCACCTGGTTGGTTCACCCACCACCTATTTTCTCAGAATGCTCTTTAGCTCCGTGTCTCCTTGGGCGATGCCTGTGTTGGTTGCTGCCGCTGCGTTGCCCACCTCAGCTCCCGGTCACAGTGTCCCCGGATGGCTCACTACCCTTGGCTTTTCATCATCAACATACAGATTTTATTAAGTGAATAAAAATGTCTCTCTGTGGGGTTCTATTTACCCCTTCTGTATTCATGTTGATTTATGCCAGACCATTTATATACTTCTAAATTACAGACTTACCTCATTAGCATGCCTGGTCCTGATGAGTGGCCCAGAGCCACAAAACATCAAGCTATCAGATGCAGTGTTTTATTTATGTACCATTTTTTCATATTTTTTGGTTTATCCTTCACGAATATTGAGGCTATAGGTCATGCAAGCATTACCTTGTAATATATGTATATATTCATACGTTATTGGTGGACTTTGTAATTTCATCATGCAATTTTATATGTTACCAGTTTTTACCATATCTAATTGTTCTTTAAACTGACATTAGCAATATGTACGTTATCTACTGCATATGATTTAATAAACATTTTAATAATCCGCCAATTTATTGAGTTGCAAACCATGTGCTTCCCACCCCATTGTTTGTTTGCTTGCTTGCTTGTTTGCTTACTTGTTTTCTTGTCCCCATTACAGTCATATAATATTGATGTACTGAGAGAGGACATCCACCTTTTGAGCAGAATGCGCTTTTCTGGTCATGATGAAGAAATGTTCTGGAGGGTGATGTCTGAACCACCAAATATAACTGGGCGATACTGTAGAAGGCGACCATGGATCTTAAAAAATAGACTTTTAATCGTGACCAATAAAGATTGTTCGACATCCCAAGGGTGTGTTCTGCTCTATGAAACTTGAACACTGTTATACGGCAATCAAAAGCCAACTGCAAGCACCATCCATCTGTACAGAAAACTGAGGATATACAGGATAGAACAGCGGTGAGTATCTTGAAATAGTCAAACCTTTTGGTCAGAGGGAAAGAATTGTCATCATACAGGCACTTACAACCACCCTGCCCGAGGCTGCGTTTGTTGACCAATGACTGGGCTTTATAGCCTTCTTCATTATCACTGAATGCAGCACTGCCTTAGGGGAACTTTGATAACAACAAATGCTACTTCATCCACAAAATCTACTGAGAGCTCAAGCTCACCAAGAGCACTAAAAACCTGCCCTTTCAGCAATACATGGGTGATGGCAACCTTGAAATTCTGGGTCCCAACTGTATTGCACTTGCGACGCTATCTCTGGTGAAGCCAGGTGTAAGGCAGAGGGGAATAGTTTGGATAAATCATCTGAAGGGCTGCGTCCTTGATGTTGTGCCCAGGGTCTGCTGGCATTAGTGGCTGGAGAACTCAGTCAGTGACTCACTAACTACTTGCCCATGAAGGGCCATGACTTGCTGGCTCACAGCATCCTTTGCCCTTCGATAGGTCTTGGCAGCAATATCCACAGAAATGTTAATCTGGTCAGTGCCCAGCACTTCTTTCCCTTGTGTTGATATTAGCGCTCAGGGGAGAAGGTATACCAACAGTCACTAGTAACTTTCTGCACCTCCTGGGCAAGACCTGTGAGGCCAGATGAGCCTTTGTTCACGCTGGACTTGTTATGACATATGACTCTTTTAGCTTGACCTTAAGCAAAAGCAAGAGTGAGCTAGGTTGCACCAGAAGATGAAGGTCATGCTCATGGAAGGCACTCTTTTTCTTCTTCTTACTTACCACACTGATCTCTACCTGAGCACAAGGAGGTCTTGGTTATGTGGCATAAAGTTCATATTGGAGCAAGAATGTCAGTACTGATCAGAAAGTAAAATGAAATAGACTCAGAGAAGGAAGCAAAAAGATAATAGATATGTGGCAAAATTACCTTCCTCCTCCCCCCATTCACCTGCAGCATAAGCAAGGCAAAGCAGAAAATATTTCCAGTGTTTGCATCTCAAGCATGCAAAAGCTTGTGCTTGCCCTAACAAAGATGGCCGCCACACGAGACCCTTTGCACAGTGAATTCATTGGCACCATAGCAGGCCCTGAGCCCAAAAACAGCCACAAAACCTGGACCAGATTGTGCACTTACGCTGGTCTTAGGAAAAGCCACCGGCAAAAGGAACAAAAACTGCAGACAAAAGCCCAAAAACCCAAATCACTCAGGAAAAATGATGCAGCCTACTGAAAGAAGAGGCAAAGAAGGAAAAACAAAAAGGATATCACAAACCTGTGGGGAAAAAGAAAAGGCGGCACCAACTTCAGCACCAGGAATCAGCTCAGGTGTGCAGAGAAACACATGCATCATGGACTCCAGGAAGCAAACACCAGCTTAGGTACACCACATGAAGTTCTGACATCTCTAGTTAAAAAACCCCTCAGCCTCAAAAGACCACCACAAGGGGCTCCCCACCTTGTTGGTGCATTTAGAAACCTAAGATGTGGGACTGTGCCTGGGAGAGGATGAACCCAGAAAGACTCCAACTCAGTTGGCAGGTAGGGGCTTATTGCAATATCACAGTCTTATTGCTGAAGATCTTAGGGACAAAAAATGAGAATGGGGAGGTTGCTCTAGCTTTACTTTTATAGATTTAAGCAGGTCCTGTGGGTAGATATAGGGGTGGAACTATATCACATGTATGCTGCCATGTTGACATCAAGAAAAATACTTAAATGATTTCACACATATGAAGATTGTGCACTGCATATGTTTGTCAATGGTGAGGCACAATGGAGAACATTAATAATAATGAGTGTTTAATATAGTTGTTCATACTTAAGAATATCATCCATTTGGTTGTTGAAAAAGCCAGTAGTAGAAAAGAAATGGTTCTCATGATCACACCAACTTTTGCAAGCTTTGTTTCCTCGACATGTTTCAAAAGCCAGTGGAAAGTAAATAGTAAACATAACCCCTGTGAAAAAGAAAATTAACCAGGTGAATATATAAAAATTTTTAAAGTGTAACATGAAATGTCAATGAAAAGTCTAATCTGTTATATAACTGAATGTTTTAGGTACTTCAGGTCAACGGTGGATGAAGCCTTTTTTTCATTAGCACATGCTCCATTCAACGACACATTATACAAACTAGAAATCCCTTTTTTTCTTTTTTTCTATTTTTGATTTTAGTGGTAAATTATTCCAGTGCTTTTCTTGAGTATATGGACCAGTGATTAAATGGGTGCTCTCTTTAGGAATGGGGGTATGCAGGCTTTGTTTTAGCTAGATTTTTAAACAATGCTTATAAGTTGAAAGGTAACAAGGCTAGACGGCATGTCAGATGGCTGTATAGTAACTACATATATCTCGCAGAGTGCAAAAGTCTTACCTGCAACTTTAGGATTAGCTCTGAGTTTGCAGCTGGGAATTGGGGAGCTTTGAAAGTAAAATAATAGTAAGGCTGGATTCACACTATGGGATCCCTTGCAAGGTGTTAACATCCATGTGGTTATGCACTTTGCATTGCACAATAATCTGAGGTATGCTAAGGCATCCCATTCACTAAGAATAGGTTGACAATGCATCACAAAGAAGGAAGCAACGCATCTGATCTTTTCTTTAGCAACACACATTTAGTTTGTGATTCATTGTGGCACATTTAAGTCTGTACAATTTGTTGGAGTGCCAATAAATGATACCACAATGCACCCTGCATAGAGCAAGTGTTTTGGCACTCACAACAGTATCACACATGCAGATTTTATTGCAAATTGCTACAACACAGAAATTTGAATGAACCCCAAGACATTTTAAAAAACTTACCATTTTCACACACCTTTGTTTTATTGCTAACAGGTTTTTAAACTAATATTGGGTTTTAACAATTTTTCATTAATGCATAACTGGACTAAATAGGACTATTCTTTTACATATGCAGTAAACATGCACATCAAAGTAAGCTGCAAAGTCATGAACTTGTGCTGGTAGGACAGAAATCTACTGATCCAAAATATACAATCCAAGTAATTATCTTTACCTGATGTATTTTGCACCAAATCTATTTGTACAATATGATCAGCTCACCCCAAAAGAGAGTAGATTCTATAAAAGTAATTTATTGTGGTTATATCCAAAATACCAATAGCCCTTTTTTTTCAACAATTATCAAGTTTTTTTTATGTTATAAAAAGTAAAGTATCTTGATCATTGGGGCATATACCTACATATTATATATACCTGTACAGAATATAACCATACCTGCAATGCCTGAACTTAAATTTAACAACATATACCCATGCATTGTTGTTCCAAAAAGAAGATAAAACTAGAAATTCAGGGCAACTTTTTGTCAAGTTCATCACACAGGAAAGAAAATCTATTCCTTGGATCACAAAACCCTCATATTAGCTTTTATTAGTTATAATTTTGGACACAATTGGTTGTAGGAAAACTACCTAGTCCTTTTTACACAGATTTTTTGTGATGACTACTGCTAAATAATAAAATATTCCAAAGTTTAACTTTTTTTTTGGTAAATTCTTTTTATTGAGTTTTATAAGAAAGGAAGGTTAAGTTATAACACAAAGCATATTGGGCACACCTAGGCTTAATTAAACAATACAAAAACAAGACAAAACCAGTGCACAATTAAGGTAAATGGCAACCAAAGCATAAGATAATCTCACACAATCCTTCTGGTATGCTACAAGCATATGACAGGAAACAACTCTCCCACAAGATACTATATTAATTAGTGTAGCACTTACTCCCGAGGGAGCTGCTGGTAATTGATTGGGCCTGTACTCTGCCTTTCACCCCCCAATGAATTTGCTCTACCCCCTTTACACAGCTGTGTAACAGTGTTGGTGTGAAACCCAATAACAAGGAACAACCCACCAATAGCAATATATATTGTACCGCTATCATTACCTGGGTATCCGCTGTTCCACCTGCTATGAAGATGAACAACACCTCACACCAATTATACTTTAACCAGATCGTAAAATTACTGAAGGCTGATCTAAGACAATAATCACAAAAACAATACAGAATACACAAATTTAGAACAAAGTTAAACTTAAATGTATGCAAATAAATGTCACTCAAAACTTCCCTGGGCGATGAATGCAGGCGTGTCACTCTGGGACTAATGCTCAGAGTGATAACACCTTAACACTGGGTACCTTCCCACTTCCAGTAAAGCTACACAAACACCCACTGAACCTGCAGTACACTAGCAAGCATTAAAAAGAACAATACCATATAGTACATATGCTCAGGAGCTCCCCCTGCTGTGCAAGGTAGATCTTAGAGTAACAGAATCAGCAGGCCTTATAATGAATGGTATTGTCTCTTGTCTTCTTTCTTCAGCTAGCCATATTATACTGCAGTATTTGTATTCCAGTGAGTGAGAAGATGATAAAGTAACATGAAGTGTTAGATAAACTAAAAACTTGGTTAGGCAACACACTTGTAACATCCCTCTTGTGAGGATGTGACTGGACCATAGTTCAGTGTCTAATGGAGTACAGGCTTTGAGGCCTGGTTAAACACTGTCTATTTAAATGAGACTGTTCCGTAGAGTTGCAGGTCTCAGCAACACTTTGAAGTAATATGCACCGTGTAGTTCAGTGTTTGATAAATCTTAGGCAAAAGCCCTCTCACCCCACCAGGCCTGGACAGTTGGATTTGCTTCGCAATCTCAGTCCTGCTTTCAGCCAGCATCGTCACACTGTACCGCTCTGCAAGATGACCGGGAATCCTCGGTTGACTCCGTCAGGTGTCCTGGATCCTCCGATCCGATCACGCTGCTGATGGTTTGAACTTCTCCAGTGGCTTTATGTTCCATTCCGCACCAAGCAGGCCACGGTTCCTCCAAACACACACTCACAGGTCCCTGCAGGCAGGTCTCACGTCCCGGGCATAAGAGAAAGAAAATGACCACGCTGGGCCTTTTATTTCCTACCCAACATGCAGTTCTGTGACTTAGCTTCATGGGTAGATAAGTAAGCACTGTGGGTAAGTGAGACTTTTCCATAAAAAACATTGAAGTCACTTCCTGCATAGTCTTTGCTTTAATGTGAAACAACACAAAGTCTTATTACACATTGAACTAGATTCACCGCTAGGGGGACCCAACACCAATCTAACAACATTACAGCATCACATTGCATTAGATGGCAATAACTTCAGCGCTACATTAGTATAGGATAATAAAAAGCAGGTTTGCACTAATCATGGGGGTGTTGCCATTGAGATGACAACATTCTCTGCCCAGATGTCCTATACCTTACAAAATGTATTGGGGCATCCTGTAGATTCATATGCAAATTTGTACAATGGTATCATTTTATTGACAATGGACTTTGAGAAGTCTAAGGTAGGGGCCTTAGGAAATTTCCATTTAAGGAGTATAGACTTATATGCATAAAATTACAACAAGCCTATCAAAATTCTTATGGCCCTGGAGGTAGCTAATAAATGGATCAGGCCTAATATATAAATGTCAATGGATACGGGTACTGAGATGGTAGTAACTGAACAAATGAAAAATGTTTAACTTTTCTCTTTATAAGGAAACATTTCTTGGGATTGTAGGTCGCACATTCTATTACTCTAAATAAAAGAAGAACAATACAACCAAATTGGTGTTTTAAATGGCTGCAGCACCTTTATTGGTATAATAAATAAATAACTTTATGCAATAGAAATCAATAAATTAATAAATAAATTCTATTTAAAAATATTTTATTAAAAAAAAACAATTCTAGATCTGACTGATCCCTCCAATCCCACCCCGCCCGGACCCCCTCCGTGTGATCCTAACTATCCGGAGCGATTTAGCAATCACAGCCCCTTGATCTAGGAAGTACACCACTATTGACGCTGTATATTTTGAATAAAGTACTAAACTATATATGACAGTTTCACCATAGTATAAGCTAGGAAGCTTCCACTACTATAGAATGTATGACACATAACATGTTGAGCTGCCAATGTACTCTTTGCGACTAAAATATTCCAGTACTACTTTGAATACAGGCAACCACACTCACGTCTTTCTTTTTTCCATTCCTTCTCACTATCCCCCCACCCCCAGCTATTCCCTCCTATATCCTTTCCATTGAATTGATATTGTATTTGGTAATTATATAAGTTTTTTTTTTTTTCATGATACTTGTTTTGTACTCTGTTGTGAAATAACCCAATAAAAATAAAAAAATAAAAATTCTAAACTCGCTCAGTCATAAAACTCAAGCTATAAATGAATCAAATCATAAAACAAAGTTCCCACTGGCTGAATTTGTTGCAAACAAACACAGCTACCCCAGCACCGCGGCCTGCTCAATGCTAGTTTGAAGACCTAAATTAAAGATGTCTAAACCGGCATCAGAAAGATGAACACCATCTTGTCTATATAAATAGGGAAATCTCCTTCCAAATCAACATGACAGAAAGAGAACCCCCCCCCCCCCCCCAAGCAATGGCAAGAATTTCTCAATAGAGTGATTAATTCTTTGTTTGATCTTTTCAAATGGTTTACCGCCTGCCAAATATAACCAAGGTAAATGAGAAATCATTTTAGAAAAAACAATACATGTATGTGGAAAAGAAAATTTTACTTTCAAAGGTTTTTATTTTTGAAAAGGCACTTACAAGTACATGGGTACATTGACAGATAATTGGCAGCAGGGCAGGCCTGCTGCCGGTAATCAAGTATAATACAGGCAAATAATAGTGCAACCATAGACCATAGCAGCTGGAAATACAGACATCATCCCTCACAAGGAGGGCTAGAGTCAGATGAGCAACAAGAGGGTGTCGCCCTATCTGGAGCCCATAACTAGAGGCTATATGAGGGAAAGACCAGGGGACCCCCCAACACCCCGAATAGGGATCTTGCTGTGTCAGGGCAGGGGTATAGTCCCCCTGACCCCCCCCATCCCCCAGGGAGAGGGTATCCAAGGGGCAGCAAAAGAGGAGCTCCCCAATATGCGTTCTATCTGCATTATGATCATGTTATTTATCTGCCTATTAAGGCAATCAAAAGAGAGAGATCAAGAAAGATATAGAGGAGGGAGAGGGGAAAGAAAAGAGGACAGAGGAGTGGGGAAGGGAAAAGCTACTCCTGAATAAGGGGGGGAGGGTGGAGGACTCAATCAACAGCCACTCAGTTGGGGAATGTCACATCTATTGTTTAGGTCATGATACCCGGGGGGAGCCCGGGGGCACTCCTGGTAAGAGGGAGATTCCTATGTACCTGGCCCATGGGTCCCACACCTTTCTAAATTTCGGTGTAGTGTCCAACAGGATGCCTGATAATTTTTCCTGGGACATAATCCAGGATATCTTTCTCTTAGCTGTAAGGAGAGAGGGTCTGGGTTCTTTCCATGCAGTAGCTATTGCAATTTTGGCACCTAGAAGGATAAAGTGGGTCAGTTTCTGAACGTTTTTGGGGAGTGAAGGAACATGAGTGTTTAGCAATGCTACTTCTGGAGTCCTGGGGACCTGGCAGCTTGTTACCCTGAAAATCATGTTGAAGATTTTGCTCCAGAATGATCTGAGCCTGAGGCATTCCCACCAAATGTGGATCATGGAGCCACGGTGTTGACACCCTCTAAAGCATAGAGGGTTTGCCGTGGGGTAAATTTTAGCTAATTTGGAGGGAGTGAGATACCATCTGGTTATCAATTTGATGCTAGCTTCCATGAGTGATATGTTTTGGATCCCCTGAAAGGATCTAGTCAGAGCCGCCTGCCAGATCTCCAGACTGTTTGAGATTTGGAGGTCGGCCTCCCAGGCTGTCATATAGGGAGTTTTTCCCGTTGGGCCAGTGAGGGCCAAGTAGATTACCGATATGCCACCCCTCTGCTCCCAAACTCTACCACACCAAGTTTCATATTCAGTAAAAGCAGGTGGGAGGGGCTTGTTCTTCCATTGCGAGTGCAAGAAATGGGATATTTGCTGGAAACGGAATCTTTCTGAATCAGGGAGCTCCAAGTGTTCGATACAATGGGAAAGGGGGACTGGACCCTTGGAGGTAAAGTAGTGTCCTATCCGGTATAGTCCTTTATCTAACCACCATTTGAAGGTGATAATATTGAGTCCAGGAGGGAAAGCGGGGTTGCGAAAGATATGAGCTAGGGGGCGCACAGCAGAGACCAATGTCGGCACTCCACGGAGAGTGTCCCACAGGGAGCAGGAATGGGAAAGGGTGGGGGAGAGTATGGGCGGCCTAGATTTGGGGGGGCACCACAGTAGATAATCTAAGGTGAATGAGGGGACAGCTTGATGTTCAATGGACATCCAGTCCGGTTTCTCGTATTTTGAGTAGATCGTGAAGAGTTGGGCCAATCGGGCTGCGAGATAAGATTTGTGAAGATTGGGCAAGCCCAACCCTCCCCTACGCTTATGAAGGAAGAGTGTGTTTTGCGGGATACGGTACCCCTTGTTGCCCCATATATACTTCAGTATCTTGCTTTGCAGTGTTTGTAGGTGATCCTTCCTTACAGGAATAGGGAGTACATGAAAGTAATATAAGATTTTGGGGAGAAGGGTCATTTTAATGTAATTGATCCGGCCTAGCCAGGATAACTGGTGTTTGGACCATGTCTTGAGATCAGCTTCTAATTGCCTGTAGAGTTTGGGATAATTTTGATTGTACAACGCCTCAGTCCTAGGTGTAAGTGAAATGCCTAAGTATTTGATGGAGGTATCGCTCCATTGGAATGGGAATGATTGTTTAAGAGAGGAGGCTAGTTGGGTGGGGAGAGATATATTGAGAGCCACAGATTTGGAGTAATTGACTCGTAACCCCGAAATTTTGGCAAAGTCATCTAGGACTCGGGAAAAATTAGGCAAGGTGGTGAGGGGGGAGGTGAGGAATAAAAGTATGTCATCGGCGAAGAGCCCACATTTGTGTGTCTGACTACCGCACTGGACTCCTCTGATGTCAGTATCGTGACAAACGGCTATTGCTAATGTTTCAATAGCTATTGCAAATATGAGGGGTGAAAGGGGGCACCCTTGTCTGGTACCCCTAGAAATGGGTATGGGCGTGGAGTGGTATCCCTGAAGTCTAATTTGGGCCCTTGGATGGGAGTATAAAGCTTGTAAAAGGCCAAGAAAGCGAGCCCCAAATCCCTACCTTTCAAAGAGCTGGAAGATGTACTGCCAGGAGACCGAGTCGAAGGCCTTCTGGATATCTAGGGAAAGGAGGAAGCCCGATTGTTGAGGTCCCCCCTCCCAATTCGATTGCAATATTGAGACAATGTCCACCGCCCTCCTTATTTGATCTGGTCCCTGTCTGCCGGGGATAAACCCAACTTGATCCTTGTGGACGTATTGCCCAATGAAGGATGCCAACCTTTTTGGCCATTACTTTCGTGAGAATTTTGAGGTCATAGTTAATGAGAGAGATAGGTCTGTAGTTACTTACATCTTCCAAGTTCTTATCGGGTTTAGGTATGACCTTAATGAAATCTGTGTTTAGGTGGGGATCTAGGGGGCTTCCATTAGCTTTGTGATTGCCAAGATTGGTTAAATGAGGGGCCAGAATGTTAGCAAAAGCTTTGTAGTAAGGTATCGATAGTCTGTCAGGGCCTGGGGCGGAGCCTTTCTTGAGGTCCTTTATGACTCCCAGGATTTCTTCTATCCTGATGGGGGAATCCATTATCTGTTTGTGTGTATCAGATATAGAGGGTATGGGAAGGCCCTCCAAGAATTGTGGGAGGAGGTTCACTTTGGGGGGGGGGGGGGGGCTGCTGTATAGGGAAGTATAGAAGTCCTGAAAAGCGTTCAGGACTTTGATTGGATTAGATGTGGGTGACTGACCCGCAGTTCTGATCTTGGGGAGGTTGTTTAACTTGGTTGTAGGGGATAGTCTGTTGGCTAGGAGTGTGCCTATTTTGTTTGCCTGTGTATAGAATTTGTGGCCGGACCATCGAATAGACTTTTTTAGCTTTAGTGCTCAGGGCACGGTTAAGTTCTAGTCTGGTCTTGTCGAGTAGGGTGGTGGGGACTCGGTGAGGGTCTTTTTTGTGTAGGGCTCTGAGTTTTGAGTATTCCTTTTCCAGTTTGATAATATCTGATTGCCGTTCGCGTTTAATTTGGGTGCCCATCTGAATGAGCTTACCCCGATGAACGCTTTGTGTGCCGCCCAAAGGGTTTTGGGGGAAATGTCTGTCGTGGCGTTAAGGGAGAAATATTCCTGTAGAGCTTCATCAAGTTCTACTATGCTTGTTGGCTCGGATAAAAGAGATTTGTTTAATCTCCAATGTCTGGAGTGACTCCCTCCCGATCCCGCAATGATTGTCACAATTACCAGAGAGTGGTCGGAGACCACCTTGTTTTTTATGGAAGCTTTGACGACCTGGGGCAGGAGCAAGTTAGGTACCAGGATGTGGTCAATTCTCGCATAGGATAGGTGGGGAGCGGAGAAGTGAGTGAAGTCCCTCTTCAAGGGGTTTAATTCCCGCCAGGAGTCGGACAGGCCATAGGCATGAATTAATTTGGCAACCCGCAGGCTTGCTTTAGAGGGCCGGGTCAAACAAGAGTGTAGGGGTGAGGATTTGTCGAGGCCCTGGTCGAAGGCTACATTGGAGTCCCCTCCGACAATGACTGTCCCTTCTAAAAGGGGGGCCAGGGTGCGTAGCAGGGATTCAAAGAATGTGACTTGGCCCGTGTTCGGGGCATAGTAGGAGACGAGGGAATACAGGTGGTCTCCCACGGTGCCCTTGATTAGGAGGAATCTTCCCTCTGGGTCTGCCATTTCAAAAATGTTGTCAAATTTACACATTTTTTGGCTACCAATATGGCTACCCCTTTAGATTTTGATTCCGGGCTAGCGAGATAGAACTGGGGGAAGTGGGTGTGAAGGAACTTGTGAAGGTACTATACCGGATAGGGAGGTGTGTTTCCTGAAGTAGGATCATGTCCAGTTTCAGAGACTTATAGTAATCAAAAACTTTTCTACATTTGATGGGGGAATTAAGGCCCTGAACATTGTGTGAGGCTACCTTGAGCCTAGTGTCCGGGTGGTCAGCCATGGAGCAGAGGGGGGGCCCAGCATCTGAGTGCGGCCTCACTTACCCAATTAGCGGCGGGGATCCAGGCGGCAGTAGTGAGGTCCTTGGCCTGTTGTGATCTCGTTGAGGATTGTGCAACATAAGTGTTCCAGTGCATGCCTGAAAAATATGACAGTGTCAGAAACATAATTTGCGGAAGTATCTTTTCATGAGAGGGGGAGATAGGGGAGGATAGGAAACAGAAAAAGAGGACTCCTGGAAGAAGAAAGAGAAGTTCGGGGCAGGAGACACCCCCCGAAGTCCTAAAGGTGTTCAATAGCACCATCTGACCCATATGATCAGATGTCCCGACCCTCAGACGCCCGAGAGAGACTGAGGGTACGGGAGGTACGCAAGTGGTCCCTCGCAGAACCAAGGACCCCCAGACGGGAAGAGTCTCAATCTGTAAACATGGTGGTAAAATGGGAAGCACGGCAAAACTTTGCGTATAGGTGAAACCTAAACAGAACATTCAAAACAAAATAAAGAACCATCAAATGAGTCCCCAGATATAAGGTAACTTCTTGGATCCGTATCCCTCTGTAGTGGCTGCTGAGAGCTCTTCAGGGCTCAACAGGAGGGAGCAGGGGGGAGAAGTGGGTTCAAAAGCAGTCCATATGAGGGTATGGGGAACAGCTAGGCATCTGGGGGTATCATGAACTGAGGTGGGAACAGGACAGGAAAACAGAGGTCCTAATGGACAACAGGGGCCAGCACAGGTGGAGGACAGGTCCCCCAATGATGGGGGGGAAGTCCTCTGGCCCTTTCCAGGACCTCGGGCGTTAAGTCATGAAGTGGAGGGCAGAAATTGAAGCCTGGGTGTTCCTCAGATAGGTGTGTTGTCCTTGACTTTCTTGGCTCTTCCAGAAGTCCACAGAGGAGATTGCGGGCTGTTGGGTGTTGGTCTTTTGTTGGAGCTGTGTCCAGAATTAAAGGTATCCATGTCAGCTTCTTGGGAGATAAGTTTCAGCCGGATGAGTAGTTTCATCCCGCTCAGAGAAGGTTGAGAAAGCGTAGGTTTTCCCTTTGTCGGAAAACCGAACAGCAAAGGGGAAGGCCCACTTGTATTTTATTTCTCTCTGCATCAGCACAAGCAAAAGAGGTTTCAATGCTCTCCGTCTTTGTATTGTAGATGGGGAGAGATCTGCAAAAATCTGTACCTGGTGACCCTGACACATGACGTGCTGCAGGGACCTGGCTCTCTTCATGAATTCTTCCTTCACAGAGAAATGGTGGGGCTTGGCGATCATGTCACGTGGGGTACCATCCTTCCTGGGAGGACCGAGGGTTCTATGGACCCTATCAAGTTCCAGCTTCGGAGCTGAGATATCTGGGATTAGCTGTGTGATTAGGTCGTGGACCGCAGCGGATACATCCCTACCGATTCCGGGGCCCGCGGATTCTGATATTGTATCTCCGTGACCTATTTTCAAGGTCGTCTATGCGGGCCATGGCCAGGTCAAGTTGCTCCTGCACTGAGCATATGTGCCTGGAGTTTTGGTTGGTTATGGCAATGGTGTCCTCCATTTTGTGTTCGATCGTTTCGATCCGTGAGCCCAGATTAATAAAGTCAGCTTTTAGTTCCCCTGTGATTTTCAGGGCAGTTTGGGATAGTCCCTTCTCCAGTAGTTCAGAGAATTTGTGGAATAGAGCATCCATGTGGGATACCGGGTCTCTATGAGAGGCCTCATGGGGGGCTAGGCCTGCCTGAGGAGGCGAATGAGGCCCTGAGGGGGATGGGGAGAAGTCCTGAATGGTGCGTTCCAGGAGGGATGCAGTGGAGGCCGGGGACGGAGTGGTGTCCTTGGGGGGGCCCCTGAGACAGCCTGGAGTGACATGGGAAGGTGGATGGGCTGGTTCTGACCTGTAGTCCGCCAAGCCTGTGGAGCGATGTTCCTGGGATAGGAGCTGTGCTGCAGTGGCCATCTTGGATTTCTCCCTCTCATCCAGCGATGCGAACAGCGGTCCCAGATTGCGTTTTACCGGTCCCCCTGTCATCCGGTAGTGTGCCCAGGCCTACTAATTTGAACAGCAGGGAGTTTAAACGGAAATGATAAAGTGTTAATTTCTATACCCAAAAATTCAATAATTGGAGATGTAAAATAAGTCTTTTCAAGTGCTAGGGGAATCCCAAAGTATTCGGATATGAGAAAAAATAACTTGAGAGTTAAGGAACAAACCAAAGATTTAGAAGGGCCAATAAAAAGGAAGTCATCTAGATAATGAATTATTCCAGAATGACCAGATTCAAAAAACACTACCCACTGAAGAAATGAGGCAAAAATTTCAAAATAGTAACATGACAATGAACAACCCATCGGAAGGCATTTGTCATAAACAAATTAACCCTCAAAGCAGAAACCTAATGAATTGTGAGATTCTGAAGCTATGGACAATAATCTGAAAGCTGATTGCATTTGCTAATAATGCACCTTGACCAAAAGTTTTAATAATTTGAACAGCGTCATCAAAAGTAGCATATCTAACAGAAGCAGATAATGGGTCAATATCATCATTCATAGAATTTGCAGAGGGGAAAGAAAGATGATGAATAAGACGGTAAGAATTAGGCTCTTTTTAAGGAACTAAACCGAAAGGAGCAATGCGAAAATTCTTAAATGGAGGGGAAATAATTGGACCAGCAATCCTGGCTGAAATTTCTTTCTTTAATTTGTCCCTAACTATATCAGTATTCAGGATGAGCCGAACACCCCCTGGTTTGGTTCGCACCAGAACCTGCAAACAGACCTAAACTTCGTGTGAACTTTAGAACCCTATTAAAGTCTATGGGACTTGAACGTTCAAAATCTAAAGTGCTAATTTTAAAGGCTAATATGCAAGTTACTGTCCTAAAAAGTGTTTGGGGACCTGGGTCCTGCCCCAGGGGACATGTATCAATGCAAAAAAAAGTTTTAAAAATGGCTGTTTTTTTGGGAGCAGTGATTTTAATAATGATTAAAGTGAAACAATAAAAGTGTAATATTCCTTTAAATTTTGTACCTGGGGGGTGTCTATAGTATGCCTGTGAAGGGGCGCATGTTTCCCATGCTTAGAACTGTCCCTGCACAAAGTGTAATTTCTGCAGGAAAAAAGTCATTAAAAATCACTCGCGGCTATAAGGAATTGTCGGCTCCCGTAATACAGAGCACACTCATTGATAAAAAAAAAAAGCGTGGGGTTCCCCCAAATTCAATTCACCAGGGTGTTCCGTGGCTTTTCGAATTTGCCGCAAACACCCCAAATTGTTCACTGTTCGCTGAATAGGCGAACAGGCAATGTTTGAGGCAAACATGAGTTTGACTCGAACTCGAAGCTCATCCCTAATCAGTATTAAAAAAAAAAACTGATTTCAAACTATCTGACCACTGGCAACCTAAACCTGAAAATATAGAACATTTAAAACCTAAAGAAAAGCCATCAATTAACAGCTGTGCTTTCTCCCTGTTGGGGTATAACATTAACCATGGATACATTGCAGACATGATCCCTGTGGACTTGATTGCTGGACAGTCTTTTAAAACACTTTGAGACTGGATGATTACCAAAGCAAAAAGAACATTCATGTTAATAATCAGCATTCAGCATTCAGCATTCAGTGTTGGCTGTGGTTGTGGTCTTGTGAAAACAGGCTTCTGAGGAATAATAAGGTTCAACCCTAATCCAACATCTTTATTACCCCATTTAAGGTTAGGATAAATAGTAAAGTAGATACAAATGATGATTGATTAACAGATAAATGCTCATAAGATCTGGATAAAGAAGCCAGTAGTTGGTTGATTAAATCAGTATGAGTAGACTCACCAGCCGGATTAGTTTCTGGAGGATTACATACAACTGGGATTTGGGCTCCTACTGTTGCAATATGGTTGACATCAGGACTTGTATAGGATGGAGAAGACAAAGGGGCCCTCACGGCATCCAGCCTGGATGGCCTAGATGCCAGTGATGCCGGAGCTCTGACCTGCGATACCTGCCTGGGATGAGACCCAGAATGATACAGAGACATCCCTGCTCTGGGCAGCACCAGCCTCGTAGGCACTGAGGTAGGTGGAGCATTCACTGGATTGTGCGGTGTCATCTCTGCCATGTGTGAGATATTACTCGGGGATATGGATGAGTAGCGAGCCCGACCTCTGCCTCCTCCACTGCAGATAGGGGATGGAGAGAAGACCTGCCTACTCCTCTTGCCACGTCTACTTGTGCACTGAAGATGGCATGGTGGGCTCGGTAAGGTATCCTCTTATTCTCCTGTGGAGAGAGACCTATTCCCACTCACCAAAGCCGGCTCTGGAACAGAAAGTTCAACTGGCAAGCTTCTCTGTATTCTGCAAGATGGTGAGTGATGGGTTGCGGCATTAGCAACTGGTCAGATAACATTAGCTGACTCTATCATTCTCTGAGAAGGCCGTTGTTCAGCCAGCGTTGTTACCGCTGTTGGGTCCTTCTCCAAGAATGCCAGACACTGCTGGAGCCATTCGTTTGTGCCCTCCGATTCTGCCCGCTCCAAGACTCTACTGATCAGGGACTTAATTTCTTGTCACAGCTTTAGTAAGCTAAATATTCTAGCGGAGCTCAGCCAAGCCACTCAGGGCGCAGGTCTGTCACACAGGGGTTTATATAGCCTTTCCACACCTGTGGCACATGTTTTTCCCAATCTGCTGCCCCGTGACAAGCCCGCTCTTTTTATTATTATTTATTTATTTTTATAATATGAAAAACTTTCTTGCCACATGTGGCAGCCACAATCCCATGTTGCGGGCCTTTTAATTGTGCCCAATTTCATTCTTCACTCTCTGTAAGTAACTAATTTCCTTTTGTCTCTTGCACAGACAATATGTTTGTTATACTGCATTAGAGTCAGATATATTTTTTCAGTTTTTTTTTTTTTTTTACCAGAATTTTTGTGGAAGACCTATGAAAGTGGACATTTATGTGCCCTTTTTTCAATAAAAGATTGCATGTTAACTTTGAGAATGGTACAAGAGCACTGGGGTTGATTTACTAAAGGCAAATCCACTTTCCACTGCAAGTGCAGTCGCTTTGGATCCGAGGCAAAGATCTGAAATGAGGGTAAGCTCTGCTGATTCTATCATCCAATCATGTGTAAGCAAAAATGCTGTTTTTTTATTTTCCCTGCATGTCCCCATCAGATCTACAGCGACTGCAATTCCAAGTGCATTTGTAGTGCAAAGTGGATTTGCCTTTAGTAAATCAACCCCATTGTCTCCCATAGACTTCTTTTTTGGTTCAGTGCTAAGTTTGGAGTGTTGCAGACTTCACAATGGTGTTGCAATTCTTCCCAAAAAATTAATCAGGGCCCATTTGCTCATCCCTATTAGTGAGTTATCTCATTCGATATTTTGATACAGTGACATTTCACTACTTATCAATTCAGTTCTTCTTTCTGTCATTTGGGCAAGTAAATGTAGTCAGCTCAAGGTTGCTTTTATATAGCATATTCAATAACTCTCAAATGAGTATAACAGAACAATTTTCTGAAGTAGCTATTAAATCTGAAAGAAGTCAAAACAACAAGATGTTATATACTTAATTTTTAGTATTGAAAGCAATTACCAGAACAGGAACATAAGCAATCCAATTTCCTGAGAGCAAAAAATATTGAAATTAGTTCCTGAGTTAGTTATTGATTTTAATGAAACTATTTTATTACTGTCTTCCTAGCAAGTAAAACAAATTCACTGTCAAGTAATTTAGGAATGTAAATTTTAAGGACACAAAGAAAGGACTTATTTATATGTTTATGTGCACAGCCCAGCCCGAAACAACAGCTACTTCATGAAAGTTCACTTTCAGCACAATTTACAAATGTGCTAAAACAAATCTAAAAACTCTATTACTTCAGGCAGCTACTTTTGACCTGTGACTTTGCAAGCAAGCATCACAAAACCAGGAAAATACTTGATGGTGTGGCAGAGACTGACCAAAATGGCAACACAATGAGGTAATTCCTCTATGCCGGATATACAGCCTAACAACTCCGCAAGCATCCATAAGTGGAGTGGCATCCGGAACTGGGAGAGAGACCATCACTAACACAGGGTGAACAGCAGACAAGTCCAGCTATCAGCTGGCATACGTAGAAAGACAGTTGGCAGCATGAGAAGGATGTTGACATACCTATCCGTGGATCAGGAGGAGAAGTGATGGGTGAGTCTTCTTCACAAGCCTCCAGGTCTGCTGTGCCTTGCAAACACTGCTGGCTGTGTCGGTCCACAACGTGAGTAGTGCTCGGTATGAGGTAGGAAATCCAGGGCTGTGACAGGCACAGCAGAAATAGACAGCACCCCTCATAACCTAAGTCAAGGAGGGAAGAGGAGATGTAAGGGGAAAAAAAGCAAGGTGAGATCTTAAAATATTCTGGCAATATCAAGGGATATTAGGGGTTAAGATATTATGCCACTTAAAGAGTCCCAGTCACAGAAGGCAAAAAGGGGTTTAACAAGGGCTATAGCTAAAAGCACTCTGAAAGCTCAATCTGTACAAGCTACAGATATTAAAGCGTTTGTTTTTTCAACAATCACATCTATCGGAAGCGTCTAATATGGCAGAACGGAATATAGTCCTAGCAACTTGAATCTTGGACATAACTTTAAAATGTATTAAAGGATAGAAATTGCCCAAATGTTAGATTTTAATAGGACTATATAAAATGAAGAAGGGGCGAAAACATTTATAATATCATGTGTTTATTATATATAATATAATTTTTTTTTTGTTACATTTCTTTTATGTATGATGTTTAAAATGAAAAATGTATAAAATAAGGATTATAAGAAAAAAAAAATACTTGAGTGTATGTTTGAATTGCAGGCTGATAATTGTGCTTACTATTAACATAAACCTTCCCACAATGGACTTTTTTTGGACTTTTTCAGGTCATACTGATGTTATACCTGGCACTGTAAGAAACATCTTTGTTCTAGATAACACTGACAGGCAAAGATATATTTTATCCCCTTCTTTGCTTTTTTTTTTTTTTTTTTTTTTTAGAGTCGCTTCTAGGAAAAGTTTACAACAACCTAGACACCTAAGATCTTTGTATAGGAGACCAAACTCAAAAGTTAACTGCCTATGGAGATCACATCTTATTTTTTGTGCAACAGCCCCATAATACCTACCACGACCCTTTCCATATTTGAAGGATTTTCAAATTTTAGGATAAATCTTACTAAGTCCAAATCTTAAAGTAGTTCTAAAGACAGACTTTTTTTATCTTAATGCATTCTATGCATTAAGATAAAAAAAACCTTCTTTGTGTAGCAGCCCCCCTTAGCTCCTCTAATACTTACCTGAGCTCCATTTCGATCCAGCGATGTGCACAAGTGCAATGCCCACACGGGACTCTCCCTCATGATTGCCTGAGACACTGCAGTGGTGCCATTGGCTCTCACTACTATCAATCCAAGTCAGTTATTCAATGGAGTGTGCCCTTGGGGCTAACGGAAGCCAGTGTTCTAAAAGGACTAGAAAAACCTAATATGAACAAATCACCAGGACCAGATGGCTTTCACCTGAGAGTCCTCAAATAACTTAATCAGGTTATTTTTTCTAGACCATTATTCCTAATCTTTAAGGAACTGACTGGAATGATACTGGCGGATTCGCAAAAAACGAACATGGTACCATTATTTAAGTATGGGCAGAGATATATGCCTGAAAACTACAGCTAAGCCAGCCTTATATCAATAGTAAACTACTGTAGGGGATGGTAAGAGACCATATCCAGGAATTTGCAGAAAAGAATAATAGCATTGGTAGTAACCAAGATGGATTTATGAAAGAACATTCTTTGCCAGACCAATCTATTAACATTCTATGAGGAGGTGAGCTGTAATCTGGATAAAGGAAGGCCAATGTATGTAGACTTCGCCAAAGCATTTGACACTATCCCCCATAAACATTTAATCCACAAATTAAGGTACTGTTGGTGTTGAAGATAGTGTATGTACATGGATAGAAAACTGTCTATAGAGCCACGTCCAGTTGGTGGTGATAAATAATGTGTCTTCTGAATGATAAGCAGTTATAAGTGGGGTACTGCAGGACTCTGTCCTGGGACCAATTCTATTTGACTTGTTCATAAACAATATATATGTTGGAATAAATAGCTCAATCTTAGTGTTTGCTGAGGATACAATGGTAATCATAACAATAACTTCACAACAAGATACAGCAGCTCTATGGGAAGACCTTGATAAAAAAAAAGTGGCCAACACATGGCAAATAAGGTTTAATGTAGGGAAATGTAAAGTAATGCACTTGGGGGCTAAAAATATGAACGCAAACTACACACTAGGAGAACCTCTGGATGAAATAATAATAGAGAAAGATCTGCGGGCACTAGTTGATCACAGGCTCAGCAACAGCATGAAATGCCAAGCTTCAGCAAGCAAGGCCAGTAGAATATTAGCATACATTAGGGGAATAACTCAAGAGATATAACTACAATTCAGTCACATTACAAAATTATGGTCTGGCCACACCCTGAGTTTGCGTTATTCCAAGTATAGCTCTTCACTGTAAATATAGATTAGTACTTCAAATGTGACATTAACAAAATGCATCTCAGTCTCCATATACAGTTGAAGATAGAGCTTCTACATATTTCAATTTCAAATTAAAAGTCAGCTCGTAACTCTAAGGCCGCGTACACACGCGGGGACTGTTCGCCCAACTTTGTCCGTCAAACAGTTTCGGCAAACAGTCCGCTCAAAATTAGCATGGACGGACATGGCCACACACGACGGACGAACAGTTTGCTGAAACCGTGCACGATGACGTGAACGGCACGTACGACGGGACGAAAAATACGACGTCCTATACACTGCATTATAACTTTCGGCGTGTAAATCCTTTCTGAGCATGCGCGGAACTTAGTTTGACGAACAAGCCTACACACGAGGGGACTGTTCGCTGAAACAAGGTTTCAGCGGACAGTTTTTCGGAATTTCCGAAAAACCTTGTTCAGCGGACTGTTCGCTGAAACTGTCCGCTGAAAGCCCACACACGAGCGGACTGTTTGCCGAAACACTGTTCAGCGGACAAAGTTGGGCGAACAGTCCCCGCGTGTGTACGCGGCCTTAGTAGATTGCAGATGCGCTTAATATCTGCTGTATACATTAGTGAAAGGGGTCAACAACTTCATAAAGAGGAAGCCACATCCCTCGTCACCCTGAATTTGATTTCACACTGAGGGAATAATCACTTTTTTTTAATAACAATCAAAAGTGCTTTATTGTTGTCAAAATGGGTAAGACAGAGCATACAGATTGATGTAGAACAAAACAATACAAAATGCTTGGATAACACACAAGAAACATGGAAAGAGAAACAAAACCATAGTCTGTCAGTACAGTTAATTACATACTAGACAGTAATCACAAATAGCAGCAGGTTTAAAAGGGAAAAGAGACTCATAGGTAGTATAGATAGATAAAGTGAGATCCATTTCAGGAGAATCGCTTTTTATGCATAAAACAGGAGATAGGATACCAACAGTTTTAAATCATGGGAGCGCTGAACATCATCATGAACCCCCGATAGTGCCAATTCAGGTGTAACTAGGAAGGAAAACTGAAGCCTAAGATTTATTTCACTAAAAACCTCTGACCAAAGCAATGTTATAATCGGTTCCCACACTTAGAGCATAAGGGATTTCTATCTTGGAAAATTCAATGCAGTTTCTGTGTAGTAAATTCTATGGAGGAATTTTACCTGAATAAGCGTATCCCTAGAGGAGATGACTAGCCTAGGACCATGCTCTAAACAGTCATTACAGTCGTCTGTCCAGTGATTGTATGTCTCCATGCCACACCTCCCACAGCCCGTCCATCTTAGGTGAGTCAATGCCCAGAAGTGCAGCATATAATGCCGCGTACACACGACCAGACTTTTCAACATCAAAAGTCTGACAGAATGATTCCGGCAGACTATTCGAACGTGTGTGGGCTGCAGTGGACTTTTGATTTGCAAAAGTCTGACAGACCTTAGAAACGGAACATGTTTCAAATTTTTCCGACAGAACTCTGCCGGACCCAGTTCCTACTCAGAAATCCGCTCGTGTGTGTGCTAGTCCGACGGACAAAAACCGACGCTAGGGCAGCTATTGGCTACTGGCTATGAACTTCCTTATTCTAGTCCAGTCGTACGTCATCACGTTCAAATCCGTCGGACTTTGGTGTGATTGTGTGTGGCCAAGTCCGTTCATTCGGAAAGTCCGTCAGAACTCTGTCAGAACTCCGTCAGAACTCAGTCGAAAGTCTGTCAGACTTAGTCCCTCGAAAAGTCTGGTCGTGTGTACGCGGCATAAGGTTGATAAAGACTTGTCTAAATCCCTGGGGGACACAAGTTTCTCAATAGGATCAGCCTGGAGGACTGGCAGCTGTGCTCTAGCGACATGTCTCAGCTGTAGATACCCAAACCGCATCCATTGTGGTAACTGAAATTTGTGAAATAGGTCATTAATTGGAAGTAAGACACCTGGAGACATGTAAAACTGTACTAAAGCATTGATGTGAATAAATAACAGTGACCAATATTAAAAGATGACTAAATAATAAAGCTCCAATTATTGTGTATGTGAATTGATGACACACAAAGGAATGCAAATTAATAATGCGCTAATATTACCCTTCTAATAAAACACACCAAAAAGATAATTGGTGATAATAATTAATTAAATTGTGATAAACCATATATGATGCATATGATATGTATAAAAACCAATTCCAATAAACCTTACTGCTAACATAGGTATAGTGAACACAATGCAACAATATAATTATATAGCGAACACAATGCAAGGATATCTCAGTATGACAGCATTCCGCTGTGTGAGAAAGCAACGTCTCTGCTAATTTACATAAGCCAAACTGATTGTATAAGCCTCAATGAGTATCCACAGTAACAGATGGTTCATTCAATGAGTCGGCTGCTCATTAACGTGGACTGGCTTCTGGCTTTCAAAGAATTTTGCGGTATGAAAAACAAATAAAAAGACCATTGTGCAGGTAATATAATAAATTATTCCCTATATAGTAAGGGTGAACTTCACTCACACTTTCCAGCAGAATGAATCGCATATAAGCATATAAGAAAGGTCAGTTGCATACAGCTTACAGCTGGGATCTCCTCATACACCACCAGTGCACACAAAGCACTGCTGGTGAGGTCACTGGCTTCTCCTGACGCGTTGCGCCACTAGACATGTGACTTTTTCAAGGGTCTGAGACATAACATTCCCCAGAGTGATGACACCACATTTGGCCCAGACCTGATGCAGGGTGCAGAACTGTGGCATACTGGGATTACCCCAAAGTGGGAGGGCCGGAAACAACTGGTTGGGACGCACAAACCTCTGTCTAGCAGCCACCCACACCCTCCACATAGCCAGCGTTGGGCCAGGGACCGCTGTGTAAATCTATGGGCCCCTATATGCAAAATTCCATAGATCAGCAAGGGGACCTAAGCTAACTGCCTCCATACAAGTGGCCGCATTTGACCTAGAGCCCACAAACCCCCACTGGACTGTCACCAGCATTGCAACCCAGTAGTACACCCTGAAGTTGGGCAGAGCTAATCCTCATAGGTGGGCAGGAAGCCACAGGGTAGATTGTGCCAGTTGAGGGACCCCAGCATGCCAGAGAAAGGACCCTACACATTGTTCAATTTCTTTAAACAGTGAGGCCAGGATCCATATTGGACTGTTTCAAAAGAAGTAATTAAATGTAGGTAACAACACCATTTTAAAGGAGGTTAATCCATCCCAATAGATTAAGGGGGAGGTTATTTGAGGGAATAATCACTGTTCAGGGTTTATAGGAAATAGGCAAGAAGATCCTGGTAAAACTACAGAAAAAAATGAAAAAAGATAAAGAGAAGAAAGAAAGGTTGAGGGGAAAAGTAGGGAATCCTGCCATCCTGAAGCTGCTCTAATTGGGTATAGATCGAGGATCAACAGTCAGATACTTGCCCCCTGGGTCCCAGACTTTGTCAAACATTTGCATTTTAACATACAAGATCAGTGTCAGGCACTCAATCATAATCCAGGAAAGTTTGTGCTTGATCTGTTCTAATGGCAAGACAGTCTATTTAGAAGATTGTGCGATAATAATTTTTGCTGATATAAATATGCTATGATATGCTATGATATAAATGCTATGAGACATCTCTGGGATTTTGATGCTGTTTTCACCTTATGCTGCATACACACGATCAGATATCCACCGGACTTTCCGAACGAGCGGACTTGCCCACACACGACCACACACCAACTGACTTTTCATGTGGACTAAAGTCTGTTTATTTTGAATGTGACTTCAGGTACGACGGGAATAGCGAAGGAAGTCAATATCGCCGCTTCCATCAGCGAGATTGACACCTTGCGAGCCCCGTCACCTGGTATGGGTTTTAAGGGTAACCCCTATGCCAAAAAACTGTGTGGGGGTCCCCCAAAGTCCATACCAGACCCTTATCCGAGCACGCAGTCCGGCCAGTGAGGAAAGGGGGTGGGGACGAGCGAGTTCCCCCCTTCTGAACCTACCAGGCCGAGTGGTCTCAACATGGGGGGCTGGCCGTTGGTTGTTGGGGTCTGCAGGTGGTGGACTTATCGGAACCTGGAAGCCCCCTTTACTAAGGGGGTCCCCAGATCCCTGCCCCCCACCCTATGTGACTGAGTATGGGGTGCACCATACCCCTACCCAGTCACCTGGGGGAAAAAGTGTCAATAAAAAAACACACAACACAGGTTTTTAAAGTAGTTTATTAGGCAGCTCCGGGGGTCTTCTTCCGACTTTGGGGGTCTTCTCGCCGGGCTCCTCCGCTATCTTTTGCTCTTTTACCGCTCTTTTGCTGGCAGGAGGAGCCTGGCTTTCTCATTCGCCTCATCGCCGACCGGGGGTCTTCTTCCGACCTTGGCGGTCTTCTCACGACTTCTCCACTCTTTCTGGCCTCTTCTCCCTCTTCGGTTCTTCTGCCAGGCTCCTCCGCTATCTTCTTCCATCTCTTTTACTAGCATTGGCCCGGTCTTCTCGTTCGTCGCCACTGCCGCCGTCTTCTTCTTCTTCTTCCTTCTTCTCTTCTTCCGATGTTGACACGACGCTCTCTCCCGCTGTAATGCCAGGGACATGTTGCACGGTGACTTATATAGGCATAAGGGGCAGGGAAGAAGAAGTAGAAGACGACAGCGAAGACGAACGGGAAGACTGGGCCAATGCTAGTAAAAGAGCTGGAAGAAGATATCGTAGGAGCCCGGCAGAAGAATCGGAGAAGAGGCCGGAAAGCGCAGAGAAGTTGAAAGAAGACCCCCGAAGTCAGAAGAAGACCCCCGGACAACGACGAAGGAGAAAGCCGGGCTCCTCCGCTAGCAAAAGAGTGGCAAAAGACCAATAGATAGCAGAGGAGCCCAGCGAGAAGACCCTCGAAGTTAGAAGAAGACCCCCGGAGCTGCCTAATAAACTACTTTAAAAACCTGTGTTGTGTGTTTTTTTATTGACACTTTTTCCCCCAGGTGAATGGGTAGGGGTACGATGTACCCTATACTCATTCACATAGGGTGGCGGGCGGGGATCTGGGGGCCTCCTTATTGAGAGCGTAAATTAAATGATACACCCTAATCCAGTAACGCCTAACTTTAGGGCACTGCCACTATACTTGGTACATCGTTTCCTCCTGTCCGCATCCTCAGCAACACAAGAGAGATGCTTTCGGTACATAGGCTACGAACCTAGCTGGAACCATGTGCCATCTCAGAAGCACTTTATAATTTGCTTTGATATTCATGAGTGACCTCGAGGCCCCTTGGGCTATAGTATGCCATTCATCCAGCTCAGTCGTTTCCTGGAGATTTACCTCCCATTTTTCCATGTAGCCCTGCTTAACAGGGGAATTAGTCAAAATAGTATACATTTGAGAGTTGTGTCCTTGTATTTTATAAAACTTCTGACACAAATATTCCATAGAGGACATAGTTGCTATATCAGAATTGCGTGATATAGTACTTAAAAAATGTGTTAAAACCTTTCTTGTCAATATTCCCCTATGATCACATAAGTCAGCTGTATGCAGAAAACCTTTATCGGTCCACCAATCAAATGTTCTGGGGGTGAGGTCCAGGGTGAAGTCCCCATTTCTAAGAATAGGTGCCAGTGGGGTGTGCTGGGATTTAAATGTATAAGATTTTGTTACCCTATCCCAAATATCCAAGGAGAAGGAGAGTGCTGGGCATAAAATTGGGGACTGTTCCTTAGGTGGCATCCAAAGAATATGAGAAATCGGTCGTTCCCGACATGCATACGCCTCCACCTGCATATTGATAGAATGGGGCTGAGTAGAGTGAAATCTGGCTAACCAGGCCAACTGTGCCACAGAATAATATTTTTGCAAGTCTGGAGTCCCCAGCCCTCCTTTCCTTTTGGGAGTGAATAATGTACGCTTGTTCACCCTAGGCCTCTTATCCCCCCAGATAAAGGGTATATGTGTTTTATTGGGATTTTAGATACCAAAAATATGTAGCAGAATAATTATTGGAAGAAATTCAATTTTTTCATTTTTTTTATATTATATTGGATATGTTTTATAGCAGAAAGTAAAAAAAATGTATATGTGTGTGTGTGTGTGTATGTATATATATATATATATATATATATATATATATATATATATATATATATATATTTTTTTTTTTTATTACCATTAATTATCAATCTGTTTGTGTTTATATGGCAAAAAATAAAAACCACAGAGGTGATCAACTACCACCAAAAGAAAGCTCTATTTTTGGGAAAAAGGTACAGACATTTTGTTTAGGTACAGCGTTGCACGACCATTGTCAGTTAAATTAACGCAGCATCATATCACAAAATATGGCCTGGCCATGAAGGGGGTAAATCTTTCTGAGGTCAAGTGGTTAATTACTGAACCCAATGCAAAGTTTACTTCCCCCCAGGAACCATGATGTCAAATATTCATATCAGCCTTGGTTGCAATTGACTATTTTATACCATCCAAAGATAAAATTAGCAGCTTTATGAAACTTTTTGTGTAATGTGAAAATGATTAGTTCACCCACAAGCAGAAAAATGTATCTCTATGACCCTGGTATCACCTTCCATTCATTTTTGTTTGACCTACAGTACGTGCTAAAAAGTGCTTATACTCAGCTTTTTTGCTGCAAAATAAACTAAGCCTTTTTTTCCATTGTTCAACTTTTTAACCTCTGTGCCTTTCTCTGTTTTTATCTCTTTTTCAGTTTGCTTCATTTAACATGTGTGTCAAATTATAGATATTTTTCATATGCTAAGTCTATATGGAAGGAATTAAAGTGCAATACATCTATATTATTAAGAAAAACAAGTTTAGAAGGTGTTCCTTTCCCTAGATGCTTGTCAATTCTAATGTTTTTTTAAGGGTTTTGAAGAGCTTCAGCAAGGGAAACAGTTAAATAATTACATTAAATTAGCCAATTTTATAAATGTGACATAGACATCAAAGCTGCATGACCTAACAGAGGAACAAAATAAAAGCGCAAAATAAGGAAAGAAAATAAGAATAAAAGTATTTATAGTTTGTTTTCTTACACTGGAAAAGCCATGAAAAAATTACATCAAGAAAACATATAACTTTATAGTTTAACCTCTATACCATAGTTGGAAAGATACTGGAGAGTTTAACCACCCCAGAAGGTTTTACACCCTTAATGACCAGAGCACTTTTTACAATTTTGCACGCCGTTGTTATAACTGGTAATTGTGTGGTCATGCAATGCTGTACCCAAAGTAAATTTGGGTCCACAAATAGAACTTTATTTTGGTGGTATTTGAAAACCTCTGGGATTTTTATTTTTTGCGATATAAATGAAAAAAGACCAAAAATTTCAGCCACATGTTATAGCGTCTACAAACTATGGTACATTTTCTGGAATTTATACAGCTTTAAGTTTATGACTGCTTATCTAATTTCTTGAGCTGCTAAAATGGCAGGGCAGTTCAAAACCCCTCCAAATTACCCCTTTTTGTAAAGTAGACACCCCAAAGAAGCTGAGAGGCATATTGAGACCATTGAATATTTTTTTTTTGTCACAAGTGATTGAAAACTGACAAAAAATCACAACTCCCCCCACATAGTTGTCACTGAAATGATATATTGCTTACACATGCATGAGTATATGTGGAATTACACCCCAAAATACATTCTTCTGCCTCTCATGAGTACAGGGATATCACATATGTGAGACTTTTTTTGAAGCCTAGCCATGTACAGTACCCAGAGAACCAGTCACTGCCTTCAGGATTTCTAAGGGAGTACATTTTTGATTTTACGCCTCACTACCTATCACAGTTTCGGAGGCCATGAAATGCCAAGACAGCTCACTGCATTTGGATTGGGAAGTTGGGCCACGGCACCATCTGGAAACAGAAAGGCTGTGATAATCTCTTCCTGGAATTTTAGGAAGGATCCAGTTTGATCCATTTTGAGACCAATTATAGAATGCATGGGAGATTGCTCTTTTTTAAGGACCGAAAGGATTTGCCTCCTTAATGACCAGGCCATTTTTTGCGATTTGGCACTGCATCGCTTTAACTGACAATTGCACGGTCGTGCTACGTGTACCCAAACAAAATTTATGTCCTTATGTTACCATAAATAGAGCTTTCTTTTGGTGGTATTAGATCACCTATGTGGTTTTTTTTTTACGCTATATACAAAAAAGAGCAACAATTGTGATAAAAAAACAATAGTTTTATACTTTTTGCGATAAAAAATATCCCCCAAAAATAATCTTCTTTTTTTTTTCTAAAAGTTTTTATTGGGAATCAAAAGACAATCGTACAGATAATTGACAGTCAATTTTGATAATGATTCACAGAATAAAACATATTAATTTATATAAGTCAAAAACAAAGCAAAAAATTAATATTAATGCTGAAAGACTATCCTTACGGGGTTGTAGAAAAGCATTATATAGCAGGAAATCTCACGTGAAGTCATGAGACCATCCTAAGTAATCACAGACATAAATCATAGGAGACACTGGATGGATCTGTCTACAAGCCCCTGCTATTAAAAGTAAAAACAAGAAAGGGGTATAGCCAGGGTAGCAAGGGAGGGAGAGAAGGAAAGGGGGGATGTGGATGGCGGGCGGTGAGTCTCAGTGGTGGTGGTTCCTGTAGGTGCTCAACCATTGTGGGACTAGTGAGAAGGATAGTGAATGGAGAATGGAAGTGCCTTTCTTTAGTCCTTTGAAGGTGGCTCGTCATAAGAGAATGAGCATTGGTCCAATGTGGCTTAGTCGGCTGGTGGAAGGGCCAAAAGGATGAAGGCTTGCCATCTGTAGAATAAGCGAGCTTTAGGTTTGGGTTCCTTGAAGTCTGTGAGAAGTCGTTCTCTATAAAAGGGTGAGGGGGTCCTTTTTGAGTTGGTTAATAGATGGGCCTTGGGGTGCAATCCAGTGTTTAAAGCGGGAGTCCACCGGGACTCCGCGTTTTTTTTTTTTTTTTAAAAGCCAGCAGCTACAAATACTGCAGCTGCTGACTTTTAAAATAATGACACTTACCTGTCCAGCACGCCCGCGATGTCGGCACCCGAAGCCGATCTCTAGGTCGTCTGTCGGGTCCTGCCGCCGCCATCTTGGGTATGGGAATCAGGAAATGGAGCCTTTCGGCTTCATTTCCCGGTTCCCTACTGCGCATGCGCGAATCGCGCTGCGCAATAAGGACGCTCCCCGCTGCCTCTGGGATCTGTGTGTTTCCCAGCAGGCAGCGGGGCACTTGCGGAAAGGGGCGTAAGTTACGCCCCTTTCCGCAGAGAGCTATCCCGGAAGTGGGTGCAGTTACCTGGATTATCCAGGTAACTGCACCCCCCTCCCCCCTGAAAGGTGCCGATTGTGGCACCGGAGGGGGGGAGGGTTCCGATGAGCGGAAGGTCCACTTTAGGGTGGACCTCCGCTTTAAGGATGAGCCTCCGTGCAATAAGCAGGCATAACAAAGTCCAGTCTTTGGAAGAGGAGTGTTTTGAGGTCGCACCGGAGGATGAGATATTGGAAGTCAGGGACCAAGGTAGCAGCAGAGGGTCCCAGTATCCGAAGATCAGGAGTAGAGGGTCTTTGGGTAACTTCAGGAAAGTGACTTCAAAGATAAAGGAAATGACTTGGTACCAAAACGTAGAGATGGAGGGGCAGAACCTGAATCGGTGTGAGAGAGGTGGTTTGGAAACCTGACATAGAGGGCATGAGGCCACATCTCGGTTGAATTTGGGAGAGAGAAAAGGGATATGGGCCCGGTGGGCAATCTTGAGCTGGGTTTCTCTCCATATTTCATTGGGGGTTAATCGGAGTACGTTCTGCAGTCCAATCAGAACTTTGTCCACTAGGCTGGGGTCCGGCAAGTCTACACCCCAGCTAGCAATGGATGAAGAGGATAGGAGCAGGGATGAATCTCGCAAGAGAGGTTTGTATATATCCGAAATTTTGTATTGGCCACACTGCAGCAAATGATCTGTAAAACTGGGTTTAAATCTCCAAGATTCTTCTTTACAGGTGCTAGAAAGGAAGCTGATGCATTGGTTATAGTAGAAGGCATGGGAAGGAGGTAGAGGAAAATAAACTGCCAAGGTTTGAAAGGGTATTGGTTTCCAAGTAACCAGGTCACACATGGAGGAAAAAATTGAGAGGCCCCATTTCTGCCATTCCGAAAAGGATTTGTAGTGAAGACCAGGTAGAACATTGGGGTTGCCTTGAATAGGTAGATGAAAGGAGATGAATGGGGACATTTTGAGGATTTTCTCTCCAGGCTATGGCTGTGTCCTGTAAAAGAAGGTTGTGTTGATATGAAGTGGGAACAGATTTCCACCTGCAGTGCAGGAGGGCCACCAGAGAATAGGGGTGAAACATTTGTAATGCCCATTTTAGAAAGTGAAAGTGATAGCCAGTCAAAACTTACATTATCAAAGGCTTTTTTCTGCATCTAGGGTGATGATGGGGTAGTCACTTTAGGGTCTTGTTTGGCTTGTTCAAGGGCCAGTAAAACTTTGCGAATATTCAAGGTGACTGTGCAAACTTTCACAAAGTCAGACTGGGTAGGATGTATGAGATCAGGAAGGATGACAGCAAGTCTGGAGGCCACTATCTTTGACAGGATTTTAACATCCATATTGAGCAAGGAAATGGGCCTATAAGACTCCGGCTCCAGTGGATCTTTGCCTTTCTTAGAAAGGAGCCTGATGACAGCTTGGTTACCTTTATGAAGATAGGGGCCGCCCGCCCAGATGTCCGAGTATACCAAGTCGAGTACGCCACAGCATGTGCACTGCGGTCTGTTTGGCTATCGTCTCCGGGAGGGGTAAAGACACAGTCCTCTGGCATGGTTAGGGGGGTAGGTGAAGGAGCTGGCCCTATGGAGGAGCTGGTGGAGGAGGCGGTGTTTTGCTCTTAGGAACCTCCGCTTACCTCCATGTCCACCGTCTTCTCGTCCACCGTGTTGTGTGGGTAGGGGGCTCAATTTGCGGCCTATCCGGAGGGGTCGCCACGGTCGCGTACGACCGGGCGCCATTTTTTTCAAGAAAGTGGTCCATCTGGTGATGAGGAAGGGAGGGGGACACCCGATGCTGACAGGAAGGCGTGAGGGGCCACTCAGGCTGAATTTACAGGCCGTTTAGGAGTCCTGGTGCAGGAGATGTGTTTAGGCGCAGCCACCTCATGCTTCACCAGAACTGGAAGTGTAATATTCTTCCTTAGTTTAGGCTGATATGTATTCTTCTACATATTTTTGTTAAAAGAAAAAAATTGCAAAAAGTGTATATATTTATTGGCTTGCGCAAAAGTTATAGCGTCTACAAAATAGGGTATAGATTTTTTGCAGCATATCACAATGTACACTAAAGAAGTTTACAATAACCCCCAGCACTGGTGTCAGTGTATGCACTAATAACCCCCAAAAGAAGAGGACACAAAAAAAAGCCCAGAATTAATGTCAATTTATTCAATTAGAAACCCCACGCATGATATCAGGGGACACAATAATAACCCCCAGCATTGCGGTGGTCATCAATCATCTTAACTGATAATGGATCTATATAGCTGAACATGATTGACATTGAATTTACATACCATATATTTTTTACTCTAAAGCACTTTGGTTTTTATTTACAAGCTGACTTTCTTAGTGAATGAGTAACAAGAGGTACTATGTGGGATGGGGGGCTGATATCTAGGGCCCCCTTATTTTAAAGGGTCTTCTGGATTCCTGTATGTCCATCCAACAGACACACACATTTTTTTTCTCTTTTTGACTCCCTCTCAATTCCATATCATTGGAGGAAAAAATCCAGATGAGACTCATACTTTAGAGAGTGGTCTGCCATGGGTTTTTAAGTGAGACCCCATGCAAAAAAAGCACAAAAAACAGCATGCCCCCCCTTAAAAACTCTTCTAGTCCCATCTCTGGGTACATTGCCTGCCTGGCCAGGAAAGGGGGTGCGGTGAGTGGACCCCCCAACACAAACACAACAAGTGCCCCAATGTTATTCTACCGCTGCTTCCGCCATTGCAAATGGCAGTCCACGGCAGGCTGCTAAATGTAAACAAATGGGCCTCATATGCTGGCTGATGTCATTGACCAATTAAAATCATGACCATATTTGGTCAATGACATCACCTGTCTGCCATTTTTTTTTGTAATTTGAAACAATCCAGCAGGTGGTAAGAAGCCATAATTTAATGGTGGTAGTAATACCACCACTAAATGAATGACCTCCAGCTGTAGCAGCAGGATGTTTGGACAGAAGAGTGAACTGGACAACTCTGGCCATTTAGTTTGCCAATTTCCAAAGCGGATTACTAATAACCACAGTCTCAAAGAACCATAATGGTAAATGTTGAAATAAAGGTGATATGGACAAGATGGCTTACACGCATGTCTGTAATGAGTTGAGCTCTAATATTTCAAAGCAATTGTTTGTACATTTTCAGAGACTTTTAAATGACCGGTTTGGCACAAATTGATTGGTTTTAGGCCAGTGTGGTGCCCATATTTTAAAGAGATCAAGTAACTACAGACCTGTATGTTTAAATTATATCGGCAGGTAAATAGATGAGACTATGATAAGGGACCATATAGAAGAGTTTTTGCTAAAAAAAAAATTATAAGCAATAGCATAGAGTTCCAAAAAGGCCAAAGTTGTCAAACAAATCTGCTTTTCTATAAGGACTGAAGCAAAAACCTGGGGGGGTGGATGAAGGGGCTGTGAATATAGTAAACTTGAAATTGCAATAATGGTTGATACAGTTCTTCACAGATGGCTAATAGTGTTGGGTGAGTGGTTTAGTCCGAGCATGAGTTTGGGCTGAACATTGGCTGTTCACCTAATTTGGGGAATGATTGTAAGGGGATCCCCATGCCAAAATGTTTTAAAAAAATGGCATGGCGTCAAAATCCATACAGGAAAGGGGGGTGATGAGCGAGCGCCCCCTCCTGAACCATACTAGGCCACATGCTCTCAACATGGGGAGGCGCTTTGGGACAGGGGGCCCTGCCCTCCATCCTAAAGCACCTTGTCCCCATTTTGTTGGGATGGTGCTTTGAGTGGCCACAGACCCCAAAGCATCCTCCCAATGTTGAGGGCATGTGGCCTGGTACAGTTCAGGAGGGGGGGGCGCTCTCTCGTCCCCCCTCTTTTCCTGTGGCCTGCCAGGTTGCGTGCTCGGATAAAGGGTCTGGTATGGATTTTTAGGGGGACCCTCACGTCAATTATTTTTTTTGACGCGGGGTTCCCCTTAACCACTTAAGGACCGCCGTATTGCCAATGTACGTCATTACAATGGCACCGGCAGGCACAAGCACGTACATGTACGTGCTTGCCTTCCAGCGAGTGGGGGGTCCGATCGGACCCCCTCCCGCTGGATACGATGGTCCGTTTCGCTTTAGGAGCGATCCGGGATGAGGGGATGGCCGTTGGTTTCTGGCCATCCCCTCTCGATCGCTCCTGGCGAATGAGAAGCTTCCTCCCACTGTGTATTGTATACACAGGCAGGGAGGATATGATGTCATTCTCCTCGGGGCGGTCTTTTTGACCGGACTATGAGGAGAAGACAGAAAATAAGTGTGCACCAACACTACACTGACATGTAGGCACACACAGGCACACAACCCACCCCCCCCCCCCGATCACCCCCACGATCACCCCCCCCCCCAGTCACAGTGTCACTGATTGCAGTGATCATTTATTTACTGATCACTGCATTCAGTGTCAGTGTAAAAGTAAAAACTGTCAGGGCAGTTAGTGTTAGGTCCAGGGTAGCCCCCTACCACCCCCAATAAAGGTTTAACCCCCTGATTGCCCCTAGAGTTAACCCTTTCACCCCCTTTTGCCAGTGTCACTAAGCGATCATTTTTCTGATCGCTGCATTAGTGTCGCTAGTGTCGGTAGGTAGCTAGTTATTTTTTTAGGTTCACCGCCAGGTTTTTATAGCGCTAGGTACCCCGATATACTACCCAATAATGGTTTTAACCCCCTGATTGCCCCTAGTTAACCCTTTCACCCCCTTTTGCCAGTGTCACTAAGCGATCATTTTTCTGATCGCTGCATTAGTGTCGCTAGTGTCGCTAGGTAGCTAGTTATTTTTTTTAGGCTCACCGCCAGGTTTTTATAGCGCTAGGTACCCCGATATACTACCCAATAATGGCTTTAACCCCCTGATTGCCCCTAGTTAACCCTTTCACCCCCTTTTGCCAGTGTCACTAAGCGATCATTTTTCTGATCGCTGCATTAGTGTCGCTAGTGTCGCTAGGTAGCTAGTTTTTTTTTAGGTTCACCGCCAGGTTTTTATAGCGCTAGGTACCCTGGTATACTACCCAATAATGGTTTTAACCCCCTGATTGCCCCTAGTTAACCCTTTCACCCCCTTTTGCCAGTGTCACTAAGCGATCATTTTTCTGATCGCTGCATTAGTGTCACTAGTGTCGCTAGGTAGCTAGTTATTTTTTTAGGTTCACCGCCAGGTTTTTATAGCGCTAGGTACCCCCATATACTACCCAATAATGGTTTTAACCCCCTGATTGCCTCTAGTTAACCCTTTCACCAGCGATCACACTATAAGTGTCACTGGTGACGCTGGTTAGCCAGTTCGTTATTTAGGTTCCCCGTCAGGTTTTTATATAGCGCCAGGGACCCCCATATACTACCTAATAAAAATTTGAACCCCCTGATTGCCCCTAGTTAACCCTTTCACCAGTGATCACCGTATAAGTGTTATGGGTGACTCTGGTTAGTTTGCTTTTTATAGCATCAGGGCACCCACCATTTATTACCCAATAAAGGTTTAACCCTCTGATCACCCGGCGGGTGATATCAATTAGGTTTTAGGGTCAGGGTCTGCGTCGCCCCAGGCAGCGCTAGGTTAGTGCCAGTACCGCTAACACCAACACGCAAAGCATAAACCTCCCGTAGTGGTATAGAATCTGAACAGATCAATACTAGCATCCCCAGCAGTTTAGGGTTCCAAAAAAACGCATTGTTAGCGGGATCAGCCCAGATACCTGCTGGCACCTGCGTTTTGCCCCTCTGCCCAGCCCACCCAAGTGCAGTATCGATCGATCACTGTCACTTACAAAACACTAAACACATAACTGCATTGATCGCAGAGTCAGGCCTGATCCCTGCGATCGCTAACAGTTTTTTTGGTAGCATTTTATATTTAAATCCGGAAGGCAAAGCTTGGTTTTCGGGGTCCCGTCCGTGGCTAGGCTCCCAAAAAGTCCCCCACATGTGGTATCCCCGTACTCGGGAGAAGCAGCAGAATTTATTTTGGGGTGTAATTTGACTTATGCCCATAGCATGTGTGAGCAATATATCATTTAGTGACAACTTTGTGCAAAAAAAAAAAAAAAATTGTAAAATTCCTGCAACTTGTGGCAAAATATAAAATATTTCATGGACTCAACATGCCTTTCAGTAAATAGCTTGAGGTGTCTACTTTCCAAAATGGGGTCATTTGGGGGGGTTTTGTGCTATTTTGGCATTTTATGGCCTTCGAAACCCTGAAGGCAGTGATTGGTTTTCGGGGTGCCGTACGCAGCTAGACTCCCAAAAAGTCCCACATATGTGGTATCCTCATACTCAGGAGAAGCAGCAGAATATATTTTGGGGTGCAATTCCACATATAACTATGGCATGTGTGAGCAATATATCATTTAGTGACAACTTTTTGTAAACTTTTTTTTTTTTGTGTCATTATTCAATCACTTGGGACAAAAAAAAAAAATATTCAATGGGCTCAACATGCCTCTCCACAACTTCCTTGGGGTGTCTACTTTCCAAAATAGGGTCATTTGGGGGGGGGGGGGGGGGTTGTGTTATTTTGGCATTTTATGGCCTTTGAAACTGTGATAGGTAGTGAGGAGTGAAATCAAAAATTTGCACCGTTAGAAATCCTGAAGGCAGTGATTGGTTTTCGGGGTGCCGTACGCGGCTAGACTCCCAAAAAGTCCCACATATGTGGTATCCCCGTACTCAGGAGAAGCAGCAGAATATATTTTGGGGTGCAATTCCACATATAACTATGGCATGTGTGAGCAATATATCATTTAGTGACAACTTTTTGTAAACTTTTTTTTTTGTGTCATTATTCAATCACTTGGGACAAAAAAAAATATTCAATGGGCTCAACATGCCTCTCCACAACTTCCGTGGGGTGTCTACTTTCCAAAATGGGGTCATTTGGGGGGGGGGGGGGTTTGTACTGCCCTGCCATTTTAGCACCTGAAGAAATGAGATAGGCAGTCGTAAATTAAAAGCTGTGTAAATTCCAGAAAATGTACTCTAGTTTGTAGACGCTATAACTTTTGCGCAAACCAATAAATATACGCTTATTGACATTTTTTTTTACTAAAGACATGTGGCTGAATAAATTTTGCCCTAAATGTATGACTAAAATTGAGTTTATTCGATTTTTCTTATAACAAAAAGTAGAAAATATCATTTTTTCTCAAAATGTTCGGTCTTTTTCCATTTATATCCCAAAAAATAAAAATCGCAGAGGCAATCAAATACCATCAAAAGAAAGCTCTATTTGTGGGAAGAAAAGGACGCAAATTTCGTTTGGGTACAACATTGCATGACCGCGCAATTACCAATTAAAGCAGTACAGTGCGAAATTGTAAAAAGACCTCTGGTCCTTAGGCTGTTAATTGGTCCGGGCTTGAAGTGGTTAATGTCCATACCAGACCTGAAGGGCCTGGTAATTGAATTTAGGGGAACCCCACGCTTTTTTTTTTTATCAATGAATGAACTTTTATTGTTTCACTTTAATCATTATTAAAATCACTGCTCCTGAAAAACTGCAGTTTTTAAAACTTTTCTTACATTGATCCATGTCCCCTGGGGCAGGACCCAGGTCCCCAAACACTTTTTAGGACAGTAACTTGCATATTAGCCTTTAAAATTAGCACTTTAGATTTTGAACGTTCGAGTCCCATAGACTTTAACCACTTAACAACCGCCCTATAGCCGAATGACGGCTACAGGGCGGTTTCTTAACTCTGGGAGGCCGTCATATGACGTCCTCCCAGAATTCCGCTCTCGCGCGCCCCCCTGGGGCGCGCACTCGAGAGCATCCGTGACCTCCGGGTCCACAGGACCCGGCGCATCACGGATCATGGTAAACGGCCGCTCATAGCGGCCTTTTACCACGTGATCGCTCCGTCAAATGACGGAGTGATCACTTGTAAACAAACCGGCGTCATGTTATGTCGCCGGTTCCTCCCTCCCCCTCTCTGTACCGATCGGAACAGCGGAGGGGGAAGAGATCGGTGTCAGCAGCGATGTGGGCTGCATCTGCAGTGCCCACATCGCTGCTCACCGAAAATTAACCCCTCAATTCCCTGCCAATACTCTGCAATACCCTGCCATTACTCTGAATTACACTGCATTACTCTGCAATACCCTGCAACACTCTGCAATACTCTGCATTACTCTGCAATACTCTGCATTACTCTGCATTACACTGCATTACTCTGCAATACTCTGCAATACTCTGCATTACTCTGCATTACACTGCAATACTCTGCATTACTCTGCAATACTCTGCAATACTCTGCATTACTCTGCAATACTCTGCATTACTCTGCATTACTCTGCAATACCCTGCAATACTCTGCAATACCCTGCAATACTCTGCATTACTCTGCAATACCCTGCAATACTCTGAAATACTGTGCAATACCCTGCAATACTCTGCAATACCCTGCAACACTCTGCAACACTCTGCAATACCCTGCAACACTCTGCAATACCCTGCAACGCTCTGCAACACCCGCCAATACCCTGCGGCACTCTGCAATGCTCTGCAACACCCGCCAATACCCTGCAACACTCTGCAATGCTCTGCAACACTCTGCAATGCTCTGCAACACCCACCAATACCCTGCAACACTCTGCAATGCTCTGCAACACCCGCCAATACCGTGCAACACTCTGCAATGCTCTGCAACACCCTCCAATATCCTGCAATGCTCTGCAACGCAATACTCTGCAACGCCATACTCTGAGATACCCAGCCATACTCTGAGATACCCATCCATACTCTGAGATACCCAGCCATACCCAGCCATAGTCGGTGATACCCTGCAATACCCAGCCATAGACACCCCCCCCCTCCCGCCGCCCTCCGGTGCTTCTACCGACTCGCCAATACGATCAAATCCAGAATCTTTTTTTTTTTTTTCAGGCTTCCCAGCTTAGAGGTGAGATGCGGGGTCTTATTGACCCCATATGTCACTGTAAAGAGGACCTGTCATGCCATATTCCTATTACAAGGGATGTTTACATTCCTTGTAATAGGAATAAAAGTGATCAAAAAATTTATTTTTGGGGAAAAAAATGTCAAACTAAAATAAATAAAGTAAAATGAACAATAACATTTTTTTTTTAAAGCGCCCCTGTCCCCATGTGCTCGCATGCAGAAGCGAACGCATACGTAAGTCCTGCCCACATATGAAAACGGTGTTCAAACCACACATGTGAGGTATCGCTGCGAACGTTAGAGCGAGAGCAATAATTCTAGCCCTAGACCTCCTCTGTAACTCAAAACATATAACCAGTAAAAAAAAATTAAATCTTCGCCTATGGGGATTTTTAAGTAGCGACGTTTGGCGCCATTCCACGAGCCTGTGCAATTTTGAAGAGTGACATGTTAGGTATCGATTTACTCGGTGTAACTTCATCTTTCACATTATGCAAAAATTGGGCTAACTTTACTGTGTTTTTTTTTTTAAGCACAAAACTGTTTTTTTTTCCAAAAAAAAGCATTTGAAAAATTGCTGCGCAAATACCGTGCAAGATAAAAACGACCACCATTGTATTCTCCAGGGTGTTTTCTAAAAAAACATATATAATTTTTTGGGATTCTATGTAATTTTCTAGCAAATAAATGATGATTTTTACATGTAGGAGAGAAATGTCAGAATTGTCCTGGGTGCTCCAGAACGCCTGATGGCGCTCCATGCATGTTGGGCCTCTGTATGTGGCCACACTGTGTAAAAGTCTAACACATGTGGTATCGCCGTACTCGGGAGTAATAGCAGAATGTGTTTTGGGGTGTAATTTGTGGTATGCATATGCTGTGTGTGAGAAATAAACTGATAATATGACAATTTAGTGAAAAAAAAGTAAAAAGTAAAAAAAATCTTGATTTTGCAAAAAATTGTGGGAAAAAATGACAACTTCAAAAAACTCATCATGCCTCTTACTAAATACCTTGGAATGTCTTCTTTCCAAAAAGGGGTCATTTGGGGGGTATTTGTACTTTTCTGACATGTTAGGATCTCAAGAATTGAAATAGGCCGTCAGTACTTCAGGTGTAATCAATTTTCAGATATTGGCACCATAGCTTGTGGACTCTATAACTTTCACAAAGACCAAATAATATCCACCAATTTGTACTTATTTTTACCAAAGATATATAGTAGTATAAATTTTGGCCAAAATTTATGAAGAAAAAAATACTAATCTGCTAAATTTTATAACAGAAACAAAGAAAAATTCATTTTTTTACAGAATTTTCTGTATTTTTTCTTTTATAGCACAAAAAATAAAAAAACAAGTGGTGATTAAATACCACCAAAAAAAAGCTTCGTTTGTGTGAAAAAAAGGACAAAAATTTCATATAGGTCCAGTGTTGCATGACTGAGTAATTGTCATTCAAAATGTGAGAGCACCGAAAGCTGAAAATTGGTCCTGTTATTAAGGGTGTTTAAGTGCCCAGTGGTCAAGTGGTTAAGGATCCTTTTTGTGTCTTGTGGATTTTCCGCATTATTTTGTTCAGAAAGGATAATTGTTTATGTTTTGGTGCATAGATTGTCACCAGGGTTGTGGGCCCAGTGGTCAAGTGATTAATAGGGTTCTATAGTTCACACGAAGTTTAGGTCTGTTCGCAGGTTCTGGTGGTTGGATAATGGTGCGCTTATTCAGTAAAAAATAACAATTAATGCTTATATCAAACAAAAATAAGGATAAATAAAATTGAATGACAATTGAATAAAGTAAAAAAAAACGTGGAACAAAGCAATAAATAAATAAATAAAATCCAAGTAAAAGATATATAAGTCCAATGCAGAAAATGGTAAAAAATTGTCCAAGTGCAAAAATATATGAATATATGGATGAATTAGTCCATTTGATAAAGGAGAAACCAATTCCAATGGCACTGTAATTCATGTGCCCAGTGCCCTGAAAGGGGCCGGACGCATGAATAAAGGGTGGCCGCGGCATGAATCTATCCATTGCATAAAGGGGGTGGCCTGGAGAGAGGGCACGGCCCTGCCCAACAATATTTATTTTAACATTAATATTGACTTTACACCTATGCATCTATTTCATTCTGCATTTTATTATTTATTGCATTGACATGTGCTGCCATTTCCAACAAGAGAAATCAAAATACAACCATTAACTTTTTTTATAACATTTTTTATATTTATTGTAGAAAAACAACTTGATACACATTGATACAAATCACATAAACACACACATAAAACATAATCGCATACAAAAGCAAAATGATACAGACTTTAAGCAATGGGAACACATTGGTGGAGCCTCCAGAAATGTAGGTCTAATGTATAATCCTCTACATGTCTCGCAAAAATCATTGTCAATTAAGGATGATGTGGTGAAAACTCAGTTTACATATGCGACTTACGTGTTTGCTTCTGTGCACAAGCATGGAAGGATGGGGGGGGGGGGTCTTTTTTTTTTTTTTTTTTAAAGAGAATTGATGAAAATATCAAGAATCCACCAGTTTTAACCTTACCAGCATTGAAATGGAACAGCAAAGTACACCGTTGTAATATACACACTAAATGACCAAATATTCATGAACATCTTACTATCCCATCAATATGAGCTTGTTGGATAGCCCATGTTGTATGATGACATAGAAAGCCATCTGGGTGTTTCTAATTTCAATTGTTTTATTGAGTTTAGCAAAACCAGAGGTTACATACATAGTTCACCATAGTTATGATAGTAAAACGAATCAAAGATGCGGTAAACAATGCACTGAAAAGACATGCATATGAACCAATGCTCATAGAATCTGAACAAAGAATGGTCCAATAGAATGAATATATGAATAGAAGAACCTGTTTTCACTCATAATTTATTATTCCGGGGAGAGGGCGGATCCCCCGACACCCCCATGGGTACACACTGTGTCATAGATAGGGAGGTCCACCCCCGCCCCTGACGTGTCAGTGTTGGTTCATGTTTTAAACAGGTCTGTAGTAACAAGACAGTTGTATTGGTTCGAGTAGCATAACCCTTTGCGCTCTTTGCAACATAAACTCAGTAATAGTAAAAGAAGATAGAAAGGAAATCAAAAGGTAAATAACAAATGGAGCTATGATAAGCAAATATATACACAGTTCCTATATGTGAGTTTTGGAGAATCAAAAATACCTGGAGCTGTTTACCTTATACCAGTCAGTCCACAGTTTCCAATGTAGCTGTGATATGTGAAACTTGCCTTGGGTTGAAGCGTACATAGTTTCGTACGTAGCATGCATATTAGTGGTCAATATTATTTATTTTCTTGTAGGGGGATCCTGATCTTTCCAGTGTCTAGTAATTGCTAACCTGGAACTCAGAAGGATGTGTGATATAATTCTCCTAGTGGGGTTAGGGACTAAGTAAATTTCCAGCTAAAGGATAGCTAGTCCTGGAGTTTTAGGTATAGATTTCCATACTATTTAAATGATTATAATAAATACTGTGTCCCATAGGTTGCGTATAATCGGGCAATCCCAGAGTATATGGTACAAAGTATCTGTGTTATTGCAATTCCTCCAGCATAGAGGGGAAGTATTAGCACCAAATCTGGAGATCCTATGAGGGGTTAGGTACCAGCATAATAGGATCTTTTGAGTCAGTTCCCATAGATTAATGAATTTGGTGGAAGCGTATGTCTTTTGGAAAGCTTTCCTCCATTGATCCGCTATGTGCCACCCAGTTCCCGTTCCCAAGCTCAATTGTTGGGGGATTTAGTGAAAACTAGTTTGTTGTCTAGGACATTGTAAAAGAGAAATTCCTTTGATACTAGTTGTGTTCTTGGTGAGGTATAAAATTACCCTCCAAGGGAGTTGGATTTGTAGAGGGGGATTGGTGCGGAGAAGATGATTAACTTGAAGGTATCTATAACTTTTGGACTCTTCTAACCCAAATTCAATTTGTAAGGCTCTAAATGTTTTTATTGTGGGGCCTACCAAAATGTCTTCAATATTCTTGATGCCTTTTTCTGGTCATTGTGATATGTGGATATCTGGTATGAGTACGGAAAGGATTGTGATAGGAGTAGGTAATGTAGAGGTTGGGAGAGGAAACTTTTGGTTTAGCAGCACTTTCCAAGCCTTTAGCAATGTTTTCATTGATGGGGCCAAGGATGTAGTGTGGGAGGGATTGGATGCACTAACCATTAAATAGTCATGTAAATTGTTGTTGGGAATTTGGCTTTCCTCCAGTTCTTGCCATCTCGTTCTACGTGAGTTGGGGAACCATGTATGTAACTGAGTTAAAACCGAGGCAAGGTAGTAATATCTAATCTGTATGTTCCCCACCCCTCCCGCTTTCCTAGAAGCTATCGAGTGTTTAAATGCCCATCTTGCTTGTTTTCCTTTCCACAGGAACCGGTTTACCATGGATTGGATCTTGGAAAAATAGTTGTTGGGAACTGGAATGGGAAGTGACCTGAACAGATATATTAACTGTGGGAGTATAATCATCTTAAAAGCTGCCAAACATCCCGACCATAATAGCTCTGTCTGGGCGTGGCTTGGCGCTGCGGGAAGATGGACGCCTAATCCAGAGCTCCCGATCCCCTAGGTCCAGCTACCTTCTGCTTGGCGGCTTTCCTACGCCCGAAGATGAGCAACTCATCACAGTCGAGCTCGGCGATCCGACCCGGATCTCAACGGGACGTGGATCACCCTCCGACGCAGCATATACCGGAGATTTTCCGCTCCCGAGCCCGAGGTATGTCTCAGGAGGCGCAGGCCGTGCTACACGAGGCCTCCTCACAGAGTAGAGCGGCACCCCGTTCCCGGAGCCGTAGCCCTCAGCACCCTCCACCTGCCGCTGAGGCACAACAATCCCTGAGCCTGGCTGACCTACGTGCAGTGGCTGCTGATATAAAATCAGCTATGTCGGCAGCAATCTCGGAGCTCCGTGAGGATTTCCACAGCATGGCCATTAGAGTGGAGGAGGTGGAGGAGACGCAGGCCCGCCATGATGCGGCCCTGTGTCATGTGCAGCAGCTATCCGAGTCGCACGCCATCCACCTCCGCGATATGAACCGCCATTTAGAGGACCTCGATAATCGAGGAAGGAGGCGAAACCTAAGAGTGAGAGGTCTCCCCGAAGTAATAGACACCCCACAACTTGCAAGGGAAGTCACTACCATTTTTAATGATTTGCTAGACCGTCCCCCTGATACAGTAATTCAAATGGAACGAATCCACAGAGCCCTGCGGCCCAGAGGCAGAGAGACTGACCCTCCCAGGGATGTTATATGTTGCCTCTCTGACTTTATCCTCAAGGAGGAAATAATGCGTAAGGCCAGAAATACTGAGAGACTTTTACACCGAGGCTCAGAAATTAAAATCTTCCAAGATCTCTCTGCTATCACGCTTCAACGGAGGAGAGAGCTGAAGCCCCTGCTGGATGTCTTGCGGGCCAGAGCGATTCCATATCGATGGAAATTCCCATTCTGCCTAGCAGCCATCGCCAACGGACACACTTATCATCTAAAAGTTTCTGAAGATTTGGAACACTTCTGTAGCTCCCTTCACATCCCAGTGGTAGAAGTACCGGACTGGTATAGTGATTTTCGCATATCCCCCCTGCATAGGGCGGACTCAATGGATGGAGTTGCTGAAGCGGGCAACTACAGTGTAAGCCGCCGCCGCAGACAGGCTCGACCGTCCTCCCCGCAGAGACCAGCGGGGCTTCCGAGAAATACGAGCCCCACAGCATCCCCAGTCCACAGGAGACAAAGGCGATCATAGTTTGGAACGAAGCGGCCCTTGTTTTCAAAATGTTTCTTGATGTGACCGAGTTAGGTGCTGTTTTTATTCACCAATTTTTTGTGTCATATCTCTTCAAGAACTGTTTCTGTCTTCCTGCTTGACTACCCATGTTCTGACAGACCTCAAGGTTATCCCGCAGACAAATAAGTTGGCCTGTTGCTCACTTTTTGCTGCGCTCTCTCCCCCCACAACCTGACTCTGAACTATTTTTGGCCTGTGATCCCTGCTCTACTATATTTGCTCTTTATTCCCTTCCCGCTCAGGCTCATTAGGCTGCACAAAAACGTGCATTACTTTGACGTTTTAACTCTAATACCTGCTTTTTGTCACCTCCTGGTCTGAGCTCCTTTTCACAGGGATTCAGTTCTACTTCTATGACACTGTGTAACGCCATATCATAAGTATTATAGCAATGTCTTTTTGGGACCTCGTCTCCGGATTAGTGGTCTACCTGTTTTGAAAAGTTCACTGAGATCCCTGCTGGGAGTCGCTCATGTTCAACAATGTTTTAATATGTTCTACCCCAACCCTGATTGGGAGATGTCTACATTGGCTACCAGCTCAAAATGGATTCTGTTTGCTGTTACCTAGGATTGCATAGCAGTTAGTCACAACAGTTAGACCATGCTACTCTGCAATCCTGTTTTGTCTGTGTTTATTGCATAATTGTCGGAAGCCATGATACCAGACCTGTTGCGACAGCTCTGCTCTATTGTTATAGTCTTACCATTCTATAATCTTGAATGTTAAAATGTTTGTTTCTCATTTTGAGTTGCTCTAAAGGTTTAAGATTGTTTTCTTAGAAATCTTTATCCCTGACAGACTCCCTCTTTCATATATGCTTACACCCATGGCATACGGTTGATTCCAGGCGAATCTTCGTTACAGCGCCTGTACAACCGTCCCATCTTCCCACATACCACTCAATAATGTTCATAGCCTGCCAATTCCTTAGCTCTCAGGACCTTACGGGACCTTTAACTCATTACTTAAAAGGAACCCTCTCTTCCTCGCTCGCTAATCACCCCCACACACAGGGATCTCGTTTGAGATTTCCCTGACACGTATTGGGACCTTAATTTCGGCGAGACTTATTAGTCGTCGCCGATCCCAATTGTTCCCCATCCCTCTCAGGAGTATCCTTTCTGTCACAAGGAGGATACCCCGCAGATAAGACCAATATACGTCCGACGCGCTTACCCCTCCCGTATCTTTCCCTACCCCCTCTGCCGCCCCATCCTTCCCTCCCGCACTACTTTCCCTACCACTTCTCCTCTCCAACGAGTGAAGTTCTGGTACGAGCATCACACATATAAAAAGCTGCAGATCAGGGTGTTTCTATTCTTTTCATCCCCTGGGTCGCTAGATAATTAACCATAATGACATCCTCTAAGACTACACTTACGTCCAGTAAGCTAAAACTCATTTCTTTAAATGCGAAAGGTCTGAATCTCCCTGAGGAGCGATCCAATATATTGCACAATTTAAAAGGGCTGAGAGCAGATGTAATTTTCCTACAGGAGACCCACTTTAAATCGCAAGCCATACCAAAACTCTCAAACCAATACTATCCGACATGTTATCATGCAACCTCACCAGATTCTAAAACAAAAGGGGTATCCATCCTGCTATCTAAACATGTCCCCATTCAAATCATTGACTCACTGATTGATACCCAAGGTAGATTCCTTTTCCTAAAGGGCACTTGGCAGGGTAGGCCTATTACCCTAGCCAACATCTACAGTCCGAACTCAGGTCAGGTTACTTTCTTCCGGGAGGTAACCGCCCAACTGGCCGCATTTCAATCAGGTATGATATTGTTGGGCGGAGATTTCAATGTCCCATTGGAACCTCTTCTCGATACTTCGACTGGTACCTCTCATCTGCCGTACAGAGCCATACGACAGATAAGATTATCTTTACAATCTCTTATGTTGCATGATACATGGCGCACCATAAATCCCACCGAGAACGATTTCACGTTTTTCTCCATCCCTCGTAACCGTTATTCCAGACTAGATTATATATTTATCACACAGACAGACCTTCCCCTTTTATCTGCATCTAAAATTGAGTCCATGACCCTATCTGATCACCACCCGGTTTCTATCACACTGACGATGCCAGATGTGCAAGAACGCACTCAGATATGGTCCATGAACTCCCAAATTCTGACAAACTCATTGTATACAACTGAAGTTCAGCGTTGCCTCACAGAATACTTCCAATTAAATGAGACCCCTGACACAACCCACATGACACAATGGGTTGCCCACAAATGTGTAGTAAGGGGTAAACTGATTTCCATATCAGCGAAAATTGCGAAGGACAAGAAAGCACTCCTTTCCGGACTATATGCTAAACTTAAACAACTAGAATCGGCCCACAAATGTACACTGGCCTCTCGCACCCTCACAGAGTTGCAAGAGGTTCGTTCCTCTATCCAGACAGAATTATACAAACGAACGAAAAGAAGATATCTCCTGACAAAAAGACAGTTCTACGAATTTGGCAATAAAAGCGGCCGCCTTTTGGCTAGGGCCCTGCAATCGCATAAATCCAAACTGAATGTACATTGTTTGTACTCCCCCACGGGAACCAAGCTGACCTCCAACAAAGATATAGCGGCGGAATTCGAAAGTTTTTATTCCAAATTATACAATATACAAGGACCCACTGAATCGTCTCAATCCCACGAGACACGCACACGATCGATGCACCAATTTCTTGAACAAAATTGCCCAAAATTGACCGACACAAACCTCATAGACAGCTTAGAGGGACCTATTAGTCAACTTGAGTGGGACGCGGCCCTTAAACAAACCAAAGTAGGAAAGTCCCCAGGCCCGGATGGGCTTCCAGCAGCATACTATAAAACGTTTTCGGACACTCTGAAAATCCCATTTATCAAAGCATTTAATTCCCTGACTAGCCCTGCAAACATGACCCCCGAAATGTTGGAAGCCCATATCGTAGTGATACCCAAAGGAGATAAAGACCCCACGCAAACGGCCAACTACAGGCCAATTTCACTGCTTAATGTGGACATCAAAATCTTCTCCAAAATTCTAGCCAATAGATTGCTAAATATTGTCCCTAACATAATCTCATTAGATCAAGTTGGTTTTGTTCCGGGCAGGGAAGCCCGGGACAACACTATTAAAGCCATTAATATTCATCATATAATTAGAACCTCCAAACAACAAAGCTTCTTTTTATCTCTGGATGCGGAGAAGGCATTCGACAGGGTAGCTTGGGACTATATGCACGCAGTTCTGCAGCATATTGGCCTGGGCCTGAAACTGATCAATTTCATTCTATCTCTTTATGAAAATCCCTCTGCGAAAATCAGAGTTAACAGTACCCTGTCGAATGCCTTCTCCATCCGAAACGGGACCAGACAAGGCTGCCCCTTATCCCCTATTTTATTTATCCTAACCTTGGAACCTTTGCTCAATAGCATTAACCGAAATCAAGATATTAAGGGTGTAAATACAGGAGATAAAATTAGCAAGTTAGCTGCGTACGCTGACGATATACTGTTGTTTCTCTCTGATCCACACATCACCCTTCCGATCCTCCTAGGAGAATTCCATAGATTTGCCCTGTTTTCTAACTTCAAAATTAATTTTGGTAAATCGTATGCTCTGAATGTCTCCCTCAAATCAACTGTGGTAGCACAGTGTAAAACAAACTTTCCTTTCCAGTGGAATTTAAACAATATCACATATTTAGGTATCAAGATCCCGAGCGACTTAACCAATCTCTATGTTGATAACTACCCGGCCATCCTCAAAAAGATTAATGATGATTTTAAAAATTGGAGTAAACTGCCTGTTTCCTGGTTCGGAAGAGCTGCAATAATTAAGATGAACGTCCTACCTCGTATTTTATACGTGTTTCAGGCCATTCCAATAGGTCTCCCTCCAGCTTTCTTTAGGGCGTATAAATCCGCATGCATTAAATTCCTATGGGGCCTACACAGACCTAGGGTCAACTATGCACAACTCATCCTCCCCAAACATTTAGGGGGGATCGGTTTACCTGACGTACACAACTATTATGCCGCAACCCATTTGACCAGAATCGTAGACTGGAACATCCATGCACAAAAAAAAGATTGGGTATACTTAGAGTCCTCTTCCACTAAACTCCCCATACGCTCTTTACCATGGCTAAATCATGTACATTATAAAGCTGACATTGATTCACACCCACTCATCGCCCCTACTCTGAGATGCTTCCGCGCTATTTGTGCGAAACATTTGATTTCTTCGGTCCCGGGCCCGCTTACTCCTTTGAAGCTTAATCCAGACTTCCCTCCTGGCATGTATGGACACTTTCTCCGAGAACACTGGTCATTTGATTTAATCCTACTACAACATTTCTACTCTAATGGACAAATACTTACAGCTGATCAATTAGCGACAATACATGACATGCCCCCTATACCAAGCTGGACTTTCCAGCAAACCATGCACTACTTACGCTCTGTCGCTAAAATAAAAGATTGCTCTAGAAGACTGACACCCTTCGAATCTTTGTGCATGTCGTCCACATCTCAATCACATCTCATTTCTCAAACTCAATCACTCCTCTTCCATAATCATACACCCAAATCTCTTAGAACATGTATAACTTGGGAGAAAGAATTAGACATCACTTTGTCGTCGGAAGAATGGGAAACTATACTTCTCCACATACACAAAGGTTCGCTTAATGTCTGTACCCAAGAAAATGGCTATAAGCTTTTCACGCGTTGGTACAGAACTCCGGAACTCTTGCATAGGTGGAGCCCGGGTACCCCTGAAACATGTTGGCGCTGCCAGATAGCAAAAGGCACACTTTTGCATGTTTGGTGGGATTGTCCCCGAATTCAGCCCTTTTGGAAATCAGTCCATAAAATAATTCAGAAGGTCACCACTTACACCCTACCCTTTTCCCCAGCACAATTTTTGTTACACCATACTAATTTAGGCACTTCAACCTACCGAAAGTCCCTGCTTATTCATTTAATTAACGCTGCTAAACTTTGTATTCCCAGACACTGGAAATCCCAAACTAGCCCGTCCATCAAAGACTGGACGATGAGAGTCCAGGCAATAGCTGACATGGAGGAACTTATACACATTTCGAAAGATACCCCGCATAAATTCACCCAGAAATGGGCTTGCTGGAAGGATTTTGAGACTACATCAGATTATAAGCTCATTTTTCTCAATCCTTGAATGAACGGCTGACACTGTCCCCATGTTTCCCAAATGTAATTGATCTGGTTGTATTTTTTAATACTGTCACCCTATAACCTGCTAGAATTGCTTATAACCCGTTTATGCAGTGCATTATTGAACTTTATGTGGTTGGTACCGCAAGATTTGAGGTGCCCCCCCTGTAGTTCTTTTGTCCCTAGATCCGTACACTATATTTAGACTCTTTTTTTGTCTTATGATAGCTGAGATGTTATACTTCATCGATATTTACTGATGATTGTTTAAGCTACTTCCCGTACTTCACTCTCGCCTCTCTTCCACCTCTCTTTCAACCCCACCCCCCCCCCCCCCTCCATCCGCTCCATCCCCTTTCTTCCCCCCTCTCCTTTCCCTGCCCTTCCTACAATGCCCGTCCCTTCCTCTCCCCCATTTTTTCTTACCATTCTCCCATGTTCTAATCGCAGATCTAAGAGTACCTTGTAATGTAAACGGTTACGCATGACATAAGGCATAGATCCAAAATGCTCTTGTTACAGACAACATAGGATGTTTATACGCTAACACCTTCCGTTTACCTCATTTGATTAAGACTGGAGATTTTGTTTTGTTTTTCTTCTTCATATGCTGTTCACAACATACGTGACTTTGATTGTATGAAAATCTGCTATTTGTTTTCTTATTTACAATAAAATATTTTGGAAAAAAAAAAAAAAAATAGCTCTGTCTTAGTTATTTTTTGGAGCTTCGCTGGCAGAGAACTTAAGAAGGAAACATAGTTGCTTGAATACAGGTCTTTAATAGAAGCGCTAAGGGTTATTCCCAAGTAGGGATGAGCCGAACACCCCCCGGTTCGGTTCGCACCAGAACTTTCGAACGGACCCCGCGTTCGTAATGAACGTTAGAACCCCATTGAAGTCTAAGGGACTCGAACGTTCGAAATGGAAAGTGCTAATTTTAACGGCTGATATGCAAGATACTGTCCTAAAAAGGGTTTGGGGACCTGACTCCTGCCTCAGGGGACATGGGTCAATGCAAAAAAAAGTTTTAAAAGACGGCCGTTTTGGCGGGAGCACTGATTTTAATGACAATTAAAGTGAAAAAAAAAATGAAATATTCCTTTAAATATGGTGCCTGGGGGGTGTCTGTAGTATGCCTGTGAAGTGCCACGTGTTTCCCGTGTTTAGAACAGTCCCTGCACAAAATGACATTAAACGGAAATAACACCATTTAAAACTGCTTGCGGTTTTAATGTTATATCTGGTTCCTGCAATATGGTTGAAAATCATTCAGAAAAATGGCATGGGTAGCCCTCCCTGCCCATTACCAGCCTATTTGGGTCTTGTACGCATATTAAGGGGAACCCCGTACCCATATTAAAAAAAGGAAATGCGTGTGGCCCCCAGGCCCTATATACTCAGAACAGCAGTATACAGGCGGTGCAAACAAGACAGGGACTGTGTAGGTTTGTTGTGTTAAGTTGAATCTGTTTGTAATTTTCAACTGGTACATTTTTAAAATGTAGCTCCAGTCAAAAAAACTATTTTTAAGCTTTTTGGAAAACATAGGGAAGGGTTATCACCCCTGTATAATTTGTTTTGTCGTTCATCTTTTTTCATCTCACTTGCTGTTGTCTCCTTCCGTTTGCAAGTAGGAGATGTTTGTAAATTGGATGTTTGAAAGTAGGGGCCTGCCCTATATGCTCTGCAGAAATGGCGGAACAAGGTGTTGGTTTTGCCACAACATTGTAAGCCCTCAAAGTGACTCTTGGTGGGCGCTGGAGCGCCCTGCTGTGAACGATTATATCAAGAATTGTAATTACATGCCATTGTTGAACAGTGGTAGAAAAATTGACCTTTGGTGGTTGTGGTGCTGGTGCCACAACACTATAAGTCCTCACCGTTACTCTGGGTGGGAACAGGAAGGGGCCCTCCTGTGAAATATTATATCAAGAATTGTAATTACATGTCCCTGTTAAACAGGGGCAGAAAAATTGGGCCTTAGGCACTGGTGCCATCACACTGCAACCTCTGCCATATACTCTAGTTTTATTGCAGGAATTAGCCCTGCTGCAAAGCATTGCATCAAAAATTGTACTTAAACGCCCCTGTTAAACAGGGGCAGAAAAATTGGGCCTTAGGCACTGGTGCCATCACACTGCAACCTCTGCCATATACTCTAGTTTTATTGCAGGAATTAGCCCTGCTGCAAAGCATTGCATCAAAAATTGTACTTAAACGCCCCTGTTAAACAGGGGCAGAAAAATTGGGCCTTAGGCACTGGTGCCATCACACTGCAACCTCTGCCATATACTCTAGTTTTATTGCAGGAATTAGCCCTGCTGCAAAGCATTGCATCAAAAATTGTACTTAAACGCCCCTGTTAAACAGGGGCAGAAAAATTGGGCCTTAGGCACTGGTGCCATCACACTGCAACCTCTGCCATATACTCTAGTTTTATTGCAGGAATTAGCCCTGCTGCAAAGCATTGCATCAAAAATTGTACTTAAACGCCCCTGTTAAACAGGGGCAGAAAAATTGGGCCTTAGGCACTGGTGCCATCACACTGCAACCTCTGCCATATACTCTAGTTTTATTGCAGGAGTTAGCCCTGCTGCAAAGCAGTGCATCAAAAATTGTACTTAAACGCCCCTGTTAAACAGGGGCAGAAAAATTGGGCCTTAGGCACTGGTGCCATCACACTGCAACCTCTGCCATATACTCTAGTTTTATTGCAGGAATTAGCCCTGCTGCAAAGCATTGCATCAAAAATTGTACTTAAACGCCCCTGTTAAACAGGGGCAGAAAAATTGGGCCTTAGGCACTGGTGCCATCACACTGCAACCTCTGCCATATACTCTAGTTTTATTGCAGGAATTAGCCCTGCTGCAAAGCATTGCATCAAAAATTGTACTTAAACGCCCCTGTTAAACAGGGGCAGAAAAATTGGGCCTTAGGCACTGGTGCCATCACACTGCAACCTCTGCCATATACTCTAGTTTTATTGCAGGAATTAGCCCTGCTGCAAAGCATTGCATCAAAAATTGTAATTAAACGCCCCTGTTAAACAGGGGCAGAAAAATTGGGCCTTAGGCACTGGTGCCATCACACTGCAACCTCTGCCATATACTCTAGTTTTATTGCAGGAATTAGCCCTGCTGCAAAGCATTGCATCAAAAATTGTACTTAAACGCCCCTGTTAAACAGGGGCAGAAAAATTGGGCCTTAGGCACTGGTGCCATCACACTGCAACCTCTGCCATATACTCTAGTTTTATTGCAGGAATTAGCCCTGCTGCAAAGCATTGCATCAAAAATTGTACTTAAACGCCCCTGTTAAACAGGGGCAGAAAAATTGGGCTGCTGGCATCACCCAGAACCAAAAATGTTCTTCCAACATATCAGCAGGGGAGGAAGAGGATAGACAATCAACATAACAGGACAGTCACTCAGCATCAGCATAGGCAGTCTTGAAGGGATGTGGTATTTCAAAAAAAATTATTCGGTTACATCAGCTTCAGGTGCTTGGTAGCTGTGGGTGATCCAAGACTGATTCATCTTGATGAAGGTCAGTCGATCAACTGATTCGGTGGACAGGCGCACCCTGTGATCGGTAACGAAGCCACCAGCAGCACTGAAGGTGCGTTCCCAAAGAACGCTGGATGCAGGACAGGCCAGTAGCTCAATTGCATACTGTGCAAGCTCTGGCCAGTGATCCATCCTCAAGACCCAGTAAGCCAGAGGATTTTCAGTGGGAAAGGTGTCCAAGTCTGACCTTGCCCCTAGGTATTCCTGCACCATGTAAATTAGACGCTGGCGATGGGTGCTGGAACCAATCATACCTTGGGGCTGCGGACTAAAAAATTGTCTGAAAGCATCAGTCAGACGGCCACCTTCTCCACCGCTCCTTCTGACTGATGCCTCAGCAACACTTTGTCCAGGATCAGGAGTTTGTGACCTCCCAGTCTCTGGGAACGCGTTGCACAGAGCTTTCTGCAAGGCCTCCCGGAGATGTCTCATCCTCTGCTCCCTCTGCGATGGCAAGATAAGGTCGGCAACCTTACCCTTGTACCGTGGATCAAGGAGAGTGGCCAGCCAGTAATGGTCCCTCTCCTTGATCCGAAGAATACGAGAATCCTTCCGCAGGCTTTGCAGGATCAGGGAGGCCATGCAGCGTAGGTTAGCTGAGGCATTCAGTCCAGAGTCCTCTGGGTCACTGAGGACAACATGATCCGCAGCTACCTGCTCCCAGCCACGTACAAGTCCACGTGTTTCTTGGGACTGTAAATCATCCCTATAAGACTGCTGCTGCTGATGCTGATGCTGAGTGCCAGCCTCCACCTCCATGCTGACACAATCATCCTCCTCCTCCTCTTCCTCCTCCTCACCCTCTTCCTGTGTGATGGGTGGCACAGCAGGAACACTGTCTGGATAAAGGGGGCCTTGAGAGGCAAGGAAGTCCTCCTCTTCCTGCCTCTGTTCTGCCTCAAGTGCCCTGTCCATTATTCCATGCAGCGTATGCTCCAAGAGGTGGACAAGAGGTACAGTGTCACTGATGCATGCACTGTCACTGCTCACCATCTTTGTGGCCTCCTCAAACGGTGACAGGACAGTGCATGCATCCCTGATCATGCCCCACTGGCGTGGTGAGAAAAAACCGAGCTCCCCTGACCCTGTCCTGGTGCCGTAGTTGCACAGGTACTCATTGATGGCCCTCTGCTGCGTGTGCAGCCACTGCAGCATGGCCAATGTTGAGTTCCATCTGGTGGGCATGTCACATATAAGGCGGTTCTTGGGCAGGTTCAACTCCTTTTGGAGCTCAGCCAGCCGAGCACAGGCATTAAATGATCGGCGGAAATGCACACAGACTCTCCTGGCCTGCTTCAGGACATCCTGTAAGCCGGGGTACCTGCCCAAGAACCGCTGCACCACCAGGTTAAGGACGTGAGCTACACAGGGCACATGGGTCAGTTTTCCCTGTCGGAGGGCGGAGAGGAGGTTGGTGCCATTGTCGCAAACCACCATTCCTGGCTTAAGCTGGCGTGGCGTCAACCACCTCTCGGCCTGCCCCTGCAGAGCTGACAAAACATCCGCCCCAGTGTGGCTCCTGTCCCCCAAACAAACCAGCGCAAGCACGGCATGGCATCGTTTTGCCTGCGTACTTGCGTAGCCCCTGCAACGCCTACGGAGCACCGCTGGTTCTGAGGACAGAGCACTGGAAGAGGCCATGGAGGAAGAAGAAGAGGAGGGGGTGGAGGAGAGAGGTGTGTCACAACCAATAGTAGCATTTTGGAGGCGTGGTGGCGGAACAACCTCTAACACTACTGCACCTTGTCCTTCATCCTTCCCAGCAGCCAGAAGAGTGACCCAATGGGCCGTGAAAGACAGGTAACGTCCCTGTCCATGCCTGCTGGACCATGAGTCAGCGGTAATATGCACCTTACCGCTGACCGCCCTGTCCAGCGAGGCAAGGACATTGCCTTCCACATGCCGGTAGAGAGCCGGAATCGCCTTCCGTTAGAAAAAGTGGCGTTTGGGGACCTGCCACTGAGGAACCGCACATTGTACAAACTTACGGAAGGGGGCCGAGTCTACCAACTGAAAAGGCAGCAGTTGAAGTGCTAGCAATTTAGCCAAGCTAGCATTCAACCGCTGGGCATGTGGATGGCTGGGAGTAAACTTCTTCCGCCGGTCCAGCAGCTGGGGCAGGGACATTTGCCTGCTATAATCGGATGTGGATGTACCACTAGCAGAGTTCCCGGAAGCACTTGGCTGTGACACACCTAATTCTACACCTTCATTCCTCTCAGAGCAGGTTTCAGAGAGGACTGAAGGTCTAGTGGGGTTGGAGATGCCAGCTGATGAGGAGCAAGGAGAGGTCCGCTTTGTTCTTTGGTGTGGGTCTTTGAGGTACGCTTGCCAACGAGCTGCATGGCAGGTCAACATATGTCTGGTCAAGCATGTGGTGCCCAAGCGGCTGATGTTTTGGCCACGTGAGATACGCTTGAGACATATGTTGCAAATAGCAGCGGTGCGATCTGATGCACTCGTCTCAAAAAAGGCCCACACCAAAGAACTTTTAGAATAACGCGCAGAGGAAGCGCTCTGCGCAGGCGGAGCTCTGCGGTGTGATTCAGTCGGTGTGCTGCCCCTAAGCTGGCCCCCGGAGGGCATCCTGCCTCGTTGGACATGTGCCTCCTCCTCCTCCTCCTCCTCCTCCTCCCTCCTTCCAGGCACCCACGTGGAGTCAGTGCCCTCATCATCCCCTCCCTCTTCATCGCTGTAGCAAACCTGGCAGTATGCTGCAGCTTGTGGAACATGACTGCCAGATTGCTGTCCTTCTTGAGCACCCCCTCTCTCTGCGCTCACGCTACTGCCTTCCTCTAGCTGAGTGTCATCATCAGAGCCCACCAAACACTGGGCATCCTCCTGGAGCATGTACCCAACACTGTGCTCAAAGAGTTCAGGAGACTCCTCAGGAGGACGTGGTGGGTCTAGGGAAGGAGTCACTGATGATGACATTGAGAGGAGGGAAGACGATGCGTTGGCAGCTGCTTTGCTACTACCCTGAGACTGGGTGAGAGAGGATGAGGAGGATGAAGAGGGCTTGGTCATCCACTCTACCAAGTCGTTGGCATGTTGCGGTTCAACATGTCCAGCTGCAGAAAAGAAGGACAAGCATGTCCCATGGCCACGTGCTGATGACAATGCACCGCGTCCACGACCAGCACTGTTGTCTCTAGACACAGAGCCTTCTTGCCCTCTTTTATCGGCTCGCGCCTGTCTGCCTCTCCTTGCTGGCCTTCCAGACATGGTAATGGCCTGAAGGGAGTTGGGTAAAACAGTAGTTGGGTAGTTTATATTGTGCTGAGGCACACAACACCCACTAACTCCTGCAGATGCCTTTTTTATAGAACAGCAGAGATAAAGGGGTATATACAAATGTATACTGTGCTGTGCCGGAAGCACACACAACTTCCAATAATTCCTGCAGATGGCAATTGGGCTCAAATAGAGAACAGCTATGTAGGTGGATTATAGCGGTATGTACTGGGTACAGAGCACGCAGACAGCACGCACTATCTCCTGCCACTACTGACTGCAAGCTCTATTATTAAAGATGGACCACTAGCTATATAGGTGAGGTGAATACCACGGTGTATACTGCGGTCAGGGCACGCAGACAATAACCAGAAAACAGCAGAGTTAAAGGGGTATATACAGATGTATACTGTGCTGTGCTGGAAGCACACACAACTTCCAATAACTCCTGCAGATGACAATTGGGCCCAAATAGAGAACAGCTATGTAGGTGGATTATAGCGGTATGTACTGGGTACAGAGCACGCAGACAGCACACACTATCTCCTGGACCACTAGCTATATAGGTGAGGTGAATATCACGGTGTATACTGCGGTCAGGGCACGCAGACAATAACCAGAAAACAGCAGAGTTAAAGGGGTATATACAGATGTATACTGTGCTGTGCTGGAAGCACACACAACTTCCAATAACTCCTGCAGATGACAATTGGGCCAAAATAGAGAACAGCTATGTAGGTGGATTATAGCGGTATGTACTGGGTACAGAGCACGCAGACAGCACACACTATCTCCTGGACCACTAGCTATATAGGTGAGGTGAATACCACGGTGTATACTGCGGTCAGGGCACGCAGACAATAACCAGAAAACAGCAGAGTTAAAGGGGTATATACAGATGTATACTGTGCTGTGCTGGAAGCACACACAACTTCCAATAACTCCTGCAGATGACAATTGGGCCCAAATAGAGAACAGCTATGTAGGTGGATTATAGCGGTATGTACTGGGTACAGAGCACGCAGACAGCACACACTATCTCCTGGACCACTAGCTATATAGGTGAGGTGAATATCATGGTGTATACTGCGGTCAGGGCACGCAGACAATAACCAGAAAACAGAAGAGTTAAAGGGGTATATACAGATGTATACTGTGCTGTGCTGGAAGCACACACAACTTCCAATAACTCCTGCAGATGGCAAATGGGCTCAAATAGAGAACACTGACAGCTATGTAGGTGGATTATAGCGGTATGTACTGGGTACAGAGCACGCAGACAGCACGCACTATCTCCTGCCACTACTGACTGCAAGCTCTATTATTAAAGCTAGATCACTAGCTATATAGGTGAGGTGAATATAGTGGTGTATACTGCGGTCAGGGCACAGACAATAACCACTACACAAGAGCAAGATAGGAAATCAGCCAAAAACGATTGATGTGTAACTGTGTTGAAGGTACACAGAACACCCACTGCTTCAGATGCCAACACACTACACGAGGCCGCCTCAAAGGCGGCCTTATATAGTGTGGGGCGTGCACTACACAGCCTGAGCTATGATTGGCCACAGGCAGGACGCCTGTGGCCAATCATGGCTCTCCGCGCTACTGGCGCTGCGATTGGCCAAGCATGCGGGGTCACAGTGCATGCTTGGCCAATCATGAGCCAGCAATGCACTGCGCCATCGCAGTGCATTGTGGGCCACACGAATTTTGCCGTGAACGACCCAAACGTTCGGAATTCGGCGAACGCCCGAACGACCAATGTTCGAGTCGAACGTACGTTCGACTCGAACACGAAGCTCATCCCTATTCCCAAGTATTTTATACCCTCGCTACTCCATTTGTATGGAAACCGTTAACTGAGTCTATCCCTGAGTTGCGTATCTCCTCCCAGTCCCAGTATGTATTTGCCCTCGTTCACTTTGTAGTAAGATATTTGATTGAACGCTTGCAATGTATTGTGCACCGAAGCCAGGGATTTTTCTGGGTCTGTGAGCATCAATATGATGTCATCAGTAAACAGACTGATGACATGTTTAGAGTTGGGGATCTGAAATCCTTTAATATTTTGGTGAGATCTGATGTGGGCTGCTAAGGGTTCTAGTATTAGATTAAAAATCAGCGGGGATAGCGGGCACCCCTGGTGTGTGCCATTAGTTATTTTAAATGGTTTAGAGAGTACTCCTGAGGTGTAAACCCGAGCTGAGGGTGTTGAGTACAAGACTAGTATAGCCATAAGGATTGTGCCAGAGAATCCGAATTTGTGTAAGACTGTGGACCCTATACAACACTAGAAGCAGAGAAGGCCTCCCCCGGGAGCTGGCTATGTGAATGATGTTTGTTAGCCTCCTGGTGGCATCGGCAGTCTGTCGTCCTCCCATAAACCCAGTTTGGTCAGGGTGTATGAGATGTGGCAAAATTTCTTTCAACCGATTGGCTATAATTTTGGTGTACAATTTGATGTCAGTGTTTAACCGTGAAAATGGGACGGAAGTTAGCAGGAGTGTCCGGTTCTTTCCCTGGCTTGGGTAGATTCACAATCAAAGCAGTTAGCATTTCTGGTGGGAAGGAGGAGGAGGCCACGGCAGCATTGAATAATTTGGTTAAATTGGGAGATGGGGAGAATGATTTTATGGGTTTGATAGTACTGGCCTATAAAGCCATCTGGGCCCTGAGATTTGTTAGCTGGCAGTGATTCTATAGTTTTGCAGATTTCTTCCTAGGAGAAAGGTAAGTTTAAGTGTTCTAATTGCTGTGGAGACAGCTAGGGTAGACCTACCTGTGCTAAGAAGTCATTGATCAATGCGGTAGTAGGTTGAGTTGTTTCAGAGTCTTCCCCTAGGTTATAGAGAGTGCCATAGTAATTGCTAAAAGCATTTGCTATATCCTCTGAGTGGTGCATTTTGGCCTTGTTTGTGGGATGTAAAATGTAGGGAATTTTGGTTTTATTCCTGTGGCCCTTCAGTTGATTAGCCAGTAGCTTTCCGGCCCTGTTGCCCTTAGCGTAGTGTGTCATTTTAAGTCTTTTGGTGTTTTTTTCAAATTCCTCCAGTAGGAGGAGTCTCAGATCATATCTCAGTTGGGTTAGCCTATTTGACAGTGAGGGGGATGTTTGTTGTTTGTTTTTTGACTCCAAACTGAAAATTTCGTCAGTAATTTCCCGCAATTTCTTTTGCCGCTGCCTCCTCGTCCTGGCCCCCAGCTTTATAAAGATTCCTCTAATATACGCCTTATGGGCATTCCACAATACGAATTGATTTTGTACAGAGGTTTTGTTTATAAAAAAAATTCCTGTAAGTGATTATCAATGTCTTTTTTGACATCAGGTTGCTGCACGAGAAAGGAATTGGACCTCCATAAAGGGGCCAAGTTGACTGTAGCGGCATACGTTATGGAAAGTGTTATGGATGCGTGGTCAGACCATATTATGCTGTTAATAGTAGAGGAGACTGTTTTAATTAAAGTCTGTTGGTCCACTAGGAACAGGTCTATTCTGGTGTATGTGTGGTGTGGGGCAGAGAAAAACGTGAAGTCCTTCTCCCCGGCATGCAAACATCACCACACATCGTAGATACCCTCTCTGTGTAGGGTGCTTTGTAGGGGAGTGGACAATCTTTTCACTTTAGTAGTCGTGTCAATGGATGGATTAGGTGCTATGTTGAAGTCTCCACAAATCACCAAGAGTCCTTTCTTATGTGCAGATATTTTTTTCAAGAGTCTATGAAGGAAGCGGATCAGACGTTTGTTTGGTGCATACACATTCACAATGGAGTATGTTATTTGGTTAATGTCACATACTAGGATTATATAGCGTCCCTGGGGATCAATGAACACCATGTGGGAAATAAATGCCACAGTATCTTTAATAGCAATCATGACTCCTCTGGTTTTTGAGCATGAGTTTGCGAAAAAGGTGTGTGGAAAGTTTTTGTGTTTGCACACTGGGGCGGATGTACTGCAGAAGTGCATTTCCTGAGTGCAAAGAATGTCAGATCTGTTTGTCAGTGCTTCTTTCCATAGGGATTTCCTTTTTACAGGGTGGTTAAGCCCTTTAGCATTGATGGATAAAAAATGAATGGCCATAGGTAATCATTGTGGTTTTGATGAGTTTGTTCTCATTGTAGGTGTAGTTATGACAAGAGCTCCCTCTTGTGGATTTTGCAGGTAGTAAGTTTTGTGATCCATGGTGAGCGTTACTGTTACTGTTACTGTGAGACTGAGAGTAGGATTGTAAGCCAGCTGGTCCATTTGGGTCCTGACATAGACTCTTTTCCTAGTGCTGCGAAGACCTGGGCATGGTGAATCTCAAATTTGGTGGGTGACTATGTAACCCCAAAAACATAGAGAAAGAAAATAGAAAATAGCAAAAAAATAAAAGGATAAACAGAACATTAAGAACATTACCTAAGCAACAACATTTCAACCTTGCATAGGCTACAACAGAAGCCACAAGGGATACTTCTCCCAAACAGCAAGGTTGGGTTTTACCCATATGCAGCTGAATACTGCTCAAGTGTTTTGGGGGATAAGTTCAAGCCTAAGGGCCATTTCGGTTCCCCCCTCCTAGAGATACAAGTTAGCTCCTTTCCATTTGTCAGGATTAATTGTGCGATCTGGCATTTTTTTGTGTCATTTTTTTCCAGTCAGGGCTTGACAGACGCCGGTTGGCGTTGTCATTGGTGTTGTCGTCTGGGTCTGGTAGGATTTTCCACTCTCTCAGCAAGGAGATACCCTTTTCTTTCAAATATTTTTATTGAGTTTTCAATAATAAAATGTCACAACAACAAACAGTACACAGCAAAGGTATAAAGGTAAGAAGCATCCAAATTTTGTCACAAAGCACGTGAGAACGAACATGAGTGCTGGTTACATTGAGACCAGTTGACAGACAATATATAGTTCCAATTGTCTTGCTTTTTTGCATTTCCCTTATCCTTGGCGGTGCCCCAGCACTTCCGACACCCCTTAACAGGAGCTAGCTGTGTCCTGAAGTGTCTGGCCACGCCCTCGGATTGTTAGGGGTCCAGCTAAGTTACAACTCCATATGCTGTATATATTGTCTTATATTATATATAATGGCAGTCTGGCTACCGTAGGCACCTCCCAATTTTTCGCCATCTCTGTCTACCACCACTATTTATTCCAACAAGTAGTCAACTCGTATGGTTCAATTCTAATTCTCTGGTCCAGGGCATTTACCATTTGGGAGAGAGTCAATCGTTTTTGTGATTTCCTCTATGGTAAAAGGGGCGTTAAGATCTTCAAGTTGGTTGGTAGTGAGAGACGGTAATTGGACTGCATCTAAAAATTGTTGTATCATCTCAGGCGTGGGGTGAGGGTAAGTTAGGTCTGTTTCTAATTTTTATAAAAGAGCTGTAGTAGCAGCTAAAAGCATCGTCTATGGCCTGGGGATCTTGCAGTTTAACCTTGGTAATGGGGTGGTATAGGTATGGGATTTTTGACCTAATATGGCGGCCATGAATTTGCCGCACCATGGCTTTGCATGTTTTGTTACTGGTATTGTAGTATCTGGCTTTCAATTTATAATGTTGTTTTTCAAAAAATATCTAGTAATACCGCTCTAAGTTCTTGCCTCAATATTTGCAGTTTATGTTTCAAATGTGGGGTCGGTTGCATTTGATTTACGGCAGCTAAAGCTTATATCGGCAGTAAGGGAATCTACTTGCTGCGTCCTCCTCTTCCGAGCCTGGGCATTTCATTGTATAAGAACCCCTCTACAGAATGCTTTATGAGCACTCCAGAGGGTTGCCGAGTCTGACACCGAGCCCACATTATGTTCAAAAAATTCTGCAATCTGTTGTTGTAAGGCAGTTGCGTATTGGGATGTTTTGAGGAGTTGAGCGTTGGTCCTCCATATTTTATGCATTGGTTGTGAATTTGCCAGTGTGATTGTTATACTAACAGGGGTATGATCTGCCCACGTTATGGGCGCAATGTCAGACTCCTCAACCCTCTGTAACAACCATTTATCAGTGAGTATATAGTCAATGTGAGTATAAGTATTATGAACTGGTGAGTGTTATGAGTATTCTCGATCTCCCGGATCTCCATACATCATAGAAATCATTGCTGTTCAAAAACATTCCCATTGTGAAATGAGATCTAGTCTTGGGATTGAACGTGTCCATTTCATGGTAGTGGATAATGTTGAAATCCCCAGAGAGGATTAACCACGTCATATGACGTCCTCCCAGAATTCCACTCTCGCGTGCCCCCTGGGGCGCGCACTCGAGAGCATCCATGACCGCCGGGTCCACAGGACCCGGCGCATCACGGATCACCGTAAACGCCCGCTCATCGCGGCCGTTTACCACGTGATCGCTCTGTCAAATGACGGAGCGATCACTTGTAAACAAACCGGCGTCATGTTATGACGCCGGTTCCTCCCTCCCCCTCTCTGTACCGATTGGTACAGCGGAGGGGGAAGAGATCGGTGTCAGCAGCGCTGTGGGCTGCATCTGCAGTGCCCACATCGCTGCTCACAGAAATTTAACCCCTCAATTCCCTGCCATTACTCTGCATTACTCTGCAATACCCTGCAACACTCTGCAATACCCTGCAACACTCTGCAATGCTCTGCAACACTCTGCAATGCTCTGCAACACCCGCCAATACCCTTCAACACTCTGCAATGCTCTGCAACACCCGTCAATACCCTGCAACACTCTGCAATGCTCTGCAACACCCGCCAATACCCTGCAACACTCTGCAATGCTCTGCAACACCCGCCAATACACTGCAACACTCTGCAATGCTCTGCAACACCCGCCAATACCCTGCAATGCTCTGCAACGCAATGCTCTGCAACACCCGCCAATACCTTGCAATGCTCTGCAACGCAATACTCTGCAACGCCATACTCTGAGATACCCAGCCATACTCTGAGATACCCAGCCATACTCAGCCATAGTCGGTGATACCCTGCAATACCCAGCCATAGACATCCCCCCCTCCCGCCGCCCTCCGGTGCTTCTACCGACTCGCCAATACGATCAAAGCCAGAATCTTTTTTTTTTTTTCCAGGCTTCCCAGCTTAGAGGTGAGATGAGGGGTCTTATTGACCCCATATCTCACTGTAAAGAGGACCTGTCATGCAATATTCCTATTACAAGGGATGTTTACATTCCTTGTAATAGGAATAAAAGTGATCAAAAAATTTATTTTTGGGGAAAAAAATGGCAAACTAAAATAAATAAAGTAAAATGAACAATAAAAAAAATATTTTTTTTTAAAGCGCCCCTGTCCCCATGTGCTCGCATGCAAAAGCGAACGCATACGTAAGTCCCGCCCACATATGAAAACGGTGTTCAAACCACACATGTGAGGTATCGCTGCGAACGTTAGAGCGAGAGCAATAATTCTAGCCCTAGACCTCCTCTGTAACTCAAAACATAACCAGTAAAAAAAATGTAAATCGTCGCCTATGGGGATTTTTAAGTAGCGACGTTTGGCGCCATTCCACGAGCCTGTGCAATTTTGAAGAGTGACATGTTAGGTATCTATTTACTCAGCGCACCTTCATCTTTCACATTATGCAAAAATTGGGCTAACTTTACTGTGTTTTTTTTTTTTTAAGCACAAAACAGTATTTTTTTCCAAAAAAAAGCATTTGAAAAATTGCTGCGCAAATACCGTGCAAGATAAAAACGACCACCATTGTATTCTCCAGGGTGTTTTCTAAAAAAACATATATAATGTTTTGGGATTCTATGTAATTTTCTAGCAAATAAATGATGATTTTTACATGTAGGAGAGAAATGTCAGAATTGTCCTGGGCGCTCCCTGCATGTTGGGCCTCTGTATGTGGCCACACTGTGTAAAAGTCTAACACATGTGGTATCGCCGTACTCGGGAGTAATAGCAGAATGTGTTTTGGGGTGTAATTTGTGGTATGCATATGCTGTGTGTGAGAAATAAACTGATAATATGACAATTTTGTGAAAAAAAAGTAAAAAGTAAAAAAAATCTTGATTTTGCAAAAAATTGTGGGAAAAAATGACAACTTCAAAAAACTCATCATGCCTCTTACTAAATACCTTGGAATGTCTTCTTTCCAAAAAGGGGTCATTTGGGGGGGGTATTTGTACTTTTCTGACATGTTAGGGTCTCAAGAATTGAAATAGGCCGTCAGTACTTCAGGTGTAATCAATTTTCAGATATTGGCACCATAGCTTGTGGACTCTATAACTTTCACAAAGACCAAATAATATCCACCAATTTGTACTTATTTTTACCAAAGATATGTAGTAGTATAAATTTTGGCCAAAATTTATGAAGAAAAAACTACTAATCTGCTAAATTTTATAACAGAAACAAAGAAAAATTCATTTTTTTACAGAATTTTCTGTATTTTTTCTTTTATAGCACAAAAAATAAAAAAACAAGTGGTGATTAAATACCACCAAAAAAAAGCTCCGTTTGTGTGAAAAAAGGACAAAAATTTCATATAGGTCCAGTGTTGCATGACTGAGTAATTGTCATTCAAAATGTGAGAGCACCGAAAGCTGAAAATTGGTCTGGTTATTAAGGGTGTTTAAGTGCCCAGTGGTCAAGTGGTTAGGGATCCTTTTTGTGTCTTGTGGATTTTCCGCATTATTTTGTTCAGAAAGGATAATTGTTTATGTTTTGGTGCATAGATTGTCACCAGGGTTGTGGGCATATTGTCGATAGTGCAAGTCAAAATAAGGGTACCGCCCATTAGCGTCCGAGATAGAGTCCTGAAGTTGAAAATTTACTGAGTGGTGTATCGCTATAAGAACTCCTCGTTTTTTCTTTGGGCCTGACGCACAGAAAATATGTGGGAAGTCCTGATGTGTGCATTTGGGTTCTTCTCCTCTTTTGAAATGTGTTTCTTGCACACATAATATCTGGCAGGAGTGCGTTTTAGCCGTGCGCCATAGAAAGTTCCTCTTTGCCGGGTGGTTAAGCCCGTTGGCGTTTAGTGATAAAACTTTTATGCTCATGTTATGGGAGTGGTGGTGTGATAAGTCATGGTACTCCCTAGGTCCGATGGTGGTCTTCTGTGGATACGGCTGTCAAGAGGTTTCAGCTGCTTGCTGTAGCTGCCGTTTCGGTTATTCACTGCTTCATGTGTCCAGTGTTCAGGTTGCGATGGTACAGATGCATAGTGAAGCACTTGGATGTTCTTTAGTGGATGTGATGAGCTGTGTAAAAAAAATAAAGTAAAAACAAACAGAACAAACAAAACCAGACCAAAAACAAAGGTTGCAGTAATGTAGGTTTCATAGCGCACTGCATTACTGAGGAGGGGAAAAGTCTTAAGGCCAACTGGTACGGCTCTAACACAGGGAAGCATTGCGGAGATTTGTTATGGTTGGTGACTCACTGGTCACTGAAGTAAAGCTGTTACAGACCATGTATGATTCAGAAAACATTTCAATGCCATTGGGGTGCAATTCTAGATTTTTCTTCTCTCCCATGGGAGGAGCAGGTTCCGGGATGATTCCCCAGGTATGGAGTAACGCTAGGCCTTTTTCAACTGTTGTTACTATGTAGGAGGTGCCATCTTTCTGTATGGAGAGCTTGGACAGCTGTTTCCATTTATATTCAATTTTATGGTTGCGGAGTGCCTTTGTTATTGTAGACAGTTGTCTTCTCATGTCTAGTGTGTGTTTGGACAAATCCGCAAATATTTGGAGCACGTTTGGTATGGTAGAAATTGAATCTCATTAGTACATCTCGTGGGGTCTGTGGAGGCAGGAAAGATGGTTTTGGTATACGGTGTATATGGTCTAATGTGAGTTCAATGGCCGGCATGTCCGGTAGGAGGTTGGAGAAGAGGCCGTGGCATATTTCTTAAGATTTGGCGGTTGTATAGTTTCGGGAATACCTCTAATTTTGAGGTTGTTCCTCCTTGAGCGGTCTCCTAAATCGGCTATTTTAGCCTTTAGCCACGCTCTGTCCTCTAGATTTTCGTCATAAGTGTCTACCAGGTTGTTAATAGTAGTAGTCATGTCCCCCATGGACTGTTCAATATTGCTTACTCTTCCCCCCAGAATGTGGAATTCTCTGGAGAATTGTTTGGTCAGCAAGTGGATGTCAGTATGGAGTGAGTTGGGGAGAGCCAGCAGCATCTCCTTAAGTTGAGTGTCCAGAATAGGCTGGTTTACAGTGGGGAAGGCCGTTATTGGAGATATCGCTGGCATGTCAGGGCCTAGGGGATCAGTATCATGGCTTACCTCACCGCCTGTGAAGTCCAACTTTAGCTGTGTCTTTGCCGGGCTGCAGCATGAAGGGCTGGGAGGATCTTCTCTGGGAGAGGGAGATTGTCTCTCTGCTCGTTCTGCCGCTAATGACGCTGCATCCGGCATGTCAGTATAGTGGGAGCTGGCGCTGTGTGTCTCCATAGCACCTGAGAGCCCGGCACCATCTTGTCTTCCCCCTCGCTCTGGAGGGGGGAAGAAGGCTGTTATTTTTTTACGTCCTCACTCTTCTTTGCTTTCCACGTCATACTGGCAGTGGTGCGGGTCTGTTCCCCTGTGAGGTCGTTCGGATTTGTGTGGATCTGAGGTCCGGTGTCGCTGTGTTCTCTGCCGATGCTACGGAGCTCTCTCCCTATGCGTCCATGCGGCTTGCACGCTGGCCATGCCCCCAGGACATACCCTTTTCCATAGACTCTACAATGTACGTTTGGTCTTGTTTGGTGATTGTAATTTTTGTGGGGTATCCCCATCTGTAGGATATGTTGTGGCTCCTGACTACCTTTGTAATGGTATTTAGGTTCCTTCTTTTTTGCAGCGTATGCTGGGATAAATCAGCATAGAACTGTAAAAGCTGGTACTGAGGTAGGATTTGCTCTTGTTTGCGCATTTTTTACATAAGCTGCTCCTTTGCATGAAAGAAATATAAGCGTAAAATCACATCTCTGGGGACCTTTTCAGGAAGGTATGATGGTTTGGGTAAGCGGTGTATTCTGTCGATGGTGATTTCCATGGCGGTAATCTCAGGCAACAGAGCAGTAAATAGGTCAGTCGCATATGAGCGCAGGTCTGCTGTTTGAAGTGATTCGGGAATCCCCCTTATTTTGAGGTTATTCCTCCTAGACCTGTCCTCAATGTCTGCGATTTTATCCCTCAACCACGCCGACTCCTCTTCTTGCTCCTCGTTTGCATCCACCAAATCATTTATGGTGGATGCATATTCCTCCATTTTACGTTCTATGTGCTCCACCCTGGTCTCCACTGCTCTTAGTTCCCCACTAAATCTGTGCATACAACTCATCATATCTGACTTCAGCGTACATCTCAGAGATACTAGCATGTCTTTAAATACAGTGTCTAGCACAGGCTGATTCCTGGTGAGGAAGTTGTTAATTGAATCTTGGAGCTCTCTGGTGTCATCCTCTGAGTCCATTACAGGGCTCATAGCGGGGCTGCATCCAGTGCCACCCAGTTTCAATTTTGTATTAGCAGGGCTTCCCGAAGGTGAGGAGGGGGGGGGGGGGTGAATTGCTGATTATTGTAAGAGTCATTAGATTTGGTGGGTAGTATGGTATTAAGCTGTTTTGGCACTTTTTTTGAGTCAGGGTGAGCAGAGGGCTGGCGCCATTTTCCCTACCTCCATGCCATGGCTTTGTGAAGTAGTCCGTCAGCCGTTGTGGCTTGGCGGATCCTTTCCGCTTGCCCATCATGATCTGGTGGTGTGCCCCGACCAGAACACCAGCAGATGCCATCAAAAACAGAGCTCTAAAGGCCGCTATATGCCGCTGTATCCGCAGGGTAGCCGGAGCTCCGGAATCAAGCCTCCATTCGGCTCCGCCATCCAACCATGAACTTTTTTATCCAGTACATGTCAATGTGCCAAACTCATGTGAACTAGCACCATAAAAACAATGGCAAACATGAACACATACTTTAATGCACATTAACCACTTGACTATCAGCCATTTTTCAGCTTTCATCGCTATCGCACTTTGAATGACAATTGCGCGGTCATGCTACACTGTACCCAAACACATTTTTTATAATTTTCTTCATACAAATAGAGCTTTTATTTGGTAGTATTTAATCACTTCTGGGTTTTTATTTTTTCAAAAAAAAAAAAGATCAAAAATTTGGGAAAAAAAAAAGATTTTTTAAATTTTTCTGTAAATTTTGTAACTAAGTAATTTTTCACCTTCACTGATGTGTGCTGATGAGGCAGCACCGATGGGCACTCATAGGCTGAACTGGTGGGCATTGATGAGGTGGCATTTATGGGCACTGATGAGGCGGCTATTGGCACTGATGGGTGGCACTGATGAGTACTGATAGGTGGCACTGATGGGCACTGTTAGGTGGCACTGATGGGCACTGATAGGTGGCACTGATGGGCAGCAGTGGTGGGCACTGATAGGCAGCACTAGTGGGCATGAATAGGTGGAATGGATAGGCTCTACAGATGGGCACTGATGACCATTGATGGGTGGCACTGATGGGTAACACTGGTGGGCATTGATGGATGGGCATTGATAGGCAGCACTGACTGGCATGGCTAATGGGCACTGATTTGTGGCGCTTGTGGGCAGTAGTGGGCACTGATTGCTGCCACTGGTGGGCACTGTATGCTGGCATTGGTGGGCACTGTATTATACGCTTTATTTATTTATTGTAATCTAGGCACTGATGATCAGTGCCCTGATTACATCCCTAAATGTCCCCCGGTGAGGAGATGCCGCTGATCGGCTCTCCTCTCCTCACACTCTGTCAGTGTGAGGCGAGGAGAGCAGATTACCGGAATTTCCGTGTTTACATGTGACCGGCTGTGATTGGGCACAGCCGATCAAATGGTTAAAGAGCCACGGAAGCAGCTCTTTACACAGATCAGGGTCAGGGCCCTGTCCCAGCAACACAGAGCGGCCACGATGCGTGCCCCGCGGGCACGCGAGAGCAGCTGTTCATATGACGGCATCCCAGAACAAGAACTGCAGCGCCCCGCCTTCATTTGACAGTGCGCAGGCGGCAAGCAGTTACACATTAAAGCACATGTGTGTGCACAGGTCCAAAAAACGAATAATTTACTTTTAGTGGTTGTAAACCCTTACATATAGCCAGTGAAGTTACTAGCCTAGTTGATACACAGAGAACACATCCTCTTGCATAAGTTGTACCTATTTATCTGCAACAAGTTCTCCTGTTGATCCTTCTAAAACACACAGGTCAAAGCATTTTTTTCTCTGGAGCAGAAATCGGGGGTCACATATCTGACATCAGACACACTGCAAGACTAAAGCAGAGAATTCCCTGTCGTTTGATGGCTAAGTGGATGAAAGGGATGCTACCCCTGCTCATAGAAAAACACACAGAACTTAATCTATGAGTCACCTGTTGTGTGTCGGAAGTGCCCCCCTTTAGGGGTTAGGGCTGTCTCCATGAAGGCTGTTGTGGCTTAGTATCATAGATTAATACAGGTAGCAGAGAAAGGAGAAATCAGAGAGGAAACACACTTGGTGCTTTAAATTGATGCTAGAACATACTATAGAGGGATGGGCTATGTTAAATTTTTATGTCTGAGATTTACAACCAACATACATACTGTAGGTGACGCATTAGTATTTACTGTTTTTATGCAGAATGATGTCTTCCCTTAGGGTTTACATGGTTTTTCTCAGGAAAAACACACACTATGGCTAACAAATAATAGGATAACATATGCTAAACCATTACATTTGTTTTTTTTTCCATAATAAAATGGTATATTTTAAAGTATGCATTCTATATGTTTAAGTACATCTTAAATACAAGTTAAATTGGCAGTTTGATTTGAATTTTTCAAAAGGCTGATGCTTGAAAGTATTGGAGAGAACAGCAATATCTGTACATTATACTACTTGATAGTATATATTTCCTGAGAAAGAAGGTTAATAAATGTTGACCTTCTGTCAGTTTCACACATCTAGCTTCAAGTTCAGTACTTTAAGTACACTGCAATTCTAAAATGAGATTTTGTATTATTAGGTACAGGGTGCTCTAACTCAGCTAGGTGTACTTTTTGAAATGCGCTATATAATCTATGAACAATAAAAAATAAAGAATAGTATAAAATCAATGTTATTCAGACTCAGCTACAGAATTAGGAACTGTGAATCTAATGTTACATTTAACTTGAAGGCTTTTGGATTTTTTTACTTTCAAAAGATTTTATTTTACGATAAAGGCACTTACATACATATATCAGTATATAAACAATCTGCAGCAGGGAGGACCCGCTGACACAATGTAAGTAATGAAAACAGGAGACATTAGTGAAAAACAGACAATATCTAAAGGGTACAGTCAGCATGCCCCTCCTCAACGAGGGGCTAAATAAAAATAGAGGTAAACAAAGGGTGACCCCCCAGGGAGAGCCCACCCAATAGAACCGTTAGGGGTAGCGCCCAGGAGCCCCCATCCCGACACCCCTAATAGGGAACTTGCTGTGCCAGGATGGGGGAGTATCCTCCCAGGCCCCCCCCTCTCAGAGGGATAAAGAAGTTGATGGACCGTCCGCAGTGGGCACCGCAACATTAAATTGGACTGTACGGTGAACCTGTCAATTACAGCTCTGTTGAGCAAACCAAAAACTTAGAACGTCTAGAAGGACAGAGAAAAGAAGAGAGGAGGAGAAGAGGAGGACAGAGGGGTAAGGGGATGTAAGCTATGTCCTGAAAGGGTGGAAGGTTATAGCGGGAGAATGTTTAGCATTCAATGTAAGAGGGGGCGCTTTAGGGGTGAGGTCTGGTCACTAGAGGAGAGCCTGGGGGTACCCCAGGCAGCAGAGAGATTCCCATGTAACGGGCCCAAGGGTCCCACACCTTTCGGAATTTAGGTGTGGTATCTGACAGAATACCTGACAGTTTTTCTTGGGACATTATCCACGATATCTTCCTCTTAACTGCGAGGAAGGAGGGTCTGGGTTGCTTCCATGCGGAGGCAATCGCAATTTTGGCTCCTAATAGGATAAAATAAGTTAGTTTCTGAGTGTTACCAGACAGCAAAGGAACAGGGGCATTGAGTAACGCAACCTCTGGAGTTCTCGGAACCCGGCAGCCTGTGACTAAGTAAATCAAGTTGAAGATTTTAGTCCAGAACGATCGAAGCCTAGGGCATTCCCACCAGATGTGGATCATGGAGCCACGAAGTTGGCACCCCCTAAAACATAAGGGGTTAGCCGTGGGGTATATTTTGGCTAGCCTGACTGGAGTGAGGTACCACCTGGTTATCAATTTGATGCTAGCCTCCATTAGTGAGGTGTTTTGGATCCCACGAAAGGATCTGGCTAGGGCCAGCTGCCAGGTTTCAAGACTGCCAGAGGTCTGGAGATCAGATTCCCATGCCGTCATATAGGGGGATTTGCCCGTTGGGGAAGTGAGTGCCGCATAGATCACTGAAATACCACCCCTCTGCTCCCCGATCCTACCACACCAGGCTTCATATTCAGTAAAGGGAGGAGGAAGGGGTTTGTTTTTCCAAAGTGAGTTCAAGAAGTGAGATATTTGTTGAAAGCGGAACCTCTCTGAGTCTGATAGCTCTAAGTGTTCAATACAATAAGCCAGGGAAATCGGACCCCTTGAATTGAAAAAGTGACCTATCCGGTATAGTCCCTTGTCCAACCACCATCTGAAGGCCTCAATGTCCAGACCAGGGGGGAAGTCATGATTACGGAACATGTGAGCAAGGGCTTTTGGATTTTTTTTTTTAGGTACATTAATTTGTTTCTACATAGCATTACAATTATTTTCCATTAAATCAGAGACCAAAAAAAATAACTGCAGAAATCCATACAGCCTCTCAAATACCCAGTTTCTTTTTCCTGACTGCCTCAAACAGGATGCTGAGGGGCATACCCTATGCCAGCTGTGCAGTACTGGTATTTTTGAGGGTAGGAGGGGCACACTTTTTTAATAGACTGAAAACAATGTATAGAAAATGAATTACAATAAATGTGGGTTGATAGTGGTATATAAGTGAATACAAGTCAACTAGTTAGTTCCTAGTCTACAAGCAAAAATGACTGGCCCTTTGTACAACACAGTGTGCTCAGAAAAGGGAATTTTGAAGCCACCTATTATGGTCTTGTGAAATAAATATTGAACCCTTTGACTACAATCACCAAATGTGTGTATGGAAAAAAGAAGCATTCCAGAGAAAGAAAATATTCTCAGCTTTTTTATTGTTATTTTTATTACATTTTAACATTTATACAAATGACAAGCCAATACTGAGTACTCTTGTCCAGGAAGTACCATTGGTTGGAGAGTACTATGCATACTAGTGCATCAAGTACAAGAAAAAGAATAACGATAAAAGTGTGTATTATCAAAACTTGAAGACTATACACTCATCGGCCATTTTATTAGGTACACCTGTTCAATTGCTTGGTAACACAAATTGCTAATTGGCCCATCACATGGCAGCAATTAATTGCATTAATGCATTTAGACGTGGTGAAGATGACTTGCTGAAGTTCAAACCGAGCATCGGAATAGGGAAGAAAGGGGATTTAAATGACTTTGAACATGGCATGGTTGTTGGTGCTAGATGGGCTGGTCTGAGTATTTCAAAAACTGCAGATCTATTGGGATTTTCACACACAACCATCTCTAGGGTTTACAGACAATGGTGTAAATATCCAGTTGTGTGGTCAAAAATGCCTTGTTGATGTCAGAGGTCAGAGAATGGACAGACTCAAGATGATAGGCAACAGTAACTCAAATAACCACTCATTGCAACCAAGGTATGCAAAATACCATCTCTGAACGCACACATCAACCCTTGAAGTAGATGGGCTACAGCAGCAGAGGACCACACCAGATGCCACTCCTGTCAGCTAAGAACAGGAAACTGAGGCTACAATTGGCACAGGCTCAGAAAATTTTGACAGATTGGAAAAGTGTTGCTTGGTCTGAAGAGTCTCAATTTCAGATGCAACATTCAGATGGTATGGTCAGAATTTGGCATAAACAACATGAATGCATGTATCCATCCTGCCTTGCATCAACGGTTCAGGCTGATGGAGGTGGTGTAATGGTGTGGGGGATATTTCCTTGACAAACTTTGGGCCCCTTAGTAGCAATTGAGCATTGTTTAAATGCCATGGCCTACCTGAGTATTGTTGCTGACCATGTCCATCCCTTTATGACTACAGTGCTCCCATCTGCTGATGGCTACATCCAGCAGGATAATGCACCATGTCACAAAGCTCAAATCACCTCAAACTGGTTTCTTGAACATGACAATACGTTCACTGCACTCCATTGGCCTCCACAGTCACAAGATCTCAATCCAAAAGAGTACCTTTGGGATGTGGTGGAATGGGAGAGTCACATCATGGAAGCACACCGGACAAATCTGCAGCATCTGCGTGATGCTATCATGCCAATATGGACCAAAATCTCTGTGGAATGTTTCCAACACCTTGTTGAATCAATGCCATGAAGAATTAAGGCAGTTCTGAAGGTAAAAGGGGGTCCAACCTGGTACTAGCAAGGTGTACCTAATAAAGTGGCTGGCAAGTGTATAATAGGGGACAGGTCCAACATAAGAATGTGGGACCTTGGCTGTATATGTATGAATGTAAGTACATATTTAGAGTAAACAGAATGAAGGTACCAAGGCTCCCTGCAGTGAAAGGCTAATGTAGGCTAGCTGCTATTTTCTGATCAGAATAAGGGGTCAGGAGAAGTGGCCGTAGGGTTTAAGGAACCAAAAGAACAGTCCCATGAGGTCGAAATAGAGTGAAAATATTCTTAATTATTTCCATTTACAGCAGTCATATGTACTAACACTTTCATATCTGCAATAGTTGAAAGAAGCTGGGATTGTGAAGAAGTCTCAATAGATCTCAAATGTTAAAGAATAATCTCCCTAGCTGCCATTGATAAGTATACTTTGCATTCTTTAGATCTTTTCGAGATACTTGAAAAGGGCAGGCCTAAAATGTAGTAAAGCAGATCAAAAGGTAGTTGTATCACTAAAATGTGTTCTAGGGGGCGTGTCCGGCAGCCGACCTGGAAGGACGCACATTGTGAGTGCTCTCCTCCAGCCCGCCGCTACAAGGCATTGAATCGGGGACCCACCTGCGCCTTATGGGGAGATCACGGGCCACTCGTTCCTCCTCACTCCGGGGAACGCCTCAGCCTCCGCCGGGACCCGCCGCGGCCTTTAAAAGCTATTTCCAGCCGCCCGAGGCCTTGCCGGGCGGAGGAAGCAAGATGGCGCCGGACGGCGCGGAGCCTCACAGTTGGACTCCTTCGGCCCCCTCTGACCTCCAGACGGATGCTGTACATCAGCCCCCGCTCCCCCCGGAGCCCGCGGGGGAGCGGGAAGCCTTCTACCACCCCCCGGATCCTGCTCTGGACTGCCAGGAGGCCCCGGATGGGCCGGCCAGGGATCCTCTCCTCGTGCTAGGCCGCAACGACAAGATGGCGCGGATCGGGCGCCCGGCGTCCTCCCAGGTATGCCAGCCCTCTCCCCTGCCTGCAACCGCACAGCCCCTGTCCCAGTCTGCCTTCTCCCAGGACGTTTTGCAGGGCAGGCAAACTTCAAGAGAGGCCACCCAGGGCTCCCCATCTCCCACCCCCCCCCTCTGTGCTCTGGGGGGAGCAGGCCATGGATCCACCACCTTCCCTGCTGCATACCCAGTGCTCAGAGGCCTTCCCCCGCCTTCTCCGCTCAGCTCCTCTCCCGAGCACGGCCCTCAGCTCATCCCTGTCCCCCACATCCCTGGGCACTTTGGAGGACTCTCGGGAGTGCTCGGACTGTCTCCCTAGTGGGGATGCTGGAACGCCCCTGGTGGCTGTGGGGGGGGGCCCCGGTGTCATGGCCGCGGCCTGCCTCTCCTAAGGCACAGAGGCCCCCCGTTCTCGGGACTCAAGTGAAGTCAGGGTCCGCTCAGATGCCACCCCCTCCTATGCCCAGGTGGCCCGGGCCCCTGGCCGCCTCCGAGGAACTGCCCAACTGGACCCCTCACCCTGTCCCCCCCATGCTACCTCCTGGGCTGACCCCAGGGGACCTCTGCCATCGTGGCCCCCCTCTCCCACTCGGGAACTGCAGCGGGGTGAGCCGCCTCTCCACTCTCCGCCCTCCTTGCCTTCATCCTGATGCCATGAGGCCATCCGCCCTGACTGGCAGATGTACCTGCAATCTATGCCGACGAAAGAGGACTTTAAACAGCTTATCACGGAGGTACAGGCCACTTGCCGCGCTGAGATCCAGTCCCTGCACACTGGCCTCAAACATCTATCTGACCGTGTGGAGATGGTGGAAGAGGAGGTCCAGGAGACCAAGCTGGCGGTCCATCGTGCTCAGGTGGAGACCTCTGACCACCGCCTCCTGCTTCGGGATATGCAACGCCACGTGGAAGACCTCGACAATAGAGGTCGCAGAAACAACATCCGCATTCGCGGCCTGCCCGAGTCGGAGGGCGCCGAGGACCTTCAGTCTTCACTGCAAACGCTATTCAACGAGATGCTGGGGGAAGACCCGGATAAGCACATTGAAATGGATAGAGCCCATCGGGCCCTGAGATCCAAAGGCCCGGCCTCCAAACCCAGGGACGTTATTTGCAGAATTCACTCCTTCCCGCTTAAGGAAGACATTATGCGCAAGTCCCGCACCATCCAAAATCTGGCCTTCGATAACTCACCGATTCAGCTTTACCCGGACCTCTCCTGGATCACGCTTCAAAAACGGAGGCTGTTACAGCCTCTTCTCCGTGCCCTGCAAGACAAGCACGTTCTATACAGATGGGGCTTCCCCTTCAGCCTGACCGCGAGACACCAAGGAAAGTCGGCAACTCTCCGCTACCCGGAAGATCTTGTCCCCTTTTGTGACACTCTTGACATCCCTGTCCCTCATCTGCCTGATTGGGATCTGGTCGCCTCTCCCCCTCCGATGCCGGTGATCTGGCAGAAAGTCCCTTCAGCCAAACGGCGCAAAGGCCCGGATCCCCACCGCGGGTCACCCAAGCGTGACAGAAGTACTGGCCCTGTCCAACGGACGTCTCCCCTCTACGGTTTTTCCTTTTCCCCTTTTTTTGGGGTTTTGTTACTTTTTTCCCCCCGATTGCCGGAGCTACATATTTTACCAGTTTTTCTTCCTCGGGCTGGCCTAGGTTGAGTCTCGAACCGGATCGACTCCCGGGTTACTGCCCCCCCCTGTGGTTTTCCACTTGTTGGTTCCTTTGGTGGAGTGGACTGTTGGTGCCTCCCTAACCGATTTTTTTTTTCTTTTTGGGTTGGGGAGTCGATAAGGAACCGTGCAGATTCGGTGTCCCTATAGGACCTCCGGACCTGTTACTTGATGATGTTTTCTTTTATCTTGCATTGTGTTTTTGTTTCTCTTTTTTCCTTTCTTTCTAGGCTCTTTCCTCTTCTTGTCTCCTCAGAAGTGCCATGCCAGTGGTCATCTCGGTCGCCGTCTCTCCTCCGGTGGTCGCCGCTCCTCCCGAGGCACCTGGGCCTCCAACGGACCGAGCTAAGTATGCCCTGTGCTCCACCCCTACTTGACCATGGCTAGGATCTTGTCCCTTAACGTTCATGGCCTGAACTCCAACAAAAAGCGGCACCTGGCACTTAGGGAGTTCCGACAGGCGGGGGCGGATATAGTACTGGTCCAGGAGACGCATTTCAACCGGGGAGACTCCTTTGCGTTTGCCTCCAGGCATTTCCCTCAGGTTTATCAGGCCTTCAACCCGCGGAAGAGAGCGGGAGTGGCCATTCTTTTCCGGCGGGGAGTCCCCTTTACTTGTACCTCTGTGCACCTAGATCCACGGGGCCACTACATTATACTCCGTGGTCTGTGGCGCACGCAGGCACTGACCTTATGCGTCCTCTACGCCCCCAATGTCCATCAACATAAATTCTTGTCTAAGGTGTTTTCCCGTTTGTTTAAGACGCCCCCCGGGCTCCTGGTGATAGGGGGGGATTTTAACCTTACTCAGTCCGCACTCCATGATCGCCTGGTGGTGGGCCTCCGGACGCCTCAGGCTAGGACCTTGAGAGACTCCAGGCTCTTCCACCAAATTACCAGACGGCGGGGTCTTTTTGACGCCTGGCGAGCTGTGCACCCACAAGACCGCCAGTACACCTTCTTCTCCGCTCCCCACGGCACGCACTCGCGCATTGACCACTTTTTTGTTAATAACGCGACACTGCGGGCGGTCCAATCTGCAAATATACTCCCCATCTCCTGGTCAGATCACGCCCCCATAACTCTGACTCTAGCACTGGACTCCCCCCTTTATAAGCCCTGCACCTGGAGGCTGAATAACTATCTCCTGCAGCATGCTCCGGCAAAGGCAGAGCTGGAGTCTTCGCTCCGGCACTACTTTGTTGAGAACGACACTCCAGACGTCTCCCTTACTACCCTCTGGGCCGCCCATAAGTCTGTCATCCGGGGGCGCTGTATAGCTCTGTCTTCAGCCTTGAAGCGGGACGCACAGACCGCCAGGTTGCTGGCTGAAAAACGACTTAAGACCCTTGAGGCCCGACTCTTGGTCTCCCCCTCCGTCCCCACCCTTAAGCGAATCGTCCAGACTAGGCAGACACTTCGGGACCTGGCGTTGGGATCGGTTGAGAAAGCTCTAGTCCGCTTACGACAACTGTACTATGACAAAGGGAACAAGGCACAGTCGCTACTGGCCCGGAAATTGGCGGACCGTACGGCGACCTCTGCCCCGGCCTAAATTAAAAATAAGGGGGGGGACCTTTTGACCCACCCCCAGGCGATAGTGGATGCGTTCGCGGACTATTATACTGACTTGTACAACAGACCGGACATCCCCCACAATCCCCCAACCTCGGACCAGTCCGCCCGCATTACCCAGTACTTGGACAATATAGTCCTACCCCGACTGCAAGATGCGGACCTCCGAGAACTGAACGCCTCTGTTACTGAAGAGGAGCTCTTGGAGACTGTGAAGACCCTCCCTGCCCACAAGTCCTCGGGACCGGACGGGCTCTCCTATGAATACTACAAGGCGTTTATACCCCTCTTAAGCCCGTACATGACCAAGCTTTTTAACTCCTCTCTCCAGCAGACCCCGGTCCCGACCGACATGCTAGGCTCGTTTATTTCCCTTATTCCCAAGCCAGACAAAGACCCGACTGTTTGCGCTAGTTACCGACCTATAGCCCTGCTGAACGCTGATTAAAATTTTTTTACGAAGCTCCTAGCGAATCGCCTTAACACAATCCTCCCTTTCCTAATACACAAGGATCAAGTGGGATTTGTCCCCTTGAGACAGGCAGGGGATAACACTAGAAAGATCATTGATCTTATTGACGTGGCGAATAGGGATAACCTAGGATCTTTGGTTCTCAGTTTAGACGCCGAGAAGGCGTTTGACCGCCTCAGCTGGCCTTTTATGGAGGCCACGCTACGCCGCATGGGCTTCCGGGGCCCATATCTGCGAGCGGTGCGGCACCTCTACACCACCCCCTCCTCGCAGGTTAAAACCCCCTTCGCCACGTCCTCTACTTTCACTATCACTAATGGCACCCGCCAGGGCTGTCCGCTCTCTCCTCTCCTTTTTGCTCTATGTGTGGAGCCTCTGGCGGCTGCCGTTAGAAGCAACCCCGATATTCGGGGGATCCCGGTCAGGGGCAAGGAATTCAAGATTTCGCTCTTCGCAGATGACGTTATCCTTACCTTGGCTCAGCCCGTGATCTCACTCCCCAACCTCCACTCCGAGCTAGACCGCTATGGGGAACTTTCCGGCTACAAAATTAACCCGTCCAAATCGGTGGCCCTCCCCCTAAACATGGGGGCGTCATAGACGACCCGCCTACGCTCCGCTTTCCCGTACAAATGGGAAAGCTCTTCCCTTAAATATTTGGGGGTCCTCCTTACGCCATCATTCCACTCCCTGTATCAGGCTAATTTCCCCCCCCCCCTCTTTCGGGCGATTAGGGAATTACTACGTAAATGGAAGGCCCACCACATATCGCTCATAGGACGGATCAGGTCTATTAAAATGGTGATCCTCCCCAAGCTCCTGTATCTGTTCCAGACATTGCCGATCCCAGTCCCGTATGCACAGTTACGCGCGCTCCAGAAGGATCTGTTGAAATTCGTATGGAGCTACAGAAAACACCGGGTCCCGAGCTCTGTCCTGACGGCCTCGCGCTCTGACGGCGGTTTGGCGTTCCCCGACTTGGTCCACTACTACCAGGCCACTCAGCTGCGGGCCATAGCCTCCTGGTTTCCGCAGAAGTCTTATAATAGATGGTCGGAGATTGAAAAGATCTGGCTGGCTCCTGTACACCCGTAACAGTTTCTTATGGGGAGCGAAGATTGATATAGATTGGGGTCGATTACTGGGGCCGATGGCCCAGCTTCGTCTCCTCTGGCGGAAGCTCTCCCGCGACCACAGTCTCCACTCGGAGTTCTCCCTACTGACCTCCTTCCTCTATAACCCGACTCTACCGACCAGCTTGACCCACCAGATGTCCTGGCCATGGGCCTCGCGTGACCTGTTCCACTTGGGGCACCTAGTGGACCCCAGAACACGACGGCTGTTGTCCTTCTCGGAGCTCCAGGCTAAGCATGACCTCCCCCATCAGACGTTCTACAGCTACCTACAAATTAGGCACTTTGCACAATCTAGGGCCCCTCACCTACGGTTCTCCCCGCCCTCTCTCTTTGAACAGATAATCCTGGCAGGACGGGATCGCAGAGGGTTGATCTCAGACATATATCGCGTCCTCAACGCATACCACTTTCAAACGAAGGGGAAGCACTCCTACATGAAACGCTGGGAGGGGGAATTGGGTGAGGAGCTCCCCCTTGAGACCTGGCAGGGGGTGTGGCGCCAGGCAGCCAAATCTTCTCTGTGTACATTGTACAAAGAGAATTTCTACAAAATTCTCTTCTTCTGGTACCAGACCCCGGATATTCTCCACAGGATATACCCCTCTACCTCGGATCGCTGCTGGCGATGTCTGAGGGAGCGGGGCTCCCTGTTCCATATCTACTGGGCCTGTCCCTTGATTGCCCCATACTGGCTTACGACTCGTGGGCTGCTCCAGCGTCTATTCGACGTTCCTGTACCCCACTCCCCCAAATTTTTCTTGATGGGCCTGTCCCAACCCCCTCTGACTAGGCCGGGCCGGAAGCTCCTTAGGCACATCCTGACAGAGGCTCGCTGCCTGATAGCCCTTAACTGGAAGAATCCATTGCCCCCGTCTAGGGAGGCCCTTTGCTCCAGGATCAAGGACGTTGAGCTTATGGAGAAGATGACTGCCAGGGTGAGGGACAGGCTTGAGGAGCATGACCTGGTCTGGGGGAGATGGCGGCTGCTGGAGGATTGATGGTGAACCGGTGTGGACATGGTGATGTGGACCGTTGGCACTCTATTCCCTTTTCTATGTCTTTCCCTCTTTCTTTCCTTCTCTCTCCTCTTCTCTCCTCCACTCTTCTCGCTCATACTACTGATGGTCCTTGTTTTGTTTTAAGTTTGGCATGTAAGCTAAGCAGCAGGCCCCGGGTGGCCTTTCGGTTTCCAGCACGGATAACTGACTTTTGGTGTCTTCCGTCCTGCTGTGCACCCTGGGTCGGCTGGTCTGATCCCGCTGTATTTCCCGGTACTGTACTCTTCTGCACTGTCCACTTACAATGGGCCTCCTGTGTTTTGGAAGCCATGTTACAATTGCTGTATGCCTGCACTACTACTTTTGTTATGCGACCACGAAAACTAAATAAATTGTTATTTGCAAAAAAAAAATGTGTTCTAAAATTTGTCAAAAAGGATAGAACCAAAATATATGGGTCAATGTGCCTTAATCTTGATTACATCCCAATTACATCTCCAGCATATTTCTGGAACCATCTGATCATAGGAGCAAAGAATATCTAGCATTTTGTAGAAGAACATAAGGATTTTGTAAATATTTATACATAGGGAAGATTTAGATGAATATGATATTTCATGCCAGTCCAATAAGGAAACAGGGCGTGGAAGGGCCAAAGCCCATTTTTTCATATATAAATGAGTCTTCCATGAGGGGGTCAACTTCAAAATGTGTCTTATATACAGAAGAGATTGGGTGAGTTTGTGTAGGTCTGTGAACTGTGATAGATTTAAAGTTGGTAGGTCTAATACTGCGTACACACGACCGGACTATCCGGCGGACTTAGTCCGCTGGGCGTTTTTACCCCCCGCTAGCAGCAGAGCAAGGGTTAAAACCACCGGCAATACGCCACAATAGTGGCGTTTTGCCGGTGGTATTACAGCGCTGCCCCATTGATTTCAATGGGGAGCAGCGGTGGAGGAGCGGTAAACACACCGCTCCTTAGAAACTGCTGGCAGGACATTTCCTGACATCCTGCCAGCGCACTGCTGCAGTATGAAAGCCCTCGGGGCTTTCACACTACAGACAATGGTCTGTATAGCGCCTGCAAAATGCCCTTGGTGTGAAAGGGCTCTAAAGGGGGGTAGTTAGCTCCATATAAAGTTGTATAGGACATAATAATGTGTGTACCTACAGTAAATATTTAAGAAAATGGGAACACCATTGATATTAATAGTGAATTAGAAGCTGAGTGAGTTGGCCTGAGTTATAAAGATTGGCAGAGCTCTTATGCTGTGTACACACAATCAGAAATTCGGCCAGCAAAAGACCGATGCGAGCTTTTGGTCAGAAAATGCGATTGTGTGTATGCTCCATTGGACTTTTGCAGGCCGAATTTCAGCCAGCAAAAGACTGAGAGCATGTTCTTAATTTTTCAGTTGGAAAAAGTTCCTATCCGAAAATGTGTTTGTGTGTATGCAATTCCGATGCGCAAAAACTCACTCATGCTCAGATTCAACTACGAGATGGAAGCTATTGGTTACTGGGTATTGAACTTCCTTTTTCTAGTCTTGTCGTACGTGTTGTACGTCACCACATTCTTGATGGTTGGAATTTGGTGTGACCGTGTGTACACAAGACAGCTTGAGAAAAATCCCGTCGGAACTCCATCGGGAAAACCATCAGAGCTTTTTCTGACCAAAATTCCAATTGTGTGTACGCAGAATTAGTCTTTATAGTGTTTATTTTTTAGCTGAATAGGGCGCTAAAGGGATCTAAAATGTGATGTATGCTTGGGGGATTGGTATGGAGATCCATATGGGTCAATAAAATATCATATGCAAATATGGTTATCTTGAATTCCCTTTCTCTGACTTTTATATTATGGATTTCCATATTTATCCAGATGGCATCCACTAAGGGTTCTAAACACTTAACAAATAAAGGATATAAGGGATAGCTCTGTCTAGTACCGTTATGCATTGAAAAAATGTCACACATTGTATAGGGGAGCTTGACTGTGCTGTGGGAGTGGAGTATTGTTCTGTGATGGCATGATGAAAAGGGCCTTGTAGTCCTATGTGCTTTAAGGTAGACATGTGCAGAGTAAAATATTTCGTTTCGGAATTTCGTTTTCGTCTGAAAACTTAATTTATTTAGTTACTCCCGAAATTCGTTTTTATTTATTTCATTTTTCGTTCAAAAATTGCATTCGTCCGAAAATCCACATGAATCACGGTCGAATCTGTCTTTGAAGGCTTATGGTGTCTGTCGAATGTATAAAGAAGATTCGACGGAGCTAGTATATAGCATACTTTAGAACCCTATTAAAGTCTATGGGACTCCAACGTTCAAAATCTAAAGTGCTCATTTTAAAGGCTAATTTGCAAGTTACTGTCCTAAAAAGTGTTTGGGGACCCGGGTCCTGCCCCAGGGGACATGGATCAATGCAAAAAAAAGTTTTAAAAACGGCCGTTTTTTCGGGAGCAGTGATTTTAATAATGATTAAAGTGAAACAATAAAAGTGTAATATTCCTTTAAATTTCGTAGGGGGGGGTTGTCTATAGTATGCCTGTGAAGGGGCGCATGTTTCTGGTGCTTAGAATTGTCCCTGCACAAAGTGTCATTTATGCAGGAAAAAAAGTCCTTTAAAATCACTCGCAGCTATTATGAATTGTCGGCTCCCGTAATACAGAGAACACTCATTGAAAGTCATTGATAAAAAAATAAATAAATAAATAAATAAAAAAGCGTGGGGGTCCCCCAAATTCAATTACCAGGCCCTTCAGGTCTGGTATGGATATTAAGGGGAACCCTGCCTCAAATTTAAGAAAAAATTTGACGTGGGGTTCCCCCTAAATATCCATAACCAGACCCTTCAGGTCTGGTATGGATATTAAGGGGAACCCCGCGTCAAATTTAAAAAAAAATTGACGTGGGGTTCCCCCTAAAAATCCATACCAGACCCTTTATCACGCAACCTGGCAGGCCGCAGGAAAAGAGGGGGGGACGAGAGAGCGGCCCCCCCTCCCTCCTGAACCGTACCAGGCCACATGCCCTCAACATTGGGAGGATGCTTTGGGGGTCTGTGACCCCTCAAAGCACCTTGTCCCCATGTTGATGAGGACAAGGGCCTCATCCCCACAACCCTGGCCGGTGGTTGTGGAGGTCTGCGGGCGGGGGGCTTATCAGAATCTGGAAGCCCCCTTTAACAAGGGGACCCCCAGATCCCGGCCCCCCCCCTGTTTGAAATGGTAAGGGGGTACAAAAGTACCCCTACCATTTCACAAAGAAAGTGTAAAAAATGTTTAAATAAAACAAACACACTTTTGAAAAATTCCTTTATTAAAAATAAAAAAATAAAAAAAAGATTCCAGCGGCGGTAATCCACTCTTGCTATCCATCGACGGACGGTCATATCTCCAGCGATGTCTCATCTCATCCAGCGCAGCGCAGCATCCTTCTTCTGTCTCCGTGGAGGAGACACTACAGACATTCCGGCGGCTGACGTAGACGTAGTCGACATAGATGGCCAGCTAAGCCTAGGCTCAAATGTAATGCAGGGAGTCTAGTGTTACTAATCACGTCTATGAGATCTAAAGTCTGTCTAAAGATCTAAAGTCTGTCTTGCATTATCTCCTGCTTGTCTGGCTAGGATTAAGCCCACCTGATCATTATGTATACATTTAAAGAGCAGCTGAGATAATTCATTAGCAAGGATTTTGGTAAAAAAAAATTGTAATCATAATTATGTAGTAAGATAGGTCTGTAATTAGCAGGAGAGGCAGAGTTCTTTCCAGATTTTGTAATTGCAGCGATGTGAGAGTATTGGAAATAAGGGTGTGGGATCTCACTTTCAAGCAAGGATCTGTAAAGGGCCATCAAAGAAGAGCTCACATGCAGACGATATTGCTTATAATAGCAATAGGAAAGGACTTCTGTACCAGGGGATTTGTTTAAGGCTAGAGAGTTGATGACATTCTCTAGATCCTCAAATGTGATAGAAGCATTTAAAGTAGACAAGCCCACTTTGGACAGTTTGGGAAGTTTAAGACTAGACATACTGTAAAATCATCAAAAGCTTCTTCATTGAATGGAGGGTATTGTCCAGGTGACAGGCAGTCATACAATTTACAATTTACTATAGAACTTTTCAAAAGTTTTTGCTATGGCCTGAGGACAGTATGTAGGAGTTCTGGCCTGTTGGAAAAATAAACTCAGGGGCCGATTGGGGAGGCCTTGACTTCAATTTATTCACAAGAATCCTGTGCAGTCTATTTGAAAACTCATGAAGTTTCAATTTTTTTTAGGGCCTTAGCTCATAACATAGAAACTGTGAGGCAGGTAATTACTTTTTATGGCTTATTGTAGTTGTGTTTCGGTTTTAGCTAGGGCCAAATCCTGCTTAAAGCGAGTACACCCTATACCTGTGTTAAGCTCAAATAATTCTTCTAAGGCCTTGAGCAATTGAGTATGTAAAATCTGAGGCTCTGGAATGAAACTTCAGGGAGGTGGGCACTTGAAGATTGGCTGGCATATTTGAATGACAATGATCTGAATTTGCACTTTACTGGTCATATGGACTCTAAGTCCATTCTTTTTCTGGATGTTACTCTAGCCTGAGAGAATGACAGGGTGGTGTCCAAACGTTATAGGAAACTCTCTTTATCCAACAAACCAACTCTGGTCATCGAAGAGATTGTGAAGTATAGCCTCAATACAAAAAATAACTGTTAATACACAATGTACCATCATCCAAAATGTATTATGTAATGTATATTTAATTTTTAGACCTCCTCCAGATGAAACGGATAATTCCGCGAAACTAGTCGAGGAATCCTCCACTTGCACCCCTAGAATGGAACTCCACCATGAGTAACTGTACATACGAATCTGGGGTGTACTAGCTTTTAACATTACTTTTTTTGTGTAATTTTTTCTATTCTATGTATTAAAATTTATATGAAATCTTACTTTATACTCCCTATTTTCTGATTTTTTATGTATGTACAGTGGTGTGAAAAAGTGTTTGCCCCCTTCCTCATTTCCTGTTCCTTTGCATGTTTGCCACACTTAAGTGTTTCGGAACATCAAACCAATTTAAACAATAGTCAAGGACAACACAAGTAAACACAAAATGCAATTTGTAAATGAAGGTGTTTATTATTAAAGGTGAAAAAAATCCAAACCATCATGGCCCTGTGTGAAAAAGTGATTGCCCCCTAAACCTAATAACTGGTTGGGCCACCCTTAGCAGCAACAACTGCAACCAAGCGTTTGCGATAACGTGCAATGAGGCTTTTACAGCGTCCTGGAGGAATTTTGGCCCACTCATCTTTGCAGAATTGTCCTAATTCAGTTACATTAGAGGGTTTTCGAGCATGAACGGCCTTTTTAAGGTCATACCACAACATCTCAATAGGATTCAGGTCAGGACTTTGGCTAGGCCACTCCAAAGTCTTCATTTTGTTTTTCTTCAGCCATTCGGTGGTGGACTTGCTGGTGTGTTTAGGATCATTGTCCTGCTGCAGAACCCAAGTTCGTTTCAGCTTGAGTACATGAACAGATGGTCGGACATTCTCCTTCAGGATCTCTTGGTAGACAGCAGAATTCATAGTTCCTTTTATCACGGCAAGTCTTCCAGGTCCTGAAGCAGCAAAACAGCCCCAGACCATCACACTACCACCACCATATTTTACTGTTGGTATAATGTTCTTTTTATGAAATGCAGTGTTCCTTCTACGCCAGATATACTTGGACACACACTTTCCAAAGAGTTCCACTTTTGTCTCATCGGTCGACAGAATGTTGTCCCAAAAGTCTTGGGGATCATCAAGATGTGTTGTGGAGAAATTGAGACGAGCTTTGATGTTCTTTTTGCTCAGCAGTGGTTTTCTCCTTGGAACTCTGCCATGCAGGCCATTTTTGCCCAGTCTTTTCCTGATGGTGGAGGCATGAACGCTGACCTTAACTGAGGCAAGTGAGGCCTGCAGTTCCTTGGACGTTGTTGTGGGGTCTTTTGTGACCTCTTGGATGAGTCGTCGCTGTGCTCTTGGGGTAATTTTGGGCGGCCGGCCACTCCTGGGAAGGTTCACCACTGTTCCATGTCTTCGCCATTTGTGGATAATGGCTCTCACTGTGGTTCGCTGGATTCCCAAAGCTTTGGAAATGGCTTTATAACCCTTTCCAGACTGATAGATCTCAATTACTTTCTTTCTCAATTGTTCCTGAATTTCTTTGGGTCTCGGCATGATGTGTAGCTTTTAAGGATCTTCTGGTGGACCTTACTGTGTCAAGCAGCTCCTATTTAAGTGATGCCTTGATTGTGAACAGGTGTGGCAATAATCAGGCCTGGGTGTGGCTAGAGAAATTGAACTCAGGTGTGGACAACCACAGTTATAGTATGTTTTAACAAGGGGGGCAATCACTTTTTCACACAGGGCCATGATGGTTTGGATTTTTTTTCACCTTTAATAATAAACACCTTCATTTACAAATTGCATTTTGTGTTTACTTGTGTTGTCCTTGACTATTGTTTAAATTGGTTTGATGTTCCGAAACACTTAAGTGTGACAAACATGCAAAGGAACAGGAAATGAGGAAGGGGGCAAACACTTTTTCACACCACTGTAAATTCAGTACCGGTATAGTCCAACATTTTTTTTGTCATTTTGGTCTGTGATTTGGTATAAGGAGATTAACTTGTACAGCTCCCTCCCCATTTCCAGAATTCCAAAATACCCCTTCCCCTTCAACTCTGGTCATCCTCGCCATACCATAAAGAACATACCAGTGGTGACTGGTGGTATATTTTTTTTTTTTGGGGGGGGGAAGCAAACATTGCACAACCACCACAGGTCACCTTTCACACTGGAGTGTGAGGAGCGGCTCTTTCAGGGGCGTTTTGCAGGCGCTATTTTTAGCACTGTAGTGCTTGCAAAGCGCTACGCTTTAAATTAGGAGTATAAGAATAGTGTGAAAATACATTAGCTGTATTGCCTGCTGTATCTTATTCCCTTGTTTGCTGTATGGACTGTCATTTTTGCTGCTTTTTAGGATTCAAATAAAGGTGATTTTATTGGAGTGCGGCCATCCAGACATCTCTTCTTTACTCCGGACTTTCTGCTACATGCAGGGCCAGCCCCCAATGCTTGTGCAGTGGAGGTAAAACTATAAGGGCTAATACATTGAGCAGTGTACTACTTTGGTTTATAAATATTTAATAGTTATCTTTTAGACCTAACCATTTACTATAAAAAATGATTCTAATTTTGTTGACGTCAACTCTCGAGTTCAATAAATAGCAGATTCAGCTGGCTCATGGAGTAGGTGCAAGTCCAGCCATGTACATCATATCCTGCTTTCTCACACTGAACCTATGAGAAACTACAATTCCCATCATGCATTGGGAATTGTTGTAAATAGGCACAATCAAGGACGTGAATGTGGGTAGGTACATTTAATATGGAATTACTGCACTGAATGAGCCTGTTCAGCCATCTGTGAACCTCTATGCTATGGTGAATACGTAGATGATCCGATCCTCATTTGGGATCACACAGATCCTGTTCTACTCTCCTTTGTTTCATATCTAAATGAAAATAATATTAATATGGAATTTTCATGTAAAAGTACTGTATTAAGGACAGCATTGGCTTTCTGGACATTACATAGTTACATAGTAGGTGTGAGGTTTAAAAAAAGACACAAGTCCATCAAGTCCAACCTAAGTGTGTGATTACCCTCAAAGGAGATCAGAGTACAGGGAATATAGACACCAAGACTTTTCCCAAAACCACTGCAGGTAACTATTTACTTCCAGTTCCACCCTTGCTTCTTGTTACCACCCTCCCCACACAATCCATTCTATTCCAGATGGTGAATTTATCAGGGCCAGACGCAATTGTTCCACTCTTGATGGCTTTCTGCCCTTACTCTTGATGGTAACTGCCCTATTACATTTGTCTATTGGCAGTCCGTCCATTAGGGGCGCATGGGCACTGTCCCCCCTAACCATACGTCTGGCTCCCTGATTTACATGTAGGGTGCTGGACGTGTGGATTCCTATATGGGGGTGTTGTTTTTTTGAAGCACATGATTAGAGCCAGAGGCTTTAATAAGCTTCAAAAAAAGGATGGGCTTAGGTGCAGACCCATTATTTACAGCAAACCTGGCTTAATATCAGTGGCTCATATAGATGCAGTATGAACACAACAGAAATCACAAATCAATCACTTCATACCACAATGGTAAAACATTTCCTATTGAGGACTTTATAAATTGTAACACTAAATATGTGTTGTATGTGATAGAATGTGCTATAAAATTGCAGTATGTGGGATGTACTACAAGGTCCTTGCGCATAAGGATTAGTGAACATTATAAGGGTGTAGCCTATAGTAATGAGAAAAAGATGTCTAATGTATCAGAGCACTTTAAATTAAAGTGGTAATATGCATTCTTTTTCTTTCTCTACAGTAGGGATGAGCTTCGAGTTTGAGTCGAACTCATGTTGGACTTGAACATTGCCTGTTCACCTGTTCAGCGAACAGTGAACAATTTGGGGTGTTCGCAGCAAATTCGAAAAGCCGCGGAACACCCTGTACAAGTCTAAGGGAGAAATCTAAAGTGCTAATTTTGAAGGCTAATATGCAAGTTATTGTCCTAAAAAGGGTTTGGGGACCTGGGTCCTGCCCCAAGGGACATGTATCAATGCAAAAAAAAGTTTTAAAAACGAGGGAAAAAAAAGGAATAAAGTCCAGTTTTTCAGTGCTTTCAAAATGCTTTTAAGGCACTTTGGAAGTGCTGCCCATTCATTTCAATGGGCAGGGGCATTTTAGGAGTGCTATTTATAGCGCTCCCAAGCCACCCCAAAGATGCTGCTTGCAGGACTTTTCCTGATGTCCCGCAAGTGCACCGCCTGAGTGTGAAAGCACTCATTGCAAAGAATGGGATGCAGTTTTCAGATGCTTTTTAGAGGCTAGTTCTATCTCTAAAACGCCTGAAAACTGCCTCGGTTTGAAAGGGGTCTTAGTGTCCTAATGAAGGGGGAGTGATAAGCCTCCAAAACATGTTCACTGCCTGGTGTACTTTTTCTGTTGTCTTTTTTTGTAATAAATAAAACACCATTTTAAACTCTATGATCTTTTGCTTGGAATCCTCTTTGATTGAGATGCAAATTGCTTATTGTCTAGAACTACATTTTTGGTCGGAAAAATATTAATATACATACTGTATTTTTAAACTGTAACTGCTTGTTTTTTTTTTTTTTTTTTACAAAAAATAAATAAGACAATCAAAACAAAACAAGTTTCTGAAAGACAGCAGAGCTAGGAACAATGGCAGAAATATTTTTCTGTCAGAGTCTTCAGAAAGAAGGGGGTGGGGGCAGGGGTGGACTGACCATTGGGCCACTCGGGCACTGCCCGAGGGCCCCGAGCCACTAAGGGGCCCCATCAGGGTTGCCAGCCTCAGTAAAACCAGGGACAGTATGTAAAAATCTGTGTTTTTTTTTTTTTACATCTGTCTCTGAAATGTACCTTACCGACATCCTTTTGGTCTAAATATCCCAAAATTAAAGCTGCCCCACCTCTTCAGTACCTTCTCAGCCAATAGAAACATGTCTGTGTATACTGTGTGTACATGTATGTGTATATTGTGTGATTGTATACTGTGTGTGTGTATACTGTGTGACCCCATAATCTCGGATTGCCTGGGGGCCCCATAATCTCCTATTGCCCGGGGGCCCCATGAGTTGTCAGTCCGCCCCTGGGTGGGGGTAGAATCAACTTAACATGATCTATAACAAAAAAATTATTTTTACTAGGGCAAAATCTTTACTTAAACTACTTACCGAAATCAACATTTTTGATGCTGTATACCAACCATAAAGCTCATTGTTGAAACTTCTTGGAGGATAACTCACAAACATCAGAGTAATTGATTGCTCTCCTATGAAAAATAAGAATATAGGTGCGCTGGGTGTTTATAATTTAATTCTTTCTGTTCAACTCAACAGCTTTAGATGATTCTAAATATAATCAATAGTTCCTTGCCTTCAACTTACTTTGCAAAATGTTTAATCTATTCCCTTGAGTAGCTTGTGATCCAAGTCTATAATATAACAAATTTTAAGCAAATTTTTACTAGCTGCTCGTCGTGTATCTGTGAGCTTATCAGTGACAAGAGATGACGTTCAGGTTCATAATACGATATGAAGCAAATAACTTTGCATTAGAAAAGACAAGTGATTAAATGTAAGGCATCAACTAAGTACACAATACAGTGACTTCCGTGTCATATATATTTAATCTCCCTATTTGTAACAATTTTCCACAGATCCAGTTACTGCTCAAATAAAAGTAATGGGAAGCATGGGGAATAGAAATAATAATGGTAGGCTAATAAGAGGTTTCTTGTGCAACTCATGCCAGTATTATGGTTACATAAAATAATTTTATAAGACTGTATGTATGTGTGTGCTTTATGTCACAATTTATGGATACAGCTATTACTCAAGTTTTAAAAAAATCTACCCACATGATCTCATAAAGTAGGACAAAAAAAAAGATTTTGTTGGAATAATAATCCTTTTAAAGCTTGAGTCTAACTAAACAAAAAACGATAAATTTTTTTTAAAGCAGAGAAGTATCAGAATCCCTGTCAGATTTTTATTGACAATTCTTGAAGAAATGTCCTCTAACATGGTGTTCTAATTACACCCTTGCACACATTGCTATACAAGTTATCAATGGATGAAGAGTTTAAGGAATATCTATTATCTGTTACTATCCAAAGATAGTAATAAGAACTTGACAAAGATTCTATACCTTATCTACTGTAAAAGATTATTATTTATATATTCATTGGAGAGTGATAATTGGGCAGGAATTGAGGGGAATATGGCCACATGCAGTAAAAACAGGAAATGTTGGTTCACAAAACACAATTTTAACACTGTAATGCCCTGTACACACGGTCGGACATTCCGACGACAAAATCCATCTGATTTTTTCCAGCAGATTTTGGCCCAGCATTTGGCATACACACGGTCGCACAAAATTGTTGGAAAATCTGATTGTTCTGAACGCGGTGATGTAGAACATGTACAACGGAACTATAAAGAGGGCAGCAGCCAATAGCTTTCGTCTCGTAATTTATTCTGAGCATGTGTGGCACTTTGTTCATCAGAATTGTCTACACATGATCGCAATTTAAATGATCGGATTTTGTTGTCGGAAAATTTTAGATCCTGCTCTCAAACTTTGTGTGTCAGGAATTCCGGCGGAAAAAGTCAGATGGAGCCCACACAAGATCGGATTTTCCGACAAGATCCGATCGCACATTTTCCGTCGGAAAATCCGACCGTGTGTACAGGGGATTAGGCTTATGTACTAGGCAAGAATATTCACATCATAAATTGTGTGAATGATATATTCAGTTATTCAGTGATTTGTCATTTGAATGGGATGCCAATGCCAACACTGCTTTCCACAATGTGCAGATGTTATTTTGTGATGTGAAGCCCTGCAAAGCAGATACTTCCGGTGTTCCTTGTTTTTAGTGCATTGCGGTAATAATTCTAAATTATTGGCACAGGGGTATACCACACCATGAGGCATAAATTTAAAGGGGACCTAAAGATCAAAGTAAGTGATTAAAATGCAAAATTATAGTGACAGAACTAAGACTGGGTTTGCTTTCCTACTTACAGCGTGTATGGTCCATCAATCCTATATGCTAACAAAAACTATCATACAAATATATTCTCAATAGAAAAGATGCTACATTGCATAATGTGGTATAATCCAACCAAGTAAAGCAAACAACACACCCTTTAAAGTAATGTCATTATTCCTGTGAAGAAAATAATTAAACCAAATAAAAATACACAACACCAATATACAGGTGTAGTGAAAATCTACATCCTATACAAGTCATAAAATTGTGAAGAAAATCCTCATGCATATCCAATAGAATTTTTTTTTCATCCACTACACTAAATTGCAAGACAAAGCTTGTTAGAAGGAAGATAGAAGCTAACATCATCATGCCCGCCATAGGGATCTTTCAATGCTTGGATCATTTTTATGTTTGAGTAATATTTTAGCCTCAATAATTCCACATTGCCTTACTGATTTACACGGTAGAGTCCCTTTCTTCTTCTTTCATGGTCTATGTTGTGGCATATCTACTGAGCCACCAATGAGACTTTGGGGTTTTGCTGCAAAGGTTATACATTATCATCATATGATAACCCATTTGTTACACAAACGCAGATGACCTCAGATGATTAAGGGTAATATTTATTTGGATAAAGGTTTTCAATATCACTGCATTTGATATGCATGAGGATTTTCTTCACAATTTTATGACTTCATTTGGATGTGGGCTTTCACTATACTAGTTTTTTGGTGTTCTAATTTTTCACTAGTTTATTATTTTCTTCACTGTAATAATATAAATATATTAACGGACGTGTCGTTTGTTTTACTTGTTTGCATAACACATTATTTAACCACTTAAGGACCGCCTCACAAGCATGTACTGAAGCATGGTGGCCCTTAAGTGCAAAATCATGTACCTGTACATGATTTCTTTCATCAGCTCTGGGGTGCTCGTGTGCACCGCCAGAGCCATGCTCTCGCTGTGATTGGATACCACGGGAGCCAATCAGCGGGCCACTGGTACCCGCCGATAATTCGCTGGAGAGGCAGAACAGGGGAAACAAGGCAGACCACTGTTCTGTCAGAGAGGAAGAGAGGCATCTTGTGTTCCTGCTAATCAGGAACATAAATCTCTCTCTTCCTCCAGTTAAGCCATCCCCCACACAGTTAGAAATCATTCCCTATAAACACACTTAACACTTTGATTGTCCCTGATGTTAACACGTTCCCTGCCAGGGTCTTGTTTACAGTGACAGTACATTTTTTTGAGCACTGATCACTGTATTGGTGTCACTGGTCCCCACAAATTGTCACTTAGTGTCAGATTTGTCCGCCACAATGTCGCAGTACTGCTAACAATTGCTGAACGCCGACATTACTAGTAAAAAATATTAAGAAAATAAAAAGTCCCTAAATCTATCCCATAGTTTGTGGATGCTATAACTTTTGCGCAAACCAACCAATATAAGCGTATTGGGATTTTGTTTACCAAAAATATGTAGCAGATTACATATTGGCCTATATTGATGAAGACATTTTTTGCCAGAACATCAGCCGCTTGGGCACCACATGCTTGACAAGACATATGACAACCTTCTATGCAGTCTATTGGCAAGAGTACCTGAAAGACCCACATTATACAACAAGGTGGACTTCTCCTTGCTCCTCATCTGTGATCTCAACCCCTACTATACCTCCAGTCCTCTCAAAAGCCTTCACTGAGAGGAATGAAGGTATAGCAATGGGTGCCACAGTGCTTGCAGCCAATCTTCTAGCAGTACACCCCCAGTTGATTTCAAGCAGGCAAATTTCCCTACCTCAGTTGCTGAACCATAAAACAATACTGTCCCAGCCATCCACATACTCAGCATCTAAATGCTAGCTTGACAAATTGCAAGCACTACAACTGCTGCGTTTCCAGCTGATAGACTCTGCCCCCTTTCGTGAATTTGTGGAATGTGCTGTATCACAGTGTCAGATTCCAAAAATGTATTTTACCATCTGAAAACGATGGTAACCAAAATAAAACCAAAACAAATAGCCTAATTAATTAAGCATGGGAGATTTTTGTCTATAGAAAGATGCTGAACGAGTTAATCCCCCATCCACTGGTTGCCGTCCTGTTTTCATCCAAGAGCTGAACTCAGCTGCTCCATCTGATAGACTGACATCGTAATATTAGAAAAACATAGAGAAAAAAAAGAAAAAAAAATATATAGGAAAGATTAAGAACAATACTGTATGTGTATTTATTCCACTGGAGCGATGTATCCAATGCTGTGCTGAATTTAACCACTACAGTCTTTGTTCAACTATTTAGTTCGATAGATCCGACAGACAGGCACATATATCTATTATTCTCCTAGAGGCTAATTTAACCACCTCATAGGGGTAACTTTTAAATCGGATCTGTTAATAGCCTACATACACATATCAATCTTGTCTCAGACGGTCATAATATATCAGCCAAAGAGAGTCCAGATCTACATGTCTACTTCTTTGTTCCAATAGACAGACACACACCTTGCATATGTATCCAAGATCTCATGTAGTTGACCTTGATACAGGATATCCTCATCTGTTGATTCCATTGTATTCAACAGAGGAAAAAAAGGGGGATACCAAAGTAAACTGCTCATATATATGCCTATATACCTGGGTGAGAGAGTCTTATACTTTTATCCCAGGAAGATATGGTATAAATACACATAGGGTGATAAGTTAATGGTATCCAGTACATAATAGTCCTCCCGTAAGTTTGTATTACAGAAATATTTTTGTGGCTATCATATTGGGTCCATCGGGCATATGACAGCATTTATTGTCTGCACATAAGTGCCAATCCTGTCTTGATCGGCTATAATGTGTCAAGCAAGAAAGTAATCCCCATACATATAGCCATTGTTTGAGTCAGCATAAGGATACATACATGACCATATGGATTATCCCGTGGCCAGCTGTATCACGAGTACTAATCTCTCCCGCCCATGTACATAGGCTGATTCCATCGTAATAATGTACTGTGACCGATTACGATGGAATCAGCCTATGTACATGGACGGGAGAGATTAGTACTTGTGATACAGCTGGCCAAGGGATAATCCATATGGTCATAATAAAAGTGATCAATTTTTTTTAAAAAACAGTGTAGAAATAAATAAAATCAATTAAAATAAATAAGAAAAAAAAAGGTTTTTAAAAACACCCTGTCACGACGAGCTTGCGCACAGAAGCGAGCGCATACGTGAGTAGCGCCCGCATATGAAAATGGTGGTCAAACCACACATGTGAAGTATCGCCGCGATCGGTAGAGCGAGAGCAATAATCCTAGCCCTAGATCTCCTCCGTAACACAAAAAATGCAACCTGTAGAATTTTTTAAATGCCGCTTATGGAGATTTTTGAGGCTAAAAGTTTGACGCCATTCCACGAGCGGGCGCAATTTTGAACCATGACATGTTGGGTATCAATTTACTCGGCATACCATTATCTTTCACAACATAAAAAAATCAAGCTAATTTTACTGTTGTCTTATTTTTTTATTCAAAAAAGTGAATTTTTTCCAAAAAAAAATGCGCTTGTAAGACCGCTGCGCAAATACGGTGTGAAAAAAAGTATTTCAATGACCGCCATTTTATTCTCTAGGGTGTTAGAAAAAAAACAATATAAAATGTTTGGGGGTTCTAAGTAATTTTCTAGCAAAAAAAACTGTTTTAAACATGTAAACACGAAATCTGAAAAAGAGGCCTGGTCCTTAAGTGGTTAAGAGCAGTAGAAAGATGTTTTATGGAATTTTTTTTTAGAGCAGTAAAAAGAGGGTGGATAGAAAGGACCAGAAATGACATATTTATATGTAAAAAGAAGAAAGAAAGGAGTGGTTATGAATGATACATTGTTTCAGAAAGCACTGCAAGGACATATCATTATTTAACCCCTTCAGGGTAATTGAATCCAATAAAAATATCCATTTGGCCTCTTTCTGTAATAACATCCTATCCCAGTCTCCTCTCCTATTGGGCATTTCAAGTTTATAAATGATCATGCATTACAAGCCAGCCTGTTTTGCCCCATGATTGTCTCTGAAATGAATTGCTACTGGTGATGTGTCGTCTTTAGTAACTATACTGGAGATATGTTCACCCAATCTTTTGCAAAATTCTCTAATAGTCTTTGCTAAAAGGGAACTTTTTGCTAACAAAGAATTATCTGAGTTATTGCAGTACATTCTAGGTTGGCATCGCTATATTGACGATGTCTTACTCTTCTGGACAGGAACTAGGAACCAACTTCTACATTTTGTGGACCTATTGGCCATTAATGACTATAATTAAAAGTTTACTATGGATTGTAGTCAATCCAAAATCAACTTTTTGGATCTTCATCTTCATCATGGATTTTAAGCTCGGCGCTGGCTCCCGCGACGAGGCTAGTAGGGTGTCAATCCCGCCGATAGAAGCGGCGAGATTGACACAATATCGCAGTCACCTACTGTAGGTGTTTCTTTAAATTGGTAGGTAATTAATGAAGACCTTGTTGGCTTGTATGCATTTATATTGTGCATCTTTGTTCCATGTCGTGATGCCCTAGCTGTAGGGCTATCCCGATGTGGACTTTATGAATTTATATGTTTTTTTCTTTCTTTTCTCTTTTTTTGACTTTCTAGTCTCTACGATTTCCCTTTGTACCCCCTGCAGCTACATTAAGGTGTTATTAGGCGATCGCCATCTGCATGATTGCGTCCGAGTGGCCCTTCATGCGGGTTCACTGCAGGGTAGGTATTCGGCCACACGTAGGCATTGTTGATGGGTTTATGGTTTTGGATGGTTTTGATTTGTCCAGATTCATGGGGGTGCCTATATATATATATATAATTTCTTTCATGCAACCCTTGATTTTAATTGCATATGTGTTTTCTTTTTTTCTTTGTAGAATTGTTTGTCTCTCTTTTTGAGATTATATTCTATTGCCCCTGAGGAAGCCATTTTTATGGCGAAACATGTATGGAAGGACTGACCAGATAGCACCTTAAGGCCATCGCCACCTCGGCCTAATACGCTGCAAATTCTTGGCTGTCTGAAAATTGGATAGAACATATCTATTCTGTGTTTAACTATTTCATTGTCTCATTTTTCCTTTTATGTTTTTTGTATTTTTACTTTGTGTGATATTTATTAAAATTTGGTAATACAATTTGGTTTTCCTTTTCTTTTTCTTTGTTTATCTGTATCTATGCACCGTGATAATCCCATTTTCTTCTTTTGTTGCTTTTGATGTGATTTATTCAGGGATGAGGTGCAGTATCTATAATTGACTCCTTGCCACACAATTCCCACAAAACTCTTTCCTACATATATTTTCCCACAGGGGCAGATGATTTGATATATAATGTAGGTTGTAGAGCAGTTTACAAATTTCTTTATCCTATATGCTTGTATACCATTGGAATTCTTAAAAATACTTGTTTTCATAAGAAATTTACATATAGAGCAGTGTTGGAATGCGTACATGCGTGGAACAAAAGTTAGGGAGGGATTACTCTTTGTCATTTTCTGGGTATATTCACTATGAACCAACAGGTCACCAAATGTCGGTGCACGCTTTGCTATCATATTGAGGCGAGGCCCCAAGATTTGTTTAAGTCTATTATCCAGCATGAGTACCAATGTTTACCCAATATATTTTTCAGGTAGTCCCAATGGGTACCATAGGTATTTTCCAGTATTTACCATTTTATCTTGACCGGTTTTATTAAATTTTCCTTCATCCTGTTTCAAGACCCAAAATGATTTCCCTCCATTTTCTTTGGGCTTTTTGTTTAGCTGTCTGATAATAGAGTTATCCCCCGAAACTTCGAAATCTTTGAGTTAGTTTGTTACTTTCTTTTTGGAAATCCCTGAAATTGGTACAATTCTGGCGAATTCGTAGGAATTGTCCCACAGGGATCCCTTAATTAGTGGCCAGAGATGATGGCTGGTGGTGCGGAGGAGAGTGTTCCCCGCTATGGGTTTTCTGAATGTACTGGTCACAATTTTGCAGTCTTCTTTGCGAATCATTAAATCTAGTAACTCAATTTGGTCCTTGTCCACCTTATAGGTGACAAAGATGTTTCTCGTAATCTTATTAACCACTTAAGGACCGCCGTATTGCCATTATACGTCATCAGAATGGCACAGGCAGGCACAATCACGTAGATCTACGTGCCTGCCTTCCAGCGGGTGGGGGGTCCGATCGGACCCCCTCCCGCTGGGTACGGTGGTCCGTTTCCCTCCAGCAGCGATCCGTGATGAGGGGATGGCTGTTGGTTTTCGGCCACCCCCTCTGGATCGCTCCTGGCCAATGACGAACTTCCTCCCACTGTGTATTGTTTACACAGGAAGGAGGAAGTGATGTCATTCTCCTCGGGGCGGTCTTTTTGACCGGACTACGAGGAGAAGACTAATAGTAAGTGTGTACCAACACTACACTGACATGTAGGTACACACAGGTACACAAACCCCCCCCCGATCGCCCCCCGATCCCCCCCCCAGTCAGAGTGTCACTGATTGCATTGATCATTTCTTTACTGATCACTGCATTCAGTGTCAACAGTAAAAACTGTCAGGGCAGTTAGTGTTAGGTCCAGGGTAGCCCCCTATCACCACCAGGTTTTTATAGCGCTAGGTACCCCGATATACTACCCAATAATGGTTTTAACATCCTGATTGCCCCTAGTTAACCCTTTCACCCCCTTTTACCAGTGTCACTAAGCGATCATTTTTTGGATCGCTGCATCAGTGTCGCTACTGTCGCTAGGTAGCTAGTTATTTTTTTAGGTTCACCGCCAGGTTTTTATAGCGCTAGGTACCCCGATATACTACCCAATAATGGTTTTAACATCCTGATTGCCCCTAGTTAACCCTTTCACCCCCTTTTGCCAGTGTCACTAAGCGATCATTTTTCTGATCGCTGCATCAGTGTCGCTACTGTCGCTAGGTAGCTAGTTATTTTTTTAGGTTCACCGCCAGGTTTTTATAGCGCTAGGTACCCCGATATACTACCCAATAATGGTTTTAACATCCTGATTGCCCCTAGTTAACCCTTTCACCCCCTTTTGCCAGTGTCACTAAGCGATCATTTTTCTGATCGCTGCATCAGTGTCGCTACTGTCGCTAGGTAGCTAGTTATTTTTTTAGGTTCACCGCCAGGTTTTTATAGCGCTAGGTACCCCGATATACTACCCAATAATGGTTTTAACCCCCTGATTGCCCCTAGTTAACCCTTTCACCAGCGATCACAGTATAAGTGTCACTGGTGACGCTGGTTAGCCAGTTAGTTATTTAGGTTCCCCGTCAGGTTTTTATATAGCGCCAGGGACCCCCATATACTACCTAATAAAAATTTGAACCCCCTGATTGCCCCTAGTTAACCCTTTCACCACTGATCACCGTATAAGTGTTACGGGTGACTCTGGTTAGTTTGCTTTTTATAGCATCAGGGCACCCACCATTTATTACCCAATAAAGGTTTAACCCCCTGATCACCCGGCGGGTGATATCAATTAGGTTTTAGGGTCAGGGTCTGCGTCGCCCCAGGCAGCGCTAGGTTAGTGCCAGTACCGCTAACACCCACGCGCAAAGCATACACCTCCCGTAGTGGTATAGAATCTGAACAGTCCTACCCCCTTATCCACCCCCCCCCCCTCCCATCCCCTGACCCCCAATGATAGCTTTAATATGACTTTAGTACTGCTTCCATGCAACTTTCTCTCTCTATGATCTGTATTTCCAGCTTTTCCACAAGCCATCCCTTATGCAGTGGTAACCAATATCTTAGAGGCTGATTAGATTTCAACATTTGCCACTAACGTTTACTATAGTGTAATCAGCTACCCTTTGGGTAAGACTTGAGATCAGCAATGGGTTTCTCACAAAGAATTTGCCCCCATTCGGGGTTTTGGTTATCTACTTGTATTATGCTTATTGGACATGTATTGTTATTCGGAACTGTGTACCCTGTGGATGCTACATGTCAATTATTATCTGTTTTAAAAAAAAAAAAAAAAAAAAAAAGAATCTGAACAGATCAATATCTGATCTGATCAGATCTATACTAGCGTCCCCAGCAGTTCAGGGTTCCAAAAAAATGCATTGTTAGCGGGATCAGCCCAGATACCTGCTAGCACCTGCCTTTTGCCCCTCTGCCCAGCCCACCCAAGTGCAGTATTGATCGATCACTGTCACTTACAAAACACTAAACACATAACTGCAGCGATCGCAGAGTCAGGCCTTATCCCTATGATCGCTAACAGTTTTTTTGGTAGCATTTTATATTTAAATCCGGAAGGCAGTGCTTGGTTTTCGGGGTCCCGTACGTGGCTAGGCTCCCAAAAAGTCCCCCACATGTGGTATCCCCGTACTCGGGAGAAGCAGCAGAATTTATTTTGGGGTGTAATTTGACTTCTGCCCATAGCATGTGTGAGCAATATATCAATTAGTGACAACTTTGTGCAAAAAAAAAAAGTTTGTAATATTCCCGCAACTTTTGGCAAAATATAAAATATTCCATGGACTCAACATGCCTCTCAGTAAATAGCTTGGGGTGTCTACTTTCAAAAATGGGGTCATTTTGGGGGGTTTTGTGCTATTTTGACATTTTATGGCCTTCAAAACTGTGATAGGTAGTGAGGAGTTAAATCAAAAATTTGCACCCTTAGAAATCCTGAAGGTGGTGATTGGTTTTCGGGGTGCCGTGCGTGACTAGACTCCCAAAAAGTCCCACACATGTGGTATCCCCATACTCGGGAGAAGTAGCGGAATATATTTTGGGGTGCAATTCCACATATAACCATGGCATGTATGAGCAATATATCATTTAGTGACAACTTTTTGTAAAAAAAAAAAAAATGTTTTATTTTTTGTCATTATTCAATCCCTTGGGACAAAAAAAAAATATTCAATGGTCTCAACATGGCCCTCAGCAAATAGCTTGGGGTGTCTACTTTCCAAAATGGGGTCATTTGGGGGGGTGTTGTGCCATCTTGGCATTTTGTGGCCTTCAAAACTGTGATAGGTAGTGATAGGTAGTGAGGAGTAAAATAAAAAATGTGTGCCCTTAGAAATCCTGAAGGCGGCGCTTGGATTTCGGGGTCCCGTACGCGGCTAGGCTCCCAAAAAGTCTCACACATGTGGTATCCCCGTACTCAGGAGAAGCAGCAGAATGTATTTTGGGGTGTCATATTAACATATGCCCATAGCATGTGTGAGCAATATATCATTTAGTGACAACTTTGTGCAAAAAAAAAAAAGTTTGTAATATTCCTGCAACTTGTGGCAAAATATAAAATATTCCATGGACTCAACATGCCTCTCAGTAAATAGCTTGGGGTGTCTTCTTTCCAAAATGGGGTCATTTTGGGGGGTTTTGTGCTATTTTGGCATTTTATGGCCTTCGAAACTGTGATAGGTAGTGAGGAGTTAAATCAAAAATTTGCACCCTTAGAAATCCTGAAGGTGGTGATTGGTTTTCGGGGTGCCGTGCGCGACTAGACTCCCAAAAAGTCCCACACATGTGGTATCCCCATACTCGGGAGAAGTAGCGGAATATATTTTGGGGTGCAATTCCACATATAACCATGGCATGTGTGAGCAATATATAATTATTTTTTTTTTGTCATTATTCAATCCCTTAGGACAAAAAAAAAAAATATCTTCAATGGGCTCAACATACCCATCAGCAATTTCCTTGGGGTGTCTACTTTCCAAAATGGGGTCATTTGGGGGGGGGTTTGTACTGCCCTGCCATTTTAGCACCTCAAGAAATGAGATAGGCAGTCATAAATTAAAAGCTGTGTAAATTCCAGAAAATGTACTCTAGTTTGTAGACGCTATAACTTTTGCGCAAACCAAAAAATATACGCTTATTGACATTTTTTTTACTAAAGACATGTGGCTGAATAAATTCTGCCCTCAATGTAGGACTAAAATGTAGTTTATTCGATTTTTCTTATAACAAAAAGAAGAAAATATCTTTTTTTTTTTTTTTTTTTTTTGTTTTTTTTTTTTTGTTTTCTGACATATCTTTTTATTTTCAATATTTTTATTGATTTTATGCAAACCGAAAGAACAATAAAACATGACATGTCAGCCTTACATCATCAAGAAATACTATAGTAGATGGTTGTTCATTGACAATGGACGTTAAGAAAAAGGCACATGTTATCGGTAAACATCGGTAATACACACTGCAAGATCCTAAGCTAACAAAACCAAACATGTATTAAGCTTCGGTCAGGATCTATGTAGACACATCAGGATACCCGATCGCCCTAAGGAGAATAACTTTGAGGGAATCTAACGGGCGCGGGACTCAGCTATTCAGGCAAGATTGTCCGTTAGCGGTAACTTAAATACGAAGTCGTCACTGCTTGGTGCTGTTATTAGGGGTGCATCTCACACCTACACCCTATTTCGGGCGGTCTAGGAAAGAGTGACAGAAGGCCCCCCACCACCCCGAAAAGGGTACTTGCTGTGGTAGGAGACCCCCCCACCCCGCCCCGACCTAGATAGGCTGACAGAGACTGGACTAGTTAAAACATAATGAAGGACAAATTAGTAATAAACTAGTAGCACGGAAGACTGAGTACCTTAAGGAAGCCCGGAAAGCCAAAGCGGCGCCGGGTGCAGTCTGTGCATAACACTTATAACCAACAAGAATTATAGTAACCATTACACCCTGTACCATCTATGAGGGAGTGTAAGGCCTTATAAACTATCAGGTGGGAAAATAGAACAGTTAACTGAGCAGGTATCAAGGAGAGAATGGGATCAGTCCGCTCCAATCTCGTCCTAGAGTAATCCAAAAATAAAAAACAAAACAAAAAAAAAAAAAAGGGGGGGGGGGGAGTAGGAGAGGGGGAAGGAGAAAGGTGAGGGGGGATCGAGGGGGGGTGGGGGGGTCTACCAGGGAAAATATCTTTTTTTTTCAAAATTTTCGCTCTTTTTTCATTTATATCGCAAAAAAAAAAAAAAAAAAAACGCAGAGGCAATCAAATACCATCAAAAGAAAGCTCTATTTGTGGGAAGAAAAGGACGCAAATTTCGCTTGGGTGCAATATTGCATGACCGCGCAATTACCAGTTAAAGCAGCGCAGTGCGAAATTGGAAAAAGACCTCTGGTCCTTAAGGTGTTTATTGGTCCGGAGCTGAAGTGGTTAAGTTCTCCTATAAATGGCTCAAATTGTGACACAGTACACCTCCACACCACCAGGACATCATCAATAAAATGTACCCAAAGAACTACATGTTCCAAAAATGCTGGATGGTTTTATACTTCTTTCCCACCATCCCAAATGCAGACATGCATAGGATGGGGCACAGGATGCCCCCATGACAATTCCCAATTTTTTCGATAGTATTTACCATCAAAGGTAACGTAATTATTGTTCAGAACCAATTCAAGTAGTTCTATCAAGAATTAATTTTGGGGGCCTATGGGGAGGGGGTCTAGTATCCAACCATTGGGATACCGCATCTATTCCTACTGCATAAGAGATTGATGAATAAAGGAATTCCACATCTATCCCTTTATTCATCCCAGTCCTCGGGTATCTCCAGATTGTTCAGTTTTAGCAGTATGTCTGCAGAATCCTGAACATAAGATCGCAATTCCTTGACAAGATGTTTAATTATTTTATCTATGTATTTGCCTATTCTCTCAAGGGGACCCCCCCATTATGGCTTTTTTTGTGACTCTACTATGACTTTGTTTCTGCAGGCTCAAAACAGACTAATGTGTTTGGGACTTTCAATGGTCATAGGAAGTTTTGGGTTCAGCAGAAACAGGATCTGGACAGTATTGGAGAAGTGAGGCATCCGCCTCAAGCCTTTTCTATTGGGTCCAACCGTGGGTACCTGTGGTACCTGCGGCAGCCTAGTTTTTGCCACCATTGTTTTTCTTTTGGGCACACAAAAGATGAGTGTGAGACTGGGCAAGTATGCCATAATTGTTTTAAAGCTGGCCATAGAACAGCAGACTGTGGCAAAGGTAGAAAGTGTCACTTTTGTGGTAGCAGATGTCATCTGGCGAGAAATTGCCCAAAGGTGCCCTGGGGGAGTCAACCAGGCCCACAGGATCAGGAGTCTGGTAGAGGAGCTAAGTGCGGAGAGTGCGGGAGGTAAAGCCTATGCTGATGCTGCAAAGGGTGGTAAAGCCACTGAAGTTCCCCCTGAAGCAGTAGTACTGGTCCCTGCCGAGGATGTTCCTTAGAGCCTTTTGATACTGCCGTGGGGGACATATATTCTGGTGCAGCTAGTGTGGGCCCAAAGTCCTGGTAGCGGAGATTGAGCAAGAAAGGGAGGGGGAAGCTGATGGGGATGGTGCAGGTCCAAGTGCTGAGGAGCCAGTTCAGGAAGAGATGGACCTAAGTCAGGATTCCTTAAAACGAAAAATGGAGTGCCGTTTGTCTCCATCACAGGTCACCGAGGACTATCCCAGTGAAATGGGCTCATCAAGAGAGGATCTGGCCGGTGACTCAGATGACTCAGGACAGTCATATATAAGTTCTGGCAAAGTGGAGAGTCTACAGGATGTGACAGGGTACCGCAGGTCACGGAAAGCCCAAAAAAAGACTGACGTACAAAAGCTGGGGGATGAAACCCTGAGAAACCGGAGTGGAACAAGAGGTAGATCCAGATCAGGTAATAAACGATAATGATTGTACCTTGTAACCTTTTTTTTAGATGACAAGTTTAAGGGTCTCCTGTCTCAATGTTCGCAGCATAAGGTCTGTATACAGGAGGGCGACTATTTTTTAACTTTTTGCTGCATTGCTTTATGCCATTTTATGTTTACAGGAATGTAATTTGAGCGAGGAGACCAAGGTTGCTGGTTGGACCCAGGGACTGGCTATTTGGTCCTTAAATAATAAAATAAATGGAGGGGTATGTGTGCTATTTATGAGTAATAATTTTAAAATTAGGAGGGTTGTGCACGTGGATCAGGGCCAGTGTGCTGATTTTTTTTAGTTTGGGGGTGTGTTTTTTTTTTATTTTTTGCATTTATGGTGCTGCTGACAAGCATGAAAGACGTTGCTTACTTGTTAAATTAAAATTATTTTTGGGAGGAAGGGAGCCTCCCTTTTTGGTAGGTAACTGTATTTGCATTATTAAGGATGGAGATAGGGTGGGTAGTGGAGGGGTTGGGGTTAGTAAAATGGATAGTTCGAGGAAGAAGCTTGGGTATATTGTGAAAATGTTTAAGGTAGAGGATGCTGGGAGTGATGGGGGATCAACTTTTTTCAGATCTAGTGGGCAAGTGTCCTCACTTATTGATCTTTGTTTTATGTCCAGGAATTTGAAGGAGTCTTTTTCAGTACAGAGGATGTCTTTCACTGATCATGGCAAAATTGATTGGGGAGTAAGTATATGTGATGGGGGGATGTATGGGAAGGGGGTGTGAAAGTTGAATGTGAGTATGTTGGAGGATGTGAAAATAAGAGAAGAGTATGCTGGGTTTTTTGTAAGCTGAAAGGGAGAATGAAGGATTTTGGGAGTGCAACGGAGTGGTGGGAATGGGTGAAAATTAGAACAAAGGAGTTTTTTTGTAAGAAAGGGGTGTGAGAAAGCATGGAATGAAAGGTTAATATATGAAATGTGTCAAAAAATATTTAATTATTTGGAGGAGATGGGGGAGGATGTGTCAGTGGAGATTGGGGAGGCAAGAGAAAAGCTGAATGAGTTTCTGAAGCAAAAGGAAGTAAGATTGTGTTACAAGCAAAAATGGAAGTTAAGGAGAAAGAAGAGAAGTGTACAAAAGTGTACTATTTTTATAAAATTATTTTTAAGAAAGTGTTTGGAGGGAGAATGGAAATGAAGAATGTGTTAGATGAGAGTGAAAGGGAAGTGGGTGGAAATAAGAATATTAATGAGGTAGTGAAATGTTTTTATTCTGGGTTATATACATCAGGTAAGATTGATTTGAATGTAGAAAAATACATTTTGGGTGAGATTGAGGAGTGTTTGAATATGAAGGATAAAGGTGTATTGAGGGCGGATGTAACAAAAGAGAAGGTTGAGAAGTGTATGAAGAGTATAAAAAAAAGGAAAACCGCCAGGAAGTGATGGGTTACCGGTGGATTTTTACTGTGCTTTTTGGGAAGTAATAGTTGGGTGTGTTTTTGATGTGTGTAAGGAAGTGTTGGTGAATAGAAGGTTATCAAAATCTATGTGTGAGAGTGTTATTGTTTTGTTGTATAAAAATGTTGTATTTTTCTATCTATTCAGGAGAGATTTGAAAAAATTGAAGGCCTATTTCATTATTGAATGTGGATTATAAGATTATTGCAAAAATTATGGCTGATAGAATGAGAGGCAGTAGGGAAAATGGTGAGTGATGAGCAGGTGTGCAGTTCCTGGGCGGAAGATTGCAGAAAGTTTGGTGAGTTTAAGGGATGTGTTGTGGTGGTGTAACAGCAGGGCGTAGCCTTATTAGCAATTGATTTTGAGAAAGCATATGATCGGGTTGTGCATGATTTAATGTTTAAGGTATTGAGTAAGATGGGTGTACGAGAGAGAACGATTTAGTGAATCAGAGTTATGTATAGGGGAATGGTTAGTAGGGTGCTTGTGAATGGATGGTTAAGGGGGAGCTGCAAATTAAACGGGTGTGAGGCAGGGGTGCACATTGTCTCCGGTGTTTGTTTGTGTGATAGAGCCGCTGTTGCACATGTTGAAAAAAGATAAAATAGTGAAGAGAGTGGAAGTGCCTGGAGGGGATGGTAAGTATCTGAGTGTGATTGGGTATATGGGTGATGTATGGTGTTTTATATGGCAGGTGGATTTAGGGTGAATATGGGTAAGAGCAAGTGTAAAGTATTTGGTGTGTGGAGTGATATAGTGTCTTGTGGGTGGAAAGAATGTATAGGAGGTCTGAGGGTGCGTGGAGTCAAGTTTGATTGTGATTTGTATAATAGGGAGAGTTGGGAAAATGTGAGGGGGAAGTTGGAGAAAAAAATTTTTTTTGATCTTTGAGATCTTTGTCCTTGGAAGACAAGGCATTAGTTATAAAATCTGTTCTTTTGCAAATTTTATTGTTTTTGTATTATGTTTTTCCAGCGCCAGATAGGGTGTTTAATAAAATTGTGAAGTTATGTTTTAACTTTTTTTTGGTAATCCAGAATGGAGAAACTTAAGAGAAAAAGTGGTGAAAGGTACGGTAGGTTGAATGGGAAAAAAGGGGTGGTGTGCATTGAAAGATTTTTGCTATTGCGATATACAGTATCTCACAGAAGTGAGTATACACCTCACATTTTTGTAAATATTTTATTATATCTTTTCATGTGACACCACTGAAGAATTTACACTTTGCTACATTGTAAAGTAGTGAGTGTACAGCTTGTATAACAGTGTAAATTTGCTTTCCCCTCAAAATAACTCAACACACTATCATTAATGTCTAAACCACTGGCAAAAAAGTGAGTACACCCCTAAGTGAAAATGTCCAAATTGGGCCCAAAGTGTCAATATTTTGCGTGGCCACCATTATTTTCCAGCACTGCCTTAAACCTCTTGGGCATGAGACACCAGAGTCACCAGAGCTTTAAATGTTACCACTGGAGTCCTCTTCCACTCCTTCATGACAACATCACAAAGCTGGTAGATGTTAGAGACATTGCGCTCCTCCACCTTCCATTTGAAGATGCCTCACAGATGCTCAATAGGGCTGTGGTTCTCCGGTGCCGGAAGCACTCATGCAGTCCCAGAACATGACACCACCATGCTTGACTGTAGGCCACTTGTCTTTGTATACCTCACCTGGTTACTGTCACACATGCTTGACACCATCTGAACCAAATAAGTTTATCTTGGTACCATCAGACTACAGGACATGGTTCCAGTAATCCATGTCCTTAGTCTGCTTGTATTCAGCAAACTTTCTGCTGGATTTCTTGTGCAACATATTTAGAAGAGGCTTCCTTCTGGGATGAAAGCCATGCAGACCAATTTGATGCAGTGTACGGTATATGGTCTGAGCACTGACAGGCTGATCCTCCACCCCTTCAACCTCTGTAGCAATGCTACCAGCACTCATATGTCTACTTCCCAAAGATAACTTCTGGATATCATGCTGAGCACGTGCACTCAACTTCTTTGGTCAACCATGGCGAGACCTGTTCTGAGTGGAACATTTCCTGTTAAACTGCTGTATGGTCTTGGCCACCATGCTGTAGCTCAGTTTCAGGATCTTGACAATCTTCTTATAGCCTAGGTCATCTTTGTGTAGAACAACAGTTCTTTTTTTCAGATCCTCAGTGAGTTCTTTGCCATGAGGTGCTATGCTGAACCAGTGACTAGTAAGAGAGAGAGCAATAACACCAAATTTATCACACCTTCTTCCAATTCACACTTGGGACCTTGTAACACTAACAAGTCACATGACACTGGGGAAGGAAAATGGCTAATTGGGCCCAATTTTGACATTTTCACTTATGGGTGTACTCACTTTTGTTGCCAGTTGTTTAGACATTAATGGCTGTGTGTTGATTTATTTTGAGGGGACAGCAATTTTACACTGTTATACAAGCTGTACACTCACTACTTTACACTGTAGCAAAGTGTCATTTCTTCAGTGTTGTCACATGAAAAGTTATAATAAAATATTTATAAAAATGTTAGGGGTGTACTCACTTTTTTGAGATACTGTATAAGTATATGTGTGAGGCTTAGTAAAAAGGAAGGTTTGTCTGGGTGTATTTTGAGGTATGTGTGTGTGGGGGGGGGGGGGGGGGGGGTGCTGAGGAAATGTAAATTGTTGGATTGTGATTTGAGGAGGCCTCTTTGTTTTAACCCACCATGGTTTTATGTGAGAGTTGAGAGAGGAATAAGGAGGTTATGGGTTGCAATTAAGTAAAGAACTATGGTGTGAATGTAAAAAAGTACTAAGGATGGTGGATGGGAAGGAGGAATTGGAAATAATACAGGGTTTGAATGAGGCTAAAAGTGAGAAGGTATGGTGGAATGTATGTGTTAATGATTTGACAAACAGACAAAAGAATGTGGCTTGGATGATCGTGCATGGGTGTTTGCCTATGTTATGTCTCCAGGATACCTTTCTCTCGCCTAAGGTTCAGAAAAGAGAATGACCTTGTCATTTAATTTGTATATTGTGTTGTTGCATTATTAAGCTATAAATTATGTTTGTTCTAGGTTAGCTGTTACGCTTGTGCCACCTACTGGCCAAACATTATTATAGTTTATAAGTGATATTATCCAGCCAATTGGAAGTGATGTAAAAATCACCATATCCTCTTTAGTCAGGAAGTGAAACAGTCACAGGGATAAACATGTTCAATCTCATGGCAGCAGCCTAGATGCTCTCCTCATCCATGGCATCGGAGGTAAGTAATATTCTTTTTCCTCCTCCACAGGCTATCAGGGAAAGGAGTTAGTCATTTTAGTTATTATTTTATATGATGTTTACACAGACAAGAAACAGCAGTCAATTATTGTGTGCACAGAAAAAAGGTTATCTGCCTGGATAGCTACCCATAGACTCCGGGAGTACGGGGGATGAGGCCAGGACAGTAAAACTCCATCCAGGAACACTACGGATAGTGCAAAAGGGGAAGAGGTTTGGCCACAAGGAAGAGCTACAGTCTGCAATCGACTATACAGCCACTTTCATACAGCCAAGCAACATACAGAGACTGCAGCCCTATACACTTACTGCTCCCACAGGCCGCTACTCAGTCAAGCAGCCATGTCACACAGTAACAAATCCTCACTCAAAACCAGATCACAAGTTTACGGTTCCAATAAGTCGGTGACGGCCAGTGTTGCAGCAGTCATTGCCCATGGGAAAGCCGAAGCGGCAAAGACGCAAACTACCTTTACCAAACAAGAAATGCAGTTGAAGTTAGAAAAGGCCTCGCTAGAAGCCAAGCAAGCGTAAGATAGGGCCGCAATAGAAGCCAAGCAAGCGCAAGATAAGGCCACAATAGAAGCCTCTATAAAGTTTGAACAAACACGTCTAGACGTCGCACGGGAGAAGCTCATTACAGAAAAGGAAGCTGCAATTGCCATAGCTGAAGCAGAAGCCTTGGAAGCAGCCGTGAGCCTCAGTGGCGAACACATCAATGTGCTTGGCTCTGAACAAGGAGAGCTGAATCCCTCGCAACGCACTTCAGAGTACTTGCACCAATACTTCAAATCAACATACGATGCCTCTTCTCTGCAAGGAATAGATGATGTCCTAGGAGAAACAATCCAAGCACTGCAGGTAACAGAGCATGAGAGAAACCAAATTCCTCAGAGCTGCAAGCAGCAGAACTCCTGCCAGCACATGACTCTCAAACTTCAAACCAGCATCAGAATAACCCTTCTACTACACAAGGATATGAGATGAGAGAGCCTAAAGCAGAAACTTCTGACAGGTATGGTCGCATACCACACTTCCACTACAGTAGTGAATCTCCAACATGCTCTAACACCAACCAAGTTATAACAGACTGCCAAGTTCTTTGCCAGACGTGATTTAATCACAAAAGGACTTGTAAAGTTTAACAATTGGCCAGAAAATTACAAAGCCTGGTGGTTGTCCTTACAAAATACCATAAAAGGTCTAGACCTGTCTCATGCCGATGAAATAGACCACCTAGTCCAATGGCTTGGAAAGGACTCTTCCGAACATGCCAGTAGAATCAGGAACATTAACATAAAACAACCAGAGACTGGTCTTAAAAAGATTTGGAGCAGATTAGAAGAGTGCTATGGCTTGACAGAGACTATAGAGCATGCACTTTTTAAAAGGATTGAGGACTTTCCCAGAATACCTAGCAAGGGTTATCACAAACTACGGCAATTATCTGACTTGCTAGAGGAACTACTTCTTGCTAAAGAGGAGGGAGACCTGCTGGGTCTCGCCTCCCTGGATGCGGCCAGAGGGATTAAACCTTTAATTCTGAAGCTTCCCTATGATCTACAATAAAGGTGGATCACATATGGTTCTAAACATAAGAAAAGGTTCCAGGTACCATTTCCACCATTCAACGTTTTTGCAGACTTTGTTTCAGAGCAAGCTAAGTTCCTGAATGATCCCAGCTTTGACTTTATACTGCTATCAGCCACTTCCCCTAGCTTCAAACAGCACAGGATGCCAGTGACAGTGAACAAGTCTCATGTTTCTCCTACAGATTTTTCCTATAGGTCTTCCAACTTCGTTCACCCAGAGGACAAAGTCGGAGATCCTAGAAAGCAGTGCCCTCTACGCAGGAAGCCACACCCTCTACTGAAATGCAGGACCTTCAGGGAAAAGTCTCTAGAAGATTGCAAAGCCTTCCTAAGAGAGAAATGCATATGCTTCAGGTGTTGTTCATCCCCATTACACTTTGCCAAGGACTGCAAGGTTAGTGTATCATGTACAGAGTGTGACAACACAGACCACAACGCTACACTACATCCAGGCCCTGCTCCTTGGACCGCCCAGCGATCTAGCGATACCAACGAGCATGGCGGGGAGCAAGAGAACACTGGTTCAAACATCTCAGTGGTTACCTCACAGTGTACTGAGGTATGCAAAGATCCTGCAGGCAGTAGGTCTTGTTCAAAGATCTGTCTTATTAGAGCTTATCCAATGGGTCACAGAAACAAAGCTGTCAAGATGAACTCAATCTTAGATGACCAAAGCAACCACTCTATGGCTAAATCCACATTCTTTGACACCCTGTCAGGGGTCCAAGCTCCCCTTACTCCCGGTGGGGAGAAGAGCCACATCCTTCTGTGTAGAGTCCATAGATGGTTGGACTCACCTACCTTTACCCACCATACTCGAGTGCAACCAGATTCCAGACAACCGGTCAGAAATCCCTACACCAGATGCAGCAATTCACCAACCTCATCTAAAACGCATAGCCCATCTCCTACTAGAATATGACGAGCAAGCTCAGTTAATGCTGCTCTTGGGAAGAGACATTTTGCAGGTTCATAAAGTAAGGGAACAGATTAATGGTCCCCACAATGCTCCCTTTGCCCAAAGACTTGACCTGGGGTGGGTCATCGTAGGGGACGTCTGCCTAAAGACTGTGCACAGACCCACCACGGTCAGTAGCATGTTCACTAACGTACTTGACAAAGAAAGTCCTTCCTCCTTGCAACCATGTCACAACAGCTTCATCACAAAAGAACTTCCAGGTAGTACTCACATACCTTGTTCCTCTGTAGACCCAGACAGATGACCACACTTGTGACAGTGACCCAGACCACCTAGGGTGTACAGTCTTTCATAGAACAAAGGAAGACCAGCAGGTAGCAATGTCCTTTGAAGATAGACTTTTCTTGCAAATAATGGAAAGGGAGACAGCCAAGGAAGAGTCAAACAATTGTGTCACACCTCTCCCATTTAGACCCCATAGACAGCGTCTACCTAAAACAAGAAACAAGTCCTTAAACGCTTTGCCTCCCTCAAACACAATTTCCAGAGAAAACCAGACATGAGAGATCACTTTTTTGCCTTTATGGGTAAGATATTTGAAAATAATCACGCAGAGTTAGCTCTTGCCCTTAAAGACAACGAGGAGTGCTGGTACTTACCTATATTTGGAGTGTACCACCCCAAGAAACCAGGTCAGATTAGGGTGGTGTTTGACTCTAGCTCTAGAGAAGAAGGCGTGTCATTAAATTATGTTCTTTTCTCAGGGCCAGATCTGAACAACAGACTCATTGGGGTACTTCTATGTTTCCACAAAGACTCTGTGGCATTCATGGCGGACATCCAGCAGATGTTCCACTGTTTTCTCGTTAAAAAGGAACACAGGAACTTTTTGAGATTCTTCTGGTTTAAAGATAACAACCCTTCCAAAGAAATCGTAGAGTATCGCATGAAGGTCCACATATTTGGGAACAGCCCTTCCCCGCAGTTGCCATTTACAGGCTTAGACACTCGGTTTATGAAGGTGAATCCATCTACGGGTCTGAAGTGAAACACTTAGTAGAAAAATACTTTTATGTAGACGATTGCTTAAAATCTCTACCCACTGTTGAAGTAGCTATCAGTCTCCTCAAGAGAGCGCAGGAGATGCTAGCCTGTTCCAATTTGAAGCTCCACAAGATTGCCTCTAACAGCGTAGAACCAATGAAGACCTTTCCCTCTCAAGACCACTCGGGTGAGTTCAAAGACTTAGCCCTTGTACCCACGGTCGGAGAATCCGTCGGAATGTGTCCTATCGGACCGTGTCGTCGGATAATCTGACTGTGTGTGGTATGCATCGGACTGATTCCGTCGGAATATCCGTCGGACCCAATTTTCCAACATGTTGAAAATATTTCCCGACCAACTGGGCTGATCGGACATACTCCGATCATGTGTAGAGAATTTTGATCGGACCAAGTGCCACGCATGCTCAGATCAAATTCCTACAACCAAGCTATTGGCTACTAGCCTGAATGTAGTCCCATTGTAACGAAATTACGTCATCACGTTCTGAAAGATCCGATTTTTCGCCAACTTTGTCCGACCGTGTACATGCAACAGTTTCGGACAAGATCCGACGGGCAAAATCCGAGGGATTTGGTTGTGGAAATCTCCGACCGTGTGTACAGGGGCTTAGACTTGGGTTCTGACTCTCTGTCAACGCAACGTAGCCTTGGATTACTCTGGGACTTAAGGTCAGATACCTTCACCTTCCAGGTTAGTCAGGAAGAAAAACCCTTTACACGCAGAGGCGTTCTGTCTACAATAAACTGATGACCCTCTAGGGTTTGTAGCTCCAGTCACCATTGAAGGTAAAGCACTTCTCAGAGACCTGACTCAAGAGACAGTGAACTGGGATGATCTACTTCCCCCCGAGAAAAGAGATCAGTGGACAGAGTGGAAAAATTCCCTGACAGCCTTGTTTAACTTAAAGGTCCCTCAACCATATGCTCCTGTACCATCTACAGAAATCCAAGAACAAAGACTTTGTGTTTTCTGCGATGCTTCTGTCAAAGCAATCGCTGCGATAGCTTACCTCAAGACCAAGGACATGAAAGGACAGTGCCATATAGGTTTTGTCATGGGAAAAGAAAATCTTGCTCCACTCCCAGAACACATAATACCTAGGCTAGAATTTGTGCCGCAGTGTTAGCTGTGGAGTTAGCCGACACGATTACTAGGGAGATGAACCTAGAAATCAAAGACACTGAGTTCTACACTGACGGTAAAGTAGTCCTGGGGTACATCTACAATGAAACCAGATGCTTCTACGTCTACGTCAGTAATAGAGTGTTGAAGATTAGGAGATCCATACACCCAAAACAGTGGCACTTCGTTCCAACTAAACACAATCCCGCAGACCTAGTGACCAGAGCTGTCCCAGTCAACTGTCTTAAGGACACAACATGGTTTACTGGCCCTATATTCCTGTACAATTCAGAACACAACACTTCTGAATCTGAGACCTTTAGCTTGGTAGATGCAGTTAAAGATGCAGAAGTTCGTCCTCAAGTGTCTGCATTAGTCACAGTGACTTCACAAAATTGACTCAAATCTCATTGGTTCTCCAGGTTTTCCACATGGAAATCACTCATTAGAGCCATTACTTCCTTATCTCACATAGCCTGTTCTTTTGGGAAAATGAATAAGATTTCCGGGGAACAGCCAGGTGATCAGAACGTCCTTCTTGAGAACGCCTTAAAGAAGCTACCTTGGTGTACGACGAGAAGCATCCTCTCATTCTCCCAGCTCAGCACCATGTCACTGCCCTGCTTGTACAACACTATCATAGTCAAGTTAAACACCAAGGCTGGCTATTCACTGAAGGAGCTCTGAGGGTTGCTGGACTGTGGATAATAGGAGCAAAAAGATGTGTGAGCAAGTGTATCTTTAATTGCGTTACTTGCCACAAACTCCGTGGACTCTTACAAACCCAAAAGATGGCTGACCTTCCACCTGACAGACTTAACTCAGATCCTCCCTTTACAAGTGTGGGCCTTGACGTATTCGGTCCTTGGTCCATTATCACTCGCCAAACCAGGGGAGGCTATGCCAGCAGCATATGCTGAGCAGTTATTTTTACTTGTATGACTGTTCGAGCTGTTCACATAGAGTTGATTGAATCAATGGACACTTCCAGCTTTATCAACGCTCTCAGGTGCTTCATTGCCATTAGAGGTCCCGTTAAGCACATCCGCTCTGATAGGGGCACCAACTTTGTTGGAGCTGCCAAGGAACTTCAGATCCTTTCCAATCTAGACAACAACAGCGTGGAAAGGGATCTCAACCAACAGGGATGTACCTGGACATTTAACCCTCCTCATTCTTCCCATATGGGTGGTGTGTGGGAAAGAATGATAGGCGTAGCCCGCAAGATCTTGGATTCTATTTTCCTTCAAATGGGAAATGTCAGACTCACACATGAATGTCTGTCCACCTTCGTGGCTGAGGTCTCAGCCATCATAAATGCTAGATACCTCTGATCCCAGTTACTAATGATCCAGAGGAACCCATGTTGCTGACACCTGCAAATCTACTCACTCAAAAAACAACAACATGGTCAGTGCTTCAAATGGAGAGTTTACTAATAAAGACCTTTTCAGACATCAAAGGAGACAGGTGCAATGCTTAGCCAACACTTTCTGGGACAGATGGAGGGGATATTACATCCAAACCCTACCACTCAGAAATAAGTGGCAAGTTAACAAACCAGACCTGAAGTCAGGAGATGTGGTACTCGTTAAAGAATGCCAAGCACACAGGAATGACTGGCCGTCAAAGATGGACATGTCAGGAAGGTCAAAGTTAAGATTTACAAACAGGGTGAAGTAAAGTAATTTCTCAGACCAATATCGGACTTGATTTTACTTGTGTCCAATGACGCTGTTAGTGGCATTGGTTAACACCAGACGGGGAGTGTTATGTCTCCAGGATACCTTTCTCTCGCCTGGGGTTCAGAAAAGAGAACTACCTTGTCATTTAATTTGTATATTGTGTTGTTGCATTATCAAGCTATAAATTATGTTTGTTCTAGGTTAGCTGTTACGCTTGTGCCACCTACTGGCCAAACATTATTATAGTGATATTATCCAGCCACTTGGGAAGTGATGTAAAAATCGTCATATCCTCTTTAGTCGGGAAGTGAAACAGCCACAGGGATAAACATGTTCAATCTCATGGCAGCAGTCTAGATGCTAGCTCTCCTCATCCATGCATTGAAGGTAAGCAATATTCTTTTTCCTCCTCCACAGGCTATTAAGGAAAGGAGTTAGTAATTTTAGTTATTATTTTTTATATGATGTTTACTATTGTATGGTGATGTCATATTATTCTTGTTGTTTTCAGTTTTACCACATATGACATGTGTCATTCACATGTATATTAAAATCTGCAATGTGCCAATAAAAAACACAGACAAGAAACAGCAGTCAATTATTGTGTGCGCAGAAAAAAGGTTATCTGCCTGGATAACTTCCCATAGACTCCAGGAGAATGGGGGGTGAGGCCAGGACAGCCTACAAGGGTGTTTCAACATAGAAGGAGGTTGGTGAATAGTGCAGTGTGTCCGAGAGAAGGGTGTAAAGGGGGTGAAGATGTGGTTCATTTATTATGGAGGTGTGAGTTTGCTAAGAGAGTACGGAGGAAGATGGGAGGTTTGATTAAGGGGCTGACTGGGGTGGTAGGGATAATGTATGAGATGATTGTGTATGGGTTGTGTAATTTAGGGGAGATGAAGGTGACAGTTATGGTTGTTGGTTAATTGTGTGAGGGAGTGTTTGTGGGATGTAAAAAATAGTTTTTAGGCGTGAAATGGTGTAAAGGAGTGCATGGCCATGGTCCGTGGGACTTTGTGTTATTAAGAATTTTGGTTTTGTGAAAGCGCAGGAAATTTGATGTTTCAGACACTGGAAGTACTGGATATAAACAAATGATGTGATTATGTTAAGTGACCTTTTTTAATTTTTCAGAAAAAGTGAGATATTGGTGAAGGGTCAGCGTGAAGGAAAGTGCTAGGAGAAAATTTGTTACTATAGTGATAGGGTTGAGGGAGAGTTTGAATTTTGTCTTTTTTGAATAAATTGTGAGTAGGTTTGGTTGTTTATGTAAATATGATATGGAGGAGGGGGTGGAATAAAGTGGAATGGGAGGGTGTGGGTGGGTTTTGTGATGATCTGTAAATTCTTGTTTCTTTTTGGTCTTTGTTTTGTTTATTTTACTTATGTAGAAATGTATTTGATGTATTTTTTATATATTTTAATAAAAGAATTAAAAAAAAATTAGGGTGTACACACAAAGCTTAAACACCTAAGTGTGTGTGTGTGTGTGTGTGTGTATGTGTATGTATGTATGTATATATATATATATATATATATATATATATATACACTTTATTGATGTTTGCTTGGTGGATGGAGTCAGTATAGCAGAGCTTTATGAATGGAATGGGAGGGTGTGGGTGGGTTTTGTGATGATCTGTAAATTCTTGTTTCTTTTTGGTCTTTGTTTTGTTTATTTTACTTATGTAGAAATTTATTTGATGTATTTTTTATATATTTTAATAAAAGAATTAAAAAAAAATTAGGGTGTACACACAAAGCTTAAACACCTAAGTGTGTGTGTGTGTGTGTGTGTGTATGTGTATGTATGTATGTATATATATATATATATATATATACACTTTATTGATGTTTGCTTGGTGGATGGAGTCAGTATAGCAGAGCTTTATGTTAGCAGTTTATTTTTATGGCAGGGGGGCTACCCATGCCATTTTTCTCAATGATTGTCATCCATATTGCCGGAACCAGATATTACATTAAAACCGCAAGCAGTTTTAAATGACTTTTTTTTCGTTAAATATAATTTTCTGCAGGGACTGTTCTAAACACGGGAAACACACGGCACTTCACAGGCATACTATAGACAACCCCCAGGCACGATATTTAAAGGAATATTTCACTTTTTTTTTCACTTTAATCGTCATTAAAATCAGTGCTCCCGAAAAAACAGCCGTTTTTAAAAATATTTTAGGCATTGACCTATGTCCCCTGGGGCAGGAGCCAGGTCCCCAAACCCTTTTTAGGGCAATATCTTGCATATTAGCCATTAAAATTAGCACTTTTCATTTCGAACGTTCGTGTTCCATAGACTTCAATGGGTTCTAAAGTTCGTACCAATTTTCGGTCCGTTCGAAAGTTCTGGTGCGAACCAAACCGGGGGTGTTCGGCTCATCCCTAGTCCCCCCGATTAGCATAGGGGTAGGAGGGTTTCTTTACACACTCCGGAAATCATAGATACGTTTAAAGAATATTATGAGCATCTGTACAGTTCCTGGCAGGGGGAGATGGGGGAGGAAGTGGAAGCTTTCTTTAGGGGTCTGGCAATCCCGGCCCTCTCTGAAATTGAAAGGGAGGAATTGGATTTACCTATACCATTAGAGGAACTACAGCAGGCCACAAGGGAGATGGCAGGCCAGAAATCTCCTGGACCAGACGACCTTTTGGAGGAGACCTACAGACGATATGGGAAGCTGTTACTGCCCGAACTGCTGGGGGTTTTAAACTGGTCGGTGAAGGAGGGGGCGCTTCCTACATCTATGATGGGATCTACCATAGTTGTGATGCATAAGGGAGCAAGGATCCACTTAATACATCTTCATATAGACCCATTTCCTTATTGAGTACAGATATAAAAATCCTGACGAGGGTCTTGGCGGCAAGGTTAAATAGGGTCATTCAGAAATTTGTCCACCCCGATCAGTCAGGATTTATCCCTGGAAGATCTACTAGTAAAAATATAAGAGCGTGTATTTGAATTTACAGATCGCGGCAGATGGGAATGGATCAAGGACTATTTTGTCTTTGGATGCCGCCAAGGCCTTCGACAGCCTTGAATGGCGATATTTGTGGAGGGTCCTGGCCGAGTTTCAATTTGACCCAGGCTTTATTAATTGGATAAAATTGCTATACAAAGTGCCAGAAGCAAAAATGAGAGTGAATAGTGAATACAAATTTCGATTGCTGAGGGGGACGAGACAGGGGTGCCACATGTTGCCCCTTCTCTTCGCCCTTGCAATCGAACCTCTGGCAGTGGCTTTCAGGTCCTCCCCAGGGGTAAGAGGATTTAGCAGGGGAGTAGAGGAAGAAAAAGTGGCATTATATGCGGATGACCTTTTACTCTTTCTAGGGGACACGCAGATCTCCCTGTTGAGGCCAATGGAAATAATTTCAAATTTTGGTCAATTTTCCAGACCTACCATAAATTGGGAAAAAACTGCATTGTTACCAGTAGACCCCCTGGAAGGTCCCTTGCCTGAGGAGGTAAGATAGTGGACAAAATGAAATATTTGGGAATAATACAAGAGATCCCAAACAGTATATCAAATAGTATCGCCCAACTTTTCGAAAAAAAATCAGGGGAGAAATGAAAATATGAAATGTCTCCCATTATCAGTAGCAGGATGATGTAACTTGATTAAAATTCTATTGATGCCACAGCTTTTGTATGCATTACATAATTCTCCAGTGAGGGTATACAAAAAGTGGTTCCAAAAGTTAGATGTTATTTTCAGAGAATTAATCTGTAAAGGTGGTCTCGCGAGAACCTACAGTTACAGAGACAGGAAGAAGGGTTTGCACTTCCACACCCTCAGATTATGGGAGGGTGTAATGGGTTGGAAGGGGGATATGTAGGGAGGGAAATATTGCTACAAAACACTCTGCATAGATTGGTGATGGAAGCCATGGAGGCAGGCTCCTTTCCCTCTAGGCTCCCCACACTAAGTTTGATGGTAAGAGTATGGGATGCAGTGAAGACATTGTAGCGGTATGGGGGATTCACAGAGTATACCCCCCTATGGGAGAATAGAAATCTTGGCAAAATCCAGAAGATGGAGACAATCAAGGAATGGGAAAGGTGTGGAATAAAGTTTATTAGCCAGCTATACAAAGGTGACATTCTGAAATCTTTTCAGAAACTGAGGGAACAATACACAATATAGAATAAATCCTTTTTTAGGTACCTACAGGTTAGGCATGCTCTGGGAGAGCACTTTAGAGAGGGGGCATGGAGTGGAGCAAGATTCCTTTGCACCAGAAGGTAATCAATACAACAACCCTAAAAGGCCTTATCTCAAGCTTATGTCCGTATATATACAAGGGGAGCCTGGAAGGGATAGGGGCCCACCAGGTGGGAGGAGATGGGAACAAGGGAACAAGATGAAGGAACTATAACGGAAGAACAGTGGAGTACAGTCCTTTAATTTAGCCCCTTGGTCTCACTCCCCCCCCCCCCCCAAAGGATTTCACATCTGTTTTTGCTATATAGAGCTTATTATACCCCCCAAAGGCTTTTTTTGTTTGGCAGTAGAGTGGACGCAAGCTGTCCAAGGTGCAGGGAAAGGGAAGGTGATACAATCCACATGTGTTGGAGGTGCCCGAAGTTATTTCGTTATTGGAGGGAGGTAGCTGGAGTTATAAGTCAGGAAGTTGGAGGACCCTCAAGCCTGGATGCTAGGATCTGTGTTCGTAGAGGGGGAGGGAAACCCCGGATGCACCCAGATAGCAATCCTTAGGTGCCTATTTCAGGCAAGGAAATTAATAGCATAAAGGTGGCAATCGGTCTCACCTCCATCTTGTAAAGAATGGGAGCGGGGCATGAATGAGACAATTTGGAAGGAAAAATCTGTATATGTCAGACAAGGTTGTATAAAAAAATATGAATATATTGAAATGAGAGGGAAGGGTGTCTGAGGGTGAAAGATGTGGAATTAGGAAAAGAGGATGGTTGAAAGTGGGTACTGAGATTTTGAAGAAGGGGCTGGAAGGGAAGGGGATTGAATGGTTTGAGAGGGAGTGAGGGGAGAGCAGGTATGGAGGAACCGAATGGAATGTGAAAGGGAGGTGGATCTTCTTTATTGTGGATCATGGCTATCAATTCCTCTATCATATAAATTTTGTTAATCTTTGTCAGCCATAAGCTAATTGGTGAAGCCGAAGGTTGCTTCCAATATAGGGGGATGCACACATTGGCTGTATTAAGAAAAGCTGTATTAAGTGAATTAATTAAGAGGAAGCATATATATCTCTTCAGAGGCATTGGAGCTATACAAAGGATTCCTCAGATGCCGGATAATCCGGGATTTGGATATGTGTTAATCTATATACAGTATAAGCTGCTTCACCTGATTCCAAAATGGGATGATCTTGGGATAAGACAAAAAGATGTGTAATAGAGTGCCCTCTTCCCTGCAACATTTCCAGCATATGAGGACATTTTGGAAAAAGTTTATGAAGCATTGATGGAATTCTATACCACTTAGATACAATTTTGTATCCTGTTTCCTGGATGGAGCTTGAAATTAATGCTCTGTGGGTCATCTGAAGGATCCTATTTTTTTTTTTGGACTGTGAAGGTCAAATTCAAGTTCAGTGGTGTCTAGTGTTTTTTTTTGGGGGGGGGGGGGGCAGACAACCCCCCAGGCTGCCAGAGGAATGGTACTAGCATAATTTCCACCTACACCCCCCCAGCATGGCGTGGCACGGCACTAACACACCCCCACCACCCGCTGTTTTTACCCTGGATGCCGGAAGCATTGATGCGGCCATCTTCCAGCATGGCGGGCTCAGGAAAAGCTACTTCGGTGTCCTCTCCTGGAGCAGTTTCCGCAGTGTGTCTCCTCTCTGCTCCTCCCGGCGCTAAGCAACCAATAGGATTGCCTGACGTTTTGGCCAATCGGGAAACGGGGTACCTTCCTGATTGGCCGGGAGGAGGATAAGCGTTGCAACAGCGAATATCAATTCACTGTTGCAACACACCTGGGTGGGCTCCGGACACATCCTCTGTGACCCTGCCTACCCTATTTTGAAGCCTATTAGAGTCTCTGCCTCTAATCAGGTGCTTCAAAAAAACACTGGCCACTGTAATTCATGTTCCTGGTGCCCTGAAAGGGGCCAGACGCATGAATAGGGGGTGTCTGAGCAGCCGTGGATAGATGTTGAAATTACTGAATATTGCTCATAAATTAACTAAAACCAAATATGGACTTAGCCCCCTTTCACACTGAAGGAGTTAAAGGGCACCTGTAAAGAGCCTGAAAAATGCCTCCCCTGCAGCCCAGTGTGAAAGCCTGAATGTTTTTACACTGGAGCAGTGCGCTTGCAGGACGTTAGAAAAAGTCCTGTAGTATCTTTGGAGCAGTTTAGGAGCAGTTTATGCACTGCTCCTCCACCACCCCTGTCCATTGATATGAATGGGCACCGCTGCCAAAGCACCCTCTAAAGCAGCGATTCTTTTTGGATGCATTTAACCCATTCTTTGGCCGCTAGTGGGGGTTAAAAGTGCCATACTTGTGCCCGAAAAAGCACAGCTATAGTGACGGTAAAGCACTGCTAAAACTAGTGGCACTTTACCGCAAATGTGAGGCAGTGTGAAAGGGGTCTTACAGTTAGTGAAGTCAAAGAAAAATGAGGCACCCTTCACGCCTAAAGTTGTAAAAGTAGAACTATTTTTCAATTTTGGATTGAGTAAGGGAGAATTATAACCCCTGTCAGATTTTTTTTAGCCATCTGTGTCCAATTGTGGAGATTTCCCTTTACTTCCTGTCCCAAACAACAAGTGAGAGGAAATCCCTGCAATTTAAGGGAATCTCTTGGGGACCCCCAGGTCACCAGAACTAATGTCCCCATTGGAAGATTTCTCCTCTATTACTTTTCTGGGGACAACCAGCCTTGCTAGAAGGCATAAATTGGGATAAAATCTTAGAAACAAAGAACAAAGAGGAGAGATGGGTTTGCTTTAAGAGCATATTAAATAAGGGCATTATCCAATGCATCATATTGGGTAATAAATTTAACAAAAGTCTCGGATGGCTTAACTCCAATGTAAAAATGCATATACAAGCAAAGGAGAAGACCTTCAAAAAATACAGGGCTGAGGGATCATCCTCAGCATTCAGACTTTATAAAGAATGCAACAAGAAATGTAAGAGCGCAATAAGGATGGCTAAGATAGAACATGAAAGACACATAGCAGAGGAGAGCAAAAAAATCCCAAGAAATTATTTAAATATGTTAACAGTAAAAAAGGAAGGACAGGGAGAACTCAGTCAAGTAATTGCAAGACCATTGTTCCTAAATTTTTACTGACATTCTACTGACTGGAATGGTATCAGCTGATTGGAGAAAAGCCAATATAGCACCAATATTTAAAAATGGCCCAAAATACATCCCTGGGAATTACAGACCAGTTAGCGTAACATCAATAGTAAGTAAACTCTTAAGCCGCGTACACACGGGGCGGACTGTCTGGCCAACTTAGTCCGTCAGACAATCCGACGGACAGTCCGTCATACTTTCGAATGAATGGACTTGACCACACACACCACTTTTTGAGCGGACTAATACGGCATACTAAGTCCGCCATACTATCCGCCCTACTTTTGAAATGAACGGACTCGCCCACACACGCGGAGGAAAGTCCGCTCATTTCGAGCGCGTCTCCAGGTAGGCGGGGCCCGCGAGGGAGACGTCGCTGGCCCCGCCGCCTGGTATGGACTTAAAGGGGAACCCCAACGCCGAAAAAAATCGGCGTGGGGGTTCCCCCCAAGTCCACAACAGAGCCTTGTCCGAGCACGCTACCCGGCCGGCCAGGAAAGGGCGGCGAGCGAGCGCCCCCCTCCTGAGCCGTACCAGGCCGTGTGCCCTCAACATGGGGGGTGCCTTGGGGAAGGGGGGGCCACGCGGCCCCCCCACCCCAAAGCACCTTGTCCCCATGTTGATGAGGACAAGGGCCTCTTCCCGACAACCCTGGCCGTTGGTTGTCGGGGTCTGCGGGTGGGGGGCTTATCGGAATCCGGGAGCCCCCTTTAATAAGGGGGCCCCCGGATACCGGCCCCCCAACCTATGTGAATGAGTATGGGGTACAATGTACCCCTACCCATTCACCTGTAAAATAAAAGTACCAAAAAAAACACAACACACGAGATAAAATACTTTATTGCACAGCTCCGGGGGTCTTCCGTCTTCGGGGGTCTTCTTGCCGGACTCCTCCGCTATCGTCTTGTAGCTCTTTTGCTAGCGGAGGAGTCCGGCTTTCTTCCTCGCCGCCGGCCTCTTCTCCCGACTTCGGGGGTCTTGTCCCCCTCTTCGGTTCTTCTGCCGGGCCACCGCGCCTTCTTATAGCTCTTTTACAGGCGGTGGCCCGGTCTTCTGTCGCCGCCGTTGCCGCCGTCGCCGCCGCCTTCCGTTCTTCTTCTTCTTCTTCTCCAGGAGATGTTGCCTCGACGATCTCTCCGGCCGGAATGCCAGGGACGCACTGCGCGGCCACTTATATAGGGACAAGGGGCAGTGTCACATGGCTTTTTGTCACATGGGTTGATGTCACATGGGGACTATGACATCGTAAGGGGGCGGGGTCACCATGTGACACCAACCCATGTGACATAAAGCCATGTGACACCGCCCCTTGTCCCTATATAAGTGGCCGCGCAGTGCGTCCCTGGCATTCCGGCCGGAGAGATCGTCGAGGCAACATCTCCTGGAGAAGAAGAAGAAGAAGAACGGAAGGCGGCGGCGACGGCGGCAGCGGCGGCGACAGAAGACCGGGCCACCGCCTGTAAAAGAGCTATAAGAAGGCGCGGTGGCCCGGCAGAAGAACCGAAGAGGGGGACAAGACCCCCGAAGTCGGGAGAAGAGGCCGGCGGCGAGGAAGAAAGCCGGACTCCTCCGCTAGCAAAAGAGCTACAAGAAGATAGCGGAGGAGTCCGGCAAGAAGACCCCCGAAGACGGAAGACCCCCGGAGCTGTGCAATAAAGTATTTTATCTCGTGTGTTGTGTTTTTTTTGGTACTTTTATTTTACAGGTGAATGGGTAGGGGTACATTGTACCCCATACTCATTCACATAGGGTGGGGGGCCGGTATCCGGGGGCCCCCTTATTAAAGGGGGCTCCCGGATCCTGATAAGCCCCCCGCCCGCAGACCCCGACAACCAACGGCCAGGGTTGTCGGGAAGAGGCCCTTGTCCTCATCAACATGGGGACAAGGTGCTTTGGGGTGGGGGGGCTGCGCGGCCCCCCCTTCCCCAAGGCACCCCCCATGTTGAGGGCACACGGCCTGGTACGACTCAGGAGGGGGGCGCTCGCTCGCCCCCCTTTCCTGGCCGGCCGGGTAGCGTGCTCGGACAAGGGTCTGTTGTGGACTTGGGGTGAACCCCCATGCCGATTTTTTTCGGCGTTGGGGTTCCCCTTTAAGTCCATACCAGGTGGCGGGGCCAGCGACGTCTCCTTCGCGGGCCCCGCCTACCTGGAGACCCGCTCGAAATGAGCGGACTTTTCTCCGGGCGGGAAAAGTCCGCTCATTTCAAAAGTACGGCGGACTGGCACACACACACCAGGATTGTCCGCCGAAATGCGAGTCCGACGGACAGTATTACGGAAATTCCGAAATACTTAGTCCGCCAGACTGCACGCTGAAAAAGTCCGCTGAAGCCCACACACGAGCGGACTGTCCGCTGAAATGTGTTTCGGCGGACTAAGTAGGCCAGACAGTCCGCCCGTGTGTACGCGGCTTTAGAGGGGATGATATGGGACTATATACAAAATTTTAGTATTGAGAATGGTATCATTAGCAGTAATCAGCACAAATTCAGGAAGAATTGTTCTTGCCAACCAATCTATTAACCTTCTATGAGGAAGTGAGTTTCAATCTAAAGGAAGGCCGTAGACGTGGTGTATCTGGATTTTGCAAAAGCATTTGACACAGTTTCCCATAAATGTTTACTGTACAAAATAAGGTCCATTGGCATGGACCATAGGATGAGTACATGGAATTAAAACTGGCTACAGGGGCGAGTTCAGAGGGTGGTGATAAATGGGGAATGGTCAGGGGTGGGTAGTAGGGTCCCCCAGGGTTCTGTGCTGGGACCAATCCTGTTTAATTTGTTCATAAACAACCTGGAGGATGGGGTAAACAGTTCAATCTCTGTATTTGCGGACAATACTAAGCTAATCAGGGCAATAACTTCTCCGCAGGATGTGTAAACCTTACAAAAATATCTGAACAAATTAATGGGGTGGAAAACTACATGGCAAATGAGGTTCAATGTAGAAAATTTTTTAAAAATGCATTTGGGTGGCAAAAATATGATTGCAATCTATACACTGTGGGGAGAACCTCTGGGGGAATCTAGGCTAGAAAAGGATTTGGGGGTCCTAGCAGATGATAGGCTAAACAAGCTGCTGCTAACAAACCAAACAGAATAATGGCATGCATTTAAAAGTAGGATTAATTCTAGAGATAAAACGATAATCCTCCCGCTCTACAAGATTCTGGTACGGCTGCACCTAGAGTATGCTGTACAGTTCTGGGTACCAATCTTCAGGAAGGATGTACTGGAAATGGAGCGAAGGGCAATAAAGCTAATAAAGGGTCTGGAGGATATTAGTTATGAGAAAAGGTTGCGAACACTGAACTTATTCTCTCTGGAGAAGAGACACTTGAGAGGGAATATGATTTTAATTTACAAATACCCTACCGCTGACCCTACAATAGGGATAAAACATTTTTTTACTGTAAGATGTGGAATTCCTTTCCACAGGTGGTGGGCTCAGCGGGGAGTAGGGATGAGCCGAAACACCCCCCCCCCCCCCCCCCCCAGTTCGGTTCGCACCAGAACCTGCGAACAGACCAAAAGTTCGCACGAACGTTAGAACCCTATTAATTACAATGGACGCGAATGTTCGAAATCTAAAGTGCTAATTATAACGGCCAATATGCATGTTATTGTCCTAAAAAGTGTCTGGGGACCTGGGTCTTGTCACAGGGGACATGTATCAATGCAAAAAGAAGTTTTAAAAACTGATGTTTTTTCTGGAGCAGTCTTTTTAATGATGCATAAAGTGAAAAAAAAAATTGAAATATTCCTTTAAATATCATACCTGGGGGATGTCTAAAGTATGCCTGTGAAGTGGCATGTGTTTTCCATGTTTAGAACAGTCCCTGCACAAAATGACATTTGTAAAGGAAAAAAAGCAATTTAAAACTGCTTGCGGCTTTAATGTAATGTCTTGTCCTTGCAATATGGATGAAAATCTTTGAGAAAAATGACATGGGTACCCCATCAGCCCCCCTACCCCAGCCCATTATTAGCCCCTTTGGGTCTTGTATGGATATTAAGGGGAACCCCCGCACCCAAAATATGTTATGTTAATGTTAGGCAGATGCCTGTGTTGCACAAATGAACTACACAACACCAGCAATGAGGGGGTAGATTCAGGTGCATGCTGTGCAGGAGGCACACTACACTGACTGAATATTAGGCAGATGCCTGTGTTGCACAAACCAACTACACAACACCAGCAATGGGAGGGGGGGTAGATTCAGGTGTATGCTGTGCAGGAGGCACACCCACTGTAACTGCGCTAGGTTAGGAAGCAAAGCAAAGCTGACACTGTTCCTGCCTATCCTGCTCTCTCCCTGAACACTACACTCACTGTAACAGAGCTATCTAAAGAAGTAAAGCACAGCTGACACTGTCCCTGCCTATCCCGCTCTCTCCCTGAACACTACACTCACTGTAACATAGCTATCTAAAGAAATAAAGCACAGCTGACACTGTCCCTGCCTATCCTTCTCTCTATGAACACCGCAACACATTACACAAGGCTGCCATGCTGGCAGCCTTATATAGTGTGGGGCGTGTACTAAACCCCCTGAGCTATAATTGGCCACAGGCATCCAACCTGTGGTCAATTATGGCTCTCCTCGCTGTCGGCGCTCTGATTGGCCAAGCATGCGGGGTCACAGTGCATGCTTGGTCAATCATCAGCCAGCAATGCACTGCGACTGGCGCAGTGCATTGTGAGGCATTCGCATGACACGAATTTGATGCGAATGGCCCACAAAGTTCTGGTTTTCGACGAACGGATGAACGCGAATACCGGGCTCATCCCTAGGGGGGAGCATCAATAGTTTCAAGAAACTATTAGATAAGCACCTGAACGACCACAACATACAGGAATATACAATGTAATACTGACATATAATCACACACATAGGTTGGACTTGATGGACCTGTGTCTTTTTTCGATCTCACCTACTATGTAACTATGTAACCCCCATTTTGTGATTTTCTTTTTCTTTCACTTTCAATTATAATGGTAAACAGGAAAATTAAAGAGGGTGAATCTCCCTAATAGGGCACAGACAGCAAAAAAAAACTGACAGGTGTTCTAACCCCGCTCCACTCTATCCAAAATGTAAAAAAAAATGTTTTGCCTGTAGTTATACTTTAAATTGATATTCCCCTGACTTTCAACTAGAACTAGGAAAAAAAGGAAGTGGGAAAAGGAGTTTTTAATCACTCTTGATAATCTTCACTAGTGGACATGTGTAAATAGCCCTGGAATCTCTAAGGTATCTGTTCAATATACAACATTACCTGTATTCTTTATTTGCATTTTTTTTATTGTTCCTATTTCTGAACTTTATGTACCAGATCTATTTAAGGGTCCTTTGGACACATTAAACAAATTCACTAGGTTGGGGGCAATTACCACCTTAACCCCTAAGGGGGAAGGTAAGTGGAACTTAAAGCTCCCTTTTCTGAAACTTTCCCTGGGCACTGGGGGCCTGAAAGATCCTACTGTCCGTCAGCACTGATGCTATGGAAGCTCCCTTCAAAGCACTTCCCAGAACACGTGGACTAGTATCAACGTGGTATGGGGCTGCATACTTACTGTCCCTTTGCCCAAAAAAATTACGTTCCCACATACCTTGTGTGCCAGGTTGGTTGGTATTTAAATCAGTATTTCATTTAAAAAAGTAGAAAAAAAAAACATAATTGAAACGTCATTTAACATCTCAGTCCTGGTAAATTTTATGTTTACTGATTTACATGTAAATATGCAGAGAATATAACATTTATTTTTTGTAAATAGAGTGTACGTTTCTCAGAGAAGGTTAGACGAATGTTGGCAAAAATTGCATGGAAATTGTAAAGTGAATGCTTTATAAATATGATAGATTATCATTTAATTACAATGTACTCTCATTTTTGCCACAAAATATCACATATTGCAATATACACACTCTGCTTACATAAATATATAGATACACAGCTACTTACCAACATTGCAGATATTAATTAGGAAAACGGAGACTAATATGATATAAAACTTCAGTCTGTTGTAACCTTCGCGCTTCTTGCAAATAGTTCTAAATGAGTCTTTGACATATTTTATGACTGATCTTTTGGGATGATCTTTTTGTCCTTCACTTGTTTCACAGTCATCACCATCATCCCCATGATACTCCTCATAAAGTTTACTATAGCCACTGTGCGATTTTGATTCCTGTAACCAAAACAAGATATATAGTGCTGCAAGCAAATTGCAGCCACAATACACACCAAACACAATGGTGAAGGTGCTATGCTGAAGCAAGCTTCCACCCAGTAGAAACCCAGAAGTTCCTCCAATAAATATCATTGATTCAGCAATTCCCATTCTAAAAGTGCGCTGTGAATTTTCTGTGATGTCAGCTAAATAACTGAAAACACTTAAAAACATTGAGACGTGTCCTCCAGAAATGCCAATCAAAGCAGCAGCAGCAAAGGTCCAGTAAACAGTCATCTCTTTAAAATAGCTTATTGCAATGAAAAGCCCTCCACTTGCAACAGAAAAAATACAAGGTAAGATCATTCCATGCCTGCGACTTCCCTTATCTGACCAAGTCCCGAGAATGAGTGCCGGTAGAACTGATATTAGACTCATAATTGCAATGTATATAAGCATAATGTATGATCCTCTGCTTTGTACAACTTCATATTCATCTTTGTTTTTCTGTATTTCCCTGCATTCAGTGTCATTGTACAGTTCTTGACATACCTGAAATATAACAATATTGACATTTAAAAAGATAAAATTGTTTTTCAACTGTATAATTAAGTGATTATGGCAGATTCTAAATTATGTTTGTATAAATTTTGGCTAATAATATACTGTATATTAATAAAGCAGGAGTAGTCATATAAATGTTAGACTTGCTGATTAACGTCCAACATTGGAATTCCCACCCCATTTACCCCCACTTTTTTCACCCCTAAAAGCCCCATCTCATGTTTTAATTTGTTTTGTCCCTACCTTTTAAAAAGGATTTTATGATGGCCACATGAAGAAGGATCCTCTTTATCTTTGGATTTTTTTTTTATGTAGAGAGAGGTGCTGATATGATGACTTCAACACTGGTCTCTGCATCTTTTTATGTAAGTATAAGGTGTTGCCCCCTCAGTAACATTGATCAGTGAAATGTCTGGTAACAGGCAGTTATTTCTGTGAAATTTTTGTATAGAATATTTGTGTCTGACTATGACTTCTTTAGCCTTTTGCATAGTTTAATCTGCACAGTAAAGTCAACAAGGGCAGTGTGCTGTGTTTTCAAAAAATGTCCCCAGCTACATAAGCCCCTAAGGAATGGAATCACTCTTAATTAGGATAGAGCAATGCATGCAGGAAAGAAAAGTGTTGCAGCCCATTATTTGGCACATAAGCAATGTGAGAGGTTTCTTAATATTTCTTTTTTTTTTAAACTGCTCTGTTCACTGTCATATAATGTTTCCTCTGTGGAAGGATTGCAAGGGGGATACCTGTAATGCTAGTATGTAAGGGTAATGTTGATGGGAATGAAATATGAATGGTATATGTGTTGATTTATTTTTCTTTAAGTCCCAACCAGAAAGTGATCACGTAATCTCCGACTTTTAGTAACAAGTTTGTGTAAGGGAGCACATATAGGTTTAATTTAGTAACCATCTCCTGCAACTACTTTGCTATATATTCATTAATTACTGACTATTCTATAAACCAACTTACTTTGGCTATGTGGTGTAGATCTAAAGACAGTGACAGGATTAACTTTGGAAAAGTGAATAACATGATTATGATCTGTGGGTTTAGTATAAGTATCACTAATCAGATATGCATATGTCAATGACAAAACATAATCATTGTTTTCAAAGACAGAACATTTTCAGTAATGTACCCATGTTGAACTGTAAATCTGAGATACTATTGTTCAAAGTTTCAATAAACTGATGTAGGGCAACAATTTCCTTTCCCAAATGGCAAATATATTGTCTTTAAAATCCAGCTATAAGTTGCAGTGTGCTTTAAGGAACGAACTGTTCATGTAAACATGTAAAGATAAACATGCAAACGTTCATGCATGCATTATTTGTTACAGTATAAGAGGGATATGATCCATTATAGTGTTGTCAGTCAAAAATCGACCCATGTCAGTTTTCTGTTTTCTAATAAACATTTTGACTGGTAGGAAAATAGTAGTAGTAGTAGTAGTAGTAGTAGTAGTAGTAGTACTGTACTTTTATTCCATGGTCCCAATGTATGTAAACACACACCATTAACATGGCCAATTTTCTGTTGCATGGGTAGTTTAGAATGTCACAGTATTTTACATCTAAAAAATAATGATTAGGGATAAATTAATGTGTTTAGATTTGGTTTGTGGGGAATCCAGTAAATCCATTGTAAAGTCTGAAAATTAACTTATATTAACTTAAATACATTAAGGTTTATTTCACTACTTCTCTCCTCCCCCAACCTCCACCTCCCCTCCTCTTCCCCTTTTTTCTCTCTCCTTCCTTTGTCCCTTTATTTTAGCTCAAACATATTTGAAGTCTGAACTTATATCCCTGATGAAGTGGACCATACGTCCTAAGCTCAAAGTGATTGTAAAATCTTTTTTTTTTTTTTTTTTTTAGGTAAACATAACAAACATGTTATACATGCATGCTCTATGCAGTGGATTTGCACAGAGCAGCCTGAATCCTCCTCTTCTTAGGTCCCTCTTTGGTGCTATTGGCTCCTCCCTTCTGTTGAGTGCCCCCACAGCAAGCAGATTGCTATGGAGGCACCCGCGCCGAGCCACAGCTCCTTGTGTCAATTCAGATATGAAACTGTAGCTCAGCCTCGCCCCTTTCTCTCCTCATTGGCTGGCTGACTTTGATTGACAGCAGCAGGAGCCAATGGCACCATGCTGCTGTCTCAGCCAATGAGGAGGGGGAGTCCTGGCCAACCGAGAGTCTTGTGCAACATTTCTGGATCTAGATGGGGCTCAGGTAAGTATTAGTGAGGCTGAGAGGGGATGCTGCCCACAGAAGGCTTTTTTATCTTAATGCATAGAATGCATTAAGATAAAAAACGTTCTCACTTTACAATCACTTTATGGTTTTAATATCTACTACTTACTTGACTATTGCTAACGAATCGTGGTTGCTGCTGGCACCATTATTGCGCCCCTCCAATAGATGTTTTTTTCTGATACAAACTATGCATTCAGAATTACATAAAGGAGTTCTCACTGTTTGTAGTTTCTTATTTTTTTCATATCAGTGTCCCTTTACACCGACCCGATTCTTTTGCAATTTTTGCAAAATGGTTTAATTTTCTCAACTTCCTCTTTTATTTTTGTTTCTTCATTGAGGCTTATCAATGTTGACTTTTTTCACACCTTTTTTGGGGGTTTTAAATGGCTAGGGTTATAGTAGGTGCCCTGAATGTACAGGGTTTTAATAGCTCACAAAAGAGGTCTCAAAATTTGCACTATATGCACAAACGAAAAATGCAAGTGCTTTTCTTGCAGGAAAGTAATTTTAAAGGGCCTTCCCCTTCTAAAATGTCAACTCGCTCTTATAAACATTGATTTTTAAGTAACTGCCCAGATAAAAAAACAAAGGGTGTAGCTATCAGACTCCATACCTCTGTACCAGCCACTACTAGAGACATTCTTTCAGATCCCTTGGTGGTTACTTATTTCTTAAATGCACACTTTATGATCAAATCTTTACACCTGCAAATATACACTTTCCCAATATTGGTCGAATACATGCTCTGTTTAATTTTTCGACAAAATTAGTACAATTTCCAGAAGGATATATAATTCTGGGAGGAGATTTTAATTTTATATTTGACTCTCTCTTGGACTCTTCCTCCAGGAAAGAACAGACCTCCCTTTCCTGCTATTCAGTCTATCAATAGTAAGTTTCATAGTTTACAACTTGTCAATGTGTCATACACCCTCAACCCCTTTTTATTCAGCTGTTTATTCATCCTATATTTGCATAGACTACATTTTCGCATCCCATGTCGCCTTAAGTCGGTCCCCTTTAGCAAATATAGAGTCTCGCATATGGTCTGACCATTTTTCTGCTTGCACGTCTTTTTTTTATTTCAAATACTATCAAGCATCGTGCAACATGCCATTTGAATGATATGCTATTAAGAGATCCAGTAGTTCAGGCAGAAATAGTAGAAGCCATAGGTGAATTTCAAGAGGTCCAATTAAAAGATCCTATCCCTAAACCTTTTCAATCGGAGGCCTTCAAATATATGTTTTGAGAGGCCTATTCATAAAACATGGTACTATAAAATAGAAACCTTACTTCGATATATACAAATTTAGAAGTACCAACTTAAGCAACTAAGTTGCAAACACTTCCATCTAAAAAAAAAAAAAACTTAGCAGATTACTTGATCAAAGGTTATGTCATAGAAAAATGCAAGTGCTTTTCTTGCAGGAAACTCATTTTAAAGGGCCTTCCCCTCCTAAAATGTCAACTCGCTATTATAAACATTGTTTTTTAAGTAACTGCCCAGATAAAAAAACAAAGGGTGTAGCTATCAGACTCCATACCTCTGTACCAGTCACTACTAGAGACATTCTTTCAGATCCCTTGGTGGTTACTTATTTCTTAAATGCACACTTTATGATCAAATCTTTACACTTGCAAATATACACCTTCCCAATACTGGTCAAATACATGCTCTGTTTAATATTTCAACAAAATTTGTACAATTTCCAGAAGGATATATAATTCTGGGAGGAGATTTTAATTTTATATTTCACTCTCTATTGGACTCTTCCTCCAGGAAAGAGCAGAGCTCCCTTTCCTGCTATTCAGTCTATCAATGGTAAGTTTCATAGTTTACAACTTGTCAATGTGTTGTACACCCTCGACCCCTTTTTATTCAGCTGTTCATTCATCCTATATTTGCATAGACTACATTTTCGAATCCCATGTCGCCTTAAGTCGGTCCCCTTTAGCAAATATAGAGTCTCGCATATGGTCTGACCATTTTTCTGCTTGCACGTCTTTTTTTTATTCAAATACTATCAAGCATCGTGCAACATGCCATTTGAATGATACGCTATTAAGAGATCCAGTCATTCAGGCAGAAATAGTGGCAGCCATAGGCGAATTTCAACAGGTCCAATTAAAAGATCCTATCCCTAAACCTTTTCAATTGGAGGCCTTCAAATATATGTTTTGAGAGGCCTATTCATAAAACATGGTACTATAAAGTAGAAATCTTACTTCGATATATACAAATTTAGAAGTAGCACCTTAAGCAACTAAGTTCCATCTAAAAAAAAAAAAAATTTGCAGATTACTTGATCAATGGTATTTACATCATAGAGATCTACATACTAGGAACACAATCCTCCCCACCCTTCACTGACCCCATCGGTTCAACTCTCAGCAGCTGCCCTGTGGTATGTATTAAGGTGAAAAAACACAAACCTTTACAACCCCTTTAATACATTGGGGTTTACTTACTAAAACTGTAGCGTGCAAAATCTGGGGCATCTCACAGTACAATAAATAATTTATTCCTGCTCTAGTTCATTACCCTTCAATAAATAAGGTCCATTATCTTTTAACTGCTTTGAGTTGTCTGAAAAGATTGGATAAATCTATATGTAAAGTAGACCATCTCTTTAAAGTATATGTGAAAATAAATACAGCTAAAGGAAACTGCAAAAAAAAAAGGGAGCACTATTTGTCTACAATAATCAAAATTGAATAATCAAAATAAAAATGTTTTTTACCTTTTTATTTCCTTTTCTTTGGAGCTCACATGACTGCAGGGCCTTTGCTTGGTTCTTCCCTATAATAGGGCACGTCCTTATAGTGACTGGGCAGAGACTGACCTCACACAGTGAGAAAGCACATTCCCCATCTGTATGCACTGCATTTCAGCAGTGTTGACAAAATGGCTCCTACCCACAACAACATAGTTGGACAGACATATGCATACATTTTAAACTTTTGGGGTAATGTACACTTTAAAGTCTACATTCATTTTATTTGTCCTGAAAATGTAAAGCCTTTCTTGTCTTTTCTTGATTTTGCCAGTTAAGTTAGACTTCTCTTTTGCACAAATGAAAAAAATCATTTAAATTTATAGTGTTTTCCTTTAAGATCTTTTTTTAGTTTAAAAAAAAATGTTTGTTCCCCTAGTTTATTATCTTTCCTTTTATACACACACACTTCTTCATAATAGAACTGATGAATTTCTTCAGACAGGCAAATTACATCTTGATGACTGCTACCATTACCTGAATACATTAGCTCATGCTTATAAAGACATCTTTTAATATTTTTTTATTTTATTTTGACATTAAAGTCAAACACTATTTGATGAAAAGTTTAGGGCTGAACAAATTAAATAAGTTACAATATTGTACAACGCTGAGAATTAGTAACTGATTGCCATTTTTATTATAAGAGAGAGTTTTTCTTGGGAAACTTGTTCCACCTTTGTCTAAGGCAGCCCATAGATGATTCAATTTTCTTTCCTTCCACAGCAGTTGGAAGGAAAGAAAAACACTAGACTGACTTTCTTCATGGGGGAATGCCTGCCATAGCACCATTGTTTTCTGTCAATGGGTCTTGGGGAGCCTTCCTGGTAGGGAGAACACAATGATTACCACAAGTGGCTATAGCTGTCGGCAGTAATTGCATGTAAAAAAATCCTACAGCCTGGTTGCACCCAAGTTAATTTATGGTATGTGCAGGCTATAAGTTGGATTGCATACAGAGTGCAGGAAATAGTTGCTGTAAATCCTAGCTTCCTGAGGGAGTTAATTGTCATGTGGTTGTATTACTGTGACTGAGAGAGTGACACAGTGTAACCCAAGGAGAAAGAGGAAGTAAATCTTGAGAAGTGGAGATTGGATCCATCCATCTTACGAAGGTGCAAGTCAGCTGCATACTTAATTGCAGCACAATTCTTGTGGTGAATACGCACTGCATATGTGTGGAGGATCTTTGAACATGTGTGTGCACTGTATGTCATCACTTTTTCCTTGGGCGTTCCTTTTTATTTCAAAATATTTTTTAATGAATTACTACACTATATGATTTTCTATTGTTTTATTATTATTATTATTATTATACATAATTTATATAACGCCAACAGTTTGCGCAACACTTTACAACATGAGGGCAGTATAATTCAAAACAGGAGGAATCAGCTCCTTAAAGCTTACATAGTTACATAGCTAGTCAGGTTGAAAAAAGACACAAGTCCATTCAGTTCAACCAAAAAAAAAAATCCCATATACACAATCCTATACCCACAATTGATCCAGAGGAAGGCGAAAAACCCCAACAAAGCATGATTCAATTTGCTATAGCAGGGGAAAAAAAATCCTTCCTGATCCCCCGTGAGGCAATCAGATTTTCCTTGTAAATTTCTTATAAATGTTAGTACCCAGTTATGTACATTTAGGAAAGAATCCAGGTCTTTTTTTAAGCAATCTACTGAGCTGGCAAGAGCCACCTCTGGAGGGAGGTTATTCCACATTTTCACAACTCTTACTTTGAACAATCCTTTTCCATATATGGAGATGAAATATTTTTTCCTCTAGACGTATAGAGTGCCCCCTTGTCCTCTGTGATGACCTTAAAGTGAATAACTCAACACCAAGTTCACTATATGGACCACTAATGTATTTGTACATGTTAATCATATCTCCCCTCAATCTCCTCTTCTCAAGAGGCAATAGATTAAATTCCTTGAATCTTTCCTTATAGCGGAGCTCCTGCATGCCTCTTAATCAGTTTGGTTGCCCTTCTCTGCACTTTCTCCAGTTCCCCGATATCCTTTTTGAGAACTGGTGCCCAAAACTGAACTGCATATTCCAGGTGAGGTCTTACAAATTATTTGTACAGGGGCAAAATGATAACTCTCTCTCTCTCTCTCTCTCTCTGGAGTCCATACCTCTGCTAATACAAGAAAGGACTTTGCTCACTTTGGAAACCGCAGCTAGGCAATGCATGTTATTATTGAGCTTATGATCTTCTAAAACCCCCCAGATCCTTCTCTTACACTCTAGAAGATTTATGGCAACTGATTGGGACATATTGAGGAGAAAGGAATATAATCAGGGATTAAGGATATTTTCAGATTGGTCACTAAAAGGTGTATTTGCTGTGTTCTTTGTTGAGACAGCATTGAGTTCTGGTGAGTTGCCATTTCTTCTGTGTTTTGTTTGTGAAGAAGTTCTGTTCTGGATGAATTCACTGAAACACAGATGAATTGTGATCAATTGGAATATTCACAAATACTTAATTGGACTTGTTTTTTCTGTTACGTGCTGCAGTTTTTGATTTTTGTTTATGGTACAAGGGTTTATATTTCCATTTATTGCAAGCAGCTTATACACATTTTACATTTTGGTGTAGCGCTGACCTGGATCGACTTGGGTACAATCAGCCTGCATGTACATGGATCGAAACTCAGCTGGTCCCAGCTGAGCTGGACAAATTTTGATCCATGCTGTATATGGCCAGTTTAACGCCAACACCTTGTGGTAAAGAGAGTGCCTCAATTAAAGGCAGCAGTCTTTATTACAAGGAACTCATGCAAAGAGGCAAACTATGGCCACTGTATTATGATGATTGTACTGCAAAGATTGGGGAGAATACACAAAGGACACCAATATTTAATTAAAGCAGTGTTTCAGCCGTAAACAAATATTCTTTAAAAGTCAGCAGCTAAAACAAAAGTAGCTGTTGACTTTTAATAAGGAGACTTACCTTTCCAGGGCGCCTGCGATGTCGGCCGCCGAGGCTGACATGTCCCTCGGCTCTCGGGTCCCAGCACTGCCATCCTCCACCAAGGGAAACAGGCAGTGGAGACTTGCGGCTTCACTGCCCGTTTCCTACTGCGCATTCGCGAGTCGCACTGCGCTTTTTAAATGGGACGTGCTGTGTTAGGGAACACACAGTTCCCAGAACACAGCGAGCTCCATTACCCAGAAGACAACGCGGAGGAGGAGAGAAGACCGCAGAGGAACAGGAAGAAGGCAGATTAGGAAGACTGCCTAGCAACAGGGATTCCTGGCAAGGTAAAATATGTTTTTTTTTTCAATTTTTTTTTTTTTAAGAATATTAATGCTCTTTTTTTTTTTTTAGGGTGGCCCTCCACTTTAAGAATATACCCAGCTCTTTAGAAAATATTTGTTTAGGCCAGATTTCAGCTTTAAAATTAAGAGGTGAAAACCTCATGTCAGAAAAATTATGGATGCAAGGCTCTGTATTGGTTATCAGGCATTTCTGGAAAAGGCCAGTATGGCTGCTATGCAGCAAAAAAAATTCTAGAGCTTGAATGAGCTTCTGTGTGCTGTTTTTTAAGACTTTTTTTGTAGCGTAAAACAATATATATATTATGGAAAATAGTTATCATGATCCTACCCTAATTTTCCTTTTCTGGCATTTCTTCGTGACAGCTTACCTTGAGGTCAACTCCACTTCCTTGACCCCTAAAGGACCATCTAAGTATCACATAAAAGAGAGTAACATACCTCTCCCAGCAGTCCATCATGAGACAAGTCACAGGATACTGGGAGGGACATTTCATGTCTCCAATTTATTTTAATAAGATACCACCTCATATCTTTCTGTTCCCAGTGTTGGTTATAGATTTAGGTTGTTTTACCTGTTATTGTTTTTTCTATAAATTGTGTTATTTCTTTTTTTTTCATTGGATGTGGATTGGCATGCACTCGCTCTCTCATTCTTTTCTTTTTCCTCTTCTTTCTTACTTATTGCTTGTTTGCTATATAAGAATTATAGACCTAGTTTCACTATAGATATACTGTTTATACACTCACCGACCACTTTATTAGGTGCACCTGTTCAATTGCTTGGTAACACAAATCGCTAATCAGATGACTTGCTAAAGTTCAAACCAAGCATCAGAATTGGGAAGAAATGGTATTTAAGTTGTCACAGATCAGCTGTGTCTCACATTTACTGCTGTAGGCCGGTTGGCACCTGTTGTTCCACTAGCTTGTGTTCAGCTCTGCTGTACTCTGCAGCTATGGGCGTAGCCGGGTTCATCTATTGCTTAATATATGATTTCTTCCTGCTACTTCCTGTCCAGCCCCTCATGTGCTTCTCTATTTAAATCCCTCTCAAATCAGTTTGGTGACCAGATTCCATCAAAAATTTCCCTCCAAGCCAGCTCCCAGATGTGTAGGGGACCCTTGTAAGAGGGGGGTACTTTCACAGATCCGCTGCAGAGCTGATCTGTGTCTCACCTTTACTGCTATAGGCTGGCTGGCACATGTTGTTCCACTAGCTTGTGTTCAGCTCTGCTGCACTCTGCAGCTATGGGCATCGCCGGCTTCACCTGTTGCTTAATATATGATTCCTTCCTGCTAGTTCCTGTCCAGCCTCTCATGTGCTTCTCTATTTAAATCCCTCTCAAATCAGTTATGGTTGCTTGATTCTGAGCCCCCTTTGTGTAACCTGCTTTAACCTGATCTCTCGTGAACTGATCTCTTGTGTACCGACTCGACTAGATTACATTGCCTGCAGCCCACCCTGACCTTGGTTTGCTATCCGGCTCTCCTTTGCTTCATCCATCCATCCATAAATTCTTGTCTGACTGTGTCTTCTGGTACTCCCCTAGTGAGCAGGGTGAACCCGGGGGTGGTGACCTGGGGTCAGCATGCAGCTAAGCCCAAACCCTCATGAGGGGGTCCCTTGCAGATTACCGGTTGGCCCTTAGACTCCACGCCCTGGGGGATCCCATGTCACCTGCTTGCCTGTGGGCTCACTGTAGTATTACCGTGACAATTTGCTCAAGCCATGAGCGCCTCTGAGAATTGGCCACTGATGAGAATCAAATGCAACATCTAGTTCAGAGGCTTAACTCCTAGCAAGCAAATCAAGAGCAAATAATGCTGGTCCTTCAGGATATTCCCATCTGGATCGTTTGTAACTCGCTGCAACTTCAGCTCCTCCCATTCCTGCTTCTGCTTCAGCTGCTCCTGTGTTAAGTGCTACATCTGACAATCCCTGCCTGCATCTGCCACTGCCACCTAATTTTTATGGCGACCCTAAGGCTTGTCTGGGCTTCATTATTCAGTGTTCCATCCACTTTGAACTTTCCAGCCACCATTTTCCAACTGATCACACCAAAGTTGCATATATCATCTCTCTCATCTCCGTGATGCTATAGCTTGGGCCTCCCCACTCTGGGAATCACACGATTCTATCACCTCCAACCTCCAGCTCTTTTTGGATGCATTCCAGAAAACTTTCAATGAGCCGCAGAGTGTCTTTGACTGCTGGGGCCCTCCTTCGTCTTCGTCAGCAAGGAATGACAGTCAGCCAATACGCAGTTTAATTCCGTACGCTGGACTCAAATGGAATAATGAGATCCTTACTGCTACCTTTCCTACCACATTGGATGATTTAATTGCATTGAGCATTTAAATAGACATTCGCTTCCAGTAGAAATCCAGATCCAGTCATCCCCCTGCTGACCCTCCAGCACAGGTAGTCCCAAGAGCTGTGGAATCCTCTACATCTTCAACCTCTCATTGTCTCACTGTATTAGTACCGTGACATAAGTGACTTTGAATGTAGCTTGGTTGTGCCAGGTTGTGGTTGTTTGTGCCAGATGGGCTGGTCTGATGGAGGAGAATGGGCAGACTGGTTTGGGATGATAGAAAGGCAACAGTAATGCAAATAAATACTCTTTACAACAATGGTATGCAGAATACCATCTCTGAACACACAACACATGAAATCTTGAAGCAGGTGGGCTTCAGCAGCAGAAGATTACACCGGGTGCCACTTCTGCCAGCTAAGAACAGGAAACGGAGGCTACAATTCACACGCGTTTATAAAATTGGACAACTGAAGATTGGAAAAATGTTATCTGGTCTGATGAGTCTCGATTTCAGCTGCAACATTCAGATGGTAAGGTCAGAATTTGGCGTAAACAACATGAAAGCATGGATCCACCCTGCCTTGTATCAACAGTTTAGGCTGGTGTTGGTGCTGTATTGGTGTGGGGGATATTTTCTTGCCACATTTGGGCCCTTAGTACCAATTGAGTATTGTTTAAATGCCATGGCCTACCTGAGTATTGTTGCTGACCACATCTATCCCTTTGACTACAGTGTACCCATCCTCTGATGGCTACTTCCTGCAGTCACAAAGCTCAGATCTTCTCAAACTGGTTTCTTGAGCATGACAAGTAGTTCACTGTACTGTGGTCTGATGAGACCAAGATGAACTTAGTGCCTACAGTAAAGCATTGTGGTGGGAGTGTCATGGTCTGGGGCTGCATGAGTGCTGCCAGCACCGAGGAGCTACAGTTCATTGAGGGAACCATGAATGCCAACATGTACTATGACATACTGAAGCAGAGCATGATCCCCTCCCTTCAGAGACTGGGCCGCAGAGCAGTATTCACACATAATGACCCCAAACACACCTCCAAGATGACCACTGCCTTGCTAAAGAAGCTGAGGGTAAAGATGATGGACTGGCCAAGCATGTCTCCAGACCTAAACCGTATTGAGCATCTGTGGGGCATCCTCAAACGGAAGGTGGAGGAATGCAAAATCTCTAACATCTACCAGCTCGATGATGTCATCACGGAGGACTGGAAGAGGACTCCAGTGGTAACCTGTGAAGCTCTGGTGAACTCCATGCCCAAGAGGGTAAAGGCAGTGCTGGAAAATAATGGTAGCCACACAAAATATTGACACTTTGGGCTCAATTTGGACATTTTCACTTAGGGATGTACTCACTTTTGTTGCCAGCCGTTTAGAAATGAATGGCTGTGTGTTGAGTTATTTTGAGGGGGACAGCAAATTTACACTGCCAGACAAGCTGTACACTCACAACTTAACATTGTAGCAAAGTGTAATTTCTTCAGTGTTGTCACATGAAAAGATATAATAAAATATTTACAAAAATGTGAGGGGTGTACTCACTTTTGTCAGATATTGTACATGTGCACCCATGAGTAGGAATGAGCCGAACACCCCCGGTTCGGTTCGCACCAGAACTTTCGAACGGACCCCAAATTTGTACGAACGTTAGAACCCCATTGAAGTCTATGGGACTCGAACATTCAAAATTAAAAGTGCTAATTTTAACGACTAATATGCAAGATACTGTCCTAAAAAGGGTTTGGGGACATGGCTTCTGCCCCAGGGGACATGAATCAATGCAAAAAAAAGTTTTAAAAATGGCCGTTTTGGTGGGAGCGCTGATTTTAATGACGATTAAAGTGAAAAAAAGTTAAATATTCCTTTAAATATCGTGCCTGGGGGGTGTCTATAGTATGCCTGTGAAGTGCCACGTGTTTCCCGTGTTTAGAACAGTCCCTGCACAAAATGACATTTAACAGAAATAACGACATTTCAAACTACTTGCGGTTTTAATGTTATATCTGGTTCCTGCAATATGGTTGAAAATCATTGAGAAAAATGGCATGGGTAGCCCTCCCTGCCCATTACCAGCCCCTTTGGGTCTTGTACGGATATTAAGGGCAACCTCGTTCACATATTAAAAAAAGGAAATACGTGTGGCCCTCAGGCCCTATATACTCAGAACAGCAGTATACAGGCGGTGCAAACAAGACAGGGACTGTGTAGATTTGTTGTGTTAAGTTGAATCTGTTTGTAATTTTCAACTGGTACATTTTTAAAGTGTAGCTCCAGTCAAAAAAACTATTTTTAAGCTTTTTGGAAAACATAGGGAAGGGTTATCACCCCTATATAATTTGTTTTGCCGTCCATCTTTTTTTATCTCACTTGCTGTTGTCTCCTTCCGTTTGCAGTAGGAGATGTTTGTAAGTTGGATGTTTGAAAGTAGGGTCCTGCCCTATATGCTCTGCAGAAATGGTGGAACAAGGTGTTGGTTTTGCCACAACATTGTAAGCCCTCAAAGTGACTCTTGGTGGGTGCTGGAGCGCCCTGCTGTGAACGATTATATCAAGAATTGTAATTACATGCCATTGTTGAACAGTGGTAGAAAAATTGACCTTTGGTGGTTGTGGTGCTGGTGCCACAACACTATAAGTCCTCACAGTTACTCTGGGTGGGCACAGGAACCGGCCCTCCTGTGAAATATTATAGAATTGTAATTACATGTCCCTGTTAAACAGGGGCAGAAAATTGGGCCTTAGGCGCTGGTGCTGGTGCCACGACACTGCAACCTCTCCCATATACTCTAGTTTTAGTGCAGGAATTAGCCCTGCTGCAAAGCATTGCATCAAAAATTGTAATTAAACGCCCCTGTTAAACAGGGGTAGAAAAATTGGGCATTAGGCACTGGTGCTGGTGCCACGACACTGCAACCTCTCCCATATACTCTAGTTTTAGTGCAGGAATTAGCCCTGCTGCAAAGCATTGCATCAAAAATTGTAATTAAACGCCCCTGTTAAACAGGGGCAGAAAAATTGGGCCTTAGGCACTGGTGCTGGTGCCACGACACTGCAACCTCTCCCATATACTCTAGTTTTAGTGCAGGAATTAGCCTACCACTGACTGCAAGCTCTATTTAAAATGAGCAAGATAGTTAGCTATATAGGTGGATATAGCGATGTATACTGGGTTCAGAGCACGCATACAGCACGCACAATCTCCTAACACTGACTGCAAGCTCTATTTAAAATGAGCAAGATAGTTAGCTACAGTGGTGTGAAAAAGTGTTTGCCCCCTTCCTCATTTCCTGTTCCTTTGCATGTTTGTCACACTTAAGTGTTTTGGAACATCAAACCAATTTAAACAATAGTCAAGGACAACACAAGTAAACACAAAATGCAATTTGTAAATGAAGGTTTTTATTATTAAAGGTGAAAAAAAATCCAAACCATCATGGCCCTGTGTGAAAAAGTGATTGCCCCCCTTGTTAAAACATACTATAACTGTGGTTGTCCACACCTGAGTTCAATTTCTCTAGCCACACCCAGGTCTGATTATTGCCACACCTGTTCACAATCAAGGCATCACTTAAATAGGAGCTGCTTGACACAGTAAGGTCCACCAGAAGATCCTTAAAAGCTACACATCATGCCGAGACCCAAAGAAATTCAGGAACAATTGAGAAAGAAAGTAATTGAGATCTATCAGTCTGGAAAGGGTTATAAAGCCATTTCCAAAGCTTTGGGAATCCAGCGAACCACAGTGAGAGCCATTATCCACAAATGGCGAAGACATGGAACAGTGGTGAACCTTCCCAGAAGTGGCCGGCCGCCCAAAATTACCCCAAGAGCGCAGCGACGACTCATCCAAGAGGTCACAAAAGACCCCACAACAACGTCCAAGGAACTGCAGGCCTCACTTGCCTCAGTTAAGGTCAGCGTTCATGCCTCCACCATCAGGAAAAGACTGGGCAAAAATGGCCTGCATGGCAGAGTTCCAAGGAGAAAACCACTGCTGAGCAAAAAGAACATCAAAGCTCGTCTCAATTTCTCCACAACACATCTTGATGATCCCCAAGACTTTTGGGACAACATTCTGTGGACCGATGAGACAAAAGTGGAACTCTTTGGAAGGTGTGTGTGCAAGTATATCTGGCGTAGAAGGAACACTGCATTTCATAAAAAGAACATTATACCAACAGTAAAATATGGTGGTGGTAGTGTGATGGTCTGGGGCTGTTTTGCTGCTTCAGGACCTGGAAGACTTGCCGTGATAAAAGGAACTATGAATTCTGCTGTCTACCAAGAGATCCTGAAGGAGAATGTCCAACCATCTGTTCGTGTACTCAAGCTGAAACGAACTTGGGTTCTGCAGCAGGACAATGATCCTAAACACACCAGCAAGTCCACCACCGAATGGCTGAAGAAAAACAAAATGAAGACTTTGGAGTGGCCTAGCCAAAGTCCTGACCTGAATCCTATTCAGATGTTGTGGTATGACCTTAAAAAGGCCGTTCATGCTCGAAAACCCTCTAATGTAACTGAATTAGGACAATTCTGCAAAGATGAGTGGGCCAAAATTCCTCCAGGACGCTGTAAAAGCCTCATTGCACGTTATCGCAAACGCTTGGTTGCAGTTGTTGCTGCTAAGGGTGGCCCAACCAGTTATTAGGTTTAGGGGGCAATCACTTTTTCACACAGGGCCATGATGGTTTGGATTTTTTTTCACCTTTAATAATAAACACCTTAATTTACAAATTGCATTTTGTGTTTACTTGTGTTGTCCTTGACTATTGTTTAAATTGGTTTGATGTTCCGAAACACTTAAGTGTGACAAACATACAAAGGAACAGGAAATGAGGAAGGGGGCAAACACTTTTTCACACCACTGTATATAGGTGGATATAGCGGTGTATACTGAGTTCAGAGCACGCAGACAGCACGCACAATCTCCTAACACTGACTGCAAGCTCTATTTAAAACGAGCAAGATAGTTATCTATATAGGTGATATAGCGGTGTATACTGGGTTCAGAGCACGCAGACAGCACGCACAATCTCCTAACACTGACTGCAAGCTCTATTAAAAAAGAGAAATATAGCTAGCTATATAGGTGAATATAGCCGTGTATACTGCAGTCAGGGCACGCAGACAACAACCACTACAGAAAAATCGGCCGATAACAATCGGTGTATACTGTGTTGAAGGTACACAGAACACCCACTAACTGCTACAGACGCCAACACACTACACAAGGCCACTGCGCTGGCGGCCTTATATAGTGTGGGGCGTGTACTACACAGCCTGAGCTATGATTGGCCACCGGCATCCTGCCTGTGGCCAATCATGGCTCTCCTCGCTGCCGGCGCTGTGATTGGCCAAGCATGCGGGGTCACAGTGCATGCTTGGCCAATCATGAGCCAGCAATGCACTGCGCCATCGCAGTGCATTGTGGGACGTGAGCGCCACACGAATTTGTCGCGAACGGCCCATAATGTTCGGAATTCGCCGAACGGGCGAACAGCCGATGTTCGAGTCAAACGTATGTTCGACTCGAACACGAAACTCGTCCCTACCCATGAGCATGTCTTCAGGCTTGAAAAAGGAGCAGTTATGCATCAAAACCTGTAGCATGAAAAGATCTAATAAAATATTTACAAAAATGTGAGGGGTGTACTCACTTTTGTGAGATATTGTACATGTGCACCCATGAGCATGTCCTCAGGCTTGAAAAAGGTGCAGTTATGCATCAAAACCTGTAGCCACACTTCCCACAGTGTGACCCCCGCAGGTATGACATCAAAGTCCTGCACAGTCTATGCTCTCTGGGGTGGCTCCAAGTATCCTACACAGCTTCTGACTGTGGCATCTGCTTCCTGGCTCCTGAAGACACACTGAATTAGGACTTTACCAAAGCATTTAACATGGTACCCCATGTATGCTTAATCCACTATTTGAGGTCTATTGGCATTGGCGAAAGTATATGTACCTAGATTTAAAACTGTGCCTGTATTTTTGCTTGCATATTTCTGTTGCTGGGTTATGTTTAACAGATATATCCACTGCTTGCTGCCCATTCTGAACTTTTCTATGTTTATTGAACACTTATATTGTCTACCTGCCCTGAATTTTGCTATGTCCGTGGATTACACCCACTGCTAGTTGCCAGCCTGACTCACTTCTACCTTTGGTCCTCCAATGATATTATAAAGCAGAGTAAAAAGTTGTGTGTATTAAAGCATGCCTAAACTATAAAATAAATGTGTAATATGTTGAAGTTTACTAATCCATAGATGTGGTGGCTGATTTCCTTTTTCTGATTCTATTACCAGGGGATCTGGGCCGCAACACTTGTTTTATCTCAGAATGGCTCCTCTATCTATGGAGAACCAACAGACACTCCCAGCAGCATTGAACAGCAGTGTTGTCTGCAGAGTGTTTTCAGATGGACTAGTAGATAGATGAACTTTAAATCAGTGTTTTACAAATTAAAGCTAACACCTTTTAAACAATTATAGAAATATTTCTTCTTTTTTTTTTTTACTTTCGGGATGAAGGTTTTCTATTTGTCAGGGTTAGTTGGATGGTCTCAACCCTCTAATTGCCATGTTGCCAGCCTGGTCTATTAAAGGAAATTTAAAAATTATTGACTTACAGACTGAATCACCAGGTAAAAATAAAGAAAAATATGAAAAAAAAAGAAAATGATTGTACCACATTTAACCCTTGTATTTAATCACTTGCCTACCCAGCCAATTTCTCTCCTACATGTAAAAATCATAAAAAAAGAAAGGAGCAGCAGGCGGGACTTTGTATGAGGCACATGGGAGCAGAAGCATAACATTTGGTAAAAGACAAGTTTTTAATAAGTACAAGTAGTTATATATTTACATGTTATTGCACAATCATAAATTAATATTTTCTATTTCATCAATGTATACACATTCCAACAAGGACTTAATAGTAAACATGTGAAGAGCTGAGTATTCAATAAACACAGATTATATATAAATACATGACACGCCAAAGCGTCATTTAGAGAAAAACCATAAAATTAAAAGAGCAAAAATCAAAAAGGAACGTTCATGCTTTGTTGACAATTGTATACACAAAACGGCAGTTGAAAGCTCTACGTGTTTCGTGGCCTTATAGCCACTCGTCAGGAGCAACACCGCAGTGGTAGCCTATGAATAAAATAAAATAAAATAAACAACCATTTTTGAGGGGGAAAAAAAAAAATTTAAATTAAAATGAACAAATGTACAGACATGGAGAACCCCCCACAGACGCACATACGACCCACAGACTTACATATATATCTGCGCAGAGGCGGCACAGTACACCGAGAGTCGGGCCGACCCAAAAATGCCTCGAGGTAATCATTTATTTAATTTTATTTTATTTTTTCATTATTTTTCTTCTACAACACCTCTTTCCTCTTCCACTCAAATTTCCCACTCCTTCATTCTCAGTTCACACTTTTATAAATCTTTCACACACATTTTAACACACACTAATTTTATTTGCTTATTCTCTATAGGTCCCCCCATGAGGGCCACCCCACTTCCCATACTCAACTTTTGCTACATCCCTCATCCCAACCTGCTAGGGGGGTGGTTCATGCGTTTTGGTTGTCGCCCTGGGCATGCTCCCTCAGCCCCGGTCTGTGGCATTTTTGGGTCGGCCCGACTCTCGGTGTACTGTGCCGCCTCTGCGCAGATATATATGTAAGTCTGTGGGTCGTATGTGCATCTGTGGGGGGTTCTCCATGTCTGTACATTTGTTCATTTTAATTTTTAAAAAATGTTTTTCCCCCCTCAAAAATGGTTGTTTATTTTATTTTATTTTATACATAGGCTACCACTACGGTGTTGCTCCTGACGAGTGGCTATAAGGCCACGAAACGCGTAGAGCTTTCAACTGCCGTTTTGTGTATACAATTGTCAACAAAGCATGAACGTTCCTTTTTGATTTTTGCTCTTTTAATTTTATGTTTTTTCTCTAAATGACGCTTTGGTGTGTCATGTATTTATATATAATCTGTGTTTATTGAATACTCAGCTCTTCACATGTTTACTATTAAGTCCTTGTTGGAACATACATTGAATATACATTGATGAAATAGAAAATATTAATTTATGATTGTGCAATAACATGTAAATATATAACTACTTGTACTTATTAAAAACTTGTCTTTTACCAAATTTTATGCTTCTGCTCCCATGTGCCTCATACAAAGTCCCGCCTGTTGCTCCTTTCTTTTTTTAAAATACTAAATCGGGATGGAGGAGGGGATGTGAACGGCCCCTATTACCTCATTTAAAGTCCCAATTTCTTTTCTTCCTTTTGTTAAACTAAATAATTAGGGATGGAGGCACGCGGTAGCACTAACATTTGATTTAATTTATTTCTTTTTATAATTTTTCATTTTTGATTCTTTTTGGTATGAATTTTGATTGTTAGTGTGTAGAAACTATTAATTGGAGACTACACTTTTTTATTTTTATTTTTATTTTTATTATATATATATATTTTTTTTTTAGTCCACTGACTTCATTGCATGTGCGCATTGGCGGTGTCGGGTGCTGTCGGTGTTGTGGCTGTGCTCGTCCCTGTCATGACCCGGGGTTGCGACGTGCACTGGGGGATCTCCCCCCGCCCTGTTCTGACGTGGGGCGGGTGGGGTCTCCTCCACTGCTCGTCGACGTCATGCTTCCGGCGCCAGATAAGTGACGTCTTTTTGGCGTGCTTGTTCTGGCTGCCGGGTTAACCATCTCTGGTCATTTGGGGGCTGGGTTTGGAGCGTGCGGCTGTCTGGCTTGGTCTGTACGGCCAGCGGCTGTGTGACACCTTCCCGGCCCCCTTGGATTTCGGATGCATGGCGTTGGGGGTGGGTCTATGGCGGCGCCATCCCATGGGCTTCCCCCTGTGCAGGGTCTCACCCTTCGGATTTCCCTCCCTCACTCCCCATTCGCAACAACATGATCTATGGCTTCTTTGCCCTTATTCATATAGCACGAGGTAATCATTTATTTAATTTTATTTTATTTTTTCATTATTTTTCTTCTACAACACCTCTTTCCTCTTCCACTCAAATTTCCCACTCCTTCCTTCTCAGTTCACACTTTTATAAATCTTTCACACACATTTTAACACACACTAATTTTATTTGCTTATTCTCTATAGGTCCCCCCATGAGGGCCACCCCACTTCCCATACTCAACTTTTGCTACATCCCTCATCCCAACCTGCTAGGGGGGTGGTTCATGCGTTTTGGTTGTCGCCCTGGGCATGCTCCCTCAGCCCCGGTCCGTGGCATTTTTGGGTCGGCCCGACTCTCGGTGTACTGTGCCGCCTCTGCGCAGATATATATGTAAGTCTGTGGGTCGTATGTGCATCTGTGGGGGGTTCTCTATGTCTGTACATTTGTTCATTTTAATTTTTTATTTTTTTTTCCCCCCTCAAAAATGGTTGTTTATTTTATTTTATTTTATTCATAGGCTACCACTACGGTGTTGCTCTTGACGAGTGGCTATAAGGTCACGAAACGCGTATAGCTTTCAACTGCCGTTTTGTGTATACAATTGTCAACAAAGCATGAACGTTCCTTTTTGATTTTTGCTCTTTTAATTTTATGGTTTTTCTCTAAATGACGCTTTGGTGTGTCATGTATTTATATATAATCTGTGTTTATTGAATACTCAGCTCTTCACATGTTTACTATTAAGTCCTTGTTGGAATGTGTATACATTGATGAAATAGAAAATATTAATTTATGATTGTGCAATAACATGTAAATATATAACTACTTGTACTTATTAAAAACTTGTCTTTTACCAAATTTTATGCTTCTGCTCCCATGTGCCTCATACAAAGTCCCGCCTGTTGCTCCTTTCTTTTTTTTAAATACTAAATCGGGATGGAGGAGGGGATGTGAACTGCCCCTATTACCTAATTTAAAGTCACCATGTACATATGTGGGCGGGACTTACATATGCATCCTCTTCTGCGTCTCTTATTTTTCTAGCTTGACACTTTTAAAAAAAAAAATGTATCACTCTTATTTCTATTACATGGGATGTATACATCCCTTGTAATAGGAATAAGCATGACAGGTCCTCTTTACAATGAGATATGGTGTCAATAAGTCCCCAGATCTCACCTCTAGGCTTGGGAGCTTGAAATAATTTTTTTTTTTTAAAAAGACCTCAGCCTCACAGCCGAGGTGGCACCATTTTTTTCGAATGCAGAGTCTGGGCGTGACGTCATAACATTGTGCCCGGCCTTCGAATGATCATAGAGACTCTGGGGACCATCTAGTCCACCGGAAATCTCTATGGTCACCATCTGGGGTCAGCGGATCCCTTCTCCGGTTCACCGATGGCAGCGGCGAGCCCAGAGAAGCCTTGGGGGACAAGGGGAGGGGGAGGACGTTCACTCTCTCTGCCCATAAGAACGATCAAGCGGCTGAACAGCTGCTATGATCATTGTTATGGTGTAAAGAATCACTGGCTGAAAAAGAGATATCTGAATGATGTCTAACTGCAGGCTTCATTCAAAAAGACTTCAGTCTCCCAGCCGAGGCGGCACAATTTTTTTTTTCGAATGCAGAGGCTGGGCTTGAGGTCATAACATCGAACCCATCCTTCAAACGATCATAGAGAATCTGGGGACCATCTGGTCCACTGGAAATCTCTATGGTTAGCATCCGGGGTCGACGGATCCCTTCTCTGGTTCACCGATGACATCGGCGAGCCCGGAGAAGTCTTGGAGGGCAGCGGGAGGGGGAGGATGTTCACTCTCTCCACCCATAAGAACGATCAAGTGGCTGAACAGCTGCTATGATCATTGTTATGGTGTAAAGAATCACTGGCTGAAAAAGAGATATCTGAATGATGTCTGTAACTGCAGGCTTCATTCAGATATCACCCCTCAAAGTCAAGGACGTCATATGACGTACATTGGACAGGAAGCGGTTAAAGTAGTACTAAACTACTGTAGTAGTACTACAACTTGTACCTACAGGTAAGCCTATAATAAGATGTACCTGTAGGTACTGTGAATATCTCCTAAACTTGCACCGTTTAGGAGATATTCAGAGTGCATGCATTCGATGACATCATTGGGGCATGCGCTCTAAAGGTCGGCTTACAGTGACGGACCTTCAGAGCAGTGCCAGAAATGGCGGCTCCAGCACACGTGTGGATATCCAAGGACTTTGTATCACAAACGATGGAATGCACGAAAACTGTCACATTTTGGAAAGAAGTGTTCCATATATTGACAGAGGTCACAGGTATCCCCACACCCCCAACTCCTGAATTAGCCTTGCTTAGTATTGGAATTAATAACCTTCCTCACCAACTCCGTTGTGTAACCATTCAAATTCTTCTAGCAGCAAGACTAACTATAGTCCGACATTGGAAATCTACTGACCATATTACTAAAGACAAAGTAATATGCTTGGTGCACACACATGGCTCATATGAACGTATGTATGCTACGGCTGAAGACCATCTGTCCTCTGCCATCAATAACTGGGCACCTTGGACCACTTGGTACCAAAAGTCTTACCATGTAGACTCCTGAATATTTTCCTTCTTTATATTATCTAAACTGTAGAGGTTCAATACACTTTGTAATCCAATGTTTGATGCTATGCATTCCTCATGCATATAATGTAACTGAACTTCAGCTGCATTATCGATGTTCAGCAACCACTATACGTATACTTTTTCTATTTTTCACTGTATGTTCTTTTTGTTTCCCAAAAACTCAATAAAAACATTGAAATATAAACAAGCAAAAGTTACAGAATTGTGAGTGTTATTTACTGATTTTTATTCCAAAGTTGTTGTACATCCATACCCCGTCAAGTTTTTTTCCTCACGTATGCAGTACATGGAACATGCACAACATTCTGCAGTGCCTACAAGATGTATATATTCCCAATTTATATTTGATTTAAATATCCTACCATGAACATAAGTTAATGGAATTCATACCTCATAGTTCTCATAAATAGTAATGTTTCAGTCCCATGAATAAATAAAGTAAGCTCTAACCTTTGAAAAAAGGTTCATTGCATTTCCAAGTTAGCTATGACATCTATGAATAGCTCATTAAATATGTCTGAAAGAAGGAATTTGTTTGAATGGTTTGCTGGTCCAAACTGAAAGACATGGTCAAATCGAATGAACATAGCATAGCATTGTCATACAATTTGAATATTCCAATGAAGAGCAAACAGGATAGCTAATTTAAAAGGTGTTGCAAACATTTGCTTTTAAAAGGTAAAGACTGCGATTGCCATTAGTTTGTCAGAAGGTGACTTTCTCTAGTAATTAGCACAGAGGTGGTCAGTAGTGTTGGGTGAATTTGCCTGGGTTAGATTCACAAAGGGTTTGGCAAATATTATAATAAGTTCAGCAAACCCAAAATTAGAGGCAAATCTAATTAAAATCTTTGGGGAACAATTATTGTTAAATTCTAGTAATTTTTAGAGCTAATACTGGCTATTAGTCCTAAAAATGTCCAGAATTTGCCATTACTATCTAAAAAGGCATGAGAAGCTAAGCATTGCCATTAGTGTTGTGAAATACAATAAGGAGAAATTCTATTCATGGAGCTTTGGGCACAACATTAGAAATATACATATACTTTAATTACCATGCTTGGGGAAATGCCTTAAAGTTGAATGTGTTATTTTGAAACAGTATAATTTTCATGGACAATTTCAGTGACAAAATACACTTGCAGCACATATTTGGTGGTGGATTTTTTTACTTTATTTTAAAGCTAGCTTGGGTTACATATAACACCAGCAAATTAATTAGATTCAGTTTGAAAAAACGTATTTTCATGTATTTTAGCAGTGACGGTAATAGATCTGCTTTAATCAGCATAGACCAGTATTTTGCCATGCCTGTCACTATTCTCACTGATGCAAAACTGTACTACCATGAGCCAATTTCTATTAAGCGCTCAATAAAAATTAAGAAACTGCAAATGATACAATAGTGTGTAAATTGCTTATTTGCAGTTTTGCAGGACCGTTTAAATGAGGAAGAATAGGCCAAAGTATACTAGAGGAAAATAAATAGTACAGGTATATGTTTTATTACATAAATTGAGAGACATTAGATGACACAGCAGTGTAAAATTGCCCAGCAGCAGGAGTTTGAATAGTATGGCTAAGCCTAAATATACTACAGACAAAGAGCACAAGACAGAGCTTTACTAATGGAAATAAGAGATCGCAAATGATCCAGCAGTATAAAGCTGGCCAGTAGTGGGACAGTTTTAATTAGGGGTAATAGACCAAAATGTACTATAGACAAATAATGCAGGCAAGTGTATTAATTCAAGAATTAGGAAAGCACTCATAATACAGTAGTGCAAAATTGGCCAGCAGAGGGTTTAATTTACTAGAGAAAAAGAGCACAGACTGGGGTTTTACTACACAAATTAAGATAGGAGATTTTAAATTGAGTGTATATTAGAGTGTATTTAGCAGCAGCAGAATATTTTTAACTAGGTATAGTAGGCCTAACATTTTTTTATTTCCAACTTTTATCGTATCTAGGGGGATGTGGTAAATGAGGGCAATATAATGTCAGGGGGTCTGGGTCTCACACAATTTTTGCAATTCATTTTTTTTAATTGTTCAAAAGTTCATACAGTGCATTATGGTTTAAAAAATTCTCCCAGGTGAATTAACATAGAAATTTGCCAGGGCTGTGATTCTCACACCTGCAGGATACAATTTAAACTTGGTAGCCGCCAAACCCTAGTGGGTAATTTGTTATAGATAAAGGACCTTCCTTAAAAAAGTTTCTTAGGATCCATAAAAGAGTATTATCCATCCATGAACAGAAAAAAGTGTATAAGAAAACTTTTGAAACAAAAAAAAAGTAATATACAATTACATAATTCTTATGTACATACAAATACATATGATGCTTTAAATGACATGTTTACATTTTGAATCAGCATTAAAACAAGTGTATACAAATCATTCAAAGGTGAACTTTGACGTTTGGCACTCAGAAAAATTATGTTGAGATCAAATTTATGTAATGTCAATGAAGTTAGAAGATTATAAGCTAAATTTACTTAGAAGGATTACCTATTTTAACAAAATTTGTAATTTTGTCTCATGATAACAATCATCTAAAAATAGCAAATATAAATATCACTTAGATATGACATGCTTTGCATGGAAATGAGCATTTAGCTTTGAAATTTATCATAATTATTTTATCTGACAGAGTAAATTCATCACAACCTCAAATAGCTCTATTTCCAGTTCTCCTCATTAGACACCACGTTGAAATTCACAGTTATCATCTACCTGAAGCTGGTAGTATTGTGAGAAGTTGTAATTACAGAAAAGCATGTGTTTACAGTCAACCTAACCCATTAACAGTTTGTGATTATGATAAACTAATGCTGCCGTTCACCATAATATCAACCAACTACCAATGATGCTACATGACCTCTGATCTTAGGTCAGGGGAATTGGAATGACCAATGATGGAGGTTTTCTTAAGTGCTAGCCTCCTATTATAAAACGGGCAAGGTTCTCAACAGCTATATTAACCACTTAAGCTCCAGACCCTTTTGCAGGCCAAAGACCAGACCACTTTTTGCGATTCCACACTTCATCGCTTTAACTGAGAATTGTTGACAAATGTAAAGTTATGCAGAGATAAAAACTTGTACTTGTGTAAAGTTATGCGGAGATAAAAACTTGTACGCATCTTACCTTCAAGAGAGGAGAACAGTTGGGGCAGTCAATAGTCGAGAAGGATCTGGGTGTTTTGGTAGATCAAATATTTAATAATAGGGATGAGCCTGATGTTCGAGTCGAACGTAAGTTTGATTCAAACATCGGGTGTTAGCCTGTTTGTGAATAGCGAAAAATTTGGGGTGTTCGCTACAAATTCAAAAGTCGTGGATCAGCCTTTATTAATCAAACGTGCTAATTTTTAAGGCTTATATACATGGTATTAAGGGCCATAAAAAGTAATAATTTCACAAACAAGTGTGGAAATGGTAAAAATGACATGACACGGCTTGGGACAAGTCCTTTATTAAAAAAGTAAAAATGCCCCACAAAGTCTCCTACTTCTTCTCTTGCTCTGTCGATATATAAAGTGCTAAATCCAAATAAAAAAATAGGGTGCAAATGCAATAAACAAATCCTGCATCAATGTGCAAAAGTGCAATCTAGCAGTAAGTTCTGTGTGGGGCCAGGAGTTGGCCAAATAGTTGGGGCTCATGCCAGGAGAGAAATCGGGGTTATCCCTCAGTGGAGTAAGTGGGCTCAACCATGGGTGCGGGTATATTGTTTTCAATGCTTTGTGGATAACGGATAGTGTGGGCCCAATCAATGGATGTTGCTTATGCTGTATCGGTATATGGCGTGGTCGTATCCAGGGTAGTAACCGAAGATACTGTGTAGAGATAGAGTGCTCAAGTGGTACCCAATCTTTAACCTTGTGATGGACATTCCAGTCCACAATCCTGGCTAAGTGTGTAGCCCAGTAGTATCGACGTAGGTCAGGAAGAGCAATTCCTCCTTTGATTTTTGGAAGGGTAAGACGTGTGAATTTTATTCTTGGCTTTTTGTTTTGCCATATGAAGGCAGAGCAGGCTCGTCGAAAAGAAAGGAAAAAGGACGATGGTATGCTAATCGGAATGGATTGCATTAAATAAAGGAATCGAGGTAAAATTGTCATTTTAAGGAGTGCGGCTCTACCAAACCAGGACACATTTAAGGATCTCCAATTTTTAAGGTCTGATTTGGTACTTTGCAATGCTGGAAGAAAGTTTTCCTTAAAAAGATTCGAAAGGGACGTCGGTATTTTAATTCCCAAGTAGGTGATTGAATGTTTGGCCCAATTGAAGGGGAAATTCGCTTGACATTGCGCTACCATCTCTGCAGGGAGAGTTACATTCAGGGCGATGGATTTGGAGTAATTTATTTTAAGGTTTGAGATAGATTGGTATAGCTCCAAGTCGGATAGAAGATTGGGGATAGAGACATGCGGGTTGGTTAAGAAGAGGAGGAGGTCATCCGCAAAAGCTGCTATTTTGTAGATGCGTGTGTTGATTGAGATGCCAGTAATATCTGGATTAAGTTTTAGTTTATTGAGAAGGGGTTCGAGAGTGAGAACAAAGAGTAGAGGTGAGAGGGGGCAACCCTGTCTGGTACCATTGTGGAGCCGGAAGGCGTTTGACAGGTGACCATTGACTCGCACTCTGGCGGTCGGTTGGGAGTACAGGGCCCGAACATATGAGAGAAACATATCCGGTAAACCTATTGCTTTGAGAACCGAGTCCATGTAGTCCCAGGCCACCCTGTCAAACGCCTTCTCGGCATCCAGGGAAAGAAAAAATCCTTGTTCATTGGCAGAGGTTAGCCAGTGGTGGATGTTTAGGGCTTTAATAGTATTATCCCTACCTTCCCGTCCCGGGATAAAGCCCACCTGATCCAAAGAGATCAAAGAAGGGAGAAGCGGCAACAAGCGGTTCGCTAAGATTTTAGCATAAATCTTGACATCCACATTAATGAGTGATATGGGGCGGTAATTCGTTACCAGTGAGGGATCTTTGTCCTCTTTCGGTATTACTGTGATGTGTGCTTCAAGCATATGAGGGGGGGTACGAGAAGTAGAAGCAAAGGATCTATAAGCTGAGAGAAAGCGGGGTTTAAGTATGTCTGTAAACGATTTGTAATATGTCAAAGGAAGGCCGTCTGGGCCTGGTGCTTTCCCGACCTTCATCTCCTTGACTGCTCTGTCGAATTCTTCTTCCGATAGGGGAATATTTAGCTTTTGGGCATTTTCCTGGGAAATACATTTCGGGCCAAATTTGGCAAGGAATTCGTCAATAGCATGCTGCCTAGCGTCCAAATTACTGGGCTTAGTGGGTCTAGAAGGAATGTTATAGAGTGATTGGTAATATTCTTCAAATTTTTGGGCTATCGCTTCGTTTGATGTGTGAGCCTTGCCCTGATTGTCAGTAATGTGATGTACAGTCGAGTTACGTTTCTTGCTTTGCACTGCTCTAGCCAGGAGGGAGCCTACTTTATTACCCTTCTCATAAAAGAGTTTATTCCTGAGGACATATTTTCTCCTGGTGTTCAGGTTAAGTTCTTCCAATAATTGTTTCCTGGCTTGGGTCAGGGCTTGGTAGGTCTGCAGCGCAAGGGTCTGTTTGTGTGATGCTTCCAACATGCGGATTTGGGACATAAGTGTTGCTATTTTGGCCTGGCGTTCCTTTTTAAGAAGAGAGGATAATTTGATAAATTCCCCTCGAATTACAGCTTTATGGGCTTCCCATTGCATTAATGTGGATGTGCCTGGAATGGCATTAAGTCTGAAATAATCTGTAAGACAAGTGTTTATTCTGGCTACATTGATTGGATCTTTGAGCAAAGAGGGATTAAGTCTCCACGTTTTAGACTTGGTTACGGTTTCAGGAAATTCTAGAAGGATGGTGATCGGATGGTGGTCAGAAAAAGTCATCGGTTCTATCGTGGTCTTAGTCAGAAGGGGAAGGTCAGGTTGTGAAATAAAAAAGTAGTCAATTCGGGAATATTTTTGGTGAATAGGGGAGAAGTATGTGTAATCTTTTCCCTGTGGGTTCAGCGTTCTCCAGGTATCATGCAGCAGGATGTTTTGAAGTTGCAATTTGATTTGTTTCAAGGCTTTGTATGGCAAGGCCGAGGAACCAGAGGAGGAATCTAAAATGGGGTTCAGGGGGACATTAAAGTCTCCCCCGAGAATGAGAATGCCTGATGAGAAGGAAGATAAAAGGTCACAGACAGAGCGGAAAAATGTGACTTGTTTTGTGTTAGGAGAGTATATATTGGCAATAGTTATTGGTTTGGAGTAAATGGTCCCTTTAAGAAACAAGTATCTCCCTTCAGTGTCGCTTAGTGAGTCTATTAGTTGAAAGGGTGTGTTTTTAGAGATAAGGGTCGACACACCTTTTGATTTGGAGTGGCAGTTCGTCAAATGAAAAATCGTGGGGAAGTTTTTATCGGAAAATTTAGGAGTTTTGGCTGTCAGAAAATGCGTTTCCTGTGTAAATATTATGTTCGCTTTCAATTTATGGCATTCCCGCAGGAGCTGGGATCTCTTTTCCTGTAAGTTAAGGCCTTTAGCATTAATGGAGACCAGCTTCAGCGAGAGTGCCATGGAGTGTGGCTTGCAGGAAAGGGAGTTCATTATATCTTCGGATTTGTGAGGAGTTCGATAGAATTCCCTTAATATTCGATGATTGGGGTCGACAAAAAGACTAGCGAAAAGATATTGTATTACGTTTGCGTAGAATTAACACTAGAGGAGGAAGAAGACAGAGGAGGTAGGGGAGAAATAGGGTAGGAAAAGGGGGGGGAACTAGTCTCGAAGGAACTTACACTCGTGGGTTATAGAGAAGTGCAGCCGAGACTAGCGTAATAATTGATTCTTCAAAGGTTTATAGCGAGAACCAGCTCGCTGTGCCCTGTGTCGAAAAGACTATGCACAGGGTTAAACCTTGACGGTTGTGAGATGATCCAATAACTGATGGTTAGTAAAGCGATAGGGCTGAACAGGATATCTCTGTGTGAAACGTAATCTGAGTTATTGAGGAGTCTAAATACAAAATTAAGAGATGCTAGCAGCTGAACGGAGGGAAGGATATGAATGCTAAATTCGGAGGAGAGAGAAATGTAGTCTGCATAGAGACAATCTAGATCTTTGGCAATACAAAAAAATAAAAAAAATAAAAGGATTAAGCTATGGCATATATATCTAACCAGTGTAAAAGGCACTTCATCTGCAGGCACGCGCAAGAGCGATAAATCAGGACTGTAGACAAGGGGTGCAATCCTGGTGGCAAGTAATATTTATCTGAGTAATCTAGTTGGAACAATTATGCATAGATCATTATCAAGGATAAGGAACATTGAACGAAAGAGATACAGAACCATAAAATACAACAGGTTATGTAAAATGGGTTATACTGTATCAGAACTAGCCAAGTAATAAACTTCAAAATTCAAACTAAAGTACGGTTGTCAGGCTAAGCAGGAATCTTATGGTAGAAGAAAAAAAAATCCAACTAGCTCTTTCCTTAACTGAACTAAAGAAACCTCGGGGATGAGGCAAGGACCCAGCTCTGGATACACTTCTCCAAAGACTGTATTAGTGAAACTGTTGTGTATTAAATAATACAGGCTCATAGGCGTAACTGGCCTGTGATGGTGTTGTGAGGCAATGAGATATGGGATGGAGTCCCTCAGATTTAATTCAATACCTAGGTTGCATGTTTGCGGCTCCCTCATGAAGAGGAAGGGAAGTGCATGAGATCGGCCTCATCCTAGCGGGGAATTGAGGAAGCTAGTATAGACCCCATATGGAGCTGGTTTTGCTCATTAAGCCTCCCCGTTGCCCGGGGGCCCAATAAATATCCGAGTGGTTATCAGAAGTGAGGTAGCCCCAAACTCACGCTGGCATCAGGGAATCCAGTGGAGAGAGGGGTCAATGAGATCATCCCATATCTTTAACACAAAAGTCAGAATTTTCCCCAATCTTGGTAACAGGGAAAGACTGGAGAGAGGGGCAATCCACAGGGACCACATCGCATAATTGTGAAAGGAAAGGAATGTAAGCGGACGATCAACCTCCCAATTGAGTACCTCATGAAAACATAAAACAGGTCTGGGGTAACATACGATACCTGAGTGGAAAGTTATGTGCGTTCACTGGATAGGAGAGTCATCCATGGGTCAATGCATTGGGTCCATGTGGATTACCCCTGTGGGAGGAATGGCAGATGTTAAGAAGAAAAAAAATTTTACCCTAGCATCTAGGTTTGTAACATGGAACAACATAAAAGTCTTGGTCTAGGCTACAGGTAATAGTCCCTGGGCACACTGAAAATTATAGCAGGCTGAGAATAAGAAAGAAAAAAAAAAAAAAAAAAAAAAGAAAAAAAACGAACAAATTTGCCAGCAATAGGTCCCCGAGGCATAATGTGGCCCTGACGAAAAAAAAAAAAAAATCGGGCCAAAAATACGATGGGAAAGAGGTACCAATAAACTGAGTGAAGAGTCCCGCTTAGTAGCTCTATGAGAGGATTAAGATATCTGTGTATCTGATCAACGATCTCGACGAGCCCTTCTCGTGTGCGGCGCCTTCATCGGGCTGGTGTTGTGATTAGGGTCGTTTCGGGAGCCGTGAAGTTGATCTGCGGAAGGCGAACGTTGTCTTCGATTACGATGTTCCTGAACTTCCATCGGTTCGTGGTCTTGCTGGTGGCGTCTCCCGGTTTGCGGACGGAACTCCGCGTACCAATCCGGTACTTCCGTGTAGGGGATCTCCAGGGTGGTACAAAAGCGGCGAAGATCCTCCGGGACTCTAAGCACAGCCGAACGGCCTTGCGCGGAAGCAGACAACGCAAAAGGGTACTTCCATCTATACTGTATGTCCTTAGCTCGTAAAACTTCCAAAAGCGGGCGTAATTCCTTGCGACGTTGAAGCATAATGGAGGATAGGTCCTGGAACAAACGAATCTCTGTATCTTCGTACATCAGCGGGTGTTTCACCCGCGCTTGTCTAAGGATATCCTCCTTAAGTTGGTAGTCAATCACACAACAGACCACATCCCTGGGGGGGTCCGTCTCCTTGCCTCGCGGTCGTAGGGCGCGATGAATGCGCTCCAATCCTATAGGTGTGAGAGGGTCACGATCCAGGATAGAATTGAACAGGCTCGTTACTTCGGGTCTCAAACGATCGGCTTCGATCGATTCAGGGAGTCCGCGGAGACGAAGGTTATGTCGTCTACCGCGGTTGTCGAGGTCCTCCATGTGGCGGTTTAGATCTCTGAGTTGTAGGGTATGAGCATCTATGACCTGGCAGGACCGACGAATTACCGTTGAATGTTGTGCGGTTCTGTGTTCGACATCTTGGACTCTGCTCGCTATTGTTTGAATGTCAATGCGGAGCTCCGATATGGCCGCCGTTAGTGTGTGTTTTATATCATCCGCCACTGACCTGAGGTCGGTAAGGCTGGGGTGTTGTTGCAGCTCGAGTACAATCTCGCCAGTAGCCGGGGATGGCCGTGAAGAACGCGTGGTGCTCTGAGGTGAAGACGAGCCTCGTGAAGACGCCATATTGCTGGCCTGGGCCCGGAACATCTCGGGGATGTTTTGTCTCGCTCCGTGAGACATATCTCGAGGAGATCTGGATCGGGACGTAGAGGATCCACGGGAAGATGTTCCCATGTCGGTCTGTGTATTGCGGGTTCGAGTTTACCTCCGGTGTTTGCTGTTTTCCCTCCGTTACAGCAGGAGCACGCTAGTTAGGCTGCCATTCTCCTCAGCGTCCAGACCACGCCCCCCAAAAGTGCAATCATATAGCATAAAAAATAGTCCAATGACAATAAAAAAATGTGCATCAAATATCACAATGATTGTAAGTCTCTTCAATTGTGCAAAATAGGTGCAAAAACAGGAGGGGGAGGGAGGAATCAAAAGTGTCCAAGTGCATATCAGCAGGATAGGATGTGATGATAGCATGTAGATAACCTTCAGAAATCCACACCCAGTGTGTTCTAGCCTCTCATCTCAGGGATAGACCCCAATGGGTCTAGTCATACATCAAGATGTTGGATCTTGGTAAACTGTTCTGTCTTCCTCTTCAATGTAAATATCCCAGCGGGATAAGGAACAACTGCAGCCTCAAGGGATGGAGGGATATTTTCCCATGTGATCCACGTTCCACAACAAACTTTTCCAATGTTTTCTCCAGGGTGTTGAATAAAGGATATAAGAGCCTCCATAGTGTAGTAATTAAAAAAAAATCATAGGCCTTTTCTTTTTAAAATAGACAAAATAACATCTAAAAATGGCAAAGTCAGCAGCATACATGAAAAAATTTGTCAAACACAAAGACTTCTGGTCACGGCCGCGACCGGACGTGACATCACCCGGCTCCTCCTGACGCATTGCATCACAACACATGTGACTTTTTCAAGTCACGAGTGTCATTTTTTTCTTTTCATGTGCAACAACTCATAGCTATCTTTTCAATTACCAGCACCTGAGATAAATTTTTTCTATGAAATGGGTTAGAGGGTAGTATTGGGGCCATTAGTGGAAGGTTGACTAAAGCACATAAACCTGAGGTAAGTATAGTAACAAGTCCTATTTGCAATCTCGGAACACCCAATAAGAGGACAGTATGCTACCAGTCTAAACTACATGGCATTTTCACCAATGCCAGGAGCCTGGCGGAACAAGTTCAGTGAACTAGAAATACTGTTGAACGAGGAGGATTTAAATTTTGTTGGAATCTCAGAGACCTGGTTCAACAGCTCCCATGATTGGCTGGAAACCATTCAAGGGTATTCCCTTTATAGAGAGGGTAAAAAAGGGGTAGGGGAATGCCCATATATCAAGAATAATGTACAAGTAAATGTGAGAGATGACATCAATAAGGGAGCTAGGTCGTGTCAACGTCACAAGGAAGAAGAGAAGAAGAGAATAAGAGAAGAAGGCGGCGACAGCAGCGGTGACAACAGTGACAGAAGACCGGGCCAACACTAGTAAAAGAGCTATAAGGAGATAGCGGAGGCCTGGCAGAAAAGCCGAAGAGGGGGACAAGACCCCCGAAGAGTGGGACAAGACCCCGAAGTCGGAAGAAGACCCCCGGATGGCGGCGGCGACAACGAAAAAGAAAGCTGGGCTCCTCCACTAGTAAAAGAGCTAGCAGAAGATAGCGGAGGAGTCTGACGAGAAGACCCCCCAAGACGGAAGAAGAGAAGTCCACCGGAGCTGTCCAATAAATTATTTTAAAAACTTGTGTTGTGTTTTTCTGTTTACACCAGGTGAATAGGTAGGGGTACATCGTACCCCATACTCATTCACATAGGGTGGGGGGCCGGTATCTGGGGCCCCCTTATTAAAGGGGGCTCCCAGATTCTGATAAGCCCCCCGCCCGCAGACCCAGACGACATGGGGACATGGTGCTTTGGGGTGGCGCCCCTTCCCCAAAGCACCCCCATGTTGAGGGCACGCAGCCTGGTATGGCTCAGGAAGGGGTCCGCTCGCTCGTCCCCACCCCCTTTCCTGACCGGCCGGGCTGTGTGCTCGGATAAGGGTCTGATATGGACTTTGGGGTGGCCCCACGCTGTTTTTTCAGAGTAGGGCTTCCCCTTTAAGTCCATACCAGGTGACGGGGCTAGTGACATGTCAATCTCGCCGATGGAGGCGGTGACATTGACTTCCTTTCGCTAGTCCTGTATACCTGGAGACGCGTTCAAAAGGAACAGACTTTTCTCCGTGTGTGGGCAAGTCCGTTCATTTCAAAAGTCCGTCGGAAAAGTCTGGTCATGTGTGGGCAGGTGCACTCTTTCGGAAAGTCCGGTGGACCTCCGCTGCAAAGTCCAGCGGTTTGTCCGCTGGACTAAGTCCGCCGGATAGTCCGATCGTGTGTACGCGGCATAAGGCTCGCCAGTTCCTAAATGTCTTGCAGGGCAATTTCATGGGTCAGATGGTAGATACAACAACTAGAAACAAGTCGTTATTACTAGATCTACTGATTACCAACCCATACAGACCTGATCACGGATGTTGAAATATGGGACAATTTAGGAAACAGTGATCACAGGTCAATTGGCTTCAGTATAAATCACACAAATAGGAAATACAAAGGGAACCCAAAGACACCGAATTTCAAAAGAGCCAACTTCCCTAAACTATGAACCTTGCTAGAAGATATAAATTTGGATAAAATCTTAGAACCAAAGAACATGGTGGAGAGATGGGTTTGCTTTAAAGCGGGAGTCCGCCGTTTTTTTTTTTTTAAAAGCCAGCAGCTACAAATACTGCAGCTGCTGACTTTTAAAATAATAACACTTACCCGCCCAGCGCGCCGCGATGTCGGCACCCGAAGCCGATCTCTCGATCGTCTCTCAGGTGCTGCCGCCGCCATCTTGGGTATGGGAATCAGGAAGTGGAGCCTTGCGGCTTCATTTCCCGGTTCCCTACTGCGCATGCGCGAGTTGCGCTGCGTAATAAGGATGGTCCCCGCTGTCTCTGGGATCTGTTTTTTTCCCAGCAGGCAGCGGGGGACCTTCGGAAAGGGGCGTAGATTCTGCGGAAAGGGGCATAGCTTCTGCAGAATCTACGCCGGAAGTGGGTGCAGATACCTGTACTGTACAGGTACCTGCACCCCCCTCCCCCTGAAAGGTGCCAATTGTGGCGCCGGAGGGGGGGAGGGTTCCAATGAGCGGAAGCTCCACTTTAGGGTGGACCTCCACTTTAAAAGCATATTAATTAAAGTGGTTGTAAACCCTTACAAACCACTTTGACCTACAGGTAAGCCTAGATTAAGGCTTACCTGTAGGTCCAAGAAATATCTCCTAAACCTACACGGCTTAGGAGATATTTACTAAAAGACAGTCACCGTTGTCTATGGCGCATGCGCCGTAGACAGCGGCGCGCAGGCGCACTATCACCGTTAGCAGCATGCCGCTGCTAACGGCGATAGGCCATTATTGGCGGCTCCCATGCACATGCGTGGGAGTGACGTCATCGCTGCTCCGGCGCTGTGAGTGGCCGGAGCAGCGATACCCGGAAGAAGATGGATGCTCCGTACTACAGGGGACAGCAGTGACATCGCTGGCTCCTGTGTCAGGTAAGCTTCATTCGGATCCTCGGGGATCTGAATGAAGATGTGAAGCGGGGTTCATTGTCTGATTCTCTTAACGGTGCTGCAAACTTGGTACAAGCAAGATTCTAATAGGTATAAAATGTGTCAGGTATTGAGCTGCAACTTTGCAATTTACTAAATTTGTTAGAGTTCAGAGAGATAAGATTATGGTAAATCCAGCAGAAATGAAAAACAGCAAAAATAACAACTACAGGTAAGACAAACAGGTATATCAGCAGTATAAAGCTCTGTGAGCAGCTTATCAAATTTGGGGGAAAAGTTCAGCAGATGGTTATCTGAGCATATGGCCAGACCGGACTTAGAAGTGATGCACAATGTAGTTGGTTTCTGGGCATGTTAATTCATTTATGTCTATTTTTATCATGCCTCTGATTCTGACCAAGCTGAAAGGGATTGGGTTTCCCGTGAGGTCAGATTGGTTATGTTGAGGCTCTGGTATGATTCCCCAGGCATGGAGAAGGTTCAGACCACTATCCAAAGTGGATATGGTGTGATGGATGCCATTATGGGTGGCCAGATTGGTGGCTAGGTGATGATACTTATATATTATTCTGTGATCATTCATGGCCTTTGTGATCGTTTTCAGTTGCCTCCGCATTTGCAGTGTGTACTGTGATAAATCGGCATATAATTGGATGTCTGAGTAAGAGAAGAGGGGACAGTTCCTTTGCTTTTGAGAGGATATGTTTTTTTTGCTTGATAAAAGTAAATCCTCAATTAAAAATCTCTGGGGCTGTCTGCCTCCAGGTGGTGGGGTTTAGGTATTCTGTGAATACGGTCTATGGTGAGCTCAATTGGAGAAAGCTCTGGCAGCATGCCAGAGAACATGGCGCTAGCATAGTTGTGCAGTTCTTTAGGTAGGATGGATTCTGGGATGCCACAAATTTTTATGTTATTGTGTCTGAAACGGTCCTCGAGGTCCACCAGCTTTGCTTTAACCCACAGAGAGTCATCCTTTTGTTCAGTATATGCATCGACAAGATCACTTACTGTTTCTGTACAAAAAATTTTGTTTTCCATGTATAGCATTCTATTATCCATATGCTTCATTTCCAAGGGAAATGTATCAATCAGTGAGGACAGATTAGTCATCAAGGAGGATTGTAGGGATAACAGCATATCCTTCATAGTGGTGTCTAGCACCGGTTGCCCTGAGGTCAGAAATTGAGCATAGAGGATTGCAGTGAGGAAATAGCATTTTCATTATGGAGGCCTGTACTCACTGTGTTTGAGACCTGGTGGTCAGGATCCATCCACATCTTGAACTTGGCTGGGCTTTGGTAAACCAGTGGTGGATGGAGAGGAGTCCTGGGGGAATCAGGATGACGATCTACCTTGAATTGCTTGTGGATGGCCATCAGGGGTGTCTGTGTAGGCCGCAGAGTTCCGTGCCATTGCTCCATAGGCGCCATCTTGGCTCCTTCCCTGTGTTCAGCAGGGCTGGAAGGAGAAGGACTCTAGGCGCTTTGGGCCTCTGTTCTGGCTTCTTTTGCGGGACATCGTGGAGGCGGGTTACCCAGGTATGTGCTATGAATGAAATCCTTGTATAGCGCACAATGCGAACTGAATTGCCTCTAGGCGCTGATTCATGTGTATGATGGGCTAATTGGCGGTGAATAGGAGCCCATTGGGCGCTGGTAGTCCGGTTGGCGCTAGGGAGCTCATGGCTCAGCATTCATTCTCGTGCACGCGCAAGGCACGCCCCATAAAAGAATAGTTTTAATATACATAATTGATATGTAAATGTCATTGTTCATGGTAATTCTCTACACATAAATTATTCTGTTGTAATACTTATGTAGCCTGCATAAGAGAGTGAGAAACAATGTCTGTAAGAACATTAGTGTCTAGATTTCATTATAGGTTGATGGAATTTTCCTGAATTTTGAACCACTTTAAAGTCAGCAGGGGACCAAGCTAACCTATTTGGTTCTTTAGATGACTGCCAGCTACAATAATGTCACATAAAAATCATGAGAAGCCCCCACAGCTCCCACTGAGTGTTTGTTTTTGGTAAAGTTTGTTACTTGAGATGCTTCAGATAATAGGTATGAAGAAGGTAGATAAAAGCACAGTGTAAGGTTTTTTTTTTTGTTTTGTATTTTATTTGGCACTTTACTGTTATTTTAACATAACTAAAATGATACTGTCTTTTCCCTTTTCTCAAAAAAGAAATAAATAAAAGTGAAAAGGAGAAACATAGTAGAAAAAAAAATAGAAAAGAGGGTGTTTTCTTTTTTCCTGGATGTTTCCAAATATTTTACCAGTATTTTGTTGTTATTTTCAAATTTTGTTAGACAATTAGAAAAATGGATGTGACGTCAAAGTATACTATGAAATAATTATTTTGCTTATTTTTATGTATTTTACCATAGAATGATAGCAATAAGAAACATCAAACAGTAAAAATACCCCACCAAAAAATTATTTTAACGCCATTTGACGTCAATGCAAGTCAAATTTGAAAAAGGAGGGGGGAAGGGGAGGAAACTGGCTGATTTACTTATCACTAGTGCATTTTTTTTGTAATGAAAAAGTATTTTTAAAATTGGCCACTAGTTTTCATTTAAAATCAGATCTGCCATGATAAAGTGTGCTATAGTGGAGGACTGAAGGTGTGAACAGTAACATCCAGGAGAGTAATATTGTAACACAAGACAGGGAGGCAGACACACAGAAAGCCACAGGAAATACAAGGATGCATCTGCCACACTGGTCTAGTATATCCACCCACTGTGCTCCTTATCTCAGGGCTTATTCTGATAAAAGGGGGCCAGAAGCCCTGAAAAGAGAAGTTTAATCCAAGGCTCAAGAAGTTCCCACTGATAAATCGATGTGTTCAATGGAGTGGTATGAGGTGTGTATTATGTATATACATCTTACTGCAACAGCTACAAGATGTTCAGAAACTGAAATACATGGACCAATCTTTCTGTAAACATCATATATCTGGTGCATAGTGGAGATCAGTGGTGGGTTATTATAATAGGGGCAGATTGTATGACTGCCTCGGCATGAGTTCTACTCCAGTGCTCCCAACTTTTCTACTCTGGTCAATCCATACTCTGTCCACTGCTCCAGCCATAGAACTTCTGAGGGCTTAGCCGCAAGGCTGACTGCACTGCCACCATTTCTTGCTTGCCTTTTCTCCAGCACATAGCACTCTATCAAGACAGAGTGTCTATAAGAAGGTACAGAACAGGGCACAGCTAGGTTCTGAAGAGTAGGCTGTGGGGGAGATAGCTGCAGTGACAGTAAAACTGATTGGCAGTCAGTCAAATGCTCAGCCAAACTGTTAAATGACAGTAAAACTGACTCCAGCCAGTCAGTAAACTGTAAGACCAATATCAATTCAGCAACCTGTTACCTGTCAGTAGGGCCAATGCCAGTCAGCAGCATGTTATCTGTCAGTAATACAAATACCTGTCAGTAGGACCAAAAACAGTAAGCAGCCTGCTATCTGTTTGTCATTTGAAAACCTGCCAATAAGGCCAAAACCAGTCAGCAGTCTGTTATCTGTCAGTAATAAAAAAAAAACAGTGTCATGCAGCAGCCTTTAACATATCAGTAATACTGATGCCAGACAGACGGCTGTTGCTTGTCATAATGAGCAACTCCAGTCAGTAGCCTGTTACCTGACATTCTGATGCCAGCCACCAGCCTTTTACTGACCAGTAAGCCTAATGCCAGTCTGCAGCCTGTTAGCCCTCAGTAAGACTGACACCAGTCAACTACCTATTAACTATCAGTATGACTGATGCCACCTATTACAAAGACCAACACCAGTCAGAAGCCTGTTACTTGTTAAGCCCCATACATACTATCAGTTTTTCTGCTGAGTTTTTCCTTCAGGTTTATCAAAACCATGTAGTTCAAGGGCCTGCCTGATTGCATACACATTGAAACACCTAAGGTTTGACCTCATATTATATGGTTTTGGTAAATCTGAAGGAAAAACCCAGCAGAAAAACTGATAGTGTGTATGGGGCATTAGTAGGACCGATGTTGGTCAGCTGCCTGATAACTCGCAGTAAAAATGACAAAGGTCAGCATCCTGTTACCTGTTAGCAAGAGTTACTTTACACTAGCCTGAGCTGCATTGCATTAAACACCCATGTATTAACACGGTGCATCCCAGGCTGGCCTGCATTGCATTAAGGCATCCTATTCAATTGATCATAAAGATCACAGTTCATAAATCATACTTGCAGCATTTTTGGCAGAGCAGCAATAGTGCAGTCCACTGGTGCCCAAATATTTATACAGGTATCATTTTTAAGATCCATTTATGTTTGATGGTTTTTGATAGGGATGGGTTGAATGGAGTCCTGTTCAGTTCGCACCAGAACTTTAGAACACCGTGAAAGTTTGGACCCGAACAAGGAACACTATTAAAGTCAATGGGACCTGAACGTCAAAAATCAAAAGTGCCCATTTTGAAGGCTTATATGCACGTAATTGGGCACACAGTGGCTATAGGGTTCTTGGTCCTGCCCTGGGAGACAATTATCAATACAAAAAAGGGTGAAAAATTTCATTTTGAAATAAGCAGTGATTTTTTTTATTTTTAAAGTGAAAGCCTAAAAATGAAAAAATCCTTCCAATATAGTGCCTTAGGGTCCCCTTAGTCTACCTGTAAAGAGGCAGATCTGTACCATGTCTAGAATCTGCTGTTGAAATAATTGCATTTATAAAGCTAAAAAATGAAATTTTCCCGCACGCTGCCTTTATTTTGCTCAGCAACAGCTGGGGAGACAGTGTGTATGATGGGGCCACAATGTAGTGCACTGGGAACAAGATTAGAAATTTTTTGGATACATTCTGGTGTCACTTTGACTTTGGATAGATGTAACGGGTGCATAAAAATTGCTCTTTGGGTGCTAGTGGTGCCTTACCACCGCAATCCTATTGAGGTAATCTTGATGAAAGCAAGAATTGACCTTGCTGTAAAAAATTACAATGATATGCACCTGTCAAACAGGTGCAGAAAAATTACTCTTTGGGTGTCGGGGGTGTCTTCCCACCGTAACCCCATAGAGGTACTCTTGATGAAGGCAAAGCAATGATATGCACCTGTCAAACAGGTGCTGAAAAATTGGTCTTTGGGTATTAATTGTGCCCATGAAATCTATACCAAAAACATTCTTCCAGATGAAATTAGTGAACACCCTCAAAGCTAGGCAGCTTTGAAGTCCTGCAGAGATTCCACAACCCAAAAAGACCTAATCAGTGACATCGGGGCTTCATAGCTGTAATCTAGGACTGATTAATTTTTATAAAAGTCAAACGGTCCACGGAGTCTGTGGACAGACACGTTCTATGATCAGTAACGAAACCTCCTGTAGCACTGAATGCCCATTCCATGGGCGGCAAGGACTAAAGGAATTCCAAAATGCCTCACTTAGGCAGACGCCTTCTCCAACGCTCCTCTCTTGACCAAGAGAAGACTCAAAACTATGTTTTCCATGACATTGCAACCTACTGGAGTCAGGAAAGATGTTCAATAAAATCTTCTTTAATGTGTCCTCAAGAGATTTTATGTTCTGCACTCTCTGTGGGGATGAGCTGATTTCTGAGACCTTCCCCTTATAACGCTGGTCAAGGAGGGTTGCCAACCAGTAATCATTCATCTTCTTTATTCTTGGGTCCTTTTGCAGGCTTTGAAGCATGAGATTGCCTATGCGCCTCAAAATTTCTGAGGCTTGAGAAGCAGACTCCTTGGGGTCACTCAGGATGACAGCATCTCAAACTTCCTCCTCCCAGCCACGAACTATACTCCCAAGGGTCCTGGGGTTGGAAAGCCATCACTTACAGATTGATGCATGTCTTCCTCTTCTTCAAAGCCTATGAAAGTGCCAGAATCCTGCTCCTCATCCTTCTTCCCTCTCTCCTCGTGTGTATTCTGTGACATAGGAATGATGGTGTCTGGATAAAGTGGGCCTTGAGAAAAAAGGAAGTCCTCCTCTTCCTCCTGCTGCTCTGACTCCAGTGCCCTGTCTATAAAGCCACCCAGAGTCTGCTCCAGCAGGAACACAACAGGGATTGTGTCACTGATGCATGCACTGTCACAGCTCACCATCACAGTGCATGCATCCTTAATGATCAGCTATTGGCGTGGAATAAAAAAACTGAGCCTGTTGTCATGCCGTACTCGCAAAGGTACCAGTTGATGGCCCTCTGCTGCATGTATAGCCGCTGCAACATTGCCAAAGACGAGTACCACCTGGTGGGCATGCCACAAATCAGGCGGTTTACAGCAGGTGGAATTCCCTCTGAATTTCAGCCAACCAAGCACTGGCTGTGTATGACCACTAGGGATGAGCCGAACACCCCCCGGTTTGGTTCGCACCAGAATGTTCGAACGGACCCCAAATTCGTACGAACTTTAGAACCCCATTGAAGTCTATGGGACTCGAACGGTCGAAATTGAAAGTGCTAATTTTAACGGCTAATATGCAAGATACTGTCCTAAAAAGGGTTTGGGGACCTGGCTCCTGCCCCAGGGGACATGGGTCAATGCCTAAAATGTTTTTAAAAATGGCCGTTTTGGCGGGAGCACTGATTTTAATGACGATTAAAGTGAAAAAAAAAGTGAAATATTCCTTTAAATATGGTGCCTGGGGGGTGTCTGTAGTATGCCTGTGAAGTGCCACGTGTTTCCCGTGTTTAGAACAGTCCCTGCACAAAATGACATTAAACGGAAATAACATCATTGAAAACTGCTTGCGGTTTTAATGTTATATCTGGTTCCTGCAATATGGTTGAAAATCATTGAGAAAAATGGCATGGGTAGCCCTCCCTGCCCATTACCAGCCCCTTTGGGTCTTGTACGCATATTAAGGGGAACCCCGTACCCATATTAAAAAAAGGAAATGCGTGTGGCCCCCAGGCCCTATATACTCAAAACAGCAGTATACAGGCGGTGCAAACAAGACAGGGACTGTGTAGGTTTGTTGTGTTAAGTTGAATCTGTTTGTAATTTTCAACTGGTACATTTTTAAAGTGTAGCTCCAGTCAAAAAAACTATTTTTAAGCTTTTTGGAAAACATAGGGAAGGGTTATCCCCCCTGTATAATTTGTTTTGTCGTCCATCTTTTTTCATCTCACTTGCTGTTGTCTCCTACCGTTTGCAAGTAGGAGATGTTTGTAAGTTGGATGTTTGAAAGTAGGGGCCTGCCCTATATGCTCTGCAGAAATGGCGGAACAAGGTGTTGGTTTTGCCACAACATTGTAAGCCCTGAAAGTGACTCTTGGTGGGCGCTGGAGCGCCCTGCTGTGAACAATTATATTAAGAATTGTAATTACATGCCATTGTTGAACAGTGGTAAAAAAATTGAACTTTGGTGGTTGTGGTGCTGGTGCCACAACACTATAAGTCCTCACAGTTACTCTGGGTGGGCACAGGAACGGGCCCTCCTGTGAAATATTATATCAAGAATTGTAATTACATGTCCCTGTTAAACAGGGGCAGAAAAATTGGGTCTTAGGCACTGGTGCTGGTGCCACGACACTGCAACCTCTCCCATATACTCTAGTTTTATTGCAGGAATTAGCCCTGCTGCAAAGCATTGCATCAAAAACTGTAATTAAACGCCCCTGTTGAACAGGGGCAGAAAAATTAGGCCTTAGGCACTGGTGCTGGTGCCACGACACTGCAACCTCTCCCATATACTCTAGTTTTATTGCAGGAATTAGCCCTGCTGCAAAGCATTGCATCAAAAATTGTACTTAAACGCCCCTGTTAAACAGGGGCAGAAAAATTGGGCCTTAGGCACTGGTGCTGGTGCCACCCCACTGCAACCTCTCCTACTCTAGTTTTATTGCAGGAATTAGCCCTGCTGCAAAGCATTGCATCAAAAATTGTAATTAAACGCCCCTGTTAAACAGGGGCAGAAAAATTGGGCTTTAGGCACTGGTGCTGGTGCCACAACACTGCAACCTCTCCCATATACTCTAGTTTTATTGCAGGAATTAGCCCTGCTGCAAAGCATTGCATCAAAAATTGTACTTAAACGCCCCTGTTAAACAGGGGCAGAAAAATTGGGCCTTAGGCACTGGTGCTGGTGCCACCACACTGCAACCTCTCCTACTCTAGTTTTATTGCAGGAATTAGCCCTGCTGCAAAGCATTGCATCAAAAATTGTAATTAAACGCCCCTGTTAAACAGGGGCAGAAAAATTGGGCTTTAGGCACTGGTGCTGGTGCCACAACACTGCAACCTCTCCCATATACTCTAGTTTTATTGCAGGAATTAGCCCTGCTGCAAAGCATTGCATCAAAAACTGTAATTAAACGCCCCTGTTGAACAGGGGCAGAAAAATTGGGCCTTAGGCACTGGTGCTGGTGCCACGACACTGCAACCTCTCCTACTCTAGTTTTATTGCAGGAATTAGCCCTGCTGCAAAGCATTGCATCAAAAATTGTAATTAAACGCCCCTGTTAAACAGGGGCAGAAAAATTGGGCTTTAGGCGCTGGTGCCACAACACTGCAACCTCTCCCATATACTCTAGTTTTATTGCAGGAATTAGCCCTGCTGCAAAGCATTGCATCAAAAATTGTACTTAAACGCCCCTGTTAAACAGGGGCAGAAAAATTGGGCCTTAGGCACTGGTGCTGGTGCCACCACACTGCAACCTCTCCTACTCTAGTTTTATTGCAGGAATTAGCCCTGCTGCAAAGCATTGCATCAAAAATTGTAATTAAACGCCCCTGTTAAACAGGGGCAGAAAAATTGGGCTTTAGGCACTGGTGCTGGTGCCACAACACTGCAACCTCTCCCATATACTCTAGTTTTATTGCAGGAATTAGCCCTGCTGCAAAGCATTGCATCAAGAATTGTACTTAAACGCCCCTGTTAAACAGGGGCAGAAAAATTGGGCCTTAGGCACTGGTGCTGGTGCCACCACACTGCAACCTCTCCTACTCTAGTTTTATTGCAGGAATTAGCCCTGCTGCAAAGCATTGCATCAAAAATTGTAATTAAACGCCCCTGTTAAACAGGGGCAGAAAAATTGGGCTTTAGGCACTGGTGCTGGTGCCACAACACTGCAACCTCTCCCATATACTCTAGTTTTATTGCAGGAATTAGCCCTGCTGCAAAGCATTGCATCAAAAACTGTAATTAAACGCCCCTGTTGAACAGGGGCAGAAAAATTGGGCCTTAGGCACTGGTGCTGGTGCCACGACACTGCAACCTCTCCCATATACTCTAGTTTTATTGCAGGAATTAGCCCTGCTGCAAAGCATTGCATCAAAAATTGTACTTAAACGCCCCTGTTAAACAGGGGCAGAAAAATTGGGCCTTAGGCACTGGTGCTGGTGCCACCACACTGCAACCTCTCCTACTCTAGTTTTATTGCAGGAATTAGCCCTGCTGCAAAGCATTGCATCAAAAATTGTAATTAAACGCCCCTGTTAAACAGGGGCAGAAAAATTGGGCTTTAGGCACTGGTGCTGGTGCCACAACACTGCAACCTCTCCCATATACTCTAGTTTTATTGCAGGAATTAGCCCTGCTGCAAAGCATTGCATCAAAAATTGTACTTAAACGCCCCTGTTAAACAGGGGCAGAAAAATTGGGCCTTAGGCACTGGTGCTGGTGCCACCACACTGCAACCTCTCCTACTCTAGTTTTATTGCAGGAATTAGCCCTGCTGCAAAGCATTGCATCAAAAATTGTAATTAAACGCCCCTGTTAAACAGGGGCAGAAAAATTGGGCTTTAGGCACTGGTGCTGGTGCCACAACACTGCAACCTCTCCCATATACTCTAGTTTTATTGCAGGAATTAGCCCTGCTGCAAAGCATTGCATCAAAAATTGTACTTAAACGCCCCTGTTAAACAGGGGCAGAAAAATTGGGCCTTAGGCACTGGTGCTGGTGCCACCACACTGCAACCTCTCCCATATACTCTAGTTTTATTGCAGGAATTAGCCCTGCTGCAAAGCATTGCATCAAAAATTGTAATTAAACGCCCCTGTTAAACAGGGGCAGAAAAATTGGGCTGATGGCATCACCCAGAACCAGAAATGTTCTTCCAACATATCAGCGGAGGAGGAAGAGGATAGACAATCAACATAACAGGACAGTCACTCAGCATCAGCATAGGCAGTCTTGAAGGGATGTGATATTTTAAAAAAAATTATTCGGTTACATCAGCTTCAGGTGCTTGGTAGCTGTGGGTGATCCAAGACTGATTCATCTTAATGAAGGTCAGTCGATCAACTGATTCGGTGGACAGGCGCACCCTGTGATCGGTAACAAAGCCACCAGCAGCACTGAAGGTGCGTTCCGAAAGAACGCTGGATGCAGGACAGGCCAGTAGCTCAATTGCATACTGTGCAAGCTCTGGCCAGTGATCCATCCTCAAGACCCAGTAAGCCAGAGGATTTTCGGTGGGAAAGGTGTCCAAGTCTGACCTTGCCCCTAGGTATTCCTGCACCATGTAAATCAGACGCTGGCGATGGTTGCTGGAACCGATCATACCTTGGGGCTGCGGAATAAAAAATTGGCTGAAAGCATCAGTCAGACGGCCACCTTCTCCACCGCTCCTTCTGACCGATGCCTCAGCAACACATTGTCCAGGACCAGGAGTTTGTAACCTCCCAGTCTCTGGGAACGCGTTGCACAGACCTTTCTGCAAGGCCTCCCGGAGATGTCTCATCCTCTGCTCCCTCTGCGATGGTAAGATAAGGTCGGCAACCTTACCCTTGTACCGTGGATCAAGGAGAGTGGCCAGCCAGTAATGGTCCCTCTCCTTGATCCGAAGAATACGAGGATCCTTCCGCAGGCTTTGCAGGATCAGGGAGGCCATGCAGCGTAGGTTAGCTGAGGCATTCGGTCCGGAGTCCTCTGGGTCACTAAGGACAACATGATCCGCAGCTACCTCCTCCCAGCCACGTACAAGTCCACGTGTTTCTTGGGACTGTAAATCATCCCTATAAGACTGCTGCTGCTGATGCTGAGTGCCAGCCTCCACCTCCATGCTGACACAATCATCCTCCTCCTCCTCTTCCTCCTCCTCACCCTCTTCCTGTGTGATGGGTGGCACAGCAGGAACACTGTCTGGATAAAGGGGGCCTTGAGAGGCAAGGAAGTCCTCCTCTTCCTGCCTCTGTTCTGCCTCAAGTGCCCTGTCCATTATTAGCTTATGCTCCAAGAGGTGGACAAGAGGTACAGTGTCACTGATGCATGCACTGTCACTGCTCACCATCCTTGTGGCCTCCTCAAACGGTGACAGGACAGTGCATGCATCCCTGATCATGCCCCACTGGCGTGGTGAGAAAAAACCAAGCTCCCCTGACCCTGTCCTGGTGCCGTAGTCGCACAGGTACTCATTGATGGCCCTCTGCTGCGTGTGCAGCCGCTGCAGCATGGCCAATGTTGAGTTCCATCTGGTGGGCATGCCACATATAAGGCGGTTCTTGGGCAGGTTCAACTCCTTTTGGAGCTCAGCCAGCCGAGCACAGGCATTAAATGATCGGCGGAAATGCACACAGACTTTCCTGGCCTGCTTCAGGACATCATGTAAGCCGGGGTACCTGCCCAAGAACCGCTGCACCACCAGGTTAAGGACGTGAGCTACACAGGGCACATGGGTCAGTTGTCCCTGTCGGAGGGCGGAGAGGAGGTTGGTGCCATTGTCGCAAACCACCATTCCTGGCTTAAGCTGGCGTGGCGTCAACCACCTCTCGGCCTGCCCCTGCAGAGCTGACAAAACATCCGCCCCAGTGTGGCTCCTGTCCCCCAAACAAACCAGCGCAAGCACGGCATGGCATCGTTTTGCCTGCGTACTTGCGTAGCCCCTGGAACGCCTACGGAGCACCGCTGGTTCTGAGGACAGAGCACTGGAAGAGGCCATGGAGGAAGAAGAAGAGGAGGGGGTGGAGGAGAGAGGTGTGTCACAACCAATAGTAGCATTTTGGAGGTGTGGTGGCGGAACAACCTCCAACACTACTGCACCTTGTCCTGCATCCTTCCCAGCTGCCAGAAGAGTGACCCAATGGGCCGTGAAAGACAGGTAACATCCCTGTCCATGCCTGCTGGACCATGAGTCAGCGGTAATATGCACCTTACCACTGACCGCCCTGTCCAGCAAGGCAAGGACATTGCCTTCCACATGCCGGTAGAGAGCCGGAATCGCCTTCTGTGAGAAAAAGTGGCGTTTGGGGACCTGCCACTGAGGAACCGCACATTGTACAAACTCACGGAAGGGGGCCGAGTCTACCAACTGAAAAGGCAGCAGTTGAAGTGCTAGCAATTTAGCCAAGCTAGCATTCAACCGCTGGGCATGTGGATGGCTGGGAGTGAACTTCTTTCGCAACAGGGACATTTGCCTGCTATAATCGGACGTGGGTGTACTGCTAGCAGAGTGCCCGGAAGCACTTGGCTGTGACACACCTAATTCTACACCTTCATTCCTCTCAGAGCAGGTTTCAGAGAGGACTGAAGGTCTAGTGGGGTTGGAGATGCCAGCTGTTGAGGAGCAAGGAGAGGTCCGCTTTGTTCTTTGGTGTGGGTCTTTGAGGTACGCTTGCCAACGAGCTGCATGGCAGGTCAACATATGTCTGGTCAAGCATGTGGTGCCCAAGCGGCTGATGTTTTGGCCACGCGAGATACGCTTGAGACATATGTTGCAAATAGCAGCGGTGCGATCTGATGCACTCGTCTCAAAAAAGGCCCACACCAAAGAACTTTTAGAATAACGCGCAGAGGCAGCTGTGCTGCCCCTAAGCTGGCCCCCAGAGGGCATCCTGCCTCATTGGACATGTGCCTCCTCCTCCTCCTCTCTCCTACCAGGCACCCACGTGGAGTCAGTGCCCTCATCATCCCCTCCCTCTTCATCGCTGTAGCAAACCTGGCAGTATGCTGCAGCTTGTGGAACATGACTGCCAGATTGCTGTCCTTCTTGAGCATCCCCTCTCTCTGCGCTCACGCTACTGCCTTCCTCTAGCTGAGTGTCATCATCAGAGCCTACAAAACACTGGGCATCCTCTTGGAGCATGTACCCAACACTGTGCTCAAAGAGTTCAGGAGACTCCTCAGGAGGACGTGGTGGGTCTAGGGAAGGAGTCACTGATGATGACATTGAGAGGAGGGAAGACGATGCGTTGGCAGCTGCTTTGCTAGTACCCTGAGACTGGGTGAGAGAGGATGAGGAGTATGAAGAGGGCTTGGTCATCCACTCTACCAAGTCGTTGGAATGTTGCGGTTCAACATGTCCAGCTGCTGAAAAGAAGGACAAACGTGTCCCATAGCCACGCACTGATGACAATGCACCGCGTCCACGACCAGCACTGTTGTCTCTAGACACAGAGCCTGCATGCCCTCTTTTATCGGCTCGCGCCTGTCTGCCTCTCCTTGCTGGCCTTCCAGACATGGTAATGGCCTGAAGGGAGTTGGGTAAAACAGCAGTTGGGTAGTGTATATTGTGCTGGAGGCACACAACACCCACTAACTCCTGCAGATGCCTTTATTATAGAACACCAGAGATAAAAGGGTATACTGTAATGGAGTCACACAACACCCACTAAGCCCTGCAGATGGCTCTATTAGAGAACAGCAATAAACGGTAGATACAGGTGTATATTGTGCTGGGGTCACACAACACCCACTATCTCCTGCAGATGCCTTTATTATAGAACACCAGAGATAAAGGGGTATACTGTAATTGAGTCACACAACACCCACTAAGCCCTGCAGATGGCTCTATTAGAGAACAGCAATAAAGGGTAGATACAGGTGTATATTGTACTGGAGGCACAAAAAACCCACTAACTCCTGCAGATGCCTTTATTATGGAACACCAGAGAAAAAGGGGTATATACAGATGTATACTGTGCTGTGCTGGAGGCACACACAACTTCCAATAACTCCTGCAGATGGCAAGTGGGCTCAAATAGAGAAGAGCTATGTAGGTGGATATAGCAGTGTGTACTGGGTACAGAGCACGCAGACAGCACGCACAAGCTCCTAACACTACTGACTGCAAGCTCTATTATAAAAGATAGATCACTAGCTATATAGGTGAGGTGAATATAGCGGTGTATACTGCGGTCAGGGCAAGCAGACAACAACCACTACAAAAGAGCAAGATCGAAAATCGGCCGATAACGATCGGTGTGTACTGTGCTGAAGGTACACAGAACACCCAATAACTGCTTCAGACGCCAACACACTACACAAGGCCACCGCGCTGGCGGCCTTATATAGTGTGGGGCGTGTACTACACAGCCTGAGCTATGATTGGCCACAGGCATCCTGCCTGTGGCCAATCATGGCTCTCCTCGCTGCTGGCGCTGTGATTGGCCATGCATGCGGGGTCACAGTGCATGCTTGGCCAATCATGAGCCAGCAATGCACTGCGATGACGCAGTGCATTGTGGGCCGTGAGCGTCACACGAATTTGGCGCGAACGGCCCATAACGTTCAGCCGATTCGACTCAAACACGAAGCTCATCCCTAATGACCACCTGAAATGGCTATAGACTTCTGGCCAGCTTTAGCACATCTTGCAACCCTGGGTATGTATTTAGGAAATGCTGCACCACCAAACTGAGGACATGTGCCAGGCATGGCACATGTGTCAACTTTCTCTGTCTAAGGGCGGACAGGCGATTTGAGCAATTATCACACACCACCATTTCTGGCTCTACCTGGGGTGGTGTGAACCACCTTTTGGCCTGTCCCTGCAGAGCTGCAAGAATCTCTGCTCCAGTGTGGTTCCTGTCCCCTAAACACACCAGCTGAAGCACTGTATGGAACCTTTTAGTCGGACTCATGAAATAGCCATTTGAACGCTTAGGGGGTCCCCGATGTTCATAGGACAATTTTGCAGAGGAGGGCATGGAGGTGGTGGAGGAGGAGGAGAAGGGGTAGAGCTCACATGTCTGGCATCATCATCACCAGCTGTATGGAGACTTGGGGGTACAACAAGCTGCAGCACCAAGCCCTGTCCTGAATCCTTTCGAGTTGCAAGCAACGTTACCCAGTGTGCTGTGAACTAAATATATCATCCCTGCCCATGCTTGCTTGACCATGTGTCAGCAGTAAGGTGGATTTTATGGCTGACTGCCTTGCTCAACAATGCCAGAGCATTCCCTTCCACGTGATGGTAGAGAGATGGAATGGCCTTACGTAAAAAGTAGTAGTGACTGGAATCCTGCCATTGTGATACAGCACATTGTGCAAATTCATGGAAGGGGGCAGAATCCACCAGGCTGAAAGGCAGAAGTTGGAGAGCCAACAGCTTTGATGAGCTTTCATTTAGATGCTGGGCATGTGGGTGGCAGGGACTGTATTTTTTTCTGCTGCAGCAGATGGGGCAGAGATGTCGGATACAGTCTACAGCTGATGGTGTTTTGCTGGCAGATGTGCTGCTAGGAATCGGGACACCCTGTGCTATACCATTATCCCCGTCAGTGGAGCTGCTGCTGAGAGGTAATGACTTGGTATAGCAGGGGCAGACTGAAGTGGGTAAGGAGGAGGAGGGACAGATTTGTGCCCCTTTTGTGTGGCTTTTAAGTGCTCTTGCCAACGGGCTGAGTGGTTGTACATTAAACGCCTTGTGGTACGTAAGTATGTGGTACCCAAATGGCTGGTGTTTTTATCACGTTTGATGTGCCTGAGACACAGTTTTCAGATAGCAACAGTGCAATCTGCTGCAGATATGCTGAAAAAGGCCCAGACAGCTGAGCTTTGGGGAGTGGGTCAGGAGATAGCTGCAGAATGTGATGGAATAGGGTGGCTGCTCTCTACTTCTTAATGTCAGCCTCCTTGGGGTTGTGCTGCCTCACCTTCAGTTTCCTCCTCTGCTCTATCTGGCACCCAAGTTGCATTAGTGACCACATCATCATCATCTCCATCTCCATCTCCTTCATCATCATCATTATCACTGGAGACAATTGGCAATATACTGTGGCTGGGGGAATACGATTGCCAATTTGTCTAACAGTGTTCTCCCCTCTCTCTAGGCTCATGTTCCTGTCATCCTCAACCTCAGAACCAACATCTGAATCCAGTAATGGCTGGGCATCTTCAAGGCGCAAGTGGCTGATGCTATGGTCAAATAAATCAGCTGACTCCTCCGTGGCTGGTGTTGGGGCTATGGCAGGAATAGATGTGGACAAGGAGGCAGGTTTATCCACTCTGGCAACTGCAGGGGACTGCACACTTGTCTTTGCTTGCGTGACAGAGTATGAGGAGGATAAGGAAGGTTTAGTAAGCCAGTCTACCACCTCCTCTGCATGCCGTGGCTGGATAGCATGGGCAAACTCACTAAACAGAGGAAATTATGCCCTGCCTGAGGACTGACCACTATGTCCACCTTTGACTGTAGACACATTTGTTGTTGGCCCCCTTACATTGCCAAGGGAACATCTGCCTCTCCTTGTCCTCCCAGACATTATTGGGAGGGAGGGAGTGGTGCTTATAAGCAAATGTTAAAAAGAACTGGAAATCTGTATGTAGTTGCACTTTAATCAATGTAAAGTGGTGTTTGGTGCACTTTAATTTGAGTACTCTAGACAGACACACTCCAGGGATACACTATAATACACTATAATATACTTCAATATAATGCGCCAAACGTACAGTGACGCACAGTACTATATGGCATTAAACTTGCAGTAATGCACACAGAAGTAAATGGCGTTAAACTGGCAGTAATGCACACTGTAGTAAATGATGTTAAACTTGCAGTAATGCACAAAACTATATGGCTTTAAACTGCCAGTAATGCACACAAAACTATATGGCGTTAAACTGGCAGTAACGCACAAAAAACTATATAACATTAAACTGGCAGTAATGCACACAGAACTATATGGTGTTAAACTGGCAGTAACGCACAAAACGATATGGCGTTAAACTTGCAGTAACGCACACAAAACTATATGGCGTTAAACTGGCAGTAACGGACACAGAACTATATGGCGATAAACTTGCAGTAACACACACAAAACTATATGGCGTTAAACTGGCAGTAACGGACACAGAACTATATGGCGATAAACTTGCAGTAACACACACAAAACTATATGGCGTTAAACTGGCAGTAACGGACACAGAACTACATGGTGTTAAACTGGCAGTAACGCAATCAAATAGACGTCACTACACTGATGCTATCTAAACTGTCCCTACTCTAGCTATACACTAATGTCAAGATCACTGACACAGTCTCACTACACTACACTAAAACTATCTGAACTGTCCCTACTCTACACTAATGTATGTATGACTGAAACGGTCTCACTACACTACAGTGAAATTATCTGAACTGTCCCTACTCTAGCTGCACAATAGCCAATAGCTTCCATCTCCTAGTTGAATCTGAGCATGCGTGAGTTTTTGCGCCTCTAGAAAGTTTCTCCATCTGGAAAATTGAAAACATGCTCTCAAATTTTTTTCTGTCGGCCAGCTAAATTCCGATGGAGCCTACACACGGTCGCAGTCTCTGATGAAAAGCTCTCACTTTTCCATAGTACAGGCCAAAAAACAGATGTTGGCACCATGAAGTGTCTTTGTTGATGTCACTCTCCTCTGACAGTCCTATGAGGCTGCATGGCCTCTAACCCTCTGCCTGGACAATGCTGATTGACCCTGTGCCGATCACATGCACCCTCCAAAAAAAAAGAGATAAGACATGATCAAACAGCTTTTTTACACAATGTGTTATTAACCCCTTAGGTTCCACAGTGAGCATAAGAGTCCATTCACACAGGGGCAACTTTGGATCCAACTTGAAGTCACCCCAAGTTGCCTCAAGTAGCGCAACATGATAAAATCAATGTAAGTGAATGAGAGCCGTCTTAATGTACACTACTGAAGTCGCTCCGACTTCAGAAAAGGTTCCTGTACTACTTCAATCTGACTTCTAGGCAACTTGTACCCATTGATTTCAATGGAAGTTGCCTCCAAGTCGGGTCCCCTGTCTTACCTGAAGCAACTTTCCAGGAAGTAAAAATAGTTTTCTAGGCAAACCCCTCCCTCCAACAGAGCTGATTATTAAGCCCCCTGTCCTAGAAGCAACTTCACGTTGCCTTGTAAGTTGCCTCAAGTCGCTCTGTGATTCATACTCAAGTCGTGTCCAAGTTGCCTCCGAAAGTCTTGCTGGAAGTCATGTTGCCCCTGTGTGAATGGACTCTAACAAGCTTGCTTTACTTCATTAATGGCTTGATTTTACTGTTGTGGGTTTAGTAACACTTTAAAGTGGTTGTAAACCCTTACAAACCACTTTGACCTACAGGTAAGCCTAGATTAAGGCTTACCTGTAGGTCCAAGAAATATCTCCTAAATCTACACGGTTTAGGAGATATTTACTAAAAGACACTGCTGTCTACGGCACATGCCGCTGCTAATGGCGATATGCTGTTAGTGGCGGCTCCCATACGCATGCTCTGGCGTTGTGAGTGGCTAGAGCAGGGACACCCAGAAGAAGATGGATGCTCCGTACTACAGGGGACAGCGGTGACATCGCTGGCTCCTGTGTCAGGTAAGTGACACATAATGGGCTACTATGCGATGCATAGTAACCCATTATGCTTTACCTTTGCAGGGAGACAAAGAAGAAGTAAACCCATCAGGGTTTACTTCCTCTTTAACTTTAATAGTTAGATACTTGGGAGTTTAATAAAGGACCACATAGAAGAGTTTTTTTCTAGAAAATAATATTTTAAGCAATAGTCAGCATGGATTAAGAAATTTTTACATATAAGTAAAACTTAGACAAGGTGTGGCCATAGATATTGGGGAGATTTACTAAAACTGGTGCACACAGAATCTGGCACAGCTGTGCATAGTAACCAATAAACTTCTAGGTTTTATTGTCAAAGCTTATTTGAACAAGCTGACGTTAGAAGCGGATTGGTTAGTATGCACAGCTGCACTAGATTTTTTTTTAAACTTGACTTGGTTGGTATCACATAGGAAGCAGACAAGTATGTGAAAGTATATTGCTGGTGAGAAACACATCCTCTAAAACTCCATTAAATCAGTCTCTTCACATACCCTAGAGGATATTAAGCTTGGATTCAGGGTTCCCCTTTCTAAAACATATGATTAAAGAAATGAGTAAACTCTTAAAACAGTGGTAAACTTGAAAACAAAAAAATAAATAAAAAACCTTTTCCCCTGCAAGGAAATGTTATAATGTGCTAGCATGCATCGCATGCTTGCACATTATGTTAAACCTACCCTAAAACGAAGCCCTCCAGGGTTGCACTGTCACCACTAACAGGGCTTCCATCTTCTCCTGGTTTTCCTTCTGGTTTCATGCCTTGCCTTTTCGTGCCTTTTGATTGACCGAGCGATCACGTCACATCACATGACATGCGCGAGAGTCATTGTTTACAGCACAGGGCTCTGAAGGATTGGACAAGATATTAACAAAGAAACATTCTCCTGCGCTTGCAGTGGTTAACTCAGGGATACACAGTGCAAAATCTCTTCTTAGTGCCAACAGTCTTGCTGTCCTGTCAGGACAATGGGTATTCTCTGACTGAAAAACTAAACTGTAAATGAAGTAAACACATGTCATAGCAAGTGGAATCGACTGCTTGAAGGTCTAATCAAGTCCATCGGGACTGCTGGAAGAGGCGTCCAAAAGTGGCTGACAAGTTTCAAGGGCGAACCCTCTTCATCAGAACCAGGGTAGTGAATGACCCACTGACATATCCACTATTCATATATACACACCCAGCTGCAATGTTAACCCCGCCCCCCAAGCTATTGGGAGGTGGGGTCTAGCTTATACTTATACAATAAATGCAGGTGGTTTGCACACAAAATACTTGGAAGGTAGCCAATCATAAATACATAAATGGATAGGCAATCTCATACAAACCCATAATTATGATAAAAAGATGTGAGTATATATATGTATATATATATATATACTGTACATACACACACACACACACACACACATTGAAAGCATTTAAACATTATTATATAGAATACAGCTCACTATGATAAGGGGAAGCTGCCAGCACAAGTGCCATACCTAAAGCTTGAACGTATGGGGGGGGGACTATTCTGTTAACAAAATACATACGCACAAGCTAATTATCATTTTTGTATTTCTGAAAAATTGTTTTATGTATATATTTTTCTAATTTTACTTCACTTCACTTTTAACTTAGACTATTGTTTTCTGATCCATCACATATAATTCAGATAAAAAATGAAAAAAAAAACCACAGAATTAAAGGTTGTAACAAAATAGGTAAAAAGCCAAGGGGGCTGAATGCTTTTGCAAGGCACTGTATGTCAGTTTTCCACTCTGCAGCCAGGGACCAAAGATACTGGACAACAGCCAGCTCTTTCAGTTCAGCTAAGCTGGCCTCCCTACAATCAGCGCAAATAAAAACTCAGGTGTGTTTCTTTAGTGCTATGTTTGTGCTATTTTGTGCTGTAAAAATTCACATTTGTGCTGCTTTTATTTTTAAGATATTAGCAAATGTTTTTTTCCAGACTATGACATCACCTAGCCACCCTACAACAACCAAATGGCACAAAACTAGGCTGGTTAGTTAGTGCCACGTTTGTGCTGTTTTGTGCTGTTTAAATTTCTGTTCTATAGTTTTTGCGTTATTAATGATTTATTAAAGGTCACCAAAGGTCACTCAGCCCCCCTACAACACCTAAATTACACAAAACTGGTCTCGTTGGTTAGTGGTACGTTTATGCTGTTAAAATTTTTATTTGTGCTGGTATGGTTTTTAACCACTTGTCAACAGTATCGCATACATTTAATGCGGCACAATGGCACTACTGCGCAAAAATCCTGTACCTGTACAGTATGCATTCTCTCCGCCAGTGGACACACCTGTGAGCACCCTCGCCACACTCGTGACCATCGGATTTGTTTCAAACCGATCAATCTTCAGGTCCAGGCCAATGATCTATGGCCTGGACCTGCTGATCGGTTCCTGCGAATGAAAGCCTCCTCTGCCTGTGTACGTGTAAACACAGGCAGGGGAAGTGATGTAATCTCCCCCATGCAATCCTTTTCGTTCCAGAGAGAGGATCGAGAGCATTTCACAGTAAGTTGCACCAATACTACACGAACTTGAGAACACATAGGTACACTTGTCAACCCCCCCATCACCCCCCCAATCGCCCCCTCCAGTTAACCCCTTGGCTCCCTGTCACTGTGTCACCCAGTACAGTTGTGTGTTGTATGGGGGGCAGAGTGACCTTTGGTGACCTTTAATAAATCATTAATAATGCAAAAATGATAAAAGATAGAATCGAAAATTAAACGGCACAAATGCGGCACTAACTAACCAGCCTGGTTCTGTGCCATTAGACGGTTGTAGGGGGGCTAAGTGATGTCATAGTATGGAAAAAATCAATTGCTAATACCTTAAAAATAAAAGCAGCACAAATGTAATTTTTTACAGCACAAAACAGCACAAATGTAGCACTAAAGAAACACACTTGAGTTTTTATTTGTGCTGATTGAAGGGGGGCCAGCTTCGCTGAGCTGACACTTTTCCCCTAACTTGATTTAAGGTGAACTTATTGTGTTTTGACCGACTCATCCTTGCAGTCACACATACAGAATCTTGTTCACAGCAGTAAAAAAAAAATTCTCACATGTGCACCACCTGGGCGCAATGCTCATCGCCTGGCTGCACTTCCACAAACAGCCACTGACAGTTCCTTGACAAAACTCACTGATTGAGCAGAGACCCAGATTTCCACTGTCTGCCTGCATCATCCACCCACTTGTAATATGGGGGGATGTTTAGCTCAGTGATAGATCTATTTTTCAGTGAGTTTACAGCAAACAGGAACTTTGGGTTTAGGGCATGGTAGCCCACCTTTATTAAACGTGACAAAATTAAAGTTCATAACGCTTTAATGGCCTACTCAGGGGTTCTTCTCCAGCAGAAATACAGAAAATTAAAATGTCAAGCAGCCTTGGTTGCAGTACCATGCTGTGCAGGCCCACTCCTGGCCTCTAGGAAGGGGCTCCTCTGACAATCCAGGCTTTCACACTCCTCCAAGACCCAAGGTCTCCTTAGGTCACCAAGACTCTCTCGTCCAGTTTTCTCAGCTATAGTCCCCAAGAGTCTCTCAGCTGTCCCAACTTTCTCAGTCCACTGTCTTGGAACCTATCTGACATGGAGTGCCATCTCAAGGATATTGTCTGGGTTCTTAACCACTTCCCGACCAGCCACCACAGTTATACTGCAGCAGGCTGGCTCCCCTGGGTGAACCATCATAGCTATACGTCGGCTCACTTTCAGACCACTAAGGGGGCGCGAGAAGAGCCAATGCGTGTGATCAGAGGTCCCGATGAGCATCAGGCACTCGTGATCGCTCCACACAGAGACAGAATGTAAACAGACAGATCTCCATGCTGTCAGGGGAGAGGAGACAGATCTGTTGTTCATACTAAGTATAAACAACGATCGGGCTCCCCACCCAGGCAGTCCCATCCCCCCACAGTTATAATCACTTTCTATGACACACAGTTAACCCCTTGAGTGCCCCCTACTGTTAACCCCTCCCCTGCCATGTGTCATTTATACAGTAATCAGTGCATTTTTATAGAACTGATCACTGTATAAATGTCAATGGTCCCAAAAAAGTGTCAAAAGTGTCCGATCTGTCCCCCACAATGTGGCAGTCTCGATAAAAAGTGAAAATCACCTCCATTACTAGTAAAAAAAAAATTATAATAAAAATGCCATAAATATAGCCCCTATTTTGTAGACACTATAACTTTTGCGCAAACCAATCAATATACCCTTATTGCGATTTTTTTACCAAAATATGTAGAAGTATACATATTGGCCTAAACTGAGGCAGAAATTTGTTTTTAAAAAAAATTTGGAGGATATTTATTATATCAAAAAGTAAAAAAATATATATTTTTTTTAGTTGTCGCTCTTTTTTTTGTTTATAGCGCAAAAAATAAGAGGTGATCAATTACCACCAAAAGAAAGCTCTATTTGTGGGTAAAAAAGAACATACTATTTTTTTTTTGTAAAAAGTCGCACGCCCGTGGAATTGTCAGTTAAACCGATGCAATGCCAAATCACAAAAAATGGGCTGGTCATTAAGGGGGAAAATCTTCCGGGGCTGAAGTGGTTAAACAGTGGCTGCAGAAACTGCTCCAACACCAACTCCTACTCCACCTCCCCTAAGCTATGCTCAGATCTGCCTTATAACGAGTGTGTGCACCTGGACACACACACGCACACAACCTGCAGAATCTCTGGAAAACCTGGACACAAGACTGAAGACTCCATCCCACCCAATGATTTTCAGAGTCTTCAAGTTTCCAGCCCCGAACCAGACTTACCAAGTCCAGAGAAAACTTACAATACAGTTTTCTCCACTCACAACAAAGCTCCTGGCACTTCTCAAAGTGACTCTTTGAGAGTCCTGTGTCCATTTTAAATAAATTTTCCCAGAGATAGGGACTCTCACTATCACAATATATATAAATATAGAGGTCTTGCTAGAGACTTAATTTTCTTTTAAGTAAATATCAGATCTCAGGACATTTTCTGTAGATAACAGATGAATTTGAGTGTTGTGAAGTTGTTGTGGGAGATAAAAGCTCATTTGTGTGTATTCTTCTGTAGACACTGTCTTTCCAAAGGCCAAGTCAGAAAAACAAATAGTTGTCTTTATTGTTATTAGGGAAAATCTAAATTCATGTTCACAGTTTTAGGTTTGATTTCAGTTCAAATTTTTGCCTGAATTCGGACCTGAAACTAACCAGAAGATGCACAGGACTCCTGAGATGTGTGTACCCATTTAATAGAGAGTCGGTCACAATTTCCTGAAATGTGAATTGGATGCGGTGAATTCCGCATCTAATTCGCAATAGTGTGAAATGTTGAGCAAGTTAGTCCACAGCTTTATGAGGTGGAGCTACAATGGAGATCTTAGAGTGGTGAGCCCTTGAAGAATGCACTTAAAGAGTATTAAACACAAAAGCGAACATTTATTATTATTGTAGCTTACCGATTTCTAGATGTGATGGCTGCATAGTTCTCTTTTTTAGTCTTTATTTTTCTTTTTTTATATTTCTTTTATTTTTACCTGGTGATCCTGTCAGTATGTTGTTTTTCCACAGAACAATCTGCCCTACAAATGTAGTAGTTAAGAGTGCACATCTAACAATCCCCTCTCCTCAAATTAACAATGCTGCTGTCTGCCGTGCCCCAGTGCTTCTTCATTTAGTGGGGGCACGCTAAAGCCTCATACACATGATACGATTGTTGAAAGGGGATTGTCTGTTGACAGACTGTTGTCCTAAATTCTTACCGTTAGTACGCTCCTTTTTACAATTGTTGTCCAATTTTCCACAAATGTTGGATGACGGGCTAGTAAATTTTTGTCGGACATGGCTCCACGTCTGATTTTCGTATGGTTAGTACACAAATCCGTCACACAAAAGTCTAAAGTACAAAAACGCATGCTCAGAATCAGTGCTCACCAAGCACAAAATTAGCAGAAGGGACCCAAAGAGTGGCGCTCAAGAGCTGAAATTCCTCATAGTACATCACTACGTCCGTGTTGTCGAACGACTATTTGCGTACTGTTAGTATGCAAGATAAGTTCCTGGCACACACCCTTTTGACAAATATCAGACGCTTGGTTGGCCAACAATCGAATCTTGTGTATGAGGCTTAATACAGAAGATGTGTTACTGCCCAGTTCATCAGTTGAACACAGAGGGGGAAAAAGCCTAAAAAAAAGTAAACAAATGCAGCTACCACATGTAAGGGTTGGTATGCTGTAATGTATTAATTTTTTTGGTTTAATGAATTTCCTGAAAGTGTTAAGTATTTTCCCCTTTCAATGTTGCAAGTGACAATGGACAAACCCATACCTGTTTCTGGCAAAATGATTTCAACTATTTCTTTTAAGGCTGAATTAAAGTTAAAATGCATGCATGTGTAACCATTTCAAAGTTGAATAAATGTAAAAGTGTATTGTTAAAGGACAACATCCCAATGTGAGATGTGTAAGTAATAAGAACCATTTGACTATATTTTCCTAAACATGGCTTTTTCATTCCAGACTGGAGTAGAGCACTCAGTTTTTCCTGTACCATACTGTGCATTACATACAGTGAAATCATTGTTGACAAAACAAGGAGTCATTGGCCCTCCATAGATGTCCATTTCACTTGTTTTGAAGATACTGTCACATAAGTCAGAATAGTTCACATGTCAAGGCCTAGCACAGGGTTCCTTCCTCAAGGGGACATGATGATAGTGCGCATATGTTTAAACCATACCTATATACCCTAGTGTAACCAGTATCAACCTAAGTGACAACCCTTCCATTATGTAATATTCCCCTCTTAAAAGATTAAAAATATAAGCAAGCAATAGGGCAGAAAACCTATAAGTGTAGGCTCCTTGAGGGCAGGGGCTGTGTTCTCCATTATGATAAAACACACCAATCATGTTACATCTTCATCATAATACTTCTTGATTTGGATATGTGCAGCTTGGTCCATATTTGTTTATAATTGTTTGTTCTGTTAGTACTAGTGTTTTATAAAAACATTACGCATACATTTTCCTAATAATTCAAGATATTGAATTCGCCCAAAACAAAATATAATAGCGTAATAAATATTTTTAATACTAAATAATGGTAACTGATACTTGAAACTTTGAAATCCTTATACATATTATTCTTGAATAATTGATAAACCCAGAGCTTGAATATTTACATCAATTTGCTAGTACCCTTTCTCTCAGAAATGTTGTGAGCAACACTTCCTATTTCCTTATTGTATGCTTCCCGCTACAAAATATTTTCTTCTATGCAAGTCGAAATAACCATTTGGTCTTACTTTACATGACTGGAAATGTGCAAACCCCATGTACAAGAGATGCAATATTGAGAACACAAAATACTGGCAGGTGGAAGGTGCTAGAAGATGGGATAAGTGCAACAGTCAGTTAAATGTAAAATGCATAAATGTTTACTGTTTTACTTTTTAAAGGATTTGTACAGCTGTTATGGCACTTTTGTGGTTCAGGCATCCCTGCTACACTGCAAAGGCAGGTAGGTGATAAGTAAGTTCTGGCCTTGAAATTGTGTTACCTCTTTACTCCAGTCTACTGACTCCCTAAAAATTCGCTAGATTGTTGGGTATTCTACCACTCCTAGTGGTGATCCACTTTTAAACTGGACCTGAAAACTCACTGACCCATCAGTAGAGAAATTTGGTTAAACAGTTACATTAATAACAAGATTATGTCCATATAATGCAGAAGAACAAACAACGTTAAGACTGGGTCTATGACTCTTGTTTCCTTTTATCAAGAAAATGCACTGAGCTGATAAGAGTGGAATGACCCCACTGACAGATTTGTAACAACACACAGTAGAAAACAACTCCTAAAGGGAGATGTAATAATTGGTATGGCCTAGAGATATACAAATTGGAATGGCTGTCTACTATTCTTAGGCCCTAAGTAAACAGCTAGTGGAATAAAAAATATTCAGTCTGCTGGCAGTGGGATCCTCAAATTCTCATTGGAGCTCCCACTATCAAATTGAAAGTATTGGTAATCCACAGGGGAATGCTAAGAATGCATCCTTGGCAAATTTTCCTAATAGTAAAAAAAAAAGTCCAAATGCAGTAAAATAAGTTCTATTCAGATAAGGGGAGGCCAAAGGACCTCTCACCACTGATACTTTGTAGATGTTCCCAGATAGGCAGTCTGATCCCCAAAGGCCAGATGAGCGGTCACACCAAACTCAAGCTCAAATCTCAAGCATGTTCTGGTATTTATTGCCCACTGGGGTCCTCTGGCTCAGAACAGAAACACTCTCTGATACCTGGTTTCCTTTCCAGGCTCTATGAAACTCATTCTCTACTCTGTGCAATCCTTGGTCCTAATTCCTGACAATTCGGCCCACAGCACACTGTCTGCAAGCTCTTCTGCTTCTTGTGTTACTGTTTCTCAGGCAGCACAGTTTCTCCACATTTTCCTTTCTAATTCAGGCTACCCTGCTCTCCCCATAGCCCATCCTTGACCCACATTGTGACTCCCTCCTGTCTTTCCTCTCTCCAAGTTTTCCATCGGTCTTCTAGGTGGGACCATAGCTGTGGTCAGTCACAGTTCTCCTCTCTCTCAGGACTTTGTTTTCCTGCTGTAAAGTCCAATTTAGCTGCAGAAGCCTTAAATGCCTGGGCTGTGTGCCAAAAGGGGGCTGCAGGCCAAGGTTATATTTCTCATTAGACAATTCATCTATCAATGTTGGCTCATTGGTGCAACAGGAAAGTTAAGCATAATACTGTAATGCTTAACCAGGAAGTAATCATTAAAGCTATGCAGGAGAGAGGTGTGTAAATTATAAAAATGAACACGTTTACATATAGATATTTTTGGTTTCCCTGGGGTTCTTTTTTTTTTTTTTTATAAAAAAATAGTAATAAAAGTCACCCTGCAACTAATATCTGCTTAAGAAACAAACAGTTTGTACTGTACGCTTCTGTATGCATGATCAGTGGATAATGGTTCAATATGTAGTGGGTTTAGCTACTTTCTTGCTAAGTAAAAGTGTTGTTGCAATCAGTTTATAGATATTGACAAGCAGAGAAGGTTTCATGCTGTTTCTTGGTATAAAGGTTGAATGATAGTTTCTTCAACTGTATTAACCAAGTTCTCATCCTGTTCTTGATATTGATGCTTTTATTGACTTGTATTACTTGGTAACACTGTACCTTGTGCTTTGCAAATAAGACAGCTTTTAAGCTCCTTCTAACTTTCAGTCATTCTGAGTGTGTTGGAAAATCTTTTTACTGTGATAATTAACTTGACTGACATTTTCATGCTAAAGTTCATGTATAGTTTTACACAGGGCTTTTTTTCTCAGAAAATAGGTGTAGAAACTCCCCTCTTCTGAGTCCCCCCCACCCCCCGTCTACATGCCCTACGCTCTTCTGAGCATGGCCCCTTGGTTCCACCCCTATTCACCTCCCAGTACTGCCCCAAGTATCATTTTGTGGTGCTAAATAATTTGTATGGATAATAACTAGAAAAATAGTAAACTAGATCCCCTGAAACCAGCAACAATAAATCTCCCATTACCAATAGACCCCACCCCAGCAACAATAGGTCCCCTCAGCAACAATAGACCCCACACTTACAACAATAGATCCTTCACACAACAATAGAGTCTCCTAGCAACAATGGACCCTACCCCAGCAACAATAGGTTCCCCCCGGCAACAATAGATCTCTCACATAACAATAGACCCCACCCCAGCAACAATAATTCCCCCATACAACAATAGTAGATTCCTACCAGCAACAATAGACCCTCGCACAAAAATAGATCCCCGCCAGTGACAATAGATCCCCAGTAGCCAGCATCATTAGCCCCTCCAGTACACCCCACACCCCTTGCTATTACATACATTCAGTGCTGGAGGTGCCGGAACTGTGTCCCCCCATGTTTTCCGCTGAAAAACAGCCCTGGTTGTACAATCTATCTTTTAGTTCAATTTCTGTTTACCCTTTATATTTGTATATGTTATGAAGTTCATATATAAATCTACCAAAAAATATGGTCTCATTACACAGCTAACATACATAATACAGTACAGCAGAGTACTAAACAGTCATAAACGAAATCCTGTCATTTAAAGTCATGTGCAACTTTCATTTCAAAATAACATGTCTTAAAAGAGAAACAAAAGACTTTTTAAAAAGTTTTTGGATACATAAAAAAAAAAATGATAACGAGTAATACTGCACAGTTGAGCCTTCCTGGTTCTCATATCTCACTGTTGGTATTCCAGATGAGATTGGTGTAGCTTCTTTTTTTTTTTCTAAAAGATGGGCCTAAAGAACTACTTTAATTAATAGACAGTGCAGGTTTTCTAGGAGCCATTAGAATCAGCATGTGTTAGCCCTTGTACACACGTTCGGACATTCCGATGGAAAATGTCCGATTGGACCGTGTTGTCGGATAATCCTACCGCGTGTGGGCTCCATCGGACTTTTTCCGTTGGAATGTCTGACCAACAATGTTTGAGAGCTGGATATAAAATTTTCCGACAACATGATCCGATCGTACTTTGTCCGATCGTTTGTAGAGAATTCAGATCGGACAAAGTGCCACGCATGCTCAGATCAAATTCCTTGACCAAAGCTTTTGGCTAGTAGCCTGAACATAGTCCCGTCGTAACTAAAAAACGTCATCACTTTACGAATGATCGGATTTGCTGACAACTTTGTCTAACCGTGTGTATGCAACACCAGTTTCAGACAAAATCCGTCGGAAAAAATCAGATGGATTTTGTTGTTGGAATGTCCGACCGTGTGTACAAGGGCTAAGATCTCATTGATTGGAAGGGTCCCTTAGAGTTAATGCCAGTCCTGCACCTGCCAGCAGTGGGTCACCTTGGGTACCAGGCTAAAGTATAGATAGCTATGGCGGGGAGCCACCAGGATTCATCATGGGAAATGTTTAACAACCATGATATAGCAAAGATATACTGTAAGCTGTGAGGTTCTGTCTCAGAAAGCTTCCTTTGGTGGGAAAAGCAGGGGAGGAAAGGTGCAGGATTGTTGTATCTCCTTAGTAGGGATGCAGGACTCTGGGCAGCCCCTGTAAATGTGCAGGTTACTCCTCAACTTAAATGTTCTGTTTGCAACTAAAGCACTGTGTCATCAACAGAGTTTAGGATAACTGAAGAATGTTTATTCTAGTAAAACATTGAAAAGGTTTTCTGTTTCTGGACTTTTATTCGGGACCCTTTTCTTCTACTAACCTCTATTGGGAAATGTCATCTGGTAATAGGCATGTGTAAGTGTGGCCTACTATGGAACTTATTCCTGTAAGGCCTGTAGTGCGACTGTGGAAGCCCACTGCCTAGGTCCAACCAGGTATCTCTAAAAGGGGGTGACTATGCACCCAGCAACTAAAAACAAGGGGGTTTTAAAACAATGGCATGGTAAGCTGGAATGTGCCTCGGGGGACATGCACCAAAGCATGTGTAAGTGTGGCCTACTATGGAACTTATTCCTGTAAGGCCTGTAGTGCGACTGTGGAAGCCCACTGCCTAGGTCCAACCAGGTATCTCTAAAAGGGGGTGACTATGCACCCAGCAACTAAAAACAAGGGGGTTTTAAAACAATGGCATGGTAAGCTGGAATGTGCCTCGGGGGACATGCACCAAAGCATGGCGCAAAGATTTTAATAATTATTAAGGCAAAACATTAAAAATGCACAATTCCTTTAAAACATGCCTGGGGGATGCCCTTAAACTGTCCTAAACCCATTAAAAGTCATGTGTCAATTGGTGGATACCAAACTAGAAACAAGGCTCTGCTTGACTTACAAATTACAACACAGATCTAATTGTGGAATTAGAAGTAAGGGAAAAACTCGGAAAACAGTGATCACAGGGTAATTTGTTTCACCATAAAATCATAGGAAAAGAAGACACAAGTGTAGGACAAGAACACTGAAGTGGTTGTTAAGCCACTTTATAAACTACACACAATTCCCTCTGTTTTAAAGCCTCCTATGCTGCAGTGTATGTTCTTTGTAAAAAAGATGCCTATTTTTACCTGAATTCACAGCACAGCTCGGCACTCACATGACTCCTCGAGGCTCCCTCTCCCAATCTGACAGCTAGAGTGGGAGGGGCCAAGAATCCCCCCACTGACGTCAGTCAGGAGGAGGGGAGGAGAGAAAGAGAGAGGAGAGACGTTAGCCGAGGAGGGGAACCTACAGGAGTCACGTGCCTGCCGATGTGATGATGCGAATTCAGGTAGAAATAGGCTTTTTATTTTTTACAAAGAGCATAAACTGCAGCATAGGAGGCTTAATAACAGAGTGGATTTGTGTATTATCTAAAGGTATTTCAGCAGCATCAGGGGGGCAGGATTGGTAATCGTTGACATGCAGGGAGGGGAAAGAGGAGGACGGAGGAGGACAGAGCAGGGCTGCGGATGACAGAAGCAAGTAAACTGACCAGTGTCAGGGCTCAGCAGCAATGATATACTGTGGTCAGTTTACAGAGGAGAGGGTATAAACTGTCAGGATCAGCCAAGTATTTAAGGTGTTACAGGGGGCCAAATTACATAGCACAAGCACTGTGCTGTATAACATGCTTTAAAGGAGAATAATCCTTTTTATTTTTTAGGTTAACAAATGCTTTAAATTTAAAGAGAGCCAACTTTACTAAACTGTGCTCCATACTTCATAACATTAAACAGGAAAATATTCTAGAATCAAAACACATAGAGGAAAAGTGGGAGTACTTTAATGACATACTAATCAATAGCATTAGCCGGTGTATTACAATGGACAATAAATAACTAAGGTTAAACCTAGGTGGCTAAACTTGAGTGTAAAGAGGGATAATAAAGTCATTTAACCACTTGCCGACAATGCTATAGCAGAATGATGGCTACAGAGCAGTTAGCCAGGACTGCCATGGCGTCATATGATGTCCTCCTGTGATCACGCCTACCGTGTGCCCTCTGTGGCGTGTGGGCAGCATGCTCTGTGATCGCCGTATCCTTAGGACACAGCTGATCACAGATCGGGGTAAAAAGCCAATCACAGCGGCTCCTTAACATGTGATCAGCTGTGTCCAATCACAGCTGATCATAATGTAAACACAAGCCCATTATCAGCATTCCTTTCCTCACGCTGACAGCATGAGGAAAGGAGAGGCGGTCCCCGGCTTGTGTGAAAGGGACATCTACACTCATTATCAGTGCAGCCTGAACAGTGCCCACTAGTGCTGCCTATTAGGAAGGGGCTTGGGTGTGTTTGGGATCCCACTTGTCTGACCCCACCAGGAAGCTGACACTGCTAATCACAGGCAGTGAGACATTTCTCGGTTCACAGCTGCAAAGACCGGGAAATGTCTCACTGTCTGTGATCAGCTGTGCAGTGTAGGCTTCCTGGCATTATGGGGCAGATTGGTTGGGACTAAGATCCGGAAAACACCGAGCCCATCTCTACTGCCTATTAGTAACCACCAGTGCTATTAATTAGTGCCCGCCAGTGATGCCAATCAGCGCTCATCAACGCTGCCAATCAGTGTTCATCAGTGCAGCCCCATCAATACACATCAGTGAAGGAGAACATTTACTTGTTTTGCAAAATGTTATAACAAGCTATGACATTTTTTTTTCAGAACTTTCAGTCCTTTATCATTTTATTTAGCAAAAATAAGCCAATCAGTCTCCATTACTGCCTCCTCATCAGTGTCAAATATCCATGCTGCCTATCAGTACCCATGGTACTACCTACCAGTGCCCATAAGTACCCATCTGTACTGCCTATCAGTGCCCATCAGTGCAGCCTATCCATGACAATCAGTGCAGCCTCATCAGTGCACATCAGTAAAAGGGAAAAATTACCTGTTTGCATAATTTTATGAAAAACTTTTTTTGTTTCAAAATTTTCGGTCTTTTTTTCATTTATTTAGCAAAAAAAAGCTCTATTTGTGTGAAAAAAATTTAAAACATTCCTATGGGTGCAGTGTTGTCATTCAAAGTACAACAGCACTGAAATCTGAAAATTGATCTGGGCAGGAAGGGTTGAAAATGCCCAGTATTGCAATGGTTAAATTAAAACACTGAAAATAATTTCTTTAAGGTGGGGGTCTCAAACTGGTGGCCCTCCAGCTGTTGCGGAACTACAAGTCCCATCATGCCTCTGCCTGACAAAGTCATACTTGTAACTCTCAGCCTTGCAATACCTCATGGGACTTGTAGTTTTGCAACAGCTGGAGGGCTACCAGTTTGAGACGCCTACTTTAAGGCTAGGCTTACGCTATTGCAAATTTGATGCAGAGAAATCCGCATCCAATTCACATAGCAGGAGATTGTCAATGGCTCTATTTTGAGCCGGTTCACACATCTCCGCAGCGGTTCTGGTGTGAATTGCACAGGAGTCATGTGCATCTTTTGATCCGTTTCAAGTCTGAATTCAGCCAAGAATTTGGGCTGAAACTGTGAATGGGGGTTGCACTGGACTCCTGCTGTGAGCCAGAGGATGCTACAGTGTGAACCCAGCCTAAAGTGTAAAGCCCCATACACACTATCAGATTCTCTGCTGATTTTTGTCTTCAGATTTACCAAAACCATGTAGTGCAAGGGCCTGCCTGATTGCATACAAATTGAAACTCCTAAGGTTTGACCTCATATTATATGGTTTTGATAAATCTAAAGGAAAAAATCTGCAGAAAATCTGATAGTATGTATGGGGCTTAAGTTTACATTTTCAGAAAAAATGACAAGGTAAACTAAAACCCTGCACTCTGCTCGCTCACCTTATCCTCCCATCCCCACTACACTTAACTCCATGGATGACAGTTTTAATGTCAGTGCAGCCCAATGGTTCGTTTTGGTCAACATGGTTACTTGGCAGCACTTACCAATCAAGATGATAGTCACAATTATTATGTGCTAACAAAAACCCCAATATTATAAGTCCGGCCAAGCACTGTACAATGATTCCACAACACTAAACAAGTACATTTATAATAAAAACAATGTAGCGCAACACCTCATCACATTCTAAAAAAAAAAACATATCAATATAAAAAAATATATAAAGTCCTGTGTTCAGAAATAATGTGTTCAAAAATTCATATAGTCCAACTTCCATAAAATAAGAAAAAAAAGGTGACAAAACACCATGTGTCTTCACTCAATCCCACTACAGCTGCTCCTGAGGGTTCACCACCTCAATCCTCGGTTTACACAGGCCTACTGGAGAAGCCTAATCACAGGGCGCAACGCATATAGGAGGGAGGAGCCCATGACGTCACGCAAGAGTCTCATTGAGTGTGATGATGAGCTAGCAGTTGACTGTATCTGTATAGCACTTTTAAAGTTCTGTTCTTGTAAGTGTAATGCTTTGCAGGGTGTTTTGAATACAGTTTCAAAACAGATTACACTATATCTGTGCCTTTCTGTTCTATATGTTTAGAGCCCTATGATTACACCAGGAAGTTTAAGTTGGATCAATCTTTGTCCGATGCTGTAGGTAGGTTCTGTTTTGCAAAAGAACAAATTTTACCTTTATCTTTTGGTATAATTCCAAGATTTTAATTGTATGGTTTCTATGTGTAAGTAAACGTATGTTGTATAATATGTTTGTGATGCATAAGAGAAATAGAAATGCATGAATTGTGATTATTACCTTTGTATGGGACCAAGACATATCTCCCCAGAAGTGTAAAAATATTTTTAAGTAAAGGATTTGTTTTGAAGCTGCCTCTGAAAATGCCTGCCGCATATCCAAGTGGCCATGCATTGTTGGAAGCTAGGCAACAGCATGGAGGAGCTCTTTTGTTTTGAGATGAAAAGATCATGCATGCATTCATCACTGCTTGTATATCTTTTGTTGTCTTGTTCTTGTTGAAGATGATGCCAGAGTTAAGTATATGATCTTTCTTGGGGAATAAGAGTGTAAGTTTGAATCTGTGTTATTTTGTGTTTTGTCTAACGCTGGCGGTTGGGGATCTGTTGTTTGGATAGCGTGTGTCTATGGTTATGTGTCGCTCAATTGTTTTAGTGGAGAAAAATTTTGGTGGTTTATAATGAAGAAATCTTGTTTTGTGCTGGTTTTGGGGGGATCAGTAACTGCATTTCAGATGTTTGTTTCACCGCATGGTTCGATTGTCGTCAGCCATTCTTGTAGTCACCATGTGGCCCAGCTTTTGTCGGCCATTTTCACCATGTGGCTGTGGCTTAATTTTCATTTGTTGCAACTGCCATTTTGTGTCTGCTGTGTTATGGGTGGAATTGCTCTGCTTTTGGGCCAGTTTTCTAGGTTTAGGGTGAGTTAAGTAGCATAGTCAGTTCTGTGTTAAAAATTAAATTTTGGTTTGTAGTGGTGCAGGTTAAGGATTTTATACCGTTTAGCCTGTAAATCATCCCAGAGTGGAAATTGCTCCAATTTCAGGGGTGAGACACCGGGAACTGATAAACTGTTTTGTTTAATGTTAATCTCACTGGTTTAAATAGTTTTTTCACTGTTGGATTTCAAAGGCACCATTTTTGTTGTCCTTTGTGTGCTAAGCCACGCGGTCTGAGCCAGCACCTTGTCTCTAGGCACCATTTTGTTTTCCTTTTAAGTGAATTCAATCTTTTCAGGTTTAGCTATTTTTGTACTTTTTACATACTTTTTATTGCTTTTTTTGTATTGAATTTTGGTTTTAAGTGAAATCTCAACTTTGCACTGAATTTACTAACTTTGCCTGAGTTTTTGTACTTTTAGCGGTGTGTTGTTTTTTTATTTTTAATTGCTTGTTTGGGCATCTTGTTGTTGCAATTCATGTTGTTATAGATTTTATTGCTTTAGACCAGACTTGGCGAACCTTGGCACCCCAGATGTTTTGGAACTACATTTCCCATGATGCTCCACTACACTACAGAGTGCCTGAGCATCATGGGAAATGTAGTTCAAAAATATCTGGAGTGCCAAGGTTTGCCATCACTGCTTTAGACGTTCAGGGAAGGTGAAACTAGGTGTCCCCCCCCCCCCCCCCCCCCCTTTCTGTCCATTGATATTTTAAATAAACCAGTTAAATGGGTTTTTAGAGCTGAGTAAAATTGGTGGGAGGAGCTTGGGGTCTTTTTGGAACAAAACAAGGAGGACGAATCCATTTTGATTTTTAAATTTAATTCCAGTTGTTTTGTGACGTTTTATACTGTAATACAGTTTTGGGTAGAGAGCAAACAGAAGGCATCCATGTTATTGTTGTAACATGTAGGTACAGCTAGAAACCATAAGATTGATTTGAATAGTGGAGGATTTCATGATTCTTTGCAGTTGTCTGATGAACATGTTTAGAACGCTGTATATCGTGAGACCGTTCGGGCCGTGTATAATAGTCAGAATTCCAGTGCACAATTGTATTAGCATAAATGTGAGGAGTAGTATTCTAGCAGCCCCAATCAGGCTGTGTAAGATAATTGGAAAGCGGGGGCTGGTTATAGTGATAAAGGCACAAACAATAACCGATCCAAAAGTAAAGCGCAGGGTTCTCTGGATGTAGAGTTCGCCAAAAAAAGTGATTTGATTCGTATGGGCAATGGGCCGCCCATGCACCCCAGTCAGACAGCTGCACAATACATGAAATCTGGGTATGGGGCTAAGGCCATTAGACCCCTTAAAGATTGGCAGATGTGGTCAGAGGGTACAGTAAGGGTTCCTTTGGAAGGTACTTTTGATGTCTGGAGGTACGAGATCCCAGAATAAAAATAACTTGGAAGTAATTCAGCTGTGGCTTCAGAAATCTGTAATGATAAGTGGATTGTAGTACAAGCTTGTGTGATTAAAATTCTCATGCCTGTTTTTGAACTTTGTATGGCTGGCAAGATTTAGAGCTGCTCTCATGTTTTTCCTATTGTATTTTTTTTCTACTGCTAAAAGATTGAAGGCAGCATTCCATCTGGTTTTGCTTTTTCATTTTTGTTTTGGGAACTATATAATATCTCCCTCACATTTGTATCTAAGTTTTTCTCGCATGTTTTAGTTTTCTCATTGTTTGTATGTAGTAACAAGAATATGTTTGAACCTACTGCAACAGCCCTATTACGTGTCGGGGCTGTTGTATTTTAGTAGGAACATGAAAGTAAGGGTTAGGCCGCGTACACACGGGCAGACTGTCTGTCCAACTTAGTCCGCTGAAACACATTTCAGCGGACAGTCCGCTCGTGTGTGGGCTTCAGCTGACTTTTTCAGCGGACAGTCTGGCGGTCTAAGGCCGCGTACACACGGGCGGATTGTCTGTCCAACTTAGTCCGCTGAACCGTATTTCAGCGGACAATCCGCTCGTGTGTGGGCTTCAGCGGACTTTTTCAGCGGACAATCTGACGAACAAAGTCTTACGGAATTTCCGTAAGACAGTCCGTTCAAACTTGGTTTTGTCCGTCCAAACTTGGTTTCAGCGGACAGTCCGCTCGTGTGTAGGCAAGTTGGACGGACTAAGTATGGCGCATGCTCAGAAAGGATTTACACGGCCGAAGGTTGCATTGCAGTGTATAGGACGTCGTTTTTCTAGTCCCGTCGTACGTGCTGTACACGTCATCGCGCAAGCTTTCAGCGGACTGTCTGCTCATCGTGTGTGGTCAAGTCCGTTCATGCAAATTTTGAACGGACTGTCTGTCGGATTGTCTGACGAACTTAGTTGGCCAGACAATCCGCCCGTGTGTACGCGGCCTAAGTCTTTCGGAATTTCCGTAATACAGTCCGTCCAACTTTGGTTTCAGCGGACAGTCCGCTCGTGAGTAGGCTAGTTGGACGGACTAAGTATGGCGCATGCTCAGAAAGGATTTACACGGCCGAAGGTTGCATTGCAGTGTATTGGACGTCGTATTTCTAGTCCCGTCGTACGTGCTGTACACGTCATCGCGCAAGCTTTCAGCGGACTGTCTGTTCATCGTGTGTGGTCAAGTCCGTTCATTCAAAAGTAAGACGGACTGTCTGTCGGATTGTCTGACGGACTTAGTTGGCCAGACAGTCCGCCCGTGTGTACGCGGCTTTACAGAGGGTTCAGTTATTGTCGGTTTTGAGGAATGTCAGTGACAATTTACCAATGTACATGAATGGTGTATTGTTTATCATTCTTTGCAGGTTAAATATGAAGGATAGAGTAATAACTTTTGCTTATAAGTATCTTTTCAGGCCCAAGGAGTTTCTGAAAGTGTATGTACATAGAAAGCAGGTGTATGAAGATAGCTGTACACATGCATAAATATACATGCCTAAGAAGGTAAAGGTATCATAGACTGTTTCTTTTTTTTTTCCTGCACCATTCTACACCCTGCGTGTCTTCCTCCAATTTGTAAGGAGGAAGAAAATGGGGGGGATAAGGGTAACAATGACAATTTTCAAACCAATAATACTAACCGCTCTAATTCTAGCCAAGTTTGTGACAAAGTAGGATGACATGTTCCATGACTGTCTTTCTTTGATGGAATTTGAATCAGCAAGTAGCAGTCTGGTGAAGGAGGCTCCCAACCCAGATGCTAAGAACCTTTTTGTCAATGGTTCCAGGTATTACACTCCAGATGGTAAGCCACACAGTGACCACAGTCATTGAGTTAGGTTTGTTTGGAGGTCAACCAAAAACGGGGTTGTACTTTCCTCGGCAGCTGTCAACATTCTCAGCTGATTGAACAATTTTTCATCCATTGTGGATGGGATGTTCAATGTAACTGTTGAAGCTACAAGGAAGTTCCCACAGGAATAATAGCAAATCAAGAACTTTCTATTAAAAGATGGCACATGATTATCTGTTGGCACCAAGGGGGGTTTCTGTGAATTCATAGGTAAAGATGGTTGTACCTGGATCGGGATACTAGTGACAAACTTCCGGCCCATATGGATAATATTTAGATCCCTGCATAGCTAGTGAAGGTTGGAAGTCCTTTTAAGGGTCTAGGAATCTTTGGTAACTTTTTTTTTTTCATTTTTCAGCAGGTCATGGTTGAAGGAAATAAGGGTATATATACTCATGATGTTTTTGTTTCTATTTCCTTATATATGCCGGGATGAGGCGCTACTGTTGCCTGATTGGACGAGTGAGCAGAGCCCGAGCAGATGACCACATCTCTCTCTCTCTCTCTCTCTCAGATGACTACCTCTCTCAGATGAGATGCCCCAAAGCCCAACCCATGTACAAGACAGAGAGGACCCTAGACTGACCGGCCTTCATGTTCTCCTCTAAGTCATCCCTACTGAATAACAGAGTCTACAAGCTGTGTTTTTTCCTGTTTATGGACTCAAGGACTCTAGCAGAGCGCACTTGGGTTGAATTGGGACCAGGGGTAAAACCGTCAGTATGAAAACCTTCTCATGGGCTTGGAAACATGTTCTCTGTGTGTGTGTGGGCGTTTGCCGGTTTGTAAGTATCAAGCGCAATGCGCTGGGCTTCTTGCCTTCAAATGTCTATGCACATTAGAGAAGTGAAGTCTGCATAATGAGAGAAATCTATTATATCTCTGTTGTGGACTTCGCTATCCCTTTTGGATTCATATCTGCTTTAATAAGAGGGCTTTGATATCTGCCTTGTTAATATACTCGTACTGTATATTGACAACACCAGTAGAATGTCCCCGCAAATCTTCTCAAGCCTGTAAGAACGAGTAGAATGAGTTTACTAGATACTTGTTACTCTGAGCAGTATTGTGTGGGCTCCATGCTGACTAAGGTGGTGGATGTGGCTGGGCGGAGAGCAGTGTACATGCCTCAAGTGGATGTGGCATGTGCATTCTCCCTTCCACTCCTATGAATGCCCCCCCCCTCTTTAGTGTAATTTCCTGTGTAGTGTCATTTCCTGTGTAGTGTCACTTCCTATGATGTAATTTCCTGTGTTATCATTTTGTATGGAGGAAGCGATTGGCTGTTGGAGCCAGGACTTCCTGTTTGTCTCTTCCTTTTGTTGTCCATGAATAAAAGCTAAGGGCCTCTGCCCAGGAGGGGCAGATTAAGAAATAATGGAGCTAAGATGGTGACTATGGGGGTTATTTACTAAAGGAAATTCCACTTTGCACTGCAAGTGCACTTGGCAGTGCACTTAAAGTGCACTTAAAGTGCACTTGGAAGTAAAGTCACTGTAGATCCAAGGGGCACATGTGAGGAAAATAAAAAAACTGCATTTTAGCTTGCACATGATTGGATGATAAAATCAGCAGAGCAGAGCTTCCACTCATTTCAGATCCAACCCTCAGATTTAAAGTGATTGCACTTCCAAGTTCCCTTTAATTGTGCTTTCAAGTACACTTTCCGTGAAAAGTGGAATTTCCTTTAGTAAATAACCCCCAATGTCTGTTTATTGGGGAAATACGGGAGACACAGGTTGTTTAAAAATGCATTATACTGAAAAGCTGTAAGGGCGCTTAATAGCACAAAAGAGTATGGTGGCTTATCAACGACAAGATCTGTTTCCATCGTTTCTTATTTTTAGCAGCAGTGCCTATAAAGTACCGCCTTGTGGGCCACCCACAAAGTAGCAGGGGAAGTATCTGGGGTCAAATTTAATTGAAAATACTCTTGTATTTAGCAATATCCTCACGGGTAGTGGGGTCAGTGAGAAGGGAATTGATCAAACGCCAGGAATAAGGGGTGTCCACTAAGCCAATGAAATACGAAGTTAATGATATGATAATTAGAATTTTAGAATTAGCTAATATGATGGGGTGCAGTAAATATAATCCAACCTGGCGAAAGAGTCATGCAGATAAAAATAAAACGTGAAGTCTTTAGCACCGGTGTTATGGCCCTGCAAGAATTTAGTCAGCAGGTCTGTCTAGCGAGAGATTTAGGGAAAGATTTTGCAAAAAATCACCAAAATACTTCTATCCATCTGTGGGTGGGCCACAAGGTTAAGCCTAGGTTCACATTTGTGCAAACACAGACATCGCAAGTCATTCGCACACTGCGGGGCCAATAACATGCAATGTCTGTGCAATGCAAATTCAGCCAACTATATACAACCTGTATATACACTTCTCCATCTACCTCTAGCACAATCTTGCTTGTAGAACAACAACTCCCAGGACAAGCTGGCACTGTAAAGATGGTTTAACAAGAGCACAATCAGACCATAGCATATGCCCTTTGCAGGCAGGGGCAGTGAGCCCCTTTGGTAATGTAGCAAAAGGAAGTCCCAGTACTCAGCTGTTTTACTCCTGTGGTTAATGATCCCAGTACCACCTCTTTAAGCACTGCCAGCCCACCTGGCTGCAGCTGCCCCTTTCACTAGCCCTTCTGGCTAAGACTCCACAGTCCCCTCAGACCGAATCTACATCCATCCCAGACTGTTTCCACTCAGTCCTCTCAGGTATGCCTCTCATTCTTCAGACTGTAAACTCACCAGCCCTCTTGGCAGTCTTCCTTCCTGGAGATTTACTGGTCTGCTGTCCCAAGCCTTGCTCCCATGCCTTCTAGTCAGGTTCAATCTGTGTGTAATGAACAGGAGTCCCTTTTGCACCCGAGTCCAGACCTGAGTTCACCCCCCTAGACTAGGGGGCTACTCTGAAAGGCCTCCGACAGCTAACACTTTATCTCCAGCTTTCACTTGAACTCCACTGCCCCAGGTGGGCTGTCCCTGAGTATTTGAAGGGGCCTGCCCCCTGCCAACCCATCTACTGGGGATTGGTCAAGGCCCTCATGAATACTTCAGGCAGCTCCACCTTACTTTCCCTCCCATTCTTCTGGATGTTTCTAGTAAGTTCAAGAAGCAGGGGGGAAGTCTCAGTGATGCTGCCTGTGAGTCACCTAGCTCTCCCTGGATCTATAATTCTCCATTCAAACTTGTAGGCAATAAGGTGTTAAGGGTATATATTAAGTATTAAATCTTTTTCACATAATACCCTAACATTTTCCGTCATGGTAAAATGATTTGGATTGGCCTCTATGATCCACACTTGTAAACCTTTAGTACTCTGGGCAAGCTCTTCTTTGAAATGGTGTGGTACACTGTAATCAGTATCTCCCTGTTCAACAAACCTCCTGTGTTCGCCAAACTTGGCTCTCAGTGGTCAAATGGGATGGCAAACAAAGTAGGTTTGTGTAAGGAGACTGGGGACTGTTCTTGGCTACATGGATTACCAGTAAGGCATTAGCTTAACAAACTGAGTTGGCATAAGAAATATGTAGTGATTAAATGTACAAAACTGTTGGAGTAGTGGAGCTAAGATGCACTGTCTAAATACATAGCAAGGACCATAGCATAGAGTAAAACCTTAGTGGAAAGGTTGCATGACTGCGGAGTAAGATAGAGCCATAAAAAGAAAAGAAGAAAGGAGAATAAAATAATGGTGTGAAAGTTAGATGCATCTTACCAGAATGGTTGTCAGAAGGTTGATTGGGAGGTGAAGCTGCATTGGGAAGGCTTGCAGGTTTGAGCAAGAGCAACTGATCAAGAATGCGTGACCCTAGGGAAGTTAGCCAGTCCTAATTTGACAGCACAAGATTAGGTTTCTCATGACTGTCTTGAGGTTATGAAAAAAATATAATTTTTAAGGAAGTTTAAATAAAGAAAAAAAGCAATGGCTTCCCCAGCTGGTAGATTTGTACAAATGAATAATCAGTGAGCTTGATTCGAAGTGCAGATTTCATTGCAGTTACAGCAATAATACTACCTTTAACTGCTTCAGCCCTTGAAGATTTTACCACCTTCCTGACCAGAGCACTTTTAAATGATGTGGCCAATTTATTCACCAATGTCCAGCCCATTTCTGTATTTTGTTTATGGTAAGCAGTGGTAGGTCTACAAGCTACTAATGTTAACCAACTACAGTCAGTCAGGCAAGTCTGACTTGTCTGTGATGCTTATTATATTTTTATATTAATAACACTCAAAATGGCAAAAAGTGTGAGCTTTTTTTGCTAAAAAGAAAAAACATTCACAAACAGCCTGTGAAAACTCTTAAACTGTTGTAAGCATTCTGAGATGTTACTGAGATATTAATGCAGATTGCAACTTGCAGGTTTTTTAAACTGAAATGACAAGAAACAGCAGGCAATGTGTAAACAAATTCAATACACAGTAAATTATTCTAACCTCCATATCTAACAAGAGACACAGTAATCTCTCCCATCTTTCTTACTTACTGCAGCCTTTATTCTTGAATAGTCAGTTTGGGCCGTGGGTGTTAGAGGAGCTAGAAAAGTTCTGGTGGCCTAAGCAAGAAAAGACCACGCCACTACAAATTTGGGTAATTCATCTCTAATGCCACGTACACATGACCGGACTTTCTGGCAGACTAGGTCCAATGGGATCAGTCCGTCGGACAATCCGATCATGTGTGGGCTAGTCCGACCGCTTTTTATAAAAAAAATCAGAAGGACCTAGAAATAGAACATGTTTCAAATCTGTCCGACGGACTAAAAATCAAGAAAACTGTTTGTCTGTGTGCTAGTCCGACGGACCAAATATGATGCAAGGGCAGCTATTGGCTACTGGCTATTGAACTTTCTTGTTTAGTCCCGTTTACGCCATCACCTTCAAAATGAACAAACTTTCAAACGGACTTAGTCCGGTCGTGTGTGGCCAAGTCCATTAATTCATAAAGTTCGTCGGACCTCTGCCGAAAGTCTGTTTGGGAAAACTGTCAGACCTAGTCCGTCAAAGTCCGGTCGTGTGTACACGGCATTACTTTTATTAAATAAATATCCAGTGCTAGTGCAGAAATAAATGGCTGCTGTATATCTGCAATGTTTTTTTCTGATGGGTTGTCTGCAAGCACAACACCTCCTGACTGACTGGGGGGGGGGGGGGGGGGCTGTGAGGAAGGTGATACAGGGATTGAGCCTACAATGCAAAAGAAACCTCATTTTTATATTCTGACATGTGCAAGATATTACAATTTTCAAGTGGTTAATTATAAATGGTCACATAATTCTTTTCAAGATATTATCTATAGGGATGGCTGAACTGTTCGCCCGGTGGTCGGTTTACGGCGAATTTTGCGTGTCCGCGATTCGCCCGATCTACGGACTATTGCCGCTGTTCGCCCGGCAGACATATGTGTTTACAAGGTGAAAGAACCTTGACCCATGATGAAACATCCGTCATGGGCTACAGGACAGCCAATTGAGACATCTCAGCACATGGACAATTGGACATTCCCCCTACCTTATAAATAGACCTGATCTGGTGGCCATTTTACATTCTGTCTTATGTCGGTTTAGGGACAGGACGCTGTGTGGAGCAGGAAGAGACTGAAGTGACACAAATCGCTGGCTATTAGGTCCACAAAAGTCCTTTTAAGGACTGGTATAGGTGTAGTACAGTATATAGGGTTCAGTGCACTGCTGTGCTGGTGATTGCAGCAGCCTGTCTTTTGTCAGTGTAGGGAGGGACAGGATGCTGTGTGCAGCAGGGACAGTCAGTTTAATCACTAGCTAGCTCAGGGCCATCTTTAATATTGATTGGACCCTGGGCAAAACTTTTCTTGGGCCCCCACCCCCCATGCAGTTTTGCTCTCCACCTGCTCTGAGACATACAATAAATAGCAGCTAGACTCAAAATCAGTTTACTGAATCAGATCAGGCAGCTATTGCGATTGGTTGCCAGAGGTTACAGTGTATCATTACCACTCACTGACTGGTTGCTAGAGGTTACAGCACACATTACAGCTCACTGATTAGTTGCTACAGGTTACAGCACATGATTTCTGGTTGTTGAGATTACTGTACAGTAATACTGCTCACTGATTCATTGCTAGAGGTTACAGCACATCAACTCCTCACTCCAGGGGTCATGCTATACATATGGATGCCGCCTTTATTTACATATCTATGCAGCTATTTACATATGAATGCTGGTTATTTACATGTAAACACAGGGTCTGCAGGTGAGTCATCTGTACACAACAATAGGGCAGAGCTGGGCAGCATTAGTAGCAACACTTCACACTGAGATATCAGGACACAGCAAGAGACAAGGAAATTTAAACTGGGATAGTTGGCAAGTATGAGGCAGCTGCTTTGGGCCCCACAACAATGACAGGGCCCAGGGCAGCTGCCCCTTTTGCCCTGCCTTAAAAACGGCCCTGAGCTAGCTATTATTATTAGGTCCACAAAGGTCCTTTTAAGGACTGGTATAGGTGTACAGTATATAGGGTTGTACATGTATAATTTATTTTCTTCCAAATATAGAAAGAATATAATACTTATTTATTTTAGTTACTTATATAGCGCCATCAATTTACATATACATTGTACATTCACATCAGTCCCTACCCTCAAGGAGCTTACAATCTAAGGTCCCTAACTCACATTCATACATACTAGGGACAATTTAGACAGGATCCAATTAACCTACCAGCATGTCTTTGGAGTGTGGGAGGAAACTGGAGTACCCGGAGGAAACCCACGCAGGCACAGGTAGAACATGCAAACTCCAGGCAGGTAGTGTCGTGGTTGGGATTCGAACCAGTGACCCTTCTTGCTGCTAGGCAAAAGTGCTAACCACTACACCACTGTGCCACCCATTGAGTTGACTGCTGCCTGATTCTGCAGCTGTCTTTTATCAGTGTTGGGACTGAGGGACAGTCTGCAAATCACTAGCTACTAGGTCCACAAAGTTCCTTGTAAGGACTGGTATAGGTGTACAATATATACGGTTGTGGTGCACTGCTGCTGACTGCTGCCCTATTCTACAGCAGTCTTTTATCAGTGTAGGGACTGCAAATCATGTAGTCTGCAAAATGTAGTCTGCAAATCACTAGCTACTAGGTCCACAAAGGTCCTTTTAAGGACTGGTATAGGTGTACTATTTGGTGTGCAGTATATAGGGGTGTAATACACGTATAAAATACTTGCACATATAGAAAGCATTGTATAGTGCGCTTCCACTGTGCAGCATTGTGACTGCTGAGCGGTTCTGCAGCAATACTACAAAGAGTGACAAACGCAATAAAAAAAAGTATTATAACTAGTGTGATAGACCAGTGGCCCCCAAAAATGACAGATTGATGTGGGGTGTTATATACCTTCTTCCACATACACATTGCACTTCTCTAGAGACTTTTGTCACAGGGTCATTTAAAAAACAGACAGGCAGAGGAAGAGGCAGGCCCTTCTGCAGGGGTGGTAGGGGTAGGGCAGGAGCAACAGGCTTGAGCCAATGATGCAATTTTCAGAAGGTGCGTGCGATTACACCAAAGGACACACCAGACTTGGTTGAGTGGCTCACTCAGCCTTACTCTGCTGCACTCTCCTCATCCTCTCGATCTGCACCCTCTTCTTCACTCTCTGCCGTGTGCACCCCCAAAGACACTAACACCAACACCACCACCACCACCATATACCTTCCGCTTCAGTCACAGGAATTATTTTCTGATCCATATGAAGACATTTCCGATGCGCAGCCACTCTTGGCCTTGGATCAGGAAGAGGAGGTAGCAACAACCGGCACTCAGCAGTCTGACAACAGTACCCAGATCAGCCCAAGGAGGAGGTTGGTCCCCGCTGTTGCTGCCTACTCCGAGATCTCTAATTGTAGCGGTGGGGAAGGTGACGTCGATGATAACGTGAAATAAAAAGGTTATGGCGCTAAACCCTATCAGTGATGAGATGAGTTATCATCAAAACCTAGTGTTTATTTTTTATATAAAAAGAAAAAGAAAAAATTGTTGGTGATACCGTGCAGAGATATCCTAAAGCAATTTTATCCAAAGAAAATTGTGTGTGATTAATGTGGAGTCAACATTCATGTTCCATTATAATTAAAACCAAATTGGGTGTTAAATTATCCTATACGTATCAACCTACTAAAAACATGTAAACATTCATTTAAATGTGCAAAATAGTGGAAATAATGTTAGTATTCAACAATGTGCTAGTTTAAAACAGATTGTGCAAACATGTGCAAAAAATGTGCAAAAAAGCAACTAAAGGTCAGAACAACCAAGGATCAGAAATAATTCAACCAAAAAATCGCATGAAGATGCAAAATGTGCAAATAGACAATAACTAAGGATCAAAACAACCAGGGGTCTGAAATATTTTCAACCAATAATCGCATGGAGACGCATCTGTGTCCAATGTAGGTCCAAAATTAATATTTGGCTTAGTAATACTGCCTCTTCAGATTATTGTTGTAATTGGTACAAAAAGTCAATAGGGAATATTTGATTCACTCATGCAAATAGTGCGGGTTTTCAATTAGAGAACTTCATCCCCGGTGCGCCACTCAGTGCTATAGTATGTGAATGCTCTCACCAGAGTTAATGCCCCTGTGGGGCTGGATGGACCTTCACAATGTAAGCCACTGTGTCGCTCTCTGGCTGCTGCTGGTGCACTGGGTGAAGCTTCGTTATTCCGTCCGTATGGTATCCAACGTTAATTATATAAGGAAAGACATATCCATAGTGTAATACGTTCTTAACCAAATCGTTCGTTTATTAATATTAAGATCTACTCACATTTTACATTAAAAGCATATGCGTATAGAAAAAACTCCGCCGTTCGTCTCAAACGAGTGCACACAACGTGGCCACGCCCTACGCGTTTCGTCACTACGACGTCCTCTGGAGCGGCCATATTGGTGCACCTCACTGCTTAAATAGGGTGCAGTGCTCCACTACGCCTGCGCTGAACTAACAGCGCCATTTTGGGTGTGGGATGCCCTTACTCTGCTGGGGATGAACACAGTTACTCCCCCTATGGCGCCCTTAGGGAAGACAGATAGAATTAGCCTTGGAGCACTGCAGCCTACCCATAAACCATACTCAATTTAGATGACATTCCTTAGTCTTTTCCCATTTAACCGGACGTTTATAATTACTTCTATCTGGGGAATATTGAATAAGAAAACAAAATGACAATAAAAATACAGTAAATAAATATATGTATAAAAATACATATATAAAATTCACATATATAAAAAATTCATACATATATAAAAATTCATACATAAAAAAATTCATACATAAACAAGGGGGGTACACATTAATACTGAAGAAAACACATGAAAATTCATAAAAATTATGTGACATCATTTAAGAGGTTTTTTTTTATTTAAAAAAGTTTTTTATGCATACTAATATATAAATATAAAAGAGGAAATTATTCCAGAGGAAAGTTTTTCAAGAGGAAAGTTTTTCGGGAGAAATTAAAATTCTTAAAAAAATTTAAATATATGTGGAGGTACTGAGAAGGTCTATTTAGAATCGTCCTATAGGTGATTGTGATATTTGTGACTGTGTGTTTGGTTCCAACAGGGGGACTTTTAGATTATTTAGATTATTATTACTTCCCAATTGGGGGTAAAACTATTTTTTGTTTGGTCATACTGTAAAAGTAAAATTGAAATTAAAAAATATAAAATATGTTTTAACCTACTGAGAATTAAATGTAAATGTAAAGTGTATAAAGGGACGCTCATATACCTAAAGTGTCTGGTAGTCAAGTCTTGTTGTAATTCCGACACATCTAATGTATTTTGAATGAATAACATTCGACCTGAACCCAAAGGTATAGGCCATGAAGTTCATGAATTGTCTTGTGTTGGGGCAGATAGGCTACTTATATATGTGGTTAGGTCTTGTCGGAATCCTGTAACATCATGTGTGTGTATGGATAACATTCGACTTTGACTACGGAATGTTCGTCCAGCATTATCCAATGCTGAGGCAAGCAGTTAACTATTAAAAGTTAGTTAAGAAGCAATTGAGGTCTAATTCTATGTTCATTCCCCTTGGCTGGAGGGTATCTAAATTGAAAATCCATTTCGTTTCGTTCCTGGATATTTTGATCGTTTTGTCTTCCCCTCTCCAGTGGCCTCTTATTTTGTCTATTCCGTAGAAAATCATTTGTCCAGGGTCCCGATTGTGGAAATCCCTAAAGTGTTTGGAAACACTGTGTTTCTGGAAGCCTTTTTTGATATTTGCAATATGTTCCCTTATCCTGACTCTTAACTCCCTGGTGGTCCTTCCCACATATTGCTTGTGGCAAGGACATTCAATGACGTAAGTGACGTGGGAGCTATTACAAGTGATCAATTCTTTGATTTTATATTCTTTTCCATTAGAGGTGGATTTAAAAGTAGTTTTCTTTTTTTCGGTCTTTTTACTATTTCTGCATGGGAGGCAGTTTCCGCACTTATAGAATCCTTTTAGGGTCTCAGAGATTCTTATTTGTTTTGGTGGGTCCACCACATTTTTTACTAATTTGTTTCGGAGTGCTGGAGCCCTCCTGTAGATGAACCGTGGTTTGTTCGGCAGCATGGCCTGGAGTGAGCTGTCTGCTTGTAAGATCGGCCAGTGTTTTTTGATGATACGCTCCACATCTTTGTGTTGTCTGTTATACCCTGTAAGGAACGCGATGTTATGGAGGTTTTGTTTTGGTTTTACTTTCTTGCCTTCAATTAATTTTTTCCTATCCATATGTTTTACTTCATTTTTTAATTTACGGAGATTTTCTTCTTTATACCCTTTCTTCCTAAACCTTTCGATGACGATTTCCGCCTGCTTGTCAAAGTCGTAAATTTTGCTACAGTTCCTGTATAGCCGTAGAAGCTGGCCTTTGGGTATGTTCCCTAGCCACCTGGAATGGTGGCAGCTATTTGTGGGAATGTACCCATTGCGATCCGTGGTCTTGAAGAAGGTACGGGTGCCAAGATTTCCTTCATGTTTGTAAATTTGGAGGTCCAGATAATCTACAGTCTGGGTGTTAAACTTTCCTGTGAATTTAATGTGATATATATTGTCATTGATTTCTCCAAAAAAGTCTTGCAGTTGTTCTACCGTGCCTCCCCATACCAATACAATATCGTCTATATATCGACGGTAAAATTTCAAATTTTGCCTATGCACTCCATAGATTTGTTCTTCCTCCCATCGGTTCAAAAACAAGTTCGCCACACTTGGAGCGTACTTTGCCCCCATTGCCACGCCTTTCGTCTGTGTATAGAAAGTTCCATTGTACCAGAAATAGTTCGAAGTCATTGCCATCCTTAGGCCTTCAATGATGTATTTTATTTGCTCCTGTTTTAAATCCGATAGTCGTTGCAATGCCCACTCGACACTGCTGATGCCATCCTCTTGTTTTATATTTGTGTATAACGATTCCACGTCTATCGTCACCAGTATGTCACTTTCACTGATGGGGATTCCATTCAAGTCCTCTAGTAATTGCTTACTGTCCCTTAAGTATGACCTTCCTTTTGTCACCAGGGGCTGTAGGAAACCATCCACATATGCCCCTAGCCTGGAAAACAAAGAATCGATTCCACTTATTATGGGTCTCCCGGGTGGGTGAGTTTGATTTTTGTGGATCTTAGGGACGTAATAAATAACTGGGGTCTTTGCCGCCTTTGGAAGTAGGTATCTTACCTCTTTTTTATTCAAAATGCCTAAATCTTTACCTCTTTTGATATATTTCTTAAGTTTAGTTTCATATTCTGATTTCGGGTTTTTCTTCAACTTCTTGTATGTGTTAGGTATGTTCAACAAGTTCTCCATTTCTTTCTCGTAGTCTTGTCTATCCAAAATGACAAGGCCGCCTCCCTTGTCTGCGGGTCTGATGATAATCCCCTTTCTCTTTTCTATTGATTTAATGGTGTCCCATATTCCTTTTCCTTTGGTTTTCCTCACCTCTATATTCCTTAGGTCGTGTTCAACCATCTTCTTGAAGACCTTAATGTTTTCATCCTGCTGGACTTTGGGATTGAAGGTTGAGTTATTTCTTAATTGCGAGTGTTGGTAAAATGTGTTAGTATCTTCCTTCGTGTGGGGATTCCTGGTTGCAAAAAATTTTTTGATGTTAAGTTTCCTCACGAATCTTTGGAGGTCTATATATGTTTCAAATTTATCTAATCCCTTATCTGGGGCAAACTTTAAGCCCATGTCCAGCACCCTGAGCTCTTCCTCCGTAAAGACCACCTTACTTAAGTTATAAATGCCCTCCCCTATTGTTCCCTTCTTCTTTTTCTGGAGGCCTCCTCTCTTTCCTCGTATGCGTTTTCTGCTCTTCTGTCTTGTATCCAGAGCAGAAAACGCATACGAGGAAAGAGAGGAGGCCTCCAGAAAAAGAAGAAGGGAACAATAGGGGAGGGCATTTATAACTTAAGTAAGGTGGTCTTTACGGAGGAAGAGCTCAGGGTGCTGGACATGGGCTTAAAGTTTGCCCCAGATAAGGGATTAGATAAATTTGAAACATATATAGACCTCCAAAGATTCGTGAGGAAACTTAACATCAAAAAATTTTTTGCAACCAGGAATCCCCACACGAAGGAAGATACTAACACACACATTTTACCAACACTCGCAATTAAGAAATAACTCAACCTTCAATCCCAAAGTCCAGCAGGATGAAAACATTAAGGTCTTCAAGAAGATGGTTGAACACGACCTAAGGAATATAGAGGTGAGGAAAACCAAAGGAAAAGGAATATGGGACACCATTAAATCAATAGAAAAGAGAAAGGGGATTATCATCAGACCCGCAGACAAGGGAGGCGGCCTTGTCATTTTGGATAGACAAGACTACGAGAAAGAAATGGAGAACTTGTTGAACATACCTAACACATACAAGAAGTTGAAGAAAAACCCGAAATCAGAATATGAAACTAAACTTAAGAAATATATCAAAAGAGGTAAAGATTTAGGCATTTTGAATAAAAAAGAGGTAAGATACCTACTTCCAAAGGCGGCAAAGACCCCAGTTATTTATTACGTCCCTAAGATCCACAAAAATCAAACTCACCCACCCGGGAGACCCATAATAAGTGGAATCGATTCTTTGTTTTCCAGGCTAGGGGCATATGTGGATGGTTTCCTACAGCCCCTGGTGACAAAAGGAAGGTCATACTTAAGGGACAGTAAGCAATTACTAGAGGACTTGAATGGAATCCCCATCAGTGAAAGTGACATACTGGTGACGATAGACGTGGAATCATTATACACAAATATAAAACAAGAGGATGGCATCAGCAGTGTCGAGTGGGCATTGCAACGACTATCGGATTTAAAACAGGAGCAAATAAAATACATCATTGAAGGCCTAAGGATGGCAATGACTTCGAACTATTTCTGGTACAATGGAACTTTCTATACACAGACGAAAGGCGTGGCAATGGGGGCAAAGTACGCTCCAAGTGTGGCGAACTTGTTTTTGAACCGATGGGAGGAAGAACAAATCTATGGAGTGCATAGGCAAAATTTGAAATTTTACCGTCGATATATAGACGATATTGTATTGGTATGGGGAGGCACGGTAGAACAACTGCAAGACTTTTTTGGAGAAATCAATGACAATATATATCACATTAAATTCACAGGAAAGTTTAACACCCAGACTGTAGATTATCTGGACCTCCAAATTTACAAACATAAAGGAAATCTTGGCACCCGTACCTTCTTCAAGACCACGGATCGCAATGGGTACATTCCCACAAATAGCTGCCACCATTCCAGGTGGCTAGGGAACATACCCAAAGGCCAGCTTCTACGGCTATACAGGAACTGTAGCAAAATTGACGACTTTGACAAGCAGGCGGAAATCGTCATCGAAAGGTTTAGGAAGAAAGGGTATAAAGAAGAAAATCTCCGTAAATTAAAAAATGAAGTAAAACATATGGATAGGAAAAAATTAATTGAAGGCAAGAAAGTAAAACCAAAACAAAACCTCCATAACATCGCGTTCCTTACAGGGTATAACAGACAACACAAAGATGTGGAGCGTATCATCAAAAAACACTGCCCGATCTTACAAGCAGACAGCTCACTCCAGGCCATGCTGCCGAACAAACCATGGTTCATCTACAGGAGGGCTCCAACACTCCGAAACAAATTAGTAAAAAATGTGGTGGACCCACCAAAACAAATAAGAATCTCTGAGACCCTAAAAGGATTCTATAAGTGCGGAAACTGCCTCCCATGCAGAAATAGTAAAAAGACCGAAAAAAAGAAAACTACTTTTAAATCCACCTCTAATGGAAAAGAATATAAAATCAAAGAATTGATCACTTGTAATAGCTCCCACGTCACTTACGTCATTGAATGTCCTTGCCACAAGCAATATGTGGGAAGGACCACCAGGGAGTTAAGAGTCAGGATAAGGGAACATATTGCAAATATCAAAAAAGGCTTCCAGAAACACAGTGTTTCCAAACACTTTAGGGATTTCCACAATCGGGACCCTGGACAAATGATTTTCTACGGAATAGACAAAATAAGAGGCCACTGGAGAGGGGAAGACAAAACGATCAAAATATCCAGGAACGAAACGAAATGGATTTTCAATTTAGATACCCTCCAGCCAAGGGGAATGAACATAGAATTAGACCTCAATTGCTTCTTAACTAACTTTTAATAGTTAACTGCTTGCCTCAGCATTGGATAATGCTGGACGAACATTCCGTAGTCAAAGTCGAATGTTATCCATACACACACATGATGTTACAGGATTCCGACAAGACCTAACCACATATATAAGTAGCCTATCTGCCCCAACACAAGACAATTCATGAACTTCATGGCCTATACCTTTGGGTTCAGGTTGAATGTTATTCATTCAAAATACATTAGATGTGTCGGAATTACAACAAGACTTGACTACCAGACACTTTAGGTATATGAGCGTCCCTTTATACACTTTACATTTACATTTAATTCTCAGTAGGTTAAAACATATTTTATATTTTTTAATTTCAATTTTACTTTTACAGTATGACCAAACAAAAAATAGTTTTACCCCCAATTGGGAAGTAATAATAATCTAAATAATCTAAAAGTCCCCCTGTTGGAACCAAACACACAGTCACAAATATCACAATCACCTATAGGACGATTCTAAATAGACCTTCTCAGTACCTCCACATATATTAAAATTTTTTTAAGAATTTTAATTTCTCCCGAAAAACTTTCCTCTTGAAAAACTTTCCTCTGGAATAATTTCCTCTTTTATATTTATATATTAGTATGCATAAAAAACTTTTTTAAATATAAAAAAACCTCTTAAATGATGTCACATAATTTTTATGAATTTTCATGCGTTTTCTTCAGTATTAATGTGTACCCCCCTTGTTTATGTATGAATTTTTTTATGTATGAATTTTTATATATGTATGAATTTTTTATATATGTGAATTTTATATATGTATTTTTATACATATATTTATTTACTGTATTTTTATTGTCATTTTGTTTTCTTATTCAATATTCCCCAGATAGAAGTAATTATAAACGTCCGGTTAAATGGGAAAAGACTAAGGAATGTCATCTAAATTGAGTATGGTTTATGGGTAGGCTGCAGTGCTCCAAGGCTAATTCTATCTGTCTTCCCTAAGGGCGCCATAGGGGGAGTAACTGTGTTCATCCCCAGCAGAGTAAGGGCATCCCACACCCAAAATGGCGCTGTTAGTTCAGCGCAGGCGTAGTGGAGCACTGCACCCTATTTAAGCAGTGAGGTGCACCAATATGGCCGCTCCAGAGGACGTCATAGTGACGAAACGCGTAGGGCGTGGCCACGTTGTGTGCACTCGTTTGAGACGAACGGCGGAGTTTTTTCTATACGCATATGCTTTTAATGTAAAATGTGAGTAGATCTTAATATTAATAAACGAACGATTTGGTTAAGAACGTATTACACTATGGATATGTCTTTCCTTATATAATTAACGTTGGATACCATACGGACGGAATAACGAAGCTTCACCCAGTGCACCAGCAGCAGCCAGAGAGCGACACAGTGGCTTACATTGTGAAGGTCCATCCAGCCCCACAGGGGCATTAACTCTGGTGAGAGCATTCACATACTATAGCACTGAGTGGCGCACCGGGGATGAAGTTCTCTAATTGAAAACCCGCACTATTTGCACGAGTGAATCAAATATTCCCTATTGACTTTTTGTACCAATTACAACAATAATCTGAAGAGGCAGTATTACTAAGCCAAATATTAATTTTGGACCTACATTGGACACAGATGCGTCTCCATGCGATTATTGGTTGAAAATATTTCAGACCCCTGGTTGTTTTGATCCTTAGTTATTGTCTATTTGCACATTTTGCATCTTCATGCGATTTTTTGGTTGAATTATTTCTGATCCTTGGTTGTTCTGACCTTTAGTTGCTTTTTTGCACATTTTTTGCACATGTTTGCACAATCTGTTTTAAACTAGCACATTGTTGAATACTAACATTATTTCCACTATTTTGCACATTTAAATGAATGTTTACATGTTTTTAGTAGGTTGATACGTATAGGATAATTTAACACCCAATTTGGTTTTAATTATAATGGAACATGAATGTTGACTCCACATTAATCACACACAATTTTCTTTGGATAAAATTGCTTTAGGATATCTCTGCACGGTATCACCAACAAGTTTTTCTTTTTCTTTTTATATAAAAAATAAACACTAGGTTTTGATGATAACTCATCTCATCACTGATAGGGTTTAGCGCCATAACCTTTTTATTTCACACTTTTCATTTCCCTCTCCTCCCCAATAAGGAAGTGAGGGCTTCAGGCACAGGCAGCTCTAACCCAGTATATTTCCTTTTCTCTCTCCATTTTTCTAATTTTATTTCACATATTTCTATCACATTGGAGATCTGATTTTTCCATAGCGCAACTTTATTTATTCATTTGTCGATGATAACGTGTCTAGTGATGTCACGTGGGTGCCCACAAGAGAGGAAGAGGAGGGGAGTTCAGAGGGAGATATGGACCAGCAGATAGGGAGGAGAAGCAGGAAGAACTTAGATTGCACAGGAGGGACAAAGCAGACTGCGAATGTATCAGGAGCGAGGTATCAACCATGTACAGTCACGTCTGGCGCTCCCAGGATGCCGGCATATGACTCAGCAGTGTGGGCTTTTTTTAACGTGTCCGCTGCTGACAATAGTGTTGCCATCTGCAATCTTTGCAGTCAACACATAAGTTGCAGTAAGCCCAACACTCACCTAGGGACGACCGCCTTAAGAAGGCACATGAGCTGCCATCACCGAGCCCAGTGGGAGCAACGGAACACACAAAGCCACACTCCAGGCTCTCACCGTCCAGCCTCATCTTCTACTTCTCCTTCTCCTCTCTCCTCACAATGTTTTTCTGCAAAAAGGCAGGCTTTCGTGGGCCAAATGTTCGAGCGTAAAAAAATGATGACCCCGGATAACCCTCTTGCCCAACAGTTGACGGCTGGCTTGTCAGAACTGATAGCCCGCCAACTACTGCCATATAAACTGGTGGACTCGGAGGTATACTGTGCTTTGTGGCCATTGGAACACCACAATGGAAGGTCCCAGGAAGGAAGTATTTCTCACAGAAGGGCATCCCAGAGCTATATGGCCATGTTCAGCGGCAATTGAATGTATCTCTGGCACAAAGTGTCGTGCCAATATACATCTGACCACAGACACGTGGTCTAGCAAACACGGGCAGGGAAGGTATATAACTGCAGCACTGTGGTGTAGTGGTTAGCACTCTCACCTAGCAGTAAGAAGGTTGCTGGTTCAAATCTCAACCATGACACTACCTGCCTGGAGTTTGCATGTTCTCCCTGTGACTGTGTGGGTTTCCTCTGGGAACTCCGGTTTTCTCCCACAATCCAAAGACATGCAGGTAGGTTAATTGGCTTCTGGCTTCTGTCCAAAATTGGCACTAGTATATGAATGTTGACCTTGGATTGTGGACTCTTTGAGGATAGGGACTGATGTGGGTGTAGCAATGTACAGGGAAAGGGACATAACCCCAGGGGAAATGGATCAATGCCAACTTTTTTTTTTAAACGGCAGTTTTTTTGGGAGCACTGATTTTAATGACGATTAAAGTGAAAAAAAAGTGCAATATTCCTTTAAATATCATGCCTGGGGGGTGTATATAGTATGCCTGTGAAGTACCACATGTTTTCCATGTTTAAAACAGTCCCTGCACAAATTGAAATTTAACAGAAAAAAAGTAATTTAAAATGCTTGCGATTTTAATGCAATAACTGGTTCCGGCAATACGGATAAAAATCATTGAAAAAAAAATGGAATGGGTAGTCCCCCTGCCCATTACCAGCCCCTTTGGGTCTTGTACGGATATTAAGGGGAACCCCATGCCCAAATTAAAAAAAGGAAAGGCGTGGGGCCCCCAGGCCCTATATACTCAGAACAGCAGTATACAGGCGGTGCAATCAAGACAGGGACTGTGTAGGTTTGTTGTGTTAAGTAGAATCTGTTTGTAATTTTGAACTGGTACATTTTTAAAGTGTAGCTCCAGTCAAAAAATCTATTTTTAAGTTTTTTAGAAAACATAGGGAAGGGTTATGACCCCTGTATAACTTTTTTTGGCCGTCTGTCTTTTTTCATCTCACTTCCTGTTGTCTCCTTCCGTTTGCAAGTAGGAGACGTTTGTAAGTTGGGTGTTTGAAAGCAGAGGCCTGCCCTATATGCTCTGCAGAAATGTGGGCCTAAGGTGTTGGTGTTGCCACAACACTGTAAGCCCTCAAAGTGACTCTTGGTGGGCACTGGAGCTCCCTGCTGTGAATGATTATATCAAGAATTGTAATTACATGCTTGTTGAACAGTGGTTGAACAGTGGTAGAAAAATTGGGCCTTTGGTGGTTGTGGTGGTGGTGCTGGTGCCACAACACTATAAGTCCTCATAAGTTACTCTCGGTGGGCGCAGGAACGGGCCCTGCTGTGAAATATTATATCAAGAATTGTAATTACATGCCCCTGTTAAACAGGGGCTGAAAAATTGGGCCTTAGCCACTGGTGCTTCTGCCACGACACTGCAACATCTCACAGATACTCTAGTTGGAGTGCAGGAATGAGCCCTACTGCAAAGCATTAGAAACATTTTTATTTTTCTTGCTGCAAAGCATTGCATCAAAAATTGTAATTGCATGCCACTGTTAAACAGGGGCTGAAAAATTGGGCCTTAGGCACTGGTGCTGGTGCCACGACACTGCGACCTCTCCCAGATACTCTAGTTGGAGACGCTGGCGATGGTTGCTGGAACCAATCAAACTTTGGGCCTGCGGACTAAAAAATTGTCTGAACGCATTGGTCAGACAGCCATCTTCTCCACGGCCCCTTCTGTAACTGACCGAAGCCTCAGCAACACGTTGTCAAGGACCAGGAGTTTGTAACCTCCCAGTCTCTGGGAACGCGTTGCACAGACCTTTCTGCAAGGCCTACCGGAGATGTCTCATCCTCTTCTCCCTCTGTGACGGAAAGATAAGGTCCGCAACCTTACCCTTGTACTGTGGATCAAGGAGAGTGGCCAGCCAGTAATGGTCCCTCTCCTTGATCTGAAGAATACGAGGATCCTTCTGCAGGCTTTGCAGGATCAGGGAGGCCATGCAGTGTAGGTTAGCTGAGGCATTCGGTTGGAGTCCTCTGGGTCACTAAAGACGACATGATCCGCAGCCACATCCTCCCAGCCACGTACAAGTCCATGGGTTTCTTGGGACTGTAAATCATCCCTAAAAAACTGCTGCTTCTGATGCTGAGTGCCAGGCTCCACCTCCATGCTGACACAATCCTCCGCATCTTCTTTCTGTGTGATGGGTGGGACAGCAGGAACACTGTCTAGATAAAGGGGGCCTTGAGAGGCAAGGAAGTCCTCCTCTTCCTGCCTCTGTTCTGCCTCAAGTGCCATGTCCATTATTCCATGCAGTGTATGCACCAACATGTGGACAAGAGGTACAATGTCACTGATGCATGCACTGTCACTGTTCACCATCCTCGTGGCTTCCTCAAATGGTGACAGGGCAGTGCATGCATCCCTGATCATGCCCCACTGGCGTGGTGAAAAAAAACAAGCTCCCCTGACCCTGTCCTGGTACCATAGTCGCACAGGTACTCATTGATAGCCCTTTGCTGCCTGTACAGCCGCTGCAGCATGGCCATCGTTGAGTTCCACCTGGTGGGCATGTCTCATGTAAGGTGGTTCTTGGGCAGGTTCAACTCCTTTTGGAGCTCAGCCATCCGAACACTGGCATTAAATGATCTGCGGAAATGCACACAGACTTTCCTGGCCTGCTTCAGGACATCCTGTAAGCCCGGGTACCTGCCCATGCACCTTACCCCTGACCGCCCTGTCCAGCGAGGCATGGACATTGCCTTCCACATGCCGGTAGAGAGCCGGAATCGCCTTCCATGAGAAAAAGTGGCGTTTGGGGACCTGCCACTGAGGAACCGCACATTGCACAAACTCACAAAAGGGGGCCGAGTCTACCAACTGAAAAGGCAGCAGCTGAAGTTCTAGCAATTTAGCCAAGCTAGCATTCAACCGCTGGGCATGTGGATGGCTTGGAGTGAACTTCTTTTGATGGTCCAACAGCTGGGGCAGGGAAATTTGCCTTGTACAATCGGACGTTGGTGTACTGCTAGCAGAGTGCCCGCAAGTACTTAGCAGTGACACACCTAATTCTACACCTTCATTCCTCTCAGTGCAGGGTTCAGAGAGGACTGAAGGTCTAGAGAGGTTGGAGATCTCTGCTGATGAGGAGCAAGGAGAGGTCCAGCATCCCCTCTTTCTGCACTCTGCTACTGCCTTCCTCTATCTGGGTATCATCATCAGAGCCTTCAAAATGCTGGCCATCCTCCTGGAGCATGTAACCAACACTGTGCTCAAACTGTTCGGGGTACTCCTCAGGAGGAAAAGATGGGTCTAGGGAAGGAGTGACTGATGACATTGAGACAAGGGAAGAGGACGCGTTGGCTGCTGCTTTGCTGGTACCCTGAGCCTGGGTGAGAGAGGATGAGAAGGATGAAAAGGGCTTGGTCATCCACTCTACCAAGTCTTCGGCGTGATGCGGCTCAATGCGTCCAGCTGTAAATAAGGACAAGCGCGTCCCATGGCCATGTGCTGATGACGATGCACTGCGTCCACGACCAGCACTGATGTCTCTAGACACAGAGCCTGCTTGCCCTATTTTATTGGCTCGTGACTGTCTGCCTCTCCTTTTTGGCCTTCCAGACATAGTAATTGCCTGCAGGGAGATGGGAAAACCAGCAATTGGGTAGCTTTAGGTGCACACTGAGCAGATGACACAGTACACCGACTGTAATTACTGCAGCTGCCTGCCTGTGTTAAAGAAACAGAAGAACACCAGCAATAAGGGGTATCTTCAGGTGTATACTGTGCTGGGGGCACACAACACCCAATTTAATTGCTGCAGATGCCTGTATTACAGAACACCAGCAATAAAGGGTAGCTTCAGGTGTATACTATGCTGGAGGCACACAACACCCACTTTAACAGCGCTAGGTTCACAAGAAAATAACACACTGTCCCTGCCTATCCTGCTCTCTCCCTGAACGTCGCAACACACTACATAAGGCTGCCACGATGGCGGCCTTATATAGTGTGGGGCGTGTACTAAACCCCCTGAGCTATAATTGGCCACAGGCATCCTGCCTGTGGCCAATTATGGCTCTCCTCGCTGCCGGCGCTTTGATTAGCCAAGCATGCGGGGTCCCAGTGCATGCTTGGCCAATCATCAGCCAGCAATGCACTGTGATGGCGCAGTGCATTGTGGGCCATGAGCGCCACACGAACATGGTGCGAATGGCGAATAACGTTCGGAATTAGCTGAACGGTCGAACAGCGAACACCAAGCTCATCCCTAATAATTATCATAGAACATGGCTTACTGTATGACTAGGTCAGAAATATATTTAAATGGCTAATTGCTAAACACTGACATTAAAGCATTGCAAATACATATAAGAATAATGTATCTAGGCCTGCTGATGAGCAGCCACATAGATGTTAATATCTTGATAGCCAACTGTGACTAACCTCGGATATGGCTTCTGATTGTTCAAATAATTACACAATTTTTCTGACAAGCAGAATAAAAGGAAAGCAAGTGGCAGTAATAATGTTTTAGTTATGAAAAGTTAAATGTATGGAATATGAGCAAAATTATTATTTTGTATCATTGTATCAACGGCATTGATGCCATTTAGCATTTTCTACAAGTATCATTGAGTGATACCAACATCACAATAACTAAACGATGCAATAAGCTGTATGTTTTATAATACTCCTCTTTTTAGGCACTGCAAAAATTTGTAAATGAAAGATGAAAAACTATTTTCCCAATGTACAGTAACTCTAGCACTGTTACACCAGTTGGTTATCACTGATGTATTGCAAAGAAAGGGCAATAAAAGTGGTAAAATAATTTCCCATCTTATTTCTCTTCACTCCTCTAGTCAATAAACACCTTCACTATGAAGTCATTCCTTTTTTTACAGGACACAAAAATGAGTGATAAAGCAACTAATAGATGTCTCTGTAAAATGCAAATGAAGATGTGGTGGGCAGCTTTATATGTGTGCATTTTTAACATATTAGAGGTGAATTGCATAGCTGACACCAATCCCATATTAACCTCAAGTCTGCGATCAGTTCTAGAAACCCCTTTGTTGCTAGGCAACTACTATCACAGTAAATGAACAGAAACACTTACAAGTCTGACTACACACCCAGCAAGAAAATACTGTATCATTAGTTTCTTCTCTGTGTTTGAATATGGATTATGGATAAGAGTTTTATACTGCTTTCCACTAAAATGTCTTTTGCATTCAAGCAATCTCACACCTAAAAAAGTAAACATTTATGAATAAGCTCCGGTATAATAACTAGCTAACATTCCAGTTCAATACTGGACATAGACTACAGAAAACCCTTTTTACAAACTTTTTTGAGTTCCCTAAATGTTCCACCACATTTCCCTATGTGTGGGTTTCCCCTTTCAGCATGTTATCCTATATGAGAAGAAATATTGCACAGTTTGCCTTCTGCTTCCATACTGTGGCAAGTGAAACCAAATTAGCACATGCTAGTGCTACATACAGTCATGATACACATAAGGGGTTATTTACGAAAGGCAAATCCACTTTGCACTACAAGTGCAAACTACAAGTGCAAAGTGCACTTGAAATTGCAATTGGAAGTGCAGTTGCTCTAAATCTAAGGGGTAGATCTGAAATGAATGGAAGCTCTGCTGATTTTATCATCCAATCATGTGCAAGCTAAAATGCTGTTTTTATTTTCCTTGCATGTCTCCCTCGAATCTACAGCGACTGCACTTCCAAGGTTACTTTCAGTGCAATTTCAAGTGCATTTTACACTTTTAGTGCAAAGTGGATTTGCCTTTAGTAAATAACCCCCATAGTGCTCATCCATAGGTGGATGAGTCTTGCAGCGGCATTTATTATGGATTGAAGAGGGGATAGTCTATGTAAAGGTAATCCAATGAGTAGGGAGTTGCAGTAGTCGAGGCAAGAGTGAATTAGAAGCTTGGTGGTGTCTTTAGTTAAAAAGGGGGATATTCTATTCCAGGGATATGCAATTGACGGACCTCCAGCTGTTGCAAAACTACAAGTCCCATGAGGCATAGCGAGACTCTGACAGCCACAAGCATGAAGCATGACGCCCAGAGGCAGAGGCATGATGGGACTTGTAGTTTTGCAACAGCTGGAGGTCCGCTAATTGCAGATCCCTGTTCTATTCTATTCTAGAATGTTGTGGCCGCTATGGTGGCATGAGTAATCAATCATTCAGAACTGCCCATTCTTACAATATATGCCATGCATACCATACAAAAATCTGTGAAATAAAACAAAACACTATGCACTTTTCTTATGTATACTCTTCTATTTAGAATTATCACTTTCATTTGTTGTAAAACATAAGCATCTGATTATGCCATATTACCGAGAAGGATGCTGCACAAAAACTTAGTTTATCAAAATCAAGGCACTCCTATCCCACTTTGCTAACGGAAGATTTCAATTTATAATCCTGTAAATCCAGGCTAATTCAGCACAGTTACAGAAAGTTACAATTTATCCCTGCAATAAGTGAATAATTACAAAATGGGAGATTTTCTACCAACTTTCCACAAATCCATGCGGGGTTAATTGCACAGTAATTGTCCAAGAAGCACACAACCATTATATGAGATTTTAATTATTCAGTGCTGCTACTTAAATCTCTTGTGTATCATAGGTCTTAAGTCAAAAAATAGAATTAGATTGAACTGGATTCATTTGAAAGCAATTTGCAGCTTTTTGTGTCCACATTTAAAAGGTAAACAGTATAAATAAAACCACATCAAGCATAACTAACTAACAAGTATAAGTCAGCATATTCAGCCTGCCATCTGCATTTTATAGTTCTTTACTTCCTCTGTAACAGGAAGGTAGTTGTCCCATCCATATGTTTTCTATAGCATGGCATTGGTAATATTCCTTCTAATGTAGCATATTTGAGGAATGCAGAACTTAACCTACCTTATATAATATCATCTGTTGATAGGCTGGTGTTTGCAGAAATATTCCAGTCATAAAAAGAAAAAGCACAGGTTCCACTGTAAGTATTGATTGTAAAGAACGGCACATTGTCAGTCAGGAGCTTTTTAAGCAAAAATGGATTAACAGCCTAAAACTGAGAAGTGAGGCTGGGAGTCTAATTTATTTAAAGAAAAGGGAATAAAATCTTCTACAGAGTGCAATAATATGCAATAAAGTAACTGTTACTCAGATCTTCTAATAAGAAACTCTTTCATTTTGCTATAATAAACTCAAAGTCACTCTGAAGAGTTTCAGTACTGCTCTAAGGCTCAGTGCTTATATATGAGAAATGAAGAACACGGAACCTGCGACTTCCTGAAAAAATCAGTACTATTTATATTTGAGGTCAAAGGGTGAAGTCTGGCTATCTAGCTTTCTGGCTTAGTGTCAGTTTACAATTATACGGGAGGACAATGTACACTATGTGTGTGTATACAAATATATATACATATATTTTAGACTAGACCGGGACCCTTAAGAACAGGTTTGCCCTGCACTTTCATTCAGCAAGACAGTAGACAAACCTAATTCATTTGCTTGTCTAATCCCCAACTAAACTCAGCTGGACCCCTTCAAAAGGTTTCCCAACACAAGCAGGCATCGCTTTCATAGTTCCCAACATTTGAAAATAATTAGAACGAGCACCTTAAGGGGATTGAGAAGAAAAATGTGGTGTATGTACTGTGCTACACACCCACTGCCAATGGCAATGGCTTAATATAGGCATGACCAATAAACTGAGCTTAAATATAATATACTCTCTTCTGCTGGTCAGCTTGTTGGGCCCAACTGTTAAGTCAAATCACTCAGGTTATTGTCCTTTTAATTACTAATAATGGCACTGGCTCTGTTCCCTTTAAGCACTGATAATGGCACTGACTTTGTTATACTGGCAGGCAACACTGTCCCTCTTTTGTTAAATGGTAGTGTGGATTTGGACAGGGGCCTCTCACCAACTTCTTGCGCTAGTAGGAGGTCTCCTCCTGTAAACTGTGTGAAACACAACCAGTCTGTATCCGCAGTATCATTCCCCTTAATCAGGCAGTTGGTTCCAACAGCATCTGTAGCACTTTCTGATGTCAGAATATCTGTCTAGGAAAAGGGAACAGGAAACAACCTCTCATATTTGCCCCAGTGCCACATGGGATTTGTAGTGTCCCCTTTCCAACCAATTGAGCCAGCTCAGCCTGTGCAGAAGTCTCTTGTGAACACGAATAAAGGCAGCAGCAAACACAGTGAAACTGCAGCTACTTATCTCCCTGTCAGTTGTTGACTGGGGCTACACTTGTAAATGCAGAGCCTGGCAGATTGATCAAACAGCACGGTAGTAAAAAATGAACAGGAAGCACTGTTGGGGTTGTGTCATATATGGCATCTCTCCAGCAGCCTTGATTGTTCATTTATAAAAGTGAACGATCACTAAGTATTGATAGGGTTGTGTATTTACCAGCAGCCACAGCACTGTGAGTGATCATTTACTATTATAAATTAATAATCAGCCTGACACCTTATAACAAAAACAAAAAAAATCAGCTTATATAGGGGGTTGGGGCTCAGTACTGGCTGTACCTCCCTCCACAGGAACAATCATAAATTGAGCTTTAGAATGGATTAAGGGCCAGAAAAAGAGGCACTTTTAATATTTAAGTACAGTAAAATCTTGGTTTGAGAGCGTTTTGTAAGATTTTGATTTGATATACAAGCGATGTCTTGATATACAAGTAGCGTCATGTCACAACTGAGTATAAAACAGAACAGAGGTGCCTCTAAGTGTAGAAATATGGTTACATTTACTGAAGGTACAACATTTAGCAAGTCACATGGTTGATGAATAAAAGAGGCACATCTTAGTATGCGGGCATCCAGGGTAAGGCTGTCCACATAGACCAGCCCCCACACCACCATCAGCGTGATCCCTTCTACACTGCACTCCATTAGCGCTTCAAGCCTCACTTTCAAAATCGCTCTACTGCAGGGTATAAAAACACACTTACAATAACGAAGCTTCATACAAACGTTAAAATGAACGGTGGCCGCAGGTGACGTCGCGTGATCTCCGTCTGTACGTTACGTCCCTATGGGTGGGACTTCATCAGTGGACCCGCAGCCACATGCCCTCAACATGGGAAGGATGCTTTGGAGTCACCCCCAAAGCACCTTGTTCCCATGTTGATGGGGACAAGGGCCTCATCCCCACAACCCTTGCCCAGTGGTTGTGAGGGGCTGTGGGCGGGGGGCTTTTCGGAATCAGGAAGCCCCCTTTAACAAAGGGACCCCCAGATCCCAGCCCCCCAATGTGAATTGGTAACGGGTACATTGTACCCCTACAAATTCACAAGAAAAGTGTCAAATAGTAAAAATGACAGGAGACACTTTGGGACAAGTCCTTTATTAAAAAATCCAAAAAATATCCCGCAGTGTAAATCTATCTCACACCGTCTGACAAACCCCCCCCCCAAAAAAAAATAAAAAATCTAACGAGGAAGGCTCACTCGTTGAAGTAAATGGATGACCCCACCCCCTCTGAGGAAGGCGGGGTCACCTGTTTACGTCTCCCAAAGGGCCCCACCCTTAGCTATATAACAGCTGTCATTGAGAAGAAGCATGCAGTGTGCGTGAGCCTCTCATGGAGGCAGAGCTGTTGCATTTTTTTTTTCTCTTTTCGGTTCGTCGGACAGCGTGAGATGGATTTACATCACAGGACATTTTTGTTTTTTATTTTTTAATAAAGGACTTGTCCCAAAGTGTCTTCAGTAATTTTTACATTTTTTTTACACTTTTTTTGTGAATTGGTAGGGGTACAATGTACCCATTACCAATTTACATAGGGGGCGGGATCTGGGGCTCCCCTTGTTAAAGGGGCTTCCAGATTCCGATAAGTCCCCTGCCTGCGGACCCTCACAACCACCAGGCAAGGGTTGTGGGGATGAGACCCCTGTCCCCATTAACATGGGGGCAAGGTGCTTTGGGAGTGACTCCAAAGCATCCTCCCCATGTTAAGGGAATGTGACCTGTTATGGTTCAGGAGGGGGGGTTCTCTCTCATCCCTCCTCCTTTCCTGCAGCCTGCCAGGTTGTGTGCTTGGATAAGGGTCTGGTATGGATTTGGGGGGATCCCTATGCAATTTAAAAAAAAACAAATTGGGGGCAGGGTTCCCCTTAAAATCCATACCAGACGCAGGGCGTGGCCTGACTGAGCATGGGGTAGGACCTGCACGCTAGGAGCTCCACAAATTATCCTGATTACCAGTGATCCTGCACTCTAACAATCCCCCCATCCGAACGGGCAGCCTTTCTGGGACCCCTCCACACACCCCACTCATCCTCTTGCCCTCCGGCGATCGGATCGGAGCGGCGTTCTCCCGCGGGCGGCGGCGGAGCTCAGGCGAGTCCCCGGCTTCGGCCTACACCCGGAGGCCGCGGCCATCTTGGTACACCCATCCCCGGGACCAGCGCTGAGCCCTGAGCGGACTTACATTCTCCCGCCCTGCCGGACCTCTCGGCGCTGTTGACCTTCCGCCCGGACACTAGAGGGGTGGCCCTGTTAAACGGGCTTTCCGCGGGACAGCGCTCAGGCGAGCTCCTGGCTTCGGCCTGGCCGCGGCCATCTTGGAACACCCGTCCTCGGAACCAGCACTGGGCCCTGCGCGGACCGGAGTCCCTGTCTCCTGCCTGGACACCCTGCATTACTGGCCATCCACCCACAGAGTGAAGGGGCGACCCTGTGGACCTGATTCTGCTCTCGGGCAGGGCCACGGCCTGTACACAGTGACCCGCCGCCATCTTGGTGCACCTGACCCTCAGGTAGGCTCTGGGTTCTGTCTCTGCTGCCCTCTGTCCATTCTCCCTGGCTTGTCTTGACGTGCCCACACCATCACCGAATCTGAAATCATGTCCCCCCGAAGAGCCTAAAATCATCCGCAGCAAAGCTTGCGCAGTACCGCCGGACCGAAGGAGAGGTGCCGGAGGAGGATGGCAGTGCTGGGCGGGCGGGAGGGGGGCGAGAGCAGGGAGACACGGATAAACTTCTGGAAGCGATCACACTCTGCAGGACATCCCTCACTGCCCAGATTGAGGGAGTTAAGATGGACGTGTCCTTGATTAGACAAGATTTTCAGAAAATCCGCGAACGGGTCACAGAGGCGGAAACCCGCATCAGCACAGTTGAAGATGCCCTCCCACCACTGCAGGCCGGATCTGAACACATGCAAAGACAGATTAACCAGTTGCTCGCCAAACAAGACGACATGGAAAATCGCCTGAGGAGGTGTAATCTCCGCTTCATCGGTCTCCCGGAGGGAGCGGAGGGCAAAGACCCAACATTGTTCCTGGAACAGCTGCTGGTAACCACCTATGGTCGGGAGGCCTTCTCCCCTGTGCTGGTGGTGGAGAGGGCGCATAGAATGCCCGCTAAACCCCCTCCGCAGGGGGCTCCCCCCCGCACACTTATTGCAAAGCTTTTAAACTACAAGGATCGAGATGCCGCGTTGAGACTTGCGAGAGAGAGGGGTAATATCCCAGTGGGAAACGTGAAGGTGGCAATATTTCCTGACTTCTCAGCCGAAATACAGAAGCGACGTCAGAGCTTCATGGAAGCCAAACGTAGGCTACGCGACTGTCACCTGAAGTATTCCATGCTCTTCCCAGCACGCCTGAGAGTGGAACATGATGGCCGAGTGTCGTTTTTTGAGGACCCTCGTGAAGTCATCTCGTGGCTGGAACGTGGGCCTGCGCACGACGGGAGAGACCGACGTCACATCCAGTGAATGGAATGGTGAGATCACCTTGTTTTATGTTTCACTTGGCCCGCCTAATTACCCTGGCCACATTCCCAAATTGTTTCCCTTTTTTCTTTTGGATGGTTAGAGTGGACTTGCTGAATTTCATTGCTCCCCTCATGGGAGTCTTTTTTTTTTTTTTTTTTTCTATACCCCTGATCGTATCCGCCGCATGGAGCTTCGGAGATATGTTGGTCCTACAAGCCGCATGCATAGTGCAGCGAATTTATGCCCCACTAGCCACTGGGAACTATGATTTAGTGGATGAAAGTTGGATCTGGGCTTTGCTGCCTGTTTTTTATACCAACCTGCGGGGGCACGCAACTTGGCCCCATTTTCATCCTCCTTTACGGTGGTGGGCCCGGGACCACTGTTTGATCCAGCAACTAAACCTGTTCCTCATCTTCGTTCTAGATGTGCAGTTACTATTTTTCCCAGCTGACAGTTTGGAGTTGTTAAGGGATAATGCCTACACAAGTTGGGGTGGGTGTAAGGCGGGTAGGGGGGTGAGGGTTGTTCAACAGTTGATTTTACAATGTTTGAATGTACATATGGTGCCTCAGGAAATCCTTATGGGAAAATGTTCAGGGGCTGTGGGGGTGCTAGTTGTGGTGAAGCATGTGCTTCGGCCCTATTTTATAATATATTTCCCATTAGCCCATAAGATGCTGCGAGGTTCAGCCTCACTGAACCCTGGAGTTCACCACCACCGAAGTTCTGGAAGGACAGTTAGTTTACAACTGTCGGGGGATGAGGCCCGCACATGTGGGGGGAGGGGGGAGGGGAACGTTATATTGTTATATTCTCAATGTCTCAGTGCACAGGTATTATCGCAGAAGGGGACCACGACAATAGGTATGTCTCCTCAATGGTTATCACATGTATGGTACGATCTATGCCAGTGTCTGATGTTACTCAAGTTCTGGATACTCCATGCTGCTTTACTAGATGATCCGTGGTGTTATTTTTCACAAGACACGCTATGACAACTATAAAATTCCTGACATGGAATGTGAGGGGCCTGCGTGAGAAGGTTAAACGCTCGGCAGCCCTCTCATTCCTAAAGCAGCAGAGGGCGGATGTGGTGGCATTGGTGGAGACCCATATAGAAGGGAGGCTGCAGATGGCCCTCCGACGCCAGTGGGTGGGGTGGGCATACCATTCCACGCACACTACCCACGCCAGAGGTGTCTCAATATTAATTGCTAAATCTGTGCACTTTGAGCTATGTGAAGTAATTACTGACCCTCAGGGCCGATATGTATTTCTTCATGCTAAATTATATGGCGAGCAATTTCTCCTCATGGCCTTTTACATACCTCCACCATTCAGTATGACTGTGATTATCGAGGGACTCGCCCTTATGACCCGACATCCCACAATACCAGTGATCTGGATGGGAGACTTCAATACCACTCTGCGGCCGGCATTAGATAGACTCCAGACTACACAGGGGATGGACGCAGCTAACAGAGAGACAAAATTTTCAAAACTGATCTCCACTGTCCACCTAATAGACACTTGGCGCTACAAATTTCCCCTCACAAAAGCCTATTCCTGCTTCTCACCTTCCCACAACTCCATGTCCCGCATTGACTTTATTCTTGTATCGAGCACCCTAATGCCACGACTATTAGAAACAGCCTTTTGCCCAAGAATACTATCTGACCACAGCCCTTACTGGACCTCGCTGAGCATCCCCGTGGGTAAACCCCATAAGCCCTGGCGCCTAAATCCATTTTGGTTGTCCCTGTTACCGGATGATGACGAGCTCCCGAACCTATGGCAACAATACTTTGCGGACAATGACCAAACTGCCTCTATTGCGGCGATTTGGGACTCATTCAAACTATACGCGCGCGCGACCCTTGCCTCCCACATAAATGTAATTAAGACAAAATCCGCAGATGTCTTTGACAGGGCCCTAGCAGAACTAAGTTCCACGGAATAGGAGTATGCCATTAATCCTACCCCAGAGATAGCTGCTCGACTTAAGCTGCAATCCAGAGTGGCAACTCAACTCCAGTTTACAAAGGCCAGACAAAAACTGTTTTTCACGAAGCAGAAATTCTTTGAGCATGGAGAAAAGGCAGGCAAGCTGCTGGCTTTCCTGGTACATAGTGAGGATAGACCCCCAGTGGTCATCACGCTACATGGGCCGGAGGGCCATCAGATAACAGATCCCCAAAGAGTGACTGCTAGATTTAGAGACTTCTTTGCAGATTTATACAAGACAATGACTACAGACCCAACGGACCAGAGAACGGCCTTCTTACGTAGCATTACCCTCCCTCAACTGACAACAGACCAGCTTGACCTTCTTGAGGCGCCCCTCACTACAGACGAAATAGCCACGGCCATAGCCAGCTTTGCCAGATCCAAATCCCCTGGTTCAGACGGTCTCCCAATCGAGTTCTATTCTCAGTACAGTGAACTACTTACCCCGAAACTGCTCACGCTATACAACCACCTGTTTGAAACCTTTTCCTTACCACCATCCATGAGAGAGGCAGTAATAGTGCTCATTCCTAAACCAGGGAAAGACCCGGGATATCCGGAATCATATCGTCCAATCTCCCTACTCCAGGTAGACATAAAAATTCTCGCCAAGGTACTATCCTTGAGATTGAACAAAGTTATCCTGTCCTTAATACATGTCGACCAGGCGGGATTCATGCCGGGTCGCAACACATCCTTTAACTTACGCAAATTGTTCATCAACCTACAGGCTACACACATGGAGGCAGGATCTAGGGTGGTGGTGACTTTAGACACGGCGAAAGCCTTTGACTCGGTGGAATGGGAGTACTTATGGAAATGTCTGGAGGGGTATGGCTTCGGCCCTAAATTCATCAAATGGGTACAATTGATGTATCAGTCGCCCACAGCCAGGGTAATGGCGAACGGATGGCCCTCCGAGCAGTTTGACCTCACCAGGGGCACAAGGCAGGGCTGCCCTCTCTCGCCGTTGTTATACGCCCTGGCTGCTGAGCCGCTAGCCATATCCATCCGGAATAATCCAGAAATCAAGGGACTATGCTCAGGTAATCTGATTGAAAAAATTTGTATGTACGCGGATGACACCCTTTTATACCTAGCAGATCCGGGTTCCTCCTTGCGGGTGGCACTGCATACAATCGAACAATTTGGGACCTTCTCTGGTTTAAAAATTAACTGGGAGAAATCGCAAATATTACCAATAGACAGTTTCCCACCAACCGAGTCACAGGCCAGTCTGCCACTTCAGAGAGTTAGTACCATCAAATATCTTGGGATCCATGTATCCAGAATGTCGACAGACTTTGTACGTCTCAATATTGAACCCCTCACGTCCTATGTAAAAACTAAGCTGAGGACCTGGGCTCGTTTGCCACTGGGGGTGTGGGGCAGAATAAACTTAATTAAAATGGTTCTACTTCCCAAAGTATTATATGTGATGTGGCACTCCCCGACATACTTACCTTTGAAATACTTCAAGACTCTAGAAGCTCTCCTCAAATCTTTCGTATGGGGTCCTAACAGACACAAACTGGCATGGCAGACGCTAAAAAACCCACCTGACCTGGGAGGTATGGCACTACCAGATTTCAACCTATACTATATTTTGTCCCAATTATCACAACTATACCACATTGACAAGACAGACAGGGAGCGGTTCCTCCAGCTGATGTGCCCCAAGTGGGCCAGATGCACTAAAGACCCTATTTATGCGATAACAATAAACACCGGAAATACTGATTTGAGGACTGGTGAACTGGCCCTGCTGCGTCAATATAGACGCATATGGGACATCGCCTCCGCTAAACTAGAGATTCCCCAATATAACGACTTCACCCCGTTATGGCACAACAAGGTCCTACCTGAATTCTTGCAAATTCCTGATGTAGATTGCTGGTCCACCTATGGAATCTTCTATCTCCAACATTTACTTACCAATGGGACTCTAAAAACCTTCCACACACTCCAAGTGGAGTACAATCTTCCCAACCATATGTTTTTTAGATATCTGCAAGTCAAACATGCAATCCGCACTCAATTCCCGTTGTCCCCCCCTAAGCCCACTACAAATGTCGCTATGGCAATCATCAAAAACACTGATCCTCAAAAACTAATTTCAGCCTTCTACAATCTGCTTTCCACCCCAGTAGCAACTAAAATAGCTTATGGACTTAAACCTCGCTGGGAAAGGGCGGTGGGACCTATCGAGGACGGGGAATGGGAGGAAGCTCTGGAATGCTGTAAGACAGTTTCCCCAAAACTGTCGGACAGGCTGACTCAAATTTACATACTCCATCAAGCGTACCTTACCCCCCTCAGGGTTGCCAGGTACAGAGGCTCCCAGTCCTCCTTGTGCCAAATGTGCGGAAGGGAGACAGGAACATTCATTCACTTACTGTGGTCATGCCCCAAAGTACAGGGACTATGGACACAGATTGTAAGATTCCTCCATGACGAAATGGGCTCTCCAGCCACGCTGGACCCAAAAATGTGCCTTTTAGGACTCTTGCCAGACTCGACTGACAGGTACATGAAGACATTTCTGCACGAGACGTTATTCACAGCGCGAAAGACAATAGCTCGGAAATGGATGAGGACTTGTCCCCCGAGCATTGCAGAATGGAAAGCAGAAATAAACAACACCCTCCCCTACAAAAAATGTATATACACCAATAGGGGTTGTCCTGAGAAATACTACAAAATTTGGGACAGGTGGCTGCAGGAGTCTAGCACTTGTTCATAGCCGGTCTATGCACAATACATAGTAATGTAAATGACAAGTAGATCCTCCGGCCTCTGGGTAGTGAAGTAGCCCAAACCACTGACACAAGGTACCTTTTGGCTTTAGTTATTTCATGCATAAAATGTGATGTGACATTGACGATTTGAGATGGTTATACAATTGTTATCTGAGGAGCTGTATGATCTGTAGCATTTTTGTAACTGTAATCTGTAACATGTATGCACTGTGAATCGAAATAAACCTGGTTGATTTAAAAAAAAAAAAAATCCATACCAGACCTGAAGGGTCTGGTATGGATTTTAGGGGGGCCCCTATGCCATTTTTTTTAATTTGTCGCAGGGTTCCACTTAATATCCATACCAGATCTGAAGGGTCTGGTATGGATTTTGGGGGAACCCCACACAATGGTTTTTTTTTTTTACATTTTGGTTCGGGGTTCACCTTAATATTCATACCAGACCCAAAGGGCCTGGTAATGGACTGGGGGTGGAGAACTCATGCCGTTTTTTCAATGAGTTTTACTTATATTGAAGGGATCTGACAATTCATTACAGCCGCAATCAGTTTTAAATGACTTTTTCTTTAGAAATTTCATTTTGCTGTGGTACTGTTACAAACATGGGAAAACTGCGCCACTTTGCAGGAATACTAGACACCCCCCAGGCAAGATATTTGAAAGAATATTTAATTTATATTGTTTCACTTTAAGCATTATTAAAATCGCTGCTCCTGAAAAAATGGGCGTTTTTAAAACTTAGGCCGCGTACACACGCGGGGACTGTTCGCCCAACTTTGTCCGCTGAACAGTGTTTCGGCGGACAGTCCGCCCGTGTGTGGGCTTTCAGCGGACAGTTTCAGCGAACAGTCCGCTGAACAAGGTTTTTCGGAATTTCCGAAAAACTGTCCGCTGAAACTTTGTTTCAGCGAACAGTCCCCTCGTGTGTAGGCTTGTTCGTCAAACTAAGTTCCGCGCATACTCAGAAAGAATTTACAGGGCGGAAGCGCTCGGTCTTGTAAAACTAGTGTTCGTATTGAAGCTAGCATATTAGTCATGCTGCTAATTTTGTGGTTTTTTTAATATAGCCCGTTCTTTTCTTCTTCGTAATGCAAGAAAAGTGAAGTAGCTTTGCTGCTTATATTCACACAGAGTTATACTACATGTTTTTATTCATCCTCATCCTATGATTAATCTTCCAATTATAGCAAAAATATATTCCCAATTTATATAAAAAAAAAAAAAAAAACAACCCAAAAAAAAAAAAAAAAAAAAAAAAAAATATATATATATATATATATATATATATATATATATATATATATATATATATATATATATATATATATATATATATATATATATATATATATATATATATATATTTCAGAAAAAAAAGTAATATATATTTATTTATTTATTTATTCATTTCAGAAAAAAAAAAAAAAATATCTATTACTATATATTTTTGGAACTACTATTGTTTTTTTTTTTTTTTTATTTTTTTTGGGTGGGGGGTTTGAAACAAGATGGACTTATAGATAGATAGATAGATAGATAGATAGATAGATAGATAGATAGATAGATAGATAGATAGATAGATAGATACCCAAACCAGCATTTTAGCCTACACATGATTGCATGTTCAAAATCAGCAGAGCTTCCCCTCATTTCAAATGTTAAGCCTCAAATTTACAGCGAATGCACTTCCAAGTGCACTTGCAGTGCTTTAAAAATTGCACTTGAAGTTAGCATATTTACATGAACATGTGTTTTGTAAATAACCCCCAGAGTCTTTTGACATGTATCTGCCTACTCACAAATAAACTTTGTTTTTTTAACCCAAAATTATACAAAAATATTGATAAAAAAAAAAAAAGAAAACATACAAGATTTTTTTGAAATAATAAATTTTTATTTTTCCTCAGAACCAAAAAAACAAAACAAAAGGGAGGCAACACTGGAGACAATTTTGACGTTTGTGAAGCCTTTTGTCCCCCAGGCACACATCAAGTGAGTGGACACCAAAATTCCGAACCTGCGTAGCATGTACATAGGGAGCACAACCAGGTCCTAGAATCCCAAAGACCAGGAACAGCAGCAGATGAGATCTATGTCCCCAGACTGTGGTACTACAACAGCCTGCGTCTTCTTTCAGAGCAGACTGAAGCCAGGCAGTCACTTGCGACTCTTCCGTCTAGCCTTCCCTCCACGCTTCGCTGGAGGCTGTGCCTCTGGTGGTGGAGTTGTGGTAGGAGGAGGAGGAGGAGGAGGAGGAGGAGGAGGAGGAGCAGTAGGGTCTGTTTTGTAGAGCTTAGTGGTGGGTGTGAGCTCACCCTTCAGACCCAGTTGTATGGCATCAAAAAAGATTGCCTCACACATGTTTCTTTGGGGTTTGTCCATTTCTTGGAGCTTGCTAGCCAGATAAGTGGCATAGGCCTCCTCAGGATTGGGGGGTTTGGACAAAATCTGTGTGGCTCGCTGTATCAGCACCAAGGACTCCTCCTCTGTACGGCCCATCCTCCTGGGCCTTTTGCTGGCTAGGCGGAGGGGAGGGACCTGGCTCTCAGTCCTACTCCTGCTGGGCCCAGCTAGCTCCTGCGTGTGGCTGGTCCCGGCCTCCTCCTCCATACCACTGGTCCCGGCCTCCTCCTGGGTGAGCTCATCCTGTGTAAAAAAACAAAGCAATCAATAACTAAAATATGTCTATATTTAGAAATCATCAATCACTAACAATTTTACAGTTCTCACTTGCAAATACATTTGTCTTGAAATACAAAAGGCTATCATTTTGACACCATCATTTTTCCATCAGTTCATTAAGATTTGAGCCACATTTGTGTAAACTACTGTATCCTTCTATCTAATTTAATTTGTGATGAAATCCTAGATTTGGAAGCAATTCAAACATTGAACTTGACATCATTAATATTTGAGCAATCCAAACGTTAGAAACTAAAATATACCTGGCTCCAGCTGGGCGCATCAACCTCGTCCAGCAAGGAAGGGTCTGGATCTTCCAGGGATGGCTCACCTGAGGTGGAGGGAAGGGTGGAGGGACGGGTAGACGGAAGAGTCGAACGTGACGGCCTGGCTTCTGACGTGTCATCCAGAAAACGCAGCCTGTCATAATACCACAGCTTAGGTACATAGACCTGACCTGCTGCTGATCCTGATGTTTGGGACTCTAGGATCTTTCTTTGCTCCCGCCTATACGCGCTACGCAGGTTCTTAATTTTGTTGTTCACAAAATTAGTGTCTGCCTGGGGGACTCGGGTTTTCACAAACGCCAAAACTGTCTCCAGTGTCTTCTTCCGGGCAGCACGGATTGGATATTGGGGGTGTTTTGTATCCCACAGATTGCTGTGGGACTCCACTAAATCTAGAAAGGTGGAGAGGAAGGCCTCCTCTTTAAAGGGGTCTGCAGTATACTTTTGCATTTTCTGAAAAAAAAAAAAAAAAAAAAAAAAAAAGTCAGACCAAATGCACACTATATTGTGACAATGTAGGCGAGACACACACTACTACACACGCTACCCCCCCCACACACACACACACACACACTACCCCTCCCACATACACACTACCCCTCCCACACACACACACAAACACTCCCCCCCACACACACACTCTACACACACTACTGCCCCCCCCCCCCCACACACACACACACACACACACACACACACACACACACACACACACACACACACACACACACACACACACACACACACACACACACACTAGCCCCACCCCCTATACACCCACCCCCACACTACCACACAAAACACCAAGCCCACTCAACCACCAACCCACATAGAAATCAATTAAACATCAATAAGAATAAAATTCAATATGCATATCCCTAACGCAGGCTTTAAATTAACCGAAAATAAAATGATAACTATCTTACCGTCGCGTGTAGCACTCGCTGCTCCCGTTCGGACAAGCGTATGGCCTCGTGGTAACGCTTTATATACGGCGCATGCGCTCAGGCTCCGCCTGCGTCGCCCGCCCCTGACGTTCCTTGCGACCGTGTTTCCCCGCCCCTTTTACCCTCCTTCCGCTGTGGGTGTATGAGAGTAGAAAATGGCGGATGCAAGTTCAATTAGCAGCGTGAGCAGCGTGGAGGAAAGCCATGGGCCCCATGCTTCAGGAGCAAGGAGGAGATACAAGGCCACCAATATGGCCTTCGAAGAGATGGTGGAGATGGTGGCTATCCTTAAAAGGGAGGACTATGATGGGGAACATGGCCCTTACCCAAAACCGAATATCAGGAAAAGCGCCATCTTGGACGAGGTGGTCACAGCCTTGGAGACAAAATTTGGGGTACGAAGAGGAAAGGACCAGCTGCGGAAAAGATGGTCGGACATCAAGTCCAGGGAGCCGGACCAATATGACCGCATCAAAAAGGTCCTGAAAAAAAGTGAGTAAACTCCGCGTTTCTCGTGACTGTCGGACATAATCGTTTGATTTGATCGTAATCGTTCGTGTAGATAGTGTATGTAAAACTGGCGGATTTGATCGTATTCGTTCATGTAGATAGTGACTGAAACTGGCGGATTTATATTAATCGTTCGTGTAGGCGGTGTAAATCTGGCGGATTAGCTCGTAATCGTTCGTGTAGATAGTGTATGTAGAACTGGCGGATTTGATCGTAATCGTACGTATAGATAATGTATGTAAAACTGGCGGATTTGATCGTAATCGTTCATGTAGATAGTGACTGAAACTGGCGGATTTATATTAATCGTTCGTGTAGGCGGTGTAAATCTGGCGGATTAGATCGTAATCGTTCGTGTAGGTAGTTTATGAAAATATGGCGCATATGGTTGTTCGTATATGTGGGCGTAAATAGCATGAATTTGTGTATGGTGTAAATTTATCTGGTGTTGGATTAGATTTTAATTAGTTATTTTTTTTTTTTTTTTTGTATTGTTCATGATAAACTGAATTGTCACGCTCAGTTTATAGGATATAAATTTTTAATAAAGTTTCATAAATGTATTCAGTGCAATGTAGACTCAATTAAAAAAATGAGATAGATAGATAGATAAAATGCTGGTTCAACATCTGGACAAGGAAACTTTTATAAGTGTAGTTTGGGCCTTCATAGAACATTTTTGACATAATCACACACAGGTACTCCAGGCGTTGATTCGAGTGTGTCCGTCTGTGAAACTTGGACAAAAGATATACAGTATCACAGTTTGGTTAAAGGCTAGGTTCACATTGCTGCAATGTACGAGATCAAATGTGATTTGCACCGCACTGCAGTGCAAATCACATGTGATCTCTGTGTGATGCGAATTCAGCCATGCATGTAGTATGGCTGAATTTACATCGCATCCGGACCAAACTTGTACATGGCCCTTTTTTTAGTCCACAGCCAAATCGGATCACATGGGTGTTCACACCATGTGGTCCGATTCCTGTCCGAGTTTAAAGATTGCACTGTGAAATGAGAACTAATTTGGAGGTGTCAATAAAACTTTACACTGATACTCCCAGCAGATCACATAGGGCAGTGCGAACTCCGCATGCGATGCGTGAAACCACAGTAGATTTGCAGCGTTCACACATCGCAGCAGTCTGAACACAGCCTAACTAAAAAAAAAGTCATTTTAAGGATGTATTAAACTAGGATCTTGTAATAACCAGCTAATAATTTTACACCACTTCAAAACAATGTTTCGTATTAAAATTTCTGAACTCAAATATCACTATGCTTAAAAGTATTTTTTTTTTTTTTTTCATTCTCATAGGGAAACAAAGACTCAGACAAGAGGCGGAGCAGCCCAGGACCCCCCGACCTCGCCAGCCTGATTGGGCAATTAGCCCCAGCCCCAGCCCCAGCCCCGTGTCGGTGATGGAGCCATCCAGCCCCGCGTCAGTATTGGAGCTGCCCAGCCCAGTGTCCTCGAGGGAGCAGCCAAGCTCGGTATCCTCCGCTGGACCAAGCTCCGTAGCTCCACTGGATGAGCCCAACCCAGGGCTAGATGTGGAGGAGGAAGAGCAGGTGGAGTTACACACCCCACAAAGTGAAAGTGAGTGTCTGACAACCCAGCTTAAGGTAAACAATTAATGGCTGTATATTTTAACCAATTTTTTATCTACACATGTTTTTAGGTGATGATCTGGTGGTGGTAGGAGAAGCTGCGGAGCCCTTTTCAGCGGACAGTGCCCAGAGGCTGATAGGGCAGATCATGGCCTGGAATGCCAGGATCGACTTAATGGAGAGTAACATCCAGGCCATGCAACAACAAATCCTGGCCACGCAACAACGAATCCAGGGCATTCAACAACAACTGGTCCCTATGAGGCAGGAAATGAAGGACACGATCGATGTTTTAGGGAGAATATAAGCCCCTTTTCCCCTAAAACACAATCGATCATGTCCTTCATTTCCTTGCCAAAAAGTTTTTAAGGTTTTTAGTTGATTTTTAGAGGCCAAATTTTGAAGATGCACACGGTGTGTCAACATGTGCTATGTGCCATCAGAGGATCGCAATGGACGCATTTGGTGTTTGCAAACCCTTCCTCCTTCTAGTATGAGAGAGGAAGGGATTGCACCCACCAAACACGTCCATTGATCACTCATGATGGTACATAGCACATGTTGACATTACCAATTTTTGGTGTGCATCTTCAAAATTTGGCTTTACCCCTTGTTTTATGTAAATAGTTAAAAATCTGATTTTATTATTTTAAATTTTTGTGATAATTGCATTTTTGATATATTTATATATTTCTATGTTTACCAAAAAAAAAAAAAAAAAAGAAAAAAAAAATAATAATTTATAAAAACAAAAAAAAATATAAAAAAAAAATATTTTTTAAAAACCAATTTCACAAAAAAAAAAAAAAAAAAGAATTAAAAAAAAAAAAGAATTAAAAAAAAAAAGATCTAAATAAGAGGCACTGGTTGGAATGTGCACTATTAAAAAATCAAAAAAAAAAAAAACAAATATGTGTGTGTCTACTTCTTTCAATACTCAATACCAGTTTGGAAAGTCATTTTGTGTTTTCTGTCACAAAGGGCCTTATTTCCTATTGTCAAAAACCACTTTGCTATACAAATGCACTAGGACAGGAATATGCAATTAGTGGAAATCCAGCTGTTGCAGAACTACAAGTCCCATGAAGCATAGCAAGACTGACAGCCACAAGCATGAGACCCAGAGGCATGATTGACTTGTAGTTTTGCACCAGCCGGAGGTTGGCCAATTGCATATCCCTGAATTAGGTCAATGTAGGATACAAGCAACGTGAAAAGCAAACAAGAACCAAACTTAAAAATTTGAACAGACAAGACATATTTCAAGAAAAAAATTTTTTTTATTGGTCAGCTGGCATTGGAATAGCCCCCCTACCATTAAAATAGCTGACATAGCGGTCACGCACCTCACGTGCTGTTTGGGGGGCTAAGCCAGGAAGGGCATGATCCAGCCCTGTCAGTTCTGGAAGCCTGAGTCCGGCCTCAGGCCCAATAGGCTGCAGGTACTGGTTACCAGAAAATTTCCTTAAAAAATTGTGAAGAATGCAGCAGCACAGAATAACATAGTTGAGTTTATATTCTGCCAGGTTGATGGCTGTCAGCAACAGACGGAACCGGCTGGCCATAATGCCAAAGGCACTCTCCACAACCCTTCTTGCTCTGGCCAGCCGGTAATTAAAAATCCTCCTCTCCGGGGGGGGGTCCTTTGGGGGAAGGGTCTCATGAGATGTTCACTCAGACCAAACGCTTCATCAGCCAGAAAAACAAACGGGAGCCCCTCCACATTTTCGGCATCTGGTGGCAAGTCCAGGCCACCAGTGGTAAGACGGTGGCAGAACTCGGTCTGCCTAAAGACTCCTCCGTCAGACATCCGGCCGTTCTTCCCCACATCCACATAAAGGAAGTCACATTGTGCCGACACCACCGCCATTAGCACCACACTATGGAACCCCTTATAATTCCAATAGTAGGACCCCGAATGGGGTGGGGGCACAATCCTCACATGTTTCCCGTCGATGGCCCCTCCGCAGTTGGGGAAGTCCCAACGGGCAGCGAACTGGGAAGCCACAGTCTGCCATTCCTGTGGCGTTGAAGGAAGCTGAAGCAAAAAAAAAAAAAAAAAAAAATTAGTCATTAAATAAAAACAATTCATAACAAAGAAAATTCAAAAACATTTTGGAACAACAGTTAAACAGAAATCTTGCTAATTTGTTTTCTGCCAAGAAAAAAAAAAAGTAGGCGGACCAATTCACAGATTAATCAGCCCTCTGATGGACCAGGGGACATAAATTAGGTGGGTAAGTGGGGTGGGGGGGGGGACTAATTACTAAGTATACAACACATGAACCAAATTTGAGTGGGGTGGGGACTAATTACTAAGTATACAACACATGAACCAAATTTGAGTGGGGTGGGGACTAATTACTAAGTATACAACACATGAACCAAATTTGAGTGGGGTGGGGACTAATTACTAAGTATACAACACATGAACCAAATTTGAGTGGGGTGGGGACTAATTACTAAGTATACAACACATGAACCTAATTTGACAATCCATATCTCTCTCTATATATGTCTCTCTATATATCTCTCTCTATATATGTCTCTCTATATATCTCTCTCTATATATCTCTCTCTATATATCTCTCTCTCTCTCCACACAGGGTGTATACACAAAAAAGGTAAAAAGCTAAAAAAAAAAATGACACAAAAAAAAAAAAAAACACATTTAAAGAAAAAAAAAAGACACCAAAAAAAAAAAAGTAGGCGGACCAATTCACAGATTAATCAGCCCTCTGATGGACCAGGGGACATAAATTAGGTGGGTAAGTGGGGTGGGGGGGGGGGGACTAATTACTAAGTATACAACACATGAACCAAATTTGAGTGGGGGGAATAATTAAATTAATGAGTTGACAATCCATATCTCTATCTATATATCTATATATCTATATATCTATATCTATATCTATCTATCTCTCTCTATCTATCTCTCTCTATCTATCTCTCTCTATCTATCTCTCTCTATATATCTCTCTCTCTATATCTCTCTCTCTATATCTCTCTCTCTCTCTCTCTCTCTCTCCCAACACACAGGATGTATACACAAAAAAGGTAAAAAGCTAAAAAAAATGACACAAAAAAAAAAAAAAAACATTTAAAGAAAAAAAATGACACCAAAAAAAAAAAAAACATTTAAAGAAAAAAAATGACACCAAAAAAAAAAAAAAAAAGTGCATGCATTCATATAAAGGGGACATTCACATCATATTCCTGTCATGGATATTAAAAGTCATGATGAAATTAATACAAACATACAATGCAATATTAAAATAACAAACTTACCTTAATATATTCCTTCTGCAGGACCCGAATAATGGCAGAACAGGTCTCTGGAATAATGATCCCCAGAGCCTGGGGGGAGATGCCTGTCGAGAACTTGAGGTCCTGAAGGCTTCTCCCTGTCACCAAGTAGCGCAACGTGGCGACGAGCCTCTGCTCCGGAGTGATGGCTTGCTGCATGCAGGTATCCTGCCTGCTGATATAAGGGGTCAGCAAAGCCAGCAGACGGTGAAAAACGGGGTCCGTCATCCTGAGATAATTCCTGAAATCATCAGGATTATTCTCACGGATCTCACGGAGTAAAGACATATGAGAGAATTGGTCACGCTGGCGCAACCAATTCTTTGTCCATGAACTCCTCCTCACCCTGTTCACAGACTGGGCTCGGGTCAAAGTATTAACCCCAACACCAAGCCCCCATATAGCACGAACTCGTTCCCGAGTACGTCCACACTCCATGGCTTTGAAACGGTCGGCTGGACAGACAAGCTCAACTGAACGCACTGAAGAACAGCCAGACCTATGAAGAACGACCTGAAACCCAGAAACGAGCGGACCAGAAGCGCCTAATAACAGGTACAACTGATCCACGCGTACCGAAAGACAGATACAAACCTCACAGGTAGACTGCGCCGCAGTGAACGGACAAATTAAGCTGGAGTCTGAAAAGCGCGAATCGTCTCTAACCAAACTTCTACTAACGCAAAGTCAGCAGAAGGAGCCCAAAGGGTGCTTTGCTGTGCCTTGGACCTCCTATTTCTAGTCCCGTCGTACGTGACATACGTCATTGCGCACGGTTTCAGCAAACTGTTCGTTCGTCGTGTGTGGCCATGTCCGTCCATGCTAATTTTGAGCGGACTGTTCGCTGAAACTGTTTGACGGACAAAGTTGGGCGAACAGTCCCCGCGTGTGTACGCGGCCTTAGTTTTTTTGCATTGATACATGTCCCCTGGGGCAGTCCCCAAACATTTTTATGACAATAACTTGCATATAAGCCTTTAAAATGAGCACTTTTGTTTTTTTGTGTTAGTGTCCCATAGACTTTAACGGGGTTCCGTGGCTTTCGAATTTGCCATGAACACCGCATAATGTTTGTTGTTCGTCGAACATCCGAACTACCAAAGTTTGGCCCAAACTTATGCTGGGGCCGAACTGTTCGCCCATCCCTAGTTGAGACAAACCATTTAACACTGAATTACAATGATCAGTTTTTATTGATGTAGCTCCCTGGGGTTTAGCAGGGATGTTCCTCACAGATTTACTTGCCAGGAGTAGTCAATTGTTAGAGATCCATTGATTTCTTCCAAGTTTTGCATTGTTGTACATTTCTCTTCTACTGATAAGTGGCCATACATTTGGTGGTACTAGATATGAGAAGCACAACTCAAGGTTAGGTTATGGGTATATGGGGTGTCTCAGCCAATGGGCAGGGGTTTTCCTGAATCCCTCAGCCTGCTGGTAGACCCTATATATTTGGGTGGAGTCAGGTGATCTATGTTCAGTGCCACCTGGATGGCTGTTTGGGTGGATGCAGTGGCGTAACTAGAGCCTTCAGGGCCCTGATGCAAGAAACCATGAAGGGCCCCCCTGACAGGGCCCTTTACTCCGAGCTTGGTGGTGGAACAACAGGGCCAGTTGCAAGTGGGTGGCTGCGTGTAAAGGAACCGATTTCTCAATTTCTCGTCGCTTCTCCACCTCTCCCTCCCACAGGCGTTCAGTGGCTGCAGGAGGAAAATGGAGAGACGGGTTCCTCTATGTCAGTGTTTCTCAATCTTTTTCCAGTCAGGGCACCCTTTAAGTACATCCCTAGGTGAATGGGGCTGCACTGCAACCCCCCTGCAACTGTGTGTGCAGTTGCGTCATAGTGATGATGCATTTGAAGGGGTTGTAAACCCTTGTGTTTTTTCACCTTAATGCATTTTATGCATTAAGGTGAAAAAACACCTGGCAGTCACCAGAACCCCAGCCCCCCGTTTTACTTACCTGAGCCTTGGAACTTCACCAGGTGGAGATGCGCTCTTCCTTTGCCCGGGGTTCTCAGCTCCTGATTGGATAGATTGATAGCAGCTCAGCCATTGGCTCCCGCTGCTGTTAATCAAATCCAATGACGAGGGCATCGGGGGCACCTGAAAGGTAACCCCCGGGAGAGCACTTCTCCTAGGGGGTTACCTGATAAGAGGAGGAGCCACGAGAGCTGCCGAGGGACCCCAGAAGACGAAGTTCGGGGCCATTCTGTGCAAAACGAGCTGCACAGTGAAGGTAAGTATAACATGTTTGTTAAAAAAAAAAAAAAAGCAAACCTTTACAATCACATTAAGGGGTTAAAACAGGTGGTCTGGAGGCAGCATATTTACTCTTTACTGAAAAGCGATCTGAGCATGGGTCGCTTTTCAGAGGAACAGCATTTTTTTTGCTGGTACTTTGAACAAGCAAGAAAAAAAAACAGTTCTGATTGTACACATATGGGGTAGGGCTGGGGAAAAAATCTAATTGAATCCTGAATCAAGTTGAGGTCAAATCGATTCACATTTTCAGCAAATATTTTTTTTTTTTATTTTTTATTTTTTTCACCAGGATCGGTGCTGACACAGCACCGGTCTTGAGGAGCTGTGGGCAGTTTTTAGGTGAGGCCGCAGCTTCTCAGGACTGGCGCAGTGTCCATCAAAAAAAAAAAAAAAACTTGATTCGAATTGTGAATCAAATTTATTTTTTTTAATTGACAGATTTTATTTTATTTTTTTTAAATCGCCCAGCTGTAATATGGGGGGTGGGGGCAGGATTAAACGTGCATACATAAAATGTGCATACATACATCTAAACAGTGGCGGTTGGTGCTCACAATTTTTGGGAGGCGCAAACAAATTTCGAAAAAAAATCATCAAATGCAGCCACTGTGCCGTCAAACGCTGCCACTGTACCCTCAAATGCAGCCACTGTGCCATCAATCGCAGCCACTGTGCCCAAACGCTGCTATTGTGCCCAACAAATGCTGCCACTGTGCCATTAAACGCTGTCATTGTGCCATCAATTGCAGCCACTGTGCCAAACGCTGCCACTGTGCCCATTTAACGCTGCCACTGTGCCCTCAAATGCTCAAATTCTACAATTTCTACAACTGTGCCGTCAATTGCAGCCACTGTGCCATCAAACGCAGCCACTGTGCCAAACACTGCCATTGTGCCATTAAATGCTGCCAGTGTGCCCTTGAATGCCCCCAGTGTGTCCCCCGCATGCTCGCCATCTACACACATGCACATACACATACATGCACACACATACACACACACACACACATGTACATACACATACATACATACACATACATGCACACACATACACACACACACACACACATGTACATACACATACATACATACACATATACACACACACATGTACATACACATACATACACATACACACACACACACACACACACACACACACACACAAATGCACACGCACACGTAAAGTATTTTCAAAAACAGCAGTGCTTTCTCTATCTTACCTCTTCCTGACGAGTACTGCACTGTAGGGGGAGACAAAGAGCACACACTGCTTTCACTTTAGTTATAAGCAGTGTGATGATTCCGAGCTCCCGATCTTCAGCCGAAGTGTAATCGGCACCGTGCGGGGAGCTCGGAATCATCACACTGCTTATAACTAAAGTCAGCCGCCCTCCTTGAGATATACACGGGGGCCCTCAAGGGCCCCCTGCAGCATGGGGCCTGGTCGCCTTGGCGATCTCAGCGACCCCTATAATTCCGCCACTGGGTGGATGTGTGTCGTAAACCCTGGGCTGCTAGGCCATAGATTGAGCCTATCCTGGGGGCATCTGGCTTCCAGGCTGTGGGAGGGCCTATCCAGGAGTAAGAGGGCAGCCCAGGGTTGAGATGCGGCTTCCAGTCCAACCAATAGTGACGGTTCTGCCAGTCGGAGAACCTGTCGTGGTCAGAGGTAGAAGGGAAGCTGTCACCACTAAGGGACCAATAACCTTTACCAGTGACCACAATGACTAACTGAAGCAAGTACCAGAGCAGCATTCTCGCTGAACGGGGAAGGTGGAGAATCTGGAAACTTTATGCGGTGATCAAGTCAGGGACTCAACTAACAGAGGTGGTGCTTGCAGAGCAGCCTTGTGAGTCAAGCCAGGGAAGAAGCTTGAGAAGTATCTGGAGTGCCAAGCTAGGGACCCAGCAGGAAAGCGTGGGTGGCGCTTGAGGGAGATACCACAGCAAAGCTTTGAGGAGCTCCAGGGATTCAGAGTCAGTGAATTAGAGGGTCCAGTGATTGACCAGGAGCTCAAGGGGCTCAAAAACTACAAGTAGAAGTTGTAGTAAAGCTGAGAGGACTGTCACGATTTCTGTTATTAACTATTGAAGACTGTTACCATAGGAAACAGCAATCCTTCACGTGCAGATGTGGCGCCTTGCTGGGGCCTATCTCTGTACAGCTGTCCTCCTACTGAAGTCTTGGAGTCTACCAATTAAAATTGCAACTACTTAAGGGTATCCTGGCCCTAACCCTCTTTCCCTCATAAAAGAAAGACTTTAAAAGAAATAAACATCTCTTTTGCATTCAACAAGTGTCTTACACCCAATAACTTATGCCTTGTACCCACTATGCCTCACAACCCACTACTTACAGAAGGATATCAGCTATCTTTGGCCTTAGAGGTCCTCATTAGACTGTAAGAGGCTAAAGCAGTGGCAGCCTGGTAGGGGCACACGAACACAATTTTTTTTGTAAAACTGCCCCTTTAAAAAATAAAAAAATAAGAAAATGTCCTTAAGTGCACTGTGTTTGGACACCGGACACAGTGCACTATGGGAAGCGCCACATCTATGCAATCACGAGATTGCAGACTCGGCACTTCATTTGCGGCCCTTTGTCCTGCCTTGCGATGCTTTCCGAAGTAGCGAGTAGCTTTCGCTCGGCGCTCGCAGTATCTATTACTACGGCTGGGCGGTTTCATTGACATCTGAGTTATATGTCACTTCCTGTTTTCTGTCTCCCATTGCGCCCGTGAGAGGGAAAACCGGAAGTATGAGGAGCGGACTCCTTCATCGCTGCTACCAGTGGAAGGACACACCGCAGGAGAGGACAACACAGCAAGGTAAGTACGAGAAGGAGGAAGGAGGTTTTAAAGGGACACAGGCTGCATTTAATGGGACATAGGCTGCATTTGATATGACACAGACTGCATTTGATGTGACACAGGCTGCATTTTATGTGACACAGGCTTCATTTGATGTGACACAGGCTGCATTTCATGGGACACAGGCTGCATGTAAGGAGGGACTCCACTGGGGGCACCTGATTTAAGAACGGACTCCGCTGGGGACACCTGATGGCATCTGGTGCCATGCGACGTGGCTAGTGACACGCTCAGGGGTCCCACTGATTCTGCATTATCGTGAGTTGAATGATTTAATTTTATATTACAAAGTTATAATAGAAATAATGCACTTCAATCATTCTGACACCATAACAACCATGGTGCCGGGATGATTGAAGTGCTAACACCAGGTGTTTGGAGTATCTTTATCTGCTGATTGTTAAACATTCTAGAATACACATATTTCTATTGTTGTGTAGGATCTGGGCCTGCTGTCCCTTCATCCCTCTCTCCCTCTCCCTTCATCTAACCGCACCAGCTTAGAGCCAAGCCCCCTATTTTGCTGAAACCATGCCCATTTTCACCAAGTGGGAGGGGTCAAAAAGGAAGGGCGGGGTCTGGCACCCCCCCATCCTAAAACTTCACCATCCACCACTGAGCTAAAGACTTTTCTACATTTATTTATGTAAAACCTTTATTCCAAGGGAAAATAAAAAATATTGCTGTAACTGTTTGTATAACTTCAGTGTGAGCTGGAGTTTTTAATTTGTTAGTGTATCTAAATTATGCTAGTACATCCAACATTCCCCTCCTCCAGATTAACATTGCTGCTGGCCAAATCTCCCCCTGTGCTCCTTCTTCCAGGGTGGGAAGTGTGTTACTGGCCAGATAACCAGGTAAAAATGAAGGGAATTAAACCCAAAAAAAGAAAACCAAAGCAGCTACCACACCTAATGATTAGTTGGTTGCAATAAATTACATCTTTGGTTTTGGGTTTAATTCTGCTATAATGTGTGCAGTAGGGATGAGCCAAACAATCTTTAAAAAAAAATGGCGTGGGGTCCCCCCAAAATCCATACCAGACCCTTATCCGAGCACGAAACCTGACAGACCGCAGGAAAGAGGGTGGATAAGAGAGCCCCCCGAACCATACCATGCCCTCAACATTGGGAAGATGCTTTGAAGTAGCCTCTCAAAGCACCTTGTCCCCATGTTGACCCTTGGCCGGTGGTTGTGGGGATCTGCGGGTGGGGGGCTTATCTGAATCTGGAATTTTTATTTTTATTTTTTTGGTGCGGGTTCCCCTTAAAATCCATACCAGACCTGAAGGGATTTTGAGGGGGACCCCCACGCCATTTTTTAAAAGATTTCGGCATGGGGTTCCCCTTAATATCCATACCAGACCTGAAGGGCATAGTATGGAATTTAGGGGGGCTCCCATGCATTTTTTTTTTTTAATTTTAGTTCAGGGTTCCCCTGTGGGCAAATCCCCATGCCGTTTTTATCAATGAACTTTTATGTGTATTGCGGACCGAAAATTCATTGTAGCCGCGAGTAGTTTTAAATTACTTTTTTCGTTTAGAAATATAATTTTTCTGTTCTGATTGATACATGTCCCCTGAGACAGAACCCAGGTCCCCAAACACTTTTTATGACAATACCATGCACATAAGCCTTTAAAATTAGCACTTTTGATTTCTCCCATAGACTTTTAAAGGGTATTCCGTGGCTTTCAAATTTGCCGTGAACACCCAAAATTGTTTGCTGTTCGGCAAACTGGCAAACAGCCAATGTTCGAGTCGAACATAAAGCTCATCCCTGGTGTGCAGTGCACACAAACCTGAAGTTTAGAGACCCACTATACACTCACTGAAAACTGCAGTGAGTCAGTTCAGGAAGTGCATTGGTGTAGCTGTACCTGTCAAAATAGATCTTCATGTGGCAGGGAGCTGCTAAGCCTGGACATAGTGACTATCATACTGGATTCCCGTTTACCTTACCAATAGGTTGGACAACATGTCCTGGGAGGGGAGAAAGGGGAGAAAGCAACAGTAGCATAGACTTTAGCCCTGCTCCTCAGACCCCTGTGAACAATGGTTTTCCCAAAATGCTCCCATACTGCCGGAGGGCTCTGAGCAGATGGATGAAGTCAATTCAGACAAATTATTGAGAGCACTAAGACTTTGAATGGGGATGGATGATAGTGCATGTGTGAACTGCCTGCTACTGACCTCTGTACTGCCCAACTGCCTGTTCTTCACTATTAAAGTGGAAACAAATTAAGGTTTTTCAAAAGTGCCAAATGGCAGACTATTGAATGACAGAGCTTATGTAATGTATGTGTAAGTTTTTTTTTTTTTCGATGACACCAATGATACTGGGACATTTTTTCTTCACATTGATGCTGGGACATTTCATCCTTCACCACTGTTGTAGTATTTTGTGGAAACAAGGACTGTGGCATATATTTGCAGCGTATACAGAGAATAGACAAAAGTTATGTTTAACCACTTCAAAACTGGAGATTTTTACCATTTTCCTTGCCCAGGCCAATTTTCATCTTTCAGTTCTGTCGCACTTTGAGTGACAATTGCGCGGTCATGCAACACTGTACCCAAACAAAATTTTTATAATTTTGTTCACACAAATAGAGATTTATTTGGGTGGTAGTTAATCACCACTGTTTTTTTTTTTTTTTTTTTTTTTCTCAATAAACTAAAAAATAGTAAAACTTTTCTTTGTTTATGTTATAAAAATTTTCAAATAAATAATTGTTCTTCATACATTTAGTCAAAAATGTATTCTGATGCATTTTTTTGCTCAAAAAACCCCAAATCAGTGTATATTATTTAGTATATAGGTATACTGTTTAGTATATAGGAAAGGTATAGAGTACCTTAACTATGGTATACACAGTGGGGAAAATAGTTATTTGATTCCCTGCAGATTTTGAAAGTTTGTGCACTTATAAAGAAATGAAGAGTCTGTAATTTTTATCATAGGTGTATTTTATCAAACCAAAAATCCAGATTTTATCAACCAAAAACCCCCCAAAAAAACACTTAATGCAAATGTTATAAATTGAGTTGCAGTTCAGTGAGTAAAATAAGTATTTGATCCATAAGCAAACATGACTTAGTACTTGGTAGGGAAGGCCTTGTTGGCTAGCACAGGGGTAAGATGTTTCTTGTAGATGGTTACCAGGTTTGCACACATCCCAGGATGGATTTTGGTCCACTCTTCTTTACAGATCTTCTCTAAATCCTTAAGGTTTCTTGGCTGTCACATGGCAACAAAAAGTTTTAGTGTCCTCCATAAATTTTCTATAGGATTAAGGTCTGGGGACTGGCTAGGCCACTCCATGACCTTAATGTGCTTCTACTTGAGCCACTCCTTTGCTGCATGACAGTATGGTTTGGTTCATTGTCATGCTGGAACACCCATCCACAGCCCATCTTCAGTGTTCTGGCCGAGAGAAGCAGGTTCTCATCCAAGATTTTACAATACATGGCCCCATCTATTGACCCCTCAATGTGGTAAAGTCGGCCTGTACCTATAGCAGAGAAATAGCTCCAAAACATAATGTTTTCACCTCTGTGCTTGACTGTAGGGATGGTGTTCTTAGGGTCATAGTCAGCATTTTACTTCCTCCAAACACGGCGAGTCGAGTTAATGCCAAAGAGCTCAATTTTGGTCACATCTGACCACAGCACTTTCTTCCTATTCTTCCCTAAATCATATAGATGTTTGTTGCTAAACTTCAGACAGGGCTGTTAATATGCCTTCTTGAGGAGGGGGACCTTGCGGGTGCTTCAGGATTTCAATTCATGTCTGCGTATTGTGTTACCAATGGTTTGTTTGGTGGTTCCAACTGCATTGAGATCACTCCTTTGTAGTTCTAGTCTGATCCCTCACTTTTCTTATCATGTTTACCCCACGAGGAAAAAATTTGCAAGGAGCTCCAGACCAAGGGCGATTGGTGGTTATTTTGTATTACTTCCATTTGTGAATAATCACTCCAACAGTTGTCTCCTACTCACGAAGTTGCTTGATGATGGTCTTGTAGCCCATTCCAGCCATGTGCAGGCCTACAATCTTGTCCCTGAGGTCCTGGAAGAAAGAGATTTTGTGGACGGGTTTCTTTTATGCACATAATGAATTGTTGTTAGAAGCACCTTCTTAAATTGACAGGACTAATATGTGCATCACATGAGCACATACTGTAGCCAGTTCTGGGAGGCAGAATTATTGTCGGTTGGTAGGGGATCAAATATTTATTTTACTCACTGAACTGCATCTCAGTTTATAACATTTGTGTCATGTGATTTTTCTGGATTTGTGGTTGATATTCTGTAACTATCATTTAAAATACATCTATGATAACAATTATAGACCCTTAAATTCTCTGTAAGTGACCAAAGGGGATCAAATTATTTTTGACAATGTATCTGAAAATTGATAAATCCTGTTGTGCTGACTCATTGACTCCTGCTAATTCTGAACCCACATACCAATAAAACCTCCAGGACACTGGGACGTGTCCCCGCACATAAGTCACATTCCCATATCACCTCTCTCACCCTTCTGCTTCTCTTAACTTATGGAGATATTTTGCTAAATCCTGGCCCGCCATCATTTACCTTTGGCCAACATACCCCACATCCTCTATCTTCTGACAGAAGCCACAATCCACATAATCTGGTTTCTATTACTCTTCTGCCTAGAACTAGCCTCCCCTTTTCCAGTGCCCTTTGGAATGCCAGCTCTGTTTATGATAAATAGGTCATGGATGGAGGTGAGTTTGTTACAAACAGTGGGCATTTCAAAAGGCACAGGAGAAGGACAGTCAGATTCTTGAAGCCAGGTCTCAATAATTGCAAGTAGGTTGAAGGAGTTTGTGATAAATAGGTCATGGACGGAGGTGAGATTGTTGCAAACTCATTCAACCTACTTGCAATTATTGAGACCTGGCTTCAAGAATCTGATTTTCCTTCTACTTCTGCCCTCTCCCATGGTGGGCTACTGTGGACTCACTCTCTCAGGCCTTGTGGACAGAAAGAAGGTGGTATTGGAATCCTCCTATCCCCTCAAAGCACTTTTCAGGTTCCTCGATCCACCCCCCTCCCCCCTCCTCTCCTCATTTGAAGCTCCCTGGTATTCATCTATTTTCTCCAGTTTCATTGAGAATTGCTGTGATCTATCAGCCTCCTTGGCAACTTATCTGCCTGGCTACCATACTTTGTCTTTTCTCACATTCCCACAATCATTCTTGGTGACTTTATCATCCTTGTTAATCTTTTTTTTTTTTTTTCTAAATTCGTTATTTTTCTTTGGATATTAACATACACATAGATTCCAATCAGAGTATCAAAACATTTTTACAAAGGGAGCAAGACAAACAAATAAAAGGCATCTGCTCGGGCAGTTTCCTTAATCATAACAAAATAAGTCTATAGACTGCTTCTTCCCTGCATTACACATATTAATGTTGCCTTCCTTCCTCTCTTATCCTATTTTCTCCCGCCATCCCCCCACTACCCCTAATTCTATGCCTCTACTTTATACATCTTTTTCCTCTCATCTTTCCCCCCGCTTCTCTAGGTTTATTCATCTAATGTTGATGAATTTATGGAATGAGGCGAGAGAAAGTAGCCTACAAGAGAGAAAGGAAAGAGAAGCAAAGAAAGAAAAAAAGAAGGAAAAAACAATGGACACACACTTCTACTGACTCTGATGGCAACTGGCTTTTTTTTTAAAAGAGTATTTATTGAGAAATAAATAAAGACAACAGTACAGATGCAACAATGACAAGTACGATATTGTGGAACCATCATCGCAGATGAGGTGCATAAGAATGAGAGCAGATTGTAGCTTTATCATATTGAACTAAGACCATTAACTGAAATACTTAAACTGAGAGGAAGGCAGTGGAACTAGTAGAACAAAGCAGCAATCTGACAGTGACTGGATGGATCCTGAGTAAGAGATAGTTGCAAAAGTAATATATATATAACAGGATAATGGCATTTCCCAAGATTAAGAAAAATAACAGATCATAGGATCAGGAGTAATTAGACTGAATGTAGAAAAGAAATAAAAAAAGGGAGGGGAGGGGAAGAGGGGAACACATACAAAAAGGAAAATAAAAGGGGTGAAAAGAGGGGGGGAGGGGGGATACGAGGTTTTCATGTAAAGTCCCTAAGGTAAGGGGTTCCAAAGGGTAGTCCCGGAGGTCAGTAGGTTGCTGGGCGTGGCTTAGATATTAGATTGGGGGGGAATCTGACCCCGAGATTGGTTGTCGAGTGCCGTAGTAGGAGAAGGTGAAGTGGTCCAAGTTAATGATGTCCACCGGAGGGAGAGTGGCAGATATGAAGGGAAGCCACCGCGCATAGAAACGAGACTTTGCTTTTTCGTCCCGGAAGTTTGCGTTATAACGATCTTTGTATAGGAGTGAAAGGAGTTTTTTCTGCGTCTGGGCGACGGAGGGAGGAAGAGATGAAGTCCAGCTCTTTAGAATGGATTTCCTGGCAAGTAGTAGACACAGCAGAGACCAGTCCACATGGGAGGGTTTGTACGGCGTGCCACTTAAGGGCACTCGGCTGTTGATGGAAGACCATGGAAGCAGGAGAGGGTCCCAGTATCCAAAGATGAGAAGAAGGGGGTCCTTTGGCAGTTTCAGCAGGGTTACTTTGAAGATGTAGGAGAGGATCCGATCCCAGAAGGATGAGATGAAGGAACAGGACCAGAAACGGTGTGCCAGCGAGGGCCTGTTCTGGAGACAGAGGGGACACTTGGTGTTGTCCTGATCGGAGTTGGATGGAAGGAAGGGAAGGTATGCCCTGTGGGCAATTTTTAGTTGCGTTTCTCTCCAGAACTCGTTAGGGGTTAGGCGGTAAACTTTGTTAAGTCCTTGCAAGATTTTTTCTACTATATCCGGGTCAGGGAAGTCTTTCTTCCAGTTGGCGACTGATGAGGATGTCAATTGAGGAGTAATCTGCTAGAGTAATGGTTTGTAGATGTCTGAAATTTTATAAGTATCGTCCTTGAGCAGTCGGTCCAAAAAGGTTAGGGGGAAATGTTTACATTCATCGCTGCAGATATCCTTCAAGTAACTGACACATTGCCTGTAGTGGAAAGCGTGAGCTGGCGGGAAGGAGAACCTTTCCGCTAGAAGGGAAAAGGGCAGAGGGCGCCCAGAGTCCAGATCGCAGAGCGCAGCAAAACTGGTGATGCCCTTCTCTTTCCAGATGTGGAATGGCTTGTGGAGTAGGCCAGGGGAAAAAGTGGGGTTCCCCTGTATCGGAAGGTGTCTGGAGACAAAAGGGGGGAGCTTGAGGCATTTCCTGGTTTCCCTCCAAGCTATGGCAGTGTCCCTGAGTAGGAGGTTATGTTGAAGCAGAGATGGTACTGACTTCCACCTGCAGTGGAGGAGAGCTGTCAATGAGAGTGGGGAGACTATGGCGGCTTCCAAGGAGTAGTTGGAGTATCTGGAGGATTGAGAGATCCAGTCCAGACCAGTTCGTAACAAACATGACAGATTATACAGTCTTACATTAGGCAGGCTGATACCCCCCTCGTGTCTGGGAAGATGCAACTTTTTTAAGGCTATACGTGGGTGTTTGTCCTTCCATATAAAGGAAGAAAAAGCCGATTCCAGAATCTTAATGTCCTTGTGAAGGAGGAGCAGAGGAATGGTTTGAAGCGGGTACAGTAGCCTGGCAAAGCTAACCATTTTTAGCAGGTGGCATCTTCCCAGAAGCGAGAGAGGCAGATCCATCCAGTTCACCATTTCTTGAGAGATTTTCGTGATCAGAGGGGGGTAGTTGAGGTGGTAAAGGGAGGAAGGCAACTTTCCAATTTTAATACCTAGGTAGGTGATATATGAGTTGGCGGTTGAAAAGATAGAACGTTGTGTCCAGGGGGGTTTGCGAGAAGACCCTATCGGGAGAATTTCGCTTTTACCATAATTTATACGAAGCCCTGAGCATGATCTGAAGGCGTCAAAGACCTCTTTAATAACGGGCATGTCGGAAGCGGGGTCCGACGAGAAGATGAGCACATCATCAGCAAAAAGGGAGGTGCGCAGGTCATGGTGGCCAATGCGGATACCGTGGAGAGGGGCTGATTGGGACAGATATCTGGATAGAGGTTCTAGGGCGATATTAAAGAGGAGCGGGGAAAGTGGGCAGCCCTGGCGAGTGCCTTTATGCAAGCGGAATTCATCTGAGAGAACTCCAGCCGCGACTAATTTAGCTGCCAGGGAAGAGTACATGGCTTTGATGAGATGGCAGAAGTGCCACGAGAAGCCCATTTCGGATAAGGTCATAAAGAGCCAGTCAAAGCTGACATTGTCGAAGGCCTTCTCCGCGTCTAAAGTTATAATGGCAAAATCCCCATCCGGATTATTTTTAGCATGTTCCAGAGCGAGCATAACTTTACGTATATTCAAGGTGGCAGTTCTGCCTTTCACAAAGCCAGATTGGGCAGGATGGATAAGGGAGGGTATAATGGCAGCTAGTCTTGTGGCTATGATTTTGGACAGGATTTTGACATCAAGATTGAGGAGGGAAATCGGCCTATATGAGCCTGGGTCAAGTGGGTCTTTCCCTTTCTTGGAAAGGAGTTTTATAACGGCCTGGTTTCCAGAAGGGAGATATGAACCACCTGACCAGATGCCATTGTACACCTTAAGGAGAGTGGGTTCCGTGATGGAGGAGAGGGTTTTGTAGAATTCACTGGTGAACCCGTCGGGGCCTGGTGCTTTGGACGGGGTTAGTTTGCGGATCATGGAGGAGACTTCATCAAGGGAGATGGGGGCATTAAGAGCTTATAGTTGTTCAGGGGTAACTTTAGATAGGAGCACGCTATCTAGGAATGAACGAGCAGCAGTATTATCTATGGGGTCTGGGGCATAGAGGGCCGTATAGTAGTTTAACATCGCCTTGTTAATTGCTTGTGAGGTAGATTGTACAACACCCTTCGCGTCTTTAAGGGAAGTGATGTGCGTCGGGTGGAATGGGCCCTTGCACAGCCTCGCTAGGAGCTTGCCCGCCTTGTTACCAAACTTGTGGAGCGTTGCGTCGAGTTGGGATCTTTTAGTTTGTTCGAGTGTATCCACCCAAGTGTCGAAACTTTTCTTGGCCGCCTGCCATTCGGCTCTATTGTCAAGGGAATCGTTAGTGGAGAGGGACCTTTGGGCTAGATGTAGTCGCGCACTGGCCCGTTTGTAATGGGACGGGGCGTTTCTCTTAAAGGAGGATGCATAAGAAATGATCTGGCCCCTGAGGAATGCCTTACTGGCATCCCAGAAGAGGTTCGGAGAGTCCGAGTGGGGGGAGTTTGCCTCCGAGTATTCACGCCAGGAGTTCGCCATAAAATGTTGAAAGTCAGGGTTGTTATGGAGATACAAGGGGAAGCGCCACAGTCTTGGGTGAGGTGGGAGATCTAGGTTGTCAAGACTAACTGAGATTGGGGCATGGTCAGAGATAGCTATATCAAGCACTTCAGCTTCAGACAAATTGGGTATGAGATCGTCAGAGCCAAAAAAATAGTAGATTCTCGAGAACATATTATGGGGGTGTGAGTAAAAGGTATATTCCCTGTCCGCTGGGTGGGATAGGTGCCAAAGGTCACGAAGATGAAGAGAGTCCATGGTGGATGCAAAGTGGGAGGGAGTAGAGGAAGCACTGGTCGCCCTGCGGTGTGGGGGAGGGGATCTGTCGTCCGTATGGTGCAAGATGTCATTAAAGTCACCGCCAACTAAATGGGGGATCTGGGTGGTGCGGAGTAACCATGAAGTCAGGTCACTATAAAAAGACTTGTTAGGGTTATTGGGAGCATAAACGTTAGTGATCACTAGTTCTTTGGTTCCCAGGCGGGCGTGCAGTGAGAGGAGCCTTCCCTGAGAGTCTGAGTGCATGGACAGTACCTCGCACGGGAGGTTTTTGTGGATCAGCAGGAGAACACCCGCTTTACGACTAACGGCATCGGAGCCTAGGACTTTGCCGACCCAGAGTTTCTTCATGCGATGAAAATCTGGAGCGGATAAATGGGTTTCCTGCAATAGGGCGATATCCGTTTTCAATCTTTTTAGGTGCCGGAGGACTTTCATTCTCTTATTAGGAGATCTGAGGCCTTTCACGTTCTATTCTCATGTCAGGGGGGTCGAGAAGAGGAAATGGGCCGAATTTAGAAATTTGTCACCAGCCGGTGGGCAGGGCAGGAGAAGCTTTTGCCTAAATGAGAGGGACCCGGTAGGGCTGTGGGACACGTTAAGCATGATGGTCAGAAAGGAGATGCTGTCTCCGAAGGAAGGTAGGGGGGAGGGGGCAGGTGAGGTGGGGAGCAAACTTAAACACATACAAAAACATAAACACTGGAGCGAACTTCGCTTTTTTCCACATGGAGTCACTGTGTAGGCCAGCCCCCAGTGCACGACCCAGAGGTATAGGACAAGAGCGTCCGGGCGGTGAGCATGAATATGAACAAGGGTGCGGCCATAAATCAAGAGCCAAAGAGGGCACGCGTCATGGTGCGGCAGTAGACATTCACAGTGAGTCCAGGGGGGAGTACAATACAGTTAATAGACATGTGAACAAAGAGTATCAAACCCACGTGTAGCGTGAAACATTTCAGTATAAGAGAGTGGAATAATCCACAGGTATAGCATATAAAAATATAAACTAGAAAGTATAAAATATAGTGTATAAAATACAAAAAAACAAGATACAAAAATTATAAAAATATAAAATTATAAAAATATAAAGTGGCCGCAAAAGCAAGAGCAGCGGGGACTCCTGAAACCGAAGCCAGGATACCAAACATAAACAGAGGTGGCCAATAACACAGATGGTGCGTCTGCTAGATGGGAGCAGAGCTTAGGGCCGATAGAAAAACTAGGATCAGCAGGCATAACAGTGACCAAGCCTGAACGAAAACAGAAAACAATAAAGTAACTCACCGAGACAAGTCAGGCTGGTGGTCCTGGCGAGAGGGTCACCGGTGAGGTGAAGAGAGGAGGATCCAAGGGGACCGGTATGTCATCAACGAGGGGTACCCCGATGTTGGTGATCTGGGGCAGAAGGCCTGAAGCGTTTGGGCGAGTCCTTCCGGGGGCTCCTTTGGTCCAGGGAGCGATTGAGCGATGAGGACTTGGAAGGGGTGTGAGGGTGTGTACCCTGGTGAATAGAGCGTAGAAATGCCTCAGCTTCGGAGGGGTCTTGGAAAGATAGTTGGTCACCGTTCGGAGCCTTCAGGCGAAGGATAGCCGGGAAGGCTAGGGAAAATTTGAGTTGCATTTTGAAGAGTTCTGAGCACACCTGCTGGAATGCTTTCCTTTTCTTGGAGACCTTGATGGAGTAATCGGCAAAGATTAGGACCTTGATCCCGTCCAATTGGAGAGCACGCGTTTGTCTGAACTTCTGCAGGATCAGGGCCTTGTCAGAGTAGTTGAGGTACTTTGCGATTATGGGTCTAGGGGATTTGCGTTCTGGTGCAGGTGGACCCATACGATGGGCGCGTTCGACCGTGCAAGGGCCCGGAAGGCCCAGGGCTTCTGGGATGCGCACTGCGCAGAAGTCAGATAGCTCCGAGGACTGTAGCGACTCGGGGATGCCTACGAATCGCAGATTGCTCCGTCTGGCCCTATTTTCCAGGTCATCAAGTTTCTGTAGAATATATTGATTCGTTCTGTCCTGGGAGCGCTCCGTGGCTTGGGCCTGGTAAAGTTCCTCTTCTATATCTGACAGACGGTGTTCCAGGTCATTTAATCTGGTGTGGTGTTCGCCTATTTGGGCCTTGAGCTGCTGCATGCCTGCATTTACAGCCTTTTCCACCGATGCCGTTATCATGGGGGATAATAGAGCGGCCACGGCCTGGGCAATGCGCTCTGTGGTGGAGTCCCCTGCAGGCTGTGTGGAGAGACTTCCCTGGAGTGGAGGGGCTGGAGAGGCTGGCAGTGATTGTGGAGAGGGGGGAGAAGCAGTATCACAGCTCACCTCCATGTCCGCTGCGCGCTGTGAGGAGCTGAGTAGGCCGAAGCCGGGGCCTCGATTTGCGGCCGCGCCGCGGTCGTGGGTGGCGCCGTATGGGCTCGCGAGCCGTTTTTTTCCACGAACCGGTCCATGGCTATGGGGGGTGGTTCCGGGGGGTATTTCGTTGGGAGCCCGGCCGCTCAGCGGGATTTAAAAGCCGATTTCGGGGTCGTGATGCGGGAGCTGAGGAGGAGAGCAGTCACTCCATGCGGCGCCGGAACCGGAAGTGATGGCAATTGCCTTGACCTCATATTCACCTACCTATGCACTCCTCGCAACCGCTCCAACATTCCTTTTCCTTGCTCTGATCACCACCTTATTAGTTTCACTCTTTCCTTGTCCTCCGCCTCCTTGCCTTCCAACTACAAAACAATTACCCATAGAAATCTTCACCATCTTAACCCTTCTCTTTTTATGCTACAGATTGTCTCTACGACAAAATCTCATCCCTGCCCTGCCCCAACCTGGCCACTTCTGTCTACAACAGTTCCCTGTCATTCATCCTGGATACCTTGCACCCCCCTCACTACACACAGAATCAGGCCCCAATCGCTACAGCCCTGGCAGACAGACAATGCCAGAAGCCTCAAAAAATGTACTCACGCTCTTGAGCGTCTGTGGCATAAGTCAGAGCAAGATATCAGTCAATATAAATCTGCCCTTCAAAAATACCATTACTGCCTCCACACTGCCAAACAGACATACTTTATCACTCTCATTAATACCCTCTCACGTAGTCCCCGTCAACTTATTTTCTACCTTTCACCCTCTACTTTGTCCTCCATTACCTCCACCAGCTAACTTACTCACTGTTCAGAAGATAGTTAATCACTTCAAAAATAAGATTGATACAATTCGTGATGAGATCTCCACTGTACAGATATCTCCCTCACCTTACACTCCTTATCCTCCTGCACAATTAATACTCCCCTCATTTAAACCAGCTAATATAGAGGAAGTAAATAAACTTTTTTTCTAGCGCCCACCTAATTTCCTGCCCCCTGGGCCCTGTTTCTTCTCAAATACTACGGTCACTCTCTGGCTCTTTCCTACACTATTTAATGCCTATCTTCAACCTCTCCCTCTCTACTGGCATCTTCCCCAACCCTCTAAAACATGCACTAGTCACTTCATGAAAAACCAATGAATTACTGGCGCAACAGATTATGTGTTAGTTTGCTGCAATCAGGTATAAATGTCACTATATAAGTGGACAAATAAATAAATTAACATAAATTGTGCATATGGATTGCGCTAACTACCACCACAACTATTTTGTGACATATATCACTTCCACAATATTTTGTACAAAACCACATTAAGTTCCTCACTTTGCTCTCATCCCCCTATATAAAGTGCAATTAATATAAACAATGTGGATAAAAAATCCAAGCATATAAAATATGTATCTGATATATATATATATATAAATAAAAAGAAACATAAAAAGATAGAATAAGAAAAACGATTTAAATGCCGCGTGAATGTCCTAAGTGAGTGATCACTCCAGTGTGACTAAATTCCTCCTATTTTAAGTGCTTCTTTTATAAAGTGCTTCTTCTATTCACCAATCGAGTGACTTCACCACCACCTGCCAAAATGGCCACTCACCAGATTGAGTCTGTGTATGAGCCTTTGGTTCATTTAGGATAACCACTCCATTAAAGGTTTCACCAACAGCCTTTCCAAGCAGTATATTTGGGCCTCTTGCACTAATTATTTCTCATAAAGATATATGAATAGCCATCATAGTGTAGTATATAGTAAAAAGTTTATTTAAAATGTAAAAAACAAAAATTCAAACTCACTTCTGCCTGTGGCTATGCCGTCACCAAGCATGTCAAGCCATATGTTTGGGGATGGTGTTCAGATCTGCCTTGTTAATGCTCCAATCCCCTACCAGTGGCGGTGTGCCCCACAGTCTGTAAGTGCGTTCCAAGCCTCGTTTTCCTGTGGTGCCAGCAGTGACAAAAACAAAGTTCCCAGCAGCCTCTACGCGTTTCGCAAAATGTATTGCATAATCAGGAAAGCTGCCATACACCTCCATCTCCCCTCTTTTATATTCCACTGTTCCATTAAGTGCACTAATTGCCATTGCTACACCCATCCCCTGGAAGTCACGCTAGACCGGAAGTGACCTACCAGAAGTCTCCCATTCGCCATCTTTGATTCTGTATTGCCTTACTCAATACCGGAAGTCCTTTCACCAGAAGTCTCTCATTCGCCATATTTGATTCTGTATTTCCCTACTCAATACTGGAAGTCCTCCACCGGAAGTCTCCCGTTTACCATCTTTGTTTCTGTATTTTCCCTTTGGCATTGTTCCCATGTTGCCAGGAACCAGCGTAATCATCATTATAGTCCCTCATTTTATACTGCCATTTTTTCCTTGGGAACTATGCAAAAGGAAAAATACAGAAACAAAGATGGTGCTCATTATGCTTTTGTCTTGCAGGTTTCTTTTTTTTTTACAACCACTTCAAAAGAAAACTTGACTTATCCCTCCCTCTTGCATTGAAGCCCAGGGCCCCAATCAAGCTTCTTACATATTCTCAAGCCACTGTGCCATATATTTGTCTGTTCTCTCTGAAACAAGTCACTTTATTTTTCTTATGGCGTGTACACATGATCGGACTATCCGGCGGACTTAGTCTGGCGGAATTCGATCGTGTGTGGGCTCCGGTGGACTATTTCTTCCCAAAAGTCCGGCAGACTTTGAAAGAAGTCTTGACTCAAAATTGTCCGCCGGAAAATCTGCTCGTCTGTGTGCTAGTCCGCCGGACTTTCCAAATGAACGGACTAGCCCACACACGGACTAAAGTCCATTCATTTTGAACGTAACTTCAGGTGCGACAGGACTAGCGAGATTGACACCTCGCGAGCCCCGTCGCCTGGTATTTAAGGGTCCCCAAAGAGCCCCCCTTATATCAGGGTCCACAGAGAGCCTCCCCTTACATTAGGGTCCCCAGAGAGCCCCCCTTACATCAGTGTCCTCAGAGATCCCCTCCTTAAATGAGGGTCCCCAGAGAGCCCCCCATTTCACCATGGTCCCCAGAGAGCCCCCCTTACACCCGGGTCCCAAGAGAACCTCCCCTTAGATTAGTGTCCCCAGAGAGCCTTCCCTCTTACACTAGTGTCCCCAGAGAGCCCTTCCTTACACAGGGTTCCCACAGAGCCCCCCTCTTACATTAGTGTCCCCAGAGGGCCCCCTCTTACATCAGTCTCCCCAGAGGGCCCCTTCCTTATATTAGTGTCCCCAGAGAGCCCCCCCTTACATTAGTGTCCTCAGAGGCCCCTTCTTACATCAGTGTCCTCAGAGGGCCCCTTCCTTACATTAGTGTCTCCAGAAATACCCCCCTCCATCAGGGTCCCCAAACAGCTGACCCCCCTTGCAGAGGTTCCCCTGTACCTGGCTGGTGGAGGTGGGAGGCAGCGATCGGCAGTTCTATGGTGTCCACAGGCAGGAAGATCTTCCTGGGGCTAGTAGTTCTATCTCTGAATGTATACAGCGGAGAGGGGAGGGGCCTCTAACCCGGGCATCAGCAGTAGGTGCAGGGGGGATGCTAGGTCTAGGGGGCCCCCCACAGCGGTATAACTGAAGGACCCAGTCGCAAATGCAACTGCAGTGACCCCTAAAGTTCCACCACTGGATGTTGTAAACATTAGTTGACGCGCTATGACATGAAGGGGAGGCGGGGCCTCGAGTAATTTGTGGGGCTCTATGCAGCTTGCATAGTAAGCGTATAAGGCGGATCGGTTCTGGTTATCTGGTATGGTGGGACAGGCACAGATATGTGTGAGTTTATATATTTTATTGTTTTTAAGCTTTTAATACACAGTATTAAGTGATGTTCTCCCTGTCTTTGTTTACATATAAATTGGTGCAGAAGTTGGAGAGGAGTTTAAGGAGTAAATCTGTGTACCCTGCAACTTCTCTCTGTTTTTGTACCACAGGTTCTTTAGGTCTGGCCTGTCAGGTCTAGTGAGCTTGTGTCAGGAACACACAGCAGTGGTTGGAGACAGCCAGACAGGCACTTGTTTATAGTGTAGAGCTGAATCAGAGACAAAAGTGAGGTCTCAGGCATTGAAAAGGTCAGCAGCAGGCGGGCATTGAGGTAGAGCAATGTAAGAAGGGGCAAAGTCATGAACAGAGCTAAGGGTCAGAAACAGGTGAGCAGTAAGCACTGATACTTGAATAAGCCATCATTTAAATGGGCCATCTGGCACCAACATTGATTGTAGACATGCTCCCGCATCTGCACTCGTGTCCATGCACATTCCAAGCCAGCCATCTCACAGGAATTCCCTGTCACCTGGACTCAGAACCAGCCCATTGAACCTAGGTTTGATTGATGGTCTTGTATACTGCCATGTATACACATTTGTATTTTTCTTCTATACAAGAAAAAGAACCCGCTGCTCCAGGTGTATGATGAGAGACTGGAGTGGAGTATCTCAAAAGTGCCACCCCCGGCCAGCCTCCGTGGGAAACTTGTAAGATAAGAAAGAATGACTGCAAATCCAGAAATCCCAATTGTCTCTCATTGTTCACAATGATAACACCAAGGACACCAACATATGGTCATGTAGACGCGTTTCACACATGCATCTTGTGCTTAATCATTACAATGACTGAAATGACTGATAGATCTTAAATAGACCACCCTAGTAGCTGAAGGGTGTTCTGGGGGCGGTGATAATTAGTAGTAAAACACAACCCAGTCAATCACCAAACTTCAGCCCCTAGGAGCATCCGGTTGGAGACTTGAATATAAAATCAAATCAAACTGAAGGTCCATGTTCCCGTGCACACAGAGGAATCCTCCTTTATACACAAGAACATGGACCAACAATCGTGTAGAAAGATTGTTATTTATATAGACAACACCAATGAAAACACTGAAAAAGGAAAAGCAAAAATAAATATGCACATGTCAAACACAAAGAGGATGGACATTATAATAAATAGTAAACCATGTATGTTATATAAACATGCACATATTCCCAGGTGCACACATACATACACACCCACACATATAAAATCATTTGTTACTCTATACAAGACCAATAGTGAACCCAATATAATAGTATATACACAAACATGCATGCCTATATCATAGAAAACTGCTTCCATTTCAGGGTCTGTAGGGGCGCACACATTCCAGTACAATCACAAGCGTCATATGGCACCTGAATGCTAGATCTACACGCAGGCATCATATATATATAATAAAGTAAATTAAAACCTGGATCCAGTGCATCCGCACAGAAACACCTGCAATTGGAGGTGATAGGAAATACTCTTGGATGAATATCAAGAGAAAACAAACATAAAAATATAAATAAGTATGTATGTGTGCACCTGCGCATACGTGCATGTTTATATAAGATACATGGTTTACTATCTATTATAATGTACATAGTCTTTGGGTTTGATACATTTATTTTTGCTTTTCCCTTTTCAGTGTTTTTATTGGTGTTGGTCCATGTTCTTGTGTATAAGGAGGATTCCTCTGTGTGCACGGGAACATGGACCTTCAGTTTGATTTGATTTTATATTCAAGTCTCCAACTGGATGCTCCTAGGGGCAGAAGTTTGGTGATTGACGGGTTGTGTTTTACTACTGATTATTATCACTGCACCCAGAACACCCTTTAGCTACTGGGGGAAATCTATTTAAGATCTATCAGTCATTTCAGTCATTGTAATGATTAAGCACAAGATGTATGTGTGAAACGCGTCTACTTGACCATATGTTGGTGTCTTTGGTGTTATCATTGTGAACAATAGAGGGGCAATCTGGATTGCTGGATGTGCAGCCATGTATTGTTTTTCTATTTCAATAATGATGTATCATAAATAAAATAAAAACAAAACACTCAGACATGTTTGTAAAATTCCTTTATTGCAATAGAAAAAAAATTGAAACAGGAGGAAAAGCCCCACTTTAGCATTTATAATCCAATTGGCAATGTTCTCTTTGCAAGGGAGCCCTTTATTGCACAAGTTTATTTTAGTAACAGAATATGTTTAAGAGATAAAATATAATTTCTTACCAAAAATAAAATGACTTATCACCTTTAAAATTTTATATTGTCAGTTTGATAGAAAGCTGAATTCAGAAATGTGTCAAAAGGTGAGAAGACTGTTAAAGTTTGGGATAACAGCAAACTGTTCAAATTAGAAATGACAGTTCTTAAATAACTAAATGTTCTTTTATTCTCCTATGATGTATTTGTGCAATCACAGTTTTTCTGACCTCTTACAATCATTACTTTTTTTAAATAAAATTATTACATCAGCTGGCACCTTAACATTGAAAAAAAACATCATGTTACATTAAATATACATAAATAATTGATTTAAAGGGGTTACATCACATGAAAATGTATTATATTTTATCAGTCTCATTGTGTGTTTGCATGGTTTTCTGTTTTTAACACTTAAAGAGGAAGTAAACCCTGATGGGTTTACTTCCTCTTTCATTCCCTGCAAAGGCAAAGCATAATGGACTACTGTGCATCGCATAGTAGTCCATTATGTGTTACTTACCTGACACAGGAGCCAGCGAAGTCACCGCTGTCCCCTGTAGTCCGGCGCATTCATCTTCTCGATGGGGTCTCGCAGCTCCGCCGCTGTCATTCGGCGAAGCCGCGATGACGTCACTCCCGCCCATGCGCACGGGAGCCGACACGCGCGGCACCTCTGACATTGAAAATGCCGCGCTCAGTGCGCCTGTGCGCTCAGTGCACCCGCGGTGCCTGTCTTCGGCCAAATACGGTTTAGGAGATATCTCTTGGACCTACAGGTAAGCCTTAATCTAGGCTTACCTGTAGGTCAAAGTGTGTTGTAAGGGTTTACAACCACTTTAAAAAATAAAGATACATGAGGGTTTCATGTCAATATTCTGACTTATTCAGGCAAAGCTGAATGGTGTTCAAGATTATTATTCATTCCAGCTATAAACAGTATAGCAGGTACACAGATATTTATTAATTGACTCACTTTTCCTATAATGGATGTGCCATAAAAATGCACTGCAGCACCTGTGCACAACGCACACCAACACACATGGGTTATAATGACCTTATGCCCACTGATATGAATGGGCCTAGGAGTTAACCGACACACTTAGCTACCATTTCCATGATGTTGAAGTGTACATGTACTGTATATATATGCTTGTGTGTGTAATTTGTGTTTGGGGGGTGGTTTAGGCCACATTTACAAGGCTGCAAAGGGCCATAAAAACCTCAAGTAGGAGTGTATGTCTGTGCTCAGGAATTACAAGTGGTACCTTACAGCCAGAACCAGCAAACATTTCAATACATATCAATAACAAGCTGACAGATACCATGGCTGTATGTATGTAACTGCACACCTGAACAGAAGGGATGGGCGAACGGTTCTGTCTGAGCATAAGTTCGGCCCGAACTTTCGTTGTTCGTATGTTCACCGAACGGGTCGTTTGACTGTCTGTTTGGCCCCCCCCCCCCGATCCAACCACAATGCATTGTGGCACTGAAAACTGCATTACAAGCCCTGATTGGCTGAAGCAGAGTGTCAGGTCACCTTGAGGCGAGGTGACAGATACACACCGTAGGGATCAGGGGTGCACTGCAAGGTTGTGGACCCTACGGCTGACTGCTGCAGACGGGGGACAGATCCCACTGGTGTTAGAGCGTAAGATTCCCTGGGGCGCGGAGTCTAAAGCCGCGTACACACGCGGGGACTGTTCGCCCAACTTTGTCCACCAAACAGTTTCAGCGGACAGTCCGCTCAAAATTAGCATGGACAGGCTTGCCCACACACGACGAACGAACAGTTTGCTGAAACCGTGCGCGATGACGTGAACGGCACGTACGACGGGACGGAAAATACGACGTCCTATACACTGCATTACAACTTTCGGCGTGTAAATCCTTTCTGAGCATGTGCGGAACTTAGTTTGACGAACAAGCCTACACACGAGGGGACTGTTCGCTGAAACCAAGTTTCAGCGGACAGTTTTTCGGAATTTCCGAAAAACTTTGTTCAGCAGACTGTTCGCTGAAACTGTCCGCTGAAAGCCCACACACGGGCGGACTGTCCGCCGAAACACTGTTCAGCGGACAAAGTTGGGCGAACAGTCCCCGCATGTGTACGCGGCCTAAGAGCCAGCAGGTGTTCACCAGCGCCTCTAGTGGTGAGGATGGACTTGGCTGCAACTGGCTCCAGGTTGCGACCCCCAGGGTCCCCCAGCTCACACCCACAGTAGGCAACAGGAGGATAGGGATGGTGAGGGACAAAGCCAATGTCGGGGCCACAAGCAGACGGGATTAGTCGGAGACACACCAAAGGGTCAGAATCACAGTCAAACAGGGATAGTCAAAGACAAGCCAAAGTTGGTAACGGGAAACAACAGAATCTCACACGGCAGGTAACAGGAAGCTAACACACAAAGGAATACACAATGGTTGATCAGCACTGATGGCCTGCAGTTCACAGGTTAATATAGGGCTCCCTGATAGGGCCTGGGGTGGAGCCATGCTTAGAGGAGAGGTTATAAAAACCACTAGGTGGAAGTGGCTGGCCTCTAGTCTGAGCACATGAGGGGAGGTAAGCAAACACAGGAAGATCACTGCATAACCATGACACAGAGTCTTAATTGGAGTCTTGATTGGACACTGTCACCAGGACTTTATCCAATCATGGCTCATTCCCGCCCCACAGTATAAAAGTATTCTTTCATTGGAAGCCATTTTCTGGCTTACTAAACCTTCCTCATCCTACTCATCTTCTGTCACACAAGTAGCGACAAGTGTGCAATCCCCTGCAGTTGTCAATGTGGATAAACCTGCCTCCTTGTCCAAATCTATTCCTGCCATAGCCCCAACATCAGCCATGGAGGAGTCAGCTGAGTTATTTGACAACAGTGTCAGCCACTTGCACCTTGATGATGCCCAGCCATTACTGGATTCAGATGTTGGTTCTGAGGTTGAGGATGACAGGAACATGAGTCTAGAGAGAGGGGAGAACACTGGTAGTCAAACTGGCATTCATGTTCCCTCAACCTCAGCATATTGCCAAGTTGTCTCCAGTGGTAATGATGATGATGGAGGAGATGGAGATGATGGAGATGATGATGATGATGATGAGGTCACTGATGTGACTTGGGTGCCATATAGAGCAGAGGAGGAAACTGAAGATGAGATGACACAACCCCAAGAAGGCCGAAATAAAGAGCGAGTAGAGAGCAGCCACCTTATTCCATCACACTCTGCAGCTCCCCAAGCTCAGCTATCTGGGCCTTTTTCAGCACATCTGTAGCAGATCGCACTGTTGCTATCTGCAAACTATGACTCAGGCACATCAAACATGGCAAAAACACCATCCATTTGGGTACCACATGCTTAACAAGGCATTTAACCTCCAACCACTCAGCATGTTGACGAGAGCACCTATAAGCCACACAAAAGGGGCACATCTGTCCCTCCTTCTTCTCCTTGCCCACTTGAGTCTGCCCCTGCTATATCGAGTCATAACCTCTCAGCAGCCTCTATTGACAGGGATGATGGTATAGCACAGGGTGTCCCAGGTCCTAGCAGCACATCTGCCAGCAGCAAACCACCAGCTGTAGAATGTAGCCGGTAAATGTCAGTTCCCCATCTGCTGCAGCAGAAAAAAAAATGCAGTCCCTGCCACCCACATGCCCAGCATCTAAATGCAAGCTGGTCAAAGCTGTTGGCTCTCCAACCTCTACCTTTCAGCATGGTGGATTCTGCCTCCTCCCGTGAATTCGCACTTGTGCTGTACCCCAATGGAAGGTTCCCAGTCGCTGCTACTTTTCACATAAGACCGTTCCCTCTCTTTACCATCACATGAAAGGGAATGTTCTGGCACCATTGGGCAAAGCAGCCAGCCATAAAAAATCCACCTTACTGCTGACACATGGTCCAGCAAGCATGGGCCAGGACGATATATTTAGTTCACAGCACACTGGGTAACGCTGCTTGCAACTCAAAAGGATGCAGGACAGGGCTCGGTGCTGCAGCTTGTTGTGCCCCCACGTCTCCATACAGATGGTGGTGATGATGCCAGACCTATGAGCTCTACTCCCTCCTCCTCCTCCTCTGCCACCTCCATGCCCTCCTCTACAGAATTGTCCTGTGAACATCAGATACCCCCTAAGCGTTCAAAAGGCTATTCCATGAGTCAGGCTAAAAAGGTGCCATGCGGTGCTTCAGCTGGTGTGTTTAGGGGACAGGAACCACACCGGAGCAGAGATTCATGCAGCTCTGCAGGAACAGGCCCAGAGGTGGTTCACACCACACCAGCTGGAGTCAGGAATGGTGGTGTGCAATAATGGCTCAAACCTCCAGTCCGCCCTTGGATAGGGAAAGTTGACACATGTGCCATTCTTGGCACATGTCCTTGATTTGGTGGTGCAGCATTTCCTAAATACGTACTCATGGTTGCAGGATGTGCTAAATCTGGCCAGAAGTCTGTAGCCATTTCAGGGGGTCATACACAGCCAGTGCTCAGTTGACTGAAATTCAACGAGAAATCCACCTGCTCATAAACCGCCTGATTTGTGGTGGAACTCGACTTTGACAATGCTGCAGCTGCTATACATACAGCAGAAGGGGCATCAACGAGTACCTGTGCGAATACGGCATGACGACATGTCACCTCTGTTTTTTTCCCCAAGTCAATGGTGTGTCATTGTTTACTTCCTCTTTGATTCCCTGCAAAGGTAAAGCATAATGGACTACTATGCATCGCATAGTAGTCCATTATGTGTCGCTTACCTGACACAGGAGCCAGCGAAGTCACCGCTGTCCCCTGTAGTTCCGAGCGTCCATCTTCTTGGTGGGTCTCTGTGGGTCTCGCTGCTCCGGTGCTGTGATTCGCCGGAGCAGCGATGACGTCACTCCCGTGCATGCGCACGGGAGCCGACACTCGCGGCATGTTGCCGCGATCTGCGGCATGTTGCCACGATCTGCGGCTTACCCAGTGCGCCTGCACGCTGCTATCTACGGCGCATGCGCCGTAGACAGCGGTGGCTGTCTTCAGGTAAATATCTCCTAAACCGTATAGGTTTAGGAGATATTTCTTGGACCTATAGGTAAGCCTTAATCTAGGATTTCCTGTAGGTCAAAGTGGTTTGTAAGGGTTTACCACCACTTTAAGGATGCATGCATTGTATTTTCACTATTTGAGGAGGCCACAAGGATGGTGAGCCGTGACAGTGCACACATCAGTGACACAGTCCCTGTTGTGTTCCTGCTGGAGCAGACTCTGCGTGACATTATGGACAGGGCATTGGAGGGAGCAGAAGGAGGAAGAGGAGGACTTATTTTCCTCTCAAGGCCCACTTTATCCAGACACAATCATTCCTATGTCACAGAAGGAGAGATGGGAGGAGGAGGCTTCTGGCAGTTTAACAGGCTTCAAAGAAGATGAAGACATGCGTCAATCTGTAAGCTATGACTTTCCAACCCCAGGACCCTTGCAAGAAGTACGTGGCTGGGAGAAGGAAGTTCTAGATGCTGTCATCCTGAGTGACCCCGAGAAGTCTGCTTCTCAAGCCTCTGCAAATTTTAGGCACATGGGAACCTCATGCTTCAAAGCCTGGGAAAGGACCCAAGAATATGTGGCATAAAGGAGAAGGATGATTACTGGTTGGCAACCCTGGTTAACCACCGTTATACGGGGAAGGTCTCAGAACTCATCTCGTCCCTACAGAGAGTGCAGAAGATAATATCTCTTGAGGACATGTTAAAGAAGATTGTATTGAATGTTTTTTCCTGACCCCAGTAGGTTAGAGTGTCGTGGAAAATGTAGTTTTGAATCTTCTGTTGGTCAAGAGAGGCATTTTATAATTTTTTTAGTCCTTGCCACCCAGGGCTGTCATCTTCCACATCCCACTGGCAGCGTCTGCATCACATGGTGGATGATTGCCTCAAGGCTAAAATAGAGATGGAGATCTTTTCAGTTGATGATCCACTGACTTATTGGGTCATGAGAATAGACCACTGGCCAGAACTTACCTAATATGCTATTGAGTTGTTGGGCTGCCCTGTACCCAGCGTGCTTTCGGAAAGGGCATTCAGTGCTGCAAGAAGTTTCTTTACTAATCATAGAACTCGTCTGTCCACAGACTTCGTAGACCATTTGACTTTTATAAAAATGAATCAGTCCTGGATTACTAGCTATGAAACCCCTGATGCTGATGTCACTGATTAAGTCTTTTTGGGATGTGGAATCTCTGGACTTCAAGACTGCCTAGCTTTGAGGGTGTTCAAACATCTCACCTGGAAGAATGTTTTTGGTATAGGTTTTATGGGCACAATTAACACCCAAAGACCAATTTCTCAGCACCTGTTTGACAGGTGCACATTGCAATTTTTTTTTCCTTCATCAAGAGCACCTCTGTAGGGTTACAGTGGGAAGGCACCCCTGACACGCAAATAGTAATTTTTCTGCACCTGTTTAATAGGTGCATATCATTTCAATTTTTTACAGCAAGGCCAATTCTTGCTTTCATCAAGAGTACCTCTATACAGTTAGTGTGAGAAGGCACCACTGACACCCAAAGACAAATTGTTCTGCACCTGTTTAACAGGAGCATATCATTGCGATTTTTACAGCAAGGCCAATTCTTGCTTTCGTCAAGCGTACCTCTATAAGGTTATGGTGGGAAGACGCCATTGACACCCAAAAAACTAATTTTACACACCCATTACCTCTATCCAAAGTCAAAGTGACACCAGAATGTATCCAAAAAATCTCTAATCTTGTTCCCAGTGCACTACATTGTGGCCTCACCATACACACTGGCTCCCCAGCTGTCGCTGAGCAAAATAAAGGCAGCTTGCAGGGAAAATGTCTTTTTCACAAACTTTTTCTTATTAATACATCTCCCCCCGGGCTGGACCCAGACCCCTATAACCATTGTAAGTCAAATTACTTGCATATAAACAAAAAGAAAATACTGTGCTAGAACAAAAAAAGAAGAAAAAAGAAGAAATAAAAAATACAAAACAAGGCCGCAGCTCAAACGTGGGATACACACAACAGCAAAAAAAAATTATGAAACTGTGCCAAATATCACATAAACAATAAAAAGAAATTTAGCATAATATAAAAAAGTCCTTGGCAAAAGATGTATATAAGTCCACACTGGTTGCTCTTATATTAACACAGCCGTGACTCCACACATATAGTGAAAAGTGCCAGACCACTGAGATAAAAATGTGATTACCAGATGGCAAAGCATAAGGACCCAGCCGCGGCCTTTAGTTTATACCAGGGACCCTTGTACCATACAGGAACGAGAACTCATGACAGGGAAGCCACCTTGATATTTCACAGGATCGTACCATACTTAAATGGTAGTGCACAGGCTAAAAGGAAAGAGAAACACTTAGTCCAGTTCCACTTGGTCTAAGTTCTAGTAAGCTCAAAGATGAGCAGGATACTTGCATATAAGCCTCCAATATGGGCACTCTTGACATTTGGGTCCCCTTGACTTTTGTTTTTCGAGTCCGAACTTTCACGGTGTTCGAAAGTTCTGGTGCAAATCGAGCAGGGGTTCGCTAGGCCGATCCATCCTAAACAGTTACAGTTACAGTAACAGAAAATGTTCTAAACAGAGGCTTTAATTATGAATGAACACAGAAGTAATCAGTACTGATCAGTTACTGTGTTTATTCAAAAAAGCAAGGTCAGTAAACAGTCGTTGATCACAGATATTCTTTTAATCAGCAGAGTCTGGGGGACATTTCTCTGCAGCATTACATTTGGTCTTGCTCAGTTGTACGTGCTCCTCTCCTGTACGGAAAGTGCTTATTCTGGTTTACCTGCACACTGTGGGTTTCTCACAGATTGCTTTAGAAGCTGCAGAAACTCAGAGCCCCATTTTCCATCTGAAGACTTACTGTCCATAAACCACCCATTTCATTCATTGGATATTCATCTCTCTCAATTACTGAATCTTAGCAGCACATGTGGGTTTTACCCAGGCCAGTCTGCATGCAAATGTCCACTGCTCCAGACTGACATCCACTCATTAATGCGTTTCAATATCTGCATAATATCTCCCAGGAGCCAACCTGCTGCTTGCATCGGTGCTGTGAGGCGCATCAGGGCAGGATGCTTTGAGGCTATATACAGCAGCCTCCTGGCTCCTCTCACCTGCCTTAATCTGTCTGCATTGCATGGGGAAGAACAGAGACCCAGTGATTACATCACTGGGTCCAAAATAGAGTACATAACGTTTTTGTTTTTTATTTTATTAGCATGTTGATGGAAGGATGGAGTAACCAACTGAGAAAAAATAAAAACAAAGTAAACATTAGCTTTTGCCTTTTAGAATGCCTACCATGCACTCCCCTGAGGTGCTTTGATATCCATAGATTTCCATATATTATAGTTTAAGGATAGATTTCTTCTTTATATTTATTCTTCCCTCACCACGCTATTCTCTCCCAATTTCTATGCAAGCTTCAAAGTACTTCAGTCCTTATCCTGCACTATTTTTTCTGAGCAGGTTTCAGAATGTTTCAGTCCTTGTTTTTTTTATATTTCTAACACACACGTACACACGGCTGGTTTTCCCGTCGGAATAAACTCTGAAGGTTTTTTCCAAAAGGAGTTCTGATGGAGTTCTGCTGAAACTGTCTTGCGTACACACGATCACACCAAAGTCCGATCAAAGAACGTGGTGACGTACAGCACGTATAACGGGACTAGAAAAAGGAAGTTCAATAGCCAGTAGCCAATAGCTTCCGTCCCGTACTTGCTTCAGAGCATGCATCATTTTTGGTCCATCGGAAGAAAATACAGGAATTGATTCCATTGGAAATATTTAGAACGGGGGCGCATGCGCGAAGCTCTCCATGACGGACGCATCCCGTTAGAGCTCCGCTCTCACGCCGCGATCGCGAGCTATAATCTTTTAGTCCCAGGCGGCCAACACCTCTGCTGTTGTGGACCCCAGTAGCGGATCCCCTCGTGCTCCTCCCGGTATGGTTCTGACCGGCCATCGGGGCAAAAACAAGCCAAAACCGATAAAAGAAGCATTGGCGCGTGCTTCCTCCAAGATGGCGGCGAAAGCCTCAGCGGCCGTCCAGCACTCCACCAACCCACACCATCATGAGAGTAGCGAGGAGGAGGACATTCCGGCAGATTGTATAGATACGGCGCAGTCTCCCCCTCCGACAGGTATGTCTCAGACTGATTTTTTAAAGCACATGGAGACCATGCTGCACAAGGCCCTTAAAGCCACATCCGACCAAATCACAGACAGACTCACCCGTGAGATACGTGACCTAGGTCAGCGCACGGCTGACCTCGAGACAAGGGCTGATGACACTGAGCTCACCTTACAAGAACTGGCCCGTGAACAAGCAAGCCTTCGTGATGACAATGCGGTCCTCTTGTCTCGTTTAGAAGACGCGGAAAATCACTCACGGAGGTCGAATCTTCGCCTCCGGGGCATCCCCGAGACCGTGGACGACCTTCAGTCCTTCACCACAGCACTTTTCCAAGAACTATCCCTGGCGATACCGATCGAACGCCTCGAATTCGATCGGATCCATAGGGCACTAACGCGACGCCAACCTAAGGGTCCTCCGCGCGATATAATCGTGAAACTCCCCTATTTCCGCACGAAAGAGCAATTGATCTCTGCAGCATGCAATAAGCAAGATCTACAGTTCCAGGGCCACACATACCAGCTTTTCACCGATCTGGCGCCTTCGACGATTGCGAAGAGGCGTGCCATGAAACCTCAACTCCAACTTTTAATGCAACATCAGATAAAATATGCTTGGCGCTTTCCTTTTGCGCTCCATTTCTCCTATCAAGGTCAGCAACATACCTGTTCTTCATCCGAAGCCCTGCAAAACCTATTGGAGACTCTCCACCTTGCCGCGCCGGAACCTCAGGAAACGGCTCTTCCTCGCACACCAGCTCGTCCTGCTCCCTACTCCTATACAGCCACACCGAGGAGGAATCACCAAGCTACACCGAGCTCCTCTTCCATCAGGCGAGGTACACCTAAACGCTCTACCAGTTTGGGCTTCCCTAGCCCGAAGGTATTTGTCCCTCGCTGACGCACGTTATCTACTATTTTTGTGTTCTTTTTTCTTGCTCTGGCGTCCTTTCACCTTCGAACCGCCAGATTTTGGGACTTAACATATCCTGGTCTTCCTCCAGGACTTTGTTTGTTTTGACATTGCCATCTCTACCCATCCTATGACTTTTTGTCTGTTTTACAAGAGTTATGCCACAGATTTTTTGGGACCCTTTCCCCCCCCCCCTTTTTTTTTTCTTCTTCCCTGCCCCGCTGTCCAAGGATCAACATCCTTCTAGATTAGCTGCTGCTAGGTTCCCCTTTGGACATCACCTGCAAACTTTGCCTCCTCAGGCTTAACATCTCTTAGTTTGTTTACCTCTAGAAGGCATGATTCTGAAAGCATACTTGAGCTGGGAGATCTGTTGACTACACTATCTCACTCTGTCCCATACTTTCTCCCACTTGTTTACCTTCTCCTCCTCTCCTCCACTCACCCCCTGCTCATTAACTCCCCCCTTTTTCCTTTTTTTTTTTTTTTCTCCCCGTATACCCTCTTCCTCTTTCCTCTCCCTCTTCCCTCCTCACTCTCCCGGGGCTCCCTTCTGTATCTTCCCTCCTTTATGTCTTTTGGTTTATTTTTATTTTCAATAATGTTTTTTCACAGCAAATTTTTTTTCAATGTGACCAATATCCCTTGATCCCCTCTATAAATGCTGAAAATGTCTCTTTTATCCGGTAGAGTTTGATAATGTTTAAGTTTATATCTTTTTTGTACTGTTCAATGATCGTTGTACGGGTACGCGGCGGTGAGCTGTCACTGCTCCCCCCTTTTGTTGATGCACACCCCACCTGTCTGGCTTTCGGTCGGGCGGACTGCAACACCTACTTGTTGGGCGGTCCGGTCTTACCCGCACCGCCTCACACTCCTCTTTCTTTCCCCATACAAACCACCTTTCCTTTCACTTTTTCTATCCCCGTGCTTTTTCCTTCCTGCCCTTCTTCATCCCCTTGGTCGGTTGGCGCGCCCGGGCCCTCAGTGGCCTGTTAATCTCTCCTCTCCTCTCACATTATGGCCCCCCTGAATATCCTGTCCTTGAATGTTAAAGGACTCAACTCACCCCAAAAACGGGTCAAGGCTTTCCGCACTTTCCTTTCGCTGAAAGCTGGTATAGTGGCTCTCCAGGAAACTCATTTCTCCTCGCATTCCACTCCCAAATTTTTTCATTCCAAATATCCTCAAGTTTTTGCAGCCTCCGCAACCACGAAACACAGAGGAGTTCTCCTCGCTTTCCATCATACCCTCCTCTTCACCCCCAAAACTGAAATCAGAGACCCAGAGGGCCCGTACCTTATAGTCACAGGTCTAATCCAAGACACGGAAGTCACCGTCGTCTCCTACTACGCCCCTAACATGAACCCCAATCCATTTTTCTCCCACCTCCTCTAGACCATTCGAGTACATCGGGTAGGTACCCTTTTCATGTGTGGCGATTCTAACCTAGTTCTCTACCCACATTTGGATAAGTCACCCTACTCTCCGGAACACCTTGCCCCCTCAATAAAACTTCGTAAGCAACTTCAACAGGCAGCACTAGTAGATACCTGGAGAGAATGTAATCCCCTCAAAAAAAACTTTACTTTTTACTCCAACCCCCATAAGTCTTTCTCCAGAATTGATCATATCTTTATACCCGTAACGTCTGCTCCCACCCTCCTTCACTCATGTATACACCCTATCACATGGTCAGACCACTGTGCTACAATCACGACTGTCTCCTCCATTATCCCACTGTCCGCAGATAGAGGGTGGAGTATGAACGAAACTCTCCTTTCCAATCAGTCATATTGCCTAGATATCCAGGTAGCCCTTACGGAATATCTCACTCATAACACTGTCCCAGGCATTTCCCCCACCCTCCTTTGGGAGGCCCATAAGCCGGTCATTAGGGGCACCTGTATTTCTGTCGCCTCACAACTTAAAAAGATCAGACAGGAGAGATCCTGCCGACTAGAGGCTACCCTCCAACAACACTATCTTCAATTCCAATCCAACCCCACTGAATCAAACAGGTTGACACTCGAAAGGACGAAATTAGAGCTGGACCTACTTCTGACTGAAGAGGCTGACAAGCAAATCCGTAGATCTTCCCATATCGCCTATATCAAAGCCAACAAGCCCGACACTTTTTTGGCAATGCGTTTAAAAAATCCCGAGAAGTCTAACAAACCCATTAGACTCTGAATAGCACAAAAGGGACCTACTAGTAAAATGATAAAAACAGTGTAGCGCTTCAATAATAAATGTGGTCAGCATAAATTATAAAAATAAAGACAAAGGTCATATGAATATGAATGCCTAAAGGAAAGTCCAACATTGGCCGCACATTCCACTATGTCGCAGGCCCGAGGGTGACCGAACCGTCACAGAGGGGGGAAAACTGGACTAGGTGAGTGTATTCATGTGAGTCTGCTTGACTGTAACATCAGAGAAAAGTGGATAAAATACTTCTTACCGACTCAGTTGGACTCATACAGTCATATGACAGTTGAGTCTAGAAGGCTTTAGGTCACAGTCTGGGACCAAGGAGTCCAAAGAGGGAGGTCTGTTGAGCTGATGGATGAGCTCCAAACGATTGTAGGCCCTGTGATGGATCCTTTCAAATGGAACGTCAAGGTTGTATGTAGTCAAGCTCAGACGTAGCCCGTTGTACTAATGCTCCAATCTCACCCAAATGGGGAGGGAGATGTTGTAGAGGTTTAAGCCGGAGAAACAGAAAAAAAGAAAAAAGAAAAAAGGCTCCACATGGTGCAGGTCAGGCGGTATAAAAAAGGTTGATTTATTGAAGTCAAAAAATAATTAATGACTTAGTGATCACATAGAAAGTCTAAAATAGAAATTAAAAGCAATGTAGGGTGCCAACAGCTCACCCAACGCGTTTCGACATATGTGTCTTCTACAGGGGCATGTTGGGGCCCACCACATTGCTAACAAATATATAAGGAGTCAGAGAGGGGTTCCGCCTACCAAAGGGCGGGGAATCCTATCTCGGACAACCTCTTAAAGATACAATGAACATTTAATCAAATCAGAGAAAACATATTTAAACACAATAAATCAATATAAATGAAATCTAAAAATGTCGCTCATAAAAGCTATTAAATTGATTTAGTGACAAAAATATAAAAATAAGCCACCATATTCACAAATGAATATCCCTAAGTTAATCATATTATTGGTGGCCTCATCTAACATAAAAATGCAAGAAAATCGAGTACACATAAAAGGCATACACAGAAATCGCATCAAGCACCAATGCAAGCTGTTAAATTGATTGAGTGACAAAAATATATGAATAAGCCACCATGTTTGCAAATAGATATCTCTAAATTAATCATATTATACATGGCCTCATCTAACATAAAAAATGCAAGAAAATCAAGTGCACATAAAAGGCATACAGAAATCGCATCAAGTACCGATGCAAAAAGATCAGACATACCACCTATTCCACATAGACTACACTGCAACATCACCTAAAGTGACCTGTTTGCATTTGTGTGGTGTAATAGATGGAACTGTGGGGGTCTGTATAATAGTGTTCCTCATTGTGCTGTTTAGATATCTCCTGCTTATTTTACTAACCGTAGGTGGCCAAAAAAGTGTATATCAGTAACCATGGTGACAGTTCTTACGTATGGTCTATTCTTTACAGTTCCGGTCACATGGTCAGAAGGCGTGCAATGAAAGAGAGAAGGCACAGTCAATCCCTAGATGTGGGAGTGATAAAAGACACTCATGTCCAATAGCAAGGGCAAATGTATATGTACGTCACCACATAGAGATGCGAGGGAGGGAGGGAGACAACGCACCATGGCACCATCCCTCTCCTGTACGTGCTCCACACTGCCAATCGCAGAGAGCCACGTCAGGACCTATTACATCGGAACAGAGGCGTGCATGTGCGGACGTCACACGCTGCGTCACTCCGTCACAACACAGGGGGCGTATGCGTGTGGACGTCACGCATCCAGTAGCTTTCCAAGGAATAGGAAGGGGAGGGGCCACAAAACTAGGCGCCGTTTCCCTCATGGTGAGCGTCACACGCCGCAGGCGTGGCAATAAACAGGGCAGCCAATCGAAAAGTGTGCCCGCTCTACACGTGCGCCATAACCAGTGACGCCGTCACGTCACGCACTTTATTGAATCCGGGAACACCGGAAAAAAGAAAAAAAAAAAAAAGAAAAAATGATGAGGTGCCAGTGACATGGGGGTGGACTTAGAGTCTAGCACATATAGCATATTTTTTAATGGTGCCAAAAATAGAGTCAAATAATGTGAATTACGCACATAATGACCAGAAAAAAATGATGAGGTGCCAGTGACATGGGGGTGGACTTAGAGTCTAGCACATATAGCATATTTTCTAATGGTGCCAAAAATAGATATAAATTCTAAGTTAGTCGAGAAACATCGGTCCCCAATCACACGTGGTCTAGAGAAAATGCATGATAATCGCATATATCTAGATTTGGACACGGGACCGAGGATAAGTGAAAGGAAAAGTGAAATAAAGTGCATGAATGTATGAAGTAAAGTGAGCATTGTGCCATAAAAGACACGAACTAAAGGTCAAATAAATAGATATGATTAAAGTGCCCTAAAGAATAAATATTATGTGTATTAATGTGAGGAAACCCAAGGAATAATGCGAATTAAAGTGAATAGTGAAATAGGCATACAGATCGAAATAAAGGACGAAAATAATGTGTAGTGGTAATAATCTGTGACAAGATAAATTAAGCCTGATTAATAAAACTGTTGATGTCCCAGTCTGTATTCATGCCGAAGGGGGAATAGCACCTCAATTCATAAATCCAAAATGTCTCAAGGCGCGACACCCCCCTCAGGCATGAATCCCCTCTCCAGTTTGGGACAAATTTGTCAATGACTTGAAAGCGGGTACCTGTGGGGTCTCTATTGTGTTTTTCAAGATAATGTCTCGGAACCGGGTGTTTGTCACACCCTTTTTTGATTTTACTAAGATGTTCGTTGACTCTAATAGAGAAGTTGCGAATAGTCCGACCAACATATTGTTGGTTGCAAGGGCAGGTGATCAGATAAACAATATACCTGGTAACGCAAGTGGTAAAGTGTTTCATAAGGTACCTGCGTGAAGTGGTTGAAGATGTAAAAGAATCACTTTTCCCCTTGCCCAACATGTTATGTAGGCATACGTTACATTTTCTACAAGGAAAGTATCCCTTGCTATGTGGGAAAAATTGTATCGGTTTGGGGATATCAATTACATTGGGAGCGATATCATTTATCATTTATATCAACCTGTAGATGGTTCCAGCTTTCTCTGGGACCTACTAGTAACCCCGCCAAAATTCTCACTGAGTTCAGCACTCAATTATCTAAGTTATATGAAGCCAAAACTCCCTTTTCTACTTCCCAAGCTGACGCTTTGCTCCACTCTTTGCAACTTCCCCAGCTATCCTCTGTAAATCACAACTTAATTGAAGCTCCTATCACATTGACTGAAGTTCTTGCGGCCATTAAAACCCTCAAACCACATAAGCGCCCCGGACCTGACGGTCTACCGGCATCCTATTACAAAAAAATTGCCGACACATTAGCCCCGCTTCTAACTAACTCTTTTAACTCCCTCCTACAAGACCACTCCCTTGGCAGGGACACCTTGACAGCCATTATTACTATGATTCCCAAACCCAATTCCGACAATACAATCTGGTCCAATTTCAGACCCATTTCTTTGCTCAACGTAGACGTCAAGATCCTTGCTAAGGTCTTGGTGCTACGTTTGAACCCGCTTATAGGTAGGCTGATTCATAAGGACCAAGTGGGGTTCATGTCCCAGAGGCAGGCCAGTGATAATATTCGTTGTGTGATTCTTCTCCAACATATAGCAAAATCTAGAAACATCCCTATGCACCTGCTCTCTCTTGACATACGTAAAGCATTTGATACGATATCTTGGCAATACCTTCACTATATTTTACAACGCTGGGGTTTTGGCCCCCATTTCCTTCGTTGGATAGACGCTTTATATGCTCAACCCCAAGCCTACGTCAGATATGCGGGTTCGCGCTCAGTGACCTTCCCCATACAAAGGGGGACGAGGCAGGGTTGCCCCCTCTCCCCTATTCTATTCGCATTGGCGATAGAACCCCTGGCTGCGCTGATCAGGGCTCACCCCAATATACGTGGCCTCGAACTAGCCTCGGCCTCACATAAGCTATGCTTATTTGCCGATGATGCCCTGCTTTTCATTACTGCCCCCCCATACTACTTTACCTAATCTTTGTAAACTTTTAGATAGTTTTGCTAAAATATCAGGCTTAGAAGTCAATCAAGCCAAATCCAGAGCCCTCAATGTATCCCTGCCAACGGACGAGTTCACACGCCTACAAAGTAACTTCCCCTTTTTATGGTCCTCGTCCTCTATTCCTTATCTGGGCATCCAATTGACAAGTGACCCGTCCTCCCTCTATCAATCAAACTACCTCCCTCTACTCAGAAAATTTGCAAACATCTTAGCTTCATGGCAACCGCTCTGTGTCTCGTGGCTGGGTAGAATTACAGCGATAAAGATGTCTCTACTACCTAAATTACTCTATCTCTATAGGGTCCTTCCTATCGCGGTCCCCCCATATTTTCATCGTATTATACAAAATAACACTCTTAAGTATATTTGGGAACCTACTAGACCCAGAATCGCTAAATCCATACTCTTCCGCCAAAGGACACAGGGCGGCCTTGGGGTGCCCAATTTCTTACACTACTATCGTGCGGCCCAGATAGCCCAATTAGCTCTTTACCATGCTAAATCAGAAGTTCCCTTATGGGTTAGCCTAGAGGCTGTAGACGTTCACCCTATTACCATTTCCAATCTACTCTGGTTACCCCCTTCCAGGAGAGGTACTCTTACAAACCCTGTTACAGCACACTCTTTGAAAATTTGGGACATGACCCGCAAATCTTCTCCACTCATATCTACGCACACCCCGTTACTTTCTATTTTTGGTAACCCGCTCTTCCCCCCGGCCTTCTTGGAACCAGGCCTATTTGCGGCCTGGTCCAGAGCAGGCGTGGACAAGGTCTCGGACCTCCTGAAGGGTGGTCTACCAAAATCCTTTCAGGACCTTCACGATCAATACCACCTCCCACATACGGAATACTTCCGTTATCTCCAAATCCTACATTTTTTACAATCACTACCTAAGCCCAGTCCTACTCAATACCATATATCATCCTACGAAAAGATCTGTGACTCAGACCCACATGCCCCAGGCATTATCTCACAACTATATGCCCATTTCACACTCCCCCCCCTTCCGTTCCAGCTTATGCGACGAGATGGTCGACTGATTTCGCTAGAGATCTAGACGCTGAGACCTGGAATGAGATTTGGACCAATACCAAAAACGCCACCCAAAATGTTGTTGCCTCTGAGGCTAATTTTAAAGTGCTAATGCGTTGGTACCTAGTCCCAGCTAGAATAGCCAAGTACGTTCCAGGATATTCAGCGATGAGCTTTAGGGGCTGTACGGACATTGGCACTCATTTACACATCTGGTGGACGTGTCCGATAGTTCGGCAGTTTTGGGAGGCAGTGTTCCAAATGGCATCTACTCTATTTAAGTTCATATTACAACCAGATCCTATCTTCGCTATACTTAACAAATCACCCGAATGCTGTACCCGCAATCAGCTAAGATTATTCCTCCAACTCACCACAGCAGCAAAGCAAACTATAGCGCAGGCTTGGAAGACTGCAACCCTACCCTTGCCCGCATTTAGGAATAGGGTAACACAGGCCATGATCCACTGCAGGATCGAGGCCAAAATCCTTGACCGCCTCCCCAAGCATAATAAAATTTGGCAACCGTGGGTAGATCACTTTTTACCTCTTGATGTTGACTTAGACACATTGGATTGTTGAAATAGTCTGATTGACATCATATGAATCGTTACTGGTTCTAAGCCCTCGGGCCCGGGCGGGCCGGCCGACCTCCCTCCCTCTTTTCCAATCTTCTCCCCCCTCTCTACTACCCTCAACCCATCTTTCTAGCTTCCTTCTTTTCTCTCCCTTTCTCTTCTATACCCTCCCTTACTAAAAATAACTCGCTACGCAGTACCAAGATCCCTACTCGGGATCAAACCTCCAATTTGGGAAGGCTCCGTTCCCCGTTCCTATGTACCTTTTTTTATCCATAACCTTCCTTGATAAACATTTGTTGTGCATCTTCTCTATAATGCATCCTTCTGCTATCACTCTGTTTTACTGTTCGGGTTCTTCTGACGCCCGCTACGACTGTATCGCATTTGTTACTTTGTCACTATACGGTTTGTAATTGTGCACTCCAACATGTGATTTGTACTGTGTAACTGCTATATTGCATGTTAATAAAATATGTTAAAGGAAATATTTAGAACATGTTCTATTTCTAGGTCCATCAGAATTTTCGAAAAAAAAAATCAGATGAGGCATACACGCGATCGGAATCGATGAAAAGCTCCCGTCTGACTTTTTCTGTCGGAGATTCTGCTCGTGTGTATGTGGCATTACTCCTCACTGAATACGTTTCCAGGTGCAGATTTACCAGATCTAATATTTTCAGGATCATCTAAATTCTGTAAAACCTCAACACCCTCATTTCTTATATGTACTTCATTATAAAAAGGCTTTATTTAAAGTTATATCTGCCACCTCTAACTCCCTCTCTACTTGTGCAAAAGAATTAGATCCAGCATACGTTTTACAATTAGCTTTCTGAATATCGCCAAATATCTGTCAAGTCTACATTACCTACAACAATTCACAAATCTTACCACCTTCCCAAATGAGTTTACCCAGTAAAGTGACAAGTCTCAGTTGATACACAGAAGTGAAAGAAGTCCTCCAACATAAGTTGTACCTTTTTATCTGCAGTGACCTTCATTTCTACGTCCATTTAACATCCAGAATTTACTCAAATTTTATTAACTTCCAGAGGCAGCGGACAGGGACTGGATATTACACACTGTACTGCTCAGAGAGGAGAACTGAGTGTAATCTTAGACCTGTGACCTCCCTCTACACAATCTAAGCCCTTGTTGATTCTTAATTATAGGTTATTGGCGCTACCTCCACCCAATTGGTTTCAATAAAACTATTACTTTCCTCCAACCCTTTATGTCTATCTGCTTAATCTGTCCCCAAGGGCTCCGTGAGTAAAACCCGTGTTCCGTATTTGGTCTCAGCTGCACCCTATTTTTTACCACTTAGTACTCAAACCAAAAGTGATTACACACCACTCAGTATCGCCTCTACTAAGTGGACCAATACCACTTATTTTTTTGTATTATTTTACGTACAAGTTCATTAATACCCAAGTGATTCAAATCAAAAAAATATATAAATATAAATAAGAAAAAAACTTTCTACCATAAAGGCCAGAGGCCAAGGCCAGCTAGACAAAAAACAAAAAACGAAAAGGAAAACAGAAAAGACCCCAAAGGTCAAAAGAAAAACTTAAAATACTTCACAGTGCAACGACCCCTCCCTAGAGTTGGGAAGAGAACCTACCTCCAATTTTTATACAAATACTTGTGCTAGTTATTGAATGTGCTAACTATTAAATACATCAGATCCCCTTACGTTGATAAATGTGAAAAGAGGAAAAAAGAAAAAGAAAGAAATTTCCTCATATAATAATATCCAATATGAAAAATAAAACCAATAAACAAATTTCAAAACAAAAAACAAAAAAACACAAAAATGTGAAAAATCCAATCACATCCGGTAGTGTATACACCAATCCAGAACCAAAAAAAATGTGAAAAAATCAATGAATCCAATATATATAAAGAGTAAACAATATATATATCATGTAAATATTTCAGTCCACAGTGAGTCTTCTGTAAACATATCAATGTGCAATTGCGCCTCTTCAAAATATAGGAAAGGTGACTTTCGTGAGAATGCCTTTATTAGTGACTTTCGTGCTTGTTCCCCCTCAAGGGTCCCCACTCACCAGATCCATTCACCCCCTAAGGGGCTAAACGCCTATAATCTGTATCCCGTCTATCCGGAACTTCCACCATGCAGTTGTATCTTCAACGAGTCCTCCTCAGGGTTTTATTAGAGAGATGCAGGTAAGTCCTTATATATAGTGGTTCCTCAAATAAAAGAAAATTCCCTCATGGTGTAGTATTTTTGATTATAATTGGGGAAGAGGGGAGAACGTTCTAATATTCTTCTTTAAAGCAGGTATTTTCAGTTATGTAGAAATAGTAGGAGGCTATCCACTTAAAAATACTTTATTACAAAAAAAACTTTATACAATATTCCATGTAAGAAAAGGGTTTTCTTTATGCAGGATGCAGTCTAAAAAACCGTACATCAGCATACACCACCATATATGAATTGTGCTATATGGCTTGCAAGAAGGTGTAACCACCCTTTTCAACAAGAAAAGAAAACAGTATATCTTTAAAATATGAAAAATAAAAAACAAAAAACAAAAAACAAGCCAGAAAAGTATATAAATAGAGCACTAATTCCGGAATAAAAAATATATATGTGCCAGAAGTTCACCAGTTATAAAAATGAAAAATAAAAATAAAAATAAGCATAAAAATAGAAGTCAAAATCAGAGTCTCCTACAGCCCTTTCCATACATCCGCAGATTGACTGCACTTGGTCCTAAAAAAGCCCTATTTCCCCAGTCCTACAGTTCCCCACCTACTGTGGGGTTAAGTGGTGGTATCCTCAGGGGACCGTTTTTTACCAGGCTTAGTTTAGGCTGAAAAAGGGGGGCTATGTAGGAAAAAAATATTAAAAAGTTGTTGGGGTCGTATTCGCTATCTTTAGCCCAAATACTCAGCTATCCGGTCCGCCGCAGAACAATTTTCCTGAACGCGCGGCGTGCGTTCCAGGCTGCGTTCCACCGAGTCTGGCGCACCGGAAGTGACGTGTGTGCGTAATGACGCTGTACGCGTTTCGTCAGAGACGTCCTCAGCAGCGAACAATCTAAGCCCTTGTACACACGGTCGGAGAATCCGTCGGAATGTGTCCTATCAGACCGCGTCATCGGATAATCTGACTGTGTGTGGTATGCATCGGACTGATTCCATCGGAATATCCGTCGGACCCAATTTTCCAACATGTTGGAAATATTTCCCGACCAACTGGGCCGATCGGACATACTCCGATCATGTGTAGAGAATTTTGATCGGACCAAGTGCCACGCATGCTCAGATCAAATTCCTACATCAAAGCTATTGGCTAACAGCCTGAATATAGTGCCATCGTAACAAAATTACGTCATCACGTTCTGAAAGATCGGATTTTTCGCCAACTTTGTCTGACCGTGTGTATGCAACAGTTTCGGACAAGATCCGACGGACAAAATCCGACGGGAAAAATCCAACGGATTTGGTTGTGGAAATCTCCGACCGTGTGTACAGGGGCTAATAGGGAAACATGTTAGATAATAGTATTATTTCCTTTTTTATGCTTGCAGCAGATGAAGTCATTTCCATCATTTGGAACACATGCCCATGTTAAGGAAGAAATAAGGAGTTCCGAGCTGAAACAGGGGGAAAGCTATTCATTGGCATTTTTAATGTAAGTGCACACTTTGCTGTTCCGTTTTTAATAATAATAAATTATTATTATACTATTGTGGTGGGTCTCTTTGGCATTTATACCCTGATGGTGGAGCTGAAGGCAATTTGGGCTCCTCTGGGAAATAGACTGTACAACCAGTTAAGGTGAAAAGGAGAGGAGGCCACCTGTGGCTGACACGACAGCAAAAGTGTATTTTATACCTTTTTATTAAATTGGTCACTTAATCTGGTGAATGCACTTCACAGTAGGGGAGCGTTAAGAAATAGGAAATGCGCTATATCCATTGACACTTAAGTACACTGAAGTAATTGTGATGGTGAACTGCCAACTTTGCACTTTTGTTTTTCTGTCTGACTGCACAAGAAGATTAGAGATCACAATTATATATTTTCTAGACTTACTTTTGGACACTTGTTTTTTTTTATTATTATTTGAAAGAGCTTTATGCATTTGTATATAAGGTTGGCATATGTTGGTATCTGGCGGCACAAAAAAATTATTTAAAATTATGGTAGCACAAATAATTTTAAGCAAAGTAGTATATGATAATTTGATTTATGTCAGATTGTATGGTATAAGCATTTTTATTGTAGCACAAATATTTTTAGGTTAGAGGAGTAGATGGTAATTAGCTTTTTACAGTATCTTTAGATTTGTTACACCTTTAGAATTTATTTTCGTAAAAGCGATGCACTCTTTTTTTCTTTTTAACCACTTAATGAACACCTACCCGCCCACCCACCCACAATCTACTGGGGACTAGTGGCTGCTGTAGTTAAAGAAATGTACCCATATGTCATTGCCTACTTCCAGGTTTAGGGTGTGTGTATGCTCACCCATTAGCACTCGTTGTGATTGCACAGAGCAGGAGTCTGCCAGCAAATGAAAGCCAATGTTACATGTCCGTAACCTGCTGATTGGCTTTTGCAATCATAGGCCAGAGCTCTTATGTTGGTAAACTAAACAACACAGAGCTCTGTATGAAGGACGCAATCTGTCAGTTTCTCATCCCTGCAAAGCAGGGATGAGACACTTAGAGATCAGTTAGTAAAAACAGCACCATGCAGTAAATGCATCAGGTGCTCATTCCCATGCAGCAGGTGCTCATTCTTATTGTGAGCATAGCCTAATAAGATGAGCAAGGACTTGAATGTGCATGTGGATGAGTGCATATATGTGCATATGTATAGGCTGTGGCACCCATCAGCCTATTTAAATTGAGAGTTTGCCTGGTCTTAGTGCTGGATTGTCTTCATCTCTGGTTCCTGTGTTTCTGGTTCTTGAAAGTATGCTACCTTGTCCTAACCCTCCTGTTATGTCTGCTGCTCACTTGTGTTACTGACCTTGGCTTGGATTTCTGACTACGTCTCTGCTTCCTAAATTTGGTACCCCACTGCCAGCATGTTACTGACTTATGCCTGTTCCCAACCTTGAACCTGATCCTGACCCTGCCTAATTGCTGCTGAACAAGGCTTGTGAGCAGACTCCATATTACCACTGTAAGGTCTCCTGTGTCTCCAAGATTCAGCTCACTATTACAGATTGCTGGCACCTGCGATCTCCCATTGCTTTAGCAGTCCATGTCTTCACAACAGGGGATGCCAGATGTCATCTCGGGCTCCACATATAGGTATGGTACACGCAATGTACACACATTACACATAGCTAGGCACATTTTAACACCTTGATTGCCTTCGATTTTAAACTCTTCCTAGCCAGGGTCATTAGTACAGTGACAGTGTATAGTATTATCTCTGATCACTGTATTAAAGTGGTTCTAAAAGAGATTTTTTACTTTAATACATTCTATAAATTAAGGTAAAAACCTTCTCTGCTGCAGGAACCCCCCAGCCCCCCCCCCCCCCTTTATTGTTACCTGATCCCAATACGATCCAGCAACGTGCACAAGAGCAGCTGGTCTCTTGCCACTGTCTCCCTACTCATTGAGCAGATTATTAGCAGGGGGAGCCATTGGCTCCCACTCCTGTCAATCAACTCCAGTGATGAGGGAAGGGGATGGGGACAAGTCTTTCTGTCTGTGTCAATGGATGCCACAGCGGGGCTCAAGAGCAAGCACGCACGAGTGCCCCCATTGGAGGCAGCTTCCTGTGGGGGCACTGGACAGATAAGAGGAGCCAGAAGTGCTGGTGGGGGGCCCAAGAAGAGGAGGTTCAGGGCTGCAGCAGGTAAGTATGGAGATGTTTGTTATTTTAAAAAAATCCTTAACAATCGCTATAATGACACTGGTGATGCCAGTGGCAGTGTTACTTTTCCCCAGGATCAGTTAGTGTCAGATTGCCTGCTGCACCATCACAGTCCCATTATAAGTCATTGATCGCTGCCATTAGTAGTATAAAAAAAAAATAAAATTCCATTATATATACCATACATTGTAGGTTCTATGACTTTCACTTTTTTTTTTTTTTTTTTATTAAAAACATGTAGCATAATACATTTTCACTAAAAAAAAAATTCCTATTAGATGTTTTATGGCAGAAAGTAAAAAATATGTTTGTTTTAATTCTGTATTATTTTTTAATTTATATTGCAAAACAATAAAAAATAAAAAAAGTGGTGATCAAATACCACCAAATAAAGCTTGATTTGTGTGGAAAAAAATGTAAATATAAATTTTTTTTTGAGTACAGCATTGCATGACTGCACAACTTTCATGCATGGCTGCATGACTTTAACTGGCAACAGTGCTGCTTTGCAAAAAAATGGCCTGGTCATGAAGGGGGTAAAATCTCCTGGAGCTAAAGTGGGTAATAATAGGAAAACATGCATAGTGGAGGATGTCATTCACAGCCTGTGTACAGGAGGACTACTCTCCAAACCCCTTCCATCCCTTGGAGTCAGCATGGTCTCTCAGAAATGACTTGTGCCAATAGCAAAGGCATAAAACTGCAGGCAGAAATCACACTCAGTGCTTTGTATTGAGGCAAGTAGACACTCATAGAATGATATGCGTTTTTCAGAGGTTTACAACCACTTAAAATATTTGAAACTTATTTCATGTGGACAGAAAAAATATCTGTAGATATTTTGTTTAATGAACCATGGAGATAAATTAAGGGGGCACTTAGATGATGACACGCTTCTCAGCCAATTGGCCATTTACAGTGCCTTGCAAATGTATTTAACCCCTTGGCATTTTTTGTGTTTTGTTACCTCACAACCTGGAATTTACATGGATTGTTTGAGGATTTGCATCATTTAATTTACAGAACATGCCCACAAATTTGAAGATGTTTTTTCCTCCTTGCAAAACTGCTTCAGCTCCTTCAAGTTGAATGTTTTGCTCTTGTGAACAGCAATATTTAAGTATGACCACAGATTTTCTATTAGATTGAGGTCTGGGCTTTAACTAGGCCATTCCAACACATTTACATGTTTCCCCTTAAACCACTCAAGTGTTGCTTTAGCAGTATGTTTGGGGTAATTGTCAGTGGCGGCTGGTGAAGTTTTAGGATGGGGGCGCCAGACCACGCCCTTCATTTTTGACCCTTGGTGAAAATGGGTGTGGTTTTGGTGAAATAGTGGGAGTGGCTCTAAGGTTGTGTGGTTAGCATCTGAGATGAACAAGGGATGGAGGGAGAGGCAGAGAGGGATTGAGGGACAGCAGGCCCAGCTCCTACACAACAATAGAAATATGTGTATTCTAGAAAGTTTAACAATCAGCAGATAAAGATACTCCAAACACCTGGTGTTAGCACTTCAATCATCCTGGCACCACGGCTGTTGCGGTGTCAGGATGATTGAAGTGCATTATGTCTATTATTACATTGTAATATAAAAATGAAATCATTCAACTCACCTTAATGCAGAATCAGTGGGAGCTTTGAGCCTGTCACTAGCCATGTCGCCTGCCACCAGATGCCATCAGGAGTCTGTCCTTAAATGCAGCCTGTGTCACATCAAATGCAGCCTGTGTCACATCAAATGCAGCCAGCCTGTGTCCCTGTGTGCAGTCTGTGTAACATCAAATGCAGCCAGCCAGTGTCCTTGGGTCCAGCCTGTGTCACATCAAATGCAGCCAGCCAGTGTCCCTGTGTTCAGCCTGTGATCCCTGTGTCCAGCCTGTTTCCGGCCTGTGTCCAGCCTGTGATCCCTGTGTCCAGCCTGTGTCCAGCCTGTGATCCCTGTGTCCAGCCTGTGATCCCTGTATCCAGCCTGTGTCCAGCCTGTGATCCCTGTGTCCAGCCTTTGATCCCTGTGTCCAACCTGTGATCCCTATGTCCAGCCTGTGATCCCTGTGTCCAGCCTGTGTCCAGCCTGTGATCCCTGTGTCCAGCATGTGTCCAGCCTGTGTACTTACCTTGCTGTGTTGGTGTCTCCTTCCAGCGGTGATAGAGGAGTCCGCTCTCATACTTCTTGCTTCCTCTCTCCCTGGAGCAATGGAAGAGAGAAAACAGGAAGTGACATCAAACTGAGATGTCAAACAACCCACCCCGGCCCTAGTAATATATACTACAATCGCTGGGTGGAGCTACTCGGCGCTCCCCAAGGCAAGATAAATGCCCTCAAATGAAGCACCACGTCTGCAATCTCGTGATTGCATAGACTTAGCAATTCCCATAAGTGCACTGTGTCTGACGTCTGAACACAGTGCACTTAAGGACCTTTTATTTTGCATTTTTTAAAAGGCCAGTATTAAAAAAAAATGTGTGACTGCCTGGAGGGGGGAGGGGGGGGCGGCACCCATGCTCCCCCTATGGATGGGCCGCCACTGGTCATTGTCCTGCTGGAAGGTGAACCTCCGTACAAGCCTCAAATCACACACAGAATGGTACATCTTTTGCTCAAGAATATCCCTGTATTAAGCACCATCCATCTTTCCCTCAACTCTTTCCCAGTCCCGACTGCTGAAAACCATCCCCACAGCATGATGCTGCCCTCCCCCCCCCCATGTTTCACTGTGGGGATGGTGTTCTTTGGGTGATGCGATGTGTTGGGTTTGCGCCAGACATAGCGTTTTCTTTGATGGCCAAAAAGTTAAATTTTAGTCTCATCAGACCAGAGTACCTTCCTCCATACATTTTGGGAGTCTCCCACATGCCTTTTCGCAAACTTAAAATGTGCCATTTTGTTTTTTGCTGAAAGTAATGGCTTTCTTCTGGCCACTATGCCATAAAGCCCAACTCTATGGAGCGTATGGCCTTTTGTCATCCTATGTACAGATACTCCAGTCTCTGCTGTGGAACTTTGCAGCTCCTCCAGGGTTACCTTAGATCTCTGTGCTGCCTCTCAGATTAATGCCCTCCTTGCCCGGTCCGTGAGTTTTGGTGTGCGGTCGTCTCTTGGCAGGTTTGCTGTTGTGCAATGTTCTTTCCATTTGGTTATGATAGATATGATGGTGCTCCTAGGGATCATCAAAGATTTCGATATTTTTTTATAACCTAACCCTGACTTGTACTTCTCAACAACATTGTCCCTTACTTGTTTGGAGAGTTCCTTGATCTTTATGGCAGTGTTTGGTTAGTGGTGCCTCTTGCTTAGCTGTTGCAGCCTTTGGGGCCTTTCAAAAAGGTGTGTATATGTAATGAACTAATGATGTGACTTCTGAAGGTAATTGGTTGCATTAGAGCTTTTTATGGGCTTCATAACAAAGGGGGTGAATAAATACGCACATGCCAATTATCAGTTTTTTATTTCTGAAAAATAGTTTTATGTATATATTTTTCTAATTTTATTTCACCAACTTAGACTACTGCGTTCTGATCCATCACATATACCGTATTTATCGGCATATAACACGCACTTTTTTCCCCTTAAAATCAGGGGAAAATCGTGGGTGCGTGTGATATACGCTGACCCCTGCTGTCTATGAGGGCAAGAGGAGAGCCACCAACATTGGCTGAGTGTACTGTGTACTCGGCTAGCCTCAGCTCCACTCAGCTCTGATCGCAGTCACAGCCAGTCCCGCCTCCTAGTCTTTACGTCCCACCATTGGACCAGTGTTGTAGCCATCATAGCAGCTTGGCCAAGGGACAGGACGGGGCGTGACTGTGAGCGGAGCAGGGTAACCGAGTGCACAGTACACTCGGCTTGGCTCTATATATGTCGGAGGTTCTCCTATTGCCCTCAGAGACGCTGGGGAGGAGCCAAATACACACAAGATCTATGTATCTCGATGGCGCTAGATTTAAAAACCCATCATGCTGCAGTTTTTGGCAAGGCTGCAGATGGGCAGTGTGCAAGTCTGCAGATGGGCAGTGTGCAAGTCTGCAGATGGACACTGGGGAAGGCTGCAGATGGATAGTGTGCAAGGCTGCAGATGGACACTGGGGAAGGCTGCAGATGGACGCTGCTAAGGTTGCATTGATGGGCATTTAGAATGTAAGTTTTTTTCCTTAAACTTTCCTACTAAAAGTTTTTTTCCTTTAACTTCCCTCCTAAACTTGGGGTGTGTGTTATACACCGATAAATACAGTAATTCAGATTAAAAAACATTGAACTAAAGGCTGTAATGTAACAAAATAGGTAAAAAGCCAAGGGGGGTGAATACTTTTGCAAGGCACTGTATCTCCATAAATGCTCCCTAAAGCTAATCTATCTAGGAGGAGGTTCATTAATTCAAGCTTCTTTTCTTGAGTAAAATTTATTGGAGGTCCACTTACCTGATTTCCTGCCCCACTCCTCATAATTTACTTTTCTTCCAGTTTTGTAATTTGCATATAAATGCTTGTCTATAATTCTCCTCTTCCCTTATAGTCCATACTCATAATACATACATATACGTAATGACTCTTGTCACCTCCCACCCTTCTCAGGATATGGGAGTAGACCATCTATCAATGCTATTTTAGATCTAAGAAACTCGCCTCTTGCTTGGAAATCATTAGGTGTGGAATAGCATATAAAAAGGATTACAAAAGTATTACACTAAATTATGAAGAACTCACAACACCTGTTTGAAGTACCCACCAGTCTTAACTCTCAGGCAGTCGTGGATACTCCAGTTGACCTGAGCACCCACAAAGGACAGATATGGTCGCACAAGTAAAAAGGATATAGTTAATAGGGAAACAATGAAATAGAAAGGTGCACCCTATCCCAGGGGAGAGTAAAAAAAAGGGGGGTGGGACATTCCATGAAATAGATGTCTCATAAGGTATTTGACAGGTATTTAATCCAGGGGTCCCAAGTCCTTTCAAACGGAGCAAGTTTATCATTTATAATCGCTGATAGGCGCTTGTTTGCCATTATGCAAGATAGTTTGGAACTTAGTAAGTTGAAGGGAACCATGGGAGAATTCCATGACCTGGCTATGGTAACCCTGGCTGCTACAAATATTAGGGCTATAAGTCTCTTTGTTTGTCTCAACATCCCTTCTACCGGGCACCCCAACAGGGCCTGCAGTGGCGATTTAACAAGTTTCACTTGAGTGAGTGAGTAAATTTAATTATAGGTACGGATCCAGAACTGCTTAACTTTTGGGCACTTCCACCAAACATGAAAACATAGTGCCATTCATACCACATCCTCTGAGGCACTGCAGGGATGCACCAGGGATGAAGGACGCTACTCTTGCTGGCACCATGTACCACAACAGAAGGACCTTATAGTTTGCTTCAAAGAGCGAAGTGTTGATATATGATTTAGATGCAATTTGTGCGATCTTACTCCAATCCTCCACATTCAGAGTCTCCTCCAGGTTCCGTTCCCCTTCATGCATATAAAATAGCTTCTCAGATGCGGAGGTCAGTATGGAATACTTTTTGGATATATGACTAGTGTGTTTGTCTAAAATCCTGCATTCCATTGGTTTTGAAGAGGTTAGATCTGAGGTGAGATTTAGTATTGCTAAAAAATGCACTGTGTATCGGTATAATTCCGAATTAGGAAGCTGATGCCGTTGCTCATGGTTTTTTTCTTGACAAAACACCTCTATGGTCACAAAAATCTGCTATACGTAGTAAGCCTTTGTCGGTCTACCAGGCAAAGGTTTCTGAGGGAAGACCCAGGGTGAATGTGGGGTTACCAAGCAATGGAGCCAATGGGATGTGTGGAGATTTAAATCCGTGTGGCCAGGCGTCTATACCATAGGCTCAATGAAGATGATAGGGTTTGACATAGCATGAATGTCTGTCCTTTGCTTGCATCCACATTAAGTGGGTGACCTCTTAATATAGTGTGTAGAGGGAGGGGGTTAAAAAGATGCCTAAATATGGGAAGGCTTCAGGTTGCCACTTGAAGAAGAATGAGTTTTGCAAGGCTCGGACTATATGTGTTTCTAAGGAGATGTTTAGAGCTTGGGATTTAGAATGATTTACTAGTAAACCAGAGACAGAAATAAAGTGTCATAGCACTAGGTGCAGTCTAGGTATTGAGGTAACTGGGAAAGAGAGGAGTATCAGTATGTTGTCTGCAAACAACACACATTTGTGTTCACAATCCCCTGTATATCCTGGCTCTCTGGGATTTTGATTGCCAATGGCTCCAATGCCAAGATGAATAATATAAGGGACAAGGGGCAACCCTGTCTGGATCCTCTATGTATAGCAATATCCTGTGATCTATAACCTTTAATTAAAAAGCAGGCCTTAGATACACTGTAGATCGCTTGTGGCATTTTCAGAAATTTAGTGCCAAATGTGTAGCGTTCTAAAGTATAGAAAAGATAGTCCCAGGAAAGGGAATCAAATGCCTTGCGGAGATCTAGAGACAACAACATTGCTCCCCTCTTCCCCTGACCATCCCAACCTGTGTTCAGTGCTGAGATAATATCTAGGGATGAGCACGATGTTTGAGTTTGAGTTCAACTCGAACATCGGTTGTTCGCCCGTTCGCCAAACAGCGCACAATATGCGGCGTTCGTGGCAAATTCGAAAGCCGTGGAAAGTCTATGGGACACTAACGTGAAAAACAAAAAGTGCTAATTTGAAAGGCTTATAGGCAAGTTATTACCATAAAAAAGTGTTTGGGGACCTGGATCCTGCCCCAGGGGACATGAGCAGTGATTTTAATAATACTTGAAGTGAAACAATAACAATGAAATATTCCTTTAAATATTGTGCCTAAGGGGTGTCCTTAGTATGCCTGTAAAGTAGCAAATTTTTCCTGTGTTTAGAACAATACGACAACAAAATTATATTTCTAAAGGTAAACATGTAATTTAAAACTACACAGGGCTGTAATGTATTGTCGGGTCCCGGCAATATGGATGAAAATCATTGAAAAAATGGCATGGGTCCCCCCCTCCAGTCCATTACCAGGTCCTTTGGGTCTGGTATGGATATTAAAGGCAATCCCAAACCCAAATTTTAAAAAAAAAATGCGTGGGGGTCCCCCCAAAATCCAACATGGGGAGGATGCTTTGGAGTCCTCCCCAAAGCATCTTGTTCCCATGTTGATGGGGACAAGGACCTCATCCCCACAACCCTTGCCCGGTGGGTGCGGGAGTTTGCCTAATTTGATCTGGGGTCTGTCTATTACGAACAAATCCTACCTGGTCAGGGTGAATATATTTAGACAAAAAGGTTTTCATGCAGGTGGCCAGAGTTTTTGACATTATTTTAGGGTCGGCATTAATCAACGAGATTGGGCGACAATTTTCACAATCTCCAAGGTCTTTGGTTTGGGGATGACGTGAATAAAAGCATTGTTCTTGTTCTGTGGTATGGGGGAGCCCTTTCTCAGCTCATTGAAATATGAGCAATGGGGTGTCAGGGTCTCAGCGTACAGATACTCCTCACTGAATGACTAGGTTCCGTTCCAATGACCAGACCGTTAAATTAATTGGTGATTAAACTAGGAGCCACATTAATCAATATTTTAAGCATTCTTTTTTTTTAACAGAAACATTCTTAAAGGGGTTATAAACCTTGCAACCTTAATGCATTCTATGCAGCCATTGGCTCCCGCTGCTGTCAATCAAATCCAATGATGTGGGCACAGGGGGGCGGGCCGAGTCCAGCAATTGTGTCTGTGGATGCAAATGCTGGAGCGCGCCTGCAAGGTAACCCACTCAGGAAAGCACCTCTCCTAGGGGGTTATCTGATGCAGGAGGAGCCCCGAGAGTCACCGGGGGACCCCAGAAAATGAGGTTCGGGACCACTCTGTGCAAAACGAGCTGCACAGTGGGGGTAAGTATGAGAAGGTGAAAAGATGAGGGCTGCAGTTTAGTCCACAGCTGAAACAATTTTAATAAACATACACTGTATACTCTTACAAGGTTTTCAACGTGTTCATTTTACATTTGCATTTTTTGTTGCAGCTTTTGTCATTATGCTTCCCTTTATAATAAACGTAATAGTCTCAAAATCTCAGTGGTTTAAAAACATTAACCAATTCAGTGCCCTCATCACTTTTATCCTCACTGAGCTATAAGTTTCATCTTAAACCCACTGGAATCAACCCTTAAGCCCCCGCACACACGGTCGGACATTCCGATGGAAAATGTCCGATCGGACTGTGTTGTCAGATAAACCGACCGTGTGTGGGCTCCATCTGACTTTTTCCATCAGAATGTCTGACCAACAAAGTTTGAGAGCTGGATATAACATTTTCTGACAACATTTGTAGAGAATTCCGATCAGACAAAGTGCCATGCATGCTCAGATCAAATTACGAGACCAAAGCTATTGGCTACTAGCCTGAACGTAGTCCCGTCATAACGAACGAATGTCATCACGTTCTGAACGATCAGATTTTCCGACAACTTGGTCCGACCGTGTGTATGCAACACCAGTTTCTGACAAAATCTGCCAGAAAAAATTGGATTTTGTGGTCGGAATGTCCGACCGTGTGTACAGGGGCTTAAATAATATAACTGTAGCCAGGACCTCTAATGGTAAGGTACTTCCTTTACAAGTTTTTTTCTAATCAATTAAAGACTCCTCCAAAGCTTTATCAATACCCTGTTACCTTAGTGTTTTCAAAATGATTTCCCAACCATTTGATTCCTCAACTGTACAATAACAACTAAACAATATACATATGAATAAATACCTATAACACAAAAAGCAGCAAGTGTAAAAAAGTACAGCTGTAGTACCAAACTAAAACAGTTAATTAACAAAAAAAAGCTTTACCAGAATCATAATTATAGGTGTTTCTCCATCAAACCATTTTCTATGACTTCACGTGTATTCACAATAAACAATGTCAGCAATGCTACGCATCCCTTCCATTCTAACCAAACTGTAATAATTCTCACTTTTCTCTAGTTGTACCACAGGTTGGATTCCAGACACTCTGGGTTTTTTTTTGTATATCAAATATTAGCTGGTATCTGAGTCAAAAACAACAAAATAACTTGTTTTCCTCTCTGCAGTCTCTGTTCACAAAAACATTTTCTCCAGTGCATCAATAATGGGTCGGAGTAAAAACTATAGCTCTGAGTTTGTCTTCCAAGAGCTTATGTGATTTGATTGTAGAAACGTTTTCTGTAGGTTTTATGATTTTAGTGTATTTTTATTCTTTGTATGATATATATGTTTCTAACCTTCATGGTTGTAAAGTCTTTGTAACTGTTTTTCAGTAATTGTGGTGCAAATTAGGTGGAGTTTTTTTTTTTTCTTTTAATTATCTGTAAAAGGAATTGTTGGGCTGTAAATGTAAATGTTGTTTGGGAGCTTTTATATTAGCTGAGGAAGCCAAAAGGTGAAACCTGGGCCAGAAGTCTGCTTTGAATACATTATATGTCTCTGATCATGGACTTCTAGCATGTATAATAGGTATGAAATCCTAATGTTTCAGAGGTCAGAGTCTGCAGTATTTTGCCTCTGTCACTTTCTTCATAATGCATGCAAGTAACACTTGCAGCAATTTCTGGACAGTGTGATTTACCTGCCTTTTATGCTTGTATTAATAGATCACTGATTTAAAATAATATAAAAATGTATCTGAAAACCAATATGAGACTATCTTACCCACATACGTATTTATGTTTTATGTGCTACACTGTAGCAAAGCTTTTATTGACATTTTCTTATTAGAGCCATGTTTTAAAGTGCTTCAAAGATGTAAAAAAAGATGAAAAATTTAATTTTTCCCAATAAAAAATACCATTTATAGTGTAGCTGCAATCTTCACACTTGAATATATCATAAAATATTATTTTTCACAGTCTAGAGATCTAAGACTTCAAACGATGCTAAGTGTGAAACATTTTTCATTCCTGTCATACCCTGCCAGAAGACACAATATGGTATTTTTCAATTATACAAAACTCTTAGGTGACATTACACAAACATTGGGTTTAAAGGTATACCAGGTGACAGGCAGAAAAGTACTATAGAGATAAATATGAGTTGGCAACATTTTACATACATTTTTTTTTTATTCTTATTTAAAAGAAGGGTAAAGGTCCCTCCCCCCCAATCATACTTATCCTGATGGATGCAGTATGGGTCCAAGGCTGCATCTGTCTCCCAATGCCTCCACCCTGAGAACCGCTGATCGCTAGGTTTTCAGAGCTCCGTGAGCAGAAAGCTGTAGACTGGCAGTCACAGCTCTCCGCTCTTCTCCCTTCTTGCTCATTGGAGTGCTGAGCTGTAGAGGGGGTTTAGCGGCCATCTTAGGCTTCCAGCGGCTCGCTGAGATCCTGAGACAGGTGTCTGGACTGATTTCTGTGATGTCAGCAGAGAGCAGAGTTTAGCCTGCTCTCTGCTGAAAATGGGTCATGGGAGTACAAAACCAATTGCACTCCTATGATCCATAGGAGAGGTACAGCCAAACAAGCTTTGGCTAGACTTCTCCTTTAAATAGATAGATTCATTTAAAGGTAAAAGTATAATGGCTTTGGTCAATTTAATTTTACTTTATTTTAAAGATCACAGATAAAGAGTTTAAAGTTTAATAGTATTTTTTTATTTTTCTGTATTCTTTTTTTTTAATTGTCTGTGTTCTATGTAGAAAAATACACTGTGTTTTCATGAAAGGCATGTTTATCTTTTTTTACTGCTGTTGATTACTGAAGATTTACACAGGCACTCTCTCAGCTAGGAGTCAAGGAGGAGTTATGTCATTCAGCAGAAGGATATCTTTTTTTATACTATCAGGCCTACTATCCTATTATCAGTCTTATGCCCTGTACACACGGTCGTAATTTCCGACAGAAAATGTGCGATTGGAGCGTGTTGTCGGAAATTCCGACCATGCGTAGGCTCCATCTGACTTTTTCCATTGGAATTTCCGACACACAAAGTTTGAGATCTGGATCAACAAAATCCGATCATGTGTAGACAATTCCGATGCACAAAGTACCACATGCGCAGAATAAATTACGAGACGGAAGTGCTCGGTCTGGTAAAACTAGCATTTGCAATGGATATAGCACATTCGTCACACTGCAATGTTTTAAATTGTTTAATGCAGAGCATTCTCTTCTTCTTTATAATGCTAGAAGAATTAAGTTGCTGCTCATATTCACACAGACTTCTCACAAAATTTGTTCTTTATTATTCTCGTGAATATAAGATTTTTATTCGTCAGATCTCCCCAAAAATTTTTTTTAAGATTTTTAACTATTTTGTGGTTGTTTTTTTAAGATCTGCTGTTTTTTTTATCTTCATGATTTTTTTTGTGGGTTTTGTGTGTCAAGTTACGACAACACCATTATTATCTTGTATTTTTTAACCACAAGGAGGTTGTTTGGTGTTGGTGTCCCTTGTTAATTTGACATTGTATTTTAGAAATGTACCTGCCTACTCACAAATAAACTGTCCTTTTTGAAGTAAAACACATAAGCAAGAACTTGTGAAAAAAAAATATACCTTTATTAGGGGTCATAACCAAATAAAAAGGACAGCAACACTGGAGAAACAGCTGAAATTTGGGGAAGCCTTTGGCCCCCAGGGCACACATCAACTATTTTAAGGCAAAATTGGTGGCCTGAGGAGTCCATATATAAGGGAGTACAATCTGGTCCAGAAGCCAATTGATCAAGAACAGCAGCAGATGACATACATGTCCCCAGGCTGTGGCCATACAAGAGCCTGCAGCTTTTGTCAGACCTGACTCAACCCAGGCCATCACTTTCTTGTCTTCCTTACACTCTTCTTTCCAAGTTTACATCCAGGCTGTGGCTGTGGTATTGGAGGTGTGCCAGGAGGAGGAGGAGGAGGAGGGGGAAGATCGTCCAACTCACACAGGTGTTTTTTTTTTTTTTTTGGTGATTTAGCCCCTCAACCCCTTATTTAGTGTGAGATAAATAATTTCCTCACACATGAGGCATTGCCCCTCCTCCATTTCCTGCAGTTTGCATGCAGCCATGGAGACAAAGGTATTTTGAAGAGTGGGGGTGGTTCTGAAGCTTCCCCAATCAACCTGAGTGATGACTCTTCTACGTTTCTCCCCTTTCTGGGCCTTTTTGGTGGAAGGTGGAGGGGAGGGACCTGGGATTCTATGAGGATCCTAGGCCTGGCAACTTCCTGGCTGACACTAACCCCTGCCTCCTCCTGGCTGCCACATTCCCCTTCCACCTCCTGGCTGCCACATTCCACGCCCTCCTCCTGGCTGAGGTCTTCCTGTGTGTGAAAAAGGGACATAGTTTTAATTTTTGGTTCATCAATCACACAACTTTCAGCTTATGACTGTTGCAAATTGAATGTCAACAAATAGAAAAGACTATCATTCTGAGCCCAGCATTTTTCATTTTTGTCCCAATTATTTTTGGCTACTACTGTCTATTGATATGTAAACCACTTTATTAAATCAGCAGTTAGTGATCAATAATAACATCTAGTAAATATAATACATTTTTTTACAAGAAATATGTAGAAAAATGCTATACCTGACTCAAGCTGGGCTCCTTCACTTCTTCCTGGTTGGAAGGTCCAGGTTGGACATCGGAAGCCTCAGCTGGGTTGGAAGGAAGCATGGAAGAAAGAGTGCAGAGTGATTCTCTGATTTCAGTCTGTCCTAACAGAAAATGCAGTCTCTCATAGTACCACAGCCTGGGTACATAAATGTCATCTGCTGCTGCTGCTTCTCCTGATCTCATGGAATCCTGGACCTTCTTGCGCTCCCTAAGATATGTGCTCCTCGGGCCACCACTTTTGGCTTTTAAATAGGGGATGTTTGCCGTGGGGACCACTGGCTTCACCAACTCCAGCAGTTTCTCCAGCGCTGCCTGCTTCTTTAATCTGTTATTATAATGGGAGTGTTTGACCTGCCACAGACAGGGCAGCACCCTGTACTTATCTATGAATATTGGGAGGAAGCTGTGGTCTTTGAACCCATCCATTTTCTCTGCAAAGCACAACACAAGACAAACAATAATGTCAGGCTAAACTCTCCTAATTTTGACCCAATATAGGCCTCAATCTATAAGCAGTATAGGCTAGTAATGCACCAAGTTCAAATTGTACCTTCGTTAGAACGATCTTCCCTTCTGTTACTTCATCCTCCACTCATAGATTGTACATACGTCACACGCGTGTTACGCTTTATATACACTGCACATGCATGAAACTCCGCCCGCCCCTGATGTTCTTTTTAGTCTATTCCCCACCTCTTCTCTTTTGGCGCAGTGGGGGGAGAGAGAGCACATGGCGCAGGCACAGCAGGTGCACGATAATCTCAGCAACAAATATGACAAAAGCCTGGAGCCACGAACACCTCAATCCCGGAGGAGATTTAAGGCTTCAAATATGTCCTTTGTAGAGATGGTGGAGATGGTGGACATCTTGAAGAGGGTCAACTATGATGGGAATTATGGACTGTACCCAAACCCAAATGTCAGAAAGGCCAAGATCATGCCTAAAGCTGTGAACAGTCAGCAGAAGAATTTTGGGGTACGACAATCTAAGGATCAACTGAGGAAACGATGCTCAGACCTCAAATTGAAAATAGTTGTCCTGTGTTCCTATTATTATTATTATTACTTGCATGCTGCTCCATGTGATTTTCTTTACTGTTGTAGAGTTTAAAATGGCAACTTTCATGTTCATGGGCACATTAATCAGTCAGGAAACATCATTCCTTCACCCACTAAAATTGAGCAGATGCAGTTAACTACATTTGTTAAGGCCTATTTCTATTAAAGGAAGTCTAGATGGGTTTGTAACTAGAAGGAAATGCAAACTGGATTCAATGTAAAGGAGCGGACACTCAGCAGCTGTTTACACATATGGACACAGGAGCACTAGTGTGGGACACGAGAACACACTTTTTATTAGGGTGTCCCACACAGGTGCTAGAGTGGATACTATAGGGGTGTCTGCATCTGTGAAACTTGCACAAAACAGATAAGTATTCCAGCTTTAGAAAGGGAAAAAAATAATGTTTTCAGCTTGGAACTCTGCCAAAACAGAGAATTGTACGACACTTCCAAGCAACGTTTCATATTCCTATTTCTGCCCTCAAATATCTGTGTGCTAAGTATACCTTTTTTGTATTCACATAAGGCTGAAAAGATTGGGGACGTCTGAGGACACCAGGGACCCCACACCTCCAAAAGAAGGGGAAATCCCCAAAACACAAGCAGAGGAGGAGGAGGTAGACTTTTTGAAAGTGGGCAAAATTGTCACCACAACAGGTGAGTGTCTGAGACCACAGCTTCAGGTAATAGATGGATGCCTGCATATTTATAATACATGGTGTGTTTTTTTTTTTTGCTTATTTTTAGGTAATGTGAATGTTGGGGAAGAAGAATGTCATTTCACAAGTGAAAGTGCCCAGATCCTCCGGGAGATAATGGGGTGCAATCGCGATTTAGAAAATCTAAAGGAAAACATCAATGATGTTCAACAAGAAATGAAGAACGTTATTGATGTTTTAGGGAGAATATAAAACACAAAAAGTTCTAACTTTTTTCTCGTCTATTTTTGTATTTAAAAACAAGTTTTAAAGTATTTTAAAAGCCACATTTTGAAGATGTACACAGTGTGTCAACATGTGGTATCTGCCATCACGGGAGATCAATGTATGTGTTTTGAGGGTGTAACCCCTTCCGCGCTACTGAACTGGCTGAGATGAAGGGGCTGCACCCCCAAAACACATCCATTGACCCCCATGATGGGAGCTAGCACATGTTGACATTAGGCATGGGATCAGGAGGGAAATCCCCAGTTTGAATCCCAATTTGTGTGCATTTTCAAAATGTGGCTTTTACAGGGGTGACATCACCCCATCTGATGAAGGCACTATTAACATAGTTTTGACATACTAATATCTGATATTGCCTTCACTTTATCATAGTTGAACTTTGTAAATTCCTGAGTTGTATATGTTATGCTTTGAAACATGCCTGTTTTACCAAAAAAGGCTATTTATAACGAATGTGACAAAAAACAATGTTACACACCAAATATGTTGGTTTGTTCAAAAACCCTTTTATAAACGCACGTGTGAATGTGCTTTGAGTAAAACGTTTTATAATCAACAATGTGTGGCTTCTTCTTTCAATGCTCAAAAGTAGGGATGAGCTTAGAGTTCGAATCAAACTCATGTTCGACTCGAACATTGCCTGTTCACCTGTTCGGCGAACAGTGAACAATTTGGGGTGTTCGCGGCAAATTCGAAAAGCCACGGGAACACCCTGTACAAGTCTATGGAAGAAATCTAAAGTGCTAATTTTAAAGGCTAATATGCAAGTTACTGTCCTAAAAAGTGTTTGGAGACCTGGGTCCTGCCCCAGGGGACATGTATCAATGCAAAAAAAAGTTTTAAAAACTGCAGTTTTTTCGGGAGCAGTTATTTTAATAATGATTAAAGTGAAACAATAAAAGTGTAATATTCCTTTAAATTTCGTAGGGGGGGGGGGGTTGTCTATAGTGTGCCTGTGAAGGGGCGCATGTTTCCCGTGCTTAGAACTGTCCCAGCACAAAGTGTCATTTCTGCAGGAAAAAAAGTCATTTAAAATCACTTGCGGCTATAATGAATTGTCGTCTCCCGGAATACAGAGAACACTCATTGAAAGTCATTGATAAAAAAAAAGCGTGGGGTTCCCCTTCAGGTCTGGTATGGATATTAAGGGGAACCCCACATCAAATTAAAAAAAATGATGTGGAGTTCCCCCTAAAAATCCATACCAGACCCTTTATCCGATCACGCAACCTGGCAGGCTGCAGGAAAAGAGAGAGAGCGAGAGAGTGCCCCCCCTCCTGAACTGTACCAGGCCACCGGCCAGGGTTGTGGGGATGAGGCCCTTGTCCTCATCAACAGGGGGACATGGTGCTTTGGGGGGACCCCAAAGCATCCTCCCAATGTTGAGGGCATGTGGCCTGGTACGGTTCAGGAGGGGGAGCGCTCTCTCGTCCCCCCCTCTTTTCCAGCAGTCTGCCAGGTTGCCTGCTCGGAGAAAGGGTCTGGTATGGATTTTTACAGGGGAACCCCACGTAAAAAATGTTTAAATTTGATGTGGGATTCCATAATATCCATACCAGACCTGAAGGGCCTGGTAATTGAATTTGGGGGAACCCCGCGCTTTTAAAAAAAAAAATGTTATCAATGACTTTCAATGAGTGTTCTCTGTATTACGGGAGCCGACAATTCATTATAGCAGCAAGTGATTTTAAATGACTTTTTTTTCTGCAGAAATGACACTTTGTGCAGGGACAGTTCTAAGCACGGGAAACATGCGCCCCTTCACAGGCATACTATAGACACCCCCCAGGTACAAAATGTAAAGGAATATTACACTTTTATTGTTTCACTTTAATCATTAATAAATCAGTGCACCTGAAAAAACGTTTTTAATACTTTTCTTAGATTGATACATGTCCCCTGGGGCAGGACCCAGGTCTCCAAACACTTTTTAGGACAGTAACTTGCCTATTAGCCTTTAAAATTAGCACTTTAGATTTTGAACGTTCGAGTCCCATAGACTTTAATAGGGTTCTAAAGTTCACACAAAGTTTAGGTCTGTCCGCAGGTTTCCGGTGCGAACCGAACTGGAGGGTGTTCGGCTCATCTTTTGTTGGGAGCATGAAATTGTCCAAAATGTCTTGGAATGCTGACGCTTTAAGAGTTCCCTTTACTTGAACTAAGGGGTCAAGCCCAACCCCTGAAAAACAACCCCACATCATAACTCCACTCCACCCAATGATTTGGACCAGTGCACAAAGAAAGGTCCATAAAGACATGGATGAGTGAGTTTGGGGTGGAAAAACTTGACTGGCCTGCCCAGAGTCATGACCTCAACATGAGAGAACCTTTGGGATGAATTACAGCGGAGACTGCGAGCCAGACCTTTTTGTCCAACATCAGTACCTGACCTCACAAATGCGCTGCTGGAAGAATAGCCAAACATCCCCATAGACACACTCCTAAACCTTGTAGACAGCCTTCCCAGAAGAGTTGAAGCTGTTATAGCTACAGAGGGTGGGCCAACTCAATATTGAACCCTACAGGCTAAGAGGATGCCATAAAGTTCATGTGCGTGTAAAGTTAGGTTTCCCAATACGTTTGACAATATGCTGTAGTCTATGTTTTGGATATGTCCTAAGTTATATAAATGCTGGTCAGACATCCTGAATAAAATAAATTCTGTATTTGCATTATCAATATTGTTAAACCCCAAATAATGTTTATTAGGGTATATGGAAGAGAAATTGATACTTACAGTATTTCCCTGCTGATTCTGGGGGTTCGGTGCCTCTTTTATGGCTGAAAACCTATTGCCCAGAAGTGGCTGGCGTCCTTTCCACTCTCTCATTTAGAGAAAAGAGAAAAAAACAAGTCAAATCCCATTTAAAATGATTCACGGTTGCAATTGTCAACACCCCGCTATTGAAAAAAAAAAGAAAAAAAATGCTGTGCACCCCCCCTCCCCAAAATGAATGCCAACATTTAAAAATGACAATCACAAAATCTATACCAGACCCTTATCTGGGCATGTAGCCTAGCAGGTCAAGAAAGGGGTGAGAACGAGCGAGCACCCCCCAAACATACCAGGCAACATGCCCTCAACATGGCGGGTGGGTGCTTTGGGCGGGGGGGCTCTGCCCCGTGCCAAAACACTTTGTTCCCATGTTGATGGGGACAAGGGACCTTATCCCCACAACCATGGCCGGAGGTTGTGGAGGTCTGTTGGTGGGGGCTTATCAGAATCTGGAAGCCCCTTTAATAAGGGGGCCCCCATATCCCAGCCCCCTATGTGAATCAGTATCGGTTACAAAGTACCCTTACCCATTCACCAAAAAAGTGTTGAACAGTAATAAACACAAGAGTAGGGATGAGCCAAACACCCCTGGTTCGGTTCGCAGCAATACATGCAAACAGGCAAAAAAATTGTTAGAACACGCAAACACAGTTAAAACGGGTGACCTTGCCCCCTATCACACCACATAGGGAAGTCCCTGTGCATCAGAGAGGGGCAGGGTCGCCGGGTGGCCCCATCCATGGTTATATAAGAGCTGTCACTTGAACAGAAGTGTCACACAGCGGGAACCCCCCAATGAGGTGGATCGTCCGGAGGATGAAGTGGGGAAGAAGAAGCCGGAGGAAGATGCTGGAGGAGAAGACTGGAGGAAGATGCTGGAGGAGAAGACAGGTGCAAGAAGCAGAAGAAGTTAGAGGAAGAAGTGGGGGAAGAACAAGATGAGGAAGAAGAAGAAAACTGAAGGAAGACCAGAAGAAGCAGGGAAAGAAGACATTAATAAATTAATTGTCAAAAACCAGCTATTGTCTTTTTTTTTTTTTGACACTTTTTTTGTGAAATGGTAGGGGTACTTGTACACACTCCATTAGCACCTATTGGGAACATGCTGAATGGTGCTCAAAGAAATATGCAGAGTAGAGTTTCCACCTCAACCCGTTAAACCCAAAAATCTTTGAATTACACAGGTTCTGAGGCTAATTAAATGCAAATAAGGAACCAAGTGAGTTACCTGCTTAATCAGCCCCAGAACCTGTGTAATTAATATATGTTCGGGTTTAAAGGAATGAGGTGGCAAGCATAATGTAGTCATTCTCCAAAAGCCACACCAATAATTCTATCTGAGCCATGCTGAAAGGGGGAGAAAAATCATCATTGCCTTTAGGAATACTGGACAAGGCTAGATCTGCACACACCTGAATCAAAGGCTGAACATTTTCAAACAGCATACTGCCCTGATCAGCAAGAGAATGGGCGAGATGGATACACTCTAAGCCCTTGTACACACGGTCGGAGAATCCGTCGGAATGTGTCCTGTCGGACCGTTTTGTCGGATAATCCGACTGTGTGTGGTATGCATCGGACTGTTTCCATCGGAATATCCGTCGAACCAAATTTTCCAACTTGCTGGAAATATTTTCCGACAAACTGCGATCATGTGTAGAGAATTCCGATCGGACAAAGTGCCACTCATGCTCAGATCAAATTCCTACATCAAAGCTATTGGCTACTAGCCTGAACGTTGTCCCATCGTAACGAAATTACGTCATCACGTTCTGAAAGATCGGATTTTCCGACAACGGATTTGGTCGTTAGAATGTCCGACCGTGTGTACAAGGGCTAAAAGTTGATCCCTGGCCCACTCCTTCAATACCTAACGGGAATAACTATTATCCTCCGTCACCAGTGAATAAAGATAAACAACTACTTCTGAAAGGTGTGACCAGAACTGTGTGGACTGCAACAGAGTGAACCAAATGCATGTAAAGTGAAAAAGTAATATTTATTAAAAGGATAAATCATAAACAATAAAGCAAACCATCAAACAACTATGGCAACACAAAAGCAACTCTCTAAACCAAACGCGAGTACAGAATGAGATATAATCATAAATGTAATCAAGCCAGGGTCATACAAGAGATTTAATGGGGAGCAGGATGGGACAGGGAGAGGGCAACAGGAGGAAGGGGTGAGTCTGCAAGACAGGGATCCAGGGATGGATGCAGGGTTCAGGAACACGGGACACAAGGTACATAATAACAGGTTACAGGAGGAACAGGGAAAAAATCAGGCTCAGGATAACAGGATCACAGATTCAGGTCAGGGCTCAAGGACAATACCATGGCAAATGTAAGAGCATATGCCAGGTATAAATAAACACCTCCTGCAATCAGTCTCAGGTGACGTCTGATTGCAGGAGATGATGACAGCTCCAGACTGCTGGGAGACACCCGCTGGTAGACATCAGTACTGACAGTACCACCAGCAGGTGAAACCTTTCCTGACAGTTCCTGTTAAAGACTTGCTTGGCTGACATTCCTTCTGGCTCCAGATCCTGCTTGCCATTCTACTATGCTCATCTCTGGCTCCCTGACCTGTTGGCTAGTCTGACTATCTATTCCGTTCCTGAACTCAAGCTATGTTTTGACTACATTTACTCTGTTTACTTTTTTTTATTATTATTAAACAGTGTGATTAACTGTACTTCTGTCTCAGTCTGATTCATGGTTTCTGACAGAAGGCAAAGGCCATGAATGAAAGATGCAGTCAATCCACTTGTTGGTAATATGACTCATCGGTTGTTAAGGCCATGAGGCTTCCTGGCCCCGCTTAACAACCAGCTTACAACCAGCTTACACTGCGCCCTGAGTGGGCAAAGCTTTGCCCACTCGGGGTGCAGAATGCCCTGTGCATCGCTTAGTGCATTGCAGGGTGTTCGTCGGGGTGAACAACTGGCGAACACCCTGCAAATTCGGATGCTTGCCCAATGGCCGAAACAGGCAAATTTTGGCTGGAACTCATGCTCAGGCTGAACTATTTGCCAATTCCTATTGGCAACAACACATAATTGATGGAAAAATTCAGATACACCATTATTAAGATACACCATTATTAAGATAAAAAATGTATTAAAACCTTCAGTGTACAGCAGCCCCCCTCAGACCCCTAATACTTACCTGAGCCCCATCTAGATTCACAAGTGCCTTGGCCATCCAGGGCTCTCCCTCCTGATTGGCTTAGACACAGCAGTGCCACTATTGGCTCCTGCTGCTGTCAGTCAAAGTCAGTTAGCTAATCAGGAGATAGAGGGGGCTGAACTGTGGCTCTGTGTCTGAATGGACAAACAGAGCTGCAGCTCAGCTCAGGTGCCCCCATAGCAAGCTGCTTGCTGTGGTGGCACTTGACAGGAGGAAGGGGCTAGGGAGGGACCCGAGAAGGGGAGGATGTGGGCTGCTCTATGCAAAACCATTGCACAGGCAGGTAAGTATAAAATGTTTGTTATTTTTACAGAAAAAAATGAAACTTTAGTATCACTTTAACGTAATAGTATTTAGGTGTGGGATATGTTATGTAAAAGAACTTGGCATGTGTTTTTTTTTTTTTAATGGCTATAGATATGTACATACAGTATATTCACTATTTCTGTGAACTTGAATATAGGACACAAGTTTGTGAGTTAATTCTGCACTCCTGTAACCCATTTTGAGCTAACAGCAGGCTGAAGCCCCATTGTCGGCTGATGTCACAGAGCTGGTCCAGGCTTGGGCAAGATCGTGACAAGATAGAGAACAGAACAGATGCAGCATCAGGTCCATGCTGCATCTGCCTAGGTAAGTATAATGCTGAAAAAAAGTCCATACTTCTCTTTTAAGCCCCAAACATGTGGGCAGAATATCGGGCAGTATTGGCCAGGTCAGTAGGATCCCATGTGTACGGCAGCCTGTCCGCGTATGGAGTCACACACTACCTAAGGTGGAATTTGTGGGCCATTTCCCAGTAAGTCATGCATCTAGAGTGTAAGTAGTTACTTATAATGGCTCTATGCCATTGTTGTTCCGTAAAGGTTAATATACGTTAAATATTCTTGAGCTCGGGATCGAATATTCCAAGGATAATCTTTTAAAAGGGATCAATTTCCCATTCTCTATAATATCTGTAACCATAGGGGTGCTTTTCATTAAACATTGTTTAAAAAAGATATTTGGAATGAGTAACTAAAACATTTCCAATGGTAGGAGAACTTATACTGGTTTTCCATGCATGTAGAAGTGAAGTTATAATTGGATAATTGGCGATAAATTTGTTGAGCAATAATGGACTAAGACCCCTTTCACACTGGGGCACTTTGCAGGAGCCCACACACGATCAGATTTTCTGACAACGCGATCTGATAACATGTTTTCCGATGGAAAGTCCGACTGTGTGTACTGGGCATTATAGTGCAGATATTGCACAGTGCACCTCTCCAGTGAAGTTGAATTTATCTAAGACTTTAGAGAGCTAGCCCCATTCTCAAAGGAAAAGATTCTTAAGCTGCACATCATGAAGAAGTCCCATGTGCATAAAGTAAGATGAATGGCAGCCTCTGCCCAGACTCCAGCCAAGCCATGCCCGCAAAGAATTTTGTTCTTCCCCTTGGAGCTTAATTATGGGGATTTAGAGTTCAGAGCATTAGGGGGTGTTTATAAGAGCATCATTGGCTGTCATGTGATAGAAATGGATGACAAAGACGAACAAAATACACAGGTGCTCAAGCAAACAGTCAAATGGGTAAAAATAACAACAAGCATCAAAGCTGGTCACAAACATCAAGGTTGAAAATATCTACTATATAGTAGATGTACATAAGGAAAAATGAAATATCAAAACTGCAAAAATTTGCAAAACAATATTGAGTTATTCATTTAGTTATTATTAATAAGTTGTTCATTTAAATCTTAATTTAATTTGAGTTTAATTTGAGTATTGGCAACACAGCAACTATCCTGTGTAACGATCCATATTCTCTTAGCAACATTATATTCTCAGCCGAAATCACACAATTTGAAACCCGCCTCTAATGTAACCACCTTAAGCCCCATACACACTATCAGTTTTTCTGCTGAGTTTTTCCTTCAGGTTTACCAAAACCATGTAGTGCAAGGGCCTGCCTGATTGCATACAAATTGAAACTCCTAAGGTTTGACCTCATATTATATGGTTTTGGTAAATCTGAAGGAAAAGCTCAGCAGAAAAGCTGATAGTGTGTATGGGGCTTTAGAAGCTGATTGGCTACCATGCACAGCTACCTCAGATTCTAAGTGCACCAGTTTTAGTAAATCTCTCCCAAAGAGAGCACATTAGTGATCGTTTTTTTACTGTGTATCATAAATAATTTGAAGCAATATGTGCTATCTAGATACATTATATTACCAAAAGTATTGGGGCGCCTGCCTGTGCGTGCATATGAACGTTAATGGCATCCCAGTCTTCATCTATAGGGTTCAATATTGAGTTGGACCACCCTTTGCAGCTATAACAGCTTCAACTCTTTTGGGAAGGCTGTCCACAAGGTTTAGGAGTGTGCCTATGGGAATGTTTGAGCCAGAACACGGGGTACAGCTAATGTGTTTCGGAGGTGCACCCCCTTCATCAGAGCTAGATGTGTGTGCCTTCCATTTCTGTTTTACTATGACAGGATAGCCCAGCTGTGTGAAATCACGTACCTGTACATAATTTTGTGCATGCAATCTGGGGCACGCATGTCCGCCACCAAAGTGCCGCTCCTGCTGTGATTGGACTTCCGGGACCTGGCGATCGTTCGGAGGAAAGGCAGAACAGAAGTCTGGCTATGTAAACAAGGCAGATCGATGGTCTGTCAGGGAGGAAAAGAGAGATCTTGTGTTTCTGCTAAGCAGAAACACAGATCTCTGTTTGTATCTCTGTATAAAGGCCACTTCGTGGCTGTCAGCTTTAACCCCCCTGGCAGTATTCGCGAGTCTGACTCTGGGTGAAAATTCAGAACCATTAGCGGTAACCCAGAGCCAGACTAGGGATTGCATCGCAGGATCCAGGATGAGTATGCTTACCTTATCCCATGGATCCAATGATGTCTCCCCGCAGTGCGAGCGGCTCGTCCTCCGCTCGATCTATCACGGAGCCGAGCTCCGTTCCCTGTGAGCGTTGCAACACACGGGAACGGAGAACTACGCCAAATTCAAAAAGTGAAACACACACATTACATACAGTATAATGTAATCTTACAGATTACATTGCTGTATGTACTTATTTCGCATCCATTTTGTCCCTAGTGGTCTGCCCAGTGCCCTGCATGCAGTTTTATATTATAAAAACTGTTCTTTCTGCCTGGAAACTGGAGATTGTCCATAGCAACCAAAACCATCCCTTTACTTTAAAAGTGGTTTTAGACCAGCTAGAAAACAGCGATAATAAATTAGAATCACTCGCAGATACCCTGGAGGGGTGTTATAGCTGAATCGTGATTGGTGCTCAACTAAGGGTGAATCTAAACTATCTATGCTCTCGAAATACCTTCCCTAGGCGACTTCCAAAAGGGCCTAGGATTATGAGGACACTTAAGGAATAATTAAGGATAGCAGGGTATAGTATACACTTCCAATACTACTCCCGGTAACCTATCTCAGTGAGAGTCTACAGTCGTAATTAGTACAGCGTTGCACCTGGTTCCCGTATTCTACACGTCGTAATATACGTCTTCAACTTCTCATGAATAACTAGGCAAGGGTGGGGTGTGGGGAGGGGGGGGGGGTGAACCAGGGAACAGAATTAAAGGTATCCTCAAAGAGGGGGGGCAAACAATATATAAAAAAAGGGGGGGGGGAATACACAAGTGGGAGCAGAGATAGGGGAGAAGCATTAATCCCTTATGGCAGGGGGAAGAAATCCGCTCTCTGCTGACTCAATTTTGCCACCTCCCCCATCTCAGAGGCTGTTTTGACATGTTCATGGGATATGTCGAGAGGAGAAACCTACTTAAATTCCTGTTGGTGCCATAACTCCAGAGTATTTTGGGGTGGAAGTAAAATGTTTCCAGCAAGACCAAATTATGTTGAATTTTGGAGTAGTATCTCTGGAAATGTGAATCAGTTCTTCCATGTCGGCCATTTTGTTGATCCTCTGGAACCATTCTTTCAGTGTGGGGACCCTTGAGGAACCCCAGAGGAAGGGAATGCATTGTTTCGCTGCATTAAGCATAAACATTGCCAGCGATTTGTGATATGTGCCGTGTGGTAGAGGTGACAAATGGAGTAGACATTGGGCCGGGGTCGCGTCTATCTGATAAGATGTCACCTGGGAAGTTATTTGACAAATTTCCTCCCAGAAGGTTTGTATCAATGGACATGTCCACCAAATATGCATAAATGTTCCAATGTCATTCTGGCATCTCCAGCAAATATTAGTGGCGGATGGGTAAAACTTTTTAAGGAGAGCGGGCGTGCGATACCATCTAACCTGGATCTTGAACCCGTTTTCTTGTGTGTTCACATTAAGTGAACCCGAGTGGATATTCCGAAATATGTTTTCCCACTGATCGTCTGTCACAGTCATAGAAAGATCCTCTTCCCATTTCCGGCAGGCCTTGCCCGAACTGGGACGTATACCCTCGAAAAGGAGGTTATGCGTGATGGCAATAAGAGGCATTCTGAGTGCATAATTTTTCAAATGTGGTAAGTGGCCTAGAACAAGCCGAGTTTTTGTCTATCGATTTCAGGAAATGTGCGATTAACAGATAAGACCAGGGAGATATGGGCGTAGTGTCCATTTGAGCCGCAATGTGTGACGCTGCACGCATTTTACCCGAGTCGAAGAAGTGAAAAGCCTGAACGAGATTTTTCGACCATCTACCCGCAAGGAATTGGGAAGACATCCCCGGGGGAAAGTTGGGGTTCAATTTAAGTGGCGTGAGGGGGCCTGGTACCGACGAGAACTTTGTTTGGGAGCAAGTTTGCTTGAAGCACGCTAAAGTAGGACCTATCAGGGGATGCTGGTATAGTTCTGGAGGGATGTGGGTCTGCTCCAGCCATGGAATAGTAGCTAGAGAGAGACCGGTAAAGGAAGCTTCCAATGGGATCCAGTCCTTATATTGACCGTGAAGGTTCCAGTCTACTATTCTGGCTAAATGGATCGCCCTATAGTAATTGTAAACATCGGGGAGGCCGATGCCCCCTAAGTGTTTTGGATGGGTGAGATGTCTGAAGCTAATTCTGGAAGCTTTCCCCTCCCATAAGAATTTGGTGCATATGTTCCTGTAGGACTTAAAAAAAGAGCTACGCATTTGTATAGGGATTGCCTGAAGCACATACAGCAGTCTGGGTAGCACATTCATCTTTAAGATGGCAGCTCTACCGAACCAAGAGAACGTGGATTTATTCCATTTGACAAGATCATTAGTTAATTTACACAGCAAGGGTAAGTGATTTTTAGTATATAGTTCCGACAGGTCCGATGGGAGATTAATTCCCAAGTAAGGGATGCAATCACTCTTCCAATGAAAAGGGAAGTTGAGTGCGCATTGGTCTTTCCTCGTCTTAGGTAGAGATATGTTCAAAGCATAGGACTTGGTGTAGTTGATTTTAAGATTAGCTAACGATCGAAAGTCATCAAATTCTTTAAGGACTACTGGTAGGGAGGTTAAAGGATCAGAGAGGAAAAGTAGGATATCATCTGCAAAGGCGGCGTGTTTAAATTCTCTAAATGGGGTTTGTATCCCTTTGATATCCGGATTGTGCCTAATTTTTTGCAAAAGGGGTTCTAAAGTCAAAATGTATAAAATTGGGGAGAGAGGGCAGCCCTGTCTCGTGCCATTCTGGATGGGGAAGGCGTCTGACAGAGTATCATTAACCCTAACCCTGGCCGTTGGGACTGAGTACAGAGACATGATCAGGTTGAGCATATGGGGGCCTAAGCCCACGTTTTGTAGCACTGCATCCATGTAGTCCCATGGCACTCTGTCAAACGCCTTCTCCGCATCCAGAGTTAAGAACATGGCCTTCTGCCCTGATCGAGTAATTAAATGATGGAGATTAATGGCCTTAATTGTGTTGTCCCTTGCTTCACGACCAGGGACAAAACCTACTTGGTCAGTGGAAATTAGAGAGGGAAGAAGTGGAAGAAGCCTATTGGCTAGTATTTTGGAAAAAATCTTAATGTCCACGTTTAAGAGGGATATGGGTCTATAACTGCTCACATTAGTGGTATCCTTGTCCGGTTTAGGTATGACCGCAATATGTGCTTCAAGGAGCCCCTTTGAGATGGATCTAGATTGGAGGGGAGTATTAAATGCCTTCACGAAGGGGGTTTGGAGGGTTTCCATAAAGATTTTGTAATACGCTGCCGTCAGGCCATCAGGCCCAGGGCTTTTACCCGGCTTAATTTGCTTCACTGCCTTTACCCATTCTGTGGGGGAGATCGGGGCTTCTAGTGCCTCTGATGCCTCTTTAGAAATTTTCCCTATTGGTATGTTTTCAAGATATTTTTTAAAGTTCTGTTGCCTCAAATGCGGGTCTTGGGAATGTGAGGAATGACCGTTCAAATTATAAAGGGACGCGTAGTATTTTTCAAATTCCCGCGCTATCGCAGGATTTGATTCATGTACGGTGCCCGTCGGTGATTTGATTTGATGAACGGTGTGTTTGGCTCTTTGCACCCGCAGCGCTTGCGCTAGTAAATGACCAGTTTTATTGCCCGATTCGTAAAAGAGCTTCTGGGTTAAGATGTATTTTCTTTTGGCATGGCGATTTAGTTCTTCCTGGATGGAAGTGCGGGTTTCTGTCAGTTCAGCTTGGGTTTCTAGAGCAAGGGAGCGTTTGTGTTGTGTCTCTAATTTTCTAAGTTTAGCCAGTAAGGCTGTCATTTTAGCTTGCTTCTCTTTTCGCATCGCAGCAGCAATAGCAATCATTTTCCCCCTCACTACACATTTGTGGGTTTCCCATTGCAATTGGAATGATGCGTCGGGTGTATCGTTCTCATGAAAGAAATGTCTTAAGCAGTCTCGAATTTCCATCTCCCTGATCTTATCCGTCAGAATGCTCGCATCCAGCCTCCATATATTGGATCGAGACAGCTTTTCAGGGAAGGAGAGAGTTGCTGTGACAGGATGGTGGTCCGAGATTGTCATGGGTTCTATGGTTGCTCTCGTTAGATGTTGGAGACCCTGTTGTGAGACCATGATGTAGTCTAAGTGCGAATATCTATTATGGGGGATAGAGAAAAATGTAAAGTCCTTTTCCTTGGGGAAGAGTATGCGCCAAGTGTCATGAAGGAGAGCCTCCTGTAAGCTTTTCTTAATTTGCTTAATGGCTCTGAAGGGGATGCTGGAGGTGCCGGAGGACGTATCAATGAGAGGATCAAGCGGAACATTAAAGTCCCCGCCTAGGACCAGAAGACCTGTTTGGAATTCAGACAATCTATTTATCGTTTCACGGAAGAAAGGCACCTGTGCGGTATTGGGACTATATATGTTGGCCAGTGTAATTTTCCTATTTCTAAACGTTCCCTTGATGAAAAGGAACCTACCCTGATCGTCTGCAAGTGTATCTGTTATTTGAATATTGGAGTTCTTCGCAAGAAGAATGGATACACCTTTGCATTTTGAGATGGGGGAAGTGGCATGGTAGCAGAAAGGGAATCTAGGGCTATATAGTTTCGGGATTGATTTAGAACAGAAATGAGTCTCTTGCAGGAAGACAATGTCTGCCTGCAATGTTCGCATGAGAGAAAGCACTTGAGTGCGTTTCTCCGGGGCATTAAGCCCTTTTACATTCAGAGATACTACTTTCAGGCTATCATACTTCAGGCGAGGAGTGGGGGAAGGCATTGTCAGTTAAGGGGAGGGCCGAGGAGGTGGGACAGACAAAAAAATAAAAATAAATAAGGGGGGGATTGAGGGAACGAGGGGTGGTGGTCTGGGTAGATGGGTCTTTACGGAATGGGGAATAGGGGAGCAGGGGTCAAGCCGAAGAGTAGGTTGAGCTCGTCAACCTTCTCAAGAAGTCTAAATTTCGGTGTGGTCAACAGGGACTACCAGCGTCCGTTGTGTGGGGGTGGCGGGCGGAGTAGTGCGAGAGGAAACGAGCTCTGGGTCCTGATGAGGCCTTAAGTGACATATGGATGGCGGGTTGGCATCACAAATAGAGAGCCAAGGTAGGGGGGAAAGGAGCTACATTATCTTCTATCTTCCCTTGACCCCTATAGAGAGAAGTTAGGGAGGGGTCATCATCATAAGGAGCAAAAAAGGGGGGGGAGGGGAGGGGTAGCCCATTATAGGTTAAGCTGGGCGCTAGAGGGTTTGTGCCTCTTCCAGGATGCCCACACGCTGATAATAATGTTTTAGGTAAAGCATGGAGGGGAGCCATCCAGTGGGGGGTGGTAGTACCTAAGATGTACTGAGTACCTGGGTCCCAAAGTTGTCGCCCAGCAACGGAAGTGGCCTAATGCAAGAGCGAGGTAAATTGCAACATGGTTAAGTTCGACTGATTTGTATAGGGGACGACCTATGTATAGGCAACATTCGGTTATGATACTGGAAGCAAGGACCTAAATAACATGCACTAAAACCCAACTGGTGCACGACAAGACTTTAAATTGCGCAGGCAACTGCCTTACTGGCAGCAATGGAGTTGTCAACTACAAAAGAGAATAACAAACAGGATATAACATGAAACAGAACAGGAAAAAATGCCATAACATCGGAACCAATATTCTAGTTCCTAATCAGCTGAAGAAAAAAAAAAGAAAAGGGTCATTGAACACGAGGGGGAGGAGTCTATGTATGCAAATAGTCTTACAAACATTGTCAAAACTTGAGCGGCAAAAAATTGCCCGTTGCGCCAGGTTAAATAGGGACCCGGGCCCAATTGCGGAACACGGAAAATAAACTACCTGGAGGTCTTTCACGTCAATTTGGATACCCTCCGGTAAGAGGAGGGGGTCACCTTTCAGGTATGCTATTCAGGATTCCTCCCCCTCGATCGTTCCTCTACTGCAAAAAATCTGCGTTGTGAACTGGGTAACAACATAAAACAAAACCATTGGTATATAATACGACATTCAGAAGAAATCTCACACTGCCGAGGTCTGGACCCCGAAGACAAAAGATACGAGAAGGGGGGTGATAGAGGAGAGACTAGATGGGCAGAGGCCTAAGGGAGAAGAGGGAGAAAAGGTATGAGTATGGGCGACAGGAGGGAAGAATAGACAGGGAGGAACAGGGCGGGAGAAGAAAAGAGTCACAGCACCACAGTAGCACATACCCCTCCCCTCTACCCACCCCAATATTGAGTCCTTGGGCAGAGAGTTCTCCACATCATAAGTGCTGCGGAATGGGGGTCTTCTTCAGAAGTGTCCATAAAAACAGCAGTGTCTCAGAGATTATAAGTCAGTCTGGTGCGGAACAAAGTGATTGTGTGGGCAAAGGTTATCCAAAATGGAGAGACCACGTCCACCATCGGTCGATAGGATCACCACGTGGGGCTAGGAAAGACAGAGTGCAGGGCATCCAGTCCTGCTCAAGCCAACATGGGTAAACTGTAGTTAAGTCTGTTCAAAGTGGGGCAGGGAAGTTTTCAGGGAAGCGGTCGAGTGACCTCACAGCAAACAAGTCAGGTCATGTAAGTAGGAACACGTTGGGTACCTGATCAAACGTGTCTAGGCCTTCGGTGAACTGGAGATGCGGTAGGACTGCCATTTCGTGGGACGTCCGGGAGCCTACGTGGCGAAAGAGGAGGGGGACGTTGGTGAGGGTCTCTGCACCGACGGCCAACTTGGAAGTTACCAGCTTCCTCCAGTCCTTCCATGGAGGAAACCCTTGTCAAAGAGGGGAGCTTGAAGTCGCTGTACCAATCAGGTAAGTCCACCGTAGGAATATCCAGTGCAGAGCAGAAGTGATCCAAGTCCTCTGGCACCCTGAGAGTTGCGCTACGGCCCTGATGGGAAGCTGATAGGCCAAAAGGGAATTTCCAACGGTACTGGATGTCTCTACGCCTGAGAACCTCCAGGAGGGGCCGTAGTTCCCTCCTGCGTTGCAATGTAATACTGGAGAGGTCCTGAAATTTTTTTATGGTGGTTCCCCTATATGTGAGCTGGTTTCTCTCCCTAGCTTTGCGGAGGATCTCCTCTTTTAGCTGAAAGTCTATTAGACAACATATAGCGTCTCTTGGTGGATCGGCATCTCTACCCCGCGGGCGAAGTGCTCGGTGGATGCGTTTGAAAGCAACCGGGGTTTCCAGGGGTCTTTCCAGCAGATCATTAAAGATGTGGGTAACCGCCTGAGTAAGATGATTGGGTTCAACTAATTCAGGGAGACCTCTCACCCTAAGGTTCCGACGTCTCCCCCTATTGTCCAAATCCTCCATATGCCGATTTATATCTCTTAGGTGAATGGCGTGGGATTCAGTAATCTGCTGAACATGACACAGGGATGCATCATGGTGGGCCTGCACAGATTCTACTTCTTCCACTCTATGGATTGAATGTCCCCTCTTAAATCCGCAATAGCGGCGGATAATGTGCCTTTAATATCGGCAGCTACACTCCTCAGATCTTCTATGGTGAGCATTTGAGGCTCCCGGGCTTCGGGGTCCGCCCTCGAGCGTAGCGGGCTCCTGCTGTGGGAGCGCGATCTACTCGAGGCCGCGGCTTGCGATCCGCCTCTAGGCCTTGCGCGGAAGAGGTCCGGAATTTGCCTAACTGGCTGGGCATTCTGCTCCGGAGGGGAGCGGGACCTAGCCGCCGACATCCCCTGAGTTGGCCCCTGCTTACCGCTGCTCTTCTGGCGTCTTTTCCCCGCCGTGATTACTGTTCGCTGGGCCTCGTGGACAGGAGCTCCAGTTCTACGCCGCCATCTCGGAACGCCGCCGAGCCACGCCCCAGTTATTTATCATATTTTAATTTATGATTTTGTTTTTCAAATTTGATCATACCCGGGATGTCTACTAGACTCTGGTTTGGACAGATTTAAGTGAGTTATTCCTAAGAACTACAGGCCTACAATATAAAACGCCAAACTTCCATGCAAAATATTGTACCGTTTTCAGCACCTGAAATCTGACATAATGATACCACCAGGGAGGTTAAAATGGTTTACCACAGACATACTATTTGAATGGATAGAGCTTTTGAGAAATACTAGCATGTCTACTACTGTTGTGTCAAGTCCCAACTGATTATATGTAGGGAATTCTAAAATGGAATCTTGCCATTCTCTAGTGTCCTTCAGAGAGGTATCTGTAGTGTTTACCTTAGTAGAAGCATCAGGAGTCTGGGACATTTTCTGCTTTGATTTTCTAAGTCTGTTTGTGAGGGATGGAGCCTAGGAGGTGGATCCATTCATGCAGAGGTCTATGACCCTTTAGTAACTTCTGCTGTGTTCTGCTGTGTGAGAGCGACAGGGGGAAAAAGTATGTGAGTTTTCCCAGCTTCTCTTTCAAGGCGTTCTGCTCTCACTCTCTCATACTGGTCACTGAAAGTTCAACATGACACCTCATGGCAAAGAACTCTCTGAGGATCTGAAAAAAAGAATTGTTGCTCTACATAAAGGTGGCCTAGGCTATAATAAGATTGCAAAGACCCTGAAACTAAGCTGCAGCAAGGTGGCCAAGAGCATACAGCAGTTTAACAGGACAGGTTCCACTACTAACAGGCCTCACTGTGGTCGACCAAAGATGTTGAGTGCATGTGCTCAGCATCATACCCAGAAGTTGTCTTTGGTAAATGAGTGCTGCCAGCATTGCTGGAGAGGTTGAAGGGGGGGGGGGGGACAGCCTGTCAGTGCTCAGAGCATATGCTGCACACTGTATCAAATTGGTCTGCATGGCTGCCATCCCAGAAGGAAGCCTCTTCTAAAGATGATGCACAAGAAAGCCTGCAAACAGTTTGCTTCAGACAAGCAGACTAAGGACATAGTTTACTGGAACCATGTCCTGTGCGCTGATAAGACCAAGATAAACCTATTTGGTTCAGATGGTGTCAAGCGTCTGTGGCAGCAACCAGGTGAGCAGTACAAAGACAAGCGTGTCTTGCCTACAGTCAAGCATGGTGGTGGGAGTGTCATGGCCTGAGGCTGCATGAGTGCTGCAGACACTGGGGAGCTACAGTACATTGAGAGAACCATGAATGACAACATGTACTGTGAGATACTGAAGCAGAGCATGACCCCCTGCCTTTGGAGACTGGGCCGCTGGGCGGTATTCCAACATGATAATGACCCCAAACACACCTCCAAGACGACCACAGCCTTTCTAAAGAAGCTGAGGGTAAAGGTGATGGACAGGCCAAGCATGTCTCCAGGCCTAAACCCTACTGAGCATCTGTGGGGCATCCTCAAACAGAAAGTGGAAAGAGGTCTTTAAAATCCACCAGTTTCGTGATGTCGCCATGGAGGAGTGGAAGAGGACTCCAGTGGCAACCTACGAAGCTCTGGTTAACGCCATGCCCAAGAGGGTTAAGGCAGTGCTGGAAAATAATGGTGGCCACACAAGATATTGACACTTTGGGCCCAATATGGACAATTTCACTTAGGGGTGTACTCACTTTTGTTGCCAGCAGATAAGGCATTAATGGCTGTGTGTTGAGTTATTTTGAGGGGACAGCAAATTTACACTGTTATACAAGCTGTACACTCACTAATTTACATTGTAGCAAAGTGTAATTTCTTCAGTGTTGTCACATGAAAAGATATAGTTGTCAGGAACCATGAAACAGACAGAGACAGAAGTACAATCAAATCACACTTGTTTATTAATAAAAATAAAAAGGTAAATAGAAAAAAGTGTGGTTAAGCATAGCCAGAGTCCAGTAGCCAGATCGGGTAGTCAGCCAGTCCAAAGTTCATAAACCAGATTGGGTAATCAGCCAGTCCAGACGTCAGGGATCCAAGGAGAGCAACTGCAAGCAGGATAGAAGCCAGGAGGGATGTCAGCAAGCCAGTCTTGAAACAAACAGCAGGAGATGGTTCCTAGTGATGTGACCAACGTGAAGGCAAAGGAAAGAGTGAGCTGGAAGGCTTTAAATAGGCAAGTCATACGAGCATCATTGGGAACAGGGCTAAAAGTATCGCCAACAGCTCTCTGTCACCAATCTCATAATTGCATTCATCAGGTGATAATTTCTTGGAAAAGTAACCACACGGATGCATAGCGCTCTCAGATTTAGGACATTGAGACAGAAGGGCGCCAACTCCAGTCTCAGAAGCATCAACTTCTAGGATAAAAGGCAACTTAGGATCAGGATGTGCCAACACAGGAGCAGAAACAAAAGCTGCCTTGAGAGTCTCAAAGGCCTTAATGGACTCCGAAGACCAACTCTGTGGGTTACTGTCCTTTCTGGTCATATCAGTCAGAGGCTTGACCAGAGACGAGAAGTTACGAATAAACTTCCGATAGTAGTTGGCAAAGCCCAGGAAACTCTGCAGAGGACGTAAACCCACGGGTCGAGGCCACTGTAGGACTGTCGACAGTTTCTCTGGGTCCATCGAAAAACCAGCAGTGGAAATGACATAGCCCAGGAATGTAACCTGTTCACGATGGAACTCACACTTCTCCAGTTTACAATATAGATGGTTCTCCCTTAGTTTCTGAAGTACACGACAGACATCTGTGTGGTGGCTCTCCAGGGACTTGGAAAATATGAGGATATTATCGAGATAAACCACCACACACAACTGCAACAAATCTCGGAGGACATCGTTAATAAATTCCTGGAAAGCTGCCAGGGCGTTACAAAGGCAAGCCAGTCTTGAAACATACAGCAGGAGATGGTTCCTAGTGATGTGACCAACGTGAAGGCAAAGGAAAGAGTGAGCTGGAAGGCTTTAAATAGGCAGGCCAGACGAGCATCATTGGGAACAGCTGGTAACTGTGGAGAAGAGAGCTGGCAATTAGCCGACAGCTGAGCGGCCAGCCCAGAGGAGGAAGGGCTAAGCCAGCCCTGACAATAGCACAATATTTAAAAAAATGTGGGGGGGGGGGCTCTCTTGTGTGAGATACTGTATATATATATATATATATTGAAATGGATATTTTGATGATAGGCAACTCCTATCCTCATATTGATTAGTGGTTCCAAATTAATATCTACTGCAGTAGGGAACAGACACAAAAGATACGCTCAGCATCTTTCCAAATAACCGTTCTCCTTTATTATGACGCATGTGAAGGTTTTTATACACATGATTACGTAGGTATCACATTAATATTACAATTGTACGTTTATGGTAACAAGGGGCGTTACATAGGCAGGCTAATTCTAATCTGGACTTGAAAGAATGCAAAACATGTACTGAAAACATTATTAGTGTCGTGTGCACAGTGAGGGCATTGTGCAATACATATAAAATAGAATACAATTATATACAGAACCTACAAATTTCCATAACAGTCTCCTCTCTTTTGATCAATATTTTGATCACTAACCATACCTGCTATCACCTTTAACCTGGAACCTCCACACGCTTAGGTGCAGGTAGTCCTGGCCAAAGAGGCAAAAACTCCATTGTGGAGAAAATAATAGCTGAGCAGCTTTTTTCATTACAAAACGACTTTTCACTGTGAAAAACAAATGATTGATAAGACATATTTACAGAGTACTGGCTGTACACTCCTGTGGCCAGAATGGCCTTCTAGCTTAACCACTTCAGATCCGCGCTATTGCCAAATGACGGCATTAGCGCGGACCTACATTTTCGGGACTACGTCTATTGACGTAGTCCCGGTTACGAGCGGCCTGCGCGCCCCCTGAGGGGCGCGTGCGGCGCGCTCTGTGATCGGCGAGTCCGTGAGACTCGCCTGATCACCGATCCGTGTAAGGGGTCGATCCCGACCCCTTATCACGTGATCAGCTGTCAGCCAATGACAGCTGATCATGTGATAGAACGGAGCCGGTAATCGGCTATTATTCCTCCTCGCGCTGACAGCGCGAGGAGAGAAAAAAAAAGCCGATCACCGGAGGCCGTGATCGGGACATCAGTCCCGATCACGGCCATCAATACAAGGGACCACCTGCCACCTGCCTGTGCCCACCTGCCTCCCGCAGTGCCATCCTGAAATTAAATAAAAGCAAAAGTAAGTGCCCCCCGTCAGTGCCCCCGTCAGTGCCCATAGTGCCCACAGTGCCACCCACAGTGCCACCCCACAGTGCCACCCACAGTGCCACCCACAGTGCCACCCAATCTGCTCAAAGGTGCTGCACCCCAGTGCCGCCCATCAGTGCCCAGCAGTGCCGCCCATCAGTGCCCAGCAGTGCCGCCCATCAGTGCCCAGCAGTGCCACCTATCAGAGCCACCTATCAGTGCCACCTATCAGTGCCCATCAGTCCCATCTATCTGTGGTACCTATCAGTGCCCATCCGTGCCACCCATCCATGCCACTTATCCGTGCCACCCATCCGTGCCATCTTATCTGTGCCCATCTTTGCCCATCAGTGCCGCCTTATCTGTGCCCATCGGTGCCGCCTTATCTGTGCCTATTAGTGCCGCCTTAACTATGCCTATCAGTGCCCACCGGTGCAGCCTATCAGTGCCCACCAATGCAGCCCATCAGTGCCCACCAATGCAGCCCATCAGTGCCCACCAATGCAGCCTATCAGTGCCGCCTAATCAGCGCACTTCAATGAAGGAGAAAAATGACCCGTTTGCAAAATTTTATAACAAACTATTAAAACATGATTTTTTTTTTTTTTTTTTGCATCTTTTTTTGTTTGTTTAGCAAAAAATAAAACTCCGAGCTGTAACTAAATACCACCAAAAGAAAGCTCTATTTGTGGGAAAAAAATGATAAAAATTTCATTTGGGTACAGTGTTGTATGCCCGCGTAATTGTCACTCAAAGTGCATCAGCGCTGAAAGCTGAAAATTGGTCTGGGACTGAGGGGGGTTTAAGTGCCCAGTAAGCAAGTGGTTAATTGCTGGTATGCTGACTTATCAGCATATGTAAACACAGACAATACTACATAAAATGGAAGAGGTACAAAAGACAAATATGACTTCAACATGGCTAAACTACTTTTCAAATATATATATATATATATATATATATATATATATATATATATATATATCCCTTACAATTAAAGTAATTGAATCAAAAAGTACCCTAGACTGTGATCGAAAGAGGGAAACAAATCAAACACAGAGATTTCTTTCATTTAGTCATATTACAGTGTCTGGTGTGGATCCAGGTGACTTTTCCTTCAAGTTTTGCAAAACTGTACATGAAATAGATGCTGTATTGAGTCTCCAAACATTTCCTTATATATAAATGTCTCTTAACAATCCACAAGTCACCTGGCTTTAGTTTTAGATCCTTCCAAACTTTTAGGATCTGGAATTGGGGAGAAAACACATAAATGAGTTTGTCAAAAACCTTAAAAAATCAGCAACATTCTCTGTGAGATCCGAATGGAGGACTTCAGCTGCTGAGACAAAATATAAGCAAGTGAGCAACACACTCCCAAACCAAATCCCATAGGAAAAGAGTCCAACATCCTCCTACGGGCTTGATAAAATATAATTAAACATTCAGGCAAAAGTTTTCTAGTTTCTTACTCTACTTTGTCCGCTACATTGTAGACAGCAGGGGGTGTAAAAAATAAAACCTCAAAACTTCTAATAAGGACTCTCCTATAAAAATGATTTCCTCTGTTACTGTCTGTAGATTCTGCACTCTGTACTTATGAACTACTTCTGAGAACACCTTTTTACTAACTGTGGCCTTTGCAGTAGCATTTGCCACTGGACATCCAGAAAACATGTCCATACAAACAAAATACATTCTCATAAGATCCTGACTTGGGCATCTGGATATATCTTTTTGTTATCTCTGGAAGGGATGTTCAGCTTTTGGTAACACCTTTGATAACAGGTAAAACAAGAAGTGGTATGTTATAAAAACAACTGTGGAGAACCCTGGCTCTATCCCACGCTCATTTACTAAGGCAGCCATAACTGCTTGTGACTGATGACACGGTCCACGTGTCAAGCTGAAGGGAAAAGAGTGTCTGGCAGACATAAACGATCACCTTTTCCAAACTCTTGTTTTGTAAGAAGTTGCCCTCTGTGGACCACTTGTGCTTCTCGTTCTGGGGTCCTTAAAGTTGAATTATTAATCTCAGCTATACTGGGCCAGAACTAGGGTGGAATTTGTGAGTTGCACAAACCCAGCAAGTGTTCGGGGCTGTAAATGCAGCATCCTTAGAGTCACCTGGTCTGCTTCCATGTGTGAGTTTTACTGTTAGTATGGCTACCTCAGCAAGAACCTGGAAGGCTGAAAACAGCCAATCAAATTAACTTAGCGTGCTTGATTGCTTTACCTGCCGAAGTAAAAACAAACTTCTGGCCCTTCAAATGGAACCAAAAGCTCTCTATCTTGACTATCTATATAAATATATACTCTTTATATAGCTCACAGGCTTTTCTAAAACATGAAGCTCTGCTTCTTGAGCTGGGGAAAAAGGATCCAATGACTCTGAATACAGGGAATCCTTCTGGGTGATAAACTTCATCCTCAGTATAAAACCAGGAATAACACTACAAAAAAGTAAATACTCGGGTCTTCAGGGAGTGTGTCCTGCACTGGGCTCACAGCAGCTGATTCCCACGTCATCAATTTAACACATGTGCTTTTTCTTTGTCTCCAGCCTCCTCCAATAGAGGCAATAAGGTGGCTGGATTCAAATGTACACATTTTTCATTGTTAGATTTGTACATAAACACACAAAACAAATTCATATTTTGAACCTTTCATTAGACAAACACTTAGCTATATATTTGCTGTGCAGAATGTCGGACTATTAAAAATTAAATATTCAACCAAAATAATATCTGTAACTTTGTCTAATAGCAACTTTGCATAAAGCTACAGCTCTGATACATCGGAGTGAACCCTTGATTACTGGGTCCAGCTTGCATAAATATAACAATGGCTTGTTTTCTATCATGCTGTTTGTGTGAGGCCACGTACACACGCGGGGACTGTTCGCGGACAGTCTGCTGAACAAAGTTTTTCGGAAATTCCGAAAAACTGTCCGCTGAAACTTTGTTTCAGCGAACAGTCCCCTCGTGTGTAGGCTTGTTCGTCAAACTAAGTTCCGCGCATGCTCAGAAAGGATTTACATGCGGAAGTTTGCATTGCAGTGTATAGGACGTCGTTTTCTAGTCCCGTCGTACGTGCCGTTCACGTCATCGCGCACAGTTTCAGCGGACTGTTCGTTCGTCGTGTGTGGGCAAGTCCGTCCATGCTAATTTTGAGCGGACTGTCCGCTGAAACTGTTTGACGGACAAAGTTGAGCGAACAGTCCCCGCGTGTGTACGCGGCCTAAGAACTCCAGTTTCATGTTTCAAAAAGACAACTTTTTCCTGGCAATATTATAATAAATGATAAGAATACCCTGCAGTCATGCAGAGATGTCCATAAATCCAAAATATTCTTCTACTTATACACACTGCACTTACACGGAAAAGGGGCACATCATTTCACAGTCCACACATTCTGCTTTGGATTTCAGAAATAAAAATACATAAAAACACAAGGACCAACAATATGTATGACGGACCAGAAAGCACTCGGCCATCAAAAACTGTAAACCAACTGGCTGCAGGCAGCAGCTATCCTAACATGGTGTGTGGACTTGATGTGATGGGTCTGTTATATTTAAATGTTATTATTACTCTCACATCATGGACCGCACATTAAGTTATTATCAGACTTTAAGAATTAATTTCTGTAGAAAAACTTCCTTATGTATCCCATTCATTTTGGCTTTGTTAAACATTATTGCAGCTGTATTCAAATTAACAACCTCATCTTAATCTTTTTTTTCTTTCCACTCAATAAATGTAAAATTACAAAATTGTTATCTTAATCTAAACGAATTCCATTTTTACCAATTTGACCATTAACCTGAATTTCATTTACAACCAAAGGTTGTCTAAACCAGTTTCAATATATCTATATTTATTAATAAAATTGTTAAACTCATATTAGAAATGAATACTCATATGATAATTTCAATATCACACACCAATATATATGCACAGATAAATGTCCTTAAAGGGGGACATATTACTTAATTTTACTCAATTTCTCTCTCTCTTTTTTTTTTAAATGCACTGTTTCCACTATCAAAAGATATTCAATTAGTGTAAGACATGGTTAAATGTAACCTTGATTTTACCATGTTTGGAAAACAGATTAAAAAATAATTGTGATCACATTGTTTATCATTAGATTCGTTAACCCGGCACATTTTGTTATAAATGTTTTGTCTAAAAAACTGAAATTGGCATGGTGTCCTCCCAGCTTATCACCAAACTCTGATCGCCAGCTACATTCTTTGAGGAGAGCACAAAGGAGGGGTCACATCTGCGTACATGACACAAGCGAGCGAACTAAAGGTTCCAGCATTCACAAACATACTCAAATATATCTCTAAAATCGCTTACATTATTCCCATTTGTACACAACACATGCATATCATTCTCTCACTTTCTTTTAACGCTTTTTTTAATACTTCCTTGCTTAAACTTCTGCTTTCTTTATTTTTTTTCTGATATCCTTTGCATCCAATGTATTGTAATTCCATACTTCACATACTGTACCTTCTATGACCAGACGGGCAGCCATAGTGCTCATCCCATCTTCCCTCTCTGACAACATATAAAGCATTCTGTTTTAACTCTCATTACTGTTTCTTGACTTTACTAGTTGTAATGCCTGACCCCAAATTCATCCCACAACTTAACATCAAAAAGTCCCTTTCTGTCTAGGGTTAATGTCACTCTTGATCCATCCTGCTCACATAAATAGCTGTCACATCTTGGTGAGCAGAAATGAAGGCACGGAGAAAACGTTCTACATTTTGATTGACACGTTCCGTTTGCCCATTGGACTGGGGATGAAAGGCAGATGAAAAATCCAATTTAATCCCAAAAGAGCTGGTCAAGGCTCTCCAAAACTGAGCAGTAAATTGAACTCCTCTGTCAGAGACAATATGGGAAGGCATCCCATGAAGACGAAAGATCTCCTTTATGAAAGTTGTGGCAAGACTGGGAGCAGAAGGTAGGCCTGGGAGAGGAATCAAGTGACACATTTTGGAGAACTGATCCACCACTACCCAGATGACTATAGAACCTGTTGAGGGAGGCAGATCAGAGATAAAGTCCATGGCAATACAACGCCAAGGTACATCGGGCACTGGTAAGGGCAAAAGCAACCCAGCAGGGGCGGACGTCGAAGATTTGTAAAGTACACAAACCGAACAAGCTTGAACGTATTCCTTGACATCCTTACGAAGAGCAGGCCACCAATAATGGCACTGAAGAAGGTCACAAGTACGAGGAATGCCAGGATGTCCAGAGAACTTGGAGTCTTGTGCCCAAGCAAGGAGTTTGGAACGAAGTGCAATGGCTACAAAAGTTTTACCAGGAGGAGGCTGCGTAGACTGGTGCTGAGCGATGGCTAGAATACCATGCGGAGGAATGATGGGACCAGGATCTAGGTGATTCTCAGAATCATTGACATCAACCGACCTGGACAAGGCTCAAAGGTTCTTGGCACCTGGACGGAAAGTAATGTTAAAATTGAAGCGGGTGAAAAAGAGGGCCCAGCGAGCTTGACGTGGGTTCAAGCGTTTCGCGGATTGTAAATACTGCAGATTTTTATGATCAGTATAGATGGTAATACAATGGGGAGAACCCTCTAGAAAATGTTGCCATTCTTGAAGAGCTAGTTTAATGGCAAGTAGCTCACGGTCCCCAATGGTATAGGTTTTCTCAGCATCAGAAAACTTCTTGGAAAAGAATCCGCAAGGTTGAGACTTGCCCTGCTGAGCTTGGAGTAGGACGGCCCAGACTCCTACAGAAGAGGCATCTACCTCCAAAGAAAAGGGTTTAGTAATGTCCGGGCGTAGAAGAATAGGGGCAGAGAGGAAGGCTGCCTTGAGTTTCAGATTCATGGCTTCAGGGGACCAGAGCCGAGCATTTGCACTTTTGCGGGTGAGCGATGTAATAGGAGCCACCAAGGTGGAGTAGTTGCGAATGAATTGGCGATAGTATTTGGTGAAGCCCAAAAAGCGTTGGGTGGCTTTAAGAGGGCTGAGGCCATGAAGAGACATGGTGACGAGATTATATAGACCAGGAATGGAACTTGTGTTTGTTCAAATAGACACTTCTCCAATTTTGCATAAAGACAATTGTCCCGTAGACGCTGTAGCACAGTTTTTACGTGAAGACGATGGGTAGGTATGGGTAGGTATGGGTAGGTATGGGTAGGTAAGTCTGGCGAGAAAATTAGAATATCATCCAGATATACGATAACACAGACATACAGAAGGTCGCGAAAGATCTCGTTAACAAAATTTTGGAAGACCGCTGGGGCATTGCATAAGCCGAAGGGCATCACAAGATACTCATAATGCCCATCCCTGGTGTTAAAGGCGGTCATCCATTCGTCTCCATTCCGGATTCTTATTAAATTGTAGGCCCCTCTAAGATCCAATTTAGTAAAGATATGAGAACCTCGCAGTCTGTCGAAGAGTTCGGAAATTAAAGGAAGAGGGTATCGGTTCTTCACGGTGATGACGTTAAGACCCCTGTAGTCGATGCATGGACGGAGTGAACCATCTTTTTTTGCTACAAAGAAGAACCCGGCTCCGGCAGGTGAGTTAGATTTCCTGATGAAACCATTTTGCAGGTTTTCCCGAATGTATTCAGACATGGCTTGTGTCTCGAGGATAGATAGAGGGAGGAGCGGTCCCAGGTAAAAAATCAAAGGATCAGTCAAAGTCTCTATGAGGAGGAAGGCGATCGGCGGCCTTTTTGCAGAAAACATCTTGGAAGGATTGATATTGGGCAGGCAATATGGGAGTTGTGGAGGTCTCAGCAAGAGAAATGGAAGAAGGAGGTAGCACCCTGGAAATACACCGATGTTGGCATGGAGGGCTCCAAGCCAATACTTGTCCAGAATTCCAGTCCAGATGTGGGGAGTGTTTCTGCAACCATGGGAGGCCCAGGATGATGGGACTGGAAGATTTAGGCAATATTAGGAAAGAGATCTCCTCTCTATGCAAAGCCCCAATGCGTAACTCTATAGGAGAGGTTTTAAAACGGATTGTTGCCAGAGTCATAGGCAAGAAGGAGCCGTCTACTGCGGTCACGGAGAGAGGCATAGCCAAGGCAACAAAGGCGATGCCCAACTCGGAAGCTACAGACTGTTCAATGAAATTCCCAGCAGCACCAGAATCCACGTATGCAGAGAGTTGATAAGCATTCTGAGCCCAGCGGATAGCTACGGGAAGGGTGAAACGAGGGAAACGAGGAAAATTAACGGATTGGTCTAGATCACCTCCCTCTGAGTGAGCTAGACCCTGGAGTTTCCTGGACGGAGTGGACAGAAGTTCAAAAGATGTCTTTTATCGCCACAATAAAGGCACAAACCCAGTCCCATGCGTCGGTCATGCTCCTCGGGAGTGAGGCGGGTTCGCCCAAGCTGCATAGGTTCTTCCAACACCTGAGAGGTCGAAGACGGAGAGGATTGCACCAATCTTTGGACTACCTGTGCTGGACATCCAGCAGGGGGATGACTGGATCTGGATTTCTCCAGAGCCCGCTCCTGGAAGCGAATGTCAATTTGAATGCTCAATGCGATTAAGTCATCCAATGTGGTGGGAATGGCGCGTCCAGCGAGTTCATCCTTGACACGGTCAGATAGGCCTTGCCAGAAGGTAGCAGTAAGAGCCTCATTATTCCATTTGAGTTCAGCGGCCAGCGTACGGAATCGAACTGCGTATTGGCCGACTGTCATTTCTTGCTGACAAAGATGAAGGAGGGCCCCAGCAGACGAAGACGCTCTGCCAGGCTCATCAAAAGTTTTCCAAAATGCATCCAAAAAGAGCTGGAGGTCAGAGGTGATAGGAGCGTGTGATTCCCAGAGTGGAGAAATCCAAGCTAAAGCATCATCGGAGAGGAGAGAGATGATGTATGCGACTTTGGTGCGATCAGTAGGAAAATGGTGGCTGGAAAGTTCGAAGTGGATGGAACACTGATTAATGAAGCCCTGACAAGCCTTAGGATCACCGGAGAACCGAGGTGCTGACGGCAGATGCAGGCAGGGATTGCCAGGTGCAGCAGGTAAGACCGGAGCAACTGAAGCGGGAGCAGGAACGGGAGGAGCTGAAGTTGCAGCGAGTTGCAGACGATCCAGACGAGAGGCCAGATCCTGGAGAACCAGCATTATTTGCTCTTGATTAGCTTGCTGGGAGTTAAGTCTCTGAACTAGATGTTGCATGGGATCCTCGGTCAATGAGCGATTCTCACAGACGCTCATGGCTTGAGCAAACTGTCATGGTACTACTTACAGCGAACCCTCAGGCAAGCAGGTGACACGGGATCCCCCAGGGCGTGGAATCTAAGAGTCAGCCGGTGTTCCACCAGTGACCCTCTCACGAAGGTTTGGACTTAGCTGCGTGCTGACCCCAGGTCACGACCCCCGGGTTCACCCTGCTCGCTAGGGAAGTACCCAAAGACACTGTAGATAAGGATGGATGGATGAAGCAGGGAAAGCCAGATAGTGAGCCAAGGTCAGGGCGGGCTGCAGACAACGTAATCAGAACAAGCCGGGTCGGTCCACAGAAGATCAGATCACGAGAAGACAGGTAAACAGGTTACACAGGGGAGCTAGGAACAAACGTTGATCAAGCAACCAGTAGCAGGTTTGAAAGGGGTTTAAATAGAGAAGCACATGAGGGCTGGACAGGAAGTAGCAGGAAGGAATCATATATTAGGCAACAGGTGAAGGGCGTCGACACCCATAGCTGGAGAGTGCACAGAGCTGAACACCAGACAGTGGACAACAGATGCCAGCCGACCCACTGCAGTAAAGGTGAGACACAGATCAGCTCCACAGCTGATCTGTGACATATATATATATATATATATATATATATATATATCTTTATGCACTGCAGATATATATGTTGGAGACTGTATATATATTTTATGCACTGCAGATCACTGAATCACTTGCCTGCCTGCCTGAAGGTGCATTTGAAAATGTACACCAGAAATGGCCTTGTCAGGGCTGGCTTAGCCCTTCCTCCTCTGGGCTGGCCGCTCAGCTGTTGGGCTAATTGCCAGCTCTCTTCTCTACACAGTTACCAGCTGTTCCCGATGATGCTCGTCTGACCTGCCTATTTAAAGCCTTCCAGCACACTCTTTTCGCCTTCGCGTTGGTCACATCACTAGGCACCATCTCCTGCTGTTTGTTTCAAGACTGGCTTGCTGATATCTCTCCTGGCTTCTATCCTGGTTGCAGTTGCTCTCCTTGGATTCCTGACGTCTGGACTGGCTGATTTCCCAATCTGGTTTATGAACTTTGGACTGGCTGACTACCCGATCTGGCTACTGGACTCTGGCTATGCTTGACCATGCTTTTTCCTATTTACCGTTTTATTTTTATTCATAAACAAGTGTGTTTTGATTATACTTCTGTCTCTGTCTGTTTCACGGTTCCTGACAGGCCTGCAGTCAGATATAGGCTTGGCTAGACTAGAATTCAGTATATATATATATATATATATATATATATATATATATATATATATTGTGACAGAGCGAGGCTCTGTCCTTATGAAATCGGAGGAAAAAGAGACAGAGTTTGCATATCTCCAGCCCTGTGTCCAGGTCTTGAGGATAACGAGCAGGGTGTGTGCCCAGCTGCACACAGGCCATATAACAAAGGGCTGTTGGGAATGGAGTGTGGAGGATGGTGGAGTAGCTTGCTGCTGTGCATGTCCAAAGAGCCCAAAGCTGTGTGCGTTGAAGGGTTGAAGCTGTGTGCGTCCAAAGAGCCCAAAGCTGTGTGCGTTGAAGGGTTGAAGCTGTGTGCGTCCAAGGAGCCTAAGACTGTGTGTATCCAAGCAGCTCGTTTGAGGGGCAAGTACTTATAGCAGCACTACTGCTGAAGAGTAGCCAGGTGGGCTAGCATTTTCATTTGGATTGTTTGTATTTAATTTAAGATTGGACCCCTGCGTGGGATTCCTGGATGGACTATTATTTTGTTTTCCCTTTTAATAAACGTGGGCTACCAGGCCCTTAACTATAAACGCCTGCCTGATGTGAACTGAAAAATGCCTCAAACCACTTGAGCTAAACACTCCAATGTTACTATATATATATATATATATATATATATATATATATATATATATATATATATATATATGTTGGAGACTATATATATATTTTATGTACTGAAGATCCCAGAATAACCTGCCTGGCCTGTCTGCCTGCCTGAAAGTGTATTTGAATACGTACACCAGGAATGGCCTGCAGTCAGATCTAGCTACACAGGATACAATGTATATATATATATATATAGCCGTGATGACTGTATATACACTGCAGCTAACTGAATCAACTGCCTGCCTGAAGTATATTAGAAACAGTACACCAGGAGGAACGGTCTGCAGTGAGATCTAGCTACACTGGATACAGTGTGTGTGCATATATATATATATATATATATATATATATATATATATATATATATATATATACACAAAGCCGGGATGTGATGTATATATATATATTTTTTATATACTAAATACACTGCAGCTAACCGAATCAACTACCCGCTCAAAGTAAATTAAATTACACTCTCTCTCTATCTCTATCTCTCCCCCGCCAAGAACGCACTACACAAGGCCGACGATCAGGCGACCTTATATAGTTTAGGGCGTGAACTTAACCCCCAGCCCCGTCAGCAAAGAGAGCCATAATTGACCAAAGGCACCCTGTCTTTGGCCAATTATGGCTCTCTTTGCTGACGTCATTGTAAATGGCCAAAGCATGTGGGTAATAGTGCATGCTTAGCCAATCATCAGCCAGCAATGCACTGTGATGATGCAATGCATTATGAGGCCTGACGCGCCGCTCGAATTTGGTGATGTTCGAATAGCCGATGTTCGACTCAAATGCATGTTCTACTCGAACAGAAAACTCATCTCTAGTCAGGAGCCTGATGGGACAAGATGGGCGAACTAGAGATATGGTTGTACCAGGAGGATTGGGATTTTGTGGGAATTTCAGAGACCTGGTTCAACAGCTCTCATGATTGGCTAGCAACCATTCAAGGGTTTACCCTTTATTGCAGGGATAGAGAGGGTAAAAAAGGGGGAGGAGTATGCCTATATATCAAGAAAAATCTACAAGTGAATGTGAGTGATAACATTACCGATGCCGCGTACACACGATCAGACTTTCCGGCTGACTTGGTCCGGCAGACCAGAATCCATCTGACAATTTGATCGTGTGTGGGCTCTAGAAATAGGACATGTTTTAAATCTTGGTCCACTGGACCAAGTTCTTATCGGGAAGCCCATTCATCTGTATGCTGGTCCAATGGACCAAATACGATGCAAGGGCAGCTACAGCACCTGCCAGTGAAAATGTTTCCAGCGCGATCCTATCGCACTGGTTCTCGGCTACAGGGTACTGTACACCAGGCCTTTAGGTCTGGTATGAATTTTAAGGGGAACCCCGTCGGACCGGCATACAGACGTCACAGTCCCAGAACGGGGCTGTGATGTCATAAGGGGCGGGATCACCGGATAACATCACCTGGTGACCCCACCCCTTATGCCTATATAAGTTCTTGCGCACCATGTCCATGGCATTACAGCGGAAGAGAGCGTCGTATCAACATCAGAAGAAGGAAGAAGAAGGCGACAGCGCCGATGAAGGAGAAAGCCAGGTCATCGCTATCAAAAGAGCAACAAAAGAGCAGAAGATAGTGGAGGAGCCGGAAGAAGATCCCCGAAGTCAGAAGAAGAACCACAGGGCTGCCTAATAAACTACTTTAAAAACATGTGTAGTGTGTTTTTTCATTGACACATTTTCCCCCAGGTGAATGGGTACCCCATACTTATTCACATAGGGTGTTGGGCTGGGATCTGGGGGCCCCCTTATTAAAGGGAGCTCCATGATTCTGATAAAGGGAGTCCACAGACCCCAACAACCAACGGCCAGGGTTGTCGGGAAGAGGCCCTTGCCCTCATCAACATAGGGACAAGGTGCTTTGGGGTGGGGGTGGCTGCAGGGCACCCCCCTTCCCCAAAGCACCCACCCCCCATGTTGAGGGCATGCCGCCTGGTATGGTTCAAGAGGGGGGCACTTGCTACAATCGCTACTGATAGCTCCGGTAAGCAGCGGAGACCACCGGAGCGTGGAGAGAGGGGGGCCCTCTCCCACAGCCGCTAAAAGTGATCTCATGATGAGTCCACTGCAGAGACCACTATTATCGGAAACCGGGCCGCCTGCCGAAGAAGAGGATACTAGGGTTATGGCAGCTATGCAGTGACGTACAACACGTTCGACGGGACTATAAAATGGAAGTACAATAGCCAGTGTGCCACCCTTTGGGTTCCTTCTGCTAATCTCGTGTTTATCTTGTGTTAGTAGAAGTTTGGTGAGAGATGATTCTTGCTTTTCAGCCTCGTGTTTTTTTCTGATGGTGAGCGTGACCAATTCTGTCATATGCCTTTGCTGCAAGAGATCCAGGAGAATAATCCTGATGATTTCCAGAATTATCTTCGGATGACGGACCCCATTTTTCACCAGTTGTTGGTTTTGCTGTTCCCGTATATTACAAATCTGGACACCTGCATGCGGCAAGCTATCACACATGAGCAGAGGCTTGTCGCAACCTTGCGGTACTTGACAACAGGAAGAAGTCGCCAGGATATTAAGTTCACGACTGGGATCTCCCCCCAGGCTCGGTGAATCATTATTCCAGAGACATGTTCTGCCATAATACAGGTCCTGCATAAGGACTATAATTTTTATCCTTTAACATCAAATGTAACCACTTGCGGACCAGCCACCGCAGTTTTACTGTGGCAGGTTGGCTCCGCTGTGCAAAATCACATTATATTACGTGATCTCGTGAGGCTTGGATAGCAGGCGTGTGTGCCTCCGGCGTACCCGCCGCAAGCTCCGTGAGTCAGACCATGGAACCCACGGACTCGATGTCTGCGGGAATACCCACAATCGTCTCACGGAGAGGAAGAACGGGGAGATGTTAATGTCAACAAGCATCCTCCATTCTGCCTAGTGACACTGTCACTAATCACAGCTCCCTGAAATCGGGAGAGGTGATCAGGGATTGTGTCACAGCTAGCCCGTCCCTACAGTTAGAATCACTCCCTAGGACACACTTAACCCACAGTATATAGCCTTTTTGTGGCTAAACAGGGGTGTTTAAAACCATAACATACACATCCACAACTCAGAAACTTGCAAAGTTTGATAAAGTGAAGGCAATATGAAACATTATGTCAAAACTATGTTGATTTTTAGACATGTGCAGAGTAAAATATTTCGTTTCGGAATTTCGTTTTCGTCCGAAAACGTAATTTATTTAGTTACTCCCGAAATTCGTTTTTATTTATTTCGTTTTTCGTTCAAAAATTGCATTCGTCCGAAAATCCACATGAATTACGGTCGAATCTGTCTTGGAAGGCTTATGGTGTCTGTCGAATGTATAAAGAAGATTCGACGGAGCTAACTATATAGCATACTTTAGAACCCTATTAAAGTCTATGGGACTCCAACGTTCAAAATCTAAAGTGCTAATTTTAAAGGCTAATTTGCAAGTTACTGTCCTAAAAAGTGTTTGGGGACCCGGGTCCTGCCCCAGGGGACATATATCAATGCAAAAAAAAGTTTTAAAAACTGCCATTTTTTCGGGAGCAGTTATTTTAATAATGATTAAAGTGAAACAATAAAAGTGTAATATTCCTTTAAATTTCGTAGGGGGGGGGGTTGTCTATAGTGTGCCTGTGAAGGGGCGCATGTTTCCCGTGCTTAGAACTGTCCCAGCACAAAGTGTCATTTATGCAGGAAAAAAAGTCCTTTAAAATCACTCGCAGCTATTATGAATTGTCGGCTCCGTAATACAGAGAACACTCATTGAAAGTCATTGATAAAAAAATAAATAAATAAATTTAAAAAAAAGCGTGGGGGTCCCCCAAATTCAATTACCAGGCCCTTCAGGTCTGGTATGGATATTAAGGGGAACCCTGCCTCAAATTTAAGAAAAAAATTTGACGTGGGGTTCCCCCTAAATATCCATAACCAGACCCTTCAGGTCTGGTATGGATATTAAGGGGAACCCCGCATCAAATTAAAAAAAAAATTGACGTGGGGTTCCCCCTAAAAATCCATACCAGACCCTTTATCCGAGCACGCAACCTGGCAGGCCGCAGGAAAAGAGGGGGGGACGAGAGAGCGGCCCCCCCTCCCTCCTGAACCGTACCAGGCCACATGCCCTCAACATTGGGAGGATGCTTTGGGGGTCCGTGACCCCTCAAAGCACCTTGTCCCCATGTTGATGAGGACAAGGGCCTCATCCCCACAACCCTGGCCGGTGGTTGTGGAGGTCTGCGGGCGGGGGGCTTATCAGAATCTGGAAGCCCCCTTTAACAAGGGGACCCCCAGATCCCGGCCCCCCCCTGTTTGAAATGGTAAGGGGGTACAAAAGTACCCCTACCATTTCACAAAGAAAGTGTAAAAAATGGTTAAATAAAACAAACACACTTTTGAAAAATCCCTTTATTAAAAATAAAAAAATAAAAAAAAGATTCCAGCGGCGGTAATCCACTCTTGCTATCCAGCGACAGACGATCATCTCTCCAGCGATGTCTCATCTCATCCAGCGCAGCGATCCTCCATCCTTCTTCTGTCTCCTCCACGGAGACACTGCAGGCATTCCGGCGGCTGACGTTTCTTATATGCGGAGGGCGGGGCCACCCGTCACCTGACCCCGCCCCCCTCTGACGCAAGGGGAAACCCGGGGTTCCCCGTGACGTATGGGTGACCCCGCCCCCCTCTGATGTAACACCTGCCTGTGTTACATCAGAGGGGTGCGGGTCACCCCTACGTCACAGGGAACCCCGGGTTTCCCCTTGCGTCAGAGGGGGGCGGGGTCAGGTGACGGGTGGCCCCGCCCTCCATATATAAGAAACGTCAGCCGCCGGAATGCCTGCAGTGTCTCCGTGGAGGAGACAGAAGAAGGATGTATTCGCTGCGCTGGATGACATGAGACATCGCTGGAGAGATGACCATCCGTCGCTGGATAGCAAGAGTGGATTACCGCCACTGGAATCTTTTTTTTATTTTTTTATTTTGTCATCAACATGGGGACAAGGTGCTTTGAGGGGTCACAGACCCCCAAAGCATCCTCCCAATGTTGAGGGCATGTGGCCTGGTACGGTTCAGGAGGGAGGGGGGGCCGCTATCTCGTCCCCCCCTCTTTTCCTGCGGCCTGCCAGGTTGCGTGCTCGGATAAAGGGTCTGGTATGGATTTTTAGGGGGAACCCCACGTCAATTTTTTTTTAAATTTGATGCGGGGTTCCCCTTAATATCCATACCAGACCTGAAGGGTCTGGTTATGGATATTTAGGGGGAACCCCACGTCAAATTTTTTCTTAAATTTGAGGCAGGGTTCCCCTTAATATCCATTGACAAATATTAAATCGTAGTGTAGCGCTAAAAAACAAACAAAACAAAAATGACCTAATACATGACGATATGTGATCATAAAATATTTAACCAGTCACAAAACTCATATAATGTGCAAAGAATACACCTTAAGTGTATAATTCATAAGTGTATATAATAAAAAAAAGTCCAAAGAAAAAATAAGAGTCTCTATATAAATGTTGATCCAATCCAAACGTGAGATAAGGGTCACCATCCACCTTCCTTAAATGAGATTAACATGCAGACACCATGTGGTATTCCCGTCACCTTTTAAGATAAAGGCTTACCAGATGTAATAGATCCTACACGAATATACATTCGGAGGATCACACAGGCTTGTGTACTCGTATAAGAGATTTCAGACGTAAATTATCCAGGGAAGTAACGAATCAAACTAGATATCTCGGCTAGTTGACAAATCCTCAGCAGTAAAATCCAACTCAAATAGTATTGAACCCATATAAAGAGAAAATAGGGGCTACAATAGTGTAATTCCGTTTAAGAAAACATTTTTTAATAAAAAAGTAATGAACTTAAATGTAACCAAAGAATCAAGCGCTTAATCAATAAAAACAGTGCTACAGCAGGATCTATTACATCTGGTAAGCCTTTATCTTAAAAGGTGACGGGAATACCACATGGTGTCTGCATGTTAATCTCATTTAAGGAAGGTGGATGGTGACCCTTATCTCACGTTTGGATTGGATCAACATTTATATAGAGACTCTTATTTTTTCTTTGGACTTTTTTTTATTATATACACTTATGAATTATACACTTAAGGTGTATTCTTTGCACATTCTATGAGTTTTGTGACTGGTTAAATATTTTATGATCACATATCGTCATGTATTAGGTCATTTTTGTTTTGTTTGTTTTTTAGCGCTACACTACGATTTAATATTTGTCAATGATTCACTGTTTTATATCCTTGTGATTGTGATAGCAGCTTTTTTTAGTTGGATAGCGCAGTGTCACAGGGTAACGTTCCCCTTAATATCCATACCAGACCTGAAGGGCCTGGTAATTGAATTTGGGGGACCCCCACGCTTTTTTTATTTATTTATTTTTTTATCAATGACTTTCAATGAGTGTTCTCTGTATTACGGAGCCGACAATTCATAATAGCTGCGAGTGATTTTAAAGGACTTTTTTTCCTGCATAAATGACACTTTGTGCAGGGACAATTCTAAGCACGGGAAACATGCGCCCCTTCACAGGCATACTATAGACAACCCCCCCCCCCCCCCTACGAAATTTAAAGGAATATTACACTTTTATTGTTTCACTTTAATCATTATTAAAATCACTGCTCCCGAAAAAACGGCCGTTTTTAAAACTTTTTTTTGCATTGATACATGTCCCCTGGGGCAGGACCCGGGTCCCCAAACACTTTTTAGGACAGTAACTTGCAGAATCTTTTCTCTCTGTCAAATCTTTTTTCTCTGTCGAATATTTTCTCTATATAATCTTGGACTAATAGAGGTAAGGTTAAGCACATTCGACCACAGGTTCTATAGACACAGATTGTTGTCAGAGTCATGTCGAATCTCCTATTCTATATCGAACTGTTGTAACAATGAAAACGAAAATAAAGCATTTATTTATGTCGGATCTTTCGTTTTTCGGATTTTGTGCTTTCGTTATCGTTTGTCAAAACGAAAATAGCTGAAATTCGGACGAAAATGCATTCGGACGAAAACGAATGCACATGTCTATTGATTTTTCCTTCATCAGATGGGGTGATGTCACCTCTGTAAAAGCTACATTTTGAAGATGCACACCAATTGGGACTCACAAATTTGGATTTCCATCATGATCCCATGCCTAAAATGTGTGACTTTTCCCTACATCTATTTTGATAGATGTAGAGAAAACGCACACAGTTGGGGTTATTTACGAAAGGCAAATCCACATTGCACTGCAAGTACATTTGGAATTGAAGTCGCTCTCTATCTAAGGAGTAGATTTTCTGATTTTATCATCCAATCATGTGCAAGGTAAAATGCTGTTTTTTATTTTTGTTGCATGTCCCCCTCGGATCTACAGCAACTTTACTTCCAAGTGCACTGAAAGTGCAAAGTGGATTTTCCTTTAGTAAATTACCCCCAGTGTGTCAACTTGTGCTATCTGCCATCATGGCATATCAATGTACGTGTTTAGTGGGTGCAACCCCTTCCTCGCAGCTAAAGTAAAGGAAGGGGTTGCACCCACAAAACGCATACATTGCTATCCTATGATGGCTGATAGCACATGTTGACACACTGGGGGATATTTACTAAAGGAAAATCCACTTTGCACTTTCAGTGCACTTGAAAGCGCACTGAAAGTACACTTTGAAGTAAAGTCGCTGTAGATCCGAGGGGGATATGCAAGAAAAATAAAAAACAGCATTTTAGCTTGTACATGATTGGATGATAAAATCCGCAGAGCTTCCACTCATTTCAGATCTACCTCTTAGATTTAGCGCAACTGCACTTTCAAGTGCACGTGCGGTGCAAAGTGGATTTGCCTTTCGGAAATAACCCCCACTGTGTGCATCTTCAAAATTTGGCTTTCAAATTACTTTAAAATTTATATAAAAACTTAAAAAATAATGACAATGATCAGGTTTAAAATTTATATAAAAACTTGATCTGATCAGGATTTGTGCACTTGCACTGTTGAAGTGAGTTAAAAAATAAAAATAAATACACACCATGTATTATAAATATGCAGGCATACATCTATTACCTGAAGCTGTGGTCTCAGAAACTGACCTGTTGTGGTCACTATTTCGCCCACTTCCTGAACCTCGGAATCCACATCTTCATGGTGTGTGGGGATTTCCCCTTCTTAATTCGGTGTGGGCTTCATGGTGTCCTCAGATGTCCTGAGTCTTTTCTTCCCTATGTGAATACAAAAAAGATATACTTACACAGATATTTGAGGCAAGAAATAGTAATATTAAACTTTGCTTGGAAGTGTCGTCCAATTGTCTGTTTTGGCCATGTTCCAAGCTGAAGACATGATTTTTTTCCCTTTCCAAAGCTGGAATACTTACCTGTTTTGTCAATGGAAAGACCCCTAGAAACCACTGGAGCACCTGCGATAAAAAGGTTTATATGGTGTCCCACACTTGTGCTCCTGCATCCAGATATGTAAACAGCTGCTGAGTGTCCTCTCCTTACACTGAATCAAGTTTGCATTTTATTATAGTTACAAACATATTTAGACAACAATGTACTAAACTTCTTTTCATACAAATAGGCATGAATAAATGTAGTTACTAGGGCAAATTGCAACCGTTAAAGAGGCATGTGTGAAGTTCACCCCCGATGCCATGGGGGGCGTGCCCTCTCCAAGTTACCAGAAGACAGCTTTACATAGTTAATAGGCATGGTTATAACTGGGTTTGCACATTAAGGAGAGTCTTCTTCTCTAAATGTTCTTTCTTATTCAGGGATGTTTTCTTACTTTGGGTGGGACTCTCTCCCCCTTTAGCACAAGTTATGTCCTATCTGTTTGCCACGGGGTTGTTTCTGGGGTGGTATGCCTCTCATAGGGGGGGGGGGGGTTCTTATATATTGTTCCATGCCTCAACATCTACAAACCCTAGAACGGAGATATTTTGGTCGATGTACATAGGTTGTTAGGTCTCATTAGCCTCCAGTTGCCTATCAGAGAAGGGGATAAGGCGATACTTTTTTGTATAACTTCATGTACCTCTCTTTATGGGCTATGTTTATGTGCCATTTCATCTTCTCTTCTGTCACTGTAAAATGGTTATTGTATCATTTGAATCTTGCATACTCAATAAAAATATTGAAAAGAATAAATGTAGTTAATCTGCCAAAGACGTTGTATTAGTGGTCGAATGAACAATGTTTAATACGAACGATTACTATGCCCACGAACCTCAAACTTGCCATTTTAAACTATACAACAGTAAATAAGAGCACATGGAGCAGAGCTAAAGTAATAATAATAATAATAGGAACACATGACAAATACTTACTTTTTAGAAGCAATTTCTTGATCCTTCTGTACTGATCGTGCTCCCTCAATTTCAGGTCTGACCAGCGTTTCCTCAATTGCTCCTTGGATTGTCGTACCCCAAAATTCTTAGGCAGACTTTTCACAACTTTAGTCATGATCTTGGACTTTCTCACATTTGGGTTTGGGTACGGTCCATATATCCCATTATATGGTTAAGGTGTGGCTAGAGATCAATTTCATTATTAAAATCACTGCTCCTGAAAAAAAACGTCCATTTTTTAAACTTTTTTGCATTGATACATGTCCCCTGGGGCAGGTCCCCAAACACTTTTTATGACAATACCATGCATATAAGCCTTTAAAATTAGCACTTTTGATTTCTCCCATAGAATTTTAAAGGGTGTTCCGTGGCTTTTGAATTTGCTGCGAACACCCCAAATTGTTTGCTATTTGACGAACAGGCGAACTTACGTTGAGCTCGAACGTGGGACCATCCCTACTGATTACCAACAATACAGACCTGGTCACAGATGTGGAAATATGTGGCAATTTAGGAAACAACGATCGCAGGTCAATTGGCTTCAGAATAAATCACACAAATAGGAAAAATAAGGGGAATACAAAGACACTGAATTTCAAAAGAGCCAACTTCTTTAAACTACAAACCTATTTAGAAGGGATGAATTGGGATAAAATCTTAGGAACAAAGAACACGGAGGAGAGATGGGTTTGCTTTAAGAGCATATTAAATAAGGGCATTAGCCAATGCATCCTATTGGGTAATAAATTTAAAAGAGCGAACAAAAGTCCTGGATGGCTTAACTCCAATGTAAAAATGCATATAAACGCAAAGATGAAGGCCTTCAAAAATAAAAGGTAGAGGGATCATCATCAGCATTCAGGCTTTATAAAGAATGCAACAAGAAATGTAAGGGTGCAATTAGGGCATCTAAGATAGAACACAAAAGACACATAGCTGAGGAGAGAAAAACAATCCCCAAAAAGTATTTAAGTATGTAAACAGGAAAAAAGGGCCATATTGGCCCCATAAAGAATGAGGAAGGACATCTGGTTACAAAGGATGGGGAGATGGTAAAGGTATTGAATTTATTCTTATCCTCAGTCTTCACAAAGGAATTGGGAGCTTTAGGAACCAAAACTGCAGTGTTTATTCTCATGACACATCACAGGAAGCACCTCTATGGTTAACAGAGGACAGAATTACTGATACTGACATATAATCACACACATAGGTTGGACTTGATGGACTTGTGTCTTTTTTTCAACCTCACCTACTATGCAACTATGTAACTATAATTAAAATTATACTTGGGAAACTTAACATTTATAAATCACCGTGACCAGATGTCTTGCATCCGAGGGTACTTAGGGAACTCAGTCAAGTAATTGCCAGACCATTGTTCCTAATTTTTACTGACAGTCTACTGACTGGAATCGTACCAGCTGATTGGAGAAAAGCCAATGTAGCACCAATATATAAAAAGGGCCCAAAATACATCCCTGGGAATTAAGGACCCATTAGCCTAACCTAAATAGTATGCAAGCTCTCGGTGGGGATGATAATAAGGAACTATATACAAGATTTTATTAAGAGAATGGTATTATTAGCAGTAATCAACATGGATTCATGAAGAATAGTTTTTGCCAAACCAATCTATTAATCTTTTATGAGGAGGTGAGTTGCCAACTAGATAAAGGAAAGCCCATAGACATGGTGTATCTGGATTTTGAAAACGCATTTGACACAGTTCCAAATAAACATTTACTGTGCAAAATAAGGTCCGTTGGCATGGATCATAGGGGGAGTACATGGATTGAAAACTAGCTTCAAGGGCGAGTTCAGAGGGTGGTGATAAATGGGGAGTACTCGGAATGGTCAGAGGTGGGTAGTGGGGTCCCCCAGGGTTCTGTGCTGAGACCAATCCTATTTATTTTGTTCATAAACGATGCGGAGGATGAGGTAAACAGTTCAATCTCTGTATTTGCAGATGATACTAAGCTAAGCAGGGCAATAACTTCTCCGCAGGATGTGGAAACCTTGCAAAAAGATCTGAACAAATTAATGGGTCTGGCAACTACAAGGCAAATGAGGTTTAAATGTAGAAAAATGTAAAATGGAAAATAATGCATTTTGGTGGCAAAAATATGAATGCAATCTATACACTGGGGGGAGAACCTCTGGGGGAATCTAGGATGATATAAGGACCTGGGGGTCCTAGTAGATGATAGGCTCAGCAATGGCATGCAATGCCAAGCTGCTGCTAACAAAGCAAACAGAATATTGCCATGCATTAAAAAGGGAATCAACTCCAGAGATAAAACAATAATTCTCCCGCTCTACAAGACTTTGGTCTGACCGCACCTAGAGTATGTTGTCCGGGGGCGTGGCCAAGATGGCAACCAGCTAGGACGTGTTTGCAGAGAGCTCCGCACCTGGCAGGCTATTTATCCGGCATTTAGGGACATATATCTCTCCCCGTGGGCCGGTGAAACGGTGGTGAGGCTCGGGGATGCGCAGGGGTACCTCCGGTTCCCATAGGAAGAAGCACACGGCCCCGGGAACCCCGCCGGGAACTCCGCTACAGACCCGCGCGGCACGCGGGCAGGCCTACACCAACATGGCGTCTCAAACGGACCATGCTGACACGCCACCGATGGGTGATGATCAATTTCAAGCTCTTATGCAAGCGATCACTGGTTGCCAGACTACCCTAACCACTAAGATAGAGCAGATACAGCTCGACATGGGGCTTATCCGGCGAGATATGGATAAACACCGGGAGCGGCTTGCCGAGGTGGAGCGGAGGGTTGGAGACGCGGAAGATGTTACCCGCGACCATGATGCCTCCCTCCGTACCCTGCAGGTGCGGGTGAAGGCGCTGGAATCCAGGGCCGAGGACCACGAGAACAGGAATAGGAGGAACAACCTGAGGTTGGTGGGCCTCCCGGAGGGGTCGGAGGGCCGGGACACCGAAGCCTTTACCGAACGTTTGCTACGTACACTTCTCCCGCTCGCTGAGTTCTCCCCTCACTTTGTCGTGGAACGAGCGCACAGAATGCCATCGGTTCGTGGCCCACCGGGCGCCCCGCCACGCACGTTTATTTTCCGCCTTTTGAACTTTAGAGACAGAGACCTGGTTCTTCGGGAGGCGAGGAAGGTGGGGGACCTGCGCTTTGAAAATGCTAAATTAATGCTCTTTCCTGATTATTCTGTGGAGACGCAGAGGCAACGCAGGACATTCGACCAAGTCAAGGCCCAGCTGCGCACCAAAGGTCTCAAGTACAACATGATGTTCCCCGCGAAACTCAGAGTGATTGACGGAGAATCCGTTCGTTTCTTTACCGCCCCGAGTGAGGCCTCCAGATGGATTGATTCCCTTCCCCAGCAGAGATAATTTTTTGATGGTGATTACCTGACTGGGGTCCACAAGCATCACAAGCTTTGCCCAGTGTCACGCGGATCGGATTTCCCCCCCCCCCCCCAGCTCTGTCCCTCCATCTCGGAACTTGGAGGGCAGGTCGGAGTGCCCCTCTCCTTTTCATTACTGGTTTTGGGCAGGGGGCGAGGAGCCGACCTGATATTCTGATGCTCCTTAGGGGGGGTCTACAGGTTTATGTTTTTATATTTCTGTCTAACGGGCCTTAGGGCCCTACCCCTTCCCTAGTTTATACCCGGGGGGGTTTGCATGATTACTTCTGGATGTGAATACACTGTAATGCTGATGCTGGACCCCGCTACTCCGATGTTGTCGTCCTGTTGGATGAGTTGCTACTAAGAATGGGCCCTTGGAACATTCCAAGAGAATATTGCACTTCAATCTGAGGCGCCACATACACTACGATTTGTTCCCTTTTGTCTTGTTTTTTCTTTTTCTTTGCCTCCAGGAAGCGGCTGCGCTGGAGTTTGTCTACTCTGCGCAGGAGACTCTGTCCTAGGTGTGCTGGTTGATACGCACCGCCCCCACGGGAGATTTCTCCTTTAAATGGGTTTGATTATGTTTGGTTTGGGTTCTCAAACACCCTGGGGCTGTTTTTCTGGGGTGTGGGGTGGGAAGGGAGGGGAGTTCTGTTTTTTTTTCTGTTTTTTTTGTTGTCTTTTTGTTACATGCTTTCATGTTTTCTGGTATAGACAGCGCTACTATAATGAATGTACAAGGTATATCACTGCATTACTTAAGATGAGATATTTGTGCCCCGACCCTGGCCGGGTGGTTGTATCCGTTGGTCCCCCCTGCCCTTCCAGATTATGGCTCCGTTGAAGATCCTCTCCTGGAACGTTAGGGGGCTTAACCAGAAGATTAAACGCTCTCTTGTTTTTGACTACATGAAAAAATATGCTCCGCATATCTGTATTCTTCAGGAGACGCACCTAGTGGGGGGAAGGATTATGGGATTGAAGAGGCCCTGGGTGGGATACCACTATCATGCCACATACTCCGGCTATGCCCGGGGGGTTAGCGTCTTTATCCATAGGTCCCTTAATTTTGAGCCTCTTGATATTGTCACAGATAAGGACGGGAGATACGTACTGGTCCATGCCACAATAGACATGATAGAAATGGTGCTGGTGGGTCTTTATATGCCTCCTCCTGCGGATCTGTCTCTACTACATAAACTGACTGCCCTGATAGCCCAATTCCAGACTGACAATGTGGTTATAGCAGGGGACTTTAATATTCCTCCTAACCCTTCTCTGGATAGGTTGACGCCTGACCAGGCCACAGACTCTCCAGTTTCTCGCTGGGCACAGGTGTTTGGGCTGGAGGATGTCTGGAGGTGGAAACACCCATCAGATCGCCAGTTTACGTGCCACTCCTCCTCCCACAACACACTCTCCCGTATCGACCTAGTCTATGCTGGTGCCCCCATGCTTCCCAGGGTCCTTGGAATAGAGTTACTTCCTCGGGGCATCTCTGACCACTCCCCACTGCTGTGTACATTGCAAACCTCTACCCCTCAGAGGGATAGACTATGGCGTTTGTCTAGGTACTGGATTGAGCATCCCACCATTGCTTTTGAGATGGGCGGTGAAATCCGGGGATTTTGGGCCTCAAATGTTGGCACGGCTTCTGGGGGGATGGTCTGGGATGCCTTCAAGGCCTATATGAGGGGGTGCTACCTCTCATCCATTGGTCGGGAGCGCAGGAATGATAAGATCACGGTAGAGGAGGCAGAGGCCAGGGCCCAGGAACTGGAGACCCGGTTCACCCTCACGGGTAACCCGCTCACGGCTCAGGATATGAAAGTGGCGTATAGAGAGGTGGTGCTCCTTAGGGTGGCTAAAACAAGCAAACGTCAACTGGCTCAGACACAGAGGATTTTTGAACAGGGCGAAAAGACGGGGAGATTGTTGGCCTGGATCTCGAGGGAGCAGGCCCCAATCTCCACCATCCCTCGAATACAGAATAGTGCTGGGACAACGGTGACGGATCCCCTTGCCATCAACGCTTGCTTTGCAGAGTTCTACTCCGCCCTTTATTCATCTAGGGTGCAGTACTCAGCGCGGGAGTTAAGTGCCTATTTAGAGGGGGTGACACTCCCTGCCCTTACTTCTGAGGCCAGGGACGGTCTGGACTCCCCGATCACTCTGGCGGAAGTCCGGGTGGCGCTGGGGTCCATGCAGCCGGGGAAGACCCCTGGGGAGGATGGGATACCCCCGGAATTTTATAAGTATTACCTAGAGGAGATGTCAGTTAGAATGCATGATATGCTCACCGTGTCCCTTCGGGAGGGGGAACTTCCTCCATCTATGGCACAAGCCATCATAGTGGTGATCCCTAAACCTGGGAAGGACCCCCAGTTGTGCTCGTCATACCGACCCATCTCCCTACTCAACTCAGACGCGAAAGTGCTGACCAAAATCCTTGCCAGGCGACTGAACGAGGTTATACTTACCTTGATCCATGAGGATCAGTCTGGCTTTATGCCAGGGAAGGGGACAGATATTAATATTCGCAGGCTCTTTACTGTTTTGGCCTCGGGGGATGCAGAATGTGGGGAGGAGGTTGTGGTCTCCCTAGACGCGGAGAAGGCCTTTGATTCTGTGGAGTGGGACTATTTGTGGGCAGTCCTCCATAGATTTGGATTCGGTCCAGCCTTTATCTCGTGGGTCAGGGCGGTGTACAGAGCTCCCACGGCCAGAGTGCGTACGGGTGCGGTCCTCTCCCCGCTCTTTCCCCTCCATAGGGGAACCAGGCAGGGGTGCCCACTGTCCCCGGGGCTTTTTGCACTGGCAATTGAACCTATGGCGGCTATTCTCCGCTCCTCTCCTGAGGTTCGGGGTATTGTCCGGGGTCCTTTGCAGGAAAAAGTTTCGTTATACGCTGATGATACCTTGTTGTATCTCAAGGACGACGGAGCCTCCCTACAGGCGGCATTGTCGCATATAGACCGGTTTGGACAGTTCTCGGGTATACGTATAAACTGGGCGAAATCAATTCTATTCCCACTTCATGATGGTGAGGGTGGTTCCCGAGCAGATGGGCAACTGCAGAGGGTTTCTCAATTTAAATATCTAGGGGTGGAAATACACAGAGACTTGAAACAATTTATTACCCTTAACCTGAGTCCGGTGGTTACCCAGTTGACCCAGAGGTGTACTGGGTGGAGGTCCTTGCCGCTTTCGCCAGTGGGACGGGTCAATTTAATTAAAATGTCGGTCCTTCCTCGGTTTACCTATCTCTTCCGTCAGACCCCAGTCCACATCCCGCTTAGATTTTTTAAGAAATTAGATGGCATTGTTTCGTCCTTCGTCTGGAATGGTAGGCCCCCTAGAATAGCTAAAACAACCCTCCAACGGCCCCTTGTGAGGGGCGGTCTGGCACTGCCCTGTTTTCTGAAATATTACTGGGCGGCAGTCCTAGTGACTGTCAGGTGGTGGCTCTCCGAGGGCCTGGTCAACCCTGCGTCCTCGTTGGAGGCGGCGTTGTTGGGCTCTTATGCGGAACTCAGGAACCTGATCTATAGGGGACCACGATCTAACCCTGGGATAACCCTCCCGATGCGTACGACGCTTAAAATATGGGATCTGGTGAACAAAAGGTTGGTGGGCGCAGGGGTGTGGGCCCCGGGGACTCCCCTTTGGGGGAACCCCCGCTTGCCCCACTTTCAATCCATCCCGGATCCGATTGTTTGGGCCAGGCATGGAGTTACAACACTGGGGGACATAGTGTCCCAGGGGCAGCTACTCTCCTTCGATGCTATTAAACAGGCCAGGGACCTCCCGAACCATATGTTTTTCAGATTCCTGCAGTTGCGACACGCTTTTCGTTCTCAATTCCCATCTAGAGCGACTCTTGGGGTGTCGGCGGTGGAGGAGGCGCTTGGTCCTGAGGGGGGAGGGACGCGCACGCTGTCCATGGTGTATGCCGCGCTGACCGTATCGGAGGAGACTAGGATCTCCCATTTGTTTGAGCTCTGGCAAGGCGACATTCCGGAGCTTACTGAGGAGGACTGGGAGGAGGGTTTACAGCAATACCTGACCCTTGCGATTTCTGCAAGGGACAGGTTTATACAATTGAAGTTCCTCCACCGGGTATATTTTTCACCGGCACGCCTGGCAAGGATTTACCCTGACCGATTGACTACCTGCCCCAGATGCAAAGAAGATGATGCTGACTTTTTCCACATGGTCTGGTCCTGCCCTGGGGTAGTGGGATTTTGGAGAGGGGTCCTGGACGATATTAATGCAGTGGGGGAGCTTACGATTCCACTTAGCCCGATACCTCTCCTGCTGGGTATCTGTGATTTTCTGGATATCTCCTGGGGGAAGAAACTGTTTATTTTTTACACTACACTCTATGCGAGGAAAGCCATACTACTGCAATGGAATCAACCTCTCCCTCCCACTAAACAACTGTGGCAGTCCCTGGTGAACGCGGCTCTGCCGCTCTACAAACTTACATATCTGGGCAGGAACTGCCCTGGGAAATTTGGGAAGATCTGGGCGGCATGGGTTGAGGCGAAGCATTTGACTATTGCTTAGGCTAGGGGGAGTGGAGGGTGGGGGGAGGGGGGGGGGTTTCCCTTTTTTGTAATTTATGCGGTTTTCTGTGTGGTGGGGGGAGGTCTCGGGGAGGTTTTATATCCTATGCTGCAATGATTAGTGACTCTACACATTGCTAAGAACTATCTGTGCTTATATGTGATACATTTGATTATCTGTCTACTCAAAATATGTATGTACCTTGCTGACGCATGTCTGTTTTCTGTTTTTTTTTTGTTTTGTTTGAAACATAAATAAAAAAAATTCTTTGTTAAAAAAAAAAGAGTATGTTGTCCAGTTCTGGGCACCAGTCTTCAGGAAGGATGTACTGGAAATGGAGTGAGTACAAAGAAGGGAAACTAAGCAATAAAGGGTCTGGAGGATATTAGTTATGAGGAAAGGCTGCGAGCACTGAACTTATTCTCTGGAGAAGAGACACTTGTGAGGGGATATAATTTTAATTTATAAATACTGTACTGGTGATTAGGGATGAGCCAAACACCCTCCAGTTTGGTTGGCGGCAGAACATGCGAACAGACCAAAAATTTGTGCGAATACGTAAACCCCTTGACAACTGGACACTTAAACTCCCCTCGTGACCAGACCAGTTTTCAGCTTTCAGTGCTCTCACACTTTGAAGGACAATTACTCATGTAACACTGTACCCAAATGATTTTTTTTGTCCTTTTTTCATACAAATAGAGCTTTCTTTTGGTGGTATTTGATCGCCTCTGGGTTTTTTATTTTTTGCGCTATAAATGAAAAAAGACAGACAATTTTGAAAAAAAAAATATATTTTTCTCAGTTTCTGTGATAAAATTTTGCAAATAATTTTTTTTTTCATACATTTTGCCCACAATTTATACTGCTACATATCTTTGGTAAAAATAACCCAAATTAGTGGATATTATTTGGTGAAAAGTTAGACAGTCTACAAGCTGTGGTGCAAATCCTGATGTACTGGTGGCCTATCTCATTTATTGCGACCCTAACAAGCCAGGAAACTACAGATACCCCCCAAAATGACCCCTTTTTTGAAAGTAGACATTCTAGGGTATTTAGTAAGATCCATGGTGAGGTTTTTTATGTTGTAATTTTTTTCCCACAATTCTTTGCAAAATGAAGATTTTTTTTCTTTCCCACAAAATTGTCATTGTAATAGGTTATTTCTCTCACATGGCATATGTATACCACAAATGACACCCCAAAACACATTCTGCTACTCCTCCTGAGTATTACGATACCACATGTGTGTGACTTTTTCACAGCTTAGCCACATAGAGAGGCCCAACATGCAGGGAGCACCATCACGTGTTCTAGGAGCATAAATTACACATCTAACTTGTTGCCTACCTATTACACTTTTGAATGCCCTGGAACACCAGGGCACTGACACGTGACACTCATGTGGCACTGATACATGGCACTGATGACACGTGACACTGATGTGGCACTGATGACAGATGGCACTAATACGTGACACTGATGAAACGTGACACCGATGACAGATGGCAGTAATATGTGGCACTGACACGTGGCACGGATGACATGTGGCACTAATACGTGGCACTGATAACACACGGCACTAATATGTGGAACTGATGACTGATGGCACTAATACGGGGCACTGATGACAAATGGCACCAATACATGGCACTGATGACAGATAACACTAATACGTGGCACTGATGACAGGTGGCAATAATTTGTGGTACTGATGACATGTGGCATTGATGACAGATGGCACTGATGACATGTGACACTGATAACAGCTGGCATGTGACACTGATAGGTGGCACTGATGACAGATGGCACTGATACGTGGCACTGATGACACGTGACACTGAGGACAGATGGCACTAATAGGTGGCACTGATGACAGATGGCACTAATATGTGGTACTGATGACAGATGGCACTAATACGTGGCACTGACAGAAGACACTAATAGGTGGCACTGATGACACGTGACAATGACAGATGGCACTTATACGTGGCACTGATGACAGATGGCACTTATACATGGCACTGGAGACAGATGGCACTGACAGGTGGCACTGGGGACAGGTGGCTCTGGGGACAGATGGCACTGGGGACAGGTGGCATTGGGGACAGATGGCACTGACTTGTACTGTAGACACTTTATTTTCCCCCTTTTTTTTCACTGACAAGCTGCAGCCATTCACTCTCCCTCCTCACACGCTGTCTCTGTGTGAGAAGGGAGAGCCGGAGATGAGAGATGATCTCATATGTTTACATATGAGATCATCTCTCATTGGACACTCAAATCGAGTGCTACATGACCGCTGTGATTGGCCATTTAGCACGATCTGTGATTGGCTGTGTCCAAGGGACACGGCCAACACAGAACTTCCCCGATGCACGCCCACAGCGGCGCGCATTGGGGAAGTAAAAAGGAGGACGTCCAAGGACACCATCCAGGCAACTGGCATCCACGCTGTAGACGCCTAGTTGTAAAAGTCTATGGGACTCGAAGTGAAAAATCAAAAGTGCGAATTTTAAAGGCTAATATGCAAGTTATTGTCCTAAAAAGTGTTTGGGGACCCGGGTCCTGCCCCTGGGGACATGTATCAATGCAAAAAAGTTTTAAAAATGGCAGTTTTTTCGGGAGCAGTGATTTTAATAATGCTTAAAGTGAAAAAATAAAACTGAAATATTCCTTTAAATATCGTACCTGGGGTTGTCTGTAGTATGTCTGTAAAGTTGTGCATGTTTCACGTGTTTAGAACAGTCCCTGCACAAAATTACATCTCTAAAGGGAAAAAAAAGTAATTTAAAACTACTTGTGGAAAAATTGGGCCTTAGGCGGTGGTAGTGGTGGTACAACACTGTAAAGCCTCACAGATATTCTTGTTGAGCGCAGGAACAGGCCCTGCTGTGGCAGGACCTGCTGTGAAACATTACAGCAAAAATTGGAATTACATGCCTATGTTAAACAGGGGTGGAAAAATTAGGCACTGGTGGTGGTGCCCTGAAACAAAAACGTTCTTAGAAGCTATCAACGTGAACACTGAGGAGGAATAGGATAGCCACTCAGCATAACAGGATAGTGACTCAGCATAGGCAGTCTTCAAGGGATCTCACATGCATAGAAAAATTAATCAGTTGCGTGGAGGGGAACGTGCCACACAGAAAGGAGAGATGGTGGAGTCATCATGAGATAGTAAGAACTAAGCGGACAACAAAGACTGGGTGATCAACTTTCTGTGACTGGAACATGGACTGTTGATCAGGAGGACAAGTGAGTTGAAATCCAGGGAAACAGTACTTCCAAAGACTGAGGGATGCTGGAACGGGAGTCATGGAAATAGGCAGTGATGGCCTGTGGCTTAGGTTCCACACCCAGGGAAATCCAATCAATCAGGGGATTATTCAGAGTGGCGCCCTTTGTTTAAATTAGGAGTGATGTACTAATTGAAGTAGCAGTCCACAGACGGAGGTAGAGCAGCAAGTGTACCAGGGATGCAGAAATGTTGTAAAGGAAAAGGCTTCAAGCTGAAGAGTAGGGATGAACCCCCCCTGTTGAGTTCGCACCAGAACATGCGAACAGGCAAAACATTTGTTCAAACACGCCGTTAAAGTCTATGGGACACAAACATGAATAATCAAAAGTGCTAATTTTAAAGGCTTATATGCATGGTATTGTCTATAAGTTTTAAAAACTGACGTTTTTTCAGGAGCAGTGATTTTAATAATGCTTAAAGTGAAACAATAAAAGTGTAATATTCCTTTAAATTTCATACCTGGGGGATGTCTATAGCATGCCTGTAAAGGAGTGGATGTTTCCCGTGTTTAGAACAGTCTGACAGCAAAATTTCATTTCTAAAGGAAAAAAAAGTAATTTAAAACTACTCGTGGCTACAATGAATTGTCAGTCTGCAATACTCATAAAAGTTAATTGATAAGGACGGCATGGGGATTTCCCAACAGGGGATGTTAGAAAAGTTTTAAATGTTTATTGTGTGACTATTAGAAAAACAATAATCCTGAGACTGATTTGTTAAAAAGCTTACTTCTGAGCACATTATTGTATTAACTCATTGTATTGTTTTGTCCTAATTAACTCCATAGTAAGTAGGATGATTAGATTTAACTAAATATGATAGCCTAAGAATGTACAGGGAATATGTATAGCTTATAAAGTGCAAGCCTGTGCCATGACACGTTAATTTATGTTCTTTCAGCCAATAGAAGCACAGAGATGTTATTCTTGTGGGATATGTGAGGGCGGAACACTTTCTTTTGTTGAGACTTTTTCTTCAGCTTTCGTCCTGTAAGCATGTCTCCCTGTTGTGGGCCACATCAGAAATAAATTGTCTGCTTCTCAAGAACACCTGATGTTTTTTTTACTGATCACAAGGGAATTTCCTAACATTTTTGGTCTTTCGAGCCGGGAGCAACACGCTGGTTTTCAGATCAGACGGCCCGACAACACTTCGGTGAGTATTGGACTTTGAAGCTCACCGAACCTTACAAGTCCCCCCAATCAATGTTATTTGGTGAAAAAGGGGCGGGGCCATAGATCTGAATTCCACTGTCTGTTTCCGAACCTTGTGTGATCCAGTCCAGGTGTTTGAGAGGTAAGATAATTTAAATTATTCTTAATTCTTTCTGAGTCTTTTCTTCTCTTTCTCTTGCTTCTGGTTTAATGTGTTGTAATTGCCGACATTGGTATTGATCGTATAATATCTAGATAATCCAGTGCTCGTAGACAGAGACACTTGGGGACGTTGTCTAAGGTAAAAAATTACGTCGCCCGCTGTCCGGACAGATAACAAAAAGATTTGAGGTATACCGAATGTCAGAGGTTAATTGCCTGACTATTTTAAGCGCTGTTTAGTTAAGTGATCTAAGATCGCAAGGCTAATTTTCTTCTGTGTGTGTTTACTTTATCTTTGTTTATGTTTAACCCTTTCTGATTCTCTCGATAGTGTGGGAATGGGTTGTTGTTTTTTTTTCTCTTGTATTGACATGGTTTTTGTGCTGCATATTTCTAAGCAGATAAGAAGGCAAATTCACTGAACTCTCTCCCCCTCCCCCTCCCCTCATGGAAGAATTTCTCCTGATCCTGCAAGACCGTTGTAAAAGTTAACCCTTGATTAGCTATGATAATACAGAAGGGTTATATTGTATATATTGAAACTTAGCATAAAAGAAAAAGAAGGTATATGGCATTTTGGAGTAAATAGAATGTTGTAGAATTATCAGGTGGTTTGATGAATGTGAAAAGAAATGAAAAAAAAAAAAGGCTGTGGATTTTTTCATTGCTATGAAGGTCAAGAAGTTGTTTCTCAGAAACAAGAAAATGCAGATTGCCTGACAGAGGTTAATGTATGCATCTGTGAAAATATTAGGACTTTTGGTGGGTAAAAGAGTTTGAAAAATAGTCTTAAAGTAAATATTTATATTGGATTGGAGTTATTTTTAGAATTCATAGACTTTCAACTGTGAAGTGTTAATGATGCAATGCTGTTTATATTTGGGTACATTTATAAGTCAAAAGGCTAAGTTCTGAATCAGAATACTAAAAAAAAAATTAAAAAGAAAGAAAGTTCTATTTTGGGGTCCTGTGGATAAGCTTAAAATATCAGGACCCAAAGTTCAAAAAAGGTATCGGTTAAAAAATGGCGGAATATTGGCTTCAGCATGCTAGAATTAGGGTAGAAGGAAGAACAAAGGAAAAATGCCAAGCCCAATTGCCCCTAGTGGACAAAGAGGATGATCTCATCTGCTGTACCCAGAGACCACCTCCCTATAATGGTCCTCCCCCTCAGGTGCAAGTAACTGCCCAGAGTAACACCTTCCCTGTGACATTCACCCCTGTCAAAGGAACCGCCTCTGAACAAACCCCCAATTCCACTTCCTCAATCTCTCCAGACAGTAGTTCAGTCCTGGAGATGAACAGATCGATCCTTGAAACATTAACTGACGCCATAACTCATGCACAGGGACGGGGGGGGGATCCATTGCCTCCAGAAAGCCCAGACTTAGGAAACAGGTTGACTGCCCTACTGAACAGATGCCAGCTTAGATGGGTATAACGGACTGATTGGCAAAAAAATAAATAAATATGACAGTACAAGAAGACAAAGAAAGTGTCAGTGACTACCTAAATAAATTACGAGAGATTTTTAGAGTGTTCTCCGGGCTCCCCGAAGCTGAAGATGTGTATAGTGCATATTAGCAACAGCTAAAGATTGTTTTTTTTAAATGGATTGAAACAGGATCATAAGGATTACATTGTTTAAAACATGGTTACTTACCGAACTGTATCAGTTTTAGATGTTTTACAATATGCTAAGCATTCTGAGAAGTATTTGAAAGCAAAAGCAAAAAAGAATGTGAAAATAAAAGGTTCTTATGCAAGGTGATGAAAGAGAGGAGGATGCAGAAGAGTACACTGCTGAGGCAGAACCAGAGGGGTCTCATAGAGGAAGGATTACTCTACAGAAATAGACAGTGCAACGAGAGTACTTCCACCCTGTGTACAAGCACTGGTAGCATCAGCGGTGTAGTGGTTAGCACTCTCGCCTAGCAGTGAAGGGGGTCACTGGTTCGAATCCCAATCATGACGCTGCCTGCCTGGAGTTTGCATGTACTCCCTGTGCCTGCGTGGATTTCCTCCGGGTGCTCTGGTTTCCTCCCGCACTCCGGGGACATGCAGGTGGGTTGATTGGCTTCTGTCCCGGTTTGGCCCTGGTATATGAATGGGGACGTTGGATCCTTGGGGGTGGAGAACGATGTGGGTGTACAGGGGTAGAGGCTAGACACTCACTCAGGCTGAACCGGATGGACTGGTGTCTTTATTCAACTTTACTAACTGAAAAGGTACCACATGCAGTGTTTGTTATCCTGTTACAGCAAAAGATATCACATTTGAGCCCAGCACGACACCTTTCCTGTATGACAATACTCTTGACACAACCTCACTTAACAATACAGAGGTGTACTACATTAAACCCATCCACGCTACTACCACTTCCTACTGACGGGTATAAACATGACTGCACTGTTGCCATCACTGAAAAGGTACTGTCACAAAGTGATCTGAAAGATGTGCCATTATCTAACCCTGACATGATACTTTTTGTTGATGGTTCTAGTAAGAAAAAATCCAGATGGCACAAATGCAACAGGATATGCAGTAGTGACACAGGATGAGATTTTGGAAGCGGGGCCACTACCAAAACATTATTCAGCACAAGTTGCAGAACTTGTAGCACTGACAAGAGCATGTATACTGTCAGAAGGAAATCTGTAACCACATACACTGACAGTCAATATGCCTTTTCAACAGTTCATGTTTTTGCACAACAATGGAAAAACAGGGGGATGGTCACCTCCAGTGGTAAACCAATTTCACATACGGACTTCATTTTAGAACTCCTAGATGCAATACAGATACCAAAAAAGCTTGCAATCTGTAAATGTCAAGCACACACAAAATATACGGACCCCATCTCAAAGGGAAATAAAAGGGCAGATGAAGCTGCACATAAAATAATGACGAGAAATCATAGTGATAGATCATACAGTCCTTACTGATATGCAGCAAAATGCCCCCCCTGGGGAAAACAATATTGGAAAACAAAGGGTTGCACAATAATTGATGATATTTACACATCACCTGAAGGGAAACCGGTATTACCAAAATCTTTATTTAGGTATGCAGCAGTATTGACACATGGAGTAACGCATGTGTCAAACAGGGGGATGACTGAGATGTTAAATAAAGTATGTACAGCCTATGGATTCACAAATTATTATTAAAAAAAAACTTTTTGCTCTCTATGTCTTATATGTGCAAGACACAATGCTCAGGGAGGTATAAGACCACAGAAAGGGAAGTTCCCTACACCACAATATCCATTCCAACACATTTGCATGGATTTTATTGAATTAGACAAATGTGAAAGGAAGAAATATTGTTTGGTACCCAGGCACCCTGACCAAATGGGAGGAGATATTCCCGACAGGAAGTGCAGATGCACAGACTGTAGCCAAAGCATTACTAAGAGATATTATTCCTAGATTTGGAATCCCTGAAAGGATTTACCGTGATAATGGACCCCATTTTGTAATTAAAAAATATACAACATTTGATAGAAGTGATGAGAATTAAAGGGAAATACCATTGTGCCTATCATTCCCAATCAGCTGGATTGGTAGAAAGACATAATGGCATTCTAAAAAGCAAACTGAGAAAAGCTATGGAAGAAACAGGTAAAAATAATTGGATGTATTGCCTACTAGTAGCTGTGACCAGTATGTATATCACACCCCAAAAAAAGATGAGAAAGGTGCATGTGGGAGATTGGGTCTCAATAAAAAGTAATAAGAAAAAAGCAGTGGTACTCCCCAAGGTGGGATGGTCCTTTCAAAGTCCTTTTAACTACCCCTACTGTGATAAGGATTGCAGAGAGGTCTACCTGGATTCACCAGTCCCATTGTAAAAACGTTTTACAGGCAGAGTAGGGCCAGTTGGCTACAAGAGGTCCAGAAAGTCCGGCTACAAAGGGAGGTCTCACACAAGGTGGGACTTGTCTCAAACCGGTGAAGTCTCCCTCCCCTTCCAACTCCCCTATCCTATCCGCTGGAACTCTGTAGCTGGTTAGGATGAAAGGGACAGTAATTATCCTTGGGTTACTGGTGACACTAGGAGAGGCATCCATAAGAGGGGGTAGGCGCTATGGAAGAGTAGAGGAACTTTTGGATTGGGAAAGAACAGGAAAAGCATTAAATCCAAAACTTTATAGAGGGAATAACTAGCACTATACTGGTAGACTTCTGTCAGATTGCAGATTGTGGGGATACAACTGGGGCTAGAGGACTTCTATGGGCAGATATATACATCTGCTGACTCTGGAATAAGGCAGGATGTCAAGCATGGGATCAGGCCCTGTGGACTACAGCGCATCAAGATTGGGGGTATAATCAACCAGGGGCTAAAAAGAGTGGTATAAAGGAGAGACTCATAATCACAAAAGCGGCCAACTCCCCCTGCACAAATAGTAAGAACTGTAACCAACTATTAATAACATTAACGGAGCCGAGGAAGGAAGATCAGCGGTTGTATTCCATGGGAGCATGGGTGTCAGGAACATTTTTCTTTGAGGTATTACCTCCTAATAAAATTAAACAGGAAAAAGTAGACTCAGAAGGGAAAGAAGAAGGCCATACTAAAATAGAAGTTCTGAGTATAACTATAAGATTCACTAACCTAACAATAGAAGATGCCATAGCTTTGGAGACGGGCGACCAAAGAAAAAATGAGTGGTTAGAATGGTTGAGGTACACGGTTAGAACTCTGAAAAAGGAAAACTGTTTAGTTTGTGCCGGAGCCAGACCACATTTAGCAACAGTTCCTTTTCCTCTAGATCACAATACAGATCCAGAAGGTTTAAAATGTATGTTGCAATTGTATAATAAGAGCTATAAACCTGAAACAAATTCTACTTGTCACACATTGAGTTTGTTGTTTCCCCCAGTACAGAGACCTCAGATACCTCCAGCGGTTGCCGCTTATACGGGCAACTTTACTTGTTTTGCACTCCCAGGGAACCGTAGCGCGGTGGATCTTGGGTCATTACCTGATGACTACTGTGTGGAGAGGATTAACACGGACAACGGTGACTGGGTTGGACATGACATTCAGAGAGCTGATGTCTGGTGGATGTGTGGGGATAAGAAACTGCGAGCTAGACTACCGGCCAATGCCCAAGGGGATTGCGCTATGGTCCAGCTGGCTATGCCCCTGAGAATCCTGTCAGAATACCCGTGGACTAAGAGTCACCGACAGTATCGTAGGGACACCTCTCCCTTGGGGTCATTTGACTCTCAGATCTACATAGATGAGATTGGGGTTCCTCGCGGGGTGCCGGACGAGTTTAAAGCCAGGAATCAGGTGACAGCTGGGTTTGAGTCTCTTCTCTGGTGGGTGACTATAGATAAAAATGATGACTGGATTAATTATATATATATATTATAACCAACAACGATTTGTAAACTATACTAGGGATGCTGTGAGGGGCCTAGCAGAACAGTTGGCCCCCACATCTCTAATGGCCTGGCAGAACCGAATGGCTTTAGATATGGTCTTAGCTGAAAGAGGAGGGTATGCAAAATGTTTGGTAGCATGTGTTGTACCTTTATCCCTAACAATACAGCTCCTGGAGGGACCGTGACCAGAGCCTTGGAAGGACTGACTGCGCTATCGAATGAATTGGCGGAAAACTCAGGTATTAATGATCCATTCACAACTTGGTTTGAAGGATGGTTCGGTAAATGAACTGGATTTATCATATCATGTTTGATCTCAATCGCTGTGGCTTTGGCTGTTTTGGTCACTTGCGGATGCTGCTGCATTCCCTGTATTCGAGGACTTTCACAAAAACTCATTGAAACTGCAGTCTCAAGAACAATGTATCAAACCCTCTCTACCTCTGAGGAGACCTATGTGGACATTGAAGCTCAACTTAATGACATACAGTCCGAAAGTGTATAACACAGGGACTTTCATCGAAATGTGTGGAGATAAAATAGTCACACAAAGAGGAGGGAATGTTAGAAAAGTTTTAAATGTTTATTGTGTGACTATTAGAAAAACAATAATCCTGAGACTGATTTGTTAAAAAGCTTACTTCTGAGCACATTATTGTATTAACTCATTGTATTGTTTTGTCCTAATTAACTCCATAGTAAGTAGGATGATTAGATTTAACTAAATATGATAGCCTAAGAATGTACAGGGAATATGTATAGCTTATAAAGTGCAAGCCTGTGCCATGACACGTTAATTTATGTTCTTTCAGCCAATAGAAGCACAGAGATGTTATTCTTGTGGGATATGTGAGGGCGGAACACTTTCTTTTGTTGAGACTTTTTCTTCAGCTTTCGTCCTGTAAGCATGTCTCCCTGTTGTGGGCCACATCAGAAATAAATTGTCTGCTTCTCAAGAACACCTGATGTTTTTTTTACTGATCACAAGGGAATTTCCTAACAGGGGAACCCCAAACCAAAATTTAAAAAAATGCGTGGGGTCCCCCTAAATTCCATACCAGCGCCAAAATTAAAAACAAAATAGAGTGGGAGTCCCCCTCAAAATCCATACCAGACCCTTGTCTGGTATGAATTTTAAGGGGAACCTCACACCAAAATAAAAAAAATGGCGTGGGGTCCCCCCAAAAATCCATACCAGACCCTTATCCAAGCACGCAACCTGGCAGGCCACAGGAAAAGAGGAGGAGATGAGAGAGCGCCCCCTCCTGAACTATACCAGGCCACATGCCCTCAACATTGGCAGGGTGCTTTGGGTAGCTCCCCAAAGCACCTTGTCCCCAAGCTGATGGGGAAAGGGGCCTCATCCCCACAACCCTTGCCCGTGGTTGTGGGGGTCTGCAGGTGGGGGGCTTTTCGGAATCTGGAAGCCCCCTTTAACAAGAGGACACCCAGATCCCGCCCGTGTAAATTGATAATGGGGTACAAATGTAACCCTACCATTTCACAAAAAAAGTGACAAAAGGTTAAAAAACACAAGAGACGGTTTTTGACAAGTCCTTTATTAATTTCTTCTTCTTTTCGCTTCTTCTTTCATCTTCTTTCTTCTGGTCTTCCTTCGGTGTTCTTCTTGTTCCTCCAACTTCTTCTTCTCCATCTTCTTCTTCCTTCTCTCTTCACGTCCCGCATCTTGCTCCGGCTTCTTCTCCGCTCCGTCCGCACGATTTGTATTGGCAGAGGGGAGGGCTCCCATATAAGCAGAGGCCACATGCTTCCCGGGAGTTCTCTAGTCTGGTGTGGATGGAGAAAAGCAGCATGGAGTAGCTGGTGGTAGCCTGGATGTCCCCCCCCCCCCCCCTTGCAGGCACACGGGCACGCGGAGAGGAGAGCTGGAGGAGTCATCAGGAAGTAGTAAGAACTAAGTGGACAACAAATACTGGATGACCGACTTTCTGTGACTGATACATGGACTGTTGATCGGGAGGACAAACGAGTGGAAACTCAGGGAAACAGTACTTACAAAGACTGAGGGATGCTGGCTTAGGTTCCACACCCAGGCAAATCCAATCAGTCAGGCAGAGGGGATTATTCAGAGTGGTGCCCTTTGTTTAAATTGGGAGTGCTTTACTAAATGAAGTAGCAGCCCACAGGCAGAGGTAGAGCAGCAAGTATACCCGGGATGAAGAAAGGAAAAGGCCTTAGGGTGAAGAGTTATTCAGAGTGACTCTTTACAACTCTACCAAAGTCCATCACTAAAGAGTTATTCAGAGTGACTCTTTGGCATAGCAATGAAGTGAAGAATCTAAAAGCAGCAAGAGAGCATCTTAAGAAATCCTCCTCCCACTCAAGTTAAAGATTTTTACCAATAAAATCAAGAATAAGAAAACCCTAAAGATGGACTGTTGCAGTTTCTTGGGAGTGGTGTGTATGCTGGTAGTGGTGTTGGCAGATAAACAAAATTAGCAGCTCTTAAGGGGGTAGTGTGCTACATATATATATATATATATATATATATATATATATATATATATATATATATATATATATATATATATATATATATATATATATATATATATATATATATATATGAAATACAATGCAGCAAACTGAATCACCTGCCTGCCAGAAGCATAGTAGAAACAGTGACTACACCATCAGAAATGGACTGCAGTGAGATCTAGCTAAACTGTATACAGTGATATATATATACTATATATATATACTGTACTAATATCACTGAACAAATGTAAAAATATTCCTGCTATCATAAATTAAAATCATAAATCACATAGACATATAGTATACGCCATCCGTTAACCCTTCATCATATAAAGTATACTATATTGGCAGCGCTAAATATCCAATACATTTCAAAACAAATATACATAAAAAGATGACAGTTCGTAATTTTCAATCCACCCAAAAAGTTTTTTGAAGCCCAAAAACATGAAAATGAGCTATCCACTACAGTGTTCACAAGGTGATGAAAAAGAGAAGAAAGTCCATCTCCAAGCCAGAGACACCAGTTCTCAGAAGCTTCACAATCGGTGACACCCCTTATGGTAAAAAACTCACCAGAACTCAAAGGGTTACAGGCACATTATAAACAATTATTATTATTGGTCAGACAGACTAGTCATCAGTACACTGCTGAATCACCCGGCGTCATTTATAAACAGGTTCGGCCATCTTTATCAGCATTTCTGATAATAAGGAGATGGCCGAACCTGTTTATAAATGGCGTCGGGTGATTCAGCAGCGTACTGATGACTAGTCTGTCTGACGTAAATGCGCTTCTGAGTCACTGTTGTTTGAGGCGCGTTGGCATGGTGACGGCGTGCACGGCGTGTCCTGACATTTCCGCATCTAGTATTAGTGTGAGAGCTGAGAGAGCTGAGGAGGTGGGATGGAGGAGTGACTCCGTGTTCACTCGCCTCCCGATCTGTATATAAACGTATGAGCTGCGCTGCTTGGCCACGCCCACAGATGAAGACGTAGTGACGAAGCGCGTATGGGAGTGACCAAGCAGCTGTACGTCATCGCAGAGGAGAGGGTTTGACTGTTTGCCCGGGACCCACCGTGGACGCTGAGACCGTGTACGATCTTGTGTTCTCAGGACTGCGGTGAGACAAGCCTGATCGCACTGCGAGTGACACTAATAATGATAATGATTTTACAATTTTAAATTGTGTATGTATGTTTTTATCAGCGCATGAGAAATGTATTAAATAAAAAACGGTTTGCACTATGGAATATGTTTTTCTTCTTTTCCTACATGTGAATTCGTGTTGAGTGGAGTACTGTAAATCCAAAGATATTGTTGTAAGGAGATCAAGGAACCCTAACTATTGATGTTGGCAACCGTTTGGTATTGGTTATATTGAGAAGCATCTCTATAAGGAATCCGAGGAACCAATAATAATAATTGTTTATGATGTGCCTGTAACCCTTTGAGTTCTGGTGAGTTTTTTACCATAAGGGGTGTCATCGATTTTGAAGCTTCTGAGCACTGGTGTCTCTGGCTTGGAGATGGACTTTCTTCTCTTTTTCATCACCTTGTGAACTCTGTAGTGGATAGGTCATTTTCACGTTTTTGGGCTTCAAAAAACGTTTTGGGTGGATTCCTTGAAAATTACGAACTGTCATCTTTTTATGTATATTTGTTTTGAAATTTATTAGATATTTAGCGCTGTCAATATAGTATACTTTATATGATGAAGGGTTAACGGATGGTGTATACTATATGTCTATGTGATATATATATATATATATATATATATATATATAAATGAAATACACTTTAGCTAACTGAATCACCTGCCTGCCAAAAGTATAGTAGAAACAGTACATCAACAGGAATGACTGCAGTGAGATCTAGCTAAACTGTATGCAGTGGATATATATATATTAGACTGACTGTATATATGTTTATATGAAATACACAGCAGCTAATTGAATAATCTGCCTGCCTGCCTAATCTACGCCGGCAACGACATAATACACGAGGCTGATGTGCAGTCAGCCTTATATAGTGTGGGTGTGGATTTAGTCCCCCTGAACCATAATTGGCAAAAGGCACCCGGCCTTTGGCCAATTATGGCTCTCTTAGCTGAGGGCGCTGTGATTGGTCAAAGCATGCAGGTCATGGTGCATGTTCTGGCCAATCATCATACAGCAATGCACTTCACTACATTATGGGTGATTACGTGCTGCTCAAATTTGGCGCGAACGGCCCATAATATTCGGTTTTCGATGAATGGTCGAACTGCCAATGTTCGAGTCAAACTCATGTTCGACTCGAATAGAAAGCTCATCCCTACTGGTGATCCCACAATGGGGATAAAACTTTTTGCGGAAGAGAGTTTAACAAGACTTGTGGCCACTCATTAAAATTAGAAGAAAAGTGTTTTAACCTTCAACTATGTAGCGGGTTCTTTACTGTAAGAGTGGCAAGGATGTGGAATTCCCTTCCACATTGATAGTTTCAAGAAACTATTAGATAAGCACTTGAATGACCACAACATACAGGGATATACAAGGTAATACTGACATACAATCACACACATAGGTTGGACTTGATGGACTTGTGTCTTTTTTTGGCCTCAACTATGTAACTACGTGTATGTGGGACCAATATATGTATTCACATTTGTGCATAAGAACGGAGGGGGTAAGAGCTCTTCATTTTTTTGTCAATTGTCACTTTCAATTTCTTTGGATCAGCTTTGTTGCTATCACATGGGCAGTGATAGGTACACTTTATTAAAATATCTGGGATCTATTATTTGGATCCCAGATCTCTCCTTCCCCTTAAAATCATCTTCTCAAATTGAGATTGGTTTGATCAGTTGCTTTATAAGCAGGTAAGGGCTTGTAAACGACAAACCAAAGCTAGAAATGATGAAATTCTCATTGCTTACAGTTTCTTTCATCACAGAGGGGGTAGATGCAGAAGTACCTTGCTTCTGTGAAAAAATAAATGCAAAGTCAGCACTAACTAGTGCAAAGCTGCTTGCAATACGTGTAGCTATACAACACACTAAAACTTATAAACAAAATATTAAATGCAGCGATTAACATTTTCCACCAAATAATCAGTGAATATATATCCACCACAGGTTATTGAAAATCATATAGCGCAAATAATAATTTGTGAAAAAGGTCCAGCTCACTTTAAATATCATGTGATATCCTTTACCTCAGATCATCCAGTCACCACCACAGTGTGTCCTTCCACTGTGTTGTAAGACTAAACACTCACCAGAGTGATGCTGTCTAAACTTAGAACAGCAATTTGTGCTTGTTACACAGTATCCTTATTATGGAATAAAATATCATAGTGTAGTATTTATTAGTAGCTTAACACAAATATCCAAATAAAAAAGCATCTGCGTGTCATCAGGGGCCTCTAGTATTTGTATCAGGTGGCCATATCTACAGTATGTAGCCCATAACCGTAACTCCACTGCATCATTTCCGGCTTCGGCGCAATATTAGTATATTCCAAATAAGTAAACTTATAGGGAATATTATATACAGTAGATCTTGCAAAAATAAAGAATTAGTAAATACATAATGTATATTCTGTATCAGCTCTGCAAGACCATCATTCCAGAGGAATGTAATCTTAAAGATATATGTTAGCAACGAGAAAATATTGTACTCTTTATTCATAAGGTTACCAAAAATCTGATATCAAAAATCAACGAATCTACCTGATACAAACCCCTTCCTTCTGTGTTCTCGTGGCCACACGGATGACAGTGGTCCCAGGCACCAGATAGCAGAGAGCACCAGAGAGCTTGTGAACATAGGCAGGCCCCTTCCGCACCCCGCAGAAGTGATTGGGCAGCTGTAGAACTAATTGGACCACTTCTACAAGAAAGCCCATAGCCGGCTGAAAATATGGATACCAGGATGCATACAGGTATGCCCTAAAGGCATAAAAGGGATAACTTGCCATAAGCAACTAGTCCTACTTGTGCTTTTGGGGGGGGGATAAAGTAAAACTTGCTTAGAAGCTCTACTGTGTCTGCATAGAACGTTTGAGCAGTCCACTGATGGATGAATCAATAGTAGGATGAACTTACAGTATCTCACAAAAGTGAGTACACCCCTCAACATTTTTGTAAATATTTTCTTATATCTTCTCCTGTGACAACACAAAAAAATTACACTTTGCTACAATGTAAAGTAGTGAGTGTACAGCTTGTATAACAGTGTAAATTTGCTGTCCCCTCAAAATAACTCAACACAGCCATTATTGTCTAAACCGCTGGCAACAAAAGTGAGTACACCCCTAAGTTAAAATGTCCAAATTGGGCCCAAAGTATCAATATTTTTTGTGACCACCATTATTTTTCAGCACTGCCTTAATCCTCTTGGGCATGGAGTTCACCAGAGCTTCACAGTTTGCCACTGGAGTCATCTTCCACTCCATGATGTCATCATGGAACTGGTGGATGCTAGAGACCTTGTGCTCCTCCACCTTCCATTTGAGGGTGCCCCACAGATGCTCAATAGGGTTTAGGTCTGGAGACATGCTTGGCCAGTCCATCACTTTTACCCTCAGCTTCTTTAGCAAGGCAGTGGTCATCTTGGAGGTGTGTTTGGGGTTGTTATGATGTTGGGACACTGCCCTGCGGCCCAGTCTCCGAAGGGAGGGGATTATGCTCGGCTTCAGTATGTCACAGTACATGTTGGCATTCATGGTTCTCTCAATGAACTGTAGCTCCCCAGTGTCGGCAGAACTCATACAGTCCCAAACCATGACACTCCCACCACTATGCTTGACTATAGGCAAGACACACTTGTCTTTGTACTCCTCACCTTGTTGCCGCCACACACGCTTGACACCATATGAACCAAATAAGTTTATCTTGGTCTCATCAGCGCACAGGACATGGTTCCAATAATCCATGTCCTTAGTCTGCAGCGTGCAGCGACCCCCCCCCCTTCAACCTCTGCAGCAATGCTGGCAGCACTCATACGTCTATTTCTCAAAGAAAACCTCTGGATATGATGCTGAGCACAGGCACTCAGCTTTCTTGGTTGACCATGGTGAGGCCTGTTCTCAATGGAACCTGTCCTGTTAAACCACTGTACGGTCTTGACCACCATGCTGAAGCTTAATTTCAGGGTCTTGGCAATCTTCTTATAACCTAGGCCATCTTTATGTAGAGCAACAATTATTTTTTCAGACTCTCAGCGAGTTCTTTGCCATGAGGTACCATGTTAAACTTCCAGTGACCAGTATGAGAGATTGAGAATGATTACACCAAATTTAACACACCTGCTCCCTGTTCACACCTGAGACCTTGTAACACTAATGGGGCATGTTACACTGGGGAGGGAAATGGCTAATTGGGCCCAATTTGGAAATTTTCACTTAGGGGTGTACTCACTTTTGTTGCCAGCAGTTTAGACATTAATGGCTGTGTGTTGAGTTATTTTGAGGGGACGGCAGTTTATTTATTTTTAATTGGAAAACCAACTTTATTGAAAAGTATATGCATGGTACATAAATCGGTATAAGCCAGCATTGCCAAAACAGTAGTACATAAACACATTGAAATATCTGTGTAACATAAGGTGAAAAACCCATTGGGGGTGGAACCAGTACTTAATAAAGAAAAGGAGAGAGAAAGGGAGGAGAAAAAAAAGGGGGGGAGGGGGGAGGAAAGGGAGGGGAGGAGAGATAAACATATCAAGCACATAGATCAGCTTCTTATATGGAACAGTATCGTTAATCTCCCTTTTCCAACACTGGATTGTAGGGGGCAGGGCCTGCATCCAATTGCGAGCCACTAATTTTCTCGACATAGCTTCTCATGTAGAAAGGTATGGAGGTATTTGTCAGTGTGTAAGTCCGGCAGCAGACCGAGCAGACACATCTTTGGGTTTGGGTAGCAGGAGAGCCCATCTGGTCATGCAGAAAATGAACCACCTGTATCCAGTATGCTTGTATAGTTGGACAGGACCATATGAGGTGATAGAGGGAGCCTGGGGTGTGGTCACATAGGTGGCACCCTGGATTGTACGTGGGTTTGTAACGTGCTATCCTCTGCGGAGTCAGATATGTGTTATATATAATATACAGCTATATGAGGTGGTCTGACCTAGTCTGAAAATTTCATCCAACTCCTCATTCTCAATTACTCCAACATCCACCTCCCATCTAGTCTTGACAGTATAGGCCAATGCTGTGGTACTAGGAAGGCAGATGGTGGAGTATAGGGTAGAAATTAGTTTGGCTGGTTCTGTGTCTGTGTCTACAATAGAAGGGACTGCCAGGGATGGGTTAGAGCTGGTAAATTGAGTTTGTATAGCATGGCGGAGTTGTATATACCTGCGCTGGGTCTGGAATGGACAGTAATTTGGGTAAGTGTGTGCTGAACCATAGAGGGGTGTGAGAGTGTACCTGAGGGGCACCGAGTTTTTGTAGTGCCATTCGCCATACCCTTCGGTGGTGTATCATCATGTGTTGGGAGGGGCGTCTTGTCAATGGGGCTCTGAGGACTGACTGAAATGGGGTATGGGCTTGGTCACCAGGGCACTCACAGAGTAGTAGTTGGTATCTTGATAGCTCTTTTTTGTCAAAATGATAGAAATGGGACAGTTGGGAGGCAAGATAATTGTCCTGAAAGTTTGGAAAAGCAGCTCCTCCAATTGTCACTGGGTTCTTCAGGATTCTCCAAGATAATTTATGTGTACTGTGGTCCCATATAAACGAATTAAGAATAGATTCAATTATTTTGAAGAATTTTTGTGGTATATACAGGGGGCATGCCACACCAAATAGAGTATATTTGGGAGGACTATCATTTTAACCAAACGAATGCATCCCACAACACCCAGAGGTAAGCTGGCTCAAGTCTGTGTCTTGGTCTTGATTAGAGTATACAGAGGTTCAATGTTCAAGAGTGTGTAGTTTGAGTGATCTGGTGACTTGTACTCCAAGGTATTTGATCAGGGATACCCTTGGGAGAGTCAGAGGAGGGGACATGGATGGGGGAGGGAAGTGGTCAATCGGAAGGATCTGGGATTTTGACCATTCAATACTCAGACTCGAGTGGCTGCCGATACTTTCTATGGAGTGTAGGGCTGCAAGAGAGGGACCTGAGTCCACTAAGTATAGAAGTGTGTCGTCAGCATACACTCCGATCTTTTCTTCCAGGCTCCCTATCTTAAGGCCTCGGATGCTAGTGTCTGCACGAATTATGATGGCCAATGGCTCCACAGCCAATGCGTACAGCATGGGGGAAAGGGGGCAGACTTGTCAGGGTCCCCCTCTCTAGTGGGAATTGGTGGGAAAGCCCCTGTTCACGAACACCTTGACCTTTGGGTATTGATATAGGAGCCGAACCCAGCCAATAAATTTGGGGCCGAATCCAAATCCCAAGAGGCACTCCCACAGGTAATTCCACTCCACGGAATCAGAGGCCTTGGCGGCATCCAGAGCCACCACGACCCTTGAGCTGATTTTATCATGGGACCCCTGAATGTCCATGAATAGGCGGCAAAAATTCATAGCTGTGTTTTTCCCTGTCACTGGTCAGGGTGGATAAGTGACAGAATGACCTGGTTAAGGTGTGAAGCTAAAATCTTAGCAAGTATTTTTATATCTACCTGTAGTAAGGAGATAGGTCTATACGATTCCGGGTATTTAGGGTCCTTACCGGACTTGGGGATTACTACAATTTGGGCTTCTCTCATAGAGGGGGGTAGGATTCCCGAATCAAATATAGATTTGTACAGGTCCTAGAGTTTAGCGGTTAGAATTTAAGAGTAGGTGTCATAGAATTCAAGTTGTAGGCTGTCCGATCTGTGGGGCCTTAGATGTGGCCAGACAGGAGATAGCCTCGGAAATGTGCTTTTTTAGTAATAGGGGCCTCCAGGAGTTCAAGCTGGTTGTTAGTCAATCTAGGGAATTTAACTCCCACTAAGTAGTCCCTGGTATCTTGGAGAGTGTGGGTAACTCGGGAAGTGTAGAGTATATGGTAGAATCTCCCAAATTCCTCCGCCACTTGTTGGCGCCAAGTGTCAACAAGAAGGAAATAAGTCAGTATGCGGTACAGTTTGGTATGGGCCGGTAGGTCAAGGGGGGGTCCAGTGTGCCCATTCGGTCCAGAGCAGGGATGAGGGTCATGTTGAAGCCCCCCATCCACATTGCCGGTACAGAGGTATATTGTGTCATAAAGATGAGGCCCACCTTAATTACAGCTGAATTGTATGGGTGGGACACAACAAGCTAGTATTAGGATAGGGGATCCGTTAATGGTGGCGTGAATAAATACATATCTGCCCCGCTGGCCCGTCTGGGGCAGCACTAGATCAAATGGTACCCGATACTCCTCTGGAATAAGAGGTGTGGTTGGCGTGATAGGCCCAGCCTATCCAAGGCTTTGGATTGTAAGTGACATGGGTCTCGACTAGCGTGATGATGTCAGCATGCTGGGACTTGAGAAATGTCAGGATGGCTGTGCGTTTGATCGTATTGCGCAAGCCTCTAACGTTCCACGTGAGAAACTTTAAAGAACTCATGGTGGGTATAGGGCGTATATGGTAGAGCGCAACTGGACCAGGACCAGCAGAGCAGATATAGACACATCAGATAGCATAAAACACATTGACAACCAATATCAGTAATGCATTTTTGACAATAACATGTACCTTTAGCATTGATAAACAGTTGTAAACACGCTGGTACAAAAAAAAACAATAACCACATTTCCCTTCCCACCCAGTCCACTGCCACCCCAACTCGGCATGGACATATTACCCCATAACCAGGTATCAACAGGGGACATCCAACGTGTAATACCCATTGGAGGCAAGGAACTTAATTGCAAGGGAGCATAGATACCCGTGATGAACAGCAGAAAAACAAGGAAGAAAGAACAGTCAGGTAAATGGGTGGTAAAAAAGTTCACAAAGATCCTAGGGGGGGCGACTTCTTCTCTGAGAAGTGCATGGGATGTAGGAGCCATAAAAGTGAGGCTCCGTCTACCATCAGGGTAGTAGATAAATTGAGGTAGGAAATCTCAGGCCCTCCTTAATTACAGCTGAATTGTATGGGTGGGACATAACAAGCTAGTATTAGGATAGGATAAGATAGTATTAGGATAGGGGATCCGTTAATGATGGCATGAATAAATACATATCTGCCCCACTGGTCCATCTGGAGCAGCACTAGATTAAATGGTACCCGATACACCTCTGTTTGATATGCTATCCACTACAGACATCTCTCAGGTGTGGGGAAAATGGGGATCATGAGTCAGCAAGGTTGGTCAGGGCAGCAGGCATGCTGTGAGAGTCAGTGTATTACAGGAAATGATTTCCAGGTCTTCCCCCCTGCTCCAGTCGAGGACATGCACATGCAATGTACCCACTGAAGGACTAAGCATCGGGATGGGAATGGGTCGTTTTGCGGGCACAGGGGGAGCAAGGGAGAAAAAAGAAAAGTACTCACATCTTGTAGTCAGTGTGGTATACTCAGTCTCGAGGATCCCTCTGATCGATCCAAATGGACGCCATCTCAGGGTCTTCAAAGAAGTGGGTTCGGCCATCACACTCCATGCAAAGCTTTGCAGGGTACAGTATAGCATACTTAAGATGCAGGATGCAGAGATGCCGCTTAAACACTTACAGACCGGACCATTTTGCTGGTCAAAGACCAGACCACTTTTTACGATTCGGCACTGCGTCGCTTTAACTGACAATTGCGCGGTCGTGCGACGTGGCTCCCAAACAAGATTGGCGTCTTTTTTTCCCACAAATAGAGCTTTCTTTTGGTGGTAATTGATCACCCCTGCGGTTTTTATTTTTTGCACTATAAACAAAAATAGAGCGACAATTTTGAAAAAAACGCATTATTTTTTACTTTTTGTTACAATAAATATCCCCCAAAAATATATTTAAAAAAACGTTTTTTTCCATCAGTTTAGGCCGATACGTATTCTTCTAATATTCTTGGTAAAAAAAAACGCAATAAGCGATTATTGATTGGTTTGCGCAAAAGTTATAGCGTTTACAAAATAGGGATAGTTTTATGGCAGTTTCATTAATACATTTTTTTTTACTAGTAATGGCGGCGATCAGCGATTTATATTGTGACTGCGACAATGTGGCGGACACATCAGACATTTTTGACACATTTTTGGGACCATTGTCATTTATACAGTAATCACTGCTATATAAATGCAGTGATTCCTGTGTAAATGACACTGGCAGTGAAGGGGTTAACCAGTGGGTGGCAGTGTAGGGGTTAAGTGTTCCTAGGGGTGTGTTACTAACTGTGGGGGGGTTGGGTTTTCATTTAGTGAACACTGATCTCTGCTCCAATCACATGGAGCAGAGATCAGCGTCACTAGTTGCTGGGCAGAATGGAGAAATGCTGTTTACACGGCATTTCCTCCATTCAGCCATCCCGTGAGACGATCGCAGGTATGCCCGCGGCGATCGAGTCCGCAGGACCCACGACCGGACTCACAGGGGTCCCGACCGGCATGGGCAGCATTGAAGATTGGACGTACCTGTACACCAATATGCCTGCCCGTGCCATTCTGCCGACGTACATCGGCGTGCGCTGGTCGGGAACCGGTTAACATCCTGGAATCTGGCAGTTTTACCTCATTGGAGAAGTCCGAGAAGATGGCCACATGTCAGGAGCTGTCCGGTGGCTGTATCCAGTGTAAAACGGGCTCAGGCAGTCAGAGAGTCCAGGAAAACTTTCAGGGGCCATCCTTGGGTGGAGCAAGATGGCCGCTCCCCCGGGAGCTAGGCCGGAGCCGTGGTCTTTCCTACAGGCAGGTGGTTAAGTCTGAAGAAGGTGGCCACAGGCGGTACCCCAACTCACTGAGAGGTTCTGAGGATCGTGGAGGCAGTAAGGCAGGTCTGCTAAGATGTAGAGACTGGGCAAAATCAAGCAGGAGCTCTCACTGCATGCGTCCTACTCCATTGCTCTCCAGGCCATGCCCCAGGGGGACGCCAAATGTACACTGTTAGCCCTTGTACACACGGTCGGAGATTCCGACAACCAAATCCGTCGGATTTTGTCCGACGGATTTTGTCCGAAACTGTTGCATACACACGGTCGGACAAAGTTGTCGGAAAATCCGACGTGATGATGTTATTTAGTTACGAGGGGGACTACGTTCACGCTAGTAGCCAATAGCTTTGGTGTAGGAATTTGATCTGAGCATGCATGGCACTCTGTCCGATCGGAATTCTCTACACATGATCGGAGTATGTCCGATTGGAGCATTTTGTCGGAAAATTTTACCAACAAGTTGGAAAACTTGGTCCATCGGATACTCCAATGGGAACAATCCGATGTAGATCACACACAGTCGGAATATCCGACAAAACAGTCCGATCGGACACATTCCGTCGGAATCTCCAAGCGTGTGTACAAGGGCTTATACAAACTGTACACACACTACTTTACATTGTAGCAAAGTGTAATTTCTTCAGTGTTGTCACGTAAAAATTTATAATAAAATATTTACAAAAATGTGAGGAGTGTACTCACTTTTGAGAGATACTGTAAGTGGACCAGTCAGTAAACTATGCAGAAACAGTATACATTTTTAGAAAAGCTCCATCTTTTTTAAAAAAAATCTGTCATTGCATGGGATTTTACACACCATTAACACCCATCATACCATAAAAATATACCTAAATATTAAAAAAAAATACACAACAAAGATTGTGGAAAAGTTTAGGCCATGGAACCTTTTTTATTGGGTTTAAAACATTTTTAACCACTTAAGGACCAGTGGACCACTTTTCGACACGGCACTGCATTCATTTAACTGACAATTTAACAGTCATCTGATGCTGTACCCAAATAAATTGTATGTCCTTTTTTTCCCACAAATAGAGCTTTTTTTTGGTGGCATGTGATCACTTCTGCGTTTTTTATTTTTTGTGCTATAAACAAAAAAAGAACCGACAATTTTGAAAAATATAAAGTATATATCTTTTTTACATTATGCTAGAAAGCATACCCAATAAAAAAAATTTAAATATCAAATATCTTTATCAATTTTTGGCCAATATGTATTCTGCTACATATTTTTGATTAAAAAAAACAATAAGTGTAGATTGATTGGTTTGCGCAAAAGTTATAGCGTCTACAAAATAGGGGAAATTTTTATGGCATTTTTATTACTTTTTTTATTTTATTTTTACTAGTAATGGTGGTGATCAGTGATTTTTAGCAGGACTGTGACATTGTGGAGAACAGATCGGACACCTAACATTGTTGACACTTTTTTGGGAACTAATGACATTATTACAGTGATCAGTGCTAAAAATATGCACTGACATTGAACTAATGACACTGACAGGGAAGGGGTTAACATCAGGGGCGATCAAAGGGTTAACTGTGTTCCCTCAGTGAGTTTCCAGCTGGGTGTGTGTGTGTTTGTGTGTGTGTGTGTGTGTGTGTGTGGGGGGGGGGGGCCTGATGGGACAACACACAGATCAGTCTGAAGACAAGATCCTGCTTCATCCCCTGTCAGAACGGAGATGTGCCTTGCTTACTTCGGCAGATCCCCGTTCTGTCTCTGCTGGCGGGCGACCTGCAGACATCGAGTCCGCCGGACCAACTGATTGGCTCCCCCGCTGACCAATCAGTGCACGCCCACATAACGTTGTAAACGAACCGGCATACACCTACAGCGATTTGCGCAGCTGAGCCAACTTGCCGCAGTATAACTGTGGCGGCTGGTCGGCAAGAGGTTAATTATGAAATTAACTTTAACCTTTAATACCAAACAAAACCGCTGTTAACCATTAACAGACCAACATGCTTAGTCACTAAGACTTAAGCAGCAATATCTTATACTAACCAAATAACAGTTTACCAACCTCTGTCCACCCACAAACACATGGACATTCAATATCAAACAGAACTGTTAACCAATAACTGACCAACATTCTTAGTCGCTAAGACTCAAGCAGCAATATCTTATACCAACCAAGTAACAGCGTATTAAACACGGTCCACCCACAACGTGGGTGAGGTAACCCACATAAAGGTGGACCATGATGAGGGGAAATAATAAAGGGGAGAGAGTGTGAGAGAGCAGGTCAAAAGATCCAAAAGGAAGGCTGAGGAGAATCTAGAGGTGAGTCTAGCTGACAGACCTGAGGTAAATGCTGACTCCGCCAAGAGACAGGAGAGGATATGCAGTGCCTTGAAAAAGTATTCATACCCCTTGGCATTTTCCACATTTTGTCATGTTACAACCAAACACGTAAATGTATTTTATTGTGATTTCACGTAATAGACCAACACAAAGTGGCACATAATTGTGAAGTGGAAGGAAAATGATAAATGGTTTTCAATTTTTTTTTACAAATACATATCTGAAAAGTGTGGCATGCATTAGTATTAAGTCCCCTTTAATATGATATCCCTGACTAAAATCTAGTGGAACCAATTGCCTTCAGAAGTCACCTTATTAGCAAAAAGAGTGCACCTATGTGCAATTTAATCTTAGTATAAATACAGCTGTTCTATGAAGCGCTCAGAGATTTGTTAGCGAACCTTAGTGAATGAACAGCATCAGGAAGGCCAAGGAACACACCAGACAGGTCAGCAATAAAGTTGTGGGGAAGCTTAAAGCAGGGTAAGGTTAGGTTATATATTGTTCAATTCATCATCCGAAAATGGAAAGAGTATGGCACAAATGCAAACCAATAAAGACATGGCCGGCCACCTAAACTGACAGGCCAGGCAAGTGGAGCATTAATCAGAGAAGCTGCCAAGAGGCCCACGGTAACTCTGGAGGAGCTGCAGAGATCCATAGCTCAAGTGGGAAAATCTGTCCACAGGACAACTATTAGTCGTGCACTCCACAAATCTGGCCTTTATGGAAGAGTGGCAAGAAGAAAGCCATTGTTGAAAGAAAGCCATAAGAAGTCCAGTTGCAGGTTGCGAGAAGCCATGTAGGGGACACAGCAAATATGTGGAAGAATGTGATCTGGTCAGCTGAGACCAAAATTTTACTTTTTCACCTAAAATATGTGGTGGAAAAATAACACTGCACATCACCCTGTACACTTTATCCCCACCATGAAACATGGTGGTGCCAGCATCATGTTGTGGGGATGGTTTTCTTCAGCAGGGACAGTGAAGCTGGTCAGAGTTAATGGATGGATAGATGGAGCCAAATACAGGGCAATCTTAGAAGAAAACCTGTTTGAGTCTGCAAAAGACTTGAGACTGGGGTGGAGATTCACCTTCCAACAGGACAATGACCCTAAACATACAGCCATAGCTACAATGGAATGGTTTAGATCAAAGCATATTCATGTGTTAGATTGGCCAAATGAAAATCCAGACCTAAATCCAATTAAGAATCTATGGCCAGACTTGCTTTCCAGACAATCTGACAGAGCTTGAGCTATTTTTCAAAGAAGAATGGGCCAAAATGTCACTCTCTAGATGTGCAAAGCTAGTTGAGACATCCCCAAGAAGACTTGCAGCTGTAGTTGCAACAAAAGGTGGTTCTACAAAGTATTGACTTAGGGGGGCTGAATACAAATGCACGCCACACTTTTCAGATATTTATTTGTAAAATATTTTGAAAACTATTTATCATTTTCCTTCCACTTCACAATTATGTGCCACTTTGTTTCGGTCTATCACATAAAATACAAATAAAATACAAGTTTACATTTTTGGTTGTAACATGAAAAAAAATGTGGAAAATTTCAAGGGGTGTGAATACTTTTTCAAGGCACTGTAAGTATAAGGTTACACTCATTTGCTAGATGTTTCCCACCAAAGTATTTGTCACCAATCCAGTGCTCAGCAGCTGAGGTAAATCTGAGGTAAAACAACAGCAGACACCTGAAACACAAAACAGAAAGAGCCAGCAAAGCAGCCATAGACAGACATGTACTTAACATTTATTTATAAAACAAATGGGTGTACGGGGTGACAATCCCATGGGGCCACATCTCTATTTTATTCTTTCATGGTTCTGACATCCCAGTCATTTACTTTGTCTAGGCTGAGATGATGTCATCATTCTGCAGACAAAAGGAATCATTTCCTCAGTCTCAAACCACAACATTATAGCAAGTCTCAAGCGAGAGACAGCAGCATAGACTGATCTGTGTCAGATATGTTGTGAACACACCAGGATTTACACAACTGTATCATATATGAGCCAGTAACTCAGGTGTCCATTTATAAAACTGAACAGCAGTGATCCAGAGGATCTGCACACACTGAGAATCCTCATGGACTTACACAGAAACAGACAGTTTAAGAAGCTGCGATCTGAGCACTTCACTGGCGATCTGAATCAGAATCCCCCCCCCCCCCCCCCGTTTCACCAGCTCAGAGGTGGAGAATCAGGTAGTGAAAATACAATCCTGGGGGATCTGAGGGGGAAGAAGGAAGATTATTAACTTCTTTCTTCCTCGATCAGATCCTCCAAGACAGTAACCATGCCCCCCTGTCATATTTATGTGTATACATTATATATATTCATATATACAGGGCTCGAGTCCTGCGGGAACGCATGGGAACGGCGTTCCCGTACTATTTCCATAACGGGAACGCCATTCCCATTAGCTGCCTGAGGCTATTGAATGCGTAGTCCGCCGCTCCTTGGCCACCCGAGTGACTGGTTGCTAGGCTATGGCCGCTCCGCGTCTAGCAACCTGTCACATGACGTTGGCCGTACACGTGGGCACGCACTGGCAGAAGTCAGAAGTCCCCTCCCTCCCCTCTACCCAGTGCCAGACAGTCCTTGCCTCCTGGGGCCATAGCCGCTGCACTGCTACCAGTTTACTTCTCTCCCGAGAAGTAAACCAGGTTAGTCACTAGTGTGTTATTAAGTTGCACTCTGCAATACCCTGCCAATACTCTGCCATACCCTGCCAATACTCTGCAATACCCTGCCAACACTCTGCAATACCCTGCCAATACTCTGCATTACCCAATACTCTGCAATACCCTGCCAATACTCTGCAATACCCTGCCAATACTCTGCCATACCCTGCCAATACTCTGCATTACCCAATACTCTGCAATACCTGGCCAATACTCTGCAATACCCTGCCAATACTCTGCATTACCCAATACTCTGCAATACCCTGCCAATACTCTGCAATACCCTGCTAATACTCTGCATTACCCAATACTCTGCAATACCCGGCCAATACTCTGCAATACCCTGCCAATACTCTGCATTACCCAATACTCTGCAATACCCTGCCAATACTCTGCAATACTTTGACAATACTCTGCAATACCCCACCGCTACTCTGCAATACATACCCGGCCAATACTCTGCAATACCCTGCCAATACTCTGCAATACCCCACCAATAATCTGCAATACATACCCTGCCAATACTCTGCAATACATACCCTGCCAATACTCTGCAATACCCTGCCAATACTACTCTGCAATACATACCCTGCCAATACTCTGCAATACATACCCTGCCAATACTCTGCAATACCCTGCTAATACTCTGCAATACCCCACCAATACTCTGCAATACATACCCTGTCAATACTCTGCAATACCCTGACAATACTCTGCAATACCCTGCCAATACTCTGCATTACCCAATACTCTGCAATACCCTGCCAATACTCTGCAATACATACCCTGCCAATACTCTGCAATACCCTGACAATACTCTGCAATACCCCACCGCTACTCTGCAATACATACCCGGCCAATACTCTGCAATACCCTGCCAATACTCTGCAATACCCCACCAATACTCTGCAATACATACCCTGCCAATACTCTGCAATACATACCCTGCCAATACTCTGCAATACCCTGCCAATACTCTGCAATACATACCCTGCCAATACTCTGCAATACATACCCTGCCAATACTCTGCAATACCCTGCTAATACTCTGCAATACCCCACCAATACTCTGCAATACATACCCTGCCAATACTCTGCAATACATACCCTGCCAATACTCTGCAATACTTACTCTGCCAATACTCTGCAATACCCTGCCAATACTCTGCAATACATACCCTGCCGATACTTACCCTGACAAGACTCTGCAATACTTACCATGCAATACCCAGCAATGCCCTGCCAATAATCTGCAATACCCAGCAATAATCTGCCATACCCTGCCAACACTCTGCAATACCCTGCCAATACTTTGCAATACATACCCTGCCAATACTCTGCAATACCCTGCCAATACTCTGCATTACCCAATACTCTGCAATACCCGGCCAATACTCTGCAATACCCTGCCAATACTCTGCATTACCCAATACTCTGCAATACCCTGCCAATACTCTGCAATACCCTGCCAATACTCTGCATTACCCAATACTCTGCAATACCCTGCCAATACTCTGCAATACCCTGCCAATACTCTGCATTACCCAATACTCTGCAATACCCTGCCAATACTCTGCATTACCCAATACTCTGCAATACCCTGCCAATACTCTGCAATACATACCCTGCCAATACTCTGCAATACCCTGACAATACTCTGCAATACCCCACCGCTACTCTGCAATACATACCCGGCCAATACTCTGCAATACCCTGCCAATGCTCTGCAATACCTCACCAATACTCTGCAATACATACCCTGCCAATACTCTGCAATACATACCCTGTCAATACTCTGCAATACCCTGCCAATACTCTGCAATACATACCCTGCCAATACTCTGCAATACATACCCTGCCAATACTCTGCAATACCCCACCAATACTCTGCAATACATACCCTGCCAATACTCTGCAATACATACCCTGCCAATACTCTGCAATACCCTGCCAATACTCTGCAATACATACCCTGCCAATACTCTGCAATACATACCCTGCCAATACTCTGCAATACCCTGCTAATACTCTGCAATACCCCACCAATACTCTGCAATACATACCCTGCCAATACTCTGCAATACATACCCTGCCAATACTCTGCAATACTTACTCTGCCAATACTCTGCAATACCCTGCCAATACTCTGCAATACATACCCTGCCGATACTTACCCTGACAAGACTCTGCAATACTTACCATGCAATACCCAGCAATGCCCTGCCAATAATCTGCAATACCCAGCAATAATCTGCCATACCCTGCCAACACTCTGCAATACCCTGCCAATACTCTGCCATACCCTGCCAATACTCTGCAATACCCTGCCAATACTCTGCATTACCCAATACTCTGCAATACCCTGCCAATACTCTGCAATACCCTGCCAATACTCTGCATTACCCAATACTCTGCAATACCCTGCCAATACTCTGCAATACCCTGCCAATACTCTGCAATACCCAATACTCTGCAATACCCCGCCAATACTCTGCATTACCCAATACTCTGCAATACCCTGCCAATACTGTGCAATACATACCCTGCCAATACTCTGCAATACCCTGACAATACTCTGCAATACCCCACCGCTACTCTGCAATACATACCCGGCCAATACTCTGCAATACCCTGCCAATACTCTGCAATACCTCACCAATACTCTGCAATACATACCCTGCCAATACTCTGCAATACATACCCTGTCAATACTCTGCAATACCCTGCCAATACTCTGCAATACATACCCTGTCAATACTCTGCAATACCCTGCCAATACTCTGCAATACATACCCTGCCAATACTCTGCAATACATACCCTGCCAATACTCTGCAATACATACCCTGCCAATACTCTGCAATACCCTGCTAATACTCTGCAATACCCCACCAATACTCTGCAATACATACCCTGCCAATACCCTGCAATACTTACTCTGCCAATACTCTGCAAGACCCTGCCAATACTCTGCAATACATACCCTGCCGATAATTACTCTGCAATACTTACCCTGCCAATACTCTGCAATACCCTGCCAATACTCTGCAATACCTCACCAATACTCTGCAATACATACCCTGCCAATACTCTGCAATACCCTGCCAATACTCTGCAATACATACCCTGCCAATACTCTGCAATACATACCCTGCCAATACTTTGCAATACCCTGCTAAAACTCTGCAATACCCCACCAATACTCTGCAATACATACCCTGCCAATACTCTGCAATACATACCCTGCCAATACTCTGCAATACATACCCTGCCAATACTCTGCAATACCCTGCCAATACTCTGCAATACATACCCTGCCAATACTCTGCAATACCCTGCTAATACTCTGCAATACCCCACCAATACTCTGCAATACATACCCTGCCAATACTCTGCAATACATACCCTGCCAATACTCTGCAATACATACCCTGCCAATACTCTGCAATACATACCCTGCCAATACTCTGCAATACCCAATACTCTGCAATACCCTGCCAATACTCTGCAATACCCTGCCAATACTCTGCATTACCCAATACTCTGCAATACCCTGCCAATACTCTGCATTACCCAATACTCTGCAATACCCTGCCAATACTCTGCAATACATACCCTGCCAATACTCTGCAATACCCTGACAATACTCTGCAATACCCCACCGCTACTCTGCAATACATACCCGGCCAATACTCTGCAATACCCTGCCAATACTCTGCAATACCTCACCAATACTCTGCAATACATACCCTGCCAATACTCTGCAATACATACCCTGTCAATACTCTGCAATACCCTACCAATACTCTGCAATACATACCCTGCCAATACTCTGCAATACATACCCTGCCAATACTCTGCAATACCCCACCAATACTCTGCAATACATACCCTGCCAATACTCTGCAATACATACCCTGCCAATACTCTGCAATACCCTGCCAATACTCTGCAATACATACCCTGCCAATACTCTGCAATACATACCCTGCCAATACTCTGCAATACCCTGCTAATACTCTGCAATACCCCACCAATACTCTGCAATACATACCCTGCCAATACTCTGCAATACATACCCTGCCAATACTCTGCAATACTTACTCTGCCAATACTCTGCAATACCCTGCCAATACTCTGCAATACATACCCTGCCGATACTTACCCTGACAAGACTCTGCAATACTTACCATGCAATACCCAGCAATGCCCTGCCAATAATCTGCAATACCCAGCAATAATCTGCCATACCCTACCAACACTCTGCAATACCCTGCCAATACTCTGCCATACCCTGCCAATACTCTGCAATACCCTGCCAATACTCTGCATTACCCAATACTCTGCAATACCCTGCCAATACTCTGCATTACCCAATACTCTGCAATACCCTGCCAATACTCTGCAATACCCTGCCAATACTCTGCAATGCAATACCCTGCCAACACTGCACTTTCCATCCGGATTGGTGAGTCTGCCCTGGCTAACCATTTACACGCATTAAATCCCCATTAATTTATTTTTATTTATATGGTTAGTATATTATATTATTTTTTATTCTATTCCATAGGAATTTTTTGGTCGCATCAGCTCCTGATGAGTGGGGAGACACCCACGAAACGCGTCGAGCTTTTGAAATGATGTCCCAGCTATACTTTATACGGAACTATATTTATTTTATTATGAATTTACTTTTTTAACTATATACTAAATTTATTTTTGTTTTACATCTAGTGGATGCATATCTATTATGTGGATGTACTTGCTGATGTCGGTTTTGCTGTCATAGGCACTACCATGCCATACTACCCAATTATTTTATTTATTACTACTATGTGCTGCTATATGTGAATACTATATATCATGCTTCTACTGTACTTACGCCTATATACTTTATGAATTTGATCTTTATTATTTTTTATGATCTGTTACTGAACAATCAATAAAAAATTATTATATATTTTTTAATATGGTTAAAACCTACCTCCATTATCCAAGTGCTTCATTTTAAAGTCCCAAACTTCCTCTATTACGTACCGATTCCGGCTCTCTACCGGCATGTGGAAGGCAATGTCCTTGCCTTGCAGGACAGGGCAGTCAGCGGTAAGGTGCATATTACCACTGACTCATGGTCCAGCAGGCATGGACAGGTACGTTACCTGTCTTTCACGGCCCATTGGGTCACTCTTCTGGCAGCTGGGAAGGATGCAGTAGTGTTGGAGTTTGTTCCGCCACCACGCCTCCAAAATGCTACTACTGGTTGTGACACACCTCTCTCCTCCACCCCTTCCTCTTCTTCTTCCTCCATGGCCTCTTGCAGTGCTCTGTCCTCAGAACCAGCAGTGCTCCATAGGCGTTCAAGGGGCTACGCAAGTACACAGGCAAAACGATGCCATGCCGTGCTTGCGCTGGTTTGTTTGGGGGACAGGAGCCACACTGGGGCAGATATTTTGTCATCTCTGCAGGGGCAAGCTGAGAGGTGGTTGACGCCACGCCAGCTTAAGCCAGGATTGGTGGTTTGCGACAATGGCACCAACCTCCTCTCCGCCCTCCGACAGGGACAACTGACCCATGTGCCCTGTGTGTCTCACGTCCTTAACCTGGTGGTACAGCGGTTCTTGGGCAGGTACCCGGGCTTACAGGATGTCCTGAAACAGGCCAGGAAAGTCTGTGTGCATTTCCGCCGATCATTTAGTGCCTGTGCTCGGCTGGCTGAGCTCCAAAAGGAGTTGAACCTGCCCAAGAACCGTCTTATATGTGACATGCCCACTAGGTGGAATTCAACGTTGGCCATGCTGCAGCGGCTGCACATGCAGCAGAGGGCCATCAATGAGTACCTGTGCGACTACGGCACCAGGACAGGGTCAGGGGAGCTCAGTTTTTTCTTACCACGCCAGTGGGGCATGATCAGGGATGCATGCATTGTCCTGTCACCATTTGAGGAGGCCACAAGGATGGTGAGCAGTGACAGTGCATGCATCAGTGACTCTGTACCTCTTGTCCACCTGTTGGAGCATACGCTACGTGGAATAATGGACAGGGCACTTGAGGCAGAACAGAGGCAGGAAGAGGAGGACTTCCTTGCCTCTCAAGGCCCCCTTTATCCAGACAGTGTTCCTGCTGTCCCACCCATCACTCAGGAAGAGGAGGAGGATGATTGTGACAGCATGGAGGTGGAGCCTGTCACTCAGCATCAGCAGCAGCAATCTTGTAGGGATGATTTACAGTCCCAAGAAACCCATGGACTTCTACATGGCTGGGAGGAGGTGGCTGCAGATCATGTTGTCCTTAGTGACCCAGAGGACTGCAGACCGAATGCCTCAGCTAACCTACGCTGCATGGCCTCCCTGATCCTGCAAAGCCTGCAGAAGGATCCTCGTATTCTTCAGATCAAGGAGAGGGACCATTACTGGCTGGCCACTCTCCTTGATCCACGGTACAAGGGTAAGGTTGCCAACCTTATCTTGTGCTCGCAGAGAATGAGACATCTCTGGGAGGCCTTGCAGAAAGGTCTGAGCAACGCGTTCCCAGAGACTGGGAGGTTACAAACTCCTGGTCCTGGACAATGTGTTGCTGAGGCTTCGGTCCGAAGGAGCGGTGGAGAAGGTGGCTGTCTGGCCGATGCGTTCAGACAATTTTTTAGTCCGCAGCCCCAAGGTATGATCGGTTCCAGCAACCATTGCCAACGTCTGATTTACATGGTGCAGGAATACCTAGGGGCAAGGTCAGACTTGGACACCTTTCCCACCGAAAATTCTCTGGCTTACTGGGTCTTGAGGATGGATCACTGGCCAGAGCTTGCACAGTATGCAATTGAGCTACTGGCCTGTCCTGCCTCCAGCATTCTTTTGGAATGCATCTTCAGTGCTGCTGGTGGCTTTGTAACTGATCACAGGGTGCGCCTGTCCACTGACTCGGTTGATCGACTGACCTTCATAAAGATGAATCAGTTTTGGATCACCACCAGCTACCAAGTACCTGAAGCTGATGTAACTGAATTATTTTTTTTGAAATATCACATCCCTGCAAGACTGCTTATGCTGATGTTGAGTGACTGTCCTGTTATGTTGACTGTCTATCCTCTTCCTCCTCCACTGATATCTTGGAAGAACATTTTTGGTTCTGGGTGATGCCACCAGCCCAATTTTTCAGCCCCTGTTTAACAGGGGCATGTAATTACAATTTTTGATGCAATGCTTTGCAGCAGGGCTCATTCCTGCACTACAAATAGAGTATATGGGAAAGGTTGCAGTGCGTGGCACCAGCGCCTTAGGCCCAATTTTTCAGCCCCTGTTTAACAGGGGCATGTAAAACAATTTTTGATGCAATGCTTTGCAGCAGGGCTCATTCCTGCACTCCAACTAGAGTATCTGGGAGAGCTTGCAGTGTTGTGGCACCAGCAAGCAGTGCGTAAGGCCCAATTTTTCAGCCCCTGTTTAACAGGGGCATATAATTACAATTCTTGATATAATATTTCACAGCAGGGCCCGTTCCTGTGCCCACCGAGAGTAACTGTGAGACAAGGAGACAACAGGAAGTGAGGTGAAAAAAGACAGAGGGCAAAACAAATTATACAGGGGTGATAACCCTTCCCTATGTTTTCCAAAAAGCTTAAAAATAGATTTTTTAACTGGAGCTACACTTTAAAAATGTACCAGGTCTAAATTACAGATTCTACTTAACACAACAAGCCTACACAGTCCCTGTCTTGTTTGCACCACCTGTATACTACTGTTCTGAGTACCTATGTCATTTATCTCAATTATTTTCATCCATATTGCCAGAACCAGATATTACATTAAAAGCAGTTTTAAATGACTTTTTTTCTGTTAAATGTAATTTTGTACAGGGACTGTTCTAAAAACGAGAAACACGTGCCACTTCACAGGCATACTATAGACACACCCCAGGCATGATATTTAAAGGAATATTTCACTTTTTTTTCACTTTAATCATCATTAAAATCAGTGCTCCCGAAAAAACTGCCATTTTTAAAAAAACATTTTAGGCATTGACTCATGTCCCCTGGAGCAAGAGCCAGGTCGCCAAACCCTTTTTAGGACAATATCTCGCATATTAGCCATTAAAATTAGCACTTTTTATTTTGAACGTTCGCGTCCCATAGACTTCAATGGGGTTCTAAATTTCGCATACATTTTTGGTCCGTTCTAAAGTTCTGGTGTGAACCAAACTGGGGGGTGTTCGGCTCATCCCTATTTGGGACTGTATGAGTGATGCCGACGCTGGGGATCTACAGTTCATTGAGGGAACCATGAATGCCAACATGTACTGTGACATACTGAAGCCAAGCATAATCCCCTCCCTTCAGAGACTGGGCCACAGGGCAGTGCCCCAACATCATAACAACCTCAAATACACCTCCAAGATGATCACTGCCTTGCTAAAGAAGTGGAGGGTAAAGTTGATGGACTGGCTAAGCATGTCTCCAAACCTAAACCCTATTGAGCATCTGTGGTAGTGCTGCCACCTGTCCGGGATTCACCTGGACAGTACGGGTCTTGAATCATGTGCCCGGATTTTGTACTGCCTGTAACCCAGGCACATGATTCAGCTCAGAACAGGAACAGACCATTCAGGCAGGGGGGGCCATCAGCACACCTGTCATTGTGAGACAGCAGTAGCAGCATTGTAAAGAATACACTGTGGCTGTGGCTCCTAAGGGAGGGATAGTAGTGGTAGAAGAGAGAACGTGTATTCGAGAGCAGTCTTTACCGTGGCCATGTAGTGACCAGTCAATGATTCTAGCAAGGTGACAGGCCCAATAGTACTTCTCTAGGTCTGGGAGACCAATGCCTCCTTTTGTCTTAGGTTTTGTTAGTTGTTTATAAGCTATTCTTGGTCTTTTCTGTATCCATAGAAACCTAGTGCATATTCTTTTATATGATTGGAAAAAGGTCGGGGGAGCTTAATGGGGATAGTCTGTAGGATATAGAAAATGCGGGGAAGTATGTTCATTTTTAAGACTGCAGCCCTTCCAAACCAGAAAAAGTGAGCTTTGTTCCATTTACTTAGGTCCTTTGTGATGGATGCGAGGATGGGCTGGTAATTCTTTGTAAACATGTCTGAGAATTGTGTTGTTAGGTGTATCCCAAGATATTTAATCTGGTCTTGTTTCCATTGAAAGGGGAAGTTGTTCTTACATTGTGTTACTGTTTCTGGTGTGAGGGAAATATTGAGGGTATGTGATTTTGCAAAATTGATTTTGAAATTGTAGATATTCTGAAAGCGTCTAAACTCTTTCAGAAGGTTTGGAATCGATATGTAAGGTTCTTTCAGGAACAATAGTATGTCCTCGGCGAAGGCGGCTAGCTTGTAGGTGTGATCAGCAATGGGAAATAGAGATGGCCTTGCGGTTCGCCCGGCGGTCGGTTCGAGGCAAACTTTGCTCGTTCGCGATTCGCCAAACCGGCGGACTTCTGCCGCTGTTCGCGGCAGACATATGCGTTTACATTGTGAAGAACTTTGACCCATGACACATCCATCATGGGGTACAGGACAGCCAATTGAGACATTTCAGCACATGGACATACCCCATACCTTATAAATAGACCTGATCTGGCGGCCATTTTACATTCTGTCTTTTGTCAGTGTAATCACTAGCTATTACTATTAGGTCCACAAAAGTCCTTTTAAGGACTGGTATAGGTGTACAGTATATAGGGTTGTAATACACTTATAATATACTTTCTTTCAAATATAGAAAGTATATTATGGTGCACTGCTGTGCTGCTGAGTGCTGACCAATTCTGCAGCTGTCTTTTCTCAGTATAGGGAGGGACAGCTTGGTTTTTGGAGCAGGGACAGTCTGCAATTCACTAGCTACTAGCTAGCTACTATTAGGTCCACAAAGGCCCTTTTAAGGACTGTTATAGGTGTACTATTTGGTGTGCAGTATATAGGGGTGTAATACACGTATAAAATACTTTCAAATATAGAAAGCATAGTATAGTGCATTTCCACTGTGCAGCATTGTGACTGCTGAGCGGTTCTGCAGCGATACTACCAAGAGTGACAAACGCAATTAGAAAAAAGTATTATAACTGGTGTGATAGACCAGTGGCCCCCCAAAATGACTGAAGCGGGGTGTTATATACCTTCTTCCACATACATACTGCACTTCTCTATAGACTTTTGTCACAGGGTCATTTAAAAAATGACAGGCAGAGGAAGAGGCAGGCCCTTCCGCAGGGGTGGTAGGGGTCGGGCAGGAGCAACAGGCTTGAGCCAAAGTGGCAAATTGCAGAAGGTGCGTTCGATTACGTCAAAGGACGTACCAGACTTGGTTGAGTGGCTCACTCAGCCTTACTCTTCTGCACCCTCCTCATCCTCTCGATCTGCACCCTCTTCTTCACTCTCTGCTGTGTGCACCTCCAAAGACACTACCACCAACACCACGACCACCATATACCCTCCGCTTGAATCACAGGAATTATTTTCCGATCCATCACAAGACATTGCTGATGCGCAGCCACTCTTGGCATTGGATCAGGAAAAGGAGGTAGCAACAACCGCCACTCAGCAGTCTGACGACAGTACCCAGATCAGCCCAAGGAGGAGGTTGGTCTCCGGTCTTGCTGCCTACTCCAAGATCTCTAATTATAGTGGTGGGGAAGGTGACATCAATGTTGATGTGTCTCGTGATGTCACCTGGATGCCCACAAGAGAGGAAGAGGAGGGGAGTTCAGAGAGAGATATGGATCAGCAGATAGGGAGGAGAAGCAGGCAGAACTTAGATTGCACAGGAGGGACAAACCAGACTGCTAATGTATCAGGAGAGAGATAAACCATGTACGGTCACATCTGGCTCTCCCAGGACGCCGACACATGGCTCTGCAGTGTGGGCTTTTTTTAACGTGTCTGCTGCTGACATAGAAGGCACATGAGCTACCATCACCGAAGCCAGTGGGAGCAATGGAACCCACAAAGCCACACTCCAGGCTCTCACCGTCCAGCCTCTTCTACTTCTCCTTCTCCTATCTCCTCAGAATTGTCCTCCACTCCACCTTCCATTATGCCGTCCTCACGTTTTTCTGGAAAAAGGCAGGCTTCTGTGGGCCAAATGTTTCGAGTGTAAAAAAATGATGACGCTGGATAACCCTCTTGCCCAACTGTTGACCACTGGCTTGTCAGAACTGATATCCCGCCAACTACTGCCATATAAACTGGTGGACTCGGAGGCCTTTCTAAAATTTGTGGCCATTGGAATACCACAATGGAAGGTCCCAGGAAGGAAGTACTTCCCACAGAAGGGCATCCCAGAGCTATGTGGCCATGTTCAGCGGCAAGTGAATGTATCTCTGGCACACAGTGTTGGTTCCAAGATACATCTGACCACAGACATGTGGTCTAGCAAACGCGGGTAGGGAAGGTATATAACTTTTACTGCCCACTGGGTTAATCTTCTGACAACCGTCAAGCATGTAACCCGTGGCACCCGTGTAGATTTGGTTTTACCGCCACGGATTGCATGCAGGCCTGCCTCTTCTTCTCCTCCTCCTACTCCATCCTCCCGCTCCTCCTTGGTTGATCCCAAGATCCCCAGAACCTATTCGACATGCCAGGTGAGATGTTGCCATGCTGTGCTGCGTCTGTTGTGCCTGGAAGCCAAGAGCCACACTGGCCCTGCAGTCCTTCCAGCTTTGCATTCACAGGCAGATCAGTGGCTAACACTGCTCAATTTGACAGTTGGTAAAGTGGTGTGTGACAATGGTGCCAATCTGTTGAGCACATTGAAACAGGGCAAAATTACACACGTGCCATGCATGGCACACGTCTTAAACTTGGTCGTGCAGCAATTCGTTGTCAAATACCCTGGGGTCCAGGACATCTTGCAGCCGGCAAGGAAAATCTCGGCCCATTTCAGAAGATCTTACACGGCCATGGCTCGCCTTGCTGACATTCAGCGACGACACAATCTGCTGGTCAGATGTCTTATTTGCGATTGCCCGACGCAATGGAACTCAACCTTCTATATGCTTGATAGGCTGCTCCAGCAGAAACATGCAGTTAATGACTACCTGTACGAACTCTGCGGCAGAACAGGTTATGGGGAGCTTGGTTTTTTCACTGCGCCAGTGACTGCTCATGCGTGACGCATGCAGACTTCTGCGGCCATTTGATGAGATCACCAAAATGTCCAGTCGCAGCCATGGCACCACCAGTGACATCGTACCTTATGCCTTCTTTATGGAGTGTGCATTGTGTCGTGTCATTGATCAAGCCATGGAGGAGCAGGAAGATGAGGAAATCACAATGCTGGATGAATTCCCAGGAGGGGCTACTCTATCTGAGACAAGTCAACAACAGGAGTCTGAAGAGGATTCAGAGGAGGATGGTGCTGGGGCGGATGAGGAGGAGCAAGAAGAGCATGCTTTAAACCTTTCTGGGATCCCTGTTGTTGTCCGTGGATGGGCAGAGGAGAACAAGGAGGACGACATTATCCTGGATGATGAGCAGGAGCCAGGCCACCACACCGCTTCCAGTTTAATGCAAATGGGGGCCTTCATGATCCAGTGTTTTAACAGGGACCCCCGTATAAAAAGCATAAAGGTCCCGGACCAGTACTGGGTGGCCACGTACTTACCACCCGGTACAAACACAAAATGGCGGAAATGTTACCACCATCACAGAGGGCTGTCAGAATGGAGCAATTACAGGCCTTGCTTAGAGAAATTATGCATTCTGCTTTTGCGTGCTCTGGCAGAGGAGCAATTCCCACTCCCAGAGAAAGAGTTGCGGGTACCAATCCAACAGCGCCTGCAAGAAGAGGGCGGTTTGAAGATGTGTTGGTGACTTCTGATATGAGATCATTCTTTCAGCCGACCCATCGACAGGTGGCATCCGGATCCAGCATCAGGGAACGCCTAGACCGACAGGTGTCCAACTACATCGGGTTAGCGACCAATGTGGACGCTATGAGAAGTGATGAACCCCTGGACTACTGGGTGGGCAGGCTTGACCTCTGGCCAGAGCTTGCACAATTTGCAATGGAACTGTTGGCTTGCCCCTCGTCCAGTGTCCTGTCCAAAAGGACATTCAGCGCAGCAGGGGGGATCGTGACCAATAAGCGCACTCGTCTAGCTCACGACAGTGTTGACTACCTCACATTTATAAAAATGAATGAGGCATGGATCTCAGAGGAATTCAACACATATGACCAGTAGACCATGTATATGCATAATTCTATAAATGATTTATATAATCTAGCACACAGACCTTTCTTCTACCTTTGGCTCACTTCCTTGTACAAAAAAAGCACACCGTACTATATGCCCGTACCCTCCTGTTTGAAGAGGTTGAGTGGTGTAATTGTTTTGGGTCCCGCAGGGAGTTGCTGGTATCAGTGCTGGTGTCAGTGCTCTCTATCTTGGTGCTGGTGTGGTGTCAGTGCTCTCTATCACGGTGCTGGTGTCAGTGCTCTCTCTCTATCTTGGTGCTGGTGTGGTCTCAGTGCTCTATATAACGGTGCTGGTGTCAGTGCTCTCTATATCGGTGCTGGTGTCAGTGCTCTCTATATCGGTGCTGGTGTCAGTGCTCTCTATATCGGTGCTGGTGTCAGTGCTCTCTATCTCGGTGCTGGTGTCAGTGCTATCTATCTCAGTGCTGGTGTCAGTGCTCTCTATCACAGTGCTGGTGTCAGTGCTCTCTCTCTATCTTGGTGCTGGTGTGGTGTCAGTGCTCTTTATCTCGGTGCTGGTGTGGTCTCAGTGCTCTCTATCATGGTGCTAGTGTCCTTGCTCAGTCTCTATCACGGTGCTGGTTTCAGACAGTGAGGGAGATAGCAGCAGAGAAGCCAATCAGTGGGCAGTGCCAGCACTATGGCTGAGGATCAGCACTGGACTGGCACCTCCGGACCACCACAGTGGAGCCCTGCATAGGTGGGGGTAAGGGCCGTGCAGAGGGAGGGGCTCAAGCACAGGTTGGCACACTGGGACACTGGCACAGGACTGCGCTGCCCTGACTGTGGCACTGATCATCTGCTGCACCCCCTTCATAGCCTGGCCTGACCTTGCCTCTCCTCCATGGCCTCCATGAGCTCCTGAATTGTCAAAATTTCACAGATAAAAAGAATGCTTGTCGATTTCCAGATTCACTTAATACTTTTGTTATGTCAGTGTCAATGTTGTGGGACTATGTGTGCACAGCTAGTAAGTATTTTGTGGCTGAAAATATGACCTAGAGGTTTTTAAAGTTCGCCTGCCATTAAAGTCAATGGGGTCCGCCACGAACCTCGCGGTTCACAAACTTTTGGCCACCTTCGCGGTTCGCGTTCGCAAAACGTCCCGTAGGAAGTTCGTCCATCACTAATGGGAAAGCCTTTGATATTGTCATTGGATCTGAGACATTGGAGGAAGGGTTTGAGGGTTATGATGAATAGAATTGGAGAGAGGGGGCATCCCTGTCTTGTCCCATTACTAATTGAGAAGGCGTTCGACAGGTGGCTATTTACATGGACCCTGGCAGTTGAAGTTCTATAGAGGAACATTATGGCATTAAACATCCGATCATGGAGGCCAATATGCCTCAGGACCGCTTCCAGGTAGTCCCAAGCCAGCCTGTCGAATGCCTTCTCTGCGTCTAACGATAGAAAGAACCCTTTCTGGTTGTGTTTTGTCATCCAGTGGTGTATATTCAGGGCTTTGATTGTGTTATCCCTAGCTTCTCTTCCAGGGATGAATCCCACTTAGTCTTTCCCTATCAGGGAGGGCAGGAAGGGTAAAATATGGGAGGCTAAAATTTTGGAGTACAGTTTTATGACACAAAGAAATAAATGACCTCATAAATTATACCAACTAAGTATGTCGATGAAATGTACCATCATCCAAAAATATGAGAGATATATACTGGGAGGTGTGGTCCCAAAGCCAGAGCTACCAAAAACAAAAAAGAGCTGTTGGACTATTGCGGTACATATTTAAGAATTGATACAGTACTGGTAGATCAAAATTAAAATATACACAATATTTATTAATGCAATAAAACCATTTGACAAATCACAAACTGGTACAGGTGGTGACGTATTTCTACTAGTTTCGCTATAGCTAGTAGAAAGTCTTTACAGATGTATGTATTTCCTGAAGAAGCTAAGTTATAGCGAAACTAGTAGAAATACGTCACCACCTGTACCAGTTTGTGATTTGTCAAATGGTTTTATTGCATTAATAAATATTGTGTATATTTTAATTTTGATCTACTAGTACTGTATCAATTCCTTAATATGTACCGCAATAGTCCGCGAGCACTTTTTTGTTTTTGGTAGCTCTGGCTTGGGGACCAGACCTCCTAGTATATATCTCGAGTACAGTTTTATGTCAACATTCAGTAAGGATATCAGCCTGTAATTACTAAATGATGTAGGGTCTTTTTCCTCTTTTGGGATCACTGTAATGTGGGCTTCCAGTAATCTGTGCAAAGGTAGGCTGGACTATGTTAGGGAGTTAAAAGTCTTAGTAAGGTGTGGAGTTAAAGTGTCTGTAAAAGTTTTGAAATAGGTAGCTGTAAACCCGTCGGGACCGGGGCTTTTACCATTCTTAAGTTGTTTAATTACCAATTTGAGTTCTTCTTCCGAGATAGGGTCATCTAACAGTAGCACATGTTCTTTGTCTAGGGGTTTGGAGCAATATTTGTTGAGGAAGGATGTGATTAGGGTGTGTCGGGATTCGGATCCGCTAGAGTTGATTGTTTTCTTGGGGAGGTTATATAAGTTAGAGTAGTATGTCTCGAATTGGGCTACTATGTCTGTCGAGGTGATATGGGATTTCCCTTGAGCGTATTTAATGGTGTGGATGTTTTTTTGTGCTTTCCTGGCTTGGAGGGCTTTAGATATTTTACACATTTGTTGCCAAATTCAGGTTTGTGGTGTAGGATGACTTTGAGTCGTGTTTTGCAGTTTTATTCATCCCGTAATGTTTTCCTGGTTTGTGTAAGCTCATGGTAAGTTTGTTGTGCTTGTGATTGTTTGTGAGTGTGTTCTAGGTGTCGAATCTTGTCTAGTAGGTCTGTACCTGTTTGTTGATGAGATTTTCGAAGGGAAGATTTAAGGGCTATGAGTTTTCCTCGAACTACACATTTGTGTGTCTCCCATTGGGTGAGTGGGGATGTGTCGGGTGTATTGTTCTCCTGAAAGAATGTGTGTATACATTTACGGATGTATGTAATGGCTTCTTCCAAGGTAAGAAGTGTTGAGTCCAAACGCCAAATTTTTGTGGAGAGGTGTTTGTCTGGGAATGTCAGGGTCATTGTGACTGGGTGGTGATCTGATAGTATCATAGGTTCAATGGTGGCAGTGGATAGAAAAGAGATGTCTTTCTGGGATAGGAAAAGATAGTCAGTCCTATAATATTTATTGTGTGGGGCAGAAAAAAAAGTGTAATCTTTGTCGTTGGGGTGGAGGGAGCGCCAAGTGTCATGTAAAAGGAGATCCTGGATCTGTCCACAATGAGCAGTTAGACGAGGGGTGAAATTGCACAGATGCCATCTTATGGGATCTATGGGGTAGATCTGGCACTCTAGGTTTAATAAGGAGCAATCCTCTGTAATGACAAGGTTCCTTCAATTTAGCATAGAAGATGGATAGGTAAGTAGTAAGGATGAGCCGAACACCCCCCTGTTCGGTTCGCAGCAGAACCTGCGAACAGACCTAAACTTCGTGTGAACTTTAGAACCCTATTAAAGTCTATGGGACTCGAACGTTCAAAATCTAAAGTGCTAATTTTAAAGGCTAATATGCAAGTTACTGTCCTAAAAAGTGTTTGGGGACCTGGGTCCTGCCCCAGGGGACATGGATCAGTGCAAAAAAAAGTTTTAAAAACTGACATTTTTTCAGGAGCAGTGATTTTAATAATGATTAAAGTGAAACAAAAAAAGTGTAATATTCCTTTAAATTTCCTACCTGGGGGGTGTCTATAGTATGTCTGTGAAGGGGCGCATGTTTCCCGTTCTTAGAACTGTCCCTGCACAAAGTGTAATTTCGCAAGGAAAAAAAGTCTTTTAAAATCACTTTGAATTGTCGGCTCCCGTAATACAGAGAACACTCAATGAGTGTTCTCTGTATTACGGAGCTGAGTGCTCTCTGTATTACGGAGCTGACAATTCATTCATTGATAAAAAAATAAAATAAAAAAAGTGTAGGGTTCCCCTTAATTCAATTACCAGGCCCTTCAGGTCTGGTATAGATATTAAGGGGAACCCTGCATCAAATAAAAAAAAAATGACGTGGGGGTCCCCCTAAATATCCATACCAGACCCTTTATCAGAACACGCAACCTGGCAGGCCACAGGAAAAGAGGGGGGGCCAGAGAGTGTCCCCCCTTCCTGAACTGTACCAGGCCACATGCCCTCAACATTGGGAGGATGCTTTGGGGGTCTGTGACGGGGACAAGGGCATCATCCCCACAACCCTGGCCAGTGGTTGTGGGGGTCTGCGGGCAGGGGGCTTATCAGAATCTGGAAGCCCCCTTTAACAAGGGGACCCCCAGATCCCAGCCCCCCCCCCCCCCGCTGTTTGAAATGGTAAGGGGGTACAAAAGTACCCCTACCATTTCACAAAGAAAGTGTAAAAAATGGTTAAATAAGACAAACACACTTTTGAATAATTCCTTTATTAAAAATAAAAATAAATAAAAAAAAGATTCCAGCGGTGGTAATCCACTCTTGCTATCTAGCGATGGATGATCATCTCTCCAGGGTCATGGCCTGACGTCGGCACCGAGGGTCTTCACCAAGATGCTAACCCCAATTTTGACTTTGCTAAGGCAGTGAGGGATCACAATCGTGGGTTACCTGGACGACCTCCTTCTGAGGGCAGCTTCCACCTCAGAATTAAGGGAGGATGTGGCAATCACCATGCAAACTCTTCAGGAGTTTGGTTGGGTACTGAACCTGCAGAAGTCGGTGTTTGTGCCGACTCAACGCCTGGAATACCTGGACCTGCTTCTGGACTCCTCAGAGAGGAGAGTCTTTCTTCCTTCGGACTAGCTGCAGACTCTTAAAGCTGCAGTGAAGTTGTTGGTGTCTTGCAGTTGGTCGGCGCTGCGTTTTTGCATGCAAGTTCTGGGTCTCATGGTAGCCACTTTCAAGGAGGTACCGTATGCTCAATTCCACACTCCAAGTCTTGCAAAAGGAGATCCTGTCAAGATGGGACAAATCTCAGTTGTCTATGGATTGTCAAATTTGAGTAAGCCAGCTAGTCAGGGACTCCCTGCTCTGGTGGCTGAGGTCACAGGCTCTTTGGTCCAGGAAGTCATTCCTTTCTCTTCATTGGACGGGTATCACAATGGACGCCAGCCTGACCAGTTGGGGGGGGGGGGGGGTTTGGGGCATACAGTCAGCCCAGGTTCAGAATCCCGCCTGCCGATCAATGTGCTGGAACTTCAGGCAATAAGGTGGTGCCTCTCCACATGGTCGCAGAGGCTGCAGGGGCGTCCGGTCAGGATCCAGTCGGACTATGCCACGGTGGTAGCATATGTCAACCATCAAGGAGGAACAAGGAGCTTGGCTGCAGAACTGGAGGTCACTTACATCCTGCGGTTGGCAGAGCGGCGCATGCCGGCTCTGTCGGGCGTGTACATTCCTGATGTAGAAAACTGACAAACGGACTACCTAAGTCATCAGATGCTGGACCAAGGGGAATTGATGTATTTCGGCTCCTTTGCCTAAGGTGGGGCACGCCAGATGTGGATCTTCTGGATTCGTGACTCAATTGGAAGGTACAGAGGTTTGTCAAAGGATCCCTGGGGGGACGCATATGTGTTGGTGGCTCCATTGGAGCATTATCGTCTGATTTATGCTTTTCCCCCACTCAAACTTCTACCACGTCTGCTTCGCAGAGTGGAGGCCGAGATGATTCCAGTAATTCTGATTGCCCTAGATTGGCTTTGACGTTCTTGATAAGCCGACATAGTATGAATGGTGGCGGATGTTCCTTGGCGCCTGCCGATGCAAGAGGACCTTCTGTCGCAAGGTCCAATACTTTATCCTGCTTTACCATCACTGGCTTTAACGGCATGGCTGTTGAAAGCCAGGTGCTAGGGGACAGAGGTCTGTTGGATTCGGTAATATCCACTATGTTGAGGGCACGGAAGTCATCTTCTCAGAAGATTTATCATCATACATGGAAGGCCTACATCTCCCTGTGTGAGGAGATGGGGTGGCATCTGTGTACATATTCAGTTTTCAGGATCCTGCTGTTTTTGCAGAAAGGAGTGGATCAGAACTTGCATTAAGCACCATTGCGGGGCAGATATCAGGTTTGGCTGTCTTTTTTCAGCGACCCTTGGAAACTCATTCATTGGTGAGTACATTTGTTCAGTGGGTTCGACATGTGGCCTCTCCGGTTCGACCACCGCTACCTCTGTGGGGTTTGAATCTGGTGCTCTCTGTGCTTCAGAAACCGGCGTTTGAAAACATTAGGGAGATATTGACACTCTCTCAGAAAGTAGTCTTTCTAGTGGCCATTACAACTGCCAGGAGGGTTTCTGAATTGGCGGCCTTATCTTGCAAGTCTCCCTACTTGATCTTCCACAAGGATAAGGCAGTGTTGCGTAGCCTTAGCTTCTTCCGAAGGTTGTTTCAGCCTTTCATCTAAATGAGGACATTGTGCTTCCATCCTTATGTCCTCGGCTGTCACACCCCAAAGAGTTGGCTTTACATTCCTTGGACTTGGTCCGGGCTCTGCGGGTGTATCTGTCTGCTACAGCTCCTTTTCGGAGGTCGGACTCAGTGTTTGTATAGGTGTCTGGTCCGAAGAGGGGACTGGCGGTCTTATTGGCCACCATCTCTCGGTGGATTATGGCTTATGTCATAAGGGGATGGGCACCTCCCTTTCCTGTCATGGCGCATTCTACCAGGGCAATTGGTGCCTCTTGGGCTTTCTGACATCAAGCGTCCATTACCCAGGTGTGTACGGCGGCGGCGGCCTGGTCGTTGTCTCACTTTCACAAAATTTTACAAGTGCTAGGGCCAATTTAAACAGGAGCCAATTAACCTACCAGAATGTCTTTGGAATGTGAGAGGAAACCCATGCAGGCACAGGGAGAACATGCAAACTCCGCGCAGGTAGTGCTGTGGTTGGGAATCAAACCAACAACCCTAGTGCTGCTAGCCACTGTTAATCAACCATGTCTTTGCCTGCTGCCTGGACTGATCTTCTGCCTCCATAGTGATAAGGCTATTTTTATACCTACCTTCCTTATATGGAGTGATTACAAACAAAAAAAGAAAAAGAAAAAGTGTCCCCAAAATGGGGCTTTTTGCCAGCATGTATTACCTGTGAAAGCTAATAAATGTGAATGTAAAGAAATACTGACATGTAGCAAAAAGGCTAATAATATAAATATTTTATTGATAAAAAAGAGGATTAGATAGGTAACACAGTGGTCGGGGACTGAGCTCCACTATGTGAGTAAAAATGTATAGTGTTACATGTATAAACAAAAATACACATATACATACAATTGTAATGCTTGGAACATAATATCAGTACAATAAAATATATATGCGTATAGATAATATAAACCCTTTACGCGTTTTGACCCTCTCGGGGGTCTTCTTCAGAAGGTTATTATCTATTGTGGAAAGGGGGAAAAAACAAGCATAAGTATATATCCATACATGATACACTGTGTTGTGCTGAAAATAGTCTGCTGTAGGCAGAATATACATTAAACATTGTGAGATTACACAGTTAGCGATCAAGTAATGTATATTATAACAATAAATACCTATATTAATCACAAAGGGAATCCTCTTTAAAAGACCAGACAAGACTCCGTCACTTCTCCCATAACCTTCATGGATGTGCCGACCTTGTATAGATGGAAAATAATGGCTAGCTCTACCACAAAGGGAGAGCAAGGAAAATGGATCCAAGGGGTGAATAGCTTACAAGGGATCACATCCCTATTACTACCTCCAAAATACAATAATGGAGGAAGGTATGGGTATGGATAAACAGGATTAGGAGAAGGGGCAACCTACGAGGAAAGAAAGAGTATGAGATATGTATATATATATATATATATATATATAGAAAAGGGCCCTATTTAGGGGCTATCGCCTCTGTATAGAGAGATAGAGAATACCCACATGCAGTGTCAGTAGTATACACATGTCGTGGGTATACATATGTCATCGTGAATCCTGCTATTTCAAAGTAGGATGCTGCACTCAGTTAGAGTATAAACAAGTGTATGCCCAGAAAGAAAACCAACACCAAACAAGAACACCATATACAGAAGGAATAAGAAAGAAAAAAGGGAAGATAGAGAAAAGGTGAGGTGAACATAAACTGGTGCAAAATAAACATGCAAAATAGACATGACACAAACGTGACTTAAATGGGGAAGTGAAGGAGAATTAGAAAAAAAAAATGTGCAATGGTGTTGCAAAGTCCAGTATAACCCAGCGTGACCACAATGATGCTGGGATTGGGCAATATATTTGTAAATGTAACCGATTTCCAATGGGTCCACATTGAATAGCAGAACCAAAAGGAAAACACTATAGTAATTAGTGGTAAAGTGATTAAAGGTGATGACCTTTACAATAACGCCCCTCACATTAGTATGTTTTCATGGAGCGAAAGAGGTCTTATGTCTGCAAATAAACAAGAGATAATTTTATGCTCCTGCTAGCAGAACTATATATAGTGCAAATAAAGAAAGTGGAAAGACATTGAGTAAAAAGACCCAGAAACTTACCCCGATGCGTGAAAACAATACAAGTGTTATCCTGTGATTGAAGGAATAGTTTACCAGTGTGAGAGGGTGGGGTATAAATAGCCCAAGTTGAGTTGATTTGTCAATCATGGTCTCCACCTGTTGTACCATAGCCCTTATTGGTCGCCTTGACGGCCGACCGGATGTGGTCCCCTCGGCGTTCTGGAAGTGACCTTCCCAATATGGCGGGAAGGTGCACGGTAGCGTCGCACCAGCGTGACGTAGGTGCGTCACGTCGCACGCGTAAAGCGCGCGTGCGTAGTGAGGCCCCCAGTCCGATACCGTTTGAAATGCCGCCGACCATATTTGTCGTCCCGGGAAGACGGGCGGCGCCCACCCATTCGTATCCCGGGAAGACGGGCGGCGCTCACCCGTTCATATCCCGCATGCATGTAACATATTTAGGTATCCCATTACTTATTGGAATGGGTGCATTTCATCTGTATCTGTCCATTTTTGCGCCTGATGGGATGTACATACATATGGGTGATATGCTAACGCATTATATAAGCATGTGCCCCGTGACTACTAATTTGCCATATTCCTATATACCAACCAGTAGACTTTTCTTCTTGTATGCCCAGTTTACCTGTAAATCATATGCTCATTATGAAATGTCTTTGCTTATATTTATTTATTGTTATTTTTTACTGCTGACATGATGCTATTAAAATATATTTAAAATATTTTTCTTTACATTATAGTATTTTACACGTTGTACGACGGTAAGTCCGGATGCATTTCCCCATTTCCTCCACTGGATGGTGCCATTCGAGGCGACTTCTCGTCCTTGCTTATGTCTATTGGATGGACTACTGGGGTATGGCTTCACGACCAGAAGAGGGGAGCGGCATCGGCGCGCGCATGCCTCTCCCCATTAGGTCCCGGGATATGAACGGGTGAACGCCGCCCGTCTTCCCGGGATACGAACGGGTGGGCGCCGCCCGTCTTCCCGGGACGACAAATCTGGTCGGCGGCATTCCGAACGGTATCGGACTGGGGGCCTCACTACGCACGCGCGCTTTACGCGTGCGACGTGACGCACCTACGTCACGCTGGTGCGACGCTACCGTGCACCTTCCCGCCATATTGGGAAGGTCACTTCCGGAACGCCGAGGGGACCACATCCGGTCGGCCGTCAAGGCGACCAATAAGGGCTATGGTACAACAGGTGGAGACCATGATTGACAAATCAACTCAACTTGGGCTATTTATACCCCACCCTCTCACACTGGTAAACTATTCCTTCAATCACAGGATAACACTTGTATTGTTTTCACGCATCGGGGTAAGTTTCTGGGTCTTTTTACTCAATGTCTTTCCACTTTCTTTATTTGCACTATATATAGTTCTGCTAGCAGGAGCATAAAATTATCTCTTGTTTATTTGCAGACATAAGACCTCTTTCGCTCCATGAAAACATACTAATGTGAGGGGCGTTATTGTAAAGGTCATCACCTTTAATCACTTTACCACTAATTACTATAGTGTTTTCCTTTTGGTTCTGCTATTCAATGTGGACCCATTGGAAATCGGTTACAGGTACATATATATTGCCCAATCCCAGCATCACTGTGGTCACGCTGGGTTATACTGGACTTGCACATTTTTTTTTCTAATTCTCCTTCACTTCCCCATTTAAGTCACGTTTGTGTCATGTCTATTTTGCATGTTTATTTTGCACCAGTTTATGTTCACCTCACCTTTTCTCTATCTTCCCTTTTTTCTTTCTTATTCCTTCTGTATATGGTGTTCTTGTTTGGTGTTGGTTTTCTTTCTGGGCATGCACTTGTTTATACTCTAACTGAGTGCAGCATCCTACTTTGAAATAGCAGGATTCACTATGACATATGTATACCCACGACATGTGTATACTACTGACACTGCATGTGGGTATTCTCTATCTCTCTATACAGAGGCGATAGCCCCTAAATAGGGCCCTTTTCTATATATATATATATATATATATATATATATATATATATATATATATATATATACATATCTCATACTCTTTCTTTCCTCGTAGGTTGCCCCTTCTCCTAATCCTGTTTATCCATACCCATACCTGATCGTGGTCTGTTATTTGACCATGTTTCTGCCTGCTGCTTGGACTGAGCCTTTATCTATATATTGACCATGTCTTAGCCTTCTGCCTGAACTGGCTCTGACCTGTTTATTTATTAACAAGGCTTCTGGCTGCTGCTACTGCCCTTTTGCTTGCATATTGACCATGTCCCTGCCTGATCTGACCTTGGTCTGTGAAGTGAGCGCATCTTCGGATGCTTGCTTTGGGCGCAAGGTTTTGGAGGCAGTTGTTTAAAGTGGAGTTCCACCCAAAAGTGGAACTTCTGCTCATCTGATTCCCCCCCCCCCCCCGGTGCCACAATTGGCATTTTCAGGGGGGGTGCAGATACCTGTATAATACAGGTATCTGCACCCACTTCCAGGAATAGACTCACGCCCCTCTCCCCCCCCGTTGTCTCCTGGGAAACACACAGGTCCCAGGAGATAGCGGGGACCATTTAGAATGCGCAGTGTGACTCGTGCATGTGCAGTAGGGAACCGGGAAGTGAAGCCGTAAAGCTTCACTTCCTGATTCCCTCACCGAGAATGGTGGCGGCACCAGCTGAGAGCCGAGCAATTAATCAGCTTCAGCTGCCGACATCGCTGGACTCCAGGAAAGATAAGTGTCCATTTATTAAAAGTCAGCAGCTGCAGTATTTGTAGCTGCTGGCTTTTAATATTTTTTTTTTAGGTGGACTCACACTTTAAGGTTGCAACTCCTCCGTTGAGGAGCTCTGGTTGTTATGGGTGGAGTTATTGTTGTTTGCTGTTCCCACCCCTCGTTTTCTTTGACACTGCTTGGGGAGGTCCCTAAGGTCAAGAAGAGCTGCTGTGTTCGTCAATGAACGATAGAGAAAATAGGATTTTTGTACTCACCGTAAAATCCCTTTCGCTGGAGTTCATTGACGGACACAGCACCCACCCCTCCTATTTATTTTTGTACTGCTTTTGACGAACTGAGCTGCTGGATGCAGTATGAGGGGTTATAGCCAGTAGGACTGCCCCCTGGGTGGTACTGTGCAAGTATTGCTGTTTTTAATGCTTTCTGCCTAGTCCTCTCCTAAAGGGGCGATATAGCCCTAAGGTTAAGAAGAGCTGCTGTGTCTGTCGATTAATTTCAGAGAAAATGGTTTTACGGTGAGTACAAAAATCCTATTATTTTTTTAAAGTGTTATTTATTCTTTCTCATCATACATAATGGAAATATTACAAAACTGCTATACATTTCCTTTCAGACTTATCAAATCCTTTTTCTGTATTGCCGCGTACACACGATCAAACTATCCGGCAGAAAGTGTGGGCACCGGCGGACTTTTTTTACCCAAAAGTCCGGCAGACTCAGAAAGTAGTTTTGACTCAAAAACTGTCTACTGGACTCGCATTCCGGTGGACAATACGGCCGTGTGTGTGCTAGTCTGCCGTACTTTTGAAATGAACGGACTTTCCCGCATGGAGAAAAGTCCGTTCATTTTGAGCACGGCTCCAGGCAGCCGGGATTAGTGAAGGAAGTCAATGTCGCCACCTTTGGCGGCGAGATTGACACGTCGCTGGCCCCGTCACCTGGTATGGACTTAAAGGGGAAGCCCTACAATGCAATGCCTCTGTTGATGACCACTTGTGTCGAAAAGCGTCGGGCAGCATTACTTGCAGCCCACATTTCTTTTTTGAATCGATTTTATTTTCAGTGATCACTTTTATATTTTTCTCAAATGCATATATTTTAATAAAACCAACTGGTTTATTTTGACCTACACTATCCAGAGCCCCCCCCCCCCCCCCTTCTTTTTCTTTTTTCGGTTTACATGCTATCCTTTTGAGCTCTTATCTGAAACTAAAGCTTTGATACATCTGGTTTTGGAAATATTACCTCCTTGGACTGTGGAAAACATCGGCCGGTGACCACCTGGATCACTTACCTTTACCTGAGATTGAGGATGTCTATGGGAGGATTGTATGCTGGGACCCATTTCATTAAGAGCTGGAGCACAATCCTTTTGGGACTACACGCATTCTAGACCCACTGTCGTACGACAGGTGGGTCCAACATTTCCGGTAAGGGTATTCAACCTATTTCTATTGAGTGCTGTGTCTTCAGACATCACTACAGACAAGCAAATTGGTTGACTTTGCCTAAATATTACATGAGGACTCCTGTATAGACCGATACACTAATAATTGTCCAAATCTTTCAGATTTATGTCATGTCACTTTATTGATATCACATTTTCCACATATAAGTTGTATGTGTACTCCACTGGGGATTATACATTACACATAGTGTTGTCTACACTGATTTCAGAACAAGTGTGAGACTCCTCTGTGGTTCAACACAGGTTGCTTACATTTTCTTACAAATTGTTTCTAGATTTTGTACACTCATGCTTTTAGCGCTACACTTTTTGTTTCACATTTATTGTAACTTTGTTTTTTTTTTAGTGCTAGCTGCTTGTTGTATCATAGTAGCGCAGTGTTTTTTCTTTTTTTTTGTATTCATACCAGGTGACAGGGCCTCCTTCGCTAGTCCCGGCTACCTGGAGCCGTGTTCAAAATGAACGGACTTTCCTCCGTGTGTGGGCAAGTCCGTTCATTTCAAAAGTACGGCGGATAGTCCGCCGGAAAAGTCCCGTGTGTGGGCAGGTCTGCTCGTTCGGAAATTTGGTGGACTTTCCTGCGGTTTGTCCGCCAGACTAAGTCCGCCGTATAGTCTGATTGTGTGTATGTGGCATTAGTCTACAATTTGCCAATGAAGCAAAGTTGTCCACCTTTGCAAAATATGCTGCCTTGTAATACAGCTTCAACTTCATTGTTATGCAACGGATTAGAAATCTGTGTACCACTGAGCAGGACATTCATTCAGCTACAGATTACAATATTTGTTTTAATAATAGGTAGGTTATTTATATTATATTTCCAACAATGAATGTCAAAAACATATAACAATCATTTTCTACACAGGAAACTTTCATTTTATAAGTAAGTCCCATTAATACCAAATACTTAAAGTTAATGTATTTCTATTTCATGTATGGAAACCAATACTTTTGTCCTGTTTCCACACAAACAGCTTTAGACAATAGAACCGTAGGACTGTAGACAGATCTACTGAATGCATTTCAAGACATTGAGCACAAGAACCAATTTAACATGCAATCTTTATTAACTTCCAAACATAATTCCTCACTTAACATGACAATATATAAAAATGAATATATAATAAATGTAACCTCATTCTGAATCTTTTTCTGTCTTTTGACCATCTAGCCTTTCTACAGTTTATAGATTATTTGAAATATATGGTACTTTTTTTTCTACCACTTAACTTTATATAAAATGCTAAACAAAAATAGAAAAAGGAAATAACATTTAAACATACAATGTACCATATGTCAAAGATTCAAAACTATGTATGTATGTATCATTTTCGCTGGGCAACAGCTTTGTGATGCTATTTTATTTTATTTGGATTATTTGTATTATTGTTACTTCTAAAGCCGCGTACACACGGGCGGACTGTATGGCCAACTTAGTCCGTCGAAACACATTTCAGCGGACAGTCCGCTCGTTTGTGGGCTTCAGCTGACTTTTTCAGCGTGCAGTCTGGCGTACTAAGTATTTCGGAATTTCCGTAATACTGTCCGTCATACTTTGGTTTCAGCGGACAATCAGCTCGTCAGTAGGCTAGTTCGGCGGACTAAGAATGGCGCATGCTCAGAAAGGATTTACACGGCGAAAGGTTGCATTGCTGTGTATTGGACTTCCTATTTCTAGTCCCGTCGTACGTGCTGTACACGTCATCGCGCAAGCTTTCGCGGACTGTTTGTGCTTCCGTGTGTGGTCAAGTCCGTTCATTCGAAAGTATGACGGACTGTCCGTCGGATTGTATGACGGACTAAGTAGGCCATACAATCCGCCCGTGTGTACGCGGCTTAACAATACTACCAATACTATTGTCAAAATGTATCCCTAATAGATCTTTCATTACATATGGAAGCACACCTTTGTTAAATGACCATTTGGTTTATAGTGCTTTAATCATAAGTGCTGTAGCAATCTGGCCATGAGTATATGCCAATGTTGTAAGTTTTGCAGATTTAACCAGATGGAGATGTAATAAAATATGTGCTAGACCACGGCTCACAATTTCAAGTCCTGAGCTACTATGCAGGTCTCAAGGGTTACTCCCCACCAGTTGCCCAACCCAACCCATTTATCCATGCCCACCAATACAGCCTGCCTATGCCCATCAATGCGGCCTGTCTGTGCCCACCAATACAACCTGCCTGTGCAGGGGAGGAGAGGAACAGGAGAGCCACCCGGATGATCAGAGCACAGGGAACACAGCGATAACAGCTTTTATGTCAATTGCTGTGTTCCCACCGCTCAACGTCAAATACAGCCCTGCCCCCTGGCCGGGGAACTTTGATTGACAGATCACCCGTCCCGGGATTGGATGGGCGATCTGTCTACCAATGTCCCGGGACCAGGAGGAGGGGCTGTATGTGACAGCAAGCAGCAGGGATCACAGCTAGTGATGGACGAACATCTGATGGGACGGTTCGCGAACGCGCGCAAATGTTCGACGGGTCCGATTAATTTTAATGACAGGCAAGCATGAAAAATCTCCAGGTCATATTTGCAGCCGAAAAATACTTAGTAGCTGTGCATACATAGATCCACAACATGGACACTGACATACCAGAAGTATTAAGCAAATCTGCGATCAACAAGCATTCTTTTTTTATCTGCGAAATTTCGTAAATTCAGGAGTGCATGAAGGTCATGGAGGAGAGGCAAGGCCAGGCTATGAAGGGGGTGCAGAGATGATCCTGCTATTGGAAAAGTTGCCATACATTTTGTTTTTTATAATTTATATAAATCGTTTATACGCATATAACGCATATTTTGTTTTCTGTAATATTGCTCGGTTTTAGTGTAATAGCTCTGCTTAAATCAGCTAGAACTGACAGCAGCCAGTAAATACATGTCAAATACATATAGGGTCCATTCACACATCTGTAAAATGGGCCCGCATCCGTTCCACAATTTAGCGGAGCATTTACAGACCCATTGATTTTCAATTCCAGTCTGAAAAATTAGGCATTCACAGCCTGGATAAAGAAGTAAGTGTCAGCCAGTACAGGCCCCAAAAATTGGCCAACAGGCGTTCACCTGACAGCAAAGAACTTTGTATTCTGTGGCTGGAGGTACATTAGGCATTCACAGGATTAATAAGTTTTGGCCATTACAGGCCCCAAAAATTAGGCATTCAACGGACATAAAAGGCCTTTTATGCAGCTGTATTTACCTAAGACAGGGACCATGAATTGTTATGGGGGGTGGCGGATATTTGTGACCTGTCATGAGGAATTTGAATCAAACATGGTCTACTGGTCACATGTGTTGAATTCCTCCATGCCTCATTCATTTTTAGAAATGTGAGGTAGTCAACACTGTCGTGAGCTAGGTGAGTACGCTTATCGGTCACGATCCCCCTTGCTGTGCTAAACGTCCTTTCGGACAGGACACTGGACAAGGGGCAAGCCAACAGTTCCATTGCAAATTGTGCAAGCTCTGGCCAGAGGTCAAGCCTGCCCACCCAGTAGTCCAGGGGTTCATCATTTCTCAGAGCATTAACCCGATGTAGTGAGACACCTGTCAGTCTAGGCATTCACTGATGCTGGATCCGGATGACAGCTGTCGATGGGTTGGCTGAAAGAATGATCTCATATTAGAAGTGACCAACATATCTTCAAATCGCCCTCTTCTTGCAGGCGCTGTTGGATTGGTAACCGCAACTGTTTCTCTGTGAGTGGAAATTCCTCTGCCAGCACACTTAAAAGCAGAATGCAGCATTTCTCTAAACAAGGCCTGGAAGTGCTCCATTCTGACAGCCCTCTGTGACGGTGGTAACATTTCCAGCATTTTTTGTTTGTACCGGGGTCCAAGTACATTGCCACCCAGTACTGGTCCTTGCCCTTTATGCTTTTTATACGGGGGTCCCTCTTAAAACACTGGAGCATGAAGGCCCCCATTTGCACTAAATTGAAAGCGGTGTGATGACCTGGCTCCTGCTCATCATCCAGGAAAATGTTGTCCTCGTTCTCCTCTCCCCATCCACAAACAACAGGGATCCCGTATGAACAGCCACTGGCGCTGTGAAAAAAAACCAAGCTCCCCAAAACCTGTCCTGCCGCAGAGTTCGTACAGGTAGTCATTAACTGCATGTTTCTGCTGGAGCAGCCTATCAAGCATATACAAGGTTAAGTTCCATTGCGTCAGGCAGTCACAAATAAGACGTCTGATGGGCAGATTGTGTCGCCACTGAATGTCAGCAAGGCGAGCCATGGCCGTGTAAGATCTTCTGAAATGGGGTGAGATTTTCCTTGCCTGCTGCAAGGCGTCCTGGACCCCAGGGTATTTGACAATGAATCGCTGCATGACCAAGTTCAAGACGTGTGCCATTCATGGCACGTGTGTAATTTTGCCCTGTTTCAACGTGCTCAACAGATTGGCACAGTTGTCGCACACCACTTTACCAACTGTCAAATTGAGCGGTGTTAGCCACTGATCTGCCTGTAAACACAAATCTGAAAGGAGTGCAGGGCCAGTGTGGCTCTCGGCTTCCAGGCACAACAGACGCAGCACAGCATGGCAACATCTCACCTGGCATGTCGAATAGGTTCTGGGGATCTTGGGCAGTGCAGTGGAAGAGACGGTAGCAGTGGAAAAGGTGGAGTCAGCCGAGGAAGAGCGAGGATGGAGTAGGAGGAAAAGAAGAAGAGGCAGGCCTGCATGCAATCTGTGGCGGTAAAACCAAATCTACACGGGCGCCCTGGGTTACATGCTTGACGGCCGTCAGAAGGTTCACCCAGTGGGCAGTAAAAGTTATATACCTTCCCTGCCCGTGTTTGCTAGACCACGTGTCTGTGGTAAGATGTATCTTGGCACCGACACTGTGTGCCAGAGATACATTCACTTGCCGCTGAACATGGCCATATAGCTTTGGGATGCCCTTACGTGAGAAATATTTCCTTCCTGGGACCTTCCATTGTGGTGTTCCAATGGCCACAAATTTCCGAAAAGGCCTCGGAGTCCACCAATTTACCAATTTATATGGCAGTAGTTGGCGGGCTATCAGTTCCGACAAGCCAGCGGTCAACCATTGGGCAAGAGGGTTATCTGGCGTCATCATTTTTTTTTACACTCAAACATTTGGCCCACAGAAGCCTGCCTTTTTCCAGAAAAACGTGAGGACGGCATGATGGAAGGTGGAGTGGTGGACAATTCTGAGGAGAGAGGAGAAAGAGAAGTAGAAGACGAGGCTGGACGGTGAGAGCCTGGAGTGTGGCTTTGTGGGTTCCCACTGGGCTAGGCGATGGCAGCTCATGTGCCTTCTTAAGGCGTCGTCCCTAGGTGAGTGTAGGTGAGTGTTGGGCTTACCGGGACTTATGCATTGACTGCAAAGATTGCAGATGGCAACACTATTGTCAGCAGCGGACACCTTAAAAAAAGCCCACACTGCGGAGCCATGTGTCGGCGTCCTGGGAGCACCATCTGTGCCGTCTATCCATGCCCATCCATGCCGCCTATCCATGCCAATACGTGCCAGCTGTCCATGCCAATTTGTGCCACCTATCAGTGCCTATCCGTGTCACCCATCAGTGCCACCTATCAGTGCCGTCTATCAGTGCCACATATCAGTGCCCATCAATGCCACCTCATTGGTGCCCATCAGTGCCGCCTTATCAGTGTCCGTTAGTGCAGCCCTATCAGTGCCTATCAGTGAAGTAGTAAAACTTACTTATTTACAAAGGTTTGCAACTGAAACAAAAAAACATATTTTTTTTCAAAATTTTCAGTCTTTTTTTATTTGTTTAGCAAAAAATAAAAACTGTAGAGGTGATCAAATACCACCAAAAGAAAGCTCTATTTGTGGGAAAAAAAATGATAAAAATTTCATTGGGTACAGTGTATCATGACTGTGCAATTGTCATTCAAAGTGCGACAGCGCTGAAAGCTCAAAATTGGTCTGGGCAGGAAGGTGTTTAATTGCCTGTTATTGAAGTGGTTAAGGTTATATTTGTGGACACAGGGGGGTTTCTCCTCAACACCAGCCCTGGCTGGATTGCATGGTGCCACTTGTGCCAATATGGTGATCAAACAAGTGACTAAAAAGTGGCACGCTCATGTAGTATTTGTCCACATACAAGTGGTACCTCTTTCCAAATAAGGGTGACACTAAGTCCCATACAATCTTACCAGTACTCCCTACGTAATCTGGGCAGTTCTCCGGCTCAACGTGACTATCTCTTCCCTCATAAACCATAAAACTATATGTATAGCCTGTGGCCCTGTCACAGAGCTTATACATCTTGACCCCGTATATGGCACCCTTGCTGGCAAGATACTGTTTGAAAAACAAGTGGCCAGAAAACTTAATCAAGGACTCATCAATGCAGACAACTTGATGGTGAGTAAACAAGGCTGCAAATGGTTGGCTGAAGGGGTTTATGAGGGGTCGAAATTTTTAGAGCCAACCGTATCCAGGGTCATCCGAGGACTAGGAATGGGCTTCATGTTCAGATTGAACATGATTTAGAGTCGAACATTGGCTGCTCGCCCGTTCGCCGACTAGCGAACAATTTGGGATGTTCGCTGCAAATTCGAAAAACCTTTTAAACACCCTTTAAAAGTCTATGGGAGAAATCAAAAGTGCTAATTTTAAAGGCTTATATGCAAGTTATTGTCATAAAAAGTGTTTGCTGACCTGGGTACTGCCCCAGGGGACATGTATGCAAAAAAAGGTTTAAAAAGGACTGTTTTTTTCAGGAGCAGTGATTTTAATAATGCTTAAAGTGAAACAATAAAAGTGTAATATTCCTGGGGGGGTGTCTATAGTATGCCTGTAAAGTGGCGCATGTTTCTCATATTTAGAACAGTCCGAATACAAAATTTAATTTCTAAAGGAAAAAAGGTAATTTAAAAGTACTATCACTAGCGCCGGCTATAATGAATTGTCGGTCCGGCAATACACATAAAAGTTCATAAAAAAAAAGGCATGGAATTTCCCCACAGGGGAATCCCGAACCAAAATTTTAAAAAAATGCGTGGGGGTCCCCCTAAATTTCATACCAGGCCCTGCAGATTTGGTATGGATATTAAGGGGAACCCTGCACCAAAAAAAAAAAAAAAAAATGGCGTGGGGGTCCCACTCAAAATCCATACCAGACCCTTCAGGTCTGGTATGGATTTTAAAGGGAACCCTGCGCCAATTTATATATATTTTTTTAAAGGCGTTGGGTCCCCCCATAAATCCATACCAGACCCTTATCAGAGCACGCAACCTGGCAGGCTGCATGAAAAGAGGGGAGGACGAGAGAGCGCCCCCCTCCTAAATTATACCAGGCCACATGCCCTCAACATTGGGGGGGTTCTTTGGGGTTGCGGCCCCCAAAAGCATGTTGTCCCCATGTTGATGAGGAGAAGGGCTCTCATCCCCACAACCCTTGCCCAGTGGTTGTGGGGGTCTGTGGGCGGGGGGCTTATCAGAAACCTAACAAGGGAACTCCCAGATCCCCCCCCCCCGTGTGAATTGGTAATGGGGTAAAAATGTACCCATACAATTTCACAAAAAAAGTGTCAAAAAGGTTAAAGACAAGAGACGGTTTTTGACAAGTCCTTTATTAATTTCTTCTCCTTTCCCAGCTTCTTCTTCCATCTTCTTTCTTCTGGTCTTCCTTCGGTGTTCTTCTTCTTTCTCCATCTTCTTCTTACGGTGCTAGCAGGTATGTGAGCTGATCATTATTGGGAAATCTAAACTGCTGGGGACGCTAGTATAGATCTGATCAGATCAGATATTGACACTATACTACTAGGGGAGGTGTATGGTGCGTGCGTGGGTGTAAGCGATACTGGCTCTAATCTGACGCTGCCTGGGGTGACGCAGACCCTGACTGATGACTAAAACCTAACTTATATCGGTGGGGTGTTCGTGCTGTGTGTGGGGAGGCCACAACGCGCTCTGCTGCCATTTTCCTGGGGCCGTGGCCATTTTTTTGTAGCCACAGCCAGGTTTTGCCCTTCAGCCATTCTCTGGTAGTTCGGTGGCCATTTTTTTGGCGCCCTCAAAAGTTTTTGCTGAGGCAGCCGGCAGCCATTTTCTAGTGGCCTCAGGTAGTTTTGCCTCTAGTGTTGGGTGCTTGTTTCCTTCTAGAACAGCGTACTTTTCACACAGACACCTCATGGATGACACAGAGGAGAGTGGAGAGCAGCAGCACAGCGCAGTATCTGGATCAGGGTGGTGAGTCCTGCGGGTGGTCCCTCAGTCTGTAGCAGCTAGGAGGGTGGACATTTTGTTTCACTTGCCTTGGGTCCCTAAGTGGTGACAGGCGAGTGTGGGTCAGCATGGCGTCGGAAGCTGGCGCTTCTTCCCCAGACATCCTTTTTATTGCAACTGGTTCCCCTGCACCTGCTGTGCCTATGGACGCTCTGTTGGCAGTCCTGGAGGCCTTTGTTGCCAGGATGGAAGTGGCGTGCGGGCACAAGGGGGGTAAAAAAACGCCCCCTCCCCTCACCGTCTTCTGAGGAAAGCTCTGATTCAGACTCGGGCCCCACTGTGCCCCTCTTCTGACATGGTGGAAAAAGAAAATGGTACAGCGCTACGGATATATAAGTGTTCTGCAAAGTTTTACTCTTGCAAAAAAGAGAGAGTTGGCAGCTGCCCCTAAGACTGTAAGGAAGGAGAAAAGAAAGTAGGAATGGCGCTGCCCTCTAATTTACTAAGAATGATTTTACTTATCAAGATGCTTTATATTAATAATAAGATGAAAAATAGAATATAAAAAAAATAAAATAGGTAAAATAAATAAATATGACCAATTAATTAATCTTACACCACGGTATTGTGTTGGACCCTCTGGCGGGTGTAAATGAACTGGGTTGTTTTTAACCCCTTAGACGGTATAAGTGGACTTCAAAGAATTACCTACTACTTTTTTGTGTATATGTGTCTCATAAATGAAATCTAATTTTATGTTGAAAGTATAATGTGTGTTAGACCCTCTGTGCTAGAGAATGTAAAAGATTTTTTTTTTTTATTATAAAGAGTTGCTATGCCAATCTTTTTTTGAGTAATCCAAACAATTATAGTGCATGAGGGTTAATAAAAAACCCTAGAGAGACAAAGCCTCTTTCTTTGATGGTGATTGTCAAATAGTGACAAAAATAATGGTGAAATTATATGAACGTACAAATTGAGCCTCATAACCAAAACAACCAGTTTAGACAATTTGCGAGTCATGCGATCAACCACAAGGTGTAAAGTTCCATAAAAAGTTTTCATAAACCCTATAAATCTTTTAGACATGTAACAACCTCTGGAAGAAAAATAAAAAAACTAAAATATAGTGTGTACACGTAACTTAAATATCTAAACCAAGTGTTAGTATATAAAACAAATATATACATAAATATATAAATTGTAAGAAAAAAGTATCTGAATTGCTTTAACGATTAATATACAGTTCATAAACATGCAAAAGTGGCTTGTGTGCAAAATGCTGTTATTGTAGTGAAAGTGCCAAGTGCCGTAGTTAATTCTTGATGTGCAGAGAGAAGGTGCCAGTGCACTTTTCCGTGCAACTGATGGTTTTGCACTCACCAGATATCCTGCCCCTTTAAGGGTAGTTGCGCCTTCACAGTGTGAGCCCCTGTGTCGCTATTTGGTGCTTTTCCTAGGATCTTCTTACTTCAGCAATTATTGTCACCAATTTGTTTCATGTAAAAAAGAGGAGTATCCATAGTGTAGTATGTTGTAAACTCACGGTTTTATTAGATTAAAAATTGTACTCACATTTAGCAGAGTTTTAGCAAGCAGTAATACAACCGAGCTTCGCCGCTCTGGATGAGAGAGGAAACGTACTGTGGCCATGCAATATGCATTTCATCATCAAGACGTCATCTGGAGGCTCCAGATGACGTCTTGATGATGAAACGCATAGGGCTCAGAAGCGGATTTTTCGTCCGCCCGGGTCACCAGGTAAGCATTCCCAGTCGGACAAGGTGCCTGCTGAGGGACAAAAGCGTCCCTGGTTTCACAAGCCAAACAAGCATGCGAGCAAATCTGTTACCGCATGAAGATTTGCCTCCACCCGCCTCTTGGGTGGGGGATTGCCTTTGGGAGTTTGCAGCCCGGTGGACCTCTCTACTTTCTGACCAGTGGGTCTGTGAACTGCTTTCATCAGGATACAAGAAAGCATTTCTTTCTTGTCCGCCAAACATATTTTTTCCCTCCATCCTTCATATTCTTCCGGCTCGTCGGGAGGCCCTGTTTGGGGCAATGCAGGACCTGCTGCTGCGTGGGATGATAGTACCTGGAAAGGTTTCAGGGATTCTACTCCAATCTGTTTGTAGTCCCAAAGAAGTAAGGGGTACGTCCGGTCCTGGACCTCAAGGCCTTCAACAGCTTTGTGAGGGTACAAAGATTCAGGGTGGAATCAGTTCGCTCAGTGGTCGCTGCACTCCATCAAGGGTATTTTCTGGCATCCCAGACATCAAGGACGCATACTTGCAAGTTCCCATATCTATAAAGCATCAGAGATTTCTGAGATTTGCAGCTCTGCAGCGATCTGCTCTCCTCTCCTCAGAGATGACTTCTGTGTGAGGAGAGGAGGAGCCGATTGCCTAGCAACCGGCTGTTTGTTTACATCACATGACGGCCGTGATTGGGCACGGCCGTCATGTGTTCAGGAGGGCCAATCACAGAGCCCTCCTGCCGATCCGAGATGCGCCGTGTCTGGGTGACACAAGCGCATCGGGATTGCGCCGCTGCGCGGGCACGTGTGCGGGCACGCGCGTTCGCAATCCCCCTCCTTCTGAAGGACGTTCAGGAATGTCCACTCAGAAGTAGAGAGCTCCCACCCGGCCGTATATGTACATTGGCCGGGTGGGAAGTGGTTAAGCAATTTTTTTTATTTTTATTTGGTGGCAACACCACTTTAAGCACCATCAATGGGCAGATATCCACTTTGGCTGTCTTTTTTCAGCGACCCTTTGCGACTCATTCATTGGTGAGTACGTTTGTTCAGGGGGTTCGACATGTGGACCACCGCTACCTCTGTGGGATTTGAATCTGGTGCTCTCAGTGCTTCAGAAACCGCCGTTTGAAAACATTAGGTAGATCCCCTTATTGACACTTTCTCAGAAAGTAGTCTTTCTAGTGGCTATTACATCTGCCAGGAGGGTTTCTGAATTGGCGGCCTTGTCTTGAAAGTCTCCCTACTTGATCCTCCACAAGGATAAAGCAATGCTGCGTCTGCAGCCTTCGTTTCTGCCAAAGGTTGTTTCGGCCTTTCATCTAAATGAGGACATTGTACTTCCGTCCTTATGTCCTCGGCCGTCAAACCCCAAAGAGGTGGCTTTGCATTCCTTGGATGTGGTCCAGGCTCTGCAGTTGTATCTGCATTGGCTCCTTTTCAGAGGTTGGACTTGTGGTTCAGGCTTCTGCCATAAGGGGACGGGCTCCCCCTTTTCCTGTCATGGCACATTCGACCAGGTCAATTGGTGCCTCTTGGGCTTTACGGCATCAAAAGTCAGTGTCAGGTGAGTACTTACCAAGGCCAAGATGCCAAGAGCGGTTTGCCCTTGCGACTAAGCGCACCCTGCCCCCTGGAGGTGGTACAGGGAATGGGTGGCACGAAGAGTCACAGGCCACCAGCAGATAGTAAAGTTTCTGAGAGATGGCTGTGGAGCTGAAACAAGGTCAGCAGGAATTCCGGAACTGTCTGAGGATCTGATACAGGAGGTACAAGGCAAGACCATTAAGCAGGCCAAGGGTCAAACACTGGAGAAGGCAAGGCAAGTCCATGAGGGGTCAGATCCAGGAAGATAGCAGAGTAGGCGGGAACAGTCCGGGTCACAACTGGTAATCAAATGCAGAAAACAGGAAGCCGGTGCAAAACGGGAAGCTGAACACAAACCAGCAACCCGTTTGGGCGCCAGAGGCATTTTAACCACTTAACAACCGCCCATTGCCGATTAACGGCTTCAGGGTGGTTGTTTAACTCTGAGAGGCCGTTAATTAACGGCCTCCCAGAATCCTGCTCTCGCGCGCCCCCTGGGGCGCGCATACGAGAGCATCCGTGACCGCTGGGTCCAGTGGACCCGGCGCATCACGAATCACGGTAAACGGCCGCTCATCGCGGGCATATGTTCAACAATGCAATACCTGTCTCAAGCTGGGCCCCACCACATGTTGCTGCCTTGAAGGAAGACTGGAGAGTGGTGGCCTGAGTGGTGGCCTGGGTACCCCCTGATATACCAGAAAATGCAGCCTGTCAAAGTGAACCATCCTCGGGTAATAAACGGCATCTGTATCTCCTGCTCTCAAGGACTCCAGGTGCTTCTTTCCCTCCCTGAAATATGTAATCCTCATGGCCCCAATTTTCCTATTCAGATAGGCCATGACTGCTGTGGGGACCATGATCCGCACCAAAGAAAGCAGTTTCTCCAGCGCTGCGTTCCTCTTTGTTATGTCGGCATAAAACTCGTGGAACTGCCACAGGCAGGGCATCTCCTTGTAGAGTTCTAGGAATAGCCCCATAAAATTTTGATTTTGGAATGGATCCATATTGTCTGCAAGACACAACACAAGACAAACCCTCAAATCCTAATAATGCCATTAAAAACCTCCTAATCTTGTCCCAACATCGGCCTATATAGAAGTAGTCTAGTCTAGTGAAGCACCAAGTTAAAAATGTTACCTTCGTTTACACGTTCGTCACGTCCGCGCCTCACTCTCTTCCAAGATCGTACGGACGATACACGCGTGTTGCGTTTTATATACAGTGCGCATGCGTGAAACTCCGCCCGCCCCTGACGTTCTTTCTAGACTATTCCCTGCCCCTTCGCTTCCAGCACAGTGGGGATAGCACATGGCGGAGAGAACGCAGGTGCGCACTAATAATAGTTCCACTAACGAGGAGGAGGGTGAGGAAAGCCCGGAGCCTGAAATGTCCCGATCCAGGAAGAGAAGATTTAAGGCCTCAAATATGTCTTTTGGAGAGATGTTGGAGATGGTCGACATATTGAACAGGACCGACTATGATGGGAAGTATGGAACTTACCCAAACCCAAATATCAGAAAGGCCAAGATCATGACTAAAGTTGTGAAGAGTCTTCATAAGAATTTTGGGGTACGCCGATCCAAGGATCAACTGAGAAAACGCTGGTCAGACCTGAAACTGAGGGAGCACGAGCAGTACCTAAGGATCAAGCGTGTTCTTAAAAAAAGTAAGTAGTTGTCGTGTGTTCATATGATTATTCTTGCTTGCATACTGCTCCATGTGCTTTGATTTCATGTTGTGCATTTTAAAATGGCCACTTTCAAGTTCATGGTTTCATTCGTTCGTAAGAATCGTTCTGCAGGGAAGTATTCCAGCTTAACAAAGTGTCCCCAATAATTTTCTCACCTTGGAACTCAGCCAAAAAACACAATTGTACAACACGTCCAAGCAATGTTTCAGATTCCTATTTCTGCCCTCTGTGTGCTAATTATTCTTTGTTTACATTCTCATAGGGGAGAGAAGACTCGGCAAGTATGAGGACACCAGGGACCACACCCCTCCCAAAGAAGGCCAACTTCCAAAAGCACAAACAGAGGAGCAGGAGCATGAGGAGGAGGAGGAAGGAGAGATCGTGGAGGTTGGGCAAATTGTCACCACAACAGGTGAGTGTCGGAGAACACAGCTTCCGGTAAGCTCAGCAATGTATGTCACCATATTTTTATTACACGGTGTGTTTTTTTGCTTTGTTTTGAAGGTGATGTGGAAGAAGATTCCCATTTTACCAGTGAAAGTGCCCAGATCCTGATCGGGGAGATAATGGGGTGCAATCGGGATTTGGAAAATATCCAGCAAAACATCAATGATGTTAAAAATCAAATGAAGAACATCATTGATATTTTGGGGAGAGTGTGAAACACCAAAAACTAGATAGGGTTTTATTTTTGCTATTTTAAAAACAAAATGTTGTATTTATCGAAATTACAAATTTGGAAGATGCACAGAGTGTGTAAACATGCGCTATCTCCCTTCATGGGGGATCAATGTACGTGTTTTGTGTAAAGTGTCTGATATGAAGGGGTTGCAGCCCCAAAGCATGTACATTGATCCCCCATGATGGGAGATAGCACATGTTGACACACTGTGTGCATCATCCAAATTTGTTTTTTTCAGGGGTGACACCCCATGTGATGAAGGCAATATCAGCCCAGTTTGTACATACTCATGTCTGATATTATCTTCACTTTTCAAAGTTGAACTTTGTAAGTTCCTGTGTTCTGTATTTTACGGTTTGATACATGCCTGTTTATACAAAAACAACAAGTAAACAAAATTCTGATGAAACTCTGTTTTGGATACACACAATTTCTTGGTTTGTTGTAAAAACCTTTTCGAAACGCACTTGTGAATGTGCTTGTATTAAAAAGTTTAATTATCAACAATGTGTGGCTTCCTTTTTCATTGCGCAAAAAATGTATTTGTAGTCAAATTTTAGTTTGTGCTGAGAAGGAGTGTGATTTACTAAAGGAAACTCCACTTTGCCCTCCAAGTGCAGTTTCAGGTGTACTTTTGCAGTGCATAGTGGATGTGCCTTTAGTAAAAAAGCACCCACAGTGAGGTGTAAATTTGGACAATCATGCCATTTTCCTGCCATGGTGCTGGCACGATTTTGGTCAGTAATGCACTACATACATTAGTTACAAAAACAAGGTGTGTGTGTAGCAGACCCACAACATAATAACATTATCTGAAGAAGAGACTGTCCCCTCATCTTGCTCTGAACTTGGGTTTGCACTGTTGGTGAAAAAGGCACAACTTAAAAAAAAACTGGCAAAGTGGGAGGACACAGTCTGCCATTCCTGTGGCGTTGAAGGACACTGTGTAGTGAAACAAGAACAAAAATTAGTAATTTGACAAATCAACATTGCAAGCAGATTAGACACCCACATTTTTGGTCAAAATTAGTATAACATTTTGGGAACTGAGTATTTAAAGCCTAAAGTATAAGGTCCCCTTATGAGAGTCATCACTCCCCCCATCCCCCCCCCATCTGATGGGCCCTTGCTAAAAAATTAGAGGGGATGTTTAGGACAGGTAACCCTCTCCACTTGATTGTGAGCTGAATGCCTAAATAATGTGTGCTACTTTGTGAAGCCCCTCCTTACTTACACTATTGGCAGCCCACGGGACAGGTAAGAAAAGTCATAATAACAAAATGAAAACAAAATGGAAGCACATTTTGACATTCTGCTATTACATATCAAGAAAATTAATCTGTTAAAAAAAAAAAAAAAAAATAGCATTTGAAAGTATTGAGGCAGGCCCTTGCACTACATGCTTAGGTGAACTCGTCCATAAATGTGATCCTGAAAAAGGTAGGTATAGTGTGTATTGGGTTTGGTCAAGTCATCAGATAGAGGATTGCAATGGTCCTTATTCTTATATCCCCCCCCCCCCCCCCCACCGCTGTGTGTATACAGTCCAATCTCCAAATTACAATAAAGTGTTGAATCAAAGCCCAAATCCTTCTGTGTTCATGTGCCTTACTTTCCACTAGCATAAACTATTCATGCCACCACCACCTTATGAAATGGCCACTCACCAGACTTAAATGTTACAATATGCCTTCGGTTAATTCAATGGATAACCACTCCTTAATACGCTCTCCCGTTAGCAATTCCTCCATTATTGTGTATTCATAAAAAGGTATATGAAACCAACATAGCGTAAAACCGTTTCAACTTTAATTGTACAATTTTAAAAACATATTGCACTCACATCTCCATGTGTCCTCTAGCTGACACTAAGCTCATCCAGCCATATGTAAACAGCGTAGGATCAGGCAAGCCAATAATGTTACACAGGTGGTTCTTTCCTCCTTCTACTTAGTCAACCTGTTTCTGGCTCCTCTTATTTCCACAGCCTCTATGTGTTTTGCAGCACCCTCTGCATCGTCAGGAAGCTTCCTGACGACGCAGAGGGTGCTGCGAAACGCATAGAGGATAATAGAGTATAATAATTATAGAAATAGAGTATAATAATTTTTTGATTCATTTTCCACTTGGGAGTTTGTTCAGCACTTAGAGTGGTCTCCGGCAGGAGTATCACAATATTAATATACGTTGTGAATCACTGTAATGATGAATAGAAATGGGAGGGGTGTAACATACCCATACATTACTCTACCTGCCCATGCCATTCTGCCGCATGACATTTGTATTGTCTGACACTTCTACCCTTCTATACCTCCAAACCCTTCCCCCCCATTAAACCAGACCAGACTGAGTTTGGAGTAAATGGCCAACGGCCTTGATTTATTAACCAAAATGTATAAATAACAAATATAAACTTTTATAAATAACTTTTAATAATAACACCTTGTAAACTTTCCCTTTAACACTGGAACATGGGTCCTTAGCATATCAAGGACCCTACTGGTCACTGCACCATCTATTTTACCTCTTGACCTCCAGACGGTATCCCCTGTCTCGGAGGCTAAACCCAAACCAAGCAGTGACCCACCCCTTTTCTCCTCCGGTTACCCCCTTGTAACCAGGAAGTACATCAACAACCATCCCCATCCCCCTGGATGGGTACAACCTAATTACCACTAAACTGACCCCCCAAACAACCAGCACACCCCTACACTAACATCCTACCAAACCCCAGGGGAGGGTGGGTGGGAATCGCTTCCTCCTCCGCTCCACGAGTGGCCTAGCTTCCGCTCGGCTTCCCGCTGGATGCATAGGCTCCGCCCCCTGCTGGCCCCGCCTCCCGACTTCTTAAAGCGGCCCGTGCAATATATTAAAAGCGGCGACAGTGCATGCAAACGAAATGTCATGCTGTCCCTCCGCTTAGCAGCCTACGGCTGCTGCTCCGTGCCTCTCTTGACATTTGTATTGTCTGACACTTCTACCCTTCTATACCTCCAAACCCTTCCCCCCCATTAAACCAGACCAGACTGAGTTTGGAGTAAATGGCCAACGGCCTTGATTTATTAACCAAAATGTATAAATAACAAATATAAACTTTTATAAATAACTTTTAATAATAACACCTTGTAAACTTTCCCTTTAACACTGGAACATGGGTCCTTAGCATATCAAGGACCCTACTGGTCACTGCACCATCTATTTTACCTCTTGACCTCCAGACGGTATCCCCTGTCTCGGAGGCTAAACCCAAACCAAGCAGTGACCCACCCCTTTTCTCCTCCGGTTACCCCCTTGTAACCAGGAAGTACATCAACAACCATCCCCATCCCCCTGGATGGGTACAACCTAATTACCACTAAACTGACCCCCCAAACAACCAGCCACAGCTCGAAAGGTGGTAAAGCCTTACCCTTTCGAGCACCGCCACACGCACAGTCCCCTCTGGATCCCCTCCTGCAGGCCTAACGCCCACAAGTCCGTCCCCACCTCATTTAAATGAACCCCGTCACTTCTCAAGTATCGCCAGGTCTAACACTCCAACTCCCGATGCCTGATGGCCAACCCCCCGGTCCTGCCGAAAAACCTGCTGACCTCCTTGTTGACCTTGACCCGGGCCCTGTCCACCTTCTTGTCTGACTGCGCCCACCTCCATGACATCCTGCCCACCATATCCGACCATATCAAGACCATGCCCGGGTAGGCAGCCTTCAACCGAAGGCTGTCGCACTTAATATCCCGTATGAGGTCCCTCATGGACCTGACCCCCATGTCATTGCCCCCCACATGTAGGATCAATACGTCAGGTGGCCGGTCCAAGCGGGCAAACCTGTGGACTTCCCCCAGCACCCTGTTCCATCGCATACCAGGGACCCCAATCCATCGAACCTGGGCTTCTTGTCTGGGAATCCCAAGCTGTCTCCCGTTAGGACGAACATCAGCTCTCTTCGCTCCCCAGAACACATATGAATGGCCCAGAATCCAGACCAAAGCCACCTCCGAACCTGTAAATAAAACCCAGTAAATACATAACAACCAACAACAGATGTCCTGTGCCGATGTATGTCCCCCCCTTTCCCCCCCCCCCCACCTGATCAGGCCTAACCCAACAGATGTGGCCGAACATACAGTCTAAACCTCCCCGATTCCCACCGTCCTATTCTCTTCACCGCCTCCGCACTTAGCCCGGCCCTGGACGCCTCCGTAGCCGCCCCTATTCGAAAAGAGTGCGACGAAAAACGGCCCCGGTCAAACCCCGCTGCCGTGACGCACTTATGCAATATGGCATTAAACTGAAACTTGGACAAAAAGGTACCATCCGCATGTATAAAAAAGGGGCCCGCCACCCGTGGCCGGACGCCCAGGAAAGCCGCCACCGTCCCCACCGGACATATGTCCCTCTCCGCAATGGGGGCCACTTCCACCAGTACCCCACTCCCCTCCTGATCCATCTTTGACTTGCGCAACCAAATTCTGACCCCATCCTGACCCCATTCCACATCGCACGCCTCCAACCCCCCGACCCGATACTTGGCCGGGCAGAACAGCTCCCCTATCCGGAAAGCCCCAAAAAACATCAAAGAAAAAGCCACCCTAAAGAGGCACTGTTCGTAATAGGACCCGCACACCGCCTCCACCACCTTGCACAGACCCCGAAGCATCTGAAAGGAAACCGGGCACCGCCCGTCCCTCTGTCTATGCTCCCTCCGATACCCCTTTACCGCCTGTCGCAGCCAAAACTCCTTGGTAAAATCCGGACTCCCTTCCCATTTAAACAAGAAGGCCAACCCAGCCAGCTTCCTGTCTATGGAGGCCGCCGAAACCCCCCTGTCCATATCCCTGCAAAGAAAGTAAAATACAGCTTGAGCCATGCCCGCCTCACCCGGGGCCATGCCGATCGCCGCAAGACATTCCGACCACTCCTGCCAAACCTTTGAATATGCCCTCCATGTTGCCTTACACACCGACCTCTCAATCAACCGCGCTGCAATTCCACCGCTATGTTCCACATCCAAGCCGGGCATGCGACCCCGTGACGCTCTGCCTCCGGTGCCAGCCCCCGAAACCTGTCCCACTGAAAACGAGACAGAGCGTCAGCCAAATTGTTCTCCACTCCCGGCAGATGCACAGCATAGATGAACGCATTAACCTGCAAACAACGCAAAACCAAGTGGCGTACTAGCCTGACCACCGGCCCAGAGGCCGCCGTCAGCCGATTAACCACATGCACCACCCCCAAGTTGTCGCAATTGAAGCGTACCTTCAAATTCCGAAAAGACTCCCCCCAAATCTCCAAGGCCACCACAATGGGAAACAGTTCAAGCAACACCAGGTTCTTCAGGAGCCCGGCATCAGCCCACTCCGCAGGCCACGGTGCTGCGCACCACTGACCCTTAAAGTAAGCGCCGAAACCCGACGACCCAGCCGCGTCAGTGAACAACTCCAGATCCCAATTGCTGATGGGACCCGACACAGTGCACGCCCGTTGAAGGAGGCCAAAAAGGCCTGCCACACCACAAGATCGTCCTTGTGCTCCTGTTTTAGAGTCACGAAATGAGTCGGTGACCGGACCCCCGCCGTGGCCGAGGCCAACCGGCGGCTAAAAACCCGCCCCATCGGAATAATCCGACACGCGAAGTTGAGCTTGCCCAATAAAGATTGCAACTGCCGTAATTGCAGCTTGCGAACCCCAATTGTCGCCCGCACTTCCTCCTGCAAAGCCTCCAGTTTGTCCTGCGGCAACCTGCATTCCATCCTTTCAGAGTCAATCACGATCCCTAAAAACGTAATGCAGGCCGTGGGCCCTTCCGTCTTCCCCGGCGCTAGCGGGACCCCAAAGCGGCCTGCCAAGTGTTGTAACGTCCCCAAGAGGACGGCGCAAACGTTCGAGCCGGCCGGGCCTATACACAAGAAATCATCCAAATAATGAATGACTGAGTTGATCCCCGACACGTCCCGCACGGCCCACTCTAAGAAAGAACTGAACTGTTCAAACAAGGCGCAGGAAATGGAGCAACCCATGGGCAGGCAACGGTCGACGTAGAACCCCCCCTTCCAACAGCACCCGAGAAGCCAAAAGCTATCAGGATGCACTGGAAAGCCGATTCGACATCCGCCTTAGCCATTAAGGCCCCCCGTCCGTACCTCCGCACCCAGGACACCGCCGCGTCGAAGGACGTGTACGTCACTGCACAGTCCTCCGGCGAGATAGCGTCGTTAACCGAGCCTCCTTTCGGAAAGGACAGGTGATGAATCAAACGAAACTTGTTGGGCTCCTTCTTGGGGACTACCCCCAGCGGTGATACCACCAACCGGGGGAGGGGCAAATCCGTAAACGGGCCGGCCATGCGGCCCAATGCCACCTCTTTGCTCAACTTGTCCGTCACCACCTCCGGGTGCTCCAGCGCGGACTTCAAATTATTGGCCACTGGAGGAGGGGCAGCCAACGAACTGGGGATCCTAAAACCGACCGTAAAACCCTCCTCTAGCACCCGTGCCCCCTCCCGATCTGGATATCTATTGAGGAAAGGCCGCATCCTTTCCACCCGCACCGGGGTCGTCCCTCTTCGGGACAGCATCTCCCGCGCGTCCCTTCCCTTTTTTAAAACATCTGGTGAGGGGGTGGGACCCACCGCAACCCGAGCACGAATGCTTGAAGCGGCAGGTGGGTCCGAATTTACAGGTGCCCTCGTTGAACTGCCAACAGTAACCCCAGCGCTTCTCGGTCGGCTGTCCGGGGGTAGCTGAACCTCCGACCCCGTGCTGAAAAAACGGGTTGGGAGCCCTCGCCGCCGTCATCAACTTCATCCACAGGCTGATGTCCTTGTGGTCCCAGCGAAGCGAGGGTCTGACCGCCATCCGTTGTCGGAACTGTTCGTCATACCTGAGCCATGCTACCCCACCGTACGTCCTATGCGCCTCACTGATAGCCTCCAGATACACGAACAACGCAGAGCAATGTTCCGGTGCCTTCTCCCCCACGACGCTCGCCAGAATGGCAAACGCCTGGAGCCAATTAGAAAATGTCCGCGGAATCAACCGATACCTCCGCTTCTCCTCGTCCTCCTTCTTCCGCACCTCTGGCTTCAACCGGTCAAGGTTGAACTTTTCCAGAGGAAGCAGGGTAAAGATCTCGATGTACTCACCCTTCCAGATCTTCTCCTTCACCTCCTGCTTCAAGTGCGCCCCCAAGGGTCCCTCGAAGCAAACGTACACCTCACTCTTAGCCGCGTCCGCCAACCTGACCCGGTCCGCGCTCTGTTCCCCCGCCTTCGGCGAAACCCCGTCAGCTGCGGGGGCCGCCACGCCCGCCTGCGCTGCCCCCCCGCTGCTGGGACCCCCAGAGCCACCGCCGGCGCGGACTCCGCGTCAGAAGAGACCGCTCCGGCGGTCGCCGAGGCGGCCGCCGGCGCCCACGCCTGGGCCGGCCCGCCCTCCAATCCCCCCTCAAATTTCTGAACCAGTGCCTTCAGGCCCGCCAACAACCCCCCTAGGCCCTCTTGCTGCCGTCCCGCTGCCGGCTCCCCGGGTTTTGACGCACCCGCCAATCTCGCAGACCCACCACCGGCCGCCGGCGCACCCCGTCCGCCACCCTGCCCCAACAAGTCAAGCAACAGTGTAGATATGGAAAAAGAAGAGTCACACTCACCGGGCTGCCCAGGACTGGGCCCTGCAGCCGCCGCTCCGGGACCCATCGCCGACTCCGCGTCACGGACCTCACCGCCATCGGACTCCGACAGCTCACCTTCCGATCGGTCGCTGGCCACTGCCGTCTCCGGTCTGTAAGAAGGATACCCAGATGGGCCCGCTCCGCCATCCGGGGTTCTGCGATGCACTTCTCTAGGGGCCCGGCCCGCCCGACCGCCCGCTCCACACACGGCGCTAGTTGAAGGGCTCCTGCACCGCACAGCTCGCCGGCTCCTCGTCCCCCGCCCCACGGCCAGGCTGCGTCCATCGTCCAGGCTGCCACCGGAAAGCCCGCCCTCTCCCCTGGGACTGGGGGCCGCCACGCCGGGCCGTACCCCCACCCGCTGTCCAGCCGAACGCTGTGGACCGACCTCTCTCTCCCCCCCGGCCTGGCCCATGCATCTACGTCGAGCAGGGGGCGCTGAATCCAGGGGCGATCCCCCTTGCCTCCCAGCCACGCTCCCCAGACCCCTCCTCCGGGCCCTGCTCCTGGCCGAGTACCTGCTACTCCCTTCCCCCGATGGGGTGGAGGTCGTTGGCCCAGTCCTCCGCTGTGGATCCCGCTCGCTGCCATCCTCGTTCGCTGCAGTCGTGGGCACCCCCCGGGACTGTACCGCTCGGGCGGCCTGGAACGCCGCGCCCGAGGTGTCACCGGCGTCCCCCCGTCCGTCGCCGACTCCCGCTCTGCCGCCAAGGCCGCCACTTGCCCCTGTAGCCATGCGGCGCCCTCCTGTGCTATCGCAGCCCTGAGCTGGGCCATCAACTCCGCGGACGCCATCTTGTATTAACTGAGGAGCGGCGAGGGTACGTCCAATCGCTTCCTCCTCCGCTCCACGAGTGGCCTAGCTTCCGCTCGGCTTCCCGCTGGATGCATAGGCTCCGCCCCCTGCTGGCCCCGCCTCCCGACTTCTTAAAGCGGCCCGTGCAATATATTAAAAGCGGCGACAGTGCATGCAAACGAAATGTCATGCTGTCCCTCCGCTTAGCAGCCTACGGCTGCTGCTCCGTGCCTCTCTGTATATCTGTGTGAGGCGGTCGGCAAGTGGTTAACGTGGAAGTTACATTTTTGGGTGGAACTCCACTTTAAGATTAATAATTTTATCTTCCTGACATTAGCATAGTTTCTCCGTCTTTTGAGTAGCATGTGGGTTTCAACTAATACATTTGTTGCTCTGAAACTGGAATTCATTGCTTCATTTCCAAAATAATAATGCCTGCCTGATTAAATCTATGGGAATAATGGCGCAGAAAATTACACGAGTGCAGGAAATTTATTTTTACTTGTTGGTACTTTCTTAATTTAGAAAATTGAATTTAAGCATTTTTATCTAACACTCTGAATCTACAATCCAACTGAAGATTTTTTTATAAACTATTTCACTTACAATGGACAGCCTCCTTTAAACTTTTGACCTCTATGCATAATATTTCCACAAATGTGTAATATAAAAGAGGATGTAAAACATGCTGAGGCATCATTGGTTTTGAATGCAGTTAGTAGTCATAAGTGTTTTGAAAGTTACACTATATGAAAATATATAAAAAAGAAATGAAAGACCCAGCTCAAGACAAAACTTTTTCTTGTATATTTTTGTTTAAATATCAGGCTATTATTTAATCTGTAACACCATTCAGGAAAATTCACTGTAGATATTGAGCATGCATGGTAGTGTGCCATCATGTTGCAGTGAGCTACAGTGTAGGTATATTGTCTTAGTGTGTTGGGGTGCATTTGAAACTAAATGGCACTCAACATACTAACAAATATATTGTGTTGTGTAAATTGTGCATTACCAGAACACATAGGTGTAATCCCTTTCAGACTGGGGCGGTGCCGCATTAACGCTTTACCGCTGTTATAGCGGTGCTTTTTCGACCGCTAGCGGGGCACTTTTAACCCCGGTTTGCAGTAGAAAAAGGTCCATGTTGCGGCGCTGCCGAATCGCTTTACAGGCGATATGGCAGCAATGCCCAGTCATTTCAATGGGCGGGGGCAGTGTAGGAGCGGAGTATACAACACTCTTGCACTACCCAAAAGATGCTGCTTGCAGGACTTTTTTTCTGGTCATGCAAGCGCACCGCCCCAGTGTGAAAGTACTCGGATTTTCACACTGGGGTGGCTTGAAAGGCACTTTTTAGGCACTTTATATGTGTTATTTTTAGCGGAAAAAAACACGCCCCAGTGTGAAAGGGGTCTAATAGTAAGGTTGAAAAGACACAGGTCCATCAAAGTAAACCTCAGTGTATGTACATGAGTTTTACATATATGATCCAGAGGAAGGCAAAAAGAAAATACCTACACACATACTGTATGAGGTACAGTGATGAAATGTTACTCATGTCCTCATCGAATGATAACAGATTGGTATGACAAGAATGATCTTTCATAAATCCTATCCAATCCTGTTTTTTTTTTTTTGTTTTTTCTTACTTATGATACCACTGTCACTAATACATTCTTGATTATTGTTCCTTACATGTCGCGCCAATATTTCACACTACTACTGATGTTACGTTGACTGGTCTGTAATATCCTGCCATATATCTCAACTCTTTTTTTAAATATTGATACCACATTTACTCTACATTGATCATTTGGTACCAATTTAGTCTGTAAGGTGTTCTTTAAAAAAAGGAAACAAAGGTCTGACTATAACAAAGATGAGCTCTGAATTCATAAAGGTAAGCCATATGGTCTTGGAGATTTATTCCAATTTACTCATATGTAGTTTGTTTTGAAATTGGATATTTGTCATAGAGGTGCATTCAGTACATTTTTATTAGCATTACTGTTCTGACTATCAAACCTGTTTTTATTTATTTTATTTATATAAACTGGAGAAAAATGTATTTAATACTGTATATCTGCCTTATCCTTATCACTTGTAACCAACTTCACACAGAAAAGTCAGTCTTTCTCCAGGAACTCTAATGCTCTGTACACATGTTCGGGATTTCCGACAACAAATGTAAGATGTGAGCTTGTTAACGGAAAGTCCGGCCGTGTGTATTCTCCATCGAACATTTGTTGTCGTATGTCACTACGTTTGTAATTGTTGGCCAACATTTATGTGACCGTGTGTATGCAAGACAAGTTGGAACCAACATCTTTCAAACAAAAATTTCCTGGTTTTGTTGTTGCAAAGTCCAATCGTGTGTACGGGGCATAAGATTACTTTCACACTGTAGCGAGCATCAGCAGTAAAGCGGGGCTATTTTTAGCCCCGCATTACCGTTGTTTTAGTGGCACTATTCTGCCACTATCGAGGAACTTTTAACCTCCGCTGGTGGCCGAAAAAGGGTTGAAACCACGGCAAAGCGCCACTGCCCCATTGATTTCAATGGGCAGGGGCACTTTAGGAGCGGTGTATACACCGCTCCTACAGCTCTGCAAAGATGCTGCTTGCAGGACTTTTTTTTTTTTACCATCCTGCAAGCGCACTGCTCCAGTGTGAAAGCACTCAGGCTTTCACACTGGAGAGACAGGAGATGCTTTTTACAGGCGCTATGCAGGCGCTATTTTTAGTAAAGCACCTCAATGTGATAGCAGTCTAAAGTCTAAAGTACAGCAATTTTTCAGCCACTTGTTCAGCTCTCTAAGTTTCTGCTGCCTCTCTGGTGTGGCCCCAAGGTACAGTACCTACAATATTATTCAACATGATCACCTTAGAGGTCCTCCTTTTTAAGCTTGTTTATCTAAGTCTTTAACATTATTTTTTAGGATTCTCCATCTATATCCATGTATATTTATTGGGTTGTATCAACTCAGGGTTAGCCACTCTAACACTTTTACCTCTTCTAAGAGCCCCCGTCTTCTAACTGTAACCTAGCTACAGCCTCCCCACTCTCTGCACCTATGCTTCTCCACCTTCCTGTACACTGTAAACCTTGCACTGAGAACCTTGCAGTGTTACATAAATTCAATCTGCATTCAGCAACAACTATCAGCTGCAGGGAAAGGTAGGTAAAAAGGTACACTTATTTTTAATTCCTCCCACACAAATTTAATCACCACCCACACTGACAATGTACAGGTGCCAATCATGCCTGTGCACTAAACACAGCTACATGATTTCACCTAAACAAGGCTACACTTTGCTAATTATTGGTTTATCTACTTGTTGCCCATTTTCTTATTAGTAGGACATTGATTTCAATGTTTTGCAAAAAAGGACTGCAACAATAATTTAAATCTCTCAGCAGCAAACAAATTCAATCACCAGTTAAGCTCAGACTTACTATTACAAATATCATGCTCTTTTCAAAATTGCCATACAGGGTGCTGGTCTGCAGAGTAGGATAATATCACATACCAGGTGCTGGAGACCAATGGTGAGAGGACTTTCACTTGTGTCTAAGCTCCACACTAGTGATGGATGAACTTCCGACAGGACGTTTCGTGAACGCGAACCGGGAACGCGGCCAAAAGTTTGCAAACCGCAAAGTTTGCAGCAGACCACATTGACTTTAATGGCAGGCGAACCTTAAAAACCTACAGGTCATATTTTCAGCCACAAGATACTTACTAGCTGTGCACACATAGTCTCACAACATGGACAAGTATTAAGTATAAAAGTATTAAGTGAATCTGGGATCGACAACGACAAGCATTCTTTTTTTATCTGTGAAATTTTGACAATTCAGGAGCGCATGAAGGCCATGGAGGAGAGGCAAGGTCAGGCCAGGCTATGAAGGGGATGCAGGAGATGATAAGTGCTATAGTCAGGGCAGAGCAGTCCTGTGCCAGTGTCCCAGTGTGCCAACCTGTGCTTGAGCCCCTCCCTCTGCCCGGCCCTTACCCCCACCTATGCAGGGCTCCACTGCGGTGGTGCCAGTCCAGTGCTGATCCTCAGCCATGGTGCTGGCACTGCCTGCTGATTGGCTTCTCTGCTGCTATCTCCCTCACTGTCTGAAACCAGCACCGCGAAAGAGACTGAGCACTGACACCAGCACCGTGATAGAGAGCACTGACACCAGCACCAAGATAGAGAGCAGTGACACCAGCCCCGAGATAGAGAGCACTGACACCAGCACCAAGATAGAGAGCACTGACACCACACCAGCACCGAGATAGAGAGCACTGACACCAGCACCATGATAGAGAGCACTGACACCAGCACAGTGATAGAGAGCACTGACACCAGCACCGTGATAGAGAGCACTGACACCAGCACCGAGATAGAGAGCACTGACACCAGCACCGTGATAGAGAGCACTGACACCAGCACCGTGATAGAGAACACTGACACCAGCACCAGGATAGAGAGCACTGACACCAGCACCGAGATAGATAGCACTGACACCAGCACCGTGATAGAGAGCACTGACACCTGCACCGAGATAGAGAGCACGTTAAAAAAAGCCCACACTGCAGAGCCATGTTCCGGCGTCCTGGGAGCGCCAGATGTGACCGTACATGGTTGATGCCTCGCTCCTGATACATTAGCAGTCTGCTTTGTTCCTCCTGTGCAATCTAAGTTCGGCCTGCTTCTCCTCCCTATCTGCTGGTCCATATCTCCATCTGAACTCCCCTCCTCTTCCTCTCTTGTTCCCCAACCAATATAATTAGAGATGTCGGAGTAGGCAACAACAGCGGGACCAATCTCCTTGGGCTGATCTGGGTACTGTCGTCAGATTGCTGAGTGGCTGTTGTTGCTACCTCCTCTTCCTGATCCAATGCCAAGAATGGCTGTGCATCGGAAATGTCTTGTGATGGATTGGAAAATAATTCCTGTGACTCAAGCGGAAGGTATATGGTGGTGGTGGAGTTGGTGGTAGTGTCTTTGGGGGTGCACACAGCAGAGAGTGAAGAGGGTGCAGATTGAGAGGATGAAGAGGGTACAGAAGAGTAAGGCTGAGTGAACCACTCAACCAAGTCTGGTGCGTCTTTTGATGTAATCGCACGCACATTCTGCAATTTGCCACTTTGGCTCAAGTCTGTTGCTCCTGCCCTACCCCTACCACCCCTGCGGAAGGGCCTGCCTCTTCCTCTGCCTGTCATTTTTTAAATGACCCTGTGAAGAAAGTCTCTGGAGAAGTGCAGTATGTATGTGGAAGAAGGTATATAAATGCCCGCTTCAATCTGTTATTTTTGGGGGGCACTGGTCTATCACACCAGTTATAATACTTTTTTTTTATTGCGTTTGTCACTCTTTGTAGTATCGCTGCAGAACCGCTCAGCAGTCACAATGCTGCACAGTGAAAATGCACTATACTATGCTTTCTATATGTGCAAGTATTTTATACGTGTATTACACCCCTATATACTGCACACCAAATAGTACAACTATACCAGTCCTTAAAAGGACCTTTGTGGACCTAGTAGCTAGTGATTTGAAGACTGTCCCTCAGTCCCTACACTGATAAAAAACAGCTGCAGAATCGGTCAGCACTCAGCTCAGCAGTCAAGTATAATAGGCTTTCTATATTTGAAAGAAAGTATATTATACGTATACAACCCTATAGATGGTACACCTATACCAGTCCTTAAAGGGACCTTTGTGGACCTAGTAGCTAGTGATTTGCAGACTGTCCCTCAGTCCCTACACTGATAAAAGACAGCTGCAGAATCGGTCAGCACTCAGTTCAGCAGTCAAGTATAATAGGCTTTCTATATTTGAAAGAAAGTATATTATATGTGTAAAACCCTATATACTGTACACCTATACCAGTTCTTAAAAGGACCTTTGTGGACCTAGTAGCTAGTGATTTTCAGACTGTCCCTCAGTCCCTACACTGATAAAAGACAGCTGCAGAATCAGTCAGAACTCAACTCAGCAGTCAAGTATAATAGGCTTTCTATATTTGAAAGAAAGTATATTATACGTATAAAACCCAATATACTGTACACCTATACCAGTTCTTAAAAGGACCTTTGTGGACCTAGTAGCTAGTGATTTGCAGACTGTCCCTCAGTCCCTACACTGATAAAAGACAGCTGCAGAATCAGTCAGCACTAAGCTCAGCAGTCAAGTATAATAGGCTTTCTATATTTGAAAGAAAGTATATTATACATGTACAACCCTATATACTGTACACCTATACCAGTCCTTAAAAGGACCTTTGTGGACCTAATAGTAATAGCTAGTGATTAAACTGACTGTCTCTGCTCCACACAGCGTGCTGTCCCTACAATGACAAAAGACAGCTGCAGAATCGGTCAGCAGTGCACTCAGCAATCAGCAGCACAGCAGTCAGCAGCAGTGCACCAGAACCCTATATACTTTACACCTATACCAGTCCTTAAAAGGACCTTTGTGGACCTAATAGTAATAGCTAGTGATTAAACTGACTGTCCCTGCTCCACACAGCGCCCTGTCCCTACACTGACAAAAGACAGCTGCAGAATCGGTCAGTAGTGCACTCAGAAATCAGCAGCACAGCAGTCAGCAACAGTGCACCAGAACCCTATATAATGTACACCTATACTAGTCCTTAAAAGGACTTTTGTGGACCTAATAGCTAGTGATTTGTGTCACTACAGTCTGTCCCTGCTCCACACAGCAACCTCTCCCTACACTGACAAAATGCAGAATGTAAAATGGCCGCCAGATCAGGTCTATTTATAAGGTAGGGGGAATGTCCAATTGTCCATGTAATGAAATGTCTCAATTGGCTGTCCTGTACCCCATGATGGATGTGTCATCATGGATCAAAGTTCTTTCACAATGTAAATGCATATGTCCGCCACGCGAACAGCACCAGAAGTCCGCAGGGTTGGCGAATCGCAAACACGCAAAATTTGCCGCGAACCAACCACCGGGCAAACTGCAAGGCCATCCCTACTCCAGACTCACCTGAAGGTGGAACTTGAGGAATCAGGCTCAAAGAAGCATGGGTCGCCTGTTGGAATTGCTTGCAGGAGATGTTTAGAATGGAGTATTGTCAGACGAGATGTCCAGGTACTCAGATGAGACACCAGGATAGTGTCTACAGACAGGTGGCACCCGTGGGAACTAGCAGAACTCAAAGCCAAGGTCAAGTACCAGGTGCGGACATGAGCAAGCGTAGTCAGGAGGAAGGCCAAGATCGTACACTGAAAAGCAGGATAAGACAGTCCATTTTAACAAGCTGAGGTCAGATCAGGAGGCAGGCAGAAAACAGGTCCAGGGGCATGCAGAGTTGGTAACAGGTATCCACAGACTGAAAAAGGAGGAGTATATAATAGGCCTGCAATACCCCTACTCAGTGCCAGATCAGCTCCACAGCTCTGGCAGCAGAATTTGCACAAGCATATAATAAGAGTATAAAATAATAGTATTTTTTAAAACATCTTATAAAAAATACTAAAAGGTGGTCTCAGGCGGGCCTGGATCGAATTTGTACTCTAACGAAAAACGGACGGATCAAAGCTTTCCCTATTCTACAAACCCAATTTCGAATTCCTAATGGGGAATGCTTCCGCTATCTACAAATTGCCCACTTTGTTAATTCAATACCCAAACCCAATAATGCGCATGAATACATGTCAACTTATGAGAAAATATGCGACTCTGACCCGCACGCCCCTGGTATCATCTCCCTATTATATTCTCAATTCACTTCCCCCCCGCACCCCTTCCGCTCTTTGCCACTAGATGGTCCACAGATCTCAATATAGAACTAGACGCTGATGCATGGACTACGATTTGGGCCAACACAAGTAAAGCCTCCCAAAATGTTATTGCCTCAGAGGCTAACTTTAAAGTCCTCATACGGTGGTATCTGGTCCCAGCTAGAATAGCTAAGTTTGTCCCCGGCTACCCCGCTACATGCTTTAGAGGCTGTAGTGAAGCAGGCACCCATATCCACATCTGGTGGACGTGCCCAGTCGCCCAACGCTTTTGGGCAGCGACATTCCAGATGGCATCAGTACTCTTGGGAGACTCCTTGCCTCCTGACCCATCTCTAGCCCTACCTAATCTATCACCCCAAAATTGCACTCAAAGTCAGGTATCCCTATTCCTCCAGCTAACCACAGCGGCAAAACAAACAATAGCTAGAGCATGGAAGACACCGACACTCCCCGTAGTGGAACTTAAAAACAGGGTCACGCAGGCTATGGTCCATTGCAAGATTGAAGCGAAAATTTTAGACCGCATGCCCCGGTTTCACAGGATTTGGCAGCCTTGGATAAGGCACTTCCTACCCCCTGACTTAGACCCCAACCTTTTGGAGCCCTAAATTGCCCCTTCTGATGAGACCCTCTTCAGGACATGGCGGCCTGGGTCCGTGCGGACCGATCGACCAATCTCCCTCTGTTTCTCTTCCTTGCTTTTTTCTTTTTCTCTCTTGTTTCCCCCTCTACTCTTATCCTTGTTCCTAGTTTAACTGCTGTTTTCTTTTTTCTCCCCCATATCTGAAAAACTCTGCCCTCGCAGTACCTGTACTCCCCTGTGAGTTATACTCCTTACTCTTGGGAGTAACTTATTTCTCCATCCCCGGTGACTCCGGATTGTTTCGTTCTTGATTGTTTTAATAAGCAATTACTCTCCACTTTGATCGGAGCGACACATTCTTGTTATGTCCTTGAAACTGTTACATTAGGACTATGTCGCAATACCACTGCTATTTTGTTCTGTATCTAATGTTCTATTTAGATTCTGACTACATCGTACTGTGTAAATCTTCTGTTTATTGATAATAAAAAAATGTTGAAAGAAAAAATACTAAAAGGAAACTAAGCAGCTAAAAACAAGTAAAATGGCAACCGGTAGTATAAATGTAAACAGTTCAAAATACTGGATGTTATAAATACTAAAACAGAGTTAATAATTATATTAATAGTATAGTAATATTATAAACCAGTGACACCCTAGTCCAATTCATATGTAGCAGACGGTAGACATGTGCATTCGTTTTCGTCCGAATGCATTTTCGTCCGAATTTCAGCTATTTTCGTTTTCGTTTTGACAAACGATAACGAAAGCACAAAATCCGAAAAACGAAAGATCCGACATAAATAAATGCTTTATTTTCGTTTTCATTGTTACAACAGTTCGATATAGAATAGGAGATTCGACATGACTCTGACAACAATCTGTCTATAGAACTTGTGGTCAAATGTGCCTAACCTTACCTCTATTAGTCCAAGATTATATAGAGAAAATATTTGACAGAGAAAAAAGATTTGACAGAGAGAAAAGATTCTGCAAGTTACTGTCCTAAAAAGTGTTTGGGGACCCGGGTCCTGCCCCAGGGGACATGTATCAATGCAAAAAAAAGTTTTAAAAACGGCCGTTTTTTCGGGAGCAGTGATTTTAATAATGATTAAAGTGAAACAATAAAAGTGTAATATTCCTTTAAATTTCGTTGGGGGGGGGGGGGTTGTCTATAGTATGCCTGTGAAGGGGCGCATGTTTCCCGTGCTTAGAATTGTCCCTGCACAAAGTGTCATTTATGCAGGAAAAAAAGTCCTTTAAAATCACTCGCAGCTATTATGAATTGTCGGCTCCGTAATACAGAGAACACTCATTGAAAGTCATTGATAAAAAAATAAATAAATAAATTTAAAAAAAAGCGTGGGGGTCCCCCAAATTCAATTACCAGGCCCTTCAGGTCTGGTATGGATATTAAGGGGAACCCTGCCTCAAATTTAAGACAAAATTTGACGTGGGGTTCCCCCTAAATATCCATAACCAGACCCTTCAGGTCTGGTATGGATATTAAGGGGAACCCCGCATCAAATTTTAAAAAAAATTGACGTGGGGTTCCCCCTAAAAATCCATACCAGACCCTTTATCCGAGCACGCAACCTGGCAGGCCGCAGGAAAAGAGGGGGGGACGAGAGAGCGGCCCCCCTCCCTCCTGAACCGTACCAGGCCACATGCCCTCAACATTGGGAGGATGCTTTGGGGGTCCGTGACCCCTCAAAGCACCTTGTCCCCATGTTGATGAGGACAAGGGCCTCATCCCCACAACCCTGGCCGGTGGTTGTGGAGGTCTGCGGGCGGGGGGCTTATCAGAATCTGGAAGCCCCCTTTAACAAGGGGACCCCCAGATCCCAGCCCCCCCTGTTTGAAATGGTAAGGGGGTACAAAAGTACCCCTACCATTTCACAAAGAAAGTGTAAAAAATGGTTAAATAAAACAAACACACTTTTGAAAAATTCCTTTATTAAAAATAAAAAAATAAAAAAAAGATTCCAGCGGCGGTAATCCACTCTTGCTATCCAGCGAAGGACGATCATCTCTCCAGCGATGTCTCATGTCATCCAGCGCAGCGAATCCTCCGTCCTTCTTCTGTCTCCGTGGAGGAGACACTGCAAGGATTCCGGCGGCTGACGTTTCTTATATACGGAGGGCGGGGCCACCCATCACCTGACCCCGCCCCCCTCTGACGCAAGGGGAAACCCGGGGTTCCCTGTGACGTAGGGGTGACCCGCACCCCTCTGATGTAACACAGACAGGTTTCCGTTACATCAGAGGGGGGCGGGGTCACCCATACGTCACGGGGAACCCCGGGTTTCCCCTTGCATCAGAGGGGGGCGGGGTCAGGTGACGGGTGGCCCTGCCCTCCGTATATAAGAAACGTCAGCCGCCGGAATGCCTGCAGTGTCTCCGTGGAGGAGACAGAAGAAGGATGGATCGCTGCGCTGGATGACATGAGACATCGCTGTAGAGATGATCGTCTGTCGCTGGATAGCAAGAGTGGATTACCGCCGCTGGAATCTTTTTTTTATTTTTTTATTTTTAATAAAGGAATTTTTCAAAAGTGTGTTTGTTTTATTTAACCATTTTTTACACTTTCTTTGTGAAATGGTAGGGGTACTTTTGTACCCCCTTACCATTTCAAACAGGGGGGGGCCGGGATCTGGGGGTCCCCTTGTTAAAGGGGGCTTCCAGATTCTGATAAGCCCCCCGCCCGCAGATCTCCACAACCACCGGCCAGGGTTGTGGGGATGAGGCCCTTGTCCTCATCAACATGGGGACAAGGTGCTTTGAGGGGTCACGGACCCCCAAAGCATCCTCCCAATGTTGAGGGCATGTGGCCTGGTACGGTTCAGGAGGTCGCTCTCTCGCCCCCCCCCTCTTTTCCTGCGGCCTGCCAGGTTGCGTGCTCGGATAAAGGGTCTGGTATGGATTTTTAGGGGGAACCCCACGTCAATTTTTTTTTAAATTTGATGCGGGGTTCCCCTTAATATCCATACCAGACCTGAAGGGTCTGGTTATGGATATTTAGGGGGAACCCCACGTCAAATTTTGTCTTAAATTTGAGGCAGGGTTCCCCTTAATATCCATACCAGACCTGAAGGGCCTGGTAATTGAATTTGGGGGACCCCCACGCTTTTTTTTTAAATTTATTTATTTATTTTTTTATCAATGACTTTCAATGAGTGTTCTCTGTATTACGGAGCCGACAATTCATAATAGCTGCGAGTGATTTTAAAGGACTTTTTTTCCTGCATAAATTACACTTTGTGCAGGGACAGTTCTAAGCACGGGAAACATGCGCCCCTTCACAGGCACACTATAGACAACCCCCCCCCCCCCCCTACGAAATTTAAAGGAATATTACACTTTTATTGTTTCACTTTAATCATTATTAAAATAACTGCTCCCGAAAAAATGGCCGTTTTTAAAACTTTTTTTTGCATTGATACATGTCCCCTGGGGCAGGACCCGGGTCCCCAAACACTTTTTAGGACAGTAACTTGCAAATTAGCCTTTAAAATTAGCACTTTAGATTTTGAACGTTGGAGTCCCATAGACTTTAATAGGGTTCTAAAGTATGCTATATAGTTAGCTCCGTCGAATCTTCTTTATACATTCGACAGACACCATAAGCCTTCCAAGACAGATTCGACCGTAATTCATGTGGATTTTCGGACGAATGCAATTTTTGAACGAAAAACGAAATAAATAAAAACGAATTTCGGGAGTAACTAAATAAATTAAGCTTTCGGACGAAAACGAAATTCCGAAACGAAATATTTTACTCTGCACATGTCTAGCAGACGGTTAAGGTAGAACAGTTCAAAGCATTGAAGACATTCAGGGTGTAGGGAACAGTTCAAAATATCCGAGGTGTTAAAGGTAATCTATAGTTGTTATCCAAGCGTGCCTTCCACCAGAGAATAGAGAGATCCATAATCCACCATGTGCACCACACTCTCCCAGAGAGTCAAACTCACCAGATGCCTCTAAGATGCAAGCCTTAGGTTTGGTATGTATCAGCTGCTTTAATCACTGGTCCTTACCAACCCAGAAAACAACCGTTGCAGGGGCTTAAACACATACCATAAAATACAAGAATAATAGTGTCATTTTGTTTATTTACAATATAATTCCCCATACAGCAGAAGCCCCCTTAATACTAGCTACATACATCACATAAATTATCAACAAGCAAAATATAAATTACTCAGAGGGCGCTGTCACCATGTTCCAGCCGTCAGAGGAGAATATGCATTCCTTTGCAGACCCTGCAAACACTTCTGGGTAGAGGGCAATGGCTAGTTGGAGCACATATGTCACATCCGGGATAGTGTGCTGGTCACCTGACCGGTTTAGCCATTCACTGACTTCTACGGAGGTTCAAGAGAAGTTCAAGTTTTACTACCTAGATATGCTGTATCTAATAATGTGTGGTGACCATCTTGGAGTTTCACAAGATTGTTGAGGGTGCAAATGAGATTGCCTAGGGCCACATCACCCTGAAAGTGCCTGATCTCATCTAATCTCGGAGGCTAAGAAGGGTCGGGCCTGGTTAGTACCTGGATGGAAGACCACCTGGGAATGCCAGGTGCCGTAGGCTTTTTTAGGTTTTGGCCGACCAATGAGGTTAATTTTATGATAATTTTATGATCTTATTGTTTAAGAGGATATTTAAGAAACAAGAACGATGCCATAGGAGGAGGCTCAGGGACACTGGGAGATACACATACTCCCAGATTGACACTCATGCACTATGCATGAATACATATTTTTACATTCATGAAGATTCCTGATCCTTGGAACTCTGAGGTCACAAGAAGTAATTCCTCTTTAAGAATATCCATTTTGAAAGCCATGGCAGCCATCTTAAAAATCCTGGTAACCAGCAATCCAGACTAATAGCCATTTTGGAATGGGTAAATATGCCATGTTGATTATATCTTGTATGTTCTCTCAAATATTGATGTATTGAATATTCTACTATTGATAATCATTCTCCTAAATCTTTTTTAGATTTTTTTTCTCTAAAATTAAATTTTTTATTAAATATTTCTTTTTACATAGATGCCACTTTTATTGACAAACAAACGTCTAATTTATCTCACATTGTTAACCACTTACTTACCAGCAGTATAGTAACGGTTTGATGTGTGAAATACAGACGTTCTGTTTAATTGTCAATTATTATAAGGTTATTGATTCTACTGAGAAGTTATCATGTCCAAGGTACTTAAACTCCCATTTTGTGGGTATTTCCATTAATTGTTTAATATGTTCATGTAATGCAATCTGAGAATTTCGGCTGTTCGCGGTCCGCCCGTTCGGCGGACTATTGGCGCCGTTCGCCCGGTGGACTTCCGTGTTTACTGTGTAAAAGAACTTTGACCTATGATGACACATCCATCATGGGGTACAGGACAGCCAATTGAGACATTACAGCACATGGACACTTGGACATTCCCCCTAACTTATAAATACACCCGATCCGGCGGCCATTTTACATTCTTTCTTCTGTCACTATAGGGAGAGGTTGCTGTGTGGAGCAGGGAAAGATTACAGTGACACAAATCGCTAGCTATTTGGTACACAAAAGTTATTTTCAGGACTGGTATAGGTGTTAGGTGTAGTTCAGGATAGGCAGTGCTGTGCTAGTGATTGTTGCAGCAGCCTGAGTGTCTTTTGTCAGTTTAGAGAAAGGGACAGGACGGTGTGTGCTGCAGGGACAGCCAGTTTAGTCATTAGCTGTTACTATCAGGTCCACAAAAGTGCTATTTCAATTATTGTTTCAGTAGCCTCTGTTTTGTCAGTTTATATAGGGACAGGCAGGAAGCAGTGTGTGAGGCAGTGAGGGTCAGTTTAATCAGTAGCTGTTACTATTAGTTCCACAAAGGTTCTTTTCAGGACTGGTATCAGTGGTATGGTAATAGGCTTGTACACGTATAATATTCTTTCTTCCAAATATAGAAAGAATATTATACTTGACTGCTTCCCTTCTGCTGCAGTCTGCTAATCATTCACAACCCACTTGTTCCACAAAGCTCCTTATAAGGACTGGTAACTTGGTCTGTCTAGGGTGCAACAGTACATAGGGTTGAGTGAGGTACAGTCTGCCATTCTATAAGGACTGGTATCGGTCCACAGTACATAGGGTTGAGGTGCACTACTGCTGAACGCTGCCCTATACTGCAGCAGTCCTTCATCGGTATAGGGACTGACGTACAGTCTGCTAATCACTCACACACAACCTACTTGGTCCACAAAAGTCCTTATAAGGACTGGTAAGGTATAGGGTGCTACAGTACATAGGGTTGAGTGAGGTACAGTCTGCTACTCTATAAGGACTGGTATAGGTCCACAATACATAGGGTTGAGGTGCACTACTGCTGACCGCTGCCCTATACTGCAGCAGTCCTTCATCGGTATAGGGACCGACGTACAGTCTGCTAATCACTCACACACAACCTACTTGGTCCACAAAAGTCCTTATAAGGACTGGTAAGGTATAGGGTGCTACAGTACATAGGGTTGAGTGAGGTACAGTCTGCTACTCTATAAGGACTGGTATAGGTCCACAATACATAGGGTTGAGGTGCACTACTGCTGACCGCTGCCCTATACTGCAGCAGTCCTTCATCGGTATAGGGACTGACGTACAGTCTGCTAATCACTCACACACAACCTACTTGGTCCACAAAAGTCCTTATAAGGACTGGTAAGGTATAGGGTACTACAGTACATAGGGTTGAGTGAGGTACAGTCTGCCATTCTATAAGGACTGGTATCGGTCCACAATAAATGGGGCTGAGGTGAACTACTGCTGACCGCTGCCCTATACTGCAGCAGTCCTTCATCGGTATAGGGACCGACGTACAGTCTGCTAATCACTCACACACAACCTACTTGGTCCACAAAGGTCCTTATAAGGACTGGTAAAGTATAGGGTACTACAGTACATAGGGTTGAGTGAGGTACAGTCTGCCATTCTTTAAGGACTGGTATCAGTCCACAATACATAGGGTTGAGGTGCACTACTGCTGACCGCTGCCCTATACTGCAGCAGTCCTTCATCGGTATAGGGACTGACGTACAGTCTGCTAATCACTCACACACAACCTACTTGGTCCACAAAAGTCCTTATAAGGACTGGTAAGGTATAGGGTACTACAGTACATAGGGTTGAGTGAGGTACAGTCTGCCATTCTATAAGGACTGGTATCGGTCCACAATAAATAGGGTTGAGGTGAACTACTGCTGACCGCTGCCCTACACTGCAGCAGTCCTTCATCGGTATAGGGACCAACGTACAGTCTGCTAATCCCTCACAAACTACCTACTTGGTCCACAAAGGTCCTTATAAGGACTGGTAAAGTATAGGGTACTACAGTACATAGGGTTGAGTGGGGTACAGTCTGCCATTCTATAAGGACTGGTATCAGTCCACAATACATAGGGTTGATGTGCACTACTGCTGACCGCTGCCCTATACTGCAGCAGTCCTTCATCGGTATAGGGACTGACGTACAGTCTGCTAATCACTCACACACAACCTACTTGGTCCACAAAAGTCCTTATAAGGACTGGTAAGGTATAGGGTGCTACAGTACATAGGGTTGAGTGAGGTACAGTATGCTACTCTATAAGGACTGGTATAGGTCCACAATACATAGGGTTGAGGTGCACTACTGCTGACCGCTGCCCTATACTGCAGCAGTCCTTCATCGGTATAGGGACTGACGTACAGTCTGCTAATCACTCACACACAACCTACTTGGTCCACAAAAGTCCTTATAAGGACTGGTAAGGTATAGGGTGCTACAGTACATAGGGTTGAGTGAGGTACAGTCTGCTACTCTATAAGGACTGGTATAGGTCCACAATACATAGGGTTGAGGTGCACTATTGCTGACCGCTGCCCTATACTGCAGCAGTCCTTCATCGGTATAGGGACTGACGTACAGTCTGCTAATCACTCACACACAACCTACTTGGTCCACAAAAGTCCTTATAAGGACTGGTAAGGTTTAGGGTACGATAGTACATAGGGTTGATTGAGGTACAGTCTGCCATTCTATAAGGACTGGTATCGGTCCACAATAAATAGGGTTGAGGTGCACTACTGCTGACCGCTGCCCTATACTGCAGCAGTCCTTCATCGGTATAGGGACTGACGTACAGTCTGCTAATCACTCACACACAACCTACTTGGTCCACAAAGGTCCTTATAAGGACTGGTAAGGTATAGGGTACTACAGTACATAGGGTTGAGTGAGGTACAGTCTGCCATTCTATAAGGACTGGTATTGGTCCACAATACATAGGGTTGAGGTGCACTACTGCTGACCGCTGCCCTATACTGCAGCAGTCCTTCATCAGTATAGGGACTGACGTACAGTCTGCTAATCACTCACACACAACCTACTTGGTCCACAAAGGTCCTTATAAGGACTGGTAAGGTATAGGGTACTACAGTACATAGGGTTGAGTGAGGTACAGTCTGCCATTCTATAAGGACTGGTATAGGTCCACAATACATAGGGTTGAGGTGCACTACTGCTGACTGCTGCCCTATACTGCAGCAGTCCTTCATCAGTATAGGGACTGACGTACAGTCTGCTAATCACTCACACACAACCTACTTGGTCCACAAAAGTCCTTATAAGGACTGGTAAGGTATAGGGTACTACAGTACATAGGGTTGAGTGAGGTACAGTCTGCCATTCTATAAGGACTGGTATCGGTCCACAATAAATAGGATTGAGGTGCACTACTGCTGACCGCTGCCCTATACTGCAGCAGTCCTTCATCCGTATAGGGACTGACGTACAGTCTGCTAATCACTCACACACAACCTACTTGGTCCACAAAGGACTGGTAAGGTATAGGGTGCTACAGTACATAGGGTTGAGTGAGTAAGGACTGGTATCGGTCCACAATACATAGGGTTGAGGTGCACTACTGCTGACCGCTGCCCTATACTGCAGCAGTCCTTCATCGGTATAGGGACTGAGAGTTTTGTCACAGGGTCATTTAAAAAATGACAGGCAGAGGAAGAGGCAGGCCCTTCCGCAGGGGTGGTAGGGGTAGGGCAGGAGCAACAGGCTTGAGCCAAAGTGGGAAGTTGCAGAAGGTGCGTTCAATTACTTTAAAGGACGCACCAGACTTGGTTGAGTGGCTCGCTCAGCCTTACTCTTCTTCACCCTCCTCATCCTCTTGATCTGCACCCTCTTCTTCACTCTCTGCTATGTGCACCCCCAAAGACACTACCACCAACAACAACACCAACACCACCACATACCTTCCGCTTGAGTCACAGGAATTATTTTCCGATCTATATCAAGACATTTCTGATGCGCAGCCACTCTTGGTATTGGATCAGGAAGAGGAGGCAGCAACAACCACTACTCAGCAGTCTGACGACAGTACCCAGATCAGCCCAAGGAGGAGGTTGGTCCCCGGTGTTGCTGCCTACTCCGAGATCTCTACTTATAGCGGTGGGGAAGGTGACGTTTATGATGACGTGTCAGTGATGTCACGTGGGTGCCCACAAGAGAGGAAGAGGAGGGGAGTTCAGAGGGAGATATGGACCAGCAGATAGGGAGGAGAAGCAGGAATAACTTACATTGCACAGGAGGGACAAAGCAGACTGCAAATGTATCAGGAGCGAGTCATCGACCATGTACGGTCTCATCTACGAGTCATCGACCATGTACGGTCACAACAGGAGGGACAAAGCAGACTGCAAATGTATCAGGAGCGAGTCATCGACCATGTACGGTCACATCTAGCGCTCCCAGGACACTGGCACATGGCTCCGCAGTGTGGGCTTTTTTTAACGTGTCCGCTGCTGATAATAGCGTTGCCATCTGCAATCTTTGCAGTCAATGCATTAGTCGTGGTAAGTCCAACACTCACCTAGGGACGACCGCCTTAAGAAGGCACATGAGCAGCCATCACCGAGCCGAGTGGGAGCAACGGAACACACAAAGCCACACTGCAGGCTCTCACCGTCCAGCCTCGCCTTCTACTTCTCCTTCTCCTCTCTCCTCACAATTGTCCTCCACTCCACCTTCCATCACACCAAGCTCACGTTTTTCTGCAAAAAGGCAGGCCTAATGTTCGAGCGTAAAAAAATGATGACGCCGGATAACCCTCTTGCCCAACGGTTGACGGCTGGCTTGTCAGAACTCATAGCCCGCCAACTACTGCCATATAAACTGGTGGACTCAGAGGCCTTTTGCAAATTTGTGGCCATTGGAACACCACAATGGAAGGTCCCAGGAAGGAAGTATTTCTCAGAGAAGGGCATCCCAGAGCTATATGGCCATGTTCAGCGGAAAGTGAATGTATCTCTGGCACACAGTGTCGGTGCCAAGATACATCTGACCACAGACACGTGGTCTAGCAAACACGGGCAGGGAAGGTATATCACTTTTACTGCCCACTGGGTGAACCTTCTGACGGCCATCAAGCATGTAACCCGTGGCACCCGTGTAGATTTGGTTTTACCGCCACGGATTGCATGCAGGCCTGACTCTTCTTCTCCTCCTCCTCCTACTCCATCCTCCTCCCTCTCCTCCTCGGTTGACTCCTCCTTTTCCGCTGCTAGCGTCTCTTCCGCTGCGCCGCCCAAGCTCCCCAGAACCTATTCGACATGCCAGGTGAGACGTTGCCATGCCGTGCTGCGTCTGTTGTGCCTGGAAGCCAAGAGCCACACTGGCCCGGCACTACTTTCAGCTTTGCGTTCACAGGCAGATCAGTGGCTAACACTGCTCAATTTGACAGTTGGTAAAGTGGTGTGTGACAACGGTGCCAATCTGCTTAGTGCATTGAAACAGGGCAAAATCACGCACGTGCCATGCATGGCACACGTCTTAAACTTGGTCGTGCAGCGATTCCTTGTCAAATACCCTGGGGTCCAGGACATCTTGCGGCAGGCAAGGAAAATCTCGGCCCATTTCAACCATGGCTCGCCTTGCTGACATTCAGCGGCGACACAATCTGCCGGTCAGACGTCTTATTTGCGATTATTCCGACGCGATGGAACTCAACCTTCTATATGCTTGATAGGCTGCTCCAGCAGAAACGTGCAGTTAACGTCTTCCTGTATGAACTATGCGGCAGAACCGGTTCTGGGGAGCTGGGTTTTTTTTTGACCGCGCCAGTGGCTGCGCAGACTTCTGCGCCCATTTAAGGAGATCAAACTGGTCAGTCGCAGCCATGGCGCCATCAGTGACATGGTACCTTATGCCTTCTTTATAGAGCGTGCATTGCGTCGTGTCATTGATCAAGTTGTGGAGGAGCAGGAGCAGGAAGATGAGGAAGTCGCAATGCTGGATGAATTCCCAGGGGGGGCTACTCTATCTGAGACAAGTCAACAACAGGAGTCTGAAGAGGAGTCAGAGGAGGATGGTGCCGGGGCGGATGAGGAGGTGCAAGAAGAGCATGCTTTAAACCTTTCTGGGATCCCTGTTGTGCGTGGATGGGGAGAGGAGAATGAAGAGGACAACCTTATCCTGGATGATGAGCAGGAGCCAGGCCACCACACCGCTTCCACTTTAGTGCAAATGGGGGCCTTCATGCCCCAGTGTTTTAATAGGGACCCCCGTATAAAAAGCATAAGGGTCAAGGACCAGTACTGGGTGGCAACGTACTTAGACCCCCGGTACAAACACAAAATAGCGGAAATGTTACCGCCGTCACAGAGGGCTGTCAGAATGCAGCACTTCCAGGCCTTGCTTCGAGAAATGCTGCATTCTGCTTTTGCGTGCGCTGGCAGAGGAGCAATTCCCACTCCCAGAGAAGGAGTTGTGGGTACCAATCCAACAGCGCCTGCAAGAAGAGGCCGGTTTGAAGATGTGTTGGTGACTTCGGATATGAGGTCATTCTTTCAGCCGACCCATCGACAGGTGTCATCCGGATCCAGCATCAGGGAACGCCTAGACCGTCAGGTGTCCGACTACATCGGGTTAACGGCCGATGTGGACGCTCTGAGGAGTGATGAACCCCTGGACTACTGGGTGGGCAGGCTTGACCTCTGGCCAGAGCTTGCCCAATTTTCAATTGAACTGTTGGCTTGCCCCTCATCCAGTGTCCTGTCCGAAAGGACGTTCAGCGCAGCAGGGGGGATCGTGACCGATAAGCATACTCGCCTAGCTCACGACAGTGTTAACTACCTCACATTTCTAAAAATGAATGAGGCATGGATCTCGGAGGAATTCAACACATGTGACCAGTAGACCATGTATATGTCTATAAACAATTTTTTTAATCGAGCACAGAGACCTTCTTTCTTCATTTGGCTCACTTCCTTGTCCAAAAAAAGCACACCGTACTATATGCCCGTACCCTCCTCTTTGAAGAGGTTGAGCGGTGTCATATTTCTACTGGGGCTGCTTATTATGAGGGACTCCCACCATCCCTGTGCTGTGCTGACATCCTCCTGGGGCTGTACCTCTGCTGTGCATATTATGAGGGGCTCCCACCATCCCTGTGCTGTGCTGATATCCTCCTGGGGCTGTACCTCTGCTGTGCATATTATGAGGGGCTCCCACCATCCCTGTGCTGTGCTGACTTCCTCCTGGGGCTGTACCTCTGCTGTGCATATTTTGAGGTGCTCCCACCATCCCTGTGCTATGCTCATTATTAGGGGCTCCCACCATCCCTGTGCTGTGCTGACTTACTCCTGGGGCTGCTTATTATGAGGGGCTCCCACCATCCCTGTGCTATGCTGACATCCTCCTGGGGCTGCTTATTATGAGGGGCTCCCACCATCCCTGTGCTATGCTGACATCCTCCTGGGGCTGCTTATTATGAGGGGCTCCCACCATCCCTTTGCTATGCTGACTTCCTCCTGGGGCTGCTTACGGTGCAGGTGTCAATGCTGTATATCACGGTGCTGCTGTCAGTGCTCTCTGTCACTGTGCTGCTGTCAGTGCTGTATATCACGGTGCTGGTGTGAGTGCTTTATGTCACGCTGCTGATGTCAGTGCTCTCTATCACGGTGCTGCTATCAGATCACTCTATCACGGTGCAGGTGTCATTGCTGTATGTCACGCTGCTGATGTCAGTGATCTCTATCACGGTGCTGCTGTCAGTGCTGTATATCACGGTGCTGGTATTAGTGCTTTATGTCACGCTGCTGATGTCAGTGCTCTCTATCACAGTGCTGCTGTCAGTGCTGTATATCACGGTGCTGGTGTGAGTGCTTTATGTCACGCTGCTGATGTCAGTGCTCTCTATCACGGTGCTGCTGTCAGTGCTGTATATCACGGTGCTGGTGTGAGTGCTTTATGTCACGCTGCTGATGTCAGTGCTCTCTATCACGGTGCTGTTGTCAGATCACTCTATCACGGTGCAGGTGTCATTGCTGTATGTCACGCTGCTGATGTCAGTGCTCTCTATCACGGTGCTGCTGTCAGATGACTCTATCACGGTGCAGGTGTCATTGCTGTATGTCACGCTGCTGGTGATCATCTCATGCACCCTCGTCTTTGCCTACCCTGGTCCCTGACCTTCCCTCTCCTCCATTGCCTTCATGCGCTCCACACCCCTGAATTGTCACAACAATTTCCCATATAAAAAAAGAATGCTTGTAGTTGTCGATCCCAGATTCACCTCATACATGTGTTATGTCATTGGCCATGTGGTGGGACTATGTTTGCACAGCTAGTAATTATTTTGTGGCTGCAAATTTGACCTGTAGGTTTGCGAAGTTCGCCTCCCATTGAAGTCAATGGGGCCCGCCGCGAACGTTCCGGTTCGCGAACTATTGGCCGCGTTCGCGGTCCGCGTTCGCGAAATGTCCCGTCGGAAGTTCGTCCATCACTAGTCAAATAGATTGATTTTGTATTTTAAAAATATCCTCGTTAAAAATGACTTAATAAATACTGTGCAGGAAACGGTCTTTAAAAAGCACAATAATATGTTTCGTATTCTCTTGAGTCATCAGGAAGCGTTCCGATTTCCCGTCACGTCAGAGGGGGTGGGGTCACTTGGTTACGTAACTGGGCAGCCTGCCCCCTCTGATGCTACGGGAAAGCCATAGGGATGTCCCCGTGCAACAGATGGGGGCGGGGTCACCCGGCGATGTCATCGTGTGCCCCTGCCCTACGTTATAAAAGAACTGTCACCTGGGAAGCTCTGTCATTATGGTAGGTGCCTCCCACGGAGGCAGATCGTAGGTGGCTTGTGGCCTTTTTTTTATTTTGGCACGGGGGTTCCCCTTAATATCCATACCAGACCTGAAGGGGCTGGTATGGAATTTGGGGGGACCCCCACACATTTTTTTAAAAAATTTTGGTTTGGGGTTCCCCTGTGGGGGAATCCCATGCTGTTTTTATCAATGAACTTTTATGTGTATTACAGGACCGACAATTCATTATTGCCGCGAGTAGTTTTAAATGACTTTTTTTCCTTTAGAAATGTCATTTTGCTTTCAGACTGTTCTAAACACGGGAAACATGCACCACTTTACAGGCATACTATAGACACCCCCCAAATTTAAAGGAATATTACACCTTTATTGTTTTACTTTAAGCATTATTAAAATCACTGCTCCTGCAAAAAACTACCGTTTTTAATACTTTTTTTGCATTGATACATGTCCCCTGGGGCAGGACCCAGGTCCCCAAACACTTCTTAAGACAATACAATGCATATAAGCCTTTAAAATTAGCACTTTTGATTTTTCTTGTTCGTGTCCCATAGACTTTAACGGTGTTCGCGTGTTCGAACAAATTTTTTGCCTGTTCGCATGTTCTGGTGCTAACCGAATGGGGGTGTTAGGCCCATCCCTACTCCTCATAAAAGTGATTACAGTTTAAATAAAAGTTTTGTTTATGTACAATCTGAAGAAATACTATCTTATCCACATAATTTGGGAAATAAATAAAAAAAAGCATTTTTGAAATATGTTTGGACAAGTTGCTTTTTAAAATGTGATGTCCTGACCAAACATGCACTTCAAAAATCAAAACAATTGAAAAGAAAATTATTGGAACAATGGTCTTAGTCTAGAAAAGACAATATTAAAAAGAGTTCACAAAATAAATGTTCCTCTAAAATATTGCAGCAGCACTTTATGTCCCCTTGTGAATGTGGACACTTGAATTAATCAAATAAACATAGTCCCATAAAGTCACAGAAAACAGGAGAGGTAAAAGAGTGGCTCAGTAAGAAAGTACTTGCTGTACTCTGTCAGAGGCTTCCACCAAATCTTTCTCCACTTTTCCCCTGCTTTAGACTAAAGATTTAGATAATTATATTTTTATTACATTAATATTTAATTTAACGTTTTAACATTTTAATTTAAACAATATATAATGTTAGATAGCTCTAAACACCTGTTGTTGTTGGCATCCACAAGTGGAAGACTGTCCTTCTGGTATACAGGAAGCAACCTGTGTGGAACTAGCTAAAATTCTCCTCAGAGCTGTGTGGGACTAGCTTTTGAAAATTATTTTTTTTTCAAAAATTATTTTTTTTCAAAAACTATGATTATGATTTGATGGCAGCAGACAGACTCCACTTGTGTGGGCATTTTAATGCACCGTTGAAAGGAACACCAATTCTGTCTGTTTCAGTTTCTTCTGATTCTAATGGTGAAGATACATCACTATTAGGGGGCATGGTGGGATTTATGGGACAAGCAGGATAATTTTCACGTGCAGGATACCTAGCCTATAATTTCTGTATAAGCATATTTCTCTATTAAAAAACAAAAATATATATATATATTTGATAGTTAATAATTTATTTTCTAAAATATTTTTAATTATTGCACCACGATTTATCATAGCAATTTACATGCTAGCAGGGGAACAGCACAATTATAATAAATTGAAATACAAAAAAGGACACAAGAGAACTACTTGTATAGCATAGTTTAATAATTGAGGTTTAAAAAACATACAAAAGATAGTACCAGCCGGGAATGATTTGAGGTGGTTTTCTTGGTTATAGTTCATAGGTGGGTATGTAATAGGATTACACTAATAAGAACTTTTAAAGTGTTCAAAGAGGGAAATTATCTGACATACCAGTAGTAAGGAATTTCAATAGGATGGGAGAGGCTATAGTCTACTAGGTAGACTAGCATGGTAGAATTTACGTAGCAATAGAGATATAGAGCATGGGGTCTTGGGAGTAGTTTTGGATAATATTTGAAATATATCGTAAGATTATCTATGTGAACTAGTATCTATTGACAATGTTGTGGATGTGTTTGTTAGTTGGGGTTTTGTACTTAGGATTTTTATTGTGCTGTAGTGGAAGCTCATAAAAAGATAATCTGAAAGTCATGGATGGTTTAGTTGGTTGTATGAGTGTAGTCACAGTGTTCATGATACACTGAAGTAGTAGTCGAAGTGATACAGTTTGAGTGTTAAATGAGGAAATTATCAAAATATTTTATCGCAACTGATGTGACATCAATAACGTTATTTAGTTTGTTATGCCTATGGAGATCAGGGGGGGGGTTGAGAAGTGTCAAGTTAGATACTGATGTGGTCATCATTAAGGTATAAATTAAAACCATGGTAGGCTAACAACTGGCCTAGGGAAGAGGTATTGAGAGAGAATAGGAAGGGCTCAAGGACGAATCTATGGGGTAACGAAACATAATAAAATATGGACACTTACCGATCCAAAAAAAAGTTTTTTTTGTGTGTGAACAGCACTTGGATTTTTCTGGGCATGCTCACAGAGTGTGTATTTTGGGTTAGTAATTTAAGGACATCTTTAACAGGTGCACCCACATTGAAGTTGTGTGTGTGTGTGTGTCCTTATAGAATTTGTAACACATTTACAGTAGTTTCTCTTTGTATTTTGTTTGGTATTTCTTTGCAAAACAGATGTGTTTTAGAGCAAGTATTTTTTACTTTTGTTCATTTATTTATTTATTTTGGGGGGGGGGGGGGTATTTTTCACTGAAATATTTTTGACGTTGTCAATCTGTGTTGTTTGTAGGTTGTTAGTTTCACTTTGATTTAATTGTCTGTGCTGCATTCTTTTGCAAAATCTTCCTCAAGATGTTATGACTAATAAATGTTTAAATCCTTAAGAGACTGTTCATTTGTGGACGCAGTCCTTTTTACTTCTGTTAATTTTCTCTGCAAAATGGTCAGACCTCAAAACCATAATCTGTTAGAGTCTCAAATTTAACATACATGTGTTTTTTTGCTTTCCTTGCACTATTCCAAGTCCTGTTTTCTTGACCAATAAAATTTGTATCACATTTTTATGTGATTTGTTAATACATTGTTTTGCAGATGCATGCTCAATCCAAGTAATGCATTTTACACTCACCCCCCCAAACAATTTTCATAAAACCGATTTCCCAGCTGCAGCTTAACTAGGCTGATTGGGATGGCAAAACAAAAAAAGGTGTGATTTGTCTAAAAGCTACTTTCTTGGTGCCTTCATGGTAGCATATGCATGGATTGTTCGTATGCTGCCATGGATGGGCACCAGGAAAGGAAAATTACAGAGAGGTAAGTATTACATTTTCCGTTTTAATGCAATGGTTCTCAGCCTCAGTCCTCAAGTACACCTGACAGGACATGTTTTGGGAATTTATCTTAGCTAAAATAGCCAAGAGATTGGGGGTGATTTAAAACACCTGTGCAAGATGAAGGGAAACCTGTGAAAATGGCCTGTTGGGATACTTGAGGACAGGGTTGAGAACCACTGATTTAGAGCACTGAGCTACAAACTAGCTCAAGACAATCATATTCTAATTGTGGGTATTTTAGGGAAACCAAGTGAGTGTAAGAACCCCTGCTTGTCTTTTTTAGGTTGGGCTTTGTATCCCTTTTCTGAAAATTGGCTTCACTTCCTGTCACATAGCCACACAGGGAACACAAAGGTTCAATCTAACTAGCGTTCCCATTAGGCAAATTGCACTTTGTTGTGTACACCCCAAATTATTAGGCATTTTGAAGTTTATTAACCACTTGACAACTGGGCACTTAAACCCCCCTCGTGACCAGACCAATTTTCAGCTTTCAGCGCTCTCACAATTTGAATGACAATTACTCAGTCATATAACACTGTACCCAAATACATTTTTTGTCTTTTTTCCCCACAAATAGAGCTTTCTTTTGGTGGTATTTGATCACCTCTGGGGTTTTTATTTTTTGCGCTATAAATGAAAAAAGACTGGAAATTTTGAAAAAAAAAATGATTTTTTCTTTGTTTCTGTGATAAAATTTTGCAAATTATTAATTTTTCTTCATAAATATTGGCCACAATTTATACTGCTATATATCTTTGGTCAAAATAACCCAAATTAGTGGATATTATTTGGTCTTTGTGAAAGTTAGAGAGTCTACAACCTGTGGTGCAAATCATTCAAAATTGATCACATCTGATGTACTTGAGACCCGAACAAGCCAGGAAAGTACAAATAGCCCCCAAATGAAAGTTGACATTCCAAAGTATTTAGTAAGAGGCATGGTGAGCTTTTTGATGTTGTAATTTTTTCCACAATTCTTTGCAAAATTAAGATTTTTTTTTCTCAAAATTGTCATTGTAATAGGTTATTTCTCTCACATGGCATGTGTATACCACAAATGAAACCCCACAATAAATTCTGCTACTCCTCATGAGTATTATGATACCACATGTGTGGGACTTTTCCACAGCCTAGCCACTCAGAGAGGCCCAGCATGCAGGGAGCACTATCAGGTGTTCTAGGACCATAAATGACACATCTACCTTGTTGACTACCTATTACATTTTGAAGGCCCTGGAGCACCAGGACAATGACACGTGACACTGATATGTGGCACTGATACGTGGAACTGATGACACATGACACCGATGTGGCACTGATGACAGATGGCACTAATATGTGGCACTGATGACACGTGACACTGATAACTGATGACACGTGACACTGATGACAGATGGCACTAATATGTGGCACTGATGACAAATGGCACTAATACGTGGCACTGATGACAGATGGCACTAATATGTGGCACTGATGACACGTGACGCTGATGACAGATGGCACTGATACGTGGCATTCATGGCACGTGACACTGATAACAGATGGCACATGACACTGACAGGTGGCACTGATACGGGGCACTGATGACAGATGGCACTAATATGTGGCACTGATGACACGTGAAACTGATATGGCACTGATGACAGATGGCACTATGTGGCACTGATAACACGTGCCACTGATGCGGCACTGATGACAGGTGGCACTGATGACAGATGGCACTTATACGTGGCACTGGGGACAGATGACACTGACAGGTGGCACTGGGGACAGGTGGCACTGGGGACAGATGGCATTGACAACAGGTGGCAATGGGGACAGATGGCATTGACAACAGGTGGCACTGGGGACAGATGGCACTGACAGGTGGCACTGGGGACAGGTGGCACTGGGGACAAATGGCACTGACATTTACTTCGGGCACTTTATTTTCCAAGGGACACGGCCAGCACAGAACGCCCCCGATGCACGCTCGTGGGAGCGTGCATTGCGGAAGTAAACAGGAGGACGTCCAGGGACGGCCTCCCGGCAATTGGCGTCCGCGCTGCAGCCGGCTATCGGCTATAGCGCGGACGCCTAGTGGTTAAAGGAAAATCCACTCTGCAATACAAGTGTACTCACTGTAAATCTGAGGGGAAGCACTGGTGATTTTATCATCCAATCATGTAGAAGCAAAGATGCTGTTTTTTTATTTTCCTTGCATGTCCCCCCTCAGTTCTCCAGCAACTGCACGTTCAAGTGCACGTGTAGTGCAAAGTGGATTTGCCTTTAGTAAATAAACTCCAAAGTCCAAGATACCTAATAATTTGGGGTGTACAGAGCAAAATGCTAGAGTGCAATTTATCTAATGGGGAAACTATTTAAATTTACCTATATGTCCCCAAGGAAAGATATTAGTAGGGTTTTACCCTCACTTCCTGTTTGGCTATGTGACAGGAAGTGAATAAATTTTAAGGAGAAACTGTCAAAATTTGGGAGGTGTCGTCACCCTATCAGGGGTGCAGACATCCCCAAAAACTGACAAGACTTCTAATCCCTCTGCACCCAAGCAAAAATAAGAAAGGATTTAATTTATTTTAACTTTACAAACACACATTCCTAAGTTCAACTGTGATGCATGTCAACGGCCCATTTAGACCTTGTTTAATAGAAAACACCAGTTGCCTTTCACTATAAATATTTCTTAGTCCAGTCCTGGAAATCTGCATCTGCTTTACTATTAATTTCCATAAAAATTGGGTTACTGCTGCTAGATGCGCCAAATGCATCAAGATGCGCAACCGCTGTTTATGTAAGATGCGCAACTGCTGTGTGTGCGGTGGTATGTTGGCTCATATCTGGTTCCCGGAAGCGATGGCAAGCACAGGGGAATGACATCATGCCCCTTCAGGAAGTTGCTTGTATTGCTGATAATTTCTAACCAGCACCATGCCCCGCTCACTGTTCTCTGAGGAAGAGATGATCCTTATTTGCAAATTAAGATCATTTTTCATTTATTTTTACATGAGGTGGTGTTTGTTTGGGTCATGTGTGTATGTCTAAGTGATTTGGCTTCAAAACACACACCTACTCCCTGTGTACAGATTCACTTCCGGGCCAATGTATATTGCTTCCTGCTTGAGTGTGTGTATATATATATATATATATATATATATATATATATATATATAGATAGATAGATAGATAGATAGATAGATAGATAGATAGATAGATAGATATAGATATATATAGATATATATATATGGATAGATATATCTGTAGATGCAAGTTCTTGTGTATACCAGCAGAAAAAAGTTGAGTAGATGCCACACTCCCAATTATGGAGACATAATAATGGTCTAGCACAGGCTAGAATTCCAGGCTAGCACTACAATTCCCATCATACCTAGTCATGCTTGTGAATGTCAGAGTTTTATAATGCCTCGTGGGATGTGTAGTTCTGCAACAGCTGGAGAGCCGTTGTTTGAAGATTCCTGATCACTCTAGCATATCTTGAAAAAAGGTGGTTTTTCATGTGCCTTGAATAATGCCCAAGAAGTATCGTTTGGAAAATACATGTGGCTTATGGCACATCTACAAAAAAGAAAAAAAACAAATTGCAAAGATATATTAGAAGTGATAGGAATGAGATTAGCATCAAAAGGGTTAATTACCTGAGAACACCTACTAATTGCCTAATAAGACACATCCAATGACATGAAGTTAATCAATTGTATTGGGCATGCGCTATTATCAATGAGAAAATCGCAGCTATAGTAGCGATAGTTGCAGTTTACATATGCGGATGTTTATTATTGTTATTTGCGCTTCAATGTGCACCAGTTCGCATGTTCGATTAGTGACTTTTCTGGTGCACCGATTAATGTATGAACTGGTGCAGTGCCTTCTAGTTAGTAAATCACCCCATAGTCTCATACACACGCATACACAATAGAGACGGGCCGAACACCCAACCCCCCCCCACACCAGAACATGCGAACAGGCAAAAAATTAGTTTGAACATGCAAACACCGTTAAAGTCTATGGTACACGAACATGAAAAATCAAAAGTGATAATTTTAAAGGCTTATATGCATGGTATTGTCATAAAAAGTGTTTGGAGACCTGGGTCTTACCCCAGAGGACATGTATCAATGCAAAAAAAGTTATAAAAATGGTTGTTTTTTTCTGGAGCAGTGATTTTAATAATGCCTAAAGTGAAACAATAAAAGTGTAATATTCCTTTAAATTTCATACCTGGGGGGTGTCTATAGTATGCCTGTAACATGGTACATGTTTCCCATGTTTAGAATAGTCTGACAGGTCTGGTATGGATATTAAGGGGAACCCTGCACCAAAATTTGAAAAAAAAAATGGCAGGGGGGCCCATACCAGACTCTTATCCGAGCACGCAACTTGGCAGGCCACAGGAAAAGAGGGGGGGACAAGAGAGTGCCCCTCTCCTGAACTGTACCAGGCCACATGCCCTCAACATTGGGAGGGTGCTTTGCGGTAGCCCCCCAAAGCACCTTGTCCCCATGTTGATGGGGAGAAGGGCCTCATCCTCACAACCCTTGCCCGGTGGTTGTGGGGGTGTGCGGGCGGGGGGATTATTGGAATCTGGAAGCCCCCTTTAACAAGGGGACCCCAAGATCCTGCCCCCCCGTGTAAATTGGTAATGGTACCCCTATCATTTCACAAAAAAAGTGTCCTTATTATCCATACCAGACCTGAAGGGCCTGGTATGGAATTTGGGGGGGCCCCATGCATTTTTTTTTAAATTTTGGTTCGGGGTTCCCCTGCGGGGGAATCCCATGCCGTTTTTAACAATGAACTTTAATGTGTATTGTAGGGACCGACAATTCATTATAGCCATGAGTAGTTTTAAATTACTTTTTTTCCTTTAGAAATGTAATTTTGCTGTCAGACTGATCTAAACACGGGAAATATGTGCCACTTTACAGGCATACTATAGACACCCCCAGGTATGAAATTTAAAGGAATATTACACTTTTATTGTTTCATTTTAAGAATTATTAAAATAACTTCTCCCAAAAAAAGTCAGTTTTAAAACACTTTTTTGCATTGATACATGTCCCTTGGGGCAGGACCCAGGTCTCCAAACACTTTTTATGACAATAACTTGCATATTAACCTTTAAAATTAGCACTTTTGATTTCTCCCATGGACTTTTAAACGGTGTTCCGCGGCTTTCGAATTTGCTGCGAACAGCCCAAATTGTTCGCTATTCGGTGAACAGGCAAACAGCCAATGTTCGAGTCGAACTCATGTTCAACCCGAACATAAAGCCCATTCCTAATAGACACACACTGTGCCAGTAGAAGTACCATTCTAATCCTCCTCTTGTGCTCCATGGATCACTGGATGAAAGTCCCTGCTCGCTCTTCTAACCAAGCACAGGAGCCTCTGGACATGTCCCTAAGCCTTCCTCCACCACTTGCTCAACCACACAAGCACAGATCCCCAGCCCCTGGACACGCCTCTCCGCCCACCTCCTATACATTCTTAAGCAGTGATTCTGAGCCTCTGGACACGCGTCCTACACTGCCCTCCTCCCTCCTTTGCACTCTAAAGCAGAGATTCCCACCCTATGGGCACACCTCTCCACCCCCCTCCTCTGCCCACTGAAGCACGGAGCTCTAAAGAAAGGAAAAAAAAACTTTCTGAAGACTCTGACAATGATATTCTAGGAGTCATTGGGAGCAAATATCATCCTACGCCTAGGCTTTAGGAGCCGGGAATTACAGCAAGAGAATATAAAAAAAATGTATGTAGAAAGCCCAAAATATTTTTTAACTATCCAATAGTATTACAGGAGTAGGACAGGATTGCACCAAGAATACCTTTAAAAACAGGCTGAATGTCCGCTTTAAGCAAAGTTTTAATTGCAAAGTAAATGTAACACTCACAAGAAGTAAATTAATGAATGAATGAAGTTTGACATTCATTTACTTCTTCTGAGTGTTACATTTACTTTGCGATTAAAACTGCTTAAATACTACACTGAGGTGGCACTTCCTGTGTTCTTCCTTCCTCCTGATCAAACTGAGATGCACAGATGCTTACCTAGCTGATAACGGCTTGTAGACAATAAATTGAAACCAGAAGTGACAAAATCCTCACTGCTTCTGGTTTCTTCCATCATATGGGGAGGATGGATATGAATGTACCTTCCTCTCCTCTGTGTTTACCAGGCCTGACAGGTGGCAGGGGTGGTAGTGGGTAGCAGCAAGTGGCAGAGGTGGGATGGGGGCATTCCACATCCTGTAGAAGTGATAGGGTGTCCCTAGAGCTTCACTGCTCCTGAAAAAGCCCATCGTTGGCTGAAAATTGTGGTACTGGGATCATAGCTGCAGCCATGATACCAGTTTAACTACTTCAACCTGAGGATGTCCATGTATGTCCTAAGGGTGTGAAGAGTTAATGAAGAGTTCCAGGTGTGACATTTTTTTCATAGGTACATTGGTCCTACAATGCACATACCATATATGTAAGGTCCCTCTGAAAGACTGAAATCTTTAAAGACTCTTTGATGGAAAACATAAACTATTAGAACAGCAATAGCAGTACTAAAGTTTATATAAATCCTGAAAAGAGAATGTTAAAAAAAATAGATTTTCTCTTTCTTGCAGATTAAGATTTGAGTTTTAGTATGCATTTTCTGCCTTTACAGTTATCATCCATCATCATCTTGTAGAACAGAGATTTCTACATCTCAATCATGGCACCAGTACCAGCAGAATGATTACTACCCAGACATATTTTATAACAGCAAGACATCACACCATTATATTTCATCAATAGTTTGGCAGAATTCTCAAACTGCAACAGCATTTATCTTAAAAAGAGAAAAACGCTAGAAGTCTGATCAAGGTTAAAAAAGGAAATTAATTCTGAAAGGAATAATTGTTAACTTTTATATTGTAAAAGAAAATGTGTAAAGCTCACAGCAAATAAATTAAATGAGTAATGTGTCTAAATGTACAACTTCTGGCTTGCGATCCTTGCTTTTTGCCACATAATATGAGCAGACCCTAGTAGAGACAGTTTCATTTGACATATTAGGAAACACTGTGCCCTAGTGTTTCCTGAGTTACCAAAAAATAAACAATTGTTTTAAAAAGAAATGACACAAACCTTGTAACAGTATACGCCATCAGTCTGACTAAATTATCACTTATTTTAGTTTTAGATACCGGGTAATTAGGGTGCAAGGGATAAAAATGAATAATGCCCCCTCTAACACAGTGCTAGAGTTTGTTGTAATTCAGTGCTAGGATTTGTAGTAATTTGCGATGAGTGAACTGGGTGAAGTTCAGTCTGCAGAAGGTTCGGCAAACCCAAGAAAAAAATCTGCTACACCCAAATATAATGCCGAGCCCTGCGGAAGTCTATGGGAGCCAGATCTTGAGAGAGGGTTTTTATTATGGCTTATAAGGGCAGCATTGAAAATACTTCAAATCCTGTCACCACTTCCTTTGACACTTCTCACATACAGTACCTGTTAACATAAGCATTTTTTTGTGCTATAAAATTATTTAGAACCCCCAAACATTATATATTTTCTAAAAGCAAAGGCCCTGCAGACTAATGCTGTTGCAACCTTTTATGTCATACAATAGTTACCCAGCTGTTTTATCAAATGCAAATTTTCAGGAAAAAACTACACTTAAATGAATTTTAGTGCACACAAACACAATACATTTTATATATTTTATATTTGAATACATTATTTGGTATAATATTAAAAACGTATGCTTTGTGGAGTAAATAAATACCAAACACATTAGGATTAAAAATTGTGCATGCCTGTGAAATGGCAACAAACTATGATACCTAAAATTAAGTTACTAAATTAAGTGATGCTTTAAAATCCTTTATAGGTTACCAGTGGAGATTTAAATGTGAGCTGGGGGCGTGGTTTGGCTCCGATCTATGATGGCCACCTGAAAGAGACTCTCCTGCACTATAGAGCTCTGAATCAGCTTTACAAGGACCAAAGGAGCCTCTACACTGCCACAAACATGGGGAAAAACAACCACAACCCCTCGACTTCCCGCAGCCTCAAAGACCCGCTCTCACAATCCACAGGGGTAACATCTCATTGACTGCCAAGCAGCCTCCGAGATGGAGCAGGCCTGCTATTTCCCCTCACAGGCACCAGCACAATAGGATGGGAGAAGGCCAGTTAATCCTGCCACACTATTTCTCTCCCTCACAGACCTGCAGGCAGTGGCATTGGAAGCCACACTCTCGCAATCACTGACCTGAAAAATGACATTTACTCGATAGCAGCACGGATGGGGACAGTGGAACAGGTCCCATCAGGTAAGTGCAATGCACATCAGACTCAAATCTATCCCATATTCTTGAAATCCACAGACATCTGGAAGATCTCCATAACCAAGGCCACCACCATAATATTAGAATTAGAGGGATTCCAGAGTCTTTGGAACAACAACTCATAGAACAGACCGTAGCTGGCATGTTTAACAAATTATTGGAAAGACCTGCTGACACCCCCATAGAAATGGAAAGAATACACAAGGCACTCAGACCACGGGGACGTGAAACTGATCCATCCAGAGACATAATATGCTGCCTTGTAAACTTTCCACTAAAATAAGCCATTCTCAGAAAGGCAAGAGAACGCAATCGAGTTCTCCTTAATGGGACAGAAATTAAACTATTTCAAGACCTCTCTACCATCACTCTCCAGCACAGGAGAGCCTTGTGCCCCCTGCTGGATCAAGTTTGCACAAGAGGAATCCCATACAGATGGAAAGTCACCTTCTGTTTGTCAGCTACGTGGAGAGGTCACACAGCCCAACGTCGCACATCTGATGATCTACAGACATTTTGTGACACATTGAATAAACCCTTACTTGAAGTCCGGGAATGGTACAGCTCATTCTCCATTGCAGAAAACTGGATCGAGGTTTCCGACAACTCCACCCCCAAGAGCACAGAGACAAAGAGGACGCAGAAGCAGAACCAACTCAAATTCTGCAGCACACACCCCAAATCGCAAAGGAGAAGACCCCAGGAGGGGTCTGGGCCTATCACCATCTAGGAGAAGATGGGCATCCTATGTTCTTCAAAACACCCGTTTCCAACAGATACTGTATCCTACCAGCTCTGCATCAGGGATAGAACTTCCATCCCCCACCCTTGCTCTAGTAGAAAACAATGTATATCCCAGTTTTTATTAACTTTTCTTTTCCACAGCATATTAAGCAGTATGCAGTCACAAATCATTTTCTTTTCATTCAGTAAACTTTGATGTAATGCTAAGAAGAGAAATATATACTCAAGAGACCCAAAGTAAGCAATCCCAGCTTACAGGACAATATACGCAACCTGAATAACACTTCCAACACCCTATAGCAGGGGTAGGGAACCTCGGCTCTCCAGCTGTTTTGAAACTACAAGTCCCATGAGACATTGCAAGACCCTAATAATCACAGGCATGACTCCTAGAGGCAGAGGCATGATGGGATTTGGAGTTTCAAAACAGCTGGAGAGCCGAGGTTTCCTACTCCTGCCCTAGAGTAAGTATATATATATTTCTCTTTTTTTCTTTCTTTTTTTTCATATGACCTTTCTCAGCGTTTTAATTGCGACTGCTATGCAAATTTATATCTCACACTTAACTAGCCAGGCAGCCCAATTGCCACCACCTAGACTGTGCAGCCTTTGGTGTGTAAGATTATCCTGCCAATATGCACGGAAATTCAATATATAGTGGATAGCTCCGATGTAACGCAATTTTCTTGATCATACATCACGGGACACAGGAACTTCATTACATAGTGGGTTATATAGGCACCTCCTCCCCTATATAACCCCTCCCATATGGGAGGCACCTCAGTTTTTTTCACCAGTGTCTATGGTGGTTTGTCACGTAAAACTTTAGCTCTGTGCAGGTCCCTGCGGGGTCCTAAGGGCTACAACAAACCGGATCCATACCTCGGGCCGATATTTGACTCCCAAGATGGTATGGTACCATGATGACATCATGGAGCTGGTGGATGTTAGAGACCTTGCGCTCCTCCATCTTTCATTTGAGGATTCCCCGCAGATGCTCAATAGGGTTTAGGTCTGGAGACATACTTGGCCAGTCCATCACCTTTACCCTCAGCTTCTTTAGCAAGGCAGTGGTCATCTTGGAGGTATATTTGGGGTTGTTATCATGTTGGAATGCTGCCCTGTGGCCCAGACTCCGCAGGAAGGGGATCATGCTCTGCTTCAGTATGTCAGAGTACATGTTGGCATTCATGGTTCCCTCAATGAACCGCAGCTCCCCAGTGTCGGCAGCACTCATGCAACCCCAGACCATGACACTCCCACCATCATGCTTGACTTAAGGCAAGACACACTTGTCTTTGTACTCCTCACTTGGTTGCCACCACACACACTTTACATCATCTGAACCAAATAAGCTTATCTTGGTCTCATCAGACTAAGGGACATGGTTCCAGTAATCCATGTCCTTAGTCTGCCTCAGCAAACTGTTTGCGGGCTTTCTTGTATATCATCTTTAGAAGAGGCTTCCTTCTGTGACAACAACCATGCAGACCAATTTGATGCAGTTTGCGGCGTATGGTCTAAGCACTGACAGGCTGACCTCCCACCCCTTCAACCTCTGAAGCAATGCTGGCAGCCCTCATACATCTATTTCCCAAATTAAAATATACAAATGGTGCAGTGCAAATAAAAGTCCACCAATCATTGGAACAGCTGGAAAAGAGTATATGGAGAAGACACCACGTAGTGAAAAAGCTCTTCTTATTAATGTGATCACTCCTTCCACCAGTAGAAATAAATTCTTACCAGCTGTGTTGGACCTCTGAAATTCTCAGATGGTCAGATATGCAGATTCACACTCATAGTGTGCAGAAGCCTTACTGGTTGATTTCCCACGTGTGGATGGAAAAACCTTCAGATCCTGTTCGATGGCAGTTAGAGGTAGCCGGCTTCCAATCTATGCCCGATTTCACTCCAGGTATATATGGACAAATGTATGTAGGCAGAAGAACGTCCGGAAAAAACCCCAGCCAAAATGCAATGTACAAAAAGAATAAAAAACGATCTAAGTGTAGCTTAAAAAGAATCATTTTATTTAATATCCAAAAATAAAGAGAATTTTTTATAAAATAGTAAAAAGTAAAAAAATAGTGATAATCACCGTAGAAAGTCCAATATCAATGAATTCTGAATGATTTTGGATTACAATATTCAATATAAAAAATGTAAAAAAATTATTGTCAAACACTGGGATATCCTCAAGAAAGACCGTATTCTGGGCCCAGTCTTACCATCTCGTCCGAGATTCATTTACAAGAAAGCTCCTACGCTAAGGAACATTGGGCCCTGAGTGTAGTAGATCCCCCGGTAATTAAAGAGAATAGGATCTTTTCTTTTCTCACTGGTTTTTACGCTTGTGGTAAATGCCCCTCATGTAAACAGTGTAAGCACAATAAGAAGAGATGAAAAGTTTAAGGCTTCCACTACAGGAAGAACCTATCAAATTAAAAATCTTATAACTTGTAATACCGAAGGAGTTGTCTACATGCGCGAGTGTGATTGCGGTCTCCAATACATAGGGAGGACTTCTAGGCCTCTCGGAGTCTGTATCGCTGAGCATGTCAATAACATCAAAAAGGGTTTACGTTCCCATAATGTGTCCAAACACTTTAGATATGTCCACAATAGAGACCCCCGATGTCTTAAATTCTGAGGCCTGGAAAAAGTTAAGAAACACTGGAGGGGAGGCAATTTTATTCGTACTTTAAGTCAGCGTGAATCTTATTGGATTCACGAAACGCGAGTTCTTACTCCGGGAGGATTAAATGTTGATTTTGATCTGAATTGTTTTATTTCTGATAAAATAATTTTTTCTAATTATTATATATTTTTTACTAAGCAATATATACATTTTTAATTGATTAATATATTTTTTATATATTTTTATGTGGTAGTAAAATATAAGGACAGTGGGGCTCTTTAATTAGGTACTGTGTGTACCATTGCCATTGTTCTGTTCCTTTTATATTATTTGATAGGAATTATCAGTTGTGGTTTACTTAATATGGAGGCTACTTTTGGTGTCCCCATGTGAAAAGCACTATGAATTTGGTATTGTGGCATGGCTGGTTTCCACTTCCAGTCGCCGCCGTGCTAAAGTGTCCAGGCTCTCCATGGTAACCAATATACTATTTAACTATGAAGGGTGACGCCGTTAAGCTCCACCCACCGCTGACGAAGTCCTGATAGGACGTATTGTACATACGGGGGGAGGAGCTTGCTTGCGGATGTCACCTGCCGTCCAGTTCATGTCTGTTTTATTTTTCCTTTGATAATTTTTTCCTTCGCTGTGTGCTCTGTTTTGCTTATGATACAGGCTGCCACACTGGCATCTAGTGGCGGCTGGCAGTATTAACATTGGGACTGTATTACTGTTTAAAGCGGAGGTCCACCCTAAAGTGGACCTTCCGCTCATTGGAACCCTCCCCCCCTCCGGCGCCACAATTGGCACCTTTCAGGGGGGAGGGTGGTGCAGGTACCTGTACAGTACAGGTATCTGCACCCACTTCCGGCGTAGATTCTGCAGAAGGTACGTCCCTTTCCGCAGAATCTATGCCCCTTTCCAAAGGTCCCCCGCTGCCTGCTGGGAAACACACGGATCCCAGAGACAGCGGGGACCATCCTTATTGTGCAGAGCGACTCGCTCATGCGCAGTGGGGAACCGGGAAATGAAGCCGAAAGGCTCCACTTCCTGATTCCTATACCCAAGATGGTGGCGGCAGCACCCGAGAGACGATCGAGAGATCGGGTTCGGGTGCCGACATCGCGGGCGCGCTGGGCGGGTAAGTGTCATTATTTTAAAAGTCAGCAGCTGCAGTATTTGTAGCTGCTGGCTTAAAAAAACGGCGGACTCCCGGCGGACTCCTGCTTTAACACATTGGAATTGTGTCTTTCTTTGCTGTGCACTCTGCTTTTTGGCAATTATAGGCTACCACTCTGGCATCTCGTGGTGTCTATTATTATTGACACAGCAATATTATAATCAGTGAGTCCATTGAATTATTGAACTGTGGAATATTACAGTGGAATCTTTGGCTGCTATTTTATCATTGATGAAAGGAAAAGAAAGCAGATCTGGCGCTATACCTTTAAGATTTAAATGCCAAGTAAGAAAAATGAATACGGAATAGAAAAAAAATATGCTCCTATTAGTTCACCTATGGTATCACAGTGGTGCTAATAAATTAAAATGTGTAAACATACGTGAGGCTAAAATAAACATAAATATGTGTTTCATGGAGTCATGTTAGTGAATAAAATGTTAATAAAAAAATGTGAATAAAAAAAATGTGTACGTGAAAAATTGTATGGTTATATACGTGGAGAAAATGTGTGTGGAAAAAATATATATATATATATTTTTCTATATGTGTGTATATGTCATCACAGCTCCAGATGAAATGCGTAGGGCGTGGCCACGGGACGTGCACTATTCACTGTCAGCTGTAACAGCTATAGGACGTTTTTATGCTATTGGCGTGTTTTCACTGTGCTAAATGTGAGTACAATTCTTTTACTTAATAAAGTACCTTATACTGAAATGGTTTACACTATGGAGACTCCTCTTTTTTGTTGAGAACTCAAATGAAGTACCCCCAGCGGATGACAAACAAACCCCCCAGAGAACCACACAATGGTATAGGGGCTCACACTGTGGAGGCTATACTAGGGGGCAGGGTATCTGGTGAGGGCATTACCAATTTTTGTCACGTGCACTGGGAAGATCTTCATCACTAATTACACATCTCTTGCACAAATTATCTGTACAATCTTTTGGGACTTTTTGATTGATATCTGAGGACTTAATGATTGTCTATTTGATGTTTTCACAATTTGTATTTTCTGATATCTGATTGCATTGTTACTTATCAATTTTATAAAAGCACTTCCACATAAGGATTGTATATTGTGACCGTTAAGGATATATACACAGGTCACTCCCTCGATGCGGGCCACACTGAGGGTCTGGGACGCGATCAGGGCCAGGATAGGGAAACCTAACAGCTGGTCTCCTGATACTCCGCTGTGGGGGAACCCGCGGTTGCCCCACTTTCGAACCATTCCGGACCTGCTGCTGTGGGCCCGGAGTGGTATCAAGACTTTGGCGGATGTCTCCTCCTCCCAGGGGTTGCTTCCATTTGATGAACTGAAACGCATACATGAGCTGCCTAACTCTATGTTTTTTAGGTACATCCAGCTCCGGCATGCCTATCGAGCGCAGTTCTCATGCGCTATCACTCTGAAAGGCAACCCCTGTGGAGTCCATTTTGGCCCTGTTGAGTGAAAACAAAACGCTGTCGACTCTATATGCTGTTTTAAACAATATTGATACCTCTGTTGTCTCCCGTCTGTTCTCCAAATGGCAGCGGGACATACCAGAATTAGAGGAGGGGGACTGGTAGGAGGGTGTTCAACAATATCTGCCTCTCATGATATCCTCTAGAGACAGATACACCCAACTTAGGTTTATTCATCAAGCTTATTACTCCCCAGAACGTTTGTCCAGAATTTACCCTAACAGGAGTGGTATGTACCCTAAATGCGGCTTAGTCTCAGGTACTTTCTTCCTTATTATATGGTCCTGTGAGTACTTGCAGACCTTCTGAAGGGTGGTGGCGTCGGAGATTACCTCTATAGGCCAATTTGAAGTCCCCTGCGATCCGCTGCCCCTCTTACTGGGTATTGTAGATACGCTTTCAGCATCGCAGGCTAAAAAAAGGCAAAAAAAGTTCCTTAGTCACTAAGCTGAAGATGACACAGGACTCTCTGGGTAGGAAGGTGGTTGTAGTGGGGAGGGTCGGGGAACTTGTCTGTCCTTTTGCCTTAGATGGGGATGGCATGTGCTTGGTATAGACGATTGTATCCCACCCGTAGTGATTTGTACCCTATACTGATTTTGCCCTCTCGCTGCAACTCTGGCTTGAAAGGGATATTACAAGACTGCATAATATAATCTGATATGTTTCTTATGCTGATTAGCCCATGTTTGACTTTTCTTTTCTTTGTGATCTACCGCTGTAAACTGCCACGATAATCACTGCTGAGATTGTACCACTGTTCTGACATGTACTGTACAAACTTAATAAAATCTTATGTTAAAAAAAAAAAAAAAAGGATATATACACACATATAGAAATATATATATTTATTTTATTTTTTTTCACCATTTTCTCCATGTATATAACCATACAATTTTTCATGTACACATTTTTTTATTAACATTTTGTTCACTAAAATGACTCCATGAAACACTTATATTTATGTTTATTTTAACCTCACGTATGTTTACACATTTTTTATTTATTAGCACCACTGTGATACCATAGGTGAACTAATAGGAGCATATTTTTTTCTATTCTGTATAAATTTTTCTTACTTGGCATTTAAATCTTAAAGGTATAGTGCCAGATCTGCTTTCTTTTCCTTTCATCTAATACATTTTCACCCAGGGGGTGGCGATATTATGCAGAGGCAGCTCATACTATTAATATATCGTCTCTATCCAAAGCGCAATTTCTTTTCACCATTTCTGCTATTTTATCATTATTTTTTACTTTTTGCTATTTTATAAAAAAATTCTCTTTATTTTTGGATATTAATAGAAACGATTCTTTTTAAGCTACACTTAGATCGTTTTTTATTCTTTTTGTACATTGAATTTTGGCTGAGGTTTTTTCTGGACGTTCTTCTGCCTACATACATTTGTCCATATATACCTGGAGTGAAATCATTGGAAATAGATTGGAAGCCGGCTACCTCTAACTGCCATCGAACAGGATCTGAAGGTTTTTCCATCCACACGTGGGAAATCAACCAGTAAGGCTTCTGCACACTATGAGTGTGAATCTGCATATCTGACCATCTGAGAATTTCAGAGGTCCAACACAGCTGGTAAGAATTTATTTCTACTGGTGGAAGGAGTGATCACATTAATAAGAAGAGCTTTTTCACTACTTGGTGTCTTCCTCATATATTCTTTTCTGGCTCTCTAAGCCCACGTACACACGGTCGGAGATTTTGCCAACCAAATCCGTCGGATTTTGCCTGTCGGATTTAGTCCGATGGATTGTGTCCGAAACTGTTGCATACACACGGTCGGGCCAAGTTGGTGAAAAATCCGATCTTTCAGAACGTGATGACATAATTGCGTTACGATGGGACTACATTCAGGCTAGTAGCCAAAAGCTTTGATGTAAGAATTTGATCTGAGCTTGCGTGGCACTTGGTCCGATGAAAATGCTCTACACATGATCGGATTAGGTCCGTCCGGCCCAGTTGGTGGGGAAATATTTCCAACATGTTGGAAAATTGGGTCGGACAGAGATTCGGACAGAATCAGTCCGATGCATACCACACACAGTCGGATTATCTGACGACATGGTCCAAAAAGACTCATTCCGACAGATTCTCCGACCGTGTGTACAAGGGCATACAGTGATATGTGACCAATGATTGGTGGACTTTAATTTGCGCTGCACCATTTGTATATTTTAATTTGACTGTGAGGTGTTTTGTGTATTGCTCCTTTAGGTGTTCAGCTGCAAAAATTATCTGTTTTTCTGAGCGCTGATTGTCTTTTTATTTTATTATCTATTTCCCAAAGACAACCTCTGGATATGACGCTGAGCATGTGCACTCAACTTCTTTGATTGGTCATGCTGAGGCCTGTTCTGAGTGTAACCTGTCCTGTTAAACCGCTGTATGGTCTTGGCCACCGTGCTGCAGCTCAGTTTCAGAGTTTTGACAATCTTCTTATAGCCTAGACCAGTGATGGCGAACCTTGGCACCCCAGATGTTTTGGAACTACATTTCCCATGATGCTCATGCACTCTGCAGTGTAGTTGAGCATCATGGGAAATGTAGTTCCAAAACATCTGGAGTGCCAAGGTTTGCCATCACTGACCTAGACCATCTTTATGTAGAGAAACAATTATTTTTTTCAGATCCTCAGAGAGTTCTTTGCCATAAGAGAGAGCGATAACACCAAATATAACACACCTACTCCCCATTCACACCTGAGACCTTGTAACACTAATGAGTCACATGACACAGGGAGGAAAATTGGATAATTGGGCCCAATGTGGACATTTTCACTTAGGGATGTACTCACTTTTGTTGCCAGCGGTTTAGACATTAATGGCTGTGTGTTGAGTTATTTTGAGGGGACAGCAATTTCACACTGTTATACAAGCTGTACACTCAGTACTTTACATTGTAGCAAAGTGTTATTTCTTCAGTGTTATAACATGAAAAGATATAATAAAATATTTACAAAAATGTGAGGGATGCACTCACTTTTGTGAGATACCGTAAGTCTACAGAAACACAGAAAAACAACCTGAGGTGCAACAAGGCTTAATCCAGCAACAATATGGTACAACAAGGATAAGTCCATTGGGATACAAGGCACTGATCTTAGGTACCACAAGGGTTAATTAGTTGGTTAATTCTACATTAAGGAGATAGGCAGCAAAGTCAAAGAAACAGTAGTAAACTAGGAGTTAAGTAACTCACTCTTGTTGCTTCTGCCCATCTGTCACAGAACAGCTGCGGAGCTGATATGTGTCTCACCTTTACTGCAGTGGGTCGGCTGGCATCTGTTGTCCACTGTCTGGTGTTCTGCTCTGTGCACTCTCCAGCTATGGGTGTCGACGCCCTTCACCTGTTGCCTAATATATGTTTCCTTCCTGCTACTTCCTGTCCAGCCCCTCATGTGCTTCTCTATTTTAATCCCTTCCTAACTAGCTACCATTGCTTGAGCAACTTTTGTTTCTGAAGCTCCCCTGTGTAATGTGTTTTACCTGACTTCTCGTGAACTGATCTTCTGTGTACCGACCCGGCTTGTTCTGATTACGTTGTCTGCAGCCCTCCCTGACCTTGGCTCACTACCTGGCTTTCCTTGCTTCATCCATCCATCCTTGTCTACAGTGTCTTCTGGTACTTCCCTAGCCAGCAGGGTGAACCCGGGGGTCGTGACCTGGGGTCAGCACGCAGCTAAGTCTAAACCTTCGTGAGAGGGTCCCTGGCAGAACACCAGCTGACTCTTAGATTCCACGCCCTGGGGGATCCCGTGTCACCTGCTCGCCTGTGGGTTCGCTGTAAGTAGTACCGTGACAGTTTTCTCAAGCCATGAGCGTCTCTGAGAATCGGCCATTGACATCATCTCTCTCCTCTCCGATGATGCTTTAGCTTGGGCCTCTCCGCTCTGGGAATCACACGCTCCTATCACCTCTGACCTCCTGCTCTTTTTGGATGCATTTCGGAAAACATTTGATGAGCCCGGCAGAGTGTCTTCGTCTGCTGGGGCCCTCCTTCGTCTTCGTCAGCAAGAAATGACAGTCGGCCAATACGCAGTTCGATTCCGTACGCTGGCCGCTGAACTCAAATGGAATAATGAGGCCCTTACTGCTACCTTCTGGCAAGGCCTATCTGACCGTGTCAAGGATGAACTCACTGGACGCACCATTCCCACCACATTGGATGACTTAATCGCATTAAGCATTCAAATTGACATTCGCTTCCAGGAGCGGGCTCTGGAGAAATCCAGATCCAGTCATCCCCCTGCTGGCCGTCCAGCACAGATAGTCCAAAGATCGGTGCAATCCTCTCCGTCTTCAACCTCTCACGTGTTGGAGGAACCTATACAGCTTGGGCGAACCCGCCTCACTCCCGAGGAGCGTGGCCGACGCATGGGACTGGGTTTGTGCCTTTACTGTGGCGATAAAGGACATCTTTTGAACTCCTGTCCAATCCGTCCGGGAAACTCCAGGGTCTAGCTCACTCGGAGGGAGGTGCTCTAGACCGATCCGTTAATTTTCCTCGTTTCCCTCGTTTCACCATTCCCGTGGCTATCCGCTGGGCTCAGAATGCCTATCAACTCTCTGCATACATGGATTCTGGTGCTGCCGGGAATTTCATTGAACAATCTTTAGCTTCTGAGTTAGGCATCGCCTTTGTTGCCTTGGCTATACCCCTCTCCGTGACCGCAGTAGACGGCTCCTTGTTGCCTATGAGTCCAATCCAGTTTAAAACCTCTCCTATAGAGTTATGCATTGGGGCTTTACATAGTGAGGAGATCTCTTTCCTAATATTGCCTAAATCCTCCAGACCCATCATCCTGGGCCTTCCATGGTTGCACAAACACTCCCCACATCTTGACTGGAATTCTGGACAAGTATTGGCTTGGAGTCCATGCCAACAACAATGTATTTCCAAGGTGCTACCTCCTCCTTCCATTCCTCTTGCTGAGACCTCCACAACTCCCATGTTGCCTCCTCAATATCAGTCCTTCCGAGATGTTTTCTGCAAAAAGGCCGCCGATAGCCTTCCTCCTCATAGAGACTTTTACTGCTCCATTGAGCTTTTACCTGGGACCTCTCCTCCCCGTGGCCGAGTCTACCCTCTATCTATCCCCGAGACACAAGCCATGTCTGAATACATTCGGGAAAACCTACAAAAGGGTTTCATCAGGAAATCTAACTCACCTGCAGGAGCCGGATTCTTCTTTGTAGCGAAAAAAGATGGTTCACTCCGTCCATGCATCGACTACAGGGGTCTTAACGCCATCACCGTGAAGAACCGATACCCTCTTCCTTTAATTTCTGAACTCTTTGACAGACTGCGAGGTTCTCATATCTTTACTAAATTGGATCTTAGAGGGGCCTACAATTTATAAGAATCCGGGAAGGAGACAAATGGATGACCGCCTTTAACACCAGGGATGGACATTATGAGTATCTGGTGATGCCCTTCGGCTTATGCAATGCTCCAGCGGTCTTCCAAAATTTTGTTAACGAGATCTTTTGCGACCTTCTGTATGTCTGTGTTATTGTATATCTAGATGATATTCTAATTTTCTCGCCAGACTTACCTACCCATCGTCTTCATGTAAAAACTGTGCTACAGCGTCTACGGGACAATTGTCTATATGCTAAATTGGAGAAGTGTCTATTTGAATAAACACAAGTTCCATTTCTGGGCTATATAATCTCGTCACAAGGTCTCCTCATGGACCCAGCCAAACTTCGGGCCATCTCCGAGTGGCATCAGCCCTCTGGTCTTAAAGCCACCCAACGCTTTTTGGGCTTCACCAATTACTACCGCCAATTAATTCGTAACTACTCCACCTTGGTGACTCCTATTACTTTGCTCACCCGCAAAGGTGTAAATGCTCGGCTCTGGTTCCGTGAAGCCGTTTGAAGCTTTCCGCAAACTCAAGGCAGCCTTCCTCTCCGCCCTATTCTTCTAAGCCCGGACATTACTAAACCCTTTTCTTTGGAGGTTGATGCATCTTCTGTAGGAGTCAGTGCCGTCCTACTCCAAGCTCAGCAGGGCAAGTCTCAACCTTGCGGATTCTTTTCCAAGAAGTTTTCTGATGCTGAGAAAAACTATACCATTGGGGACCGTGAGCTACTCGCCATTAAACTAGCTCTTCAAGAATGGCGACATCTTCTAGAGGGTTCTCCCCATTGTATTACCATCTATACTGATCATAAAAATCTGCAGTATTTACAATCCGCGAAACGCTTGAACCCACGTCAATCTCGCTGGGCCCTCTTTTTCGCCTGCTTCAATTTTAACATTACTTTCCATCCAGGGGCCAAGAACCTTCGAGCCGATGCCTTGTCCAGGTCGTTTGATGTCAATGTTTCTGAGAATCACCTAGATCCTGGTCCCATCATTCCTTCGCATCGTATTTTAGCCACCACTCAGCTCCAGTCTATGCAGCCTTCTCCTGGTAAAACTTCTGTAGCCCCTGCACTTCGTCCCAAACTCCTTGCTTGGGCACATGACTCCAAGTTCTCTGGACATCCTGGCATACCTCGTACTTGTGACCTTCTTCAGCGTCATTATTGGTGGCCATCTCTTCATAAGGATGTCAAGGAATACATTCAAGCTTGTACGGTTTGTGTACTTTCCAAATCTTCCACGTGCGCCCCTGCTGGGTTGCTTTTGCCCTTACCAGTGCCCGATGTACCTTGGCGTTGTATTGCCATGGACCTTATATCGGATCTGCCTCCCTCAACAGGTTCTACAGTCGTCTGGGTAGTGGTGGATCGGTTCTCAAAAATGTGTCACTTGATTCCTCTCCCAGGCCTACCTTTTGCTCCCAGTCTTGCCACAACTTTCATTAAGGAGATCTTTCGTCTTCATGGGATGCCTTCCCATATCGTCTCTGACAGAGGAGTTCAATTTACTGCCCGGTTTTGGAGAGTCTTGGCCAGCTCCTTTGGGATTAAATTGGATTTTTCATCTGCCTTTCATCCCCAGTCCAATGGGCAAATGGAACGTGTCAATCAAAATGTAGAACATTTTCTCCGTGCCTTCATTTCAGCCCACCAAGATGACTGGGTGGACCTTTTGCCCTGGGCAGAGTTTGCCTTAAACCATCACGCCAATGCCATTTCTGGGAAATCTCCTTTCTTCACAGTTTATGGGCAGCGTCCATCTGTTCCCTTTCCTGTTCCCATTTCTCCTGGTACCAGCAGCAGCTGAGACCCAAAGGTCTTTCAACTCTATCTGGAAAGAAGTCTCTGGGAATCTTCATCTAGCTGCTTCCAGGCATAAAACGGCAGCAGATCGTCATCGCCGTCCGGCTCCTAAGTTCCTGCCTGGCGATAGAGTTTGGCTCTCTACCAAGCACATCCGACTCCGGGTACCCTCAATGAAATTTGCCCCTTGCTTCATTGGTCCATTTCCTATTCTCCGCCAGATCAATCCAGTGGCCTTCAAGCTCCGTCTACCCTCTCATCTCAGGATACCCAACACCTTCCTTGTCTCCCTGCTCAGGCCACTGGTCCTCAATCGCTTCTCTCACCCTTCTTCTCACCCCGCTCCTGTGGCTGATACCTCGGATCAGTATGAGATTAAAGTAATATTAGACTCCAAGTACTCCCGGGGGAAGTTATTCTATCTCATTGATTGGAAGGGCTATGGTCCGGAGGAGAGCTCTTGGGTTCCTGCCACTGATGTCTGTGCCCCACGTCTGGTGACCAGATTCCATCAGAAATTTCCCTCCAAGCCAGCCCCCAGACGTGTAGGGAGGCTTCGTAAGAGGGGGGTACTGTCACAGAACAGCTGCGGAGCTGATCTGTGTCTCACCTTTACTGCAGTGGGTCGGCTGGCATCTGTTGTCCACTGTCTGGTGTTCTGCTCTGTGCACTCTCCAGCTATGGGTGTCGACTCCCTTGACCTGTTGCCTAATATATGTTTCCTTCCTGCTACTTCCTGTCCAGCCCCTCATGTGCTTCTCTATTTTAATCCCTTCCTAACTAGCTACCATTGCTTGAGCAACGTTTTTTTCTGAAGATCCCCTGTGTAATCTGTTTTACCTGACTTCTCGTGAACTGATCTTCTGTGTACCGACCCGGCTTGTTCTGATTACGTTGTCTGCAGCCCACCCTGACCTTGGCTCACTACCTGGCTTTCCTTGCTTCATCCATCCACCCTTGTCTACAGTGTCTTCTGGTACTTCCCTAGCGAGCAGGGTGAACCCGGGGGTCGTGACCTGGGGTCAGCACGCAGCTAAGTCCAAACCTTTGTGAGAGGGTCCCTGGCGGAACACCAGCTGACTCTTAGATTCCACGCCCTGGGGGATCCTGTGTCACCTGTTCGCCTGTGGGTTCACTGTAAGTAGTACCATGACACCATCCCATTGAGCGCATGCCTAAGTTAAGGAACTTCTACTACTCATACTGTAGGTCTGCCTGCCCAGCCTTCACACAGTCCTTAAAAGCCTTGTGAGTGGTGTAGACACAAGAGGAGGGAGGGTAATGGGTGCAGGCTGTTACTAACCCAGCCAGCCTCACCCCATGACGGCTGCACAATCCTTCAGTTTTATGTCTTTTGTCTCCATGCACCTGCTTCTGGTGGGAACCTGCCCCTTGAGTGGCAGGCATGACACCGTCAGTGGTGCCTAGAGATGTTTGCACTGGTCATGGCTAAAGATCAAAGGCACTTACTGCTATGCTGAGGGTTTAATGAATTACCAGGAAGTGTAATTTGTGGGATGCAAGTATCAGGGAATAGGGCTTGTGACAGCGTGGGCTTGTGACAGAGTGTAGCCTTATTTGTCTTTGATATTTGGCTGAAAGTGTGAGCTGAAGCTGAGAGACTGTTGTAATCTGACAGAGAATCACAGAGTTACAATTAACCACTTAAGCCCCGGACCAATTGTCAGCCTAAGGACCAGAGGTCCTTTTACAATTTCGCACTGCACTACTTTAACTGGTAATTGCGCGGTCATGCAATGTTGTACCCAAACGAAATTTGTGTCCTTTTCTTCCCACAAATAGAGCTTTCTTTTGATGGTATTTGATTGCCTCTGCGATATTTATTTTTTACGATATAAAAGGAAAAAGACTGAAAATTTTGAAAAAAAATGTTATTTTCTACTTTTTGTTATAAGAAAAATCGAATAAACTCAATTTTAGTCATACATTTAGGCCAAAATGTATTCAGTCACGTCTTTAGTAAAAAAAATGTCAATAAGCGTATATTTATTGGTTTGCGCAAAAGTTATAGCGTCTACAAACTAGAGTACATTTTCTGGAATTTACACAGGTTTTAATTTATGACTGCCTATCTCATTTCTTGAGGTGCTAAAATGGCAGGGCAGTACAAACCCCCCCCCCCCCAAATGGCCCCATTTTGGAAAGTAGACACCCCAAGGAAATTGCTGAGGGTCATGTTGAACCTATTGAATATTTTTTTTTTGTCCCAAGTGATTGAATAATGACAAAAAAATAAAGTTTACAAAAAGTTGTCACTAAATGATATATTGCTCACACATGCCATAGTTATATGTGGAATTGCACCCCAAAATATATTCTGCTGCTTCTCCTGAGTACGGGGATACCACATGTGGGGGACTTTTTGGGAATCTAGCTGCATACGGCACCCCGAAAACCAATCACTGCCTTCAGGATTTCTAAGGGTGCAAATTTTTGATTTCACTCCTCACTACCTATCACAGTTTCGAAGGCCATAAAATGCCAAAATAGCACAACCCCCCCCCCCCCCAATGACCCCATTTTGGAAAGTAGACACCCCAAGCTATTTACTGAGAGGCATGTTGAGTCCATGGAATATTTAATATTTTGCCACAAGTTGCGGGAATATTACAAACTTTTTTTTTTGCACGAAGTTTTCACTAAATTATATATTGCTCACACATACTATGGGCATATGTGAAATTATACCCCAAAATACATTCTGCTGCTTCTCCTGAGTACAGGGATACCACATCTGGCGGACTTTTTTGGAGCCTACGGGACCCCGAAAACCAAACACTGTCTTCAGGATTTAAACATAAAACGCTACCAAAAAAAACTGTTTGCGATTGCAGGGATCAGGCCTGACTCTGCGAACGCTGCAGTTATGTGTTTAGTGTTTTGTAAGTGACAGTGATTGATTGATACTGCACTTGGGTGGGCTGGGCGGAGGGGCAAAACGCAGGTGCTAGCAGGTATCTGGGCTGATCCCTCTAACAATGCGTTTTTTTGGAACCCTAAACTGCTGGGGACGCTAGTATAGATCTGATCAGATCACATATTGATCTGTTCAGATACTATACCACTACGGAAGGTGTATGCTTTGCGCGTGGGTGTTAGCGGTACTGGCACTAACCTAGCGCTGCCTGGGGCGACGCAGACCCTATCTGACCCTAAAACCTAATTGATATCACCCGCCGGGTGATCAGGGGGTTAAACCTTTATTGGGTAATAAATGATGGCTGCCCTGATGCTATAAAAAGCAAACTAACTAACCAGAGTCACCCGTAACACTTATATGGTGATCACTGGTGAAAGGGTTAACTAGGGGCAATCAGGGGGTTAAAACCTTTATTAGGTAGTATATGGGGGTCCCTGATGCTATATAAAAACCTGACGGGGAACCTAAATAACTAACTGGCTATCCAGCATCACCAGTGACACTTATACGGTGATCGCTGGTGAAAGGGTTAAATCTAGGGGCAATCAGGGGGTAAAATATTTATTAGGTAGTATATGGGGGTACTTAACACTATAAAAACCTGGCGGTAAATCTAAAAAATAACTAGCTACCTAGCGGCACCAGTGACACTAATGCAGCGATCAGAAAAACGATCGCTTAGGGAAACTGGCAAAAGGGGGTGAAAGGGTTACCTGGGGGCAATCAGGGGGTTAAAACCTTTATTAGGTAGTATATGGGGGTTCCTGACACTATATAAAAACCTGACGGGGAACCTATATAACTAAATAACTAACTGGCTAACCAGCGTCACCAGTGACACTTATACGGTGATCGCTGGTGAAAGGGTTAACTCTAGGGGGCAATCAGGGGGTTAAAATAATTTATTATGTAGTATATGGGGGTACCTAACGCTATAAAAACCTGGCGGTGAACCTAAAAAATAACTAGCTACCTAGTGGCACCAGTGACACTAATGCAGCGATCAGAAAAACGATCGCTTAGAACATCCATAGAGCCATCAAAGGACTTGCCTGAATTCATCACATTATCTAAACAGTTATATAAAGATATGGAACATAAAGACAATGAGACGGCTGCAAGGAAAAGAAGAAAATACCAACGAGATATAAAGGATTTCGAGGATGATGTGGTATTCAGATGGCAGAAAAAGACAGAAGAATCTGTCATTAATTCGAATAATAGTTCCCCAGCAAAAGAGGAAATCATAAATCATCCTTCCAAGGAAGAAAGGATGAAAGATATAGCTTTTGTACAACCGAGTGGTAATGTACAGAATACACCAAATTTAGAAGAAATGGTAACAATCATTGGAAAAAACCCTTTTGGAAAAGGAATTGGCATAATAATAATCCAAAAGGGAAATCATATAAACAATCTAAATATGGAAGAAGATCTCCCTCTCCACAGAGACATAGATTTGAGCAAAGAGATAGAGGTTATCCTCAGAGAGACTATGGAAGAAAAGAAGAAGAATATGGTAGAGACTACCCTCGGAGAGATCGAAGAGACAGATCCCCATATGCGTACTCTCAGAGAGATCGAAGAAATTGATCCCTGTATGCATATTCTCAGAGAGATCAGAGAGACAGATCCCGTATACATAACAATACCATCAAACTGGAAGAAGAGAAAGATCCCCACATAAGGACTATTATGCAGTACCTGTGCATAATAAGTTCGAACAATTAAGAAGACAGGATGACGGAAGAAGAATTGAGGATCCAAGAAGCCCAGGATATCAACATTTTTTAGATCAACGCCGTTGGGATCCCCCAAGATATTGAAATCGAGAAGACTCCCCACAGAGGATAGACAGGAGATCCCCGGAGTACAAAGGGAACAGATATCTCAGGAGAGAAGAGGAAAAGAAGCAAGAACATCAGGAGAACAGAGACAAAGAAGAACACCTGAAGAAAAAAACACCAAGAAAATCCTCAGAAAAACAAAGAAACTAAAGATGAGAAGAGGTGTTAGAGCCGGAATCAAAAAACAAAAGAAAAAGAGAAAAATAGGTGAAGGTATTATAAATATTAGTGAAGTAACACTAACACAAGAAGAAATCTAGGTGTTAGATAAAGGATTAAAATTTGCCCCAAAAAGGAACCTTAACAAATTCAATACCTATGTGGACATCAACAAATTTGTGAGAAGTATTAATATAAAGAAATATATGTTAAGTGAATCGGGAGAAGGTAGAGGCATGAGACTCCCAGAATTGAATGGGGTACAATTCACTAATTTAAGAAATAAATCAGTATTTAATCCTCCAGTAACAAATGATGGACACATTGAAGTCTTCAAAAAGATGGTCTTTAAAGATCTGCATGAACTAAAAATAAAAAAGATGCCGGATCCCAGTAATATCAAAAAAGGGATTAAAAAATTGGAATCCTGAAAGGATATTGTGATAAGACAGGCGGACAAATTAGGAGCCATAGTCATACAATCAAAAAAAGATTACAATGAAGAACTAAATAGCCAACTGAGAGATGAGAATACTTACCAGAAATGATTAAGTAATCTGCCTATGCGATACAAAAAAGAACTAGCCAAAATTATACATAAGGGATCGGAAAAGGGCCTCCTAAATAAAAAGGAAGCAAAATATCTAGTGCCCAATATATGCAGAATACCGGTAATTTATACGATCCCGAAAATACACAAAGATGAGAAGAAACCTCCAGGTAGACCCATAGTAAACGGGATAAACTCAGTTTGTGCAAGAATTGGCGAATATGTTGATTTTTTTCCTGCAGCCTGTAGTAAGAAAGACAAAATCATATTTGAGAGATACGAAACATCTGATACAACTGTTGAAGGGTGTCAATCTAAATGAAGGTCCAATATATTTAATAACAGCAGATGTTACTTCACTATATATGATTATCAATCATGAAGAAGCAATACAAGCGACGAAATGGGGTTTGAGAAACTTTAGCAATCTAAAATGTAGACAGAGGAGATTTATAATAGAGTGCTTGCGTTTTGGACTTAATTTGAGATATTTTTGGTTCAATAATTCATACTACAAGCAAATTTGTGGGATTGCTATGGGTGCAAAATATGCACCGAGTGTGGCTAACCTATATATGGCCGAATGGGAAGAAGAAACCCTGTATAACATGATGCCCCACCAATTAATACTCTACAAACGCTTCATTGATGACTTGATTATGATCTGGGCTGGAGATAGAGAAAGTTTAGAAGAATTTTGTTTCAAATTAAATATGAATAATAAAAACATTAAGCTTACTTGGGAAATTAGTACAGAAAAAATAAATTTTCTAGATTTGGTAATTTAAAGAACGGAAGAAGGATTAAAAACATACTGTCAGGAACTTACCAGCAATAGACAGGCACAGCTGCGTTCACACAGGCGTCGACGCGTGCTCCCTGCGCGTTCGCGTACGCGTTCGCGTGCGCGTTCGTTTACACGCTAATATGTATCGTCGTGTGTGCCGTTCGTGCGCGCGCTCGTTCGCGTGGTCGTGAGTGGCGTTCGTGCGCTACTTCCCGCCACTGAACGTTTAAAGGTCCCTCAAGCGCGCTGGTGCGACGCTGTTTCGTCTCAGCTCCTGAGTGCCTGAATACCTGATTCTGAACCTGATTACCTGCTACCGTTACCGACCCGGCCTGCTTGACTTCTCTGCCTTCTCCGAACCGACCCGGCTTGCCTGACCTCGCTACCTCTCCTGCCTACGATTCCGTTGCCGACCTCTGCCAGTTTTACCGACACTTCTTGCCTCCTGTTGCCACCTGCCTACTTACCTTGACCCGGACCGTCTGACTCTGCTCCAGCCTTCTGCCTGTTCAGTGATCGGCTCCCGAGCTACTGTCTGCATCTCTCAGCCTGCCAGCTAACCTCCAGTCGCTCAGCCTTTCCAGAGGATCCTCTGCTCTACCATCAGCTCCAGCGGTCCTATCCAGCAGGCACTCCTACCCACTGTGCTCTCGAGACCGCTGTCTCCATTCCAGCGGCTCCTGAACCAGCGTTGTAAGAGAGGTCTCCTCCTGCAAGTCGGGCTTCCACACCTGGACCCTAACACATACACATATTTTAAATCTGTTGATAGGAACAGCTATCTCCCTCTAGATAGCTGCCATCATTTCAGATGGTTAGAAAATATCCTGAGGGGACAATTAATAAGATTAAGACGGAACTGTTCTGACCATTCAAAATTTCTCCAACAGGCGGAATTGATTGGGGAGAGATTTGTCCAAAAAGGATACCAAACTGAATTTATTAAAGATAAAATTAATACTGTATTGCAACTAGATAGAAATCAATTAATACAGGATAATATTAAAAATGAAGAAAGAAAGGAAATGGTCCCTCTGATTATGGACTATAATATTCAGTTTAAACAAATCGAAAAAATAATTAAGAAACATTGGGAAATTATTAAAACAGACCGTCACCTATGTAAGATCCTTCCAGAAAAACCCACATTTATTTATAGAAGACCCCCCACTTTGAGGGATAATCTAGCAAAAAATGTACTAGATCCGCCCAAGAAATTCCTTTCCTTTTTTGAAGGTAAGGGATTCTACCCGTGTAAAAAATGCTACGCGTGCAGACACACAAAGGAAAACAAAAACAAAAAGAAGAAATCTAACTTTTCTTCAGTAGTTACTGGAAAGGAATACACAATTAATGATTTTATCATATGTCGCAGTGAAGGTGTGGTATACCTTCTAGAGTGTCCTTGCCGCATACAATATGTGGGGAGGACTAAAAGGGCACTTTGGAAGAGGTTGAGAGAACATGTCCAAAATATTAAAAAAGGCTTTGACAAACATAGTCTATCAAGACACTTTGCCAAATTTCATAAAATAGACCCCTCCTTATTAATGATTTGTGGGATTGAAAAGTACAAACCACATTGGAGGGGTGATAATAAAATTATAAAGATAAGCCAGGCAGAATCCCGATGGATCCACAAATTATGTACCTTAGCACCTTCAGGACATAACGTCGAATTTGATTTGAACTGCTTTATCTCTAATTATTAGTTAGATTATTATCACCTGATGTTCCTTGATGTTTTTATAGATTACCTTCCATAGTTCTATATTTTTGATGATGGTAGTGTTTTAGATTTTGATATATTTTAGATATTTTATATATAGTACTTTTATATTCAAAAAATTCTTCTAGATGCAATCGATGAATATATCTATTTATTAAGGGCCCACTAGATGGCGTTATTATTAGGCCCTTTTCTTTATTTTATATTTTTTATTGTTGAAATTCATTTTATGATTCACCCACAAGATGACCACATTGAGCACTCAGTTGGACTGTTAATTATTATTTTATTTAGTTATAATGCATTCTACACTTTATCTACAAGATGGCCACATTGGGTATTGAGCACTTAGTTGGATTGTTAATTATTATTTTATATAGTTGTAATGCATTCTACACTTTATCCACAACATGGCCACATCGAGTATTTATTTACCTAGTTACGTTTTAAAATTTTAAACATGGCTAATTTTAATATTAAGTACAATGGTATTATAATTTAATTTTAATTTTAATGCTGAAATGGGTGTCATAAATATAAGTTAAATAGAGAATGCCGAAAAGTATGTGATATGTGTATTGGGCCTGCTCCGCTGCCGTATGATTAATGCGACAGCTGGGCGGACCATATATAAGGAAGACACCTGACCCATTTACCCTTTGAGAAAGTCACGTGGTATGTGACACAACGCGTCAGGGAGGAGCTAGGTGTCGATCGCCACTTCCGGTCACAATGTTTACATTTTGCGAATCACTGGATCTATATGTAAGTGTGGATATTTTTATTAATAAACGTTTCTCGATTATACTACACATTGGAGGCCCCTTTATTCTCTTTCCCCATTATGATATAACCCGGATTGTGAGTTGTGGAGATTTTAGTTGGTGTCCTGGAGGTTATATCTAAGAGGAGGTGGAAGATTACCAGCCCATTATCCCTGAAGTGCAATCCGGTCCTTAGGGACCTTATTTTGAGGTGAGAGGCTGGGGGAAACAAGGGGTGCACCTTAAGCACTGAAGTGTGGAGGAACGGAATAGTCTGCACCTTTATTCACTTTGCATGATCATCATTACCCGTTGGACTTATTGCACAATTTGGATACATCTGAATGGACTGATTTATATGCACTTTGCACTATAAAGTTTTAGTTTGCTTGGAGCAACACGATTTTCTTTCATATGTTTTGTTTGATTGTGTGCTTTACGATTTGCACGTTTGCACATTTGCACATATTAATTTATTTATACATATTTATTTTTTTCTTTACGTTTGTGATATTGTATATTTTTTATTGGGAGCAACACTATTTTTTGGTTTGATGGTGTGTTTTATGAATTACACCTTTGCACATTTGCACATATTGATTTATTTATACAATTAATTTTGAAGTTTGTGATATTGGTAACATTCCCTTTGCATTTTATACCTTTCTGAAAATTGATGCACTATATGAGGTTTTATATATAGATTTAGTTTATTTATGATAATTTATTTATTTCTACTGAGAATTCACATTTATTAGAAACCATATAGGATTTATTTATTTATTATCTAGGTAGCTCCACATAAACCCTTCCTATATTTATATTTCTGAGTGCAGAGAACACTTTTATATGTGAGCAGCTTCCTAAAATTAAGATCAGACCCATCTGTCGAAGGTTGTGCGCAACAGTATTTATTAAATTTACATGATCGCTTAGTGACACTGGCAAAAGGGGGTGAAAGAGTTAACTCTAGGGGCAATCAAGGGGTTAAACCTTTATGGGGGGGTAGGGGGCTACCCTGGACCTAACACTAACTGCCCTGACAGTTTTTACAGTTACAACTGACACTAAATGCAGTGATCAGTAAATAAATGATCACTGCAATCAGTGACACTGTGACTGGGAGGGGGAGGGCGGGGGGGGGGGGATCGGGGGGTGACAGTGTGCCTATGTGTACCTACATGTCAGTGTAGTGTTGGTGCACACTTACTATGTCTTCTCTCCTCGCCGTCCGGTCAAAAAGACCACCCCGAGGAGAGTGACATCACTTCCTCCTGCCTGTGTTTACACTACACAGGCAGGGGAAGCTTCTCATTCGCCAGGAGCGATCACGAGAGGATGGCCAGAAACCAACGGCCATCCCCTCATCCCGGATCGCTCCTGAAGCCAAACGGACTGCTGCAGCCAGCGGGAGGGGGTCCGATCGGACCCCCCACCCGCTGTAAGGCAGGCACGTACGGGTACATGCTTGTGCCCGTCCCTGACATTCTGCCGACGTATAATTACATGCGGCGGTCCTAAAGTGGTTAAAAGCTATGTTAAGCACTTCAATACTGGGCACTCTCCCTCCTTCCTGCCCAAACCAATTTTTGGCTTTTAGCTGCTGTTGCTGTTTAAATGACAATTGCGTGGTCATGCTAATCTGCACCCAAACAATTTTTATCATTTTCTTCCCACATGAAGAGCTTTCTTGGTGGTTTTTGATCAACTCTGCCTTTTTATTTTTTGCTAAACAAATAAAAAAAGACCGAAAATTTTGAAAAAAATAAAGTTTTTCTTTGTTTCTGTTATAAAATTTTGTAAATAAGTAAGTTTTCTCCTTCACTGATGAAGCTGCACTGCTGGGCACTGTTAAGGTGGCACTGATGAGCACAGATGAGATGGCACCAATGAGGTGGCACTGATGGGCAATGATGTTGGGCACTGATATGCAATACTGATGGGCACTGATAGGTGGCACTGATGGGCACTGATAGGTGGCACTGATGGGCACTGATAGGTGGCACTGATGGGTATTTATGGGTGGCACTGATGATCACTGATAGGTGGGCACTGATGGACAATGATGAGTGCCACGGATTGACACTGATAGATGGCACTGATTGACATCACTGATTAGGAGGCATTGGCAGGTTTTGCTGGTGGGCACTGATTGCTTGGCATCATGTGTTGGCACACATTGCAACCCATGGCCACCAGGGATGCCATACCTGGTGGTCATCAGTGGTGGCCATCCCTGGTGGTCCTGGTGGCATTCCTCGTGGTCCGGGTGGGCATCCGAGGGGAGGCTGTGCTGATAAAGAATCAGCGCAGCAGATCAGCTCTTCTTTACTAGCGTCTGTCAGACGCAAGTAAGGAAAAGCCGATAAACGGCTATTCCTGTTTACATCGTGATCAGCTGTGATTGGACACAGCTGATTATCTGACATAGATTTTTTTACCTAGATCGGAGTTTCAGTGTGTCAGACTGACATGCTGCAACAACGTTCACTGTGATGCGTGTCCCCGGGGGCACGCAGTAGCTTGTTATCCTGTCCACATCATATGAGGTCCGGTCAGGATATCTCAACCACTTTGCCAATGTCATTTTGCTATATGGCGTAGAGCAAGTGGTTAAGAAAAACAATTGTCTTAATGTTGTAATGCTTTTTTTATTGCCTGATAATGGCCCTTTGGCAAGAGAGATACTGTAATATATAATATAATGTATACATACTGTAAAAATACATACATTAAATTCTTCCTATACATTTACATATATATAATGCATTTTATTTTTATTTTATTTTTTTCATTTAACAGAAAATGTTTTTAATACATAAATAATATTAACACATACATGTTGCTATGATATCACTACAGAATTAAACTTTTAAATGGCTTCGCAATTGTGTGAACACGTTTATGGTTGTGCATATCTTATGGAAATGTTTTTTTCCTAAGTGCCATTGTGAATGAACTTTCTTTGGTTTTACATGACAGTGGCATTCAGTTTCCACATATATAATCATTTTCTGAAAGTGCACTTACTATTTCTGCTATTATCTCAGAAGCCTAACCTATTTAAAGCCACTCTGCAATATGTAGACATACTGTACAATATCCCTATAAAACCAGCCAAGTTATTAAAAAATTCATCTTGACACTAGTACCTGTAAAATGATACAAGATTGGTTACTATACTAGCTTACGATTTCATCTAATATAGTGCTCTATAATTTGAACTGAAAAGAGCAGCCCCACGTAAGGAAAATTGCTTTTTGCTGCGTTTTAATCACAGATACAAAATTCTATTCATAGTTTTAATCACAGCTCATCTCAATATTTTAAAAGGAGCTGTTTTAGATATTTTATATTTAGAAAAAATAAACTTTCATTTAAATTGCACTGAATAGTGATATTTTAAATTTTTTTTTAACATTCTAGAGAAAAAGCTGGCTTCATGCTCTATAGCGAATAACAGTTGAAGTTTGTCTGAACATAATATTAATTCATATAACATAGATATGATATGTTTTGTTTTGGAAGATAAGGTATTACTATTTTAAAACAGTTCTATGGATGTATTTTATTTCATTGTTTTGTTTTATATCGTTTGGGAGCGGCTAGTAGTTCATACAGTATGGCTAGTTTAACCCCCGCTTCTTCCAGCCCCGCTGTAGTAAAGCACAGACACATGTAGAACAATTCAAAACTTTAACTTTATTCCAGATTCCGGCAGGTACTATCGTCTCAGTGATGCACAAATATATTGCCTCGGGATTGAGATGTATAAACTTCAGCTGTATTCCAGATTCCGGCAGGTACTATCACCTCAGTGGTGCACAGAATACGAGTTGCCTCTGGATTGGAATGTGTGAGTGATAGTCCCTCTACGTTAGTGAGCTGACACGCATGCCCCTGTGAAAAGCATGTGGTACTTCAAAATGCTAGCAGTCCCAGCTGCCTTCTCCTCCTGCCCTTTTCTTCCCAGTCCGGCTCAGGAAAGGTCCAGGCCAATCCTGGTTCACTCTGGTTGGTTTGTAGCTACTTCTTGCTTGCTGAAAACCTTCCAGCTCTGGAGTCTCTGAACCGCCATCACCTTCTGGCGAAGATCTTTGACTTTCCAGCACTGTAATCTCTGAACTTCCAGGCCTTCCAGCCCTTGGCCTTAACGCCACATCTGTCTGCCTTTGTGGATTAACCCTTGTCCCATCTCCAACTCCTCAGGGAACATATGACCCTAGTGTATATGTATGAGCCCCGCCCCTGACCAAGCAAATTAATGATTGGACAAGGGCCCATACACACTGCCTGTCCTTCAGAGCCTGATCTGCCTCCTCTCCAGAGGATTCCTCTGGAGAGCAAGGGACTGTTTTCCAAGGGTGATGAACAGGTGGTCACACCCCCCTCTAACCTATAACTCCACCCTAACCCAAACAAACCTCCAGGCCTGTACAAAATACAGTAAGCACTGGCAATTTAACCTAACTTCTAAATTAATAGCGCCCACCTAAAGAGGTGGGCACTACATACACCCCCTCTGAAATCACAACTGTCCCCAGTTGTGGAAAATGAATCCACGCACCAGGTACAGCACAACTCTACCTCCTAACAATGAGGCATCTCATATTCTGAGGAAGTATATGTGCAGACATGTACAACAAACGTTTCAGTTACACAAAATTCCTAACTATCATCCCTGAACTTTAGCAGGTGAACCAAAGCATTCAAGGAGAACCAAAGCATTACCCCCGAGAGGATAATACTTCCGTTACCCCAAAGTCTTCGGGTGTTTCTTCAGACAGCCATCCCGCACCTGTAAAAGAAAACATCCTATCTCTCAATCTAACTAGACAATTTAGTAAAACACAGTGTATGGCATATGTGATCCTGTCAAGACCTCCATCCCCTCAAAAGAAGTCAGCCTGACTTCTGCAGGATGCAACTTGAACAGACACGCCAAATTATATACATCAAAGAAGCCAGAGAACTTTCTGAGTGGCTTCAATAAAAGTCCAGAACTTTTTTTAGAACAACAAAGGGAATAGACAGGGACAGCGGGGAATAGTGTCCATAGCTAGCCAGCCAGGCACTGGTGCTGTTGTCCTGTATAGGAGGTCCTTGGGATAGCCCACCCTAACCCGTCTGCACACTTGCAGTCCTTGACAAATTCAGTATACCTGCAGATCAATTTACAGGTAATGCCGGGGGTCTGGCAACCTTCGGTGCGTGTCCCCTTCCCCTCTGACTGAGATTGAGTAGGACTTGGTGTGCTGTCCAGGTTTCTGCACTATAACTCTGTACTTGTAAATGGCCCTTCCCTGCTGCCATTCTTTGTAAATGTCTTGAAACCTCAACCACATCTCATGGTCAGGGGTTCTTTGGGGTTTAGGGACATGTAGATAGTCCCAGACAAGGTCCTGCTCCCATCTTTCCCAGGAAGCCTCAACTATGTCCATCACCTTGTCTGGTACATAAGGGTAGCCTAGTCCCCACTCCTGGGCAACCCTCTTCTGCACATCCCGTTGGAAGCGAGAAAGTCTACTTTGTTCCTTGGGCTTCCCCCGCCCAGGCAGAACTATAGAGTCAGAGGCCCTCACAGCCCTCTGTGGAAAAGTAGGTGTCATGTTATGAGGTGGTATGTCCGTGGATGACTTGGTGCAGGGTTCTGGGGGTGCTGGGAAGGTGGCAGTACTTTCCGGATCCCCAGTGGAAGCACTGAGGGACATGGAGCTCTCCATATACCAGTCCTCCTCTCCACTTGAACCACCCTCCTCTAGTGAGGACCATATAAATAAGTGTTATAGAGACCCATACTGATCCAACACCTCTGGCAAACCCCAGTCTATGGCCCGGCCCCTGCTTCCCCTGCCCAGCTCACCTGAGGGGTCCCCCTCTGTAAACAGTGGCTCCTTCTGGACATGTTCCCCAGGGGACTTGCATGTGACCGGCTCTCCGGGGAGGTTCCGTGGGGACTGCCTATCTACTCCCGCATCCTCTGGTTCCCCAGCCAGGTCACAGGCCTCCCCTTCAGATCCTACCTGGACCTCTGGTACTCCTGACTCCTGGGAATCAGTCTGGACCTCCTCCGTGATTGCTGGTGATGTACCGCAGCTCTCTCCGGTCATCCGAACTTGAGACAGGCAGAGTCCGGTGGTAGTGCTGGCATAGAAGTACCTCACCTCCTGTCGCTTAGATTCCACTCTTGTCAGCTGCATGCTGCAATGGCCACACTGGTCCCAAGTGTCCACTCCCAAAGTAGGCTTCCGACAATCGGGGAAAAGCAAGCACAGCTTCTCCACTCCATCCACTACTCCAAGCGCCAGTCCACCGGTAGGTTCCAGGTGAATACCAGTGTCCACGAGGATCTGGTCCTGCATCTCAGTGGATAACCGAACAGCGGGCGCCATCTTCGTCCCCTGGGTGAGCAGCGAGTGGCACATAGACCTCGATGGGGTCCTTCCTCCTGGGCGTGGCCCCTGCCCCTTGACTTGCTGGTTTGACGTGCGAGGAACTTCATGCTTAACTGAGAGCACAGCGAAATGTCACTTTGTGATGCCTTGCTGTGAGAAACCAACAACTCCCTGGTTTCCAGCCCCAACTTCTCTTGGTGTCCATGTTTTATGCCACGAGCCACAGGGACACACACAACTCCCAGTGAATTTCAACTGTTTGCAGGAAAAAAAATAAAGTTTCTTTTTCTTACGGTTGCTAGGGTCAGCGGGTCAGCAGTACTGTAAAATATCTCAGTGTGACCTCCATGAAGTGCACTACTCCCTTGGGAGCTGCTATTAGTTCATACAGTATGGCTATTTTAACCCTCGCTTCTTCCACCCCTGCTGTAGTAAAGCACAGACACATGTAGAACAGTTTAAAACTTTAACTTTATTCCAGATTCCGGCAGGTACTATCACCTCAGTGATGCACAGATATAAATTGCCTCTGGATTGAGATGTTTAAACTTCAGCTTTATTCCAGATTCCGGGCAGGTACTATCACCTCAGTGATGCACAGAATACGAATTGCCTCTGGATTGGAATGTGTGAGTGATAGTGCCTCTCTGAAAAGCATGTGGTACTTCAAAATGGCAGTCCCAGGCCTCACCTGCCTTCTCCTCCTGCCCTTTTCTTCCCACTCCAGCTCAGGAAAGGTCCATGCCAACCATGGTTCACTCTGGTTGGTTTGCAGCTACTTCTTGCTTGATGAAAAACTTCCAGCTCTAGAGTCTTTGAACCTCCATCACCTTCCAGCGAAGATGTGTGGGTTTCCAGCACTGCAATCTCTGAACTTCCAGGCCTTCCAGCTCTTAGCCTTAACGTCACATCTGTCTGCCTTTGTGGATTAGTCCTTGTCCCAACTCCCCAGGGAACATGTGACCCGAGTGTATATGTATGAGTATGTTATAATGAGATTGGAGGGGAAGGGGGAATTAGGTGGAGGGAAAGGAGAAATACAAGATGAGCATTGGCTGTTGCCTTTCCACACTGTGCATTCCAGCTATTGTATGCAAATTCCTGATTTTTCCTCTCTTTTTTCTTTCCCACTTCCTTCACTTCTTCACCTTTCGCCACCCCTGGACCTATGGTCTAAAATCTGTAATGCCTTATTTGGTTTATTGCACCCTTATTGATGAGTGAATGGCATTATTGGATAAAGTTTTTACTACTCGTATTGTACAAAAAAAAAAAGTGTAACTTGTTACACATTTACACTGCAGAGATTAAAACAATCAAATGTATACATAAATAAATGTGCTCATTTATAATATCAAATCCATTTTGTAAAAATATGTGGTGTCTTGTTCTAAGCTCGCTTTTTTTAGTATCTGCACCAATCCATTATCTTGGCATTTTGGAAGGCTTTGTAATATAATGCTGCGTACACACGATCAAACAATCCGGTGGAAAAGTCCGGCGGACTCGAGTCCGGTGGGCTCCGGTGGACTTTTTTCCCCAAAAGTCCGGCGGACTTAGAAAGTAGTTTTGACTCAAAATTTGTCCACCAGACTCGCAGTCAGGCTGACAATATGGGCGTGTGTGTGCTAGTCTGCCGTACTTTTGAAATGAACGGACTTTTCCCGCACGGAGAAAAGTCTGTTCATTTTGAGCGCGGCTCCAGGTACCCAGGACTAGCGAAGGAAGCGTTGCTGGCCCAGTCACCTGGTATGGACTTAAAGGGGAAGCCCTACGCAGAAAAAACAGCGTGGGGGTCCCCCCCAGGTCCATTTCAGACCCTTATCCGAGCACGCTACCCGGCCGGTCAGGAAAGAGGGTGGGGACGAGCGACTGCCCCCCCCCCCTCCTGAGCCGTACCAGGCCGTGTGCCCTCAACAAATTCTTTGTCCCAGCTGCTGCAGTGTAACAAAAAAAAACACTCCCTGCCACCCACATGCCCACCTTCTAAATTCAAGCTTTTCCAAATTGCTGGCTTTAAAACTCCTACCTTTCCATCTGGTGTATTCTGCCCCCTTCCGTGAATTAGCAGAAAGTGCTGTACCACAATGGCAGGTTGCTGGTCAATATTTCTTTGCATGTAAAGCAATTCCAGCTCTGTACCATCACATGCAAGGCAATGTTTTGGCATCGTTGGTCAAGGCAGTTAGCCACAAGGTCTAAATTACCACTGACGTCAAGCAAGCATGGTCAGGGATGATATATTTAGTTCACAGCACACTGGGTAACTCAGCTTGCAAATAGCAAGGACGCAGGACAGGGCTCAGTGCTGGAGATTGTTTTGCTGCCACATCTTCATACAGCTGGTGGTGACAATGCAAGATTTGTCAGCTCTACCCTCTCCTCCTTCTCTTCCTCCTCCTTCATGCCCTCCTCGGCTGAATTGTCCTATGAAACACCAATACCCCCTGAGCATTGAAGGGGCCATTCAACAAGTCAGGCTAAAAGATGCCATACAGTGCTTTAACTTGTCTGTCTAGGGGACAAGAGCCACACCGGAGCAGACATTCTTTCAGCTCTGCAGAGACAGGCCCAGAGGAGGTTCACACCATGGAAGTTAAAGCCAGGAATGGTGGTGATAATGGCACTAACCTTCTGTCCACTGTTCAACAGGGAAAGTTGATACATGTGCCATGCAAGGCACATGTTCTCAATTTGGTGGTGCAGCATTTCTTAAACAGGTACCCAGGCTTGCAAGATCTTCTAAGACAGGCCAGAAGAGTCTGAAGCTATATCAGATGGTCATACACAGCCAGGGATTAGCTGGCTGAAATTCAGCAGAAATTCCACCTGCCTGTAAAGCTCCTGATTTGTGACATCGCAGTGGTCATGGCATCCTGTGTATTATTTCCGGGGACACGCTGTGTGCACGCTCGTGCTTGCTACAGCACCTTAAAGAGCCAATGTACAGCTACGACAGCTCACGTAGGGGAGCCAAACTGCTGAAGTATAACTGCGGCGGCTGGTCTGGAAGGGGTTAAAGGAATTTTAATTAATCTTTAAGCATCATTAAAATCACATTTAAAAGTTATTTTTTTAATTGATATATGTCCCCCATACCCTTTTTATGGCCAATGACTTGCATATGAGCCTTCAAAATTAGGACTTTGATTTTTCAAGTTCTGGTCCTGTTGGAGGTTTTCGCCATTTGGGTTAAAACGTTTGTGGTGCTCAAGAGTTCTGGTGCGAACCCAACTGGGGGGGGGGGGTTGTTGGGCCCATCTCTAGTCAGGAATAATGGTGGCTAGGCAAGAGGCAATTCTTTTAGACAGGATTTTCACATCTAGGTTTAAGGGCTCATTCACACCATTTGCAGCAGAAAACCTCTCTGCAAGACACACAAGAAACATTGGTTTACTATGGGCTCCTTCACACAAAAACAGAGATGTAGTGTCTGGTGTGTAGCTGTCCGGGGTTATGTAGCATGTAATCAGTTTCCTTCACAGCTTTTCAGTGGAAAACAGACAAAACGGGCCTCACCACACTTCATGCCTCGTATGTGACAAGAAATGGGAGGGAATGCAGAGCGGCACTCTGAGTATACAGCTTGTCTTCTCCACCCACATTAGATTCTGGCTGGGATGCCACAGCTCAAGTAGGTTTCTAAAGCTGGAAGGGCACTGGGGAACAGAGAGAAGGTATGCTATGAGGGGGGCATGGATGGTGGAAAGACATGGTGGGGGCACGGATGGTGGGGACATGGATGGTAGACAGAGATGATGGGGCATGGATGGTAGACAGACATGGTGGGGATTCAGATGGTGGACAGACACGATGAGGGCACAGTTGGTGAACAGACATGGTGGGGGCACAGATGTTGGGGGCATAGATGGCAGACAGTGATGAGGGGGCATGAATGGTAGATAGAAATGGTGGGGAAACAGATGGTGGAGAGGGATGGTGGGGCACGGATAGCAGAGAGTAGGGATGAGCCGAACACCCCCCGGTTCGGTTCGCACCAGAACTTTCGAACGGACCCCAAATTCGTACGAACTTTAGAACCCCATTGAAGTCTATGGGACTCGAACGTTTGAAATTAAAAGTGCTAATTTTAACAGCTAATATGCAAGATACTGTCCTAAAAAGGGTTTGGGGACCTGGCTCCTGCCCCAGGGGACATGGGTCAATGCCTAAAATGTATTTAAAAATGGCCGTTTTGGCGCGAGCACTGATTTTAACCACTTCAGCTCCGGACCAATAAACACCTTAAGGACCAGAGGTCTTTTTGCAATTTCGCACTGCGCTGCTTTAACTGGTAATTGCGCGGTCATGCAATATTGCACCCAAACGAAATTTGCGTCCTTTTCTTCCCACAAATAGAGCTTTCTTTTGATGGTATTTGATTGCCTCTGCGATTTTTTTTTTTTGCGATATAAATGGAAAAAGAGCGAAAATTTTGAAAAAAAAAGATATTTTCTTCTTTTTGTTATAAGAAAAATCGAATAAACTAAATTTTAGTCATACATTGAGGGCAAAATTTATTCAGCCCCATGTCTTTAGTAAAAAAAATGTCAATAAGCGTATATTTTTTGGTTTGCGCAAAAGTTATAGCGTCTACAAACTAGAGTACATTTTCTGGAATTTACACAGCTTTTAATTTATGACTGCCGATCTCATTTCTTGAGGTGCTAAAATGGCAGGGCAGTACAAATCCCCCCCAAATGACCCCATTTTGGAAAGTAGACACCCCAAGGAAATTGCTGATGGGTATGTTGAGCCCATTGAATATTTATTTTTTTTGTCCTAAGGGATTGAATAATGACAAAAAAAAAAAAAAAAAATTTTTTTTACAAAAAGTTGTCACTAAATGATATATTGCTCACACATGCCATGGTTATATGTGAAATGACACCCCAAAATACATTCTGCTGCTTCTCCCGAGTACGGGGATACCACATGTGTGGGACTTTTTGGGAGTCTAGTCGCGCACGGCACCCCGAAAACCAATCACCACCTTCAGGATTTCTAAGGGTGCAAATTTTTGATTTAACTCCTCACTACCTATCACAGTTTCGAAGGCCATAAAATGCCAAAATAGCACAAAACCCCCCCAAATGACCCCATTTTGGAAAGTAGACACCCCAAGCTATTTACTGAGAGGCATGTTGAGTCCATGGAATATTTTATATTTTGCCAAAAGTTGCGGGAATATTACAAACTTTTTTTTTTTTGCACAAAGTTGTCACTAAATGATATATTGCTCACACATGCTATGGGCAGAAGTCAAATTACACCCCAAAATAAATTCTGCTGCTTCTCCCGAGTACGGGGATACCACATGTGGGGGACTTTTTGGGAGCCTAGTTAACTAGCTACCTAGCGACACTAGCGACACTGATGCAGCGTTCAGAAAAATTATCGCTTAGTGACACTGGCAAAAGGGGGTGAAAGGGTTAACTAGCGGAAATCAGGGGGTTAAAACCATTATTGGGTAGTATATCGGGGTACCTAGCGCTATAAAAACCTGGCGGTGAACCTAAAAAAATAACTAGCTACCTAGCGACTGTAGCGACACTAATGCAGCGATCAGAAAAACGATCGCTTAGTGACACTGGCAAAAGGGGGTGAAAGGGTTAACTAGCGGCAATCAGGGGGTTAAAAACATTATTGGGTAGTATATCGGGGTACCTAGCGATATAAAAACCTGGCGGTGAACCTAAAAAAATAACTAGCTACCTAGCGACACATGCAGCGATCAGAAAAATGATCGCTTAGTGACACTGGCAAAAGGGGGTGAAAGGGTTAACTAGCGGCAATCAGGGGGTTAAAAACATTATTGGGTAGTATATCGGGGTACCTAGCGCTATAAAAACCTGGCGGTGAACCTAAAAAAATAACTAGCTACCTAGCGACTGTAGCGACACTAATGCAGCGATCAGAAAAACGATCGCTTAGTGACACTGGCAAAAGGGGGTGAAAGGGTTAACTAGCGGCAATCAGGGGGTTAAAAACATTATTGGGTAGTATATCGGGGTACCTAGCGATATAAAAACCTGGCGGTGAACCTAAAAAAATAACTAGCTACCTAGCGACACTAGCGACACATGCAGCGATCAGAAAAATGATCGCTTAGTGACACTGGCAAAAGGGGGTTAAAGGGTTAACTCTAGGGGCAATCAGGGGGTTAAATCTTTATTGGGGGGTGATAGGGGGCTACCCTGGACCTAACACTAACTGTCCTGACAGTTTTTACTGTCACAACTGACACTGAATGCATTGATCAGTAAAGAAATGATCAATGCAATCAGTGACACTGTGACTGGGGGGGGAGGGGGGGCGGGGGGGGGGATCGGGGGGCGATCGGGGGGGGGATCGGGGGGGGTTTGTGTGCCTGTGTGTACCTACATGTCAGTGTAGTGTTCGTGCAGACTTACTTTTACTCTTCTCCTCGTAGTCCGGTCAAAAAGACCGCCCCGAGGAGAATGACATCACTTCCTCCTTCCTGTGTAAACAATACACAGGGGAGGAAGCTTCTCATTGGCCAGGAGCGATCCAGAGGGGGTGGCCGAAAACGAACGGCCATCCTCTCATCACGGAGCGCTCCTGGACCGAATCGGACCGCCGTAACCAGCGGGAGGGGGTCCGATGGGACCCCCCACCCGCTGGAAGGCAATCACGTAGATTACGTGATTATGCCTGCCTGTGCCATTGTGCTGACGTACAATGACAATACGGCGGTCCTCAAGTGGTTAATGACGATTAAAGTGAAAAAAAAAAAAGTGAAATATTCTTTTAAATATGGTGCCTGGGGGGTGTCTGTAGTATGTCTATGAAGTGCCACGTGTTTCCCGTGTTTAGAACAGTCCCTGCACAAAATGACATTAAACAGAAATAACATCATTGAAAACTGCTTGCGGTTTTAATGTTATATCTGGTTCCTGCAATATGGTTGAAAACCATTGAGAAAAATGGCATGGGTAGCCCTCCCTGCCCATTATCAGCCCCTTTGGGTCTTGTACGCATATTAAGGGGAACACCGTACCCATATTAAAAAAAGGAAATACGTGTGGCCCCCAGGCCCTATATACTCAGAACAGCAGTATACAGGCGGTGCAAACAAGACAGGGACTGTGTAGGTTTGTTGTGTTAAGTTGAATCTGTTTGTAATTTTCAACTGGTACATTTATAAAGTGTAGCTCCAGTCCAATAAAATATTTTTAAGCTTTTTGGAAAACATAGGGAAGGGTTATCACCCCTGTATAATTTGTTTTGTCGTCCATCTTTTTTCATCTCACTTGCTGTTGTCTCCTTCCATTTGCAAGTAGGAGATGTTTGTAAGTTGGATGTTTGAAAGTAGGGACCTGCCCTATATGCTCTGCAGAAATGGCGGAACAAGGTGTTGGTTTTGCCACAACATTGTAAGCCCTCAAAGTGACTCTTGGTGGGCGCTGGAGCGCCCTGCTGTGAACGATTATATCAAGAATTGTAATTACATGCCATTGTTGAACAGTGGTAGAAAAATTGACCTTTGGTGGTTGTGGTGCTGGTGCCACAACACTATAAGTCCTCGCAGTTACTCTGGGGGGGGGGGCACAGGAACGGGCCCTCCTGTGAAAAATTATATCAAGAATTGTAATTACATGTCCCTGTTAAACAGGGGCAGAAAAATTGGGCTTTAGGCACTGGTGCTGGTGCCACCACACTGCAACCTCACCCATATACTCTAGTTTTATTGCAGGAATTAGCCCTGCTGCAAAGCATTGCATCAAAAATTGTAATTAAACGCCCCTGTTAAACAGGGGCAGAAAAATTGGGCCTTAGGCACTGGTGCTGGTGCCACGACACTGCAACCTCTCCCATATACTTTAGTTTTAGTGCAGGAATTAGCCCTGCTGCAAAGCATTGCATCACAAATTGGAATTAAACGCCCCTGTTAAACAGGGGCAGAAAAATTGGGCTGATGGCATCACCCAGAACCAGAAATGTTCTTCCAACATATCAGCGGAGGAGGAAGGGGATAGACAATCAACATAACAGGACAGTCACTCAGCATCAGCATAGGCAGTCTTGAAGGGATGTGATATTTCAAAAAAAATTATTCGGTTACATCAGCTTCAGGTGCTTGGTAGCTGTGGGTGATCCAAGACTGATTCATCTTGATGAAGGTCAGTCGATCAACTGATTCGGTGGACAGGCGCACCCTGTGATCGGTAACAAAGCCACCAGCAGCACTGAAGGTGCGTTCCGAAAGAACGCTGGATGCAGGACAGGCCAGTAGCTCAATTGCATACTGTGCAAGCTCTGGCCAGTGATCCATCCTCAAGACCCAGTAAGCCAGAGGATTTTCGGTGGGAAAGGTGTCCAAGTCTGACCTTGCCCCTAGGTATTCCTGCACCATGTAAATCAAACGCTGGTGATGGTTGCTGGAACCGATCATACCTTGGGGCTGCGGACTAAAAAATTGTCTGAAAGCATCAGTCAGACGACCACCTTCTCCACCGCTCCTTCTGACCGATGCCTCAGCAACACGTTGTCCAGGACCAGGAGTTTGTAACCTCCCAGTCTCTGGGAACGCGTTGCACAGACCTTTCTGCAAGGCCTCCCGGAGATGTCTCATCCTCAGCTCCCTCTGCGATGGCAAGATAAGGTCGGCAACCTTACCCTTGTACCATGGATCAAGAAGAGTGGCCAGCCAGTAATGGTCCCTCTCCTTGATCCGAAGAATACGAGGATCCTTCCGCAGGCTTTGCAGGATCAGCAGCTACCTCCTCCCAGCCACGTACAAGTCCACGGGTTTCTTGGGACTGTAAATCATCCCTACAAGACTGCTGCTGCTGCTGCTGATGCTGAGTGCCAGCCTCCACCTCCATGCTGACACAATCATCCTCCTCATCCTCTTCCTCCTCCTCATCCTCTTCCTGTGTGATGGGTGGCACAGCAGGAACACTGTCTGGATAAAGGGGGCCTTGAGAGGCAAGGAAGTCCTTCTCTTCCTGTCTCTGTTCTGCCTCAAGTGCCCTGTCCATTATTCCATGCAGCGTATGCTCCAAGAGGTGGACAAGAGGTACAGTGTCACTGATGCATGCACTGTCACTGCTCACCATCCTTGTGGCCTCCACAAACGGTGACAGGACAGTGCATGCATCCATGATCATGCCCCACTGGTGTGGTGAGAAAAAACCGAGCTCCCCTGACCCTGTCGCACAGGTACTCATTGATGGCCCTCTGCTGCGTGTGCAGCCGCTCCAGCATGGTCAACGTTGAGTTCCACCTGGTGGGCATGTCACATATAAGGCGGTTCTTGGGCAGGTTCAACTTCTTTTGGAGCTCAGCCAGCTGAGCACAGGCATTAAATGATCGGCGGAAATGTACACAGACTTTCCTGGCCTGCTTCAGGACATCCTGTAAGCCGGGGTACCTGCCCAAGAACCGCTGCACCACCAGGTTAAGGACGTGAGCTACACAGGGCACATTGTCACAAACCACCATTCCTGGCTTAAGCTGGCGTGGCGTCAACCACCTCTCGGCCTGCCCCTGCAGAGCTGACAAAACATCCGCCCCAGTGTGGCTCCTGTCCCCCAAACAAACCAGCGCAAGCACGGCATGGCATCGTTTTGCCTACGGAGCACCGCTTGTTCTGAGGACAGAGCACTGGAAGAGGCCATGGAGGAAGAAGAAGAGGAGGGGGTGGAGGAGAGAGGTGTGTCACAACCAATAGTAGCATTTTGGAGGCGTGGTGGTGGAACAACCTCCAACACTACTGCACCTTGTTCTGCATCCTTCTCAGCTGCCAGAAGAGTGACCCAATGGGGCGTGAAAGACAGGTAATGTCCCTGTCCATGCCTGCTGGACCATGAGTCAGCGGTAATATGCACCTTACCGCTGACTGCCCTGTCCAGCGAGGCAAGGACATTGCCTTCCACATGCCGGTAGAGAGCCGGAATCACCTTCCGTGAGAAAAAGTGGCGTTTGGGGACCTGCCACTGAGGAACCGCACATTGTACAAACTCACGGAAGGGTCTACACATTGTACAAACTCACGCCGAGTCTACCAACTGAAAAGGCAGCAGTTGAAGTGCTAGCAATTTAGCCAAGCTAGCATTCAACCACTGGGCATGTGGATGGCTGGGAGTCAACTTCTTTCGCCGGTCCAGCTGCTGGGGCAGGGACATTTGCCTGCTATAATCGGACGTGGGTGTACTGCTAGCAGAGTGCCCGGAAGCACTTGGCTGTGACACACCTAATTCTACACCTTCATTCCTCTCAGAGCAGGTTTCAGAGAGGACTGAAGGTCTAGTGGGGTTGGAGATGCCAGCTGATGAGGAGCAAGGAGAGGTCCGCTTTGTTCTTTGGTGTGGGTCTTTGAGGTACGCTTGCCAACGAGCTGCATGGCAGATCAACATATGTCTGGTCAAGCATGTGGTGCCCAAGTGGCTGATGTTTTGGCCACGCGAGATACGCTTGAGACATATGTTGCAAATAGCAGCGGTGCGATCTGATGCACTCGTCTCAAAAAAGGCCCACACCAAAGAACTTTTAGAATAACGCGCAGAGGCAGCGCCCTGCACAGGCGGAGCTCTGTGGTGTGATTCAGTCGGTGTGCTGCCCCTAAGCTGGCCCCCGGAGGGCATCCTGCCTCGTTGAACATGTGCCTCCTCCTCCTCCTCCTCCTCTCTCCTACCAGGCACCCACGTGGAGTCAGTGCCCTCATCATCTCCTCCCTCTTCATCGCTGTAGCAAACCTGGCAGTATGCTGCAGCTTGTGGAACATGACTGCCAGATTGCTGTCCTTCTTGAGCATCCCCTCTCTCTGCGCTCACGCTACTGCCTTCCTCTAGCTGAGTGTCATCATCAGAGCCTGCAAAACACTGGGCATCCTCCTGGAGCATGTACCCAACACTGTGCTCAAAGAGTTCAGGAGACTCCTCAGGAGGACGTGGTGTGTCTAGGGAAGGAGTCACTGATGATGACATTGAGAGGAGGGAAGACGATGCGTTGGCAGCTGCTTTGCTAGTACCCTGAGACTGGGTGAGAGAGGATGAGGAGGATGAAGAGGGCTTGGTCATCTACTCTACCAAGTCGTTGGCATGTTGCGGTTCAACATGTCCAGCTGCCGAAAAGAAGGACAAGAGTGTCCCATGGCCACGTGCTGATGACAATGCACCACATCCACGACCAGCACTGTTGTCTCTAGACACAGAGCCTGCTTGCCCTCTTTTATCGGCTGTCTGCCTCTCCTTGCTGGCCTTCCAGACATGGTAATGGCCTGAAGGGAGTTGGGTAAAACAGCAGTTGGGTAGTGTATATTGTGCTGGAGGCACACAACACCCACTAACTCCTGCAGATGCCTTTATTATAGAACACCAGAGATAAAGGGGTATACTGTAATGGAGTCACACAACACCCACTAAGCCCTGCAGATGGCTCTATTAGAGAACAGCAATAAACGGTAGATACAGGTGTATATTGTGCTGGAGTCACACAACACCCACTAACTCCTGCAGATGCCTTTATTATAGAACACCAGAGATAAAGGGGTATACTGTAATTGAGTCACACAACACCCCCTAAGCCCTGCAGATGGCTCTATTAGAAAACAGCAATAAAGGGTAGATACAGGTGTATATTGTGCTGGAGGCACAAAAAACCCACTAACTCCTGCAGATGCCTTTATTATAGAACACCAGAAATAAAGGGGTATATACAGATGTATACTGTGCTGTGCTGGAGGCACACACAACTTCCAATAACTCCTGCAGATGGCAAGTGGGCTCAAATAAAGAAGAGCTATATAGGTGGATATAGCGGTGTGTACTGGGTACAGAGCACGCAGACAGCACGCACAAGCTCCTAACACTACTGACTGCAAGCTCTATTATAAAAGATAGATCACTAGCTATATAGGTGAGGTGAATATAGCGGTGTATACTGCGGTCAGGGCAAGCAGACTACAACCACTACAGAAGAGCAAGATCGAAAATCGGCCGATAACGATCGGTGTGTACTGTGTTGAAGGTACACAGAACACCCACTAACTGCTTCAGACGCCAACACACTACACAAGGCCGCCACGCTGGCGGCCTTATATAGTGTGGGGCGCGTACTACACAGCCTGAGCTATGATTGGCCACAGGCATCCTGCCTGTGGCCAATCATGGCTCTCCTCGCTGCTGGCGCTGTGATTGGCCAAGCATGCGGGGTCACAGTGCATGCTTGGCCAATCATGTGCCAGCAATGCACTGCGATGACGCAGTGCATTGTGAGCCGTGAGCGCCACACGAATTTGGCGCGAATGGTCCATAACGTTCGGAATTCGCCGAACAGCCGATGTTCGAGTCGAACGTATGTTCGACTCGAACACGAAGCTCATCCCTAGCAGAGAGAGATGATGAAGGCACGGATGGTGGACAGTGATGGTGGGGACAGAATGGCAGACAGTGATAATGATGACAGAATGGTGGACAGTGATGAGGGGGACAGAATAGCAGACAGTGAAGGTGGGGACAGAATGGCAGACAGTGATGATGCATTTTTATTATTATTTTTTTTAATAGTAATGGCAGTGATCTGCAATTTCTAACAGGACTGTGACACGGCAGCGAACACTAGAGGGCGATCAAGGGGTTATATGTGTTCCCTCATCTGTGTTTCTAGCTGTGACAGGATGTCACTGACTAGAGGAGGAGACATATCGCTGTTCCTGATTAGCAGGAACAGACAATCTGTCTTTCCTCTCCTGTCAGAACAGGGATTTGTGTGTTTACACACATACATATCCCAGTTCTGGCTCTCATGCCTACGACCATGGGCCATGTGCATCGGGTCCCCCTGAGCTATAGCTGTTTAAAGGGTCAATGTACCAGTAAGGCGATTTGCAGGAACGAACCAACTTGCTGCAGTATAATGGTGACTGCTGGTCAGCAAGTGTTTAAAAATAGATCAAAATCTTTACCATTATAAACCTGTTGGTTTAACCTCTATAGTTAGGGAGAAAATGGATAGTTTAATAAAAGACCACATAGATGAGTTCTTGCTGAAAAAAAAAAAGTATTTTAAGCAACAGACAACATGGATTCATAAAATACAAAAGTTGTCAAACAAATCTGATTTATTTTCATGAGGAGGTAAGTAAAACCTTGGATAGAGGAGTGGCTGTGGTATACTTGGATTTTGCAAAAGCATTTAATACAATTCCCCACATGGCTAATGTGTAAGGTAAAGTCTACAGGCTTGGAAAGATCAGTTTGGAAATGGATAGAAAACTGGACAAGAGACCAAATTCAGAGAGTAGGGCTGGGCCAAACACCCCCTGGTTCGGTTCGCATCCAGAACATGCGAACGGACCGAAAGTTTGTTTCGAACATTCGAACGCCGTTAAAGTCTATGGGACTTGAATGTGAGAAATAAAAAGTGCAAATTTTAAAGGTTATTATGCAAGTTATTGTCCTAAAAGGGGTTTGGGGACCCAAGTCCTGCCCCAGGGGACATGTATCAATGCAAAAGAAAGTTTTAAAAAGGGCAGTTTTTCCAGGAGCAGTGATTTTAACCACTTGACCACTCACTGGGCACTTAAACCCCCTTCCTAACCAGACCAATTTTTCACACAAATAGAGCTTTCTTTTGTTGGTATTTAATCATCAATGTTTTTTTGTTTTTTTTTGCGCTATAAAAGAAAAAAGACCGCAAAATTCTGTAAAAATAAATAAATTTTCTTTGTTTCTGTTATAAAATTTAGCAAATTTGTATTTTTTCTTCATAAATTTTGGCCAAATATAAGTACAAATTGGTGTATATTATGTGGTCTTTGTGAAAGTTGTAGAGTCCACAAGCTATGGTGCAATATCTGAATGATCACAACTGAAGTACTCACGACATATCTCATTTCTTGAGAACCTAACATGCCAGAAAAGTAGAAATACCCCCCAAACTACCCCTTTTTGGAAAGAAGACATTCCAAGGTATTTAGAAAGATGCATGGTGAGGTTTTTGAAGTCGCCATTTTTTCCCACAATTCTTTGCAAAATCAAGATTTTTTTATTTATTTATTTATTTTTCTAATTAGCTGGTTATTTCTTACACACAGCATATTCATACCACAAATTACACCCCAAAACACATTCTACTATTACTCCTGAGTATGGCGATACCACATGTGTGAGACTTTTACACAGTGTGGCCACATACAGAGGCCCAACATGCATGGAGCACCAGCAGGCGTTCTGGAGCATCCAGGACAATTCTGACATTTCTCTCCTACATGTAAAATCTTAATTTATTTGCTAGCTTTAATATGGATACATGTTTTGAGTTATAGAGGAGGTGTAGGGCCAAAATTATTATTCTCACTCTACCGTTCGCAGTGATACCTCATATGTGTGGTTTGAACACCGTTTTCATATGTGGAAGGGACTTACATATGCGTTCGCTTCTTCATGAGAGCACACGGAGACAGGGGCACTTTAAAAAAAAAAAAAAAATATATATATATATATATATATATATATATATATATATATATTGTTCATTTTACTTTATTTATTTTAGTTTGAAATTTTTTCACAAAAAAATACATTTTTTGATCACTTTTATTCCTATTACAAGGAATGTAAAAAATTTTTAAGGAATAAAAGTCATTTAAAACTGTTTGTGGCTTTGATGTACTGTCGGGTCCTGGTAATATGGATGAAAATCAGTGAGACAAACGGCTTGGTTACCCCTCCCCAGTCAAGTACCAGGCACTTTGGGAACCCGCAGGCCTTATATACTCTGAACAGTAGTATACAGGCAGTGCAAACAAGACAGGGACTGTAGGTATGTTCTTATGTATGTTTGTAATTTGGAACAGCTACATTTTGTAAATGTAGCTCCAGCCAAAAAATCTATTTTAAAGCTTTTTGGAAAACATAGGGAAGGGTTATCACCCCTGTAACATTTGTTTTGCTGTCTGTGCCCCTGTTCAGAAGATTCCACCTCACTTTCTGTTCCAATGACAATTAGATTTTGAAAATTTGGGGTTTTTAAGGGAAACAAGGATTGGTGATAAACCAGTGGAGGAGACACCTTTTTCCCATAGTAACTCTAACAGGAGAGAATTTCCCTTCCTCAGGGTAGATTTACTCTCACTTCCTGTTGTCTCCCACCGTTTGTAAGTAGGAGTCGTTTGTAAGTAGGAGTCGTTTGTAAGCCGAATGTTTGAAAGTAGGGGCCTGCCCTATGTACTCTGCAGAAAATTGGGCCTTAGGTGTTGATGGTACCAGAACACTGTAAGCCCTCACAGTTACTCTTGCTGGGCGTTGGAACGGGCCCTGCTGTGAAATATTATATCAAGAATTGTAATTACATGCCCTTGTTGAACAGGGTCAGAAAAATTGGGCCTTTGGTGGTGGATCCACAACACTGTAAGCCCTCACAATTATTCTTGGTGGGCGCTAAAATAGGCCCTGCTGTGAAATATTATACCAAGAATTCTAATTGCATGCCCCGTTCAACAGGGACAGAAAAATTGGGCCTTTGGTGGTGGTGTGGTGGTGTTGCCACAACACTGTAAGCCCTCACAGTTACTCTTGGTGGGTGCTGGAACGGGCCGTGTTGTGAAATATTATATCAAAAATTATAATTACATGCCCCTGTTGAACAGGGTCAGAAAAATTGGGCTTTAGGCATCGGTGCTGGTGCCACAACACTGCAACCCTTCACAGATACTGTAGTTGAGCACAGGAACAAGCCCTGCTGTGAAATATTAGATTTAAAAATTTTAATTACGTGCCTCTGTTAAACAGGGGCAGAAAAATTGGGCTTTAGGCACTGGTGCTGGTGCCACAACACTGCAACACCTCACAGATACTCAAGGCCTATCTCATTTCTTGAGACCCTAACATGCCAGAAAAGTACACATACCCCCCCCCCCCCCCAAATGATCCCTTTTTAGAAAGAAGACATTCCAAGGTGGTTAGAAAGATCTTGCCCTAGGTATTCCTGCACCATTTACAACAGACGCTGGCAATGGTTGCTGGAACCGATCATACCTTGGGGCTGCGGACTAAAAAATTGTCTGAACGCATTGATTAGATGGCCACCTTCTCCACCGCTCCTTCTGTGACTGACTGAAGCCACAGCAACACGTTGTCCAGGACCAGGAATTTGTACCCTCCCAGGCTCTGGAAACGCGTTGCACAAACCTTTCTGCAAGGCCTGCCGGAGATGTTTCATCCTCTGCTCCCTCTGCGATGGCTGGATAAATTCCACAACGTTATCCTTGTAACGTGGATCAAGAAGGGTTGCCAGCCAGTAGTGATCCCTCTCCTTGATCACACAAATCCGAGGGTCCTTTCACAGGCTTTGCAGGATCAGGGAGGCCATGCAGCGTAGGTTTGCTGAGGCATTCGATCCAGAGTCCTCTGGATCACTAAGGATGACCTGATCCACAGCCACCTCCTCCCAGCCACGTACAAGTCCATGGGTTTCTGGGGACTGTAAACGATCCCTTGAAGCCTGCTGCTGATGCTGAGTGCTAGGATCCACCTCCATGCTAACACAATCCTCATCCTCCTCCTCCTCCTACTCCTCTTCCTGTAAGATCAGCAGACCCACAGGAATACTATCTGGATAAAGGGGGCCTTGAGGGATAAGGAAGTCCTCTTCTTCCTGCCTCTGTTCTGCTTAAAGTGCCCTGTCCCTTATTCCATGCAGCTTGTGCTCCAACAGGTAGACAAGAGGGACAGTATCACTGATACATGCACTGTCACTGCTCACCATCCCCATGGCCTCCTCAAATGGTGACAGGACAGTGCATGCATCCTTGATCATGAGCCACTGGCGTGGCAAAAAAAGCCAAGCTCCCCTGACACTGTCCTGGTGCCATACTCGCACAGGTACTCGTTGATGGCCCTCTGCTGCATGTGCAGCCGCTACAGCATTGCCAGCATTGAGTTCCACCTGGTGGGCATGTCACAGATGAGGCGGTTCTTGGGCAGGTTGCATTCCTTTTGAAGGTCAGCCAGCCGAGCACTAGCATTATATGACCAGCGGAAATGCCAACAGACTTTCCTGGCCTGCCTCAGGATATCCTGTAAGCCCGGGTACGTGCACAAGAACGCTGCATCACCAAATTAAGGACCTGAGCCAACCAGGGCACATGGGTGAAGTGTCCTTGTCAGAGGGCGGAGAGGAGGTTGGTGCCATTGACGCAAACCACCATCCCTGGCTGAAGCTGGCATGGCAATGGCGTCAACCACCTCTGAGCCTGCCCCTGCAGAGCTGACAGAATCTCAGCCCCAGTATGGCTCCTGTCCCCTAAGCAGACCAACTCAAGCACCGCATAGCATCTTTTCGCCTAAGTGCTTGCGTAGCCTCTAGAATGCCTATGGAGCACCGCTGGTTCTGAGGACAAATCTGCACAGGAAGAGGCCATAGAGGAAGAAGACGAGGAGGGGGTGGAAGAGAGAGGTGTGGCAGAATCACCACTACCAACATTTTGGAGGCATGGTGGTGGAATAAGCTCCAACAATTCTGTACCCTGTCCTGCATCCTTCCCAGCTGCCAGCAGGGTTACCCAGTGCGCTGTGAAAGAAAGTTAACATCCCTGTCCATGCTTGCTGGACCATGATTCAGCGGTAATATGCACCTTAACGCTGACCACCCTGTCCAACAAGGCCAAGACATTGCCTTCCACATGTCGGCAGAGAGCTGGAATTGCCTGATGAGAAAAAAATTGGCATTTGGGAACCTGCCACTGAGGTACCGCACATTCCACAAATTCTCAAAAGGGGGCAGAGTCTACCAGCTGAAAAGGCAGCTGTTGGTGTGCTAGCAATTTAACCAAACTAGCATTCAGCCGCTGAGCATGTGGATGGCTGGGACTAAATTTCTTTCACCGGTTTAGCAACTGGGGTAGGGAAATTTGCCTGCTAGAATCAGATGTTGGTGTAGTGATAGCAGATTGCCCGCAAGTACTTGGCACACCTAATTCTACACCTTCATTCCTGTCAGCACTGGTTTCTGAGAGGACTGAAGGTATAGTGGGGTTGGAGATCCCAGCTGATGAGGAGCAAGGGGAGGTCTGCCTTGTTCTTTGGTGTGGCTCTTTTAAGTACTGTTGCCAATGGACTGCATGGGAGCTCGACATATGTCTGGTCAAGCACGTGGTGCCCAAGCAGCTGCTGTTTTGGGCATGCTTGATACACTTCAGACATATGTTGCAAACAGCAGCAGTGCGATCTGCTATACATGTCTCAAAAAAAGCTCACACCAAAGAACTTTTGGAAAATTGTGCAGAGTCAGCAGCACCCTGCACATGTGGAGCTCTGTGGTGTGATGCAGTCAGTTGGCTGCCCTTAAGCTGGCCCCTGGAGGGCATTGTCACGTACCTAGTGGAAGAGCCCGACCTGCAGAGAGAGACCTCTCTTGCGGCTCCGACTCGAGGGCGCTGGTAGAGTATACAGGAAGCACAAGAGTCCGGAGTGGCACGAGTGCCTGGCAGGATCAACAGCGGTGGAGGGGATCTGGAACCCAGGAAGTACTGTGTAGCAGAACCTCCAGCAGGATCAGGAGACAGGCTGGGACCGGGAAGGAGCTGGATCAGCAGGCAGGTGCAGCAGACTGGAGCAGAACAGCAGGTAGGCAGCTGGAACCAGGACACAGAAGCAGGAACTCAGGCTGAAGCCGGACTGCAGGCAGGAGCTGGATCAACAACTGGAAGCAGGACAGCAGACAGGCACCAGGAACCAGGATGCTGAAAGCAGGGAAGTCAGACAGGCCGGGTCGGAGGTCAGGCGGTCAGCGGAGGTACCCAAGGAGCAAGCAGGAGGATGGTCGGACAAGTCGGGTCGGTAATCAGGCAGACAGCAGAGGTACTGGAGGATTAAGCAGAAGGGCAGTCAGGCAGGCCAGGATCAGGTGCAGGCGGAAAGCAGAAATGGTAGGTAGACAAGCCGGGCCAAAGGTCACAGAAGGCAGGTTCTCAGGGTCAGGATACTCTCACGCTGTAGATCAGACAGCAAGAGCTCAATGTAACAGACCGAATTAAATAGCCCGTCTGGCTCCTCGCCACTGGAGAAAAACTGGTAGTATTCTGCAGCTGGGGGAACATGACTGCCAGTTTCTTGTCCTTCTTGGGCACCCCTTCTTCTCACTGGGCTCACGTTACTGCCTTCATCCTCAACCTGGGTACCATCATCAGAGGCTTCAAAATGCTGCGCATCCTCCTGCAGCATGTACCCTACACTGTGGTCGAACAGTTCGGGGGACTCCTCAGGCCATGATGGTGGGGCTAGGGAAGGAGTGGCTGATGACATTGGCCGATGGATGAGACCGCCTTGGCAGCTGCATTGGCAGACAAAGTACCCAGAGCCTGGGTAACAGAGGATGAGGAGGATGAGGATGGCTTGGTCATCCACTCTACCAACTCTCTTCTGCATGTTGTAGCTCAACACGGCCAGCTGCTGAAAAAAAGGACAAGCGTGCTCCACTGCCATATGCTGAGGATGCACCATGTCCACGACCAGCACTGTTTGCTGTAGAGACAGAGCCTGCTTGCTCTCTTTTAGTGGCCTGTGAGCATCTGCCTCTCCTTGGTGCCCTTCCAGACATACTGTGCAATTAGATTAGCAAAACAATGCCTGACGTTTACTAAAAACAGTACACCAGGAATGGCCTACAGTAAGGTGTAGGCTTAGCTGGACTACAATGCAGTGGATATATATTTTATGAACTGCAGCTCAGTGAGTCACCTGCCTGGCTGAAAGTGTCTTTGAACACGCACTCAAGGAATTGCCTAGTCAGGTATAGGCTTGGCTAGACTATATATATATATTAACATATTAATATATTATGCACTGAAACTCACGTGCCTGGCTGCAGTTTATTAGAAAAAATGCACCAGGAATGGTCTGCAGTGAGATGAAGCTAAACTGTATACAGTATATATATATATATATATATATATATATATATATATATATATATATATATATATATATATATATATATATATATATATATATACATATATATATGTAAGCCGGATGGATATATATATATACTAAATACACTGCAGCTCTCTCGCCCGCCTGCCTGAAGTATATTAGCGACACTACACCAGGAACAGTCTGCAGTGAGATGAAGCTAAACTGTATGTATGTATGTACATATGTATATATATATATATATATATATATATATATATATATATATATATATATATGTATATATAAAACCGGGATGCATATATATACACAATACACTGCAGCTATCTAACTGTCTCACCTGCCTGCCTGAACTATATTAGCAACACAATTCTAGGAATTGTCTGCTCAATCTAAATGAAATGACACTCTCTCTGTCATTGGGCAGCACAGTGGTGTAGTGGTTAGCACTCTCACCTAGCAGTAAAAAGGGTCGCTGGTTCAAATCCCAACCACGACACTACCTGCCTGGAGTTTGCATGTTCTCCCTGTGCCTGCGTGGGTTTCCTCCGGGTACTCCGGTTTCCTCCCACAATCCAAAGACATGCAGGTAGGTTAATTGGCTTCTGTCAAAAAAATTGGCCAATTGGTGTATGAATGGGGACCTTGGATTGTGGGCTCCTTAAGGGCATGGACCAATGTGAGCGTGCGATGTACAGGGATAGGGACAATTGTAGACACTCAGGTTGAACTTGATGGACTGGTGTCTTTATTCAACCTTACTAACTATGAAACTATGAAACTATGAAACTCTCTGAACAAATGCCACCAACACACTACACAAGGCCAACGTGCGGGCAGCCTTATATAGTTTGGGGCGTGTACTTAACCCCCTGAGCCATAATTGGCCAAAGCCACCCTGCATTTGGCCAATAATGGCTCTCTTCGCCGACGGCACTGTGATTGGCCAAAGCATGCGGGTCATAGTGCATGCTTGGCCAATCATCAGCCAACAATGCACTGCGATGACGCAATGCATTATGGACCATGATGCGCCGCTCGAATTTGGAGCGAATGGCCCATAATGTTCGAAATTCGGCAAACAAGCGAATCGCTGATGTTCGAGGCAGCCCATCCCTATCAGAGAGTAGTGGTAAATGATTCCTACTCTAAATGGTCTAATCTTATCAGTGGTTTACCCCAAGTTTTAGTGTTGGAACACTTACTTTTTAATATATTTATAAATGATATAGGGTCTGGGATTAAAAGTACCATTTTAGTGTTTGCAGATGACACCAAGCTATGCAGTGGAATAACGTCCTTACAGGATGTCTCCAACTTACAAGCTAGCCTCAATGCACTGTTTAATTGGGCAACTATGTGGCAAATGAGATTTAATGTTTATAAATGTAAAGTTATGCACTCAGGGGCTAAGAATATGCCTGCATCATACATACTAGGGGGAGTACAACTCGGGGAATCAATGGTGGAGAAGGATCTGGGTGATTTGGTTGATCATAAGCTTAATAAAAGTATGCAATGTCAAGCTGTGGTTTCCAAAGCGAGCAAAGTCCTTTCTTGTATTAAGAGGGTGTAGCAGAGCATCCCAGAGAGAGGCGGGAAAAGTACTGTTTGGGGTTTATACATGTCCCAGGCTCCTCTCATATACATTCAGGGATCTCTGATTCATGGTCCAGTTTGGATCGTGGTCCTCCCCCCCAGGCCAATATTAACTCAGCTGAGACAGGCAGCCAGTGCTCTTGGCCTGAGAACCTCAGACAATGTCTGTCTAGGAGAGCAAAAGGTTGGTAAAAGCTATTAAGCTGTATATGTGGAAGCTGACAAGCTGTAGTTAGGACCTGTAAATATTGTAGTTAGTGCAGAGACATGGCTAGGTTTTTGTTTGGCTGATTTTGTTCCTATTTGTTTTCTGGAACACTGCACAGCACCTGTATATAGACTTTTATATATCACAAACAAACACTGCACTGTTTGTCACTACCACTCTGGATTTGGTATCTGTGCATGAAAGACAGCTCATACCTGTCCCCCAGGCTACAAGAGGTATAGACTGCAGAGAGAAAGCTATAATTTTGCCCCTGTAAAAATTATTAGTAAGACCTCATCTGAAATATGCAGGTCAGTTTTGGGCACCAGTTCACAAAAATGATATTGGGGAAATGAAGAAAGTGCAAAACTGATATAAGGCATGGAAATGAAGAACAGGGACACACAGCATTCTTGTGCGATCCATGGCCGGTTTAGGTGTGGACTTGTGCCTTTTTCAACCTGCCTAACTATGTAACTGCCAGTAATCATGAGCATATAAGGTGGTATAGAAGGGCTTCATAATTTGACCAATTCTTTAGCATCACTTTTAAGTAGGGATAAGCCGATGTTCAAGTTGAACGTAAGTTTGACTAAAACATTGGTTGTTCATCTGTTCGCCAAACAGCGAACAATTTGGGGTGTTCGCTGTAATTTTTGAAAGCCGCGGAACACCCTTTAAGTCTGTGGGAGAAACCAAAAAGTGCTAATTGTAAAGGCTTATATGCTTGGTATTGTCATAAAAAGTGTTTGGGGACCTGGGTCCTGCCCCATGGGACATGTATCAATGCAAAAAAAAAGTTTTAAAAACTGCCTTTTTTCAGGAGCGGTGATTTTAATAATGCTTAAAGTGAAACAATAAAAGTAAAATATTGCTTTAAATTTCGTGGGGGTGTCTATAGTATGCCTGTAAAGTGTCATATTGTTCCTGTGTTTATAACAGTCCCTGCACAAAATTAAATTTCTAAAGGGAAAAAAAGTAATTTAAAACTACTCGCGGCTATAATGAATTGTCAGGTCTCGGCAATACAGAAAAAAAGTCATTGAAAAAAACGGCATTGAGGTCCCCCCAAAATCTATACCAGGCCCTTTGGGTCTGGTATGAATATTAAGGGGAATCCCGAACCAAAATAAAAAAATTGCGTGGAGGTCCCCCCAAATGCCATACCAGGCCCTTCAGGTCTGGTATGGATAGTAAGGGGAACCCTGCACCAAAATGTAAAAAAAATGGCTTGGGGCCCTCCCAAAAATCCACACCAGACTTTTATGAGTATGAAATCTGGCAGGCCGCAGGAAAAGAGGGGGGACGAGAGAGAGCTCCCCCCTCCTGAACCGGACCAGGCCACATGCCCTCAACATGGGGAGGGTGCTTTGGGGTAGCCCCCCAGAGCACCTTGTCCCCATGTTGATGGGGAGAAGGGCCTCATCCCCACAACCCTGGTTGTGGGGGTCTGCGGGGGGCTTATCGGAATTTGGAAGCCCCCTTTAATGAGGGGACCCCCAGATCCCCCCCGTTTGAAATGGTAACGGATACATTGTACCCATACCATTTCACAAAATAAGTGTCAAATTGTTAAACCACAAGACACACTTTGGGACAAGTCCTTTATTAAAAATTAAAAAATTAAAATGTCCCACGAAGTCCATTCATCTTCTCTTGCTCTGCCAAGGTACCGGGAAAAAAAACCCCCACATGCCACCACCAATCCGGCTCCATGGGAGGCACCTGCCATAATGACCGTCCTCTCAGGTGACAGTTCTTTTATAACTGAGGGCGCGGCCACACGGGGATGTACCCAGGTGACCCTGCCCCTCTGATGCATGGAGACTTCCTAATGGCTTCCCTGTGACCTTAGAGGGGGACGGGGCCACCCGTTTATGTAAACCATGTAGGCCACTGGGTTAATTCTGCGAAGGATGCGGAAAGGCCCAATAAACCGAGATGCGAACTTCAAAGAAGTCTGAGGTTGCGAGATGACAGCCAGACTCTGTCCCCAACCTGGTAGGAAGGCGCAGGCAGGCGTCTGCAGTCACCATGGAGTCTGTACCAATCGTTAGCATGTTACAAAGCCTCCTGGACTTGTGCCCAAGTGGAACAAAGGCCATGGAGATGCTCCTCTAATGCAGGAATACTCTTCAGAACAAACTAGGCAGTCAACACTGAAGGTTGGAAACCATAGTTTGCTATAAATGGGGACAAACAAGAAGCTGAATTCAAGGCACTATTGTGAGAAAACTCTGCCCACGGTAAGAGGTCTGACCAGTTGTTATAATGGTCAGAAATATAGCAACGTAGGAATTGCTCCAAGCACTGATTGGCTGGTTCTGCAGCCCCATTAGACTGTGTGCGATACGCAGAGGAGAAAGCAATCTGCATACCCAACTGTACACAAAAGGCTCACCAGAACTGGGACACAAACTGACTACCCCTGTCTGAGACAATCACCTTGGGTAGCCCATGTAAGAAGAAGATCTCCTGAGCAAAAATAGAAGCCAGTTCCTTAGAAGTAGGCAACTTCTTGAGTGGAATACAATGCAACATTTTTGAGAACCGTTCAACCACCATAAGGATAAGAGTGTTTCCCTGGGAGTTGGGTAACTCCACAATGAAATCCATAGACAGGTGGGTCCAGGGCCTCTCTCCATTGGGTATGGGTTGTAGGAGGCCCACTGGAAGATGTTGTGGAGTCTTACTCTGAGCACACACGGAACAGGCAGCTACAAAGGCGGTTACATCAGCACGTAGACTAGGCCACCAGAATTGTTGGGAAATGGCCCAAAAGAGTTGATTCCTCCCAGGGTGGCCAGCAGCCTTGGGAGAATGGTAAGTCTGGAGTATGGCAGTATGGAGACTCTCGGGAACAAAGCAGTGGTCACATGGTTTCTCAGGAGGAGCATCGACCTGAGCAGCAAGAATTTTGTTACCCAATGGAGAAGTAAGACTGGTGCGAACCATAGCCAGAATACAATCAGGAGGAATCACAGGAACCATCACTGACTCCATCTTGGAAGTGGAGGAAAATTGTAGTGACAAGGTGTCAGCCCTTACATTCTTAGTAGTGGTAAGAATGAGACAATGTAATTAAAACTCAACAAGAAAAGAGCCCATTGCACCCTTCTGGGAGAGAGGCAATTAGCCTCAGACAAGAATGTGAGATTCTTATGGTCAGTAATAATGACAACCTGCACAGTGGTACCTTCAAAGAAGTGTCTCCATTCTTTCAGGGCTAAAATTATCTCGTAATTGCACTCCGCTGGTGACAATTTCTTGGAAAAGTAGCCACACGGATGTATAGCACATTCAGAGTTAGGACTGTGAGGGGTTAGCTCGGCAGCGGGTGTGTGTGACCCCCTGAATGGGTTCACAACACAAAATCAGGCACAGAAGGCAGCGTTGTAGGTGAAAAAAAGAAAGGTGCGGTTTATTTATGCAACATGCAGTGAAAAATATAACAGCAAAACAAAAAGAAACATGAAAAGAAATCCTGGTCAGCTTGACCGCTTACTACACACGTAGATTCCCTGTCTAACAACTGGGTGAAGCCTTGTGCTGCCCCCAGTCCCTATCTCTCTGTTTTAGAAGTTTTCCACACAGGCGTTAACTCACCGCACAGAACAGATACCACACTGCCCAGTCTACACAAACACAGAACTGGATGGAGCATCTCCCTAAGCATGCTGTTTAGAGGTTTTAATGAGCCCACTTACTTCAGCTGGGCTCATTAACTCTTCCCCTGTAGGACTCCCAGCACTCCCTCTAGTGGTATAAGTTGGCATAAAGCCTGAAACTAGGGCATATATATTTTCCATCCTGGATGCAACCAGGTGATTTTACCTGTCTGATGTCACAGGACATTGAGCCGGGGGGTGCCAACTCCAGTCTTGGAAGCGTCAACTTCCGGTAATAGTTGGAAAATCCAAGAAAACGCTGCGGAGGACGTAAATCCACAGGTCAAGGCCACTGTAGGACCTCTGAAAGTTTCTCTGGATCCATCGAAAAACCAGCAGTGGAAATTACAGGAATTTCACCTGCTCACAATGGAATTCGCACTTTTCCAATTCACAATAGAGATTGTTCTGTGTGGTAACTCTCCAGGGACTTGGAAAATATGAGGATGTAGTCAAGATAAACCACCACACATATCTGCAACAAATCTTGGAGGACATCGTTAATGAACTCCTGGAAAACTGCTGGAGCATTACAAAGGCCAAAAGACATTAAGAGATACGCATAATGACCTGATCTGGTATTAAACGCAGTTTTCCACTTGTCACACCCTCCTTAATTCTGATGAGATTGTATGCCTCCATCACCTTCCATGCCTCCTGGTACCGAGTCATTCTGTGAAGATGAATCCCTGCACTTGGGCTTCACGCATGTCTCTGCGGGTGAGAGAGCCCTTAGGAGGGAGAGATTGTGCCTTTATTGTGGCCAAGCTGGTCATTTTTTTGAAGTCTTGTCCTACCCGTCCAGGGCACGCCCGAACCTTGAGGTCCTGTCACGGACAGACCTTAAGTAGCATTGTTTCGTCTCCAGTTTTCCAGAAAGATAAGCCCCTGGTTTTGGTTACCCTGTCTTGGGCTGTGTCATCCGTCGAGGTACAGGCTCTGGGGCTGCAGGCCTGTTGATTGATGCTGCCTTCGCCTACTGTTAGAAACCATGAATCAGACCGAGACAAAAGTACAGTTAATCACACTTGTTTTATAATAAAAAGGTAAACAGAGTAAGCTTAGTCAATACATAGCCAGAGTTCAGTAACCAGATCGGGTAGTCAGCCAATGCCAATGTCAGAAATCCAGAGATCAAGATAATAGTACAGCAAACATGATCAGGAGCCAGATCAACAGCTGAGTCACTGTGGAGAGAAAGGAGCTGACAATTAGCCAACAGCTGAGCAGCCAGCTCAGAGACGAAAGGGCTGAGCCCAGCCCTGACACATTTACATTCAGTAATGTGTATTTAATTCAGTTTAGGGTGCATATCAGGATTAAGTAGCGACCATTAGGGTCATAAACTTCTTTTATCGGGTGGAAGTCTATTCCTCCTTTTAATTGCTATGAGGACTCCTCTTTTCTTGGAGGTGAAGTTAGCTTGGTAGATGTGTGGGTATTTGCTGTTGGAGCAGAGGGCTGCTGACACAGATGTCAGGCTTGGTTTCTTGGGCACACAGGCTGTCGCTGCCTAACTTTTCAGCCATGTGCCATAGGGAGTATCTCTTAGCTGGGTGGTTTAGACCTTTGGCATTCAGTGACAGAATGGTAAGTGGCATGTTCATTGCTCAGGACCAAAGGTGTTGCTGATAGGAATGATAAACACTTACAGTTAGTTGGTGATAGGCGTGTGGGGAGGTGGGTGGTCTTCACCTGGAGCTGTGCTTCTGCAGGAGGGTGGGTATCAAGTTGTTGGTAGTCTGGAGCTGTTTCTGTAATAGGAAAGCTGGTGAAAAAAGCAAAAAGTCAGATAAGTGAAACAAACAGTAGAAGAGGGTGTGCGGCAGCTTGCGGAATGGGAAAAAAAAGCTGAATTCAGCTAGGCTGCTGTAGAGGGAAACGGTCAATAACTAGTAAAACAGAAAGTGAACACGAGGCAGTGAGGGAGAAATTATGTTGTGGTTGTGGGCCCATTTAGATCAGGTGTTATGCTGTGACTTATAACTTCTGGCCCCCTGATTGCGGCGGGATTGCTGAGGTTTCCTTTGTGGTAGAGGTGGGACAACTTCTTTGGGGGGGTTCCAGGATGATCCCCCATTCATGCAAGAGATGCATGCATTTCTGTAGGTCTCCAATGACATGGGTAGTACCATTCTTGGTGATGAGCAGGGTCGCTGGATATCACCACTTGTACAGGATTTTGTGATTGGAGGCCTTTGGTGACAGGGTTCGGGTTCCTTTTGATTTGAAGCGTGTATTTGGAGAGGTCGGGAAATAATTGGACACCTTCATATGGATGGGGCAGTGGGGCTTTGGATCTGGCTTCAGACATAATTTTTTCTTTAACGTGAAAACAAATGTAACCTCATGAGCACATCTCTCGGCACAGATAAAGCCAGATGAAATGGTTTTGCTATTCTGTCTATAACAAAGTTCCTGGGTGGTGCGTCAGGTAGTATGGTGTATATGAGGTCTTTGGCATATTTTGGTAACTCCGTTAGTAGTATGGATTCAAAGACCCCTCTCAGTTTAACGTTGTTACATCTGGGTCGGTCCTCTAAGTCAGCCAGCTTGGCGCAAACCCACTCCTGCTCATCTTTCACCTACTCATATTTATCTATTAGGTCATCAATAGGGATGAGCTTCGTGTTCGAGTCGAACATATGTTCGACTCCAACATCAGCTGTTCGCCCATTCGGCGAATTCCGAACGTTATGGGCCGTTCGCGCCAAATTCGTGTGGCGCTCACGGCCCACAATGCACTGCGATGGCGCAGTGCATTGCTGGCTCATGATTGGCCAAGCATGCACTTTGACCCCGCATGCTTGGCCAATCACAGCGCTGGCAGCGAGGAGAGCCATGATTGGCCACAAGCAGGATGCCTGTGGCCAATCATAGCTCAGGCTGTGTAGTACACGCCCAACACTATATAAGGCCGCCAGCGCCGCGGCCTTGTGTAGTGTGTTGGCGTCTGTAGCAGTTAGTGGGTGTTCTGTGTACCTTCAACACAGTATACACCGATCGTTATCGCCCGATTTTTCGTTCTTGCTCTTCTGTAGTGGTTGTTGTCTGTGTGCCCTGACCACAGTATACACCGCTATATTCACCTATATATCTATCTTTTATAATAGAGCTTGCAGTCAGTGTTAGGAGCTTGTGCGTGCTGTCTGCGTGCTCTGAACCCAGTATACACCACTATATCCACCTATATAGCAAACTATCTTGCTCGTTTTAAATAGAGCTTGCAGTCAGCGGTAGGAGCTTGTGCGTAATGTCTGCGTGCTCTGAACCCAGTATACACCGCTATATCCACCTATATAGCAAACTATCTTGCTTGTTTTAAATAGAGCTTGCAGTCAGCGGTAGGAGCTTGTGCGTGCTGTCTGCGTGCTCTGAACCCAGTATACACCACTATATCCACCTATATAGCAAACTATCTTGCTCGTTTTAAATAGAGCTTGCAGTCAGCGGTAGGAGCTTGTGCGTGCTGTCTGCGTGCTCTGAACCCAGTATACACCGCTATATCCACCTATATAGCAAACTATCTTGCTCGTTTTAAATAGAGCTTGCAGTCAGCGGTAGGAGCTTGTGCGTGCTGTCTGCGTGCTCTGAACCCAGTATACACCGCTATATCCACCTATATAGCAAACTATCTTGCTCGTTTTAAATAGAGCTTGCAGTCAGCGGTAGGAGCTTGTGCGTGCTGTCTGCATGCTCTGAACCCAGTATACACCGCTATATCCACCTATATAGCAAACTATCTTGCTCGTTTTAAATAGAGCTTGCAGTCAGTGGTAGGAGCTTGTGCGTGCTGTCTGCATGCTCTGAACCCAGTATACACCGCTATATCCACCTACATAGCTCTTCTCTATTTGAGCCATCTGTCATCTGCAGGAGTTAGTGGAAGTTGTGTGTGCTTCCAGCACAATATACACTACCCAATTTCTGGTTTTCCCAACTCTATAGAGACAACAGTGCTGGTCATGGACGCGGTGCATCGTCATCATCAGCACGTGGCCATGGGACACGCTTGTCCTTCTTTTCGGCAACTGGACATGTTGAGCCGCAACATGCCAACGACTTTGTAGAGTGGATGACCAAGCCCTCTTCATCCTCCTCATCCTCTCTCACCCAGTCTCAGGGTACTAGCAAAGCAGCTGCCAACGCATCGTCTTCCCTCCTCTCAATGTCATCATCAGTGACTCCTTCTCTAGACCCACCACGTCCTCCTGAGGAGTCTCCTGAACTCTTTGAGCACAGTGTTGGGTACATGCTCCAGGAGGATGCCCAGTGTTTTGTAGGCTCTGATGATGATACTCAGCTAGAGAAAGGCAGTAGCGTGAATGCAGAGAGAGGGGATGCTCAAGCAGGACAGCAATCTGGCAGTCATCTTCCACAAGCTGCAGCATACTGCCAGGTTTGCTCCAGCTATGAAGAGGGAGGGGATGATGAGGGCACTGACTCCACGTGGGTGCCTGGTAGGAGAGAGGAGGAGGAGGAGGCACATGTCCAATGGGGCAGGATGCCCTCCGGGGGCCAGCTTAGGGGCAGCACACCGACTGAATCACACCGCAGAGCTCCGCCTGTGCAGGGCGCTGCCTCTGCGCGTTATTCTAAAAGTTCTTTGGTGTGGGCCTTTTTTGAGACGAGTGCATCAGATTGCACCACTGCTATTTGCAACATATGTCTCAAGCGTATCTTGCGTGGCCAAAACATCAGCCACTTGGGCACCACATGCTTGACCAGACATATGTTGACCTGCCATGCATCTCGTTGGCAAGCGTACCTCAAAGACCCACACCAAAGAACAAAGCGGATCTCTCCTTGCTCCTCATTAGCTGGGATCTCCAACCCCACTAGACCTTCAGTCCTCTCTGAAACCTGCTCTGAGAGGAATGAAGGTGTAGAATTAGGTGTGTCACAGCCAAGTGCTTCCGGGCACTCTGCTAGCAGTACACCCACGTCCGATTATAGCAGGCAAATGTCCCTGCCCCAGCTGCTGGACTGGCGAAAGAAGTTCACTCCCAGCCATCCACATGCCCAGTGGTTGAATGCTAGCTTGGCTAAATTGCTAGCACTTCAACTGCTGCCTTTTCAGTTGGTAGACTCGGCCCCCTTCCGTGAGTTTGTACAATGTGCGGTTCCTCAGTGGCAGGTCCCCAAACGCCACTTTTTCCCATGGAAGGCGATTCCGGCTCTCTACCGTCATGTGGAAGGCAATGTCCTCGCTGGACAGGGCGGTCAGCGGTAAGGTGCATATTACCGCTGACTCATGGTCCAGCAGGCATGGACAGGGACGTTACCTGTCTTTCACGGCCCATTGGGTCAATCTTCTGGCAACTGGGAAGGATGCAGGACAAGGTGCAGTAGTGTTGGAGGTTGTTGCGCCACCACGCCTCCAAAATGCTACTATTGGTTGTGACACACCTCTCTCCTTCACCCCCTCCTCTTCTTCTTCCTCCATGGCTTCTTCCAGTGCTCTGTCCTCAGAACCAGCGGTGCTCCGTAGGCGTTCCAGGGGCTAAGCAAGTACGCAGGCAAAACCATGCCATGCCGTGCTTGCGCTGGTTTGTTTGGGGGACAGGAGCCACACTGGGGCGGATGTTTTGTCAGCTCTGCAGGGGCAGGCCGAGAGGTGGTTGACGCCACGCCAGCTTAAGCCAGGAATGGTGTTTGCGACAATGGCACCAACCTCCTCTCCGCCCTTCAACAGGGACAACTGACCCATGTGCCCTGTGTAGCTCACGTCCTTAACCTGGTGGTGCAGCGGTTCTTGGGCAGGTACCCGGGATTACAGGATGTCCTGAAGCAGGCTAGGAGAGTCTGTGTGCATTTCCGCCGATCATTTAATGCCTGTGCTCGGCTGGCTGAGCTCCAAAAGCAGTTGAACCTGCCCAAGAACCGCCTTATATGTGACATGCCCACCAGGTGGAACTCAACGTTGCCCATGCTGCAGCAGCTGCACACGCAGCAGAGGGCCATCAACAAGTACCTGTGCGACTACGGCACCAGGACAGGGTCAGGGGAGCTCGTTTTTTTCTCACTACGCCAGTGGGGCATGATCAGGGATGCATGCACTGTCCTGTCACCGTTTGAGGAGGCCACAAGGATGGTGAGCAGTGACAGTGCATGCATCAGTGACACTGTACCTCTTGTCCACCTCTTGGAGCATACGCTGCGTGGAATAATGGACAGGGCACTTGAGGCAGAACAGAGGCAGGAAGAGGAGGACTTCCTTGTCTCTCAAGGCCCCCTTTATCCAGACAGTGTTCCTGGAGGAGGAGGAGGAGGATGATTGTGTCAGCATGGAGGTGGAGGCTGGCACTCAGCATCAGCAGCAGCAGCAGTCTTGTAGGGATGATTTACAGTCCCAAGAAACCCGTGGACTTGTACATGGCTGGGAGGAGGTAGCTGCGGATCATGTTGTCCTTAGTGACCCAGAGGACTCCGGACCGAATGCCTCAGCTAACCTACGCTGCATGGCCTCCCTGATCCTGCAAAGCCTGCGGAAGGATCCTCGTATTCTTCGGATCAAGGAGAGGGACCATTACTGGCTGGCCACTCTCCTTGATCCATGGTACAAGGGTAAGGTTGCCAACCTTATCTTGCCATCACAGAGGGAGCAGAGGATGAGACATCTCCGGGAGGCCTTGCAGAAAGGTCTGTGCAACGCTTTCCCAGAGACTGGGAGGTTACAAACTCCTGGTCCTGGACTTGAGGATGGATCACTGGCCAGAGCTTGCACAGTATGCAATTGAGCTACTGGCCTGTCCTGCATCCAGCGTTCTTTCGGAAACGCACCTTCAGTGCTGCTGGTGGCTTTGTTACCGATCACAGGGTGCGCCTGTCCACCAAATAAGTTGATCGACTGACCTTCATCAAGATGAATCAGTCTTGGATCACCCACAGCTACCAAGCACCTGAAGCTGATGTAACCAAATAATTTTTTTTGAAATATCACATTCCTTCAAGACTGCCTATGCTGATGCTGAGTGACTGTCCTGTTATGTTGATTGTCTATCCTCTTCCTCCTCCGCTGATATGTTGGAAGAACATTTCTGGTTCTGGGTGATGCCATCAGCCCAATTTTTCTGCCCCTGTTTAACAGGGGCGTTTAATTCCAATTTGTGATGCAATGCTTTGCAGCAGGGCTAATTCTTGCACTAAAACTACAGTATATGGGAGAGGTTGCAGTGTTGTGGGACCAGCACCAGTGCCTAAGGCCCAATTTTTCTGCCCCTGTTTAACAGGGGCGTTTAAGTACAATTTTTGATGCAATGCTTTGCAGCAGGGCTAATTTCTGCACTAAAACTAGAGTATATGGGAGAGGTTGCAGTGTCGTGGCACCAGCACCAGTGCCTAAGGCCCAATTTTTCTGCCCCTGTTTAACTGGGACATGTAATTACAATTCTTGATATAATATTTCACAGGAGGGCCCGTTCCTGTGCCCACCCGGAGTAACTGTGAGGACTTATAGTGTTGTGGCACCAGCACCACAACCACCAAAGGTCAATTTTTCTACCACTGTTCAACAATGGCATGTAATTACAATTCTTGATATAATCGTTCACAGCAGGGCGCTCCAGCGCCCACCAAGAGTCACTTTGAGGGCTTACAATGTTGTGGCAAAACCAACACCTTGTTCCGCCATTTCTGCAGAGCATATAGGGCAGGCCCCTACTTTCAAACATCCAACTTGCAAACATCTCCTACTTGCAAACGGAAGGAGACAACAGCAAGTGAGATGAAAAAAGATGGACGACAAAACTAATTATACAGGGGTTATAACCCTTCCCTATGTTTTCCAAAAAGCTTAAAAATATTTTTTTTGACTGGAGCTTCACTTTAAAAATGTACCAGTTGAAAATTACAAACAGATTCAACTTAACACAACAAACCTACACAGTCCCTGTCTTGTTTGCACCGCCTGTATACTGCTGTTCTGAGTATATAGGGCCTGGGGGCCACACACATTTCCTTTTTTTAATATGGGTACGGGGTTCCCCTTAATATGCGTACAAGACCCAAAGGGGCTGGTAATGGGCAGGGAGGGCTACCCATGCCATTTTTCTCAATGATTTTCAACCATATTGCAGGAACCAGATATAACATTAAAACCGCAAGCAGTTTTAAATGATGTTATTTCCATTAAATGTCATTTTTTGCAGGGACTGTTCTAAACACGGGAAACACGTAGCACTTCACAGGCATACTACAAACACCCCCCAGGCACGATATTTAAAGGAATATTTCACTTTTTTTTTCACTTTAATCGTCATTAAAATCAGTGCTCCTGCCAAAACGGCCATTTTTAAAAACATTTTAGGCATTGACCCATGTCCCCTGGGGCAGGAGCCAGGTCCCCAAACCCTTTTTAGGACAGCATCTTGCATATTAGCCGTTAAAATTAGCACTTTTAATTTCGAACGTTCGAGTCCCATAGACTTCAATAGGGTTCTAAAGTTCGTACGAATTTAGGGTCCGTTCGAAAGTTCTGGTGCGAACCGAACCGGGGGGGTTCGGCTCATCCCTAGTCATCAACCATGGACGTGTATTCTGTCATACCCAGTTCAATATTGGATACTCTGTTGTTCAAAGAACTCACGTCAGTAGTAATCTTGGTAAACAGGGCTGATAAATCAGTCATCAGGGAAGTTTGTAAGGACATGAATATGTCCTTTAAGGTAGTGTCTATGACTGGTTGCCCTGTGGTAGGGAAGGATGCCATGGAATTGTGCAAGGCCTGGTTCGATTGCAGTGGATTGAAGGACTGGGCTTCAATTAATGCTTGGGGTGGCTGCAATTGCGGTTCGTCCATCCGCATCCAGGCCTTAGCATGGCTGCTTATGAGGGGATCTGCACCTGGGTATTGTGTAGGGGGTTGGGGTAGTTCTACTGTGCCCATTTCTCCCTGGGATTCATCTGGGAGGTCAGTGTAGGCTTTCTGTGGTGCACCGCCATCTTGGTAATGACAGACCTTTTCCTCCAGGGAAATCAGGAGAGAAGTTAGCTACTTGGGCTTGTGTTCACCCATTCGCTTGTTCGACATTTGTCGGCTGATGTGTCCTGTGGCTGCGGGCTGAAGATGAGGTGGTATCGCTACCTCTGATGGGCCCAAGTCGCTCCGCTGTCCTCCCTCACTCTGTACCAGTGAGATAAAGCATCCAAGGCCCTAGTGCATCTGCCATCCCTATATACTGCACTTGGCGCCAATGCTAATGGGGCCTGCACACACACGCATAGGTGTTTGCATGACTGCGCAGACATGCCTGTCAGGAGGGATATCATTGGAACTATGCCTACGCATGTGCATTGGCCTCTGCACATCTGCTGTTCTATGGCCAGAATGTCTCTGAAAGATATAAAACATCCCCTAAGAAAAGCCTATCCAGAGCTACTAATTATGCATCTGAATTTGTCACTATTAGCCAAATAAGATGGAAATCAAACAAGAGTCTCCTCAGGGGGCACAGATCATCTAAAGCCAAGATCACTGGACTGTGTTCAGAAATAACCAACTCCGAGAATGTAGCTTCAGTTACAAGGGGCAGTAGAGAATTAGTACAAAAAAAAAAAATCCAGTCTACTAATAGAAGGTGAAAGAAATGGTAATCATCCCCAGATATCAACCATGTTAAAGTATAAGTTCAGCCAAGAACTAACTCTGAATCTACTGACAGACACATTCTAATGCCCCATACACGCGATATGACTTTCCAATAACAAAACCGTGATTTTTGCTCACATTTTTTTTGGCTCCAACTTGTCTTGCATACGCACGGTCACACAAATGTTTGCTAACAATCATGAACGTAGTGATGTACAAGACGTAAGTGATATCTCCAGCTCGTACTTGATTCTTGATTCCGCCATCAAGCTTACATCCAACTTTTCTTGTTGGAAATACGATCATGTGTATGGGGCATAAGAGTATCTAGCCCTGTAAAGCAAAAATCACTTTTTTGCAGCCAATAGGGTCCGGTCCCATGCTAAGCTGTCAGTGCTGGCTTCTCTGTGTAGGCATGTGCAGAAGAGTAAGTCTGTGGGTGATGTCACTTCCCAGGCATTTCCCAGCTGTTGTTGGCTGTCTCCTGCACACAGCATCTGCCTCTGAAGACAGGACCATATTGGCTTCAGAAAAGGTATGTATAGTGATTTTTTTGCTTTATAGATTTTTATGTATCAAAATGAGAAACCCTGCTTTTCAGCCAACAGCTTCTGACCCTATAACAGTACCCACCCACAATTTTTTCATATGATTAAAATCTGTGGCTAGAAGATGTTTCCTGTAATAACACTACATCTGTTTTAGGAGAATTTTTATAGGTTTCAAAGGGGAGCGCAAGCCCTTAACATTCCATGTGACTATTGGATAATGGATAAGGGCATGGGCATAAGAGCTAACATAAGAGCTAGCTATGAGATAATTGTCAGACCCTGACAGAGTTTGACCCCAGTATTCAGTGTGGTTTAGAGTGATCATTGAAGGTAAAGAACAAAGGATGTTTCAGTGGATCCTTCATGGGGCCACATTGGTTGAGTTGCCAAGACATGTGCAGATCACAGGTAACGAAGGCGTCAGAGGCTCTAGTGTTCAGGGATTGTAGGAAAGCTTCCACCTCAGAGGGTTGCTCAAAAATAAGGTGTTCTCCAGTTGGCGAGTGTGCATGAAGAGTTGCTAGGTATGCCAATGTATACTTGATTTGTTTGTAGAATACCATAGAACATATATTTTAGAAGGCCTACCTCCTACACAAGACATCAAGAGAATAGTTAGGGAAAAGTAGCAATTTAACACCATTGACTGTCAGAGAGGTCTGACGGAAAACTTTTACAGAAACTTTACGATGACTGGTTGAGGTTGTGTGTGTTCAGTGGATAAAGAACCTAGAAGATGGGGGATTTCCACTGCGCAGGGTGTGCGAAGGCCCAGAGCCTAAGGGATACATGTAGCATTTAAGTCGGAAAGGGAGGATGACTTATATGATTCAGGCAGAACGATGACTCTTAGGTTAGGTCCGCAGAGACCTATTTTCAAGGTACTCCAAATTTTACAGAATATGAGTTTTTGAGTGCTGGTGAATGGTTGTATGTACCTGTTATAATTCGTCCTCCATTATTGAGACCCTGCATTTTAACCTCATACAGTTGTTGTGGTAGGGTAGAGAAGAGCAGTTACAGCCTGAGACATATTTTCATATGCTGGGTCATTGGCATTTAAACAGGTAGTAGTGGTCTGCACTTTGCTCTCTCCATGTCCCATGTATTGTGCGGCCCCCATATTGGGATCGAGAGCTGGATCGGTGCCGCTGAGCTGACAGAGAGGCTGCTGTGAGTCTGTCCCTGGTTTGTCTAAGAATCACTCTACGAGAGGCAGCGGATGGACTGGGGAGATGAACCGCATGGCGGGGTGACAGCTGCAGGGCTTTATAAGCCACTTTCTAGGAAGCTCGGCAGGAGCTATAAGAGTACCTGTTACCTCATGCAGTAGCAGAACTGGAAGCCAACACTGGGTCTTGAAGCATGGAGGACATACAGTACAGGGATCTAAGTGTGGATTATCACTAGGGGCAACTTTTGGTGATTGGTAACTCGAATCACTTCCATTAGCCCTTGTACACTCGGTCGGACATTCCAACGGAAAATGTCCGATTGGACCGTGCTGTCGGATAATCCGAACGTGTCTGGGCTTCATCTGACTTTTTCCGTCAGAATGTCCGACCAACAACGTTTGGGAGCTGGATATAAAAATTTTCCGACAACATGATCCGATCGGACTTTGTCTGAATGTTTGTAGAGAATTCCGATCGGACAAAGTGCCACACATGCTCAGATGAAATTCCTAGACCAAAGCTATTGGCTACTAGCCTGAACGTAGTACCGCCGTAACTAAATAACGCCATCACGTTACGAACAACTGGAAATTCCGACAACTTTGTCCGACCGTGTGTATGCAACACCAGTTTCGGACAAAATCCGACATATTTTGTTGTCGGAATGTCAGACAAAGATTTGAGGGGTAATCATGATTAATGTTTGTCTGAATATGGGGGGCCAGATTTGATAATATTTGTTCCCCAAAGTCACATTCAGTGCTATTTGTTTCTAAGTCAACAACCAGAGTCAATATGATGTGTCTTCATGAGTATTTATGAATAACTCCACCTTTGGTCCCTCTTCTATATATCCCAATGATTCTCACATCCTTCCTAGCTTAAGGAAGGGTTTTTTAAGGCCCTAAAATGCATAGCCATGTCTTTGCCATGTCCAACAACTGGCATCTTCCCACTCTCAATGGCTGGGTGTCTGACTTCATCCAATTTCCAGTTTGCAGTCCAGCAGTGCACTCCAAGCTGGTTACACTGATGTCCATCCACCCAACCGTTTCCTGCAATACATTGCCTGGTGAACTCTGCTGTAGTGCAACACCCATAGGAGCTACTGGGGAATAGGGTTCCCGCACCCTGCACAGCCACAACACTCTTGAGTCAAGAAACAGTTCAGAAGCTTAGAATTTTTTTGTTTAAAAGGGAAATTCAATTTGGAGGGGGTTAGAGGTATTATGGGATGCCCACTTGACTTTAGCAAACTCTTCAGGGACAACTTTCTTTTGTACAGTCTATTTACATGGCAAACTGTTAGCCCTTGTACACACGGTCGGAGAATCTGTCGGAATGAGTCTTATCGGACCGTGTCGTCAGATAATCCGACTGTGTGTGGTATGCATCGGACTGATTCCATCCGAATCTCCGTCCGACCCAATTTTCCAACATGTTGGAAATATTTCCCGACCAACTGGGCCGGACGGACTTAATCCGATCATGTGTAGAGCATTTTGATCGGACCAAGTGCCAAGCATGCTCAGATCAAATTCCTACATCAAAGCTATTGGCTACTAGCCTGAATGTAGTCCCATCGTAACGAAATTACGTCATCACATTCTGAAAGATAGGATTTTTCGCCAACTTGGCCCAACCGTGTGTATGCAACAGTTTCGGACACAATCCGTCGGACTAAATCCGACGGGCAAAATCCGACGGATTTGGTTGGCAAAATCTCTGACTGTGTGTACATGGGCTAAGATGATCTGACAGAAAGGCATCAGTCAGATAAAGCAAAGACCCATTACAAGCAGGGACCATGTGTCCCTTTAAGTTGTGCAGCAAATTCAGTGTCCAGCTTCCATCCCTGTGGCTACTGATCCCAGCACCAGCTCTTCATCCACTGCCAGCTCACCTGGCTGCAGCTTCCCCTTTTCCTAGCCCTCCTGGCTAATCTTCCCAGACTGCACACTCACCAGCCTTTTTTGACTTCTCCTGGAGATCTACTGGCCGTGCTGGCTCCAGGATAGGATTCCCACATATGTTGAAGTTCCCACCAGCACCCGTGCCCCAGGTCCGATGTCACTCCCTCCAGACTAGGGGGCTACCCTCTAGGGCCCACCAACAGCCTCCTCAGCACTACATCTCTGCTTCCACCCTCTGCCAGGCCATTTGGTATTGGTCTCACCAATACTACAGGCAGATCCTCCTAACCTCCCTCCCATTCTGGAACAAGCTGGAAGTTTCTGTAAAGTTCCAGCAAGTAGGGGGATGGATCATAGATGCTGCCTGATGAGTCACTCACCCCGACCTAGATTCAGCCCAGCCTGGCTCTTAGCCAGGCTAATTTACCTACATTGACAAACTATGTACACTACACTTTCTAGCACACTAGAGGGTAACGTTCATCAGCCTCAACAGGCAGCTCCGCTGGCGAACTCGGTAGATGCCCGCAAGATTTACTAATGTGCCTAATTTTGCTTTTATTCAATTGCTTGCATATTGTGTGTGGGTTTTTTTTTTTTTTTTAGATAAATAACCTACAGTTAAATGCGGTCACTCCCTTGTCCCACAGTATACAGGGGGTATTTACAATACTCTGAAATAGGGGCACCGCAACCATTAACAAGGGTGATTGTCAGTTACCCCTATAGTGGACTTTTTTTTTCCCAAACCGGTTTTTACTCCCCTATTGCTCCAAACAACTGCTGTAATTCCCAAAATGTCCTATCATGGAGAGACTATGGGTTTGATTTACTAAAGGCAAATAGACTGTGTACCGTATATACTCGAGTATAAGCCGAGATTTTCAGCCTCTTTTTTGAGGCTGAAAGTGCCCCCTCGGCTTATACTCGAGTCACCGCTGTCTGACTGCTCGATCAGCGTATCGAGCAGACAGACGGCGGACATTAAAATTCAAAAGCCGCGCCTCCTTCTCCGCCTCCGCCTGTGATAGGCGGAACACTGAATTTCCCAGCAGTCAGTGTTCCGCCTATCACGGACATCCGCTCATTCTCATACTACGGACGAGTATGAGAGGATGTCCGTGATAGGCGGAACACAGGCTGCTGGGAAATTGAGTGTTCCGCCTATCACAGGCGGAGGCGCGGCTTTTGAATTGTAGAATGGCCGCCGAGAAGAGCGGCGATCCTGGAGCGGCGATCCATCGGCACGGCACGGGACGGAGGAGGCACGGGACGGAGGAGGCACGGCACGGGACGGAGGAGGCTCGGGACGACGGCGGCTCGGGACGGAGGCTTGGGACACAGGTAGGCTGGACACACACACAAGGCTGCACGGACACACACACACACACACACACACACACACACACACACACACACACACACACACACACATGGATGGATGGATGGATGGATACACACACACACACACACACAGGGATGGATGGATGGATGAATACACACACACACACACACACACACACACACAGGGATGGATGGATGGATGGATGGATGGATACACACACACACACACACACACACACACAGGGATGGATGGATGGATGAATACACACACACACACACACACACACACAGGGATGGATGGATGGATGGATACACACACAGGGATGGATGGACGGACACACACACAGGGATGGATGGATGGATGGACACACACACAGGGATGGATGGACGGACACACACACAGGGATGGACGGACACACAGGGATGGACAGCCATGTCTCACCCTCGGCTTATACACGAGTCAATAAGTTTTCCAGTTTTTTGGGGGTAAATTGGGGGCCTCGGCTTATATTCGGGTCGGCCTATACTCGAGTATATACGGTACTTAGAAAAAGTGCAGTTGCTCCAGAGCTTAGTAAAGTTAGTTAAAGTTTCACTTTACAAAGAATACCCAATCACATGCAAGGAAAATATTAAAAACAGCATTTTTGCTTGCACATGATTGGATGATGGAAGTCATCAGAGCTTCTACTCATTTACTAACCTCTGGAGCAACTGTTCTTGCAGAGTCTATTTGCTTTTACTGTAGTAAATCAACCCTATGCAATTTCATAAAAAATTACAACAATTCAAACCTCTAGTTTACAGCGTACTGGTAGTTGCAGCAGGTTATCAGGTTTGTGAGGAAACTATTACTAATATTCAATTGCCAGGAGTAGATTATTGGACATTCACAGATCATGTGGTCAAAGTCAGTCTGGGGTTGTCTACATCTTAGACCAATGTTTCTCAACTCCAGTCCTCAAGGCTCACCAACAGGTCATGTTTTCAGGATTTACCTCAAATGGAATGGCTGTGGTAATTACTAAGGCAGTGAAACTGATTAAATCACCTGTGCAAAATAATGGGAAACCTGAAAACATGAACTGTTGGGGCGCCTTGAGGACTGGAGTTGAGAAACACTGTCTTAGACAACTGGTTTTGTTTTATAGTCTCATTTTATATAACTTAAAGTGGGGATCGTCGACCCATCGATCACAATCTACCTGTCAATCATGGGAAGTCGACAGGTAGATCACGATCGGGGCTGTACCGAGCCGTTCCCCCAACCCCCGCCACTCTACTTTTAACTAGCCGAAAGAAGTGAATGAAAAACAATGCTGGATGGAGGAGAGAAGCATAGCAATTGCTTCAGTTAACTTTGCAAGATAAACAGCAGGTTATTGGTTGCTAGGACTGCCTATCACCTGCTTGGTAACAGCTGCAGTTCCTGCTCAAACCCTCAATACAGCACTATGCTGTGTGCTGCCTCTTACTTCACTCTGATGTACAGCCACTGTAAGGTAGGAGAGAGCTACCTACACACGGCTGTATGTTGTGAACACAGAGGGAACAGGACACTATTGTGGGGGATGCAGCGAACAGTACTCTGCAGGGGGCAGAGGACACTACTATAGAGGGGGTGTGTGCAGATGACACTACTGTAGGGGGGTTGTGCAGAGGACACTGCTATGGAGTGGGGATTACTGGGGGGCAGATGACGCTGCTATAGGGAGGCAGAGGGCACTACTGTGTGTGGGAGGGACTATTGGGGGGGGGAGAGAACACTGGTATGGGGGGCATAGGGCACTATAGAGAGGGTAGAGGACACTACTATGTATTGGGGGAATGCAGAGAAGAGTGCTATGCTTTGGGGGGGTACAGGACACTAGTGAGGGGGAGGCAGGGAAATGATTTGAAGCAGGGCAGTAGACACTACTGTGACACGCTGTGTTTTTATTGGGGACTTTATTTATTTTTTAAAGGGTGACAATGACGCAGAACATCAAAAAAAACCCAGCCCCCTCCATCCGTCCACAACGAAACACAAAATTGCCCGTGGGACATTTAAAGAGTTCACATTAAAACATACCAAATACAATTTGTAAATGATTTATTAACAAACATTTACAAACAACATGTAATACAGAGAGAAGAAAATATATTAGGCATCAACATATTGGTAAATTTTACATTCATGTAATAAACCTTTCCGTGGGACCTGTATATGTCAAAAAGATGACTGTCAGTAGTCTGGAATAGCTGTGCTGGGTCCTGATGCATTTCACGGGAGGAGTCTCGCTTCTTCAGGAGAAGCACAGATAGATGCCTGGAGATCAACAGCAACAAATAAATAAGTAAACCAGAAAAAAAAGGGGAGGTGTCAACATTTACATATAAGATCCAATATATTGGGGCGCATGCGCGGCAGCTCCGAAGATGGCCGCATAGACCCGGAGCTCCGTCCCGCCCTGGCAGATTGGGACTGATAATGGCGCCCAGAGGACCAACGTTCGCTCCACAACACGTCCGCAGAGTAGCGGATACATCAGGGATCTCCCCAATGTACTCCGGGGCTGTCAGGAGAAACCTCGAGTCGACTTTCGAGGCGACCCGTTCTCCTCAGACAGAGGCGAAAATGGCGGCCGGGCCTCACCGCTCGGACGCTGCCTACTCGACCGGGGCACAGCTGGCAGTCTCTCCCTCTCCTGCCCTGCAATGACAGTCAGGTACCGATCGTTCTGAAATGGCTTCCCCAGCCTCCACAGTGTCCCTTCTGGAGCAATCATTCCCAGACATGGATTTCCCGCCCTTGGGAGCTAACCTCCCTCAGCCCCAACTTCTAACACAGCCTGGGGATTTGGGCCTACTGCAGCCAATCAATGTGACTGAACTCTTTGCTAAATTTGCAGACCTCCTGGATAGGGGCTTACAGAATACGGCTAACAAAATCACAAATGACATTAAAGCAGACCTCCAGAACATTGGATCTCGCATTGAAACTATTGAATCCAACCTGGATGCGACGATTTCCAGAACAAATCAAAACTCTGCTTGCTTACAAGTTTTACAAGAGCAACTGGATACTGCCAATGCCAAAATAGATGACCTTGAAAATAGAAATAGGAGGTGCAACTTTAGAGTCAGGGGACTCCCTGAATCCTACAAGGACGTTCCTGAGACAATACAGGCCTTCATTAAAGAACTGCTCCCTGACATCCCCCAACACCATCTAGAGCTTGATAGGGCTCACAGGGCCCTCAGGCCCCCCAGGGATGATGGCCTCCCTCGAGATATTGTAGTAAAGCCTCACCACTATACAGTGAAAGAAGCAGTCATGAAGAAATCCAGATCCCTGTCCAAGATCGTCTTTCAGGGACACCAATTGCAAGTCTTTGCTGATATATCTCCCTCCACCATTCAAAAGAGACGCACCTTGAAACCGCTACTTCAAATTTAAACGAATAAGGACATTAAATATTGGTGGCTCTTTCCATTTCAACTGAAGATGTTATTCAATGGCAAACCCTACACCTTTAGTTCACTTCCAGAAGGGGAACAGCTTTTCCTACGACTCGGCCTCATCTCTCATGACCCAATCGCTATGCAACAGGAACCCTCTCCTCACTCGGCTAAAAGGCAACTTCCCTCCAGTCCATCCAGTCCACTGAACTCGATGTGGAAACCTGCAAGATACAAGAAATCGAAGGACAACGTCCCTCCCTGACTCACTATGAACTGTCTGCAGTAGAAGTTTTGGGACTTTGGGGGGGTACTAGTCCCCTCTCGGGGGCCTTGAGCGGGGAAATCGCCTAGAATATATCTCACCATATAGGTGGGAGCGGCCCTCAAGGTCTCCCTCTGTGATGGGGGAGCTGGTTACCCCTTTTCTACCAACTTTATGTTGCCACACTCAAGTATTTTTCCTCTCCTGATTTGTTTTTCTTTATTCTTTCCTGGACTTTGGGGAGACTCAAACAATTTCTCATGTTAATGTTGGTCCTGGGGCCTTTTTGACAGTTACATTTTGTTTAAAATTCTTAGATTGTCCTTTCTGCTAGGGTGGTGTTCATGCACCCCATCCTGCCTAGTGAACTCGGTATTGACCCTTCACTGGTCAGGATTACTCTCTGTCTTTATCCCCTTTGGGATTGAGATTAGGGAGGATTTTGTATTTCTTTTGCAGGTGGTATTTTATTCCGCCCGCATCGGGGGTCATGTTTGTCCCCCTTCTTCTCTTCTCTGTACCTCTCTATCCCCTTGTCTTGCTCATCCTCTATTCTTTCTTTCCCCTAGAAGTCGTCTGGAGAATGAGTGCACGGTCTTCATACATGCAAGCTGAAGTCACATACCGGTCTGATATTGTCCTGACTCCTGGTCTATGAGTCTACTAAGGGTAAGTGCCTTTGTTTATCGGGGTATTCTCACTCCTCTGCTCGATGGCGGTAACTGACCAGACAAAACTCCCCTTACGCTAATCACTCATAATGCCCAAGGCCTAAACTCCCCAGCCAAACGTCGGAAAATATTTCAACATTTTCACTCCCAAAAAGTTGATGTAGCACTTCTGCAAGAAACCCATTTCCCTAAACGCTTCCATCCTTCTTTTATCCACTCCAAATTCTCTTATTTCTCACTGGCTAATGCAGATGATAAAACAAAGGGGGTGGGTATTTTTATTTCCAACAGATGTACATTCTCTCTCAAGTCAGAACTTAAAGATCCAGAAGCTAGATTTCTCCTATTGATTGGAGAGCTAGATGGTCATCTCTACTCATTCATTTCATATTACGCCCCCAACAGAGGTCAATATGCCTTCTTTAAGAATCTACTGGACACCGTGTCACCTTTATTGGAGGGGACTGTAGTTTTTGGGGGTGACTCGAATACGGCCTTTGACGCGGGTATGGACAAGGCACGCCCTCCGGGTAAACGCCTTGTTCGACCCACTAAATAAAGTCTGCGCATAGCCAAACTAATCTCTCAACATGGGCTGATTGATATCTGGAGGGAAATGAATCCATCCCTAAGGGATTTTACCCATTTCTCCAGTCCCCACCAATCTTTCTCGAGAATAGATCACATATGGGTTACTTCCCATACCATTCCGTTAACAAACAGAGCTTTCATTAAAGACGTGGTCTGGTCGGACCACTCTATGGTGGTGGTAGCCTTCCGGCGCCCTGGAGTTGTTCGACCCGGTAGGAGATGGCGCCTCAATGAATCTATTTTGAGCGACCCAGGCAGAAAGGCAGAGATTGATATCAAAATTAAAACTTATTTTCAAGTCAACGACACCCCAGAGGTTGGACCCTCGTGCCTTTGGGCTGCTCATAAGGCGGTTCTCAGAGGACACCTTATCCAAATTGCTTCTCAAATTAACAAAGCACAAAAATCTGATATTGTCAGACTGGAGCAGGAATTCGCGGCCCTATCTAAAAGGCACAAGGCTCGCCCCTCTGAGGTTCCCATCTCGGACCTGGATGCAGCTCGTGCTTCATTAAACTTGGCACTCACTACTAGAGCTGAAAAATGGATCCGCTGGAATCAATCCCGATTTTACTGCCAGGGAGATCGGATAGGCACATTTTTAGCACGTAGACTTTCTCCAAAAATCAAACACACTGCTCTCCCTAAAATCAAAATAAATGGTAGTACCCTCTCCCAAAACCCGCAACGCATAATGGAACAATTTCATTCCTTCTTCCAATCCCTCTATAGTAATAAAGACTGCCCGACGCAAGCGCAGGTCGATCAGTTCCTCGACACGGTACTAAACCCAATTTTGAAATCTTCCCATCACCAGATCTTAGATGCCCCTATCTCACAGGAAGAAGTCTGTGCAGTGATCAAAAAATTAAAGCCCCACTCTGCTCCTGGCCCGGATGGTTTCTCTATACCTTACTACAAATCCTTCTCCACCACTCTAGCCCCATACCTTGCTCGTTTTTTCAATGAGCTTCGGAGAGGGGGTCCCTTAGAAGCTTCTTCTAATATGGCATATGTAACGGTTATCCCTAAACCAGACAAGGACCCTAGTGCAGTTTCCAACTATAGACCAATTTCCCTCATCAACAATGATCTAAAGATTCTGACTAAAATCCTTGCAGACCGCCTGGCCTCTTTCATTAGTCTGTATATCCATAAGGATCAGGTTGGCTTTATACCAGGCCGAGAAGGCTCTGACCAGACGCGTAGAGCCATTGACCTGATTTCTATCCTAAACTCCAACTGGGACAAAGGAGCTCCTAGACAAGGCTGTTTGCTTTCCTTGGACCTGCAAAAGGCATTTGACTCTATTAACTGGTCGTTCATCTTTTCAACTTTACAGCGTTGGGTTTTTGGTGAGCATTTTCTCAATGTTCTGAGGGCTCTCTACTCAACTCCTTCGGCCCAGGTACGTCTGCAGGGATTTTACTCTGAATCTTTCCCTATCTTACGGGGGACGAGACAAGGATGTCCTCTATCCCCTCTTATCTTCGCCATAGCGATTGAATCCTTAGCAATTTCTATTAGGAACGACCCTAATATCAAAGGCATATCTTGTGGCTCCCAAACTCACAAATGCGCATTGTTTGCGGATGACATCCTACTTTTTGTATCCTCTCCCCTCACAACGCTCCCTAACTTATGCCGCCTCCTAGATGACTTTGGCTTGGTATCTGGCCTCAAGGTCAACTACAACAAATCTCAAGCACTTAACATTAATCTAGCAGACTCACTCATCTCTAGGCTTCGAGATAGCTTTAGACTCTCCTGGACCAACTCATTTATTACATACCTGGGGATAAAACTGACACCAAGGATAGATCTCCTCTACCAAGCTAATTACCCGCTGCTGTACAAAAAATTAGAGAGAGATCTCCTAAAGTGGTCGGGGCTTCCCATGACATGGCTAGGTAGGATCAATGCCATCAAAATGACATTACTCCCGCGTATACTTTACTATTTTAGAACCCTTCCGATACCAATAAACAAAAGCCACCTTGGGCTCTTCCAAGCCAAGGTCATCAAATTTATTTGGGGGAAGGGTAGACGCAGACTGGCTAAGTCGGTCCTATATAGATCGAGGACAGAAGGGGGACTGGGCCTGCCAAACTTGCTCTGGTATTTCCAAGCAGCACAACTTTCACAGCTCTCCAGAATCTACTCCCGATGGGAACATCCTGACTGGATACACATTGAAAGACTGGCAGTCCCACTTCATACCCTTGATTTTCTTCTATGGAGCCCCAAAAGATCCAGACCCCCGATCATGTCGCCGACGCTGTCCCACTCATTCACTTTATGGGACTCCCTCAGGGGTAACACACACCTAATTTCTTCTTTAGAACCCCTGAAACACTTATTTCACAACCCAGACTTCTACCCGGGCCTAGACATCAAAGCATTCCAGTGGTGGCTAGACAAGGGGCTCTACAGAATTGGTCACTTTCTCAGACCTTTAGGCCCCCTAATGAAGGCCTATTGTGTGAGTAAACTGGACATGCCCAGATCTGAATTCTTCAGATTTACACAGATTTCCGCATTTCTTCACAAAAAATGCAGACCTTTCCCAGATGGACCACAAATTACCCCTTATGAACAATGGTGTGGGCAAGGCATCGAGCAGAGGGGTGGGATCTCACTGGTTTACAAGGCACTCTCGGGCAAACAGTCCAAAACCTCTTACATGTTGGCTTGGGAAGATGATTTAGCCCAATCTTGGAACCTGGAGACTTGGCAAAGGAATTTTTCCTACTCATACAAGGGCATCATGAATACCGGTCTCATAGAAGCGAGCATTAAAGTACTCACCAGGTGGTACTTAGTACCCACAAAACTTGCCCACATCTTCCCGTCAGCATCTCTATGTTTCAGGGGCTGTAACCTTAGGGGTGACATGCTTCATGTTTGGTGGTCCTGTCCCAGGATTCGACATTTCTGGCGTAAAATTTTCTCCTGGATAAGCATAATTACCTCACGGCCTATCTTACCATCACCCCTCATTGCACTTCTCAACTTCCCAGTCACGGGAGCGCCCAAGATTACACAACGCCTCATCCACTTTATTTTACTGGGTGCCAAACTTACCCTGGCAAAAGCCTGGAAGACGCCTTCTGTATCACCCAGAGTAGCTAAGAAAAAAATTTCTTGGATCATGAATCAGGAAAAAATGGCCGGTGTAATCTTGGATCGTTCTGAGAAATTCTATCATACTTGGGAACCTTGGGCATCTTTTGTTGGTATCTCCCTCCCACACTGAAATTGCTGTACCCCTGGCTGTCGCTCACTTCGGACGACCTTCTCCACCTCCCTTTATCTCCTTTTACACTCTTCTGCGCTAATTGCCTCTTTCCTCTACTTTCCCTGCTCTTATTTTCTTTGTCTATCCCCTTTTCCTCCTTTACCCCTCTTCCCCTCCCTGTAGGGGATGCTTCCTTTGGCTGCAAATATTCTTTGTGATTAGTTAACATTTCACTTATTGGATTTCTTAATCTATATGCTGAAAGGAAATCTTCATTTGTTCTACTGTGTTCTTTTGTTCTTCCTCCCAGATATTGAGTATATATCAATTGTGCCTCATTCAGTTGCATAACTCATAGTTCTCACTTGCTATATTTCGAATGCATCACCAGTGTAGTTGGCTGACCTGTCCCTTTTGCTGGGGGGTGGGGGGGCTCTGGGGAGTTGCCCAGTCGCAGTGTGTTCCCATTTGGGGCGGCTGGGCGATCTTCCCTGGGCCCGTCTCGGCCCCGGGTGGAGGGTGTTAAGGGGGGGTCTCCGGGTCCCCACGAATCGGGGGGGCCTCGTTGACCCCTTTTTCTTGAATGTACTACTGCTATCACGCGCTCTCATTCTCGGACTGGTCAAGGTTTATTCTCTTACCTTCTATATTGCAACCATGGTCTGGGGAGGGATATGTTTCTTAATTGTTTTCTCATTATATGCTTTACCAGTATGATGCATTTGTCTTTTAGGGGGCATCTCGCCCTACTGCCACTTATTATTGACATGTTTTGTAAACTGTTGTTCTATTTAACAATAAAAATCTATTGCAACGAAAAAAAAAAAAAAAAAAAAGATCCAATATATTGCACTTACAATTGATGAAAAAATCCTGGCCTACTGGCATCGTACAGATGACTAATTATAGAATGGTTGAGAGATTGATATATTCAGGTGGGTATACCACCCTAAAAAAAAAAAAGAGAAACTTCAAAACAAAACATTAATAAAAGTAGATGGATACATGCATAAAATGCCAACCATGCCACCAAACCTCCCCTGGGAGCTGTGTGAGGGCGGGGAGATGGAAACCAATGAGAAGCAACAAGAACCATAAATTGGGCGGAGAATGTCAATCACACCAAGGGAAGTACCCACACCTATACAATGGATAAAATAACCCAAATAAAATACGTAACCAGACAGTAAATATAAATCCAAATAGTGTGACTGGTGCACATAATGTCCGATAAAATAAAATGGTAACAGTGTAAGTGTGATAAGGGTGCCTCCTAGTGCTAACATGATTATAGAGGATTGTTTAAATTTATTATATATAAATTATTGTAGATAATGAGATCAGGTGATTGTGTAGTATGGTTGGAAATAAATTTAAATTATACCAACGATAAGCAGTGCAGTCAGTGCTGAGACAAGGCCATTTGGTGCCCAGGGTGAACATGGCAAATTGCCCCCCCCCCCTTTTTAAGAAAGAATCAATGTTGTTTTGAAAACAAGAATATAATTATTATTATTATATTAACCACTTTCAGACCGGACCAATTTGCTGGTCAAAGACCAGACCACTTTTTGCGATTCGGCACTGCGTCGCTTTAACTGACAATTGCGCGGTCGTGCGATGTGGCTCCCAAACAAAATTGACGTCCTTTTTTTCCCACAAATAGAGCTTTCTTTTGGTGGTATTTGATAACCCCTGCGGTTTTTATTTTTTGCGCTATAAACAAAAATAGAGCGACAATTTTGAAAAAAACACATTATTTTTTACTTTTTGTTATAATAAATATCCCCCAAAAATATATAAAAAAAACATTTTTTTCCCTCACTTTAGGCCGATATGTATTCTTCTACATATTTTTGGTAAAAAAAATCGCAATAAGCGATTATTGATTGGTTTGCGCAAAAAGTTATAGCGTTTACAAAATAGGGATAGTTTTATAGCATTTTTATTAATAATTTTTTATTTTTTACTAGTAATGGCGGCGATCAGCGATTTTTATTGTGACTGCGACATTGTGGGGGACCCATCGGACATTTTTGACACATTTTTGGGACCATTGTCATTTATAGAGTAATCACTGCTATATAAATGCAGTGATTCCTGTGTAAATGACACTGGCAGTGAAGGGGTTAACCAGTGGGTGGCAGTGTAGGGGTTAAGTGTTCCTAGGGGTGTGTTACTAACTGTGGGGGGGTTGGGCTTTCATTTAGTGAACACTGATCTCTGCTCCAATCACATGTCCGCAACCTCTGACCATCTCTTGTCTTATATCATGTCTGCAGTCTCTGAGGGCGTTTGAAGAGGAGTCAAGAGTGGGATTGCAACCGGGATGGGGGTCATGGGAGAAGCCAGGACATGTGTGGACTGTTGAGAGGAGACTACAGGATAAAACCAGAGCCACCAAGCTGGAGCCGTCTAACTGAGCCCTGCACAGTGCCCCTGAGAGTAGGTCAGTGAGAGCGCTGCCAGGCCAGGGCGACATTGAATATTGGACGTACCTGTACGCCAATATGCCTGCACGTGCCATTCTGTCCACGTACATCGTTGTGCGCTGGTCGGGAAGTGGTTAAGGAACACTCTGATGGGAACAAAACATACCCCTTAATGTAAAATCTGCCCATCAGAGTGCCCCTTAATACACATTGTACACACAATGTGCCCATCAGTGTTGCTCTTAAAATAAAATATGCCCATCGGAGTGCCCCTTAACATAAAATGTAAAGACCACCTTCCACAAAAAGAAATACACTAAGGTAAAGGGGGATGGGTTACTGATAAAAAGGGGGAAAACGTTATATCAGTCTCCCTTTACATTATTGTATTCATGCCCCCCCCTTACATCAATGACCCCCCCCCCCCCCCTTAGACTGGCCTGGCAGCGCTCTCACTGACCTACTCTCAGGGGCACTGTGCAGGGCTCAGTTAGACGGCTCCAGCTTGGTGGCTCTGGTTTTATCCTGTAGTCTCCTCTCAACAGTCCACACATGTCCTGGCTTCTCCCAAGACCCCCATCCCGGTTGCAATCCCACTCTTGACTCCTCTTCGAACGCCCTCAGAGACTGCAGACATGATATAAGACAAGAGATGGTCAGAGGTTGTGGACATGTTACAAGAGATTGGTTATAGGCTGCAGACATGATACAAGAGATGATTAGAGAATGCAGACATGATACAAGAGAAGGTAAGAGACATTATGCAGGCGATGGTTACAGACTGAGGACATCATTGATTGTGGGCTCCTTGAGGGTAGGGACTGATGTGAGTGTGCAATGTACAGGGATAGGGACAGCTGTAGACACTCACTCAGGTTGAACTGGAAGGACTGGTGTCTTTATTCAACCTTACTAACTATGTAACTAACCATATTAAAGACGGTCAGAGACTGCAGACATGATACAAGAGATCAATGCAGTCTCACCAGTGCCCATAAAATGCAGCCTACCACTGTGCCCATCAATACCAACTCACTGTGCCCATCAATTCCGCCTCACTGTGCCCACCAATGTCGTCTCTCTGTGCCCATAATCACAGCCTCACTGTGTTCATCAATGCATTTTCTCTGGGCCCATAATCACAGCCTCACTGAGCCCATCAATGTGGCCTGTCTGTGCCCATAATCGCAGCCTCACTGTGTTCATCAATGCAGCCTCTATGCCCATAATTGCAGCTTCACTTTGCCTATGATTGCAGACTCACCATAGCCTGCCTTGGATCACACAGTGGACATCTCCTGCTGTGTGTCAGATAGCTGAGTCTGTGTGTGTTCGGCAGCACCGCAACAAGGGACCTTGTTACACTACGCCGCCGACCACACACTATACACAGCTATATCACACACAGCACTGTGTGTGAGAAAGAAGAGGATGCGGCGGGAGAGGAGAACTGCAGCCAGCCACAGATTAAAGCGACCCCAGGTCAGATGGCCTTCCAAGAAATGTTGCCCCCCATCCCCAATAAATTGTACCGACCCGGGGCATCTGCCCCCCCATACCAGCTCTGAGTGCAGTTATAAGTGATCTATAGTCAAGTGTATATATATATATATATATATATATATATATATATATATATATATATATATAAGCACAGAAAACCAACACTAATAGTGCCAATGTTAAAATACAAGATATTACTTGATTGTTGTGTATCTGTTGCAGGGCCCCTCCCTCCGCCTACCAGGGGTACTTTGATTTCCTTCATGTTGTCCAGGTAGATCTCAACCTTTGAACAATTGCCTACCCCTTGATTAAAGTGTAATTCCACTTTTGCAGCCAAATTGGAATAACACCTATTTACTTGTTACCTGCTCTTATTCACACAGCACAACACTATCCTACTGGACCTCTTTATAAATGGGGGAGCTGAGAAGCTGTGTTTTCCATTAAAAAAACAAACTGTTTGTACTATGTAGGGGGATCTTAATTACCAGTTCTTAGGCTTCTTGCATTGATTGTTAATGAGGGGAGACTCAGCCTGTCCTTAGGGCAAACTCACTGTAAAGCCTGGCACACTCTAGTAGTTTTTTTTTTCATTCAACCCAGCAGGCTGAACAAAACAAAAAAACACAAAAGAGCACAGGTGGAGCCACTGTACTAACAAGCCAATGTTAGTATAGCAATCTCCCCTGATTTGCTTTTGTGTTCTGATGGGGTAGGCAGGGAGTAGGCAACATTTGGGCTGACAACATTTGGTTCCATAATCCAGGGATAGGTACAGATCCGGGCAGATGGCAGACAAACATATTTCTACAGACAGGCTGAGGTCAGGGCTGGCAGCAGACAGTATTCTAGGCATAGACTGAGATCAGGGCTGGCAGCAGACAGGATGCAAGTTAAGGTAGTAGAAACAGGCAGGGGTGACAGCAGTTAAGCGGTGGTCACAAGAGTGTCTGCAACAGAAGTAGATGCAACAATCATAGGAGAGAGACATACTCCGGAAAAAAGGGCTGGAGTGACTAAAGAATAGAAGGATGGAATTTTTCCCCACTTCTCATCAATAAAATTTGGAATTAGAATCTGACATGAACTGCTGACTAAGATGATTCCCAATATTTTCTATGTGCATGTTTCCTTTTAATACAGAACTATGCTTATAACTGGTGTCTGGAGTATCTTTTCTCCAAAGAGTAAAAGACCGAAAAGAGGGACAATATTTCTGTTAATTTGTACCAGAGGCAAACCACAATGTACATGAAAGCTCGAAACCGCTACTGCTAGGCTGTACAGAAACACTGTTTTAAATCATTTACCTATTTTAGGCAGCTTTGGTCAATATCTACCCTCATATATTATTATTATTATTTTTTTTTTTTATATTTAGCCTAAGGTAGAAGTAAGCACGTGTTGCAGAAGATGAGCCTTTGGAACAGCATTTTTGTACTAACATACAAATCTCAGAGCGCTGAATAGGGCTGGCTTAATAAAATTGATACATGTTTGTTTCAAGACAAACTGTACAATATATTCAGAATGGAGAAATTATAGCAAAACCTCTTTGTCAGCAGCCATCAAAGTTTCAAGATCAAAAATGCAGAAGCAAGATGTCTTTTGTAATGGTATCTATTGTAAACATTGTCTGAAATAAATTCAGAATCACAGTTAAAAAATAGAAAGGCATTGACATTCTGAATCCTGTGTTAAAATGCATGATTTAAGCCCAGATTAATTTTGTCTTATAGTAAAATATGCATGTGCAAAACGTAATTCATATTTGCAAACCAGAAGGTGCCTTTTATGTATAATTTTTGGTTATTATCAGTGTAAACATAGCAGTTTAAAAATCAAAAATAATTATTAAAAGTAGTAATTCATGCAAAGTACCATCTGTTTCTAACTGCTTATGTTTCAGATTGAACTTAGCCTTAATGCCATGCTTCCACACACTTACTTGTTATTATAAAATGTAAGTAAATATGCTTTTTCTAAAGTTTTTTTATTATTATTTTTATTTTTTTGTCTATAATATTTAAGGCATAAAGAACACTTTTCAAAGTGAGTATTGATACTCACTCAATATAAATGGTATTGGGTTCCTAATGGCTCTTGGTTACAATTAGGGATGAGGTTTGGGGTTTCTATTGCCATAAATTGAAGTTCAATCCTTTGGGTTTGACATTTGCAGGCTGGGTACATTTTTGTGCAGGTTCTTTTTAAACCATGATATTGTCTTTAACTGATGTCGGTCAGAAGGCCAAATGCAATCACTGTGGCAGGGAGGTCAGCCGGGGCCGAGACATAGGGCATCTCAGTAATAGTGGCATCAACCAGCACATGCGTGTGCACCACCATGCAGTGCTGTTAGGGGAAAAAAGTATTATGGCCACTTCTCCAAACACCAAAAGGGGAACCAATAGTGGCACCGCCACAGCCATGAGTGCCAGCACCACCAGCCAGTATAAGGCAGAAAAGAATGCTGTTACCATCCCTCATCCAATCCATACCAGCCAGGCCACCCTGGAAGATTTTGGTGGCTTTCAGAGTAAGGGTATGTCTTGGGCGCAGGCGCATAAAATAACACGCCTGATTGGCCAGCTCATTGCAGTTGGAGGAGCACCTTTCAACATGGTGGAAGGTGAGTCCTTCAAGCAATTGATGCAGGCTGTTGCACCACAGTACCGTGTGCCATCACGTAAGACCTTCAGCCAAACTGTGGTTCAGACTTATACAGGTCTTGTGTTGGTGTGCTCAAGGAGGAGATTGGAAGGGCAGGTGGACAGGCAGTGCACCTGACCACTGACCTGTGGAGTGCGTGTAGTGCATCATGCCTTCCTGTCCCTGACGGCACATTGGTGGAAGGCCAAGGCCATGATGTAGTTCAAACATCTGGATCCTCGTCAGCAGTTGACAAACAGGGGCACCATTCCTTCCTCCTGCACGCTGAAGTGCTTGATGAAAAGCACACAGCGCAAAACATCCTGCAAGCCCTGCAGAAAACATTGTTGCAGTGGTTTGGACATGCAGACAGCAACTACCAGATTGGCTATGTTGTCACTGATGGAGACAGCAACATGGTCAAGGCTGTAAGGGATGGCAGTTTTGTGGGTGTGCGCTGCTCAGCCCACCTTCTCCACCAGGTGGTAACTGACAGTTTTCAGTTGGTGGAGACCATTTCTGGCGGCGATGGAAGGCTGTTCAAAGTGGTGGACTCCTGTCGGAAGATGGCTGGCCACTTCCATCGGAGTGTGAGGGACAGCCACCTCCTCACGGTGGAAAAGAGGAAGGCAGGCCTTCCAGAACACTGCCTAAAACAGGATGTGGGGACTAGGTGGAATTCAACCCTAGCAATGCTGGAACGCATTCTTGAGCAGCAGAAGGCTCTCCATGCCATGGCCTGTGATCATAACATTGGCATAGAGAGACCTTTAGGCAGGGATGACTAGGCCATAATTGGGCAGATTGTGACAGTCCTCAAACCTTTCCTCTCTGTCACAGGACACCTAAGCCACGAGGATGCCAGCATTGGTCATGTGCTCCCACTCTTCAACCACCTTCAAAGCAAATTGGAGCGGTTCAAGTCGGCTGAGGAACCTTTGGCTGGTGGTGGCCCTCAACCTGATGTGTTGGCTCTGCTAGACACATTTCTGATGGAGTTGGGCAGGCGCACGCAGGAGTTGACCGCCTCTTGCCCAGAACTGATGCTGGCTGCCACGTGTGACCCTCGCATCAAGGGCAAAATGGCTGTGCTGTGTATTGCTCTGACAACATGGCGGGACAGACTAATCGACTGGGTGCGTCAGAGGGAAAGGCAGATGGTAAGGCTGGGAGAGGAGGAAGAAGATATTGAAGACCCCCTCTCCCATGCATCATCTAGTGAAGTGAGCAGAGCTCCTGCCAGCAGAGTATTTTCTGTCTTGGCTGAGGCACTTGACACCCTAATGGGAACCTCCAGCATAGTGCGCCCCAAGAAACCCATATCAGCAAAGGAGGTTGTCATGTCCTATTTGTCAGCCCCACCAGTGCACCCCACCACAGATCCAATTTTTTTTGGCAAGAGAAAAGTGAGGAGTGGCCTGCCCTCGCAGATATTGACAAGGAGCTACTGTCCTGCCCTTTCGACAAGTGTCCAGAGTGAGCAGGTGTTTTCTGTGATGGGAAACATCCTGTCACCCCAAAGATCCCAGTTGTCCCTCCAGCTAATGGAGCAGTTAGCATTTTTGAAAATCAATTTGCCAAAGCTGGGGTACCCCTCCCTCACTCTGAACATTCCTTGAACTGACTGTCTACAGCAGAAATGGCCATTTGGTCTTAGTTGGTCCCTGTCCCTCCACACAATCCCTCCTCTCGCTTCTCATCTACCCCTATTTGCTTGTGACATCATCTGGGATGGACGAGAAGAGAGGAGGGGCCGCCAGGGAGCAGCAGAGAGAGAACTTATTACACATGCTTCCTGCGCTACTCTGCATGCTGGCTGGTATAGCTGTGCCCTGATGTTCCCCAATATGTCCCAATGTGCTCCAATATGCCCTGATGTGCCCCCACCATTCTTCTCATTTACACATATGACTGCTAGAACAGATAAAAAGACATTTAGGGAAATTGATCAAAATTGGAGTGAACAGAATCTGGAGCAGTTGCCCATAGCAACCAATCAGCTTCTCTTCAGTTTGTTCCCTTAAGATTTGAAAATGAAAGAGAGAAGCGGATTGTCTACCATGCACCGCAGGTCCAGTTTTCACTTGCTCCAGTTTTGATAGATCCCCCACACGGTTTGGGGTCACCAGGGATGTGCGGAGAGCACATGCATGGTAACACCAAACAATTTCCAGTGACCCCCGCATATCCCCAGTGACCCCGTACAGTGCGGGGGATCAAAACTGGAGCAGGCAAAAACTGGAGCAGCTGTGCATGGCAGCCATGTGCTCATTATGATGGGCTCCCACCATCCCTTTACTGTGCTGACTTCCTCCTGGGGCTATACCCCTGCTGTGCTCAGCATGTCAGCACAGCACAGGAATGGTGGAAGCCCCTCATAATGAGCACAGCAGGGGTACAGCCCCAGGAGGAAGTCAGCATAGCACAGGGATTGTAGGAGCCCCTCATAATAAGCATAATGAGTCGTCAATGACGACTGATCCGAAATTCGTAAACAAAATTCAGACACATGGCAATTCGTATTTCGGATCCTCCCGAATGTATGAATTTAGGGAAATTCGAACGAATTTGAGGTCCATACGAAACTAATCACACATGTCTACTGCCTATTTCAAATTTACCTTTAAGAGTTTGACACTTATAAAAAATGTATCTACCAAGGGAACTTTCTTTCTGAAACATAGATACTTACTCAGATAGTCATACCAAAACTTTTGTGCCAAATTTACCTTCAAATTTATCACTAACGGGGCACATGCTTGGCATGGGACGGAGCAGCAGCTTATGAAGAGAGCTCCAGTTCTCACAGGGCTAAAAGCCACAAAAACGGGGTCAATATAATTAGAAAACTATCACATTTACAACACCCCCGCACATAAGAACCTGTGCATGCTTAATTCTAAGAGAGGAAGACGGAGGAGCAGCCAGAAACATGGGAACCTTACTTACTACTGCCTCAGATCTCAGGAGTGCGACAAGATGTCCAAAAATGGCGTTGGCATGCTTCCCTCTTCTCCATCCTCCTTCCCTGCTCAGCCACAACCTCTACCACTGCTGGAATCAGGGTCAGCAGAGAACAGTGAGTATCTTCCACTGACTAAGGCAGTTTTGGATGTCAGTTTGGAAGCCATGTGCTCTAAGCTATTAAGTTTCGGGCAGAGATTCAGAAGTCCACTAACTCACTGTCCCAGGAAATTGCTGCACTAGGGACATGAACTGACCTGCTAGAAAACAAACATAACAAACTGTCCATTGCTTTCAATGATTTATCTAGAGAGCATGAATCACTTTCATCAGCCTTTACACAGCTACAAGAGCATGTGGAGGATTTGGACAACAGAAATAGGAGATCTAACCTCAGGATTAGAGGGGGTCCCAGAAACCATTACTGATCTAACAGTATATGCAAACACACTTTTTCAATCTCTGTCAGAACAGAATGCACAATCATTTACATGTGACCACATTCACCGTGCTTTAAGAGCTAAACCTCCCCCTGATAAACCCCTTAGAGACATAGTGCTGTGCATGAAGGATTTCCTGGTAAAGGAGGACATTATGAGAGCAGCCAGGGGTCTGAGAAACATTGTTTTAGATGAGTGCAGCTACAGATCTATCCAGATATCTCACAACCAACACTGGACAGACGCAGAAAAATGAAGGAAATCACCACAGTGCTCTCCACAGCAAGGATCGGATATAGATGTGGTTTCCCTTTTAAATTGATTGTACCTCATAATGGCACCACCTACATTGCCACCACAATCCCTGAAGGCCAAGATATCCTGGTCAAACTGGGTCTGCTTTCTTCTCTTCTGGTTATATACCTATCTTACAGCAGTAAGCACAAGCTTTCCTGGTATTTAAATTACTTGGTGCTAAGCATTTTAGTTGAAAGCTGGAATTAATCGTTTATGGCATTATGCTGACATCTACTGTCATGACCTAATACTACAACATTGACCATTTACTTTTTTCATTAAAAAAATTATTTTTTTTCTCTCTCCTCCTCAGACTACCAACACATTTTTAATATTGTTGGTGAATTTTTCCTCTCCACCAATACTTTTGTACTGCAGCTCTCATTGTGGAACAGCCATTGTTTCACCTTAACAATGTCTCTGAAGGTGTTCAGTTTAATTGATTACTCAATGGGCTATTCAAGAGTCTTATAACCTAAGCTATCTCCCCAACATTATTTTACCATTATGTTTATTTCATCACATGATGAGATCTCCTTCATTGGTCCTATGCTCCATCAGTAATATTTTTGAGTTGACTAATACTTTAACACCTTTCTGTTTTCAGTCTCCCACCTTTAATGGATACTAGACATGTGCAGAGTAAAATATTTCGTTTTGGAATTTCGTTTTCGTCCGAAAAATTTATTTATTTAGTTACTCCCGAAATTCGTTTTCATTTATTTCGTTTTTCGTTCAAAAATTGCATTCGTCCGAAAATCCACATGAATTACGGTCGAATCTGTCTTTGAAGGCTTATGGTGTCTGTCGAATGTATAAAGAAGATTCGACGGAGCTAGTATATAGCATACTTGGGCGGCACAGTGGTGTAGTGGTTAGCACTCTCACCTAGCAGCAAGAAGGGTCACTGGTTCAAATCCCAACCACGACACTACCTGCCTGGAGTTTGCATGTTCTCCCTGTGCCTGTGTGGGTTTCCTCCCACAATCCAAAGACATGCAGGTAGGTTAATTGGCTTCTGTCCAAAATTGGCCCTAGTATATGAATGGGTATCTTGGATTGTGGGCTCCTTAAGGGTAGGGACTGATGTGAGTGTGCAATGTACAGGGATAGGGACAATTGTAGACACTCAGGTTGAACTGGATGGACTGGTGTCTTTATTCAACCTTACTAACTATGAAACTATGAAACTTCGTGTGAACTTTAGAACCCTATTAAAGTCTATGGGACTCCAACGTTCACAATTTAAAGTGCTAATTTTAAAGGCTAATTTGCAAGTTACTGTTCTAAAAAGTGTTTGGGGACCCGGGTCCTGCCCCAGGGGACATGTATCAATGCAAAAAAAGTTTTAAAAACTGCAGTTTTTTCGGGAGCAGTGATTTTAATAATGAATAAAGTGAAACAATAAAAGTGTAATATTCCTTTAAATTTTGTAGGGGGGGGGGGTGTCTATAGTATGCCTGTGAAGGGGCGCATGTTTCTGGTGCTTAGAACTGTCCCTGCACAAAGTGTCATTTATGCAGGAAAAAAAGTCCTTTAAAATCACTCGCAGCTATTATGAATTGTCGGCTCCGTAATACAGAGAACACTCATTGAAAGTCATTGATAAAATAAATAAATAAATAAATAAAAAAGCGTGGGGGTCCCCCAAATTCAATTACCAGGCCCTTCAGGTCTGGTATGGATATTAAGGGGAACCCTGCATCAAATTTTAAAAAAAAATTGGCGTGGGGTTCCCCCTAAATATCCATACCAGACCCTTCAGGTCTGGTATGGATATTAAGGGGAACTCTGCGTCAAATTAAAAAAAAAATTGACGTGGGGTCCCCCTAAAAATCCATACCAGACCCTTTATCCGAGCACGCAACCTGGCAGGCCGCAGGAAAAGAGGGGGGGGCGAGAGAGCGCCCCCCCTCCTTCCTGAACCGTACCAGGCCACATGCCCTCAACATTGGGAGGATGCTTTGGGGGTCTGTGACCCCTCAAAGCACCTTGTCCCCATGTTGATGAGGACAAGGGCCTCATCCTCACAACCCTGGCCGGTGGTTGTGAGGGTCTGCGGGCGGGGGGCTTATCAGAATCTGGAAGCCCCCTTTAACAAGGGGACCCCCAGATCCCGGCCCCCCCCCTGTTTGAAATGGTAAGGGGGTACAAAAGTACCCCTACCATTTCACAAAGAAAGTGTAAAAAATAGTTAAATAAGACAAACACACTTTTGAAAAATTCCTTTATTAAAAATAAAATTTTTTTTTTAAAAAGATTCCAGCGGTGGTAATCCACTCTTGCTATCCAGCGACGGACGATCATCTCTCCGGGTTCCAGCGACGCTGATCTCATCCAGCGCAGCGCATCCATCCACCTTCTGTCTCCACTGAGGAGACACTGCGGGGATTTCGGCGGCCTGACGTTTGTTATATGCGGAGGGCGGGGCCACCCGTCACCTGACCCTGCCCCCCTCTGACGCAAGGGGAAACCCGGGCTTCCCCGTGACGTATGGGTGACCCCGTACCCCTCTGATGTAACACAGGCAGGTTTCCGTTACATGTTAAACATGTTGTTAAAGGGGGCTTCCAGATTCTGATAAGCCCCCCGCCCGCAGACCCTCACAACCACCGGCCAGGGTTGTGAGGATGAGGCCCTTGTCCTCATCAACATGGGGACAAGGTGCTTTGAGGGGTCAAAGACCCCCAAAGCATCCTCCCAATGTTGAGGGCATGTGGCTTGGTACGGTTCAGGAGGGAGGGGGGGCGCTCTCTCGTCCCCCCTCTTTTCCTGCGGCCTGCCAGGTTGCGTGCTCGGATAAAGGGTCTGGTATGGATTTTTAGGGGGACCCCCACGTCAATTTTTTTTTTAAATTTGACGCGGGGTTCCCCTTAATATCCATACCAGACCTGAAGGGTCTGGTATGGATATTTAGGGGGAACCCCACATCCAATTTTTTTTTAAATTTGACGCAGGGTTCCCCTTAATATCCATACCAGACCTGAAGGGCCTGGTAATTAAATTTGGGGGACCCCCACGCTTTTTTATTTATTTATTTATTTATTATTTATTAATGACTTTCAATGAGTGTTCTCTGTATTACGGAGCCGACAATTCATAATAGCTGCGAGTGATTTTAAAGGACTTATTTTCCTACATAAATGACACTTTGTGCAGGGACAGTTCTAAGCACGGGAAACATGCGCCCCTTCACAGGCATACTATAGACCCCCCCCCCCTACGAAATTTAAAGGAATATTACACTTTTATTGTTTCACTTTAATCATTATTAAAATCACTGCTCCCGAAAAAACTGCAGTTTTTAAACTTTTTTTTGCATTGATAAATGTCCCCTGGGGCAGGACCCGGGTCCCCAAACACTTTTTAGGACAGTAACTTGCAGAATCTTTTCTCTCTGTCAAATCTTTTTTCTCTGTGGAATATTTTCTCTATATAATCTTGGACTAATAGAGGTAAGGTTAAGCACAATCGACCACAGGTTCTATAGACAAAGATTATTGTCAGAGTCATGTCGAATCTCCTATTCTATATCGAACTGTTGTAACAATGAAAACGAAAATAAAGCATTTATTTATGTCGGATCTTTCGTTTTTCAGATTCTGTGCTTTCGTTATCATTTGTCAAAACGAAAACGAAAATAGCTGAAATTCGGACGAAAATGCATTCGGACGAAAACGAATGCACATGTCTAATGGATACCACTGACCACCTAGGGCTGCAACCCTTTATATACATATATATATATGAAACACGGTCACATTGCCACTTGTGTTTATTTACTAGATCTCCTGAATCTAGAGTTATTTGTCTCTCTTGCATGGAGATAGGTTATTTGATTTATATAATTTATGCCATTTATTTCAGGTAGAATTTTCTGGTATCTACAATGAATGCATACCCCAGGGTCTATTTGCTGTCACACTGCATAAAATATAACAATATTCTTTGCTTCTCTGTTTTTTATTGTACCCCTTTTTATCCAATGTTTTAGAGAGCAGTACATCCTCTGTTTAAAGAAAAGTTGATGACGACTACAGTTTTGTCTAATACAGGTATTTTTACGAAGGTTATCTTTTGTGGCTCTCCACGCCATGATTTTCCCCCACTCAGAGCATTTCCTCTCCCCGGAGGGAGGGCTCATTTACAACTGAAATGTGAATTTACATGTTTTTTTCATATATTTGGTTATATCACATTTTCATAAAATCCTAATTCGCATTGGTACGCTGACAAGACTGAGTCTTGGACCGATAGGTCTAATATTACTTCACAGTCGGTTGGGAAATGATTTTCTCTCCAACCCCAAATGTTTTTTTTTATTTTGGAACAGGTTTTATTCCATGCAAAGTTTTAGTTAATTCACTCTGTATAAGTTAATCCAAATATGGTACATTTTTTATATTAACCGATAAACCAAACAAAAGAAAATGAGTCATTGCTACACAAGGTTCTATGCATCTTTTATTCTTTAAACAGGCTTATAACATATGTATCTTTATTCTCCCTCCACCTTAAGGCTGGGTTCACACTGGAGCGATGCGGGAACGCCGCAAATCCGTGGCGTTTTTCCACATCGCATGCCTCCCACCGGCAGTTCACACTGCCCTTTGCGGACTGCTGGGAGTGTCAGTGAAACCTTAATGACACCCCCAGATCAGTTCGCATATCGCAGTGCGATCTGCAAACTCGGACAGGAATCGGATCGCATGGTGTGAACACCCATGCGATCCGATTCTGCTGCGGACCAAAAAAAGGGTCCTGTGCGAGTTTGCGGCGGGTGCGATGCGAATTCAGCCATACTATCTGTATGGCTGAACTCGCATCGCACAGAGATCGGATGTGATTTGCACTGCAGTGCGGTGCGAATCACATCCGGTTCTCACTGCCGCAGCGGTGTGAACCCAGCCTAAAGGCTTTCAGATAACACCCTTCCTGTTGCTCCCACAAAAATATGAAGCTACACCATGACGATTACAATAATATCACATAATGTAAAGGGATTCATATCCCCTAATAAAAGGAAAAAGGCCTTTTTACAATATAGAAAATTAAATGTGAAAATAGTATATTACAGGAGACAGGAGATTTTTTGATAGACGCGCATCCTACATTTTTTTTCAGAAAACATTCAATCAATCCTTTTACACCACTTCTACTACTAAAACTAAAGAAGTAGCAATATTTGTTTCATCACTCATTTCCCATAGAGGTTCAGCAAGTCTGCAAAGACCAAGAAAGTAGGTTCATTATTATTAAAGGCACATTAGCTGGGAGAGACATTACATTTGCTAATATATATATATACGCCCCTAATGACACACAAACCACATTTTTCACGCAATTTTTCAACAAATTACAACAATATCATTCTCCTCATATCATTGTGAGCGGAGACTTTAACTCAGTACCTCAACCAAATCTAGATAGAAGCAAACAAAATCAGAATTCCAAAACATTCTCTAAAACAACCACTTCACATGTAAATGACTTACAATTGATAGACTCATGGAGAGCGTTAAATATAGGTGCAAGAGGCTACACATTTTATTCACACCCGCATGATTTATACTCACGTATTAATCATATTTTTTTCACCCCCTATAATTCTAGATAATGCCCTAAAAGCCACAATACATCCTTGCTCTTGGTCAGACCATCATATTGTATCCCTTAGTACTAAATTTATTGGCCTTATCTCCACCCCATACTCATGGAGACTGAATGAATCTCTATTAGCTGACCCCATTCAACGACAAGAAATAGAATCAGAAATCAAATATTACTTTACAAATAATGTTACTCCTGATATCTCCTCCTCCATATTATGGTTGGCTCATAAAGCTGTCATAAGAGGCCACCTCATTAAAAGGGCGGCACAATGTAATAAGATTAAGTCCGAAAAATCCATTCCCTTACTAAAGACCTCCATAACTTATATAAAGACCACAAACACACACATGACTCGGTCATCTTTAAGTTGATCACACATAAACGCAACAAATTAGATTCCCTCTTAACATTTAGAGCAGAAAAAACTCTCCGCTGGTTAAAAGCAAAATTCTTCCTATCTAGTAACTCCTACTCTACGATGTTCCCCCGTAAACTTAACCAATCAATAAAACTTACCCATATCTATAAGCTTAAAAATAGTGTGAATTAGCATGTCACACTAGCTTTCAATATTCAAAAATTTCTACTCTGACCTTCTCTCACCACCAAACACACCAATCACTCCCTCTTCACTTTCTTGGTTGAATAACCTCCCTTTTCCAAAATTAAACCAAACACAAAAAGATATCCTAAACTCGCCATGCTCAGAAGAACTATCTCAGATAATTAAATCACTTAAAAAAAATTCAGCACCAGGCCCAGATGTTTTTTCTTCACTATAATATATAAAAAATATCACCAACTCCTAATTCCTCACCTGGTGAAATTATATAATAATATTCTAAAAGGAGAACAATTCCCAGAGGAAATGCTACTCACTAACATGTCACTCATCCCAAAGCCAAACAAGGATCATACAATACCCCCAAATTATAGGCCAATTTGTCTGTTCATTTCAAAAGTATGGCGGATACTCCGCGGACTTAGTACGCCGTATTAGTCCGCTGAAAAAGTGCAGTGTGTGGGCAAGTAGCTCGTTCGGAAAGTCCGGCGGACAGTCCGGCGGGAAGTCCGCCAGACTAAGTCCGCCGGATAGTTGGCTATGTGTGTACGCGCCATTAGGCCCCTTTCACACAGATGCTACAATCAGATCGGGTGTCACACACAGAGAAGAATGGAGGTTCCGATCAGGTCTGCCTGAGAAACTGACAGGCTTCTGACACCTAGACATGTGCATTCGTTTTCATCCAAATGCATTTTTGTCCGAATTTCAGGTATTTTCGTTCTCATTTTAAAGTGGTTCTGCACCTAAAAAAAAAATATTAAAAGCCAGCAGCTACTAATATTGCAGCTGCTGACTTTTAATAAAATCACACTTACCTGTCCCAGGGTCCAGCGATGTCGTCTCGCTGCTGCCCCCGCCGCCATCCTCTATCAGGGAATCGGGAAGTGAAGCATCGCGGCTTCACTGCCCGGTTCCCTACTGTGCATGCGTGAGTCACGCTGCGCGTCTCTTCTGGTCTCCCGCTGTGTTCTGGGAACTGTGTGTTTCCCAGAACACAACGGGGGGGCGGGGCGTCTGCGGGGGTCTGTGATGGTCTGCCCGGAAGTGGGTGCAGATACCTGGATTATGCAGGTAATGAAAGGTGGCGATTGTGGCACCGGAGGGGGGGGAGGGATCAGATTAGCGGAACTTCCCCTTTAGGGTGAAGAACCGCTTTAACAAACGATAACGAAAGTGCAGAATCTGAAAAATGAAGGATCCGACACAAACAAATGCTTTCTTTTCGTGTTTGTTGTGACAACAGTTCGATATAGATAGGAGATTTGACATGACGCTGACAATAACAATCTGTGTCTATCGAACCTGTGGCCGAATGTGCCTAACCTTAACTCTATTAGTCCAGGATTATTCTACATAGAGAGAAAAGATTCGACATAGAGAGAAAAGGTCGCTGCTGGAATTGGGTGGGGGAAGTAAAATAAAAATGATGATGATGCATGGTATTGACTGTAATCAAAGAGGAATAGCAGTAAAATAGCTAGAACTAATTACACACGTACAGCCAACTTACTTTCACTTACGACTGCTAGCAGAGAGAGACACAGACACTGAATCATTTCAGAAGACAATCTATCTTATGCCGCGTACACACGGGCGGACTGTATGGCGTACTTAGTCCGTCGAAACACATTTCAGCGGACAATCCGCTCGTGTGTGGGCTTCAGCAGACTTTTTCAGCGTGCAGTCTGGCGTACTAAGTATTTCGGATTTTTCGAAATTCTGTCCTTCGTACTTTGGTTTCAGCGGACAATCCGCTCGTCAGTATGCTAGTTCGACGGACTAAGAATGGCGCATGCCCAGAAAGGATTTACACGGCGGAAGGGTGCTTTGCTGTGTCTTGGACTTCCTATTTCTAGTCCCGTCGTACGTGCTGTACACGTCGTCGCGCAAGCTTTCGACGGACTGTTTGTGCATCCGTGTGTGGTCAAGTCCGTTCAGTCGAAAGTATGACGGACTGTCCGTCGGATTGTATGACGGACTAAGTATGCCATACAGTCCGCTCGTGTGTACGTGGCATTAGATGGTCTGTTTGTCAGAGAACCTGAATTATTTAGCAATTAAGCATAAGCACAGCAGCAGAACAATAGTGAAGCAAGCTACAATTCAACTTAACGTTTTCATAATAATCTGCTGCTATTGTGTTAGTGTTGTGAACTTGATAGTGATACTAGTGTTGCTAGTTAGTGATGGCCGAACGGTTCGCCCGGCGGTCGTTTCGCGGCGAATTTCGGCTGTTCACAGTCCGCCCGTTCGGCGGACTATTGGCGCCATTCGCCCGGCGGACTTCCGTGCTTACTGTGGAAAAGAACTTTGACCTATGATGACACATCCATTATGGGGTACAGGACAGCCAATTGAGACATTACAGCACATGGACACTTGGACATTCCCCCTAACTTATAAATACACCCGATCCGGCGGCCATTTTACATTTTTTCTTCTGTCACTATAGGGAGAGGTTGCTGTGTGGAGCAGGGAGAGATTGCAGTGACCCAAATCGCTAGCTATTTGGTACACAAAAGTTCTTTTCAGGACTGGTATAGGTGTTAGGTGTAGTTCAGGATAGGCAGTGCTGTGCTAGTGATTGTTGCAGCAGCCTGAGTGTCTTTTGTCAGTTTAGAGAAAGGGACTGGACGGTGTGTGCTGCAGGGACAGTCAGTTTAGTCATTAGCTGTTACTATCAGGTCCACAAAAGTGCTATTCCAGTTATTGTTCCAGTAGCCTCTGTTTTGTCAGTTTATATAGGGACAGGCAGGAAGCAGTGTGTGAGGCAGTGAGGGTCAGTTTAATCAGTAGTTGTTACTATTAGTTCCACAAAGGTTCTTTTCAGGACTGTTATGGTAATAGGATTGTACACGTATAATATTCTTTCTTCCAAATATAGAAAGAATATTATACTTGACTGCTGCCCTTCTGCTGCAGTCTACTAATCAGTCACATACAACCTAATTGTTCCACAAAGATCCTTATAAGGACTGGTAATAACCTGGTGTAGGGTGCTATAGTGCATAGGGTTGAGTGAGGTACAGTCTGCTATTCTATAAGGACTGGTATAGGTCCGCAATACATAGGGTTGAGGTGCACTACTGCTGACCGCTGTCCTATACTGCAGCAGTCCTTCATCGGTATAGGGACTGACGTACAGTCTGCTAATCACTCACACACAACCTACTTGTTCCACAAAGGTCCTTATAAGGACTGGTAATAACCTGGTGTAGGGTGCTATAGTACATAGGGTTGAGTGAGGTACAGTCTGCTATTTCATAAGGACTGGTATAGGTCCACAATACATAGGGTTGAGGTGCACTACTGCTGACCGCTGCCCTATACTGCAGCAGTCCTTCATCGGTATAGAGACTGACGTACAGTCTGCTAATCACTCACACACAACCTAATTGTTCCACAAAGGTCCTTATAAGGACTGGTAATAACCTGGTGTAGGGTGCTATAGTACATAGGGTTGAGTGAGGTACAGTCTGCTATTCCATAAGGACTGGTATAGGTCCACAATACATAGGGTTGAGGTGCACTACTGCTGACCGCTGCCCTATACTGCAGCAGTCCTTCATCGGTATAGGGACTGACGTACAGTCTGCTAATCACTCACACACAACCTACTTGTTCCACAAAGGTCCTTATAAGGACTGGTAATAACCGGGTGTAGGGTGCTATAGTACATAGGGTTGAGTGAGGTACAGTCTGCTATTCTATAAGGACTGGTATAGGTCCACAATACATAGGGTTGAGGTGCACTACTGCTGACCGCTGCCCTATACTGCAGCAGTCCTTCATCGGTATTTCTACTGGGGCTGCTTATTATGAGGGGCTCCCACCATCCCTGTGCTGTGCTGACATCCTTCTGGGGCTGTACCTCTGCTGTGCATATTATGAGAGGCTCCCACCATCCCTGTGCTGTGCTGACTCCCTCCTGGGGCTGTACCTCGGCTGTGCATATTTTGAGGTGCTCCCACCATCCCTGTGCTATGCTCATTATGAGGGGCTCCCACCATCCCTGTGCTGTGCTGTCTTCCTCCTGGGGCTGCTTATTATGAGGGGCTCTCACCATCCCTGTGCTATGCTTATTATGAGGGGCTCCCACCATCCCTGTGCTATGCTGACATCCTCCTGGGGATGCTTATTATGAGGGGCTCCCACCATCCCTGTGCTATGCTCATTATGAGGGGCTCCCACCAACCCTGTGCTATGACCATTATGAGGAGCTCCCACCACCCCTGTGCTATACTCATTATGAGGGGCTCCCACCATTCCTGTGCTATGCTGACTTCCTCCTGGGGCTGCTTACGGTGCAGGTGTCAGTGCTGTATATCACGGTGCTGATGTCAGTACTCTCTATCACGGTGCTGCTGTCAGTGCTTTATGTCACGCTGCTGATGTCAATGCTCTCTATCATGGTGCTGTTGTCAGATGACTCTATCACGGTGCAGGTGTCATTGCTGTATGTCACGCTGCTGATGTCAGTGCTCTCTATCACAGTGCTGCTGTCAGTGCTGTATATCGCGGTGCTGGTGTTAGTGCTTTATGTCACGCTGCTGATGTCAGTGCTCTCTATCACGGTGCTGGTGTCAGATGAATCTATCACGGTGCAGGTGTCATTGCTGTATGTCATGCTGCTGGTGATCATCTCCTGCACCCTTTTCTTTGCCTACCCTGACCTTCCCTCTCCTCCATTGCCTTCATGCGCTCCACAGTCCTGAATTGTCACAACAATTTCCCATATAAAAAAAGAATGCTTGTAGTTGTCAATCCCAGATTCACCTCATACATGTGTTATGTCATTGGCCATGTGGTGGGACTATGTTTGCACAGCTATTAATTATTTTGTGGCTGCAAATTTGACCTGTAGGTTTGCGAAGATCGCCTCCCATTGAAGTCCGGTTCGCAAACTATCGGCCGCGTTTGCGGTCCGCGTTCGCGAAACGTCCCGTCGGAAGTTCGTCCATCACTATTGCTAGTGTTGTGATAGCCTCAGAGGCTGCCCGTGTTGTTTGAACTATATACATTCAACATGAACAATAAAGATTCGACAAAGCAGCGAAAAACATACAAATGTCGAATCTTTGGCTTATGATGTCTGTCAAAAGTTCTAAGAAGATTCGACGGAGCAGCTAAACTATACGGAGTCATACAGTTTAGCTGCTCCGTCGAATCTTCTTTGAACATTCGACAGACACCATAAGCCTTCAATGACAGATTCGACCTTAATTACTTTGGATTTTCGGACTAATGCAATTTTTAACGAAAAACTAAATAGATAAAAACGAATTTCGGGAGTAAGTAAATAAATATATTTCTCAGACGAAAACAAAATTCCGAAACGAAATATTTTAGTGTGCACATGTCAGATGGCGGATTGGATGGCAGTCGGACGAAAATGGACAAGCGGTCACCAGGCATGGACCTGTCATCTGCCTGCTAAGCAGGGATCAGTGGAGAGGTCCCTTGCTGATCAGACAGATCTGCTGCTGGTGTCTGCCACATGTGAAAGGGGCCTAACAGATGAACAAGCTCCTATGAGCTTGCGTATAGCAGTTCATTTTGTGTGCGAATTCAAGAGCTAAATTACAAAATTCTCTCCTTTTGGTATAGAATTCCTATGAGATTAAATAAACTAAACCCACTCATTCCAGTTTGGGGGGTCAGCTAGTACTTCCTGAATGTAATTTTGAATGTATATGTAATGTAATGTAAATTGACTACCAGGAAAATCAACTGAAAAAAAACTCCATATGATACGAGGAATGGAAGGGCCCCAAATTTGAACCATCTTAATATTTTTGGACGCAAAGCCCATGTGCACATTCTAAAAGAAAAATGTACAAAATGGGATGCTTGCGCAAAGGAAGGTGTACTTGTGGGGTACAGTGAATCTAAAAAGGGATACAGAATTCTACATCAAGACACAAACAATGTAACCATCAGTAGAAGTGTAATTGTCAATGAAATTCAGTGTGTTAAAAATGTCATGACCTAACACAAATGCTTCAAACTGAGGGAAATTCCCCATCAGTGTAACATGAAGATAAAACACAAAGTGACATAGAAATTAACCCAGACAATCCAAACACTGTAAAAGAGGAAACCAGACCACAAGAGGTTCAATCAGGAAATCCACCAGAAGAAATAAAGCCAAATGTCTGTTCTATGTTGCTTGCATAACATTAAAATGAAAAACAAAAGAGCCGTATTCATGGGATGAGATACAAAGACTTCGAACTCATGAGAAACAAACATGGATCAGAGCTGATGATGAAGATTGCAGATGTTTTGAAAAACGCTTACAAGAAATAGATTTATAGAACTGAGATCCAAAATGGGACTGATATGAGTAATTGTTTAGTGGGGGTATTGGAATACAATGTCCATTTGTATTGTATGCAATAACTAAATCAGTATTTATAGAACTATATTCTTCAACCAGTGGATTGCAGTATTTATAAGTTTATTGCTGCATCTATAGTTAAACTGTATGTCTTTTCTCTGTAATAAAAAAGTTCCTGTTTGCAGTTAAGCAGCAAAGCCCATGTCGACCATGCTTTGTCTGTCTGTTCTGTATGGCTATAAACAGAATTTCTAACAAAAGTACAGTTGCACTCTGCAAGTGCAATTGCTCCAGAACTTAATAAATGAGCAGAAGCTCTGCTGACTACCATTATCCAATAATGTGCAAGCAAAAATGCTGTCTTTTTTTCTTTGCATGTGATTGGATATTCTTTGCAACATTAAGATGTACCTCATTTACTAATCACTGTGCGGCCCATTTGCCTTTACTAAATTAAACCCCAATGTTTTTTATTTTTTTATGGTTGAACTAGATGGACTTGTGTCTATCTCTTCTACCTGACAAACAAGACAACTAAAGCAGAGGGTGTACCTGCATTCTCTGTGCACAGCTTATTGCATTAGAGTGTGCACCCCCAAAGCTCACACAATATCATGGGTCAAAACAGGGGGAATCTGTGCCACACATGGTGACTAAGGTGATAAGCACCCTGTGCGCACGCCTATGCTCTGGACAATATTATGGAACACAGGGAGTTGGGCATTTTGGTGTTTTATTTAATTTCCTTTTCTTCTCTTTCATTTTTAGTTCTCTCTTTTATCATTATTCCTTCCCCCTGCATTTCACCTTTTCCCTTTTTGTACACTTAAACTCAATTGGGCAGTGTCTGAACAGTCCTGTCTCTGTACCACTACAGGTTTTGCAGAATAGAGCATTTTAGAGCTCTCATACCTGCATGTAGTACTTTTTTTCTGCTTCTCTGTCAAATGTTTAATATTTTCTAACATGCTTAACCAAACTTCATGTGAGATCTCATATTGTAACTATAGCTTTCACTATTTATTTAATTGTAGAAGATCTGTCTTAATTAAACTTTCTGTGATGTTCCTTCATGTATATGGGCAGTATTATTTTTGTTATGTTTCATTGTAAACATAATTTTTTTTAAAACATTAAAACAAAGAATGTTTATAACAATTTGATCATCATGTTCTCTTTCATTTTCTTAGAATTTTTGCTTTGTTTCACTTAATTCACTAGCCTACACCTTCAGTAGACAATAGGCATTCTGACAGATGAGATGGCAAAAACCACCTTGTCATTCTAACTCCCATCATAAATTTCAGTTTATTTGACCAAAAGCTGTGTGACTGGAGGAACATACTCCAGTATTATATTGTATTTGCATCCCAAATTCAGCTTTATTTAGGTACAACCCAAGACTCCATTTATTTTACTGTTGCTGGCTGACATTAAAGGATAGTCTCAAATTGGAGCCAAAATTGTATAATACCTACTGTAATACAGTCTGTAAACTTCCAAAAAATGCTTACCTTTTTTCGATGCTCTTCTCTGGAACTTCCAGCAAGAAAAATGTGTGCTTAATTATTTTTATTACCATGGGAGCTTGGAAAGTATCTTTGGTATATGGAGACAGATACTGTATCTCATCACTTGCACTAGATTCAAACACTGTGGGGTTGATTAACTAAAACTGGAGAGTGCACAATCTGGTGCAGCTGTGCATGGTAGCCAATCGGCTTCTAGCATGTTCTATTAAGTTTTGACAAAAAAAAAAAAAGGAAGCGGATTTCGATGCAGAGCTGCATCAGATGTTTTACTTTCCAGTTTAGGAGCTGGTGATAAGAAATGGACTCAGACAATCCCCAGCTCAGCTATTGTGACATATCACACTGAACTAGCTAAGATTCAGCCATGGCACTTTCTCCTCAAACACCTGTTCAGTAAGCATACCTATTTTAAAAAAAAAAATATTTCTGTGTGTATAGAAGCACAACATATATTAGGATTTTCTCAAATATGACTACAAAAGTTGAAATACACTTTAAGTTACATAGCTTACCACTGAGTATTGTTCCAAGATTAGCTTTCCTCACCTGCATTCCATTTTAGGTTTATAGGGGTATGCATTATAATAAGACAAGTATTAGTTTAAAGTTGAAATTTGAAGAGCCAGAATGGCTTGTAAGGACTTTGCCATAGAATCTTTGAATTGCATATATTGCTTGTGTAAGGGATTTAATAAGCACATTGTGCATTCATTTCTGTTCTTGGCCATATTTTTTTGCAGTTAATGCTATATCAAATGATGCTTTCAGTTATTATATGAATTGGAATTGCTTAAATGTTACGTTTGATGAATCTCTTATACCTTAACAATCCTGCATAATGAAACTCTGACATAATAAAATGAATAAATGCATTTTTTCTCTCTTTACATTTATTTGGTACAGAATATGTTAATATAAATGTATGTGTGGCCGCTTCATTAATGTGACATCCTACATATCTCCTATTTTTTTTTTTTTTTTAGAACACTATAAAATGTATCCCACGTCTTTACACATGCTGTGTTTTCACCAGACAGCAATCAAATTAACATTTTTTTTTGTTTTTCTGCTATTTTTAAAGACACTTTGACTTTATTCCTGCCAGCCAATTGACTTTTTCTTTCATTTGCATTTTATCTATGCCTTGAAAAGTAGTTTAATTGTAATATAGATGAACGCACACATTAATATAGCAAACCTGAAGACTATATTACGTGGTTGTATGGCCTTACTTTACAGTGTCAATGTTATTTATTTGTAACTGCAATCTTCTAAGGTAATACATGTTGTTAACACAGTTGAGAGATAGTTTAGGAGTCAGATAGTGAATGCTGAAAGAAATATGGAAGGAGAATGATCTTTGAATACATTCACTGAAGGTAGCTGGTTGCAAAATAGCAGAGAATATTAGGGCTCTCAGGAGCATCTTTATGTAAATGTCTTGCATATTTACAATAGGATAATGTGTGCAAATAATACAAATATCCACAAATGTGTATGGCTCAATTCACAATAGCAGATACATGCATTCATTTATTTACATTTATAGGGCATTTCTAAATGCACATAAATGCAGGTAATCATTGTAAATGGTAAAATTCACACTGTACATTTTACCTGTGTTTGGGTGCATTCAGGTTACTTGCTTTAACAAAACTAGTAACGTGAAGGTGTGTAAACACATGTGAACACACAAGAGGTAGTTATCAGAGGAAAGCTCACAGGCCACAAATAGGACACAAGAAAACATGTTCCCATCAGGAGCTGGGATTTTTAAGGTGACAATTACCCAGTTTCATAGATACATATTACAATTCATAATCTTTTATTTTGTTCGTTTAAAAATATAGACATAGCAAAAAAGGTACTCATATACACATGAGGACAAATTATAAATTACTGGATCAAGTTGTTGCAGAAGTTGACAAATGTGGTCAACGGTTAGTAGTAAAAGTGGGGTGGTGTGACCTCAACATATTTTGCCAATAAATTTGGCTTCTTCAGGGGATATTAATTATTACACCTAGATAGATACATTTAAAGTATAGTCATTATTGTAAACAGAGATATATAGTAATTTCAACTGGTAACAAATATACAAAATGCAACAATTCAAAGGGAGTATATACAAAATAAGTACAGATTATACAATATCCCAATATATGAAAAGATTGATATGAGGCATCTTACCGCTGTTCACCATTAATAGGTGTACAACCTGAACCAAGATTAGCGCTGTCCCCACCTATCCATTTTTAACACGAATACGTCTGAATATTTGTATATTCACTCTGCTCTGGGTGTTGCAGCTCTCTCAAAAGTCCACTGGGTGGTAGATATGTATCTAAAAGGTATAAAGCAAGAGAGAGAGCACGCCAGCCCTGGTATATTATCGTTTATTAAAAAATTAAATTGCTTAAAAAGCAGGGGTTCCACTCACAGATTACTGGTGTGTAAACAGCATTAATGTTTCCACGACAGCCTCCTCTCCTGGTCTGTATGATCTACAGGGACTTGCAGCGAGGTATAAAAAAAACTGCAGGCTTACACCGCCTGCTATCCACTACCACACACTGCCCACAAGCTAACACGGACCAGCCGGCTATGCATGACGTCACCCGCGGCCAGGGGAGGGAGTACACTGCCATTGTGCTGACTGCTATAGAATGTTAATAACCGTTACTATAACGACATGTTTCGGAGGCGTGGCCTCCTTCTTCAGGTAACGCCCTCTAGTCCACCAGTGACTTTTATACACACAAACCCTCCCGCCCCTCCTCAACAGAAGCCAATGCCAGCACACAGACCAGAAGCAGGAGGTATATAACAGAATATGTCTACAAAGTCTGCATATGTCTACAAAGCGGAGGGAGCAGTTTAGCACTACTACTACGGGTACTAGTAGTGGCCAAAATAATACTCCGGAAGCTGTATTACAAAAATAATTTTGGGATTTATGCAAGAAAGCAGAAGATATATATAACTATCATATTACACAATGGTGGGATATTAAATTCCTTAAACAATATCTGACTGAAGGTCTTGCTCCAAGGGGGTTGCGTAATAAAAAGAGATGCGACTTCCTTGAGCCAGACCTGCAGAGCACTTGGGATAAAGTTTCCACATTGTGCACTGCACAATGGATGGAAATTATATGCATGCAGAGAGACAGAATGTTAACTGCTAGTCAAAATAAACTAAGTGTGATACTGACCTCACTGGAGAAATACCATCAAGTTCCCAGCTATCAAAGACGCAGGGATCTTCTTAGCACCAAGAGGCATATATATGAAATGGCGCATATATATAATTTTTTTTTTATGTTGGCATTTACTATATCATTTTATTTATTATCTTTATATTTATTATTTTTGTTTTCAAACGTTTTTATTATAAAAGTACAGGCAATTTGTCACAGAGAATACCAGATACAAACATAGCATTAATGGATACAAGGTCAATAGATATAATGTAGTAGGTGACCTAACAGAGGAACACCCAAGATTACCCATCCAACAGGCAGAAAAATGTTATTTCAAAAAGAACACTACAGGCCAGGTGGAGTGCAGAGGCATCATCAAAAAGACCTCCATGAGGCATCTCTGGGAGCAAATAGGGTCATAAAACAACCAACATGAGAAGAAACAAAGGAAAAGAAAACCCAACAAAAGGATAGAAAAGAAAAACCGAAGAAGAATAGAATGCCTTCGATGCTCTAGTTCAGCAGTTCAAACAGGTCATGATGTCAGCTGTGTTACGTAGGCTCCAAAACCAGCGTCCTGCCAGCCCTTCCTCCAATGCGGGAGGGGACCCTCTCTGCCTATAACGCAGCCCTGAGACCCACCACCCGTGCGGGTCATGGGTCCTCCAGCCTGGACGTAAGGAGGAGGGCCGTCCATCCACTCCACTTCCTATCAAATACTGGCATGGAGTCCAAGAGAGTATGGTGAATGCGCTCCATTAGTCTAATGGACTCCATGCGGTGAATAACCTGTGACCATGGTACCAAGGGGCTCTTCCAGTGCAGCGCTATCGCCCACTGAATGGCGCTAAAAAGAGTATGGATCAGCCTCTGCTGTGGACGGGGGGCTCCTGGGATATCAGCGTAGAGAACACACATCTGGTACGAAAGCGAAATAGAGGCGCCAGTGATCCTCTCAACCAATATGGAGGATTTGGCCCAGATATGTTCCAAGGCTTTACACTCCCAAAAAGTGTGAAGGAGCGTGCCTCTACTCTGACATCCCCTAAAGCAGGAGGCCGATACCAGAGGAAACATCCTATGCAGACGGTCAGGGGAGTAATACCACCTGGTATGAAGCTTGAGGGCCGATTCCTTAATGGAAACAGAGCGAGTACATTTGTGCATATTGTCAACCATAACCTCCCAGTCCTCTACAGAAAATTCTTGAGCCACCTCCGCCTCCCAGTCCAACATTGCTACGGACTTAGGGGCCACTTTGAACTCATTAAGGTGTCTGTATAGAGCTGAGATGGTGCCCCTATCCCTGGCTTCCTCCCCACAGAGCCCCTCAAACGTCGTCTTCCCAGCCCCTCTCAGATCCTGGAACAAAGTGGAGTAAAAGTGTCTTATCTGGAGAAACTGATAGTGGGCTGACCTATCTAGATCCTGAGTTTGTTGCAAATATGCAAAGGAGCAGAAGTTGGAGTTCAGTAGTAAGGAGTCTAGTCGCGTAAGGCCTCGTGCGGTCCATCTACTAAAGGATGTTTCAGAACGGAAGGCCGGGGGGAACCCAGGCTCCCCTATAAACGAAGACAAGAGGGGGACCCCGGAAGCAAGTTGAAATTTCTGCCCATAAAGGGCCCAAAGGTAGAGGGCCTGACCCACTATGCCGTTCAGAGGGAAGATATCCTTATGGGATATAGTTTTGAACCACAGTATCCCTGGGAGATAATATGGGGCAATTGAGGCACCCTCGAAGCGCAACCATGGTATTGGGGCTGGAACCATATGCCATCGTGCAGTCTGTATCAGTCGCGAGGCCAATAAATATTTCCATAGGTCCGGACACCCCAGACCACCCAAGTGCCTGGGTCTATATAATAGCAAGCGATTCAGTCGGGGCTTTTTCTTTTGCCAGATGAAAGAAAGTAAGTGTGCCTGGACTTCCTGTAGGGTGGAGCGGGGGACATATATCGGTAGGGAACGAAACAAAAATAGAAGTTTCGGGAGAATGGACATTTTTACCGCTTGGATGCGCCCTAAAAATGAAATATGATAGGTGGACCATTGGTTAAGGAGGGATTTAATGGATGAGAATGCCTGTGGGTAATTAAGGGAGTACAGCTGCTTGAGTGTCGGGGTAAGCTTAATTCCTAAATATTGGAGAAAGTTGTGGTTCCATGAGAATTTGTAGGAGTCCTTAAGGGATTCCAAAAGGGGAGAGGGAAGATGAATAGGCATGGCCGAGCATTTAGCCGGATTGACCCCCAATCCAGAGGCGCTGTGAAAAGAGGATAGGGAGGCGAATAGATTGGGTAGGGAGATAAGGGGGTCGGATAAGAACAAAAGAACATCATCCGCGTATAGACTGACCTTAAACTCCTGGTCCCCTTTTATATATCCCCGTATGTTAGGGTTATCTAAAATAGATCTCGTCAGGGGCTCCATGGCCAGGGCAAATAAAAGTGGAGAGAGGGGACACCCCTGCCTCGTGCCCCGGCCCAGGGGAAAATACGAAGAACTAGCACCCGGGATCCTAATGCTCGTGTGGGGGTGATGGTACAGGGCCCGAAAGCCATGAACAAACTCCCCCTGAAAGCCAAACTTAGTCAAGACATCCTCCAAGTATGACCAGAGAACGCTGTCAAAGGCCTTATTTATATCCAGACTCAGCATCAGGACCCCGCGGGAGACAGCATCCGCATCTTGGATGATATTGGAGGCCAAACGGATATTATCCATGATTTGTCTCGATGGTATAAAGCCCGTTTGTTCCGGAGAGACAAGTGAGGTGATGATCGAGGCTAGGCGATCTGCTAAAATTCTCCCAAAAATGTTTAAATCATTGTTGATAACAGAGATAGGTCTAAAATTTTGAGGTTGGGCGAGGTCCTTCCCTGGCTTTGGGATGAGTGACAGGCTAGCCAGGAGCATCTCCTCTGGAAAATGCTGCCCCCTTAAGATAAAGTTATAGAGCTTGGTCAGTTTAGGGAGTAGGGAATCCGCAAATTTCTTATAGTAGGTCGCCGAAAAACCGTCAGGACCAGGGGTTTTAGCAGGCTTGAGGGAAGAGATGACCGAGGCCACCTCTTCCGTCATGCAAGGGGCATTAAGGGTCAGTAGTTGTTCAGGGGATAGGCAGGGGAGCCGTAGGGGGTCTAACCAGGACTGTGGAGGGACTTGGGGAGGGGAACCAGGAGCCGCATACACCTGTTGTTAGAAGGAAGTGAAAATTTGCAATACCTCCCTAGGGTGGGAGGTAAGGTTACCATCCCTGTTCCTTAATTTGTATACATGGGTGGGCTGGGAGTGCTGCTTGAGCTTCCTAGCAAAGGACGTAGAGGCAGCATTGCTGTTTAAGAGGAACCGAGCTTTGGCCCATCTAAGGGATTTTTCAGCGTGTTCTGACAAAATAGTGTCCAGGGTCCTCCGCTTGTCATTAATCTGGATTAACACATCCTGGGATGGGGAATGGCTATGTTGATGGTAAAGTTTATGGAGGTCTAAGGTGAGCTGTTGGGCCTCAAGCGCTTTCTGTCTTTTTCTGGTCGTGGAGATCTCTATCAGGTGTCCCCTCATAACCGCCTTATGGGCTGTCCAGAGGGTAGTAGGGGCAATGTCCTCAATGTCGTTTAGTCTAAAGTATTCCGCAAGGCGTTCGGCCAATTGCTCGCGTACGACAGGGTCCGTAAGGAGAGAGTCATTAATGCGCCAGGAACGGTCAGCATAGGGAAGGCCTCATAGTTTCATAGTTAGTAAGGTTGAATAAAGACACCAGTCCATCCAGTTTAACCTGAGTGAGTGTCTACAATTGTCCCCATCCCTGTACATTGCACACTCATGTTGGTCCCTACCCTCAAGGAGCCCACAATCCAAGGTCCCCATTCATATACTAGGGCCAATTTTTGAACAGAAGCCAATTTACCTACCTGCATGTCTTTGGATTGTGGGAGGAAACCGGAGTACCCGGAGGAAACCCACACAGGCACAGGGAGAACATGCAAACTCCAGGCAGGTAGTGTCGTGGTTGGGATTTGAACCAGCAACCCTTCTTACTGCTAGGTGAGAGTGCTAACCACTACACCACTGTGCCGCCATATTGGAAATATTGGAAAGATCGCAAGAAACAACGTTATGGTCCGACCAGGGGCAAATATGTATGTTAGAGGAGGTAGAGTTTGCAAGCAAAATGGGGGTGCAAAATAGGTAGTCCAAATGCGAGTAGGTGTCGTGGGGGTGGGAGAAAAACGTATATTCCCGGGAGCCTATATTATGCGCCCTCCATACGTCAGAGAGCTGTTGGTCTTTTAGTGCAGTCAGAAGAGATCTGGGAAATGCGTTACTGGCCTGGTTATCACTCGACCTATCTAACTTTGAATGAGCCACCAGGTTGAAATCCCCCCCTATGAACAGGTGAGAGGAGTGAAATTTTTCAAGAACTTGGAAAAAGCTCTTAAAAAAGGTAGCCTGTGCAGAGTTAGGGGCATACACCGAGGCCAGGGTCAGGGACTTGCCCTGTATAGAGCCCTGAACTATAACAAACCTACTAAGTGGGTCGATATAAGACTGTTGAACCTGGAACAATACTGTGTTTTTTATAAATATGGCCGCCCCTCTGGTCCTGGACTCATAAGTCGAGTAAAAACATTGTTTGTAGGATTTGTCAAAATAGGAGGGATGGTTATTAGTGGAGAAGTGAGTCTCCTGTAAGAGGAGGATCTCCGCCCCTAAGGACTTGTAAGACCTAAAGGCCTTCCTCCTCTTTTGTGAGGAATTAAATCCCTTGACATTGTGAGTTATAATTTTAAGACCCATGAGGCATCAATAGAAAAAAGTTTACAGGATGGGGGGAGCTCAGTCTAAGAGGGGCGCCCATATACAACATCAACAATATAACACCAGAGAAGACAGCATCAGTAATAGAGCGGAGAGCAGCAACATCATCGCTAACAATCATTAAGAGTGCAAAATTAGTAGCATGAGTAGAAAAATAAAAGAAAAATGGCATCAAGGCAGTAGAGAAAAAAATAAAACAAAAACTGAAACTCAGAAAGATCAGTAAGTGAAAGTACTTTAGAAACCTGAAAAACGTGCCTAAAAGCGACACTATACAGTTATGGGGGGTGGGGGGAGAAAGGCTCCCCTCTACCCAAAGAAAAAAAATAACCTGGACCAAATGGCCCAAACCTCCAATCCCGCGAGTCCAGCAGCGTATCCTCGCAATGAAGGATCCAGGCGATAAAACCCGCCAACAGTCCAGCGTCCTGGGCAGCGTAGAGTCCTGGGGGAACCCGCCGGGCTCAGCGGGCATGGAGACAGGGGGGCAGGCCAGTGTGCGGAGCAGAGAAGCGACTTCCAAGCCGGAGACTGTCTGCGACGTCTAGCATGTCGGGAGAGACCATGTAGAGAGCCACCAAGGGTCGGACAAGTTGTCAGGTTCGGCGGTCCCTCCTGGGGGGAGGGGTGGCCCAGATGGTGGAGTGGCGTGGAGTTGATGGCAGTCGTGGTAAGGCGGCAGCGTCTAAAAGGCCCAGCTTGACTAGAAGCTCCTTTCCCTCGGCGGTAGTAAGCACAGTGTAAGTCGTGCCGTTATGCGGGACTTGCAACTTAAATGGGAATCCCCATCTGTAGCGGATCCTTGCAGACTGTAGTACTGTGGTGACCTCTTTCATTCTTCTACGTTTATCCAACGTGGTTGGAGAGATATCTGGGTAGATTTGTATGGGTGCATTCTCTAGACGCAAATTCGGGGTATTCCTCGAAGCCCGCAGCACATCCTCTTTTACCAGGAAGTCCTTTAGGCACAGAACTATGTCTCTTGGGGGTTTCTCGGGGGGTGGGGGGGCGCAGGGCCCTGTGGATCCTGTCACAGGCGAAGGCCGTAAGCGGAGCCTCAGGGAGCAACGTGTGGAACAGCTTTTGGACCGTAGACAAAAGGTCCGTCACTGACTCGGGGACCCCTCGCACCCTAAGATTATTGTGTCTGTTCCTATTGTCCAAATCTTCAATGTGCGCTTGGAGCTGGGAAACCGTTTCTGATAAGACTTCGTGGTCTTTACGAAGGTCTGTGCAGGCCATAGAAAGTTCGTCGTGCTGCGCCCCCTCAAATCCGTTCGGGAGCCCAGGGCCGCAATCTCCAGAGAGAGAGTATTGGTAGACTTGTGCAGCTCCGACTGAAATTTCTGCGCCAGCTTGTCATACATCATTGTAAGGCTCTCATCAAGATCAGCTTTAGTCAAGTGTAAAGAGTACTCACTTTCCACCAGGGAATGGGCTGGGGAGTTCGCCGCAGCCCGTGGAGGAGTCTGTGCCTGCTTCGCATGGGCGCCATCTTGAGCCATCCCGCTCTGTTCCCGCGCTCATAGCAGATAGGTCATCAGGGATTTCTGAGCCGGTGTGTTACGGCGATGTTTAGGTCCCGGCATGCGCTGAGTGTTCCGCCGGGGGTGCGGAGTGAAATCGGGCCAAAAATCTGTGCTGGAAGCCCCGGGGAAGTGCTTGTAGTCTCCGCGCTTCACGGAGCTCTCAGCCTGTGCGTCCTATCTCGTGCGCGCCGCGCATGTGCCCCCCTCTATATTTATTATTTTTAATATATATATATATATATATATATATGTTTTCCTTTTTATTATTATTATTTTTTTATTATTTTTGGTATTATATATGGCTATATGTGCATTATGGATTGTGGGGTCTGGTTCGCCAATAAGGCCCTGCTGTCCAATTGCTTATGTTTTTAATTGTCATTCATATGTATATATATATATATATATATATATAGAAGTATATTTTGGGGTGTCCTATATATAATATGGCATGTGATACTTTTTTAGATCGAGTTATGTGTAGTAGTCAGTTAACCATAATGTGATTTAATACATTTTATAAATTTCATGTAATATACATATAAACATAAAATACACAAGATATGTTCTCATGCGATCTTGTATTATGCATAACATTTTTACTCCATTCGTAGTGTGTATATATATATTTATAATCTAAGAATCCTGTTACCTTAGAGTCCCTATGGAGGTATATTATATTATATTATATTATGTTGTATCTGAATAGAGTACTCTTTTGTAGTATCAAAACTAGATTCATAAATTCTTATGATTATTTAAGTCTTAATTATATTTATGTATGTTCGTTTTTAAACTGTTGCTAAACTGCTCCCTCCACTCTGTAGACATATTCTGTTATATACCTCCTGCTCCTGGTCTGTGTACTAGCTAGCATTGGCTTCTGGTGAGGAGGAGCGGGAGGGTTTGTGTGTATAAAAGTCACTGGTAAACTAGAGGGCATTTCCTAAAGAAGGAGACCACGCCTCCGAAACATCTCGTCCTAGTAACGGTTATCGACATTCTATAGCAGTCAGCACGATCGCAGTGTACTCCCTCCCCTGGCCGCGGCTGGTCCATGTTAGCTTGTTGGCGGTGTGCGGTAGTGGATAGCAGGCGGTGTAAGCCTGCAGTTTTTTCTATACCTCGCTGCAAGTCCCTGTAGATCATACAGACCAGGAGAGGAGGCTGTCATGGAAACATTAATGCTGTTTACACACCAGTAATCTGTGAGTGCAACCCCTGCTTTTTAATCAACTTAATTTTTTAATATACGATACCAGGGCTGGCGTGCGGTCTCTCTCTTGCTTTATACCTTTTACAAACAGATCCATCTCCACTACAAACAATGTACTTTGTGTTGCACAATGAAATAAGGGGACAAGCCATTCCCCACACTAACCCAGTATTGATGGTGTAATTGATACTAATTAAAACCAATAAAAGTTAATTAGCATAATTCCAACGTATTGGGAATCTATATAATAACGGGCTAATATAGACACATTGATATCTGATGATTAAATTGCGTAGATAAAGTACCTGCCAGAATATTCTTAGGTTTCAATTTAATTTAGGTGGAGGATAGATCCTCAAAATGTCTAGTGATAAATAGAGGATATAAAGGTTACTTAATTTGTTAAAGAGGGGGACAGACTGATGAGAAACAAGCATCTGCCTGCTTGAGTCCTTGTGTTGTTATTTATACGCCACATCTGTGCCCCAGTTTCCCCGCACAGACGAAGGCTGGGACACGCGCATTCACGCCTGGCGTATACATATTCCGATGCCACAGGAACCTGGCACCTCCCTTTGATCCCTTCACATGTATAGCCTCCACTCCTGAAATGTGGCCTGCTAAAAAGGCTTACATATGTCTCTGGCATAATCCAATGTAATTTTTGTTTCTGGATAAAAAAAATGCCTGGTCTTTCTGTCTTCTGTGGTTTACAGGAGGTGCAGCACATCTCTGCAAAATTGTTGGCGTTTTCTCTGACATAATACACTGAAATTTTCATAGAAGGTTTTTCTGCCTCATTTCTCCCTCTTGAATTGCTGTCCAATCAAGCTGTTTTCATACTCTCCAGGCACTGTGCTAAATGTCTGAATCCCATCTCTAAAATATCATTTTTATTTCTACATAACAAGTGCCATTTTGCTGGAATACCTAACAAAACACTTTTTTTCCAAGTTACAATGAATCAGATAGGGGTGTCGCTGTTTTAGGCAAACAAAGGATAATATAAAATGTAAAAAAAAGATCACATACAGTATAACATGTAACTGTAACAAAGCAAATAGCTTAAGACATCTCTGTAGCATGTAATTTGAAGAATTTGTGTTTTTGTCATGTCACACTTGAAGTGACATAAAATCAGGGGACCTTTTTAATGGTGAATTATATTTAAAAATCATTTTACAGTTCACAATTTGCAATTGTTTCAGCATATTCACTAAATGCACCCACAAAAAAAACAAATTAAGTTCACCCATCACTAGCTGTAGCCAGTGGTGCTTAACGCTTCTTAGATTGTGGAGCTAGTAGTTTGCAATCATTACATCAGACCCTTTACTGTTTAAATACTGTAGAACTTTAGGCATACAGACTTCAAGAGTTTGGATGAGCTGGTGTCCAATGTGGATGACATTTTGCTGCTGAGGACTATTTCTGGGATCTGCCCTGCAAGCTGGCCACACTTGTAAACAGGAAAAAAATAGAGCTTAAATGGACCTCAAATAAGATTGGCCCTTTTTTTTCCAAGGAGTAAGTAGGCTCCTAAGGAAGGGTGTGAAGTCCCTACGGGTGCTATATATGAATAGTCTCATAACACAAAGGTATGGCATGGCATATTAGGTGCTGGCAGTGCCAATTATTTGGACATGTGGCTGTAATTTGCCCCATATTACACAATGCTATGGAATATGACCTAGGAAGGCATATATCCCTATTTGCCAAACCTGTCCTGGCAGCACACTGCGCACATTGGCAATTAAGACTGGAAGGAAATTATGTCTTTTACCATAGGACAGCTGGTGGGGGTATAATTACACCCTGGCAGTCTCATCACTTTGTCCATGCCCACATTTGACTCAGACTGAATTGAAGTACTTTGTATACAAACCATTGCTAAAGAATATTCTGCTGCAGTGCTCACAGTGAGCACCTAGTACAACCGTAAAGCATAAAACCAGGTGTCGTGGGTGTGGTTAAGAACTTGCTACATGGTACTGGGCGGAGATTTTCCACTCTTTTGGGGACTGTGAAGGGAAAACAACAGCTACAATTTCAGAAATTGTGTCTGAAGTAAATTATCTTACAGTTTTGCCTGAACTTGAGGGGGATTTTGATACCTTATGTCAGACGTACTTGACAGCTTCCAATTTTCGGTCATGATTGGGGAGAAAAGGCTTTACTGCAGGATTTGGCTGTACTGGTGGGTCCTTCATGTAGGTCTGAGCAGAGAGCAAGGGTATGCGAGACATTGGCTGTAGTCAATAGTGTATAGGTTTTACCAAATTTTCTCACCTACACATGGTGAGGCACTCCAGAGTTTGTGTCTACTAAGGATGAGCCGAACACCCCCCAGCTGGGTTCACAGCAGAACATGCAAGCAGGCAAATAATTTGTGCGAACACCATTAAAGTTTATGGGACGCGAATGTTAAAAATCAAGAGTGCTAATTTTAAAGGCTTATATGCAAGTTATTGCTATAAAAAGTGATTGGGGACCCCTGTCCTGCCCAGGGGAACATGTACCGTATTTATTGGCGCAAGTTTAGGAGGTAATTTTAAGGAAAAAAAACTTGCATTTAAATGGCCATCAATGCAGCCTTTTCAGTGACCATCTGCAGCCTTGTCCATCATTGCACCCTTGTCAATGTCATTTGCAGCCTTGTCATGCAGCCTTGTCATGCAGCCTTGTCCATCATTTTGCAGCCTTGTCATGCAGCCTTGTCATGCAGCCTTATCCATCCTTGCACCCTTGTCAATGTCATTTGCAGCCTTGTCAGTTTATTTTGCAGCTTTTCCTTTTAAAAATGGCGCCACCGAGATACAGAGCCGGATGTCCTGTGTATCTCGGCGACGCTCGGTAGTTCTTGGCGGCTTGAAGCCGCAGAGAAGAGCCGAAGGTGGCTGAAAGCCACTCAGAGGCTCACAACGGTGGGGGATTGGCGTATAACATGAATCCGCGATTTTCCTCTGATTTTAAGGGTAAAAAAGTAAAGTTTTAAAAAGGCTGTTTTTTCAGGAGCAGTGATTTTAATGATGCTTACAATGAAATAATAAAAATGAAATATTCTTTAAATATCATGCCTGAGGGGTCTGCCTGTAAAGTAGCGCATCTTTCCCATGTTTATAACAGTACCACAGCAAAATGACATTCCTAAAAGGAAAAAAAAAAAATTTAAAACTGTTCACGGCTATAATGTATTGTCAGACCCCAGCAATATAGACAAAAATCATTGAAAAAAATGGTGTGGGTTTCCCCCCCAGTCCATTACCAGGCCCTTTGGGTCTGGTATGAATATTAAGGGAAACCTTGCATCAAAAATACCCACAAAAAAGGTTTGAATGTCCTCCCAAAATCCACACCAGGCCCTTCAGGTCTGGTATTAATATTAAGGGGAACCCCTCACCAAAATAAAAAAAATGTTGTGTGGGTCCCCCAGACACTATATACTTTGAACAGCAGTATATATACACTATACGGCCTGCCCTATATACTCTTCAGAAAAATTGGGCCTTAAGTGTTGGTGGTGTCAGAACAATGTAACCGCTCACAGTTACTCTTATTGGGAGCAGGAATGGGCCCTGCTGTGAAATATTAAATAAAAAATTGTAAATTATAAGCCCAAGTTAAACAGGGGCAGAAACATTGGACTTGGGTGGTGGTGGTGGTGCCCTAAACCAAAAATATTGTTGGAAGCTAGCATCCTCACGATTGAGGAAGAATGGGATAGGCAGCATAGGCAATCTTCAAGGGATCCTAGATCCATAGCAAATTCAATCAGTTACTTCAGCATTAGTGGCTTGATAGCTGCTGATCCCTTGAATAATTCATTTTTTATGAATGTGAGCCTATCAACAGAGTCTTTGAACAGGTGCACTCTTTGATCCATTACAAACCCTCCAGCAGCACTGAATGTGTGTTCAGAAAGCACGTTGGATGCAGGACAGGCTAGTAGCTCGATCGCATATTGAGCAAATTCTGGCCAGTGGTTCATCCTCAAGACCCAGTAACCCAGTGGATGCTCTGTTGGAAAGGTCTCTAAGTCTGCTCTTGTCCCTAGATACTCCTGCACCATATAATGCAGACGCTGGTAATAGTTGCTTGAACCGATCAGACCTTGGCACGTAGGACTGAAAAATTGTTCAGCTTGCCAACTTCTCCACTGCTCTTCCTCTGACTGAATGAAGCCTCAGCAACACGTTGTCCAGCACCAGGAAATGGTAAACCTTTCAGGTTCAGGAAATGCATTACACAAACCTTTCTTCAAGGCCTCCTGAAGAGGTTTCATCCTCTGCTCCCTCTGCGAAGGCAGGATGAGTTCTGCAACTTTACCCTTGTAATGTGGATGTCAGGAAAGGCATGGCCATACAGAAGGAATTGCTCAGCAGAAGCGCACATTAACGGTGCGCTCACACGCTCACACACGTGCGCCTGTCACCAACGTTGGCACCAAAGGGGCTATTTAGAGTCAAGCTCAAGATCCAGGTACGTGACAGTGGATCAAGAAGGGTTGCTAGCCAGTAATGATCCCTCTCCTTGATACCTTGAATCCCAGGGTCTTTTTGCAGGCTTTGCAAAATCAGGGAGGCCATGCAGTTTAAGTTTGCAGAGGCATTCGATTCTGCATCCTCTGGGTCACTAAGGATCACATTATCTGTAACTACCTCCTTCCAGCCAGGTACAACTCCTTGGGTTTCTGGGAACTGAAAACCATCCCTTGAAGACTGCTGCTGAGTATTATCTTCTACATCCATGCTGACACAATCCTCCTCTTCTTCCTGTGTGTTTGGCGGGCCCGCAGGAATGCTATCTGGAAAAGGGGGCCTTGGGAGGAAAGGAAGTCCTCCTCTTCCTCCCGCTGTTCTGCCTCAAGTGCTCTGATTCCCCGAAGCATGTGCTCCATTAGGAAGACTAGATTGACAGTGTCACTGATGCAAATGTTGACAGCATTGCCAATGATGAGTTCCACCTGGTGGGATTTCAAAAATTAGGCGGTTGGTGGGCAGGTTGCATTCCCTTTGAATGTCATCCAGCCAAGTACTGGCATTGTATGACTGGCGGAAATGACCACAGACTTTTCTGGTCTGCCTCAGGAGATCTACTAAGCCTGGGTACCTGGTCAGGAACTGCTGCGCCACCAAATTCAGGACTTGTGACAAACATGGAACATGGGTCAAGTGTCCCTGTCGTAGGGCTGAGAGAAGGTTGGTGCCATTATCACATTCAACCATTCTTAGCTGAAGCTGGTATGGCGTAAACCACCTCTGAGCCTGCCCCTGCAGAGCTGACAGAATCTCTGCACCAAAGGGGCTTCTGTCCCATAGGCAGACCAGTTCAAGCACTGCATGGCATCTTTTAGCCTTACTGCTTGCGTAGCCTCTTGAACAGAGGACAAATCTGCAGAACAGGCCATAGAGGAAGAAGAAGATTATAGAAAGACCCTAGAAAGGGGCAAGAGTACCTCCCAGTACAGTGGGAGTTTAGAGGCGAACAGACAAAACCTATATCATAAAAATATTATTTATTTGAAGAAATATGTAAAAGCATGATGATAATCTATACAAAACATCTTGTGCAAAAACACATAATAGAGGAAGAAGAAGGAGGGAGTGGAGGAGAGAGCTGTGGCAGAATCACCACTAGCAGTTTGGAGGCGTGGTGGCAGAGCAAGCTCTAACAACTCTGAACCCTGTCCTGCATCCTAGTTGCAGTGCTAGCAATTTGGCCAAGCTAGCATTTAGACGCTGAGTATGTGGATGGCTGGGACCAAATTTCTTTTTACGGTTCAGCAACTAGGGTAGGGAAATGTGCCTGCCAAAATCAATTGGTGGTGTACTGCTAACAGATTGGCTCTAAGTACCTAGGACATCTATTGCTATACCTTAATTCCTCTCAGTGCAGGTTTTTGAGAGGACTGGATCTAACTGCATCAAGAGAACCATGTGTTACAGGCGGCCATAGAACCATGCCTGTAACGTATGGGTCTCTTGATGCAGTTAGACATCTAGTTATCCTGGCAGTTCTTGGATCTATATTTCTAGGAGATAGAGGTAAGCAGCGGTGCCTTGGTAGTGGAGATGGACATGCATAACAAAAATTTAAATGTTAACATACTATACTAATTTCAAAATACATTGAATTTAATATGACATATATATGTTTATGTGTCTTTCAATAGAAGGCTTTTACACCCAGGCCAGACAGCATTCCCCAAAGAAGCCCAATATATGGGCGAAACATGTTGGGAAGTCCATATTATTTTGCTGTTTTGCTGACATTATGATAAATTATACCAGCCATTGTTATATTTTTATTTTGCTCCTCAAAATAGAAAATAAAAGAATTTGTTATACATTATATTTGATATTTTGACAATTTTACTCTGTACCTAAAAAGTCACAATTTTCCTTTCTTTCCACCCGCTTGTGTGTATATATAGGTACACTGAATGCAAAGTATATATATCTATCTCTCTCTCTCATATATATAGATAGAGACAGATATAGTAGAGTGTGTGTGTGTGTATTTATATATATATATATATATATATATAAAAATGTGTGTGTGTGTGTGTATATATATATATATATTTATTTATATTAATACTCCACCTGAAGTGTGTTACAAACAGTACATTGGATGCAGAATATATATATATATATATATATATATATATATATATATATATATATATATATATATACAGTGGTGTGAAAAAGTGTTTGCCCCCTTCCTCATTTCCTGTTCCTTTGCATGTTTGTCACACTTAAGTGTTTCGGAACATCAAACCAATTTAAACAATAGTCAAGGACAACACAAGTAAACACAAAATGCAATTTGTAAATGAAGGTGTTTATTATTAAAGGTGAAAAAAAATCCAAACCATCATGGCCCTGTGTGAAAAAGTGATTGCCCCCCTTGTTAAAACATACTATAACTGTGGTTGTCCACACCTGAGTTCAATTTCTCTAGCCACACCCAGGCCTGATTATTGCCACACCTGTTCACAATCAAGGCATCACTTAAATAGGAGCTGCTTGACACAGTAAGGTCCACCAGAAGATCCTTAAAAGCTACACATCATGCCGAGACACAAAGAAATTCAGGAACAATTGAGAAAGAAAGTAATTGAGATCTATCAGTCTGGAAAGGGTTATAAAGCCATTTCCAAAGCTTTGGGAATCCAGCGAACCACAGTGAGAGCCATTATCCACAAATGGCGAAGACATGGAACAGTGGTGAACCTTCCCAGGAGTGGCCGGCCGCCCAAAATTACCCCAAGAGCTCAGCGACGACTCATCCAAGAGGTCACAAAAGACCCCACAACAACGTCCAAGGAACTGCAGGCCTCACTTGCCTCAGTTAAGGTCAGCGTTCATGCCTCCACCATCAGGAAAAGACAGGGCAAAAATGGCCTGCATGGCAGAGTTCCAAGGAGAAAACCACTGCTGAGCAAAAAGAACATCAAAGTTCGTCTCAATTTCTCCACAACACATCTTGATGATCTCCAAGACTTTTGGGACAACATTCTGTGGACCGATGAGACAAAAGGGGAACTCTTTGGAAGGTGTGTGTCCAAGTATATCTGGCGTAGAAGGAACACTGCATTTCATAAAAAGAACATTATACCAACAGTAAAATATGGTGGTGGTAGTGTGATGGTCTGGGGCTGTTTTGCTGCTTCAGGACCTGGAAGACTTGCCGTGATAAAAGGAACTATGAATTCTGCTGTCTACCAAGAGATCCTGAAGGAGAATGTCCGACCATCTGTTCGTGTACTCAAGCTGAAACGAACTTGGGTTCTGCAGCAGGACAATGATCCTAAACACACCAGCAAGTCCACCACCGAATGGCTGAAGAAAAACAAAATGAAGACTTTGGAGTGGCCTAGCCAAAGTCCTGACCTGAATCCTATTGAGATGTTGTGGTATGACCTTAAAAAAGCCGTTCATGCTCGAAAACCCTCTAATGTAACTGAATTAGGACAATTCTGCAAAGATGAGTGGGCCAAAATTCCTCCAGGACGCTGTAAAAGCCTCATTGCACGTTATCGCAAACGCTTGGTTGCAGTTGTTGCTGCTAAGGGTGGCCCAACCAGTTATTAGGTTTAGGGGGCAATCACTTTTTCACACAGGGCCATGATGGTTTGGATTTTTTTTCACCTTTAATAATAAACACCTTCATTTACAAATTGCATTTTGTGTTTACTTGTGTTGTCCTTGACTATTGTTTAAATTGGTTTGATGTTCCGAAACACTTAAGTGTGACAAACATGCAAAGGAACAGGAAATGAGGAAGGGGGCAAACACTTTTTCACACCACTGTATATCTCAAATACACTGCCACTGGCTAAATAACCTGCCTGCTTAATCTAACTCAAGCTATCTCTGTCCACGCCAACACCACTACACATGGCCTCTATGTAGGCAGCCTTATATAGTGTGGGGCATGGACTTAGTCCCCCTGAGCCATGATTGGCCAAAGGAACCCTGCCTTTGGCCAATTATGGCTCTCTCTGCAGACCGCACTGTGATTGGCCAAAGCATGCAGATCAGGTGTATGTTTGGCCAATCAACCTACAGCAATGCACTGCAATCTGGCAGTGGATTATGGGGCATTCCGAGGTGCTCGAATTTCCTGCAAATGCCCCATAATGTTCACAGTTCTGGGAACGGGCGAATGCGTGATCTTCGAGCTGAACTTATGTTCGAGCCAGACATGAAGAAAAAAAACGTTGTTGTTTTCTCAGAGCTTAATAAATTCAGGTCTAGGCCCTGGAGCTTGGTGATTTTGTAGAGCTTTAAGTGTTATAAAGACTCCAATCCTAGGTACATGTCTTACCTAGTGATGGCCGAACGGTTCGCCCGGCGGTCGTTTCGCGGCGAATTTCCGACATTCGCGGTCCGCACGTTCGAACGCCTTTTTCCGTCGTTCGCCGCGGCGGACTTACGTGTTTAATGTATACAAGAACTTTAACCTTTGGTGACACGTTTATCATGTGATACAGGACAGCCAATTGAGACATGACAGCACATGGACACTTGGACATTCCCCCTAACCTATAAATACACCCGATCCGGTGGCCATTTTACATTCTTTCTTCTGTTACGATAGGGACAGGTTCCTGTGTGGAGTAGGGAGAGATAAACCACTAGCTATTTGGTACACAAAAGTTCTTTTCAGGACTGGTATAGGTGTTAGGTGTTGATAGGTTTGCTGTGCTGCTGATTCTTGCAGCAGCCTGAGTGTCTTTTGTTAGTTTAGAGAAAGGGAAAGGACGGTGTATGCTACAGGGACAGCCAGATTAGTCTTTCATCATCATCATCATCATCATCATCATTAGCTGTTACTATCAAGGTCCACAAAAGAGCTGTTCCAGTAACCACTAATCGTTCTCTTTTTTTGCCAATTTGTATAGGGACAGGAAGGAAGCAGTGTTGTCAGGCAGTGAGGGTAATTTTAAAGACTTGCTGTTATTATTAGTTCCACAAAGGTTCTTTTCAGGACTGGTATCAGTGGTACAGTAATAGGCTTGTACATGTATAATATTCTTTCTTCCAAATATAGAAAGGATATTATACTTGACTGCTGCCCTTCTGCTGCAGTCTGCTAAACATTCACAACTCACTTGTTCCACAAAAGTTCTTATAAGGACTGGTAACTTGGTATAGGGTGCTACGGTACATAGGCTTGAGTGCGGTACAGTCTGCTGTTCTGTAAGGACCACTATCGGTCCACAATAGATAGGGTTGACGTGCACCACTGCTGACCGCTGCCCTATACTGCAGCAGTCCTTCAGCGGTATAGGGACTGACGTACAGTCTGCTAATCACTAACACACAACCTGCTTGGTCCACAAAAGTTCTTATAAGGACTGGTAACTTGGTATAGGGTGCTACGGTACATAGGCTTGAGTGCGGTACAGTCTGCTGTTCTGTAAGGACCGCTATCGGTCCACAATAGATAGGGTTGACGTGCACCACTGCTGACCGCTGCCCTATACTGCAGCAGTCCTTCAGCGGTATAGGGACTGACGTACAGTCTGCTAAACACTAATACACAACCTGCTTGGTCCACAAAAGTTCTTATAAGGACTGGTAACTTGGTATAGGGTGCTACGGTACATAGGCTTGAGTGCGGTACAGTCTGCTGTTCTGTAAGGACCGCTATCGGTCCACAATAGATAGGGTTGACGTGCACCACTGCTGACCGCTCACCTATACTGCAGCAGTCCTTCAGCGGTATAGGGACTGACGTACAGTCTGCTAATCACTAACACACAACCTGCTTGTTCCACAAAAGTTCTTATAAGGACTGGTAACTTGGTATAGGGTGCTACGGTACATAGGCTTGAGTGCGGTACAGTCTGCTGTTCTGTAAGGACCGCTATCGGTCCACAATAGATAGGGTTGACGTGCACCACTGCTGACCGCTGCCCTATACTGCAGCAGTCCTTCAGCGGTATAGGGACTGACGTACAGTCTGCTAATCACTAACACACAACCTGCTTGTTCCACAAAAGTTCTTATAAGGACTGGTAACTTGGTATAGGGTGCTACGGTACATAGGCTTGAGTGCGGTACAGTCTGCTGTTCTGTAAGGACCGCTATCGGTCCACAATAGATAGGGTTGACGTGCACCATTGCTGACCGCTGCCCTATACTGCAGCAGTCCTTCAGCGGTATAGGGACTGACGTACAGTCTGCTAATCACTAACACACAACCTGCTTGTTCCACAAAAGTTCTTATAAGGACTGGTAACTTGGTATAGGGTGCTACGGTACATAGGCTTGAGTGCGGTACAGTCTGCTGTTCTGTAAGGACCGCTATCGGTCCACAATAGATAGGGTTGACGTGCACCACTGCTGACCGCTGCCCTATACTGCAGCAGTCCTTCAGCGGTATAGGGACTGACGTACAGTCTGCTAAACACTAATACACAACCTGCTTGGTCCACAAAAGTTCTTATAAGGACTGGTAACTTGGTATAGGGTGCTACGGTACATAGGCTTGAGTGCGGTACAGTCTGCTGTTCTGTAAGGACCGCTATCGGTCCACAATAGATAGGGTTGACGTGCACCACTGCTGACCGCTCACCTATACTGCAGCAGTCCTTCAGCGGTATAGGGACTGACGTACAGTCTGCTAATCACTAACACACAACCTGCTTGTTCCACAAAAGTTCTTATAAGGACTGGTAACTTGGTATAGGGTGCTACGGTACATAGGCTTGAGTGCGGTACAGTCTGCTGTTCTGTAAGGACCGCTATCGGTCCACAATAGATAGGGTTGACGTGCACCACTGCTGACCGCTGCCCTATACTGCAGCAGTCCTTCAGCGGTATAGGGACTGACGTACAGTCTGCTAATCACTAACACACAACCTGCTTGTTCCACAAAAGTTCTTATAAGGACTGGTAACTTGGTATAGGGTGCTACGGTACATAGGCTTGAGTGCGGTACAGTCTGCTGTTCTGTAAGGACCGCTATCGGTCCACAATAGATAGGGTTGACGTGCACCACTGCTGACCGCTGCCCTATACTGCAGCAGTCCTTCAGCGGTATAGGGACTGACGTACAGTCTGCTAATCACTAACACACAACCTGCTTGTTCCACAAAAGTTCTTATAAGGACTGGTAACTTGGTATAGGGTGCTACGGTACATAGGCTTGAGTGCGGTACAGTCTGCTGTTCTGTAAGGACCGCTATCGGTCCACAATAGATAGGGTTGACGTGCACCACTGCTGACCGCTGCCCTATACTGCAGCAGTCCTTCAGCGGTATAGGGACTGACGTACAGTCTGCTAAACACTAATACACAACCTGCTTGGTCCACAAAAGTTCTTATAAGGACTGGTAACTTGGTATAGGGTGCTACGGTACATAGGCTTGAGTGCGGTACAGTCTGCTGTTCTGTAAGGACCGCTATAGGTCCACAATAGATAGGGTTGACGTGCACCACTGCTGACCGCTCACCTATACTGCAGCAGTCCTTCAGCGGTATAGGGACTGACGTACAGTCTGCTAATCACTAACACACAACCTGCTTGTTCCACAAAAGTTCTTATAAGGACTGGTAACTTGGTATAGGGTGCTACGGTACATAGGCTTGAGTGCGGTACAGTCTGCTGTTCTGTAAGGACCGCTATCGGTCCACAATAGATAGGGTTGACGTGCACCACTGCTGACCGCTGCCCTATACTGCAGCAGTCCTTCATCGGTATAGGGACTAAGAGTTTTGTCACAGGGTCATTTAAAAAATGACAGGCAGAGGAAGAGGCAGGCCCTTCCGCAGGGGTGGTAGGGGTAGGGCAGGAGCAACAGGCTTGAGCCAAAGTGGGAAGTTGCAGAAGGTGCGTTCAATTACTTTAAAGGATGCACCAGACTTGGTTGAGTGGCTCGCTCAGCCTTACTCTTCTGCACCCTCCTCATCCTCTCGATCTGCACCCTCTTCTTCACTCTCTGCTATGTGCACCCCCAAAGACACTACCACCAACAACACGACCACCACCACCACCACCACATACCTTCCGCTTGAGTCACTGGAATTATTTTCCGATCCATATCAAGAGGACATTTCTGATGCGCAGCCACTCTTGGTATTGGATCAGGAAGAGGAGGTAGCAACAAGCGCTACTCAGCAGTCTGACGCCAGTACCCAGATCAGCCCAAGGAGGAGGTTGGTCCCCGGTGTTGCTGCCTACTCCGAGATCTCTACTTATAGCGGTGGGGAAGGTGACGTTGATGATGACGTGTCTAGTGATGTCACGTGGGTGCCCACAAGAGAGGAAGAGGAGGGGAGTTCAGAGGGAGATATGGACCAGCAGATAGGGAGGAGAAGCAGCAATGACTTACATTGCACAGCAGGGACAAAGCAGACTGCAAATGTATCAGGAGCGAGTCATCGACCATGTACGGTCACATCTGGCGCTCCCAGGACACCGGCACATGGCTCCGCAGTGTGGGCTTTTTTTAACGTGTCCGCTGCTGACAATAGCGTTGCCATCTGCAATCTTTGCAGTCAACGCGTTAGTCGCGGTAAGCCCAATACTCACCTAGGGACGACCGCCTTAAGAAGGCACATGAGCAGCCATCACCGAGCCCAGTGGGAGCAACGGAACACACAAAGCCACACTGCAGGCTCTCACCGTCCAGCCTCGTCTTCTACTTCTCCTTCTCCTCTCTCCTCACAATTGTCCTCCACTCCACCTTCCATCACGCCAAGCTCACATTTTTCTGCAAAAAGGCAGGCTTCCGTGGGCCTAATGTTTGAGCGTAAAAAAATGATGACGCCGGATAACCCTCTTGCCCAACGGTTGGCGGCTGGCTTGTCAGAACTCATAGCCCGCCAACTACTGCCATATAAACTGGTGGACTCGGAGGCCTTTCGCAAATTTGTGGCCATTGGAACACCACAATGGAAGGTCCCAGGAAGGAAGTATTTCTCAGAGAAGGGCATCCCAGAGCTATATGGCCATGTTCAGCGGCAAGTGAATGTATCTCTGGCACACAGTGTCGGTGCCAAGATACATCTGACCACAGACACGTGGTCTAGCAAACACGGGCAGGGAAGGTATATCAGTTTTACTGCCCACTGGGTGAACCTTCTGACGGCCGTCAAGCATGTAACCCGTGGCACCCGTGTAGATTTGGTTTTACCGCCACGGATTGCATGCAGGCCTGACTCTTCTTCTCCTCCTCCTACTCCATCCTCCTCCCTCTCCTCCTCAGCTGCCTCCTCCTTTTCCGCTGCTAGCGTCTCTTCCACTGCACCGCCCAAGCTCCCCAGAACCTATTCCACATGCCAGGTGAGACGTTGCCATGCCGTGCTGCGTCTGTTGTGCCTGGAAGCAAAGAGCCACACTGGCCCGGCACTCCTTTCAGCTTTGCGTTCACAGGCAGATGAGTGGCTAACACCGCTCAATTTGACAGTTGGTAAAGTGGTGTGTGACAACGGTGCCAATCTGCTTAGCGCATTGAAACAGGGCAAAATCACGCACGTGCCGTGCATGGCACACGTCTTAAACTTGGTCGTGCAGCGATTCCTTGTCAAATACCCTGGGGTCCAGGACATCTTGCGGCAGGCAAGGAAAATCTCGGCCCATTTCAGAAGATCTTACACGGCCATGGCTCGCCTTGCTGACATTCAGCGGCGACACCATCTGCCGGTCAGACGTCTTATTTGCGATTGCCCGACGCGATGGAACTCAACCTTCTATATGCTTGATAGGCTGCTCCAGCAGAAACGTGCAGTTAACGTCTACCTGTATGAACTCTGCGAAAGAAACGGTTCTGGGGAGCTGGGTTTTTTTTCACCGCGCCAGTGGCTGCTCATGCGCGACACATGCAGACTTCTGCGGCCATTTGAGGAGATCACCAAACTGGTCAGTCGCAGCCATGGCGCCATCAGTGACATGGTACCTTATGCCTTCTTTCTGGAGCGTGCATTGCGTCGTGTCATTGATCAGGCTGTGGAGGAGCAGGAGCGGGAAGATGAGGAAGTCGCAATGCTGGATGAATTCCCAGGGGGGGCTACTCTATCTGAGACAAGTCAACAACAGGAGTCTGATGAGGAGTCAGAGGAGGATGGTGCCGGGGCGGATGAGCAGGAGCAAGAAGAGCATGCTTTAAACCTTTCTGGGATCCCTGTTGTGCGAGGATGGGGAGAGGAGAATGAAGAGGACGACATTATCCTGGATGATGAGCAGGAGCCAGGCCACCACACCGCTTCCACTTTAGTGCAAATGGGGGCCTTCATGCTCCAGTGTTTTAATAGGGACCCCAGTATAAAAAGCATGAGGGTCAAGGACCAGTACTGGGTGGCAACGTACTTAGACCCCCGGTACAAACACAAAATGGCGGAAATGTTACCGCCGTCGCAGAGGGCTGTCAGAATGCAGCACTTCCAGGCCTTGCTTCGAGAAATGCTGCATTCTGCTTTTGCGTGCGCTGGCAGAGGAGCAATTCCCACTCCCAGAGAAGGATTTGCGGGTACCAATCCAACAGCGCCTGCAAGAAGAGGCCGGTTTGAAGATGTGTTGGTGACTTCGGATATGAGGTCATTCTTTCAGCCGACCCATCGACAGGTGTCATCCGGATCCAGCATCAGGGAACGCCTAGACCGTCAGGTGTCCGACTACATTGGGTTAACGGCCGATGTGGACGCTCTGAGGAGTGATGAACCCCTAGACTACTGGGTGGGCAGGCTTGACCTCTGGCCAGAGCTTGCCCAATTTGCAATCGAACTGTTGGCTTGCCCCTCATCCAGTGTCCTGTCCGAAAGGACGTTCAGCGCAGCAGGGGGGATTGTGACCGATAAGCGTACTCGCCTAGCTCACCACAGTGTTAACTACCTCACATTTCTAAAAATGAATGAGGCATGGATCTCGGAGGAATTCAACACATGTGACCAGTAGACCATGTATATGTCTATAAACTATTTTTTTAATCAAGCACACAGACCTTCTTAATTCATTTGGCTCACTTCCTTGACCCAAAAAAGCACACCGTACTATATGCCCCTACCCTCCTCTTTGAAGAGGTTGAGCGGTGTCATATTTCTACTGGGGCTGCTTATGATATCCCTGTGCTGTGCTGACTTCCTCCTGGGGGTTCTTATTATGAAGGGATCACACTATCCCTGTGCTGTGCTGACTTCCTCCTGGGGGTTCTTATTATGAGGGGATCACACCATCCCTGTGCTGTGCTGACTTCCTCCTGGGGCTGCTTACGGTGCTGCTGTCAGTGCTGTATGTCACGGTGCTGCTGTCAGCGCTGTATGTCACGGTGCTGCTGTCAGCGCTGTATGTCACGGTGCTGCTGTCAGCGCTGTATGTCACGGTGCTGCTGTCAGCGCTGTATGTCACGGTGCTGCTGTCAGCGCTGTATGTCACGGTGCTGCTGTCAGCGCTGTATGTCACGGTGCTGCTGTCAGCGCTGTATGTCACGGTGCTGCTGTCAGCGCTGTATGTCACGGTGCTGCTGTCAGCGCTGTATGTCACGGTGCTGCTGTCAGTGCTCTGTATTACGGTGCTGCTGTCAGATGCCTCTATCACGGTGCATGTGTCATTCCGGTATGTCACGCTGCTGGTGATCATCTCCTGCACCCTCTTCTTTGCCTACCCTGGTCCCTGACCTTCCCTCTCCTCCATTGCCTTCATTAGCTCCATAGTCCTGAATTGTTAGAACAATTTCCCAAATAAAATAAAAATGCTTGTAGTTATCGATCCCAAATTCACCTCATACATGTATTATGTCATTGTCCAGATGGTGGGACTACGTTTTACCCCCTAATAATTACCACGTGGCCGCAAATTCGACATGAAGGTTTGCAAAGTTCGCCTCCCATTGAAGTCAATGGGGCCCGCGGCGAACGTTCGGTTTCGCGAACGTTTGGGTCCGTTCGCATTTCGCGTTCGCGAAACGTCCCGTCGGAAGTTCGTCCATCACTAGTCTTACCTTTTACCCAAACCTCACAAATTGGTCTCAGGTGTTCACAGACCTGTTTTATATGTGTGCTGACTGATGCTGGAGGCTCTCTCTTCTGTGAGAGTGTGCCACTGGGTGAAAAAGATGACTGCTGAAAGAAAACTCTCAAGGTCTCAAACTAAGAGCGTGCAAAATCTGCTTATTTTTATGGGGGGAACCGATTAAGGGGCACTGTTAGTTGTACCTGTTCCTGTAGTTTAGGAACAAACTTAAGTTTAGTCGGTGGCAGATTTTTTGTTTTACGCTATGGACTTGCTGCAAAGCCCTTCTGCTATGCTTGCTTACTGCCTCATTAAATAAAGACAGGGAAACCTGTTTGGACTTTTCCTGGTTGTCCTCGTCTCCTGCAAGGTTTACCACTGCCAGACCCCAATTACGAGGAATGACTACAAACACTAAATTTATTCTCCCTGGAGAAGTGCCACTTGAGAGGGGACATGATAATGATTAAAAAAAAAAACTCAATGGTGATCCCAGCATATGAAAAAAACTATTCAGTCTCAGGGAGTGTAAGAGGACCTGGGGCCACACAATGAGAATGGAGGAGAAGAGGTTTAACCTTAAAGGATAACTAAAGGTTCCTTTTTTATAAAAAAAAAACAAAAAAAACAAATAAACATGTCATACTTACCTCCTCTGTGCAGTTGGTTTTGCACAGAGTGATACTGATCCTTCTCTTCTGGGGTCCCTCAGTGGTGACCCTGGCCCCTTTTTCTTCTTGAGTGCCCTGTCAGGGAAGTGATCTCCTTTAAGGCACCCGTGTGGATGCTCTCCTATGTCCTGCATCCATTGACACAGACAGCAGGACTTGGCTCCATCCCTGTCTCCCGAATCATTGGATTTGATTGACAGCAAGGGCAATAAGGCTGTGGAACTCTCTTCCACAATTGGTTTTGGCAGCAGGAGTATGGATATTTTTTTTTTTTTTCCAAAATGATGTTTATTAAATTTCACAGGATACAAAAGTATGTATAGCAATTACATCCAATACAATTCTTGGATGTCATACAGATATAGTCAGTATAAACAATGACGATATCAACAAGAATAACTTCGGCACATAGGTGTATCTAGCTCAGAAAACAGGTATTAGTTATGTGTAACTCATGGGTGTGCCTTGTAACATAGTACAGCAGTAAAAATGGGGTAGAGGTTAGGGTAAGGAAGGGAGGGAGAGGAGGATAGAAAGAGGGAAAGAAGATGGGGAGAGGTTGGGGGGTGGGAGGGAGGGGGGAAGTTTTGAGAACAAAGTATGGAATGATGAACCAGCAAACACAAGTGAGTTAACAAGAATGATATTCATCAGGAACAAAGTCAGGTTATCTGGGATGAGTACCATTTGTGCCATGGGAGCCATTGGGCCTGGGTTTTTGCATATGATGGTAGGCCTCTGGACCCAATCAGCTCGTATGTATAGTGGGAGTGCACTAATGTGGTAACGTCTAGGATGCTAGGTATGATAGAGGATTTCCAGTTTCTGGTTAGGAGTAGTCTGGTTGCTAGGGGAATATGAGTAAGGACCGTGCGGCATGTATGAGGGACATCGTCCGGAAATATGTTGAGTATAGCAAGTTGTGGTGACAAGGAAATTGTAATATTGCTTACGTCCCGAATAAGTTTTGTAACATCTGACCAAAGGAGTTTAATATTTGGACATTGCCACAGTATGTGGAACAAAGTTCCTGTATGGTTGCAGTTGCGCCAGCACATTGGGGCAGTGCCGGGTTGAAATTTAGCGAGTCTATGGGGAGTCATATACCAGCGAAGAGTAATTTTCGACGTCAGTTCCCATAAGCCTGTGCACCGTGTGGCTTTGTAGATAGAAGTTAAGGCTTGTTGCCATTGGGCGTCAGAGAATTGGAAATGTGTGTCTGATTCCCAATCTATGAAGGGTTTGGATTTGAAGAAGATATCTTTCTCCTGCAACAGGGGGTATATAAGCGATATACCTTTATATGTGGAATCTTGTTTGAAATAGTAATTCCATAGTTTCAGAGGTAGTGCACGTTCTATGCGGGTGTGTGTGGTCAGACAGGAGCGTAACCTATGATAATTGAAAAAATCTGACGAGGGTGCCCCATAAATGGACTGGATCTCAGGGAAAGATTTGTTATCCGTGAGGGTCCTAAGATCATTAGTGTGGGATGCCCGGAATGTGAGCCATGTAGGGATGTTTAGATCAGGGGATAAGATTTGGAGGGTCTGTAAAGATACCGGTATGTCTTTCATAGGGAAGGATAACCATTTGTTATTGCGAAGTATTTTCCATGCAGAAAGCGATGCTTTTATTGTGGGTGAGTAGATGTTGAAATTTGTTACCGAGACTAGGGAGCTAAACAACCAGCTTTTGAGGTCGGGACCAGGTGTGGCACGATTTTCTATATCCCCCCATAGCGTAGTATGGGGGGGGGTTAGTCCATTCCCGTAATTGGGAAAGGATGGTGGCCAAATAATAGTCCCGGATGTCCGTATATCCCATACCCCCAGCATGCTTATGTTTGAGAAGTTTGGAATAGTTGCTTCTAGGTTTTTTGCCTTGCCACATGTATTTAGTAAGAATAGATTGCAAAGAAGCTAGGTACGATTTGGATAAGGGTATGGGAAGGGTACGAAATGTATATAGAATTTTAGGTAATGTAAGCATTTTAAACGCAGCGAGCCTACCCGACCATGAAAGTTCAAATTTGGCGAGGTTGGACAGATCTTTGATTAATAAATGTTTGGTTTTAACATAGTTGGCTTGAAACAATCTAGACACCGATTTAGTGAGTACAATGCCCAAGTACGGTATTCCTTGGTCGGCCCAAGGATATGCATATTGGTTTCATAGAATATTGCTGGTGACAGCATCAAGGCCCAGTTCTAAAATATATGATTTGGTTTCATTGACCTTATAATAAGAAACGGAGCCGAAGGTAGTTAAAACACGTTGTACCGAAGCCAGGGAAGTCATAGGGTTAGTAAGCATCAATATGACATCATCTGCAAATAAATTTATTTTGTGTTCTATGTGGCCTATTTTAAAGCCAGAGATAGTTGTGCAGTATCTGATATGTGCCGCCAGGGGTTCCATGATCAGGTTAAAGATAAGTGGCGATAGGGGACAACCCTGGCGGGTACCATTGGTAATTGGAAAGGCACGGGAGGTTATTCCGTCCGTGTAAACTTGTGCCGATGGAGAAGAATACAGGGCCATAATTGCTGAAAAAATATGGCCTTGGAATCCAAATTTTTTAAGGGTAGCTTCTAGGTAAGCCCAATGGACTCTATCGAACGCCTTCTCTGCGTCTAGAGATAGAAGCAGAGAAGGCGTTCTGCTAGTCTCAGCGTGATGAATTATATTTATCAATCTCCTTGAAGCGTCATAAGTTTGTCTACCCTTCGTGAAGCCTGATTGATCAGGGTGTATCAAAGTGGGCATAATTTGAACTAAGCGATTGGCTATGAGTTTAGCGAAGATTTTGGTGTCGGTGTTAAGAAGAGAGATTGGCCGAAAATTTTGTGGTGTGTTGGGCTCTTTCCCTGGCTTTGGTAAAGTAATTATCAGAGCATTAAGCATTTCATTGGGAAGAGAAGAGGAGGAGGCAGCGTCATTGCACACTTGGGATAGGTAGGGAGCCAAGGTAGTACTGAATTGTTTATAGTACTCATTAGTTAAGCCGTCAGGCCCTGGTGATTTGTGGGAAGGCAAGGTTGATACAATGTTTTGAACTTCTAATTGGGTGAAAGGGGTGTTCAGGTCAGATATGTGTTGTTGTGATAATGTTGGTAGGTCGATCGTTTGAAGAAAGGAATTGATGTCAACAATAGAGGGTTGAGTTGTGTTGGGGTCATCTTTCAAGTTGTATAAAGTATGGTAGTATTGGCTAAAGGCATCTGCAATAGCTTGAGGGTCAAAAAGTTTCTGTTTTGTGGTTGGATGAAAGAGATGATGTATTCTAGATTTAGCATAATGACCCTTGATCCTTAGAGCAAGTGCTTTCCCCGCCTTATTACCTGTAGTATAATAGTGTGCTTTGAATTTCGTGTTGGTGCGAGTGTGATATTCTAGGAGTAAATTTCTAAGTTCCTTTCTAAGGAGGACTAACTGGTCTTTTAAATTAGGGTCTGGTGTGGTTTGGTTTTGAACATCGAGTGCATGAATTTTGGCTATTAAGGTGTCTAGACGCTGTGATCTCCTCCTCTTCTCTCGAGCAGAGAGTTGCATTATAATCCCTCTGACGAATGCCTTATGAGCATTCCAGGGGACAGTATTACTGGAGACTGAGCCAGTATTTAGGGTAAAAAACTCTTCAAGCTGGTTACGTATGTACAAGGAGTGTTCTGGAGAGTGAATGATGTCCGCATTCGCTCTCCATACCATATGCCGTGGAGAGTTCAGATGATTGGTGACAGTGAGCGAGATTGGAGCGTGGTCCGACCAAGTGATCGTACCAATGTCAGATTCGGTGGAATTGGTTAGCGTCCATTTATCTACGAGGAAGTAGTCAATTCTCGTGTAGCAGTTATGTCTGTGAGAAAAAAAGGAGTAGTCTCTTTCGGTGGTATGTTGGCATCTCCAGATGTCGTATAAATTGTTGTTCCTTATGAAGGTAGTCATAGGGGAGGATAACCTGGAGGAACGGGAGGAGGCATCCATGGAATTATCTGGAACTATATTAAAGTCCCCACATAGAACGAGACACCCCTGTCGAAACTTGTGAAGCTTTTTCATTAGTCTAGAGAGGAATTTAATTTGGCCAGTATTGGGAGAGTAGACGTTTACGATAGTATATCTGGTTTTGTTGAGGGTACAATCCAGGGCTATATATCTTCGATCTTCGTCCGCCATGCTATTGTGGAGGGTGAAGGTGACAGTGTCTTTTACAGCTATCATAACCCCATTACGTTTGTCAGGTCCTGAGGATTGAAAGATGTGAGGAAAATGGCGATTGGAACAGCGGGGGCTGTCTAGCTTTTTGAAATGGGTCTCTTGGAGACATAGGACATCACATTTGGATTGGAGAGCGGTCCTCCACATGGAGGATCTCTTCGCTGGGTGGTTAAGTCCTTTAGTGTTAAGGGATATAAATTTCGGCATTGTGTAGGTCAGGTGCAGATGCAGGCTTGGTGGTAGGTACTTACAGTGGGCGAGATTCTCTTTAAGATGTCAAATGGTGTCCGGATGCGGGTTCCTGTAGCCGGAGCAGGTGCAGTTCTCAAAACAGAGGCAAACCAGGGAAGAGAAGAAGCAGGAGCAGTGGAAGGAAAGGGTAGAAATTAGCACTTCGTTAGTGGTAGACAGAACAATAAAGAGGTAATTAATACTGTAGCGTAGAACAGCCAAAAAAAAAAAACACTAGGCTGTGTGAACTGGACGGGGTGAAAGTTTATGGTTAACACAGCCCAAGCAGGGCACCAACCGGAGTAATGTGGTGCAAAACATGAATTGAAGCGGGTGAGCATCGCCAGCAGTAAGGATTCAGCGGGCATTAGGCGGTTGTTTGGGGTAAAGGGGCGGAGAAGGCCCTCTGCGGTTGTTGGACTGTACGGTAGGCTCTTCCGGGATAATATCCCATTGTTGTAGAAGCTTTATGCCTTCAGGGACTGATGTAATAATGTGTTTAGACCCATTCCTGGTAACAATGAGTTTGGTCGGGTAACCCCATTGATAGGGGATTTTGTGGTTGAACAGTGGTTTGGTAATCGTTATCAGCTGTTTGCGCAGTTGTCTGGTGTGTTGAGACAGATCCGCAAATAGTTGGAGATCAGAGAATGGTTCCGGTAGCTTATTCATATGCCGGGACTTGAACATTAGCTGATCTTTAGCATGATAAAAGTGCACCCTCATCAGGACGTCCCTGGGTATAGTGTCTGCCAAGTGTGACGGCTTGGGGATGCGGTGTATGCGGTCAATAATGGTCTCCATCGGTGACAGGTCAGGTAGCAGTGTTGAGATCATTTTCCTGGCGTAGGTGTTAAGGTCATGAGGTAATACCGATTCGGGGATACCCCTGATCTTGACGTTATTACGTCTAGAGCGGTCTTCGAGGTCCGCCATTTTGGATTTCATCCATTTTTGTTCGTCATGTGTGTGGTCTTGGGCATCCACTAGGTCATTAACCGTAATAGTCAGGTCACTCATATGGTGTTCAATACGTTGAATTTTTTGCCCCATATGCAGCATATGAGATGAAAACTGAGTAAACATGGATGATAGTTCATTATGTATAGAGGATTGCAAGGAGATGAGCATCTCCTTCATAGTAGTGTCCAGGACAGGCTGGTCTGATGTGGGGAAGGCCGCAATAGCTGAGGGCTGGCGTGTGGGTAAGATGGATGCAGGGCTTACCTCAGAGTTAGGCCCTGCAGAATCCATTCGCATCCGCGCTTTGGCTGGGCTGTTACTGGCTGAGGAGGGAGAATTCTGTGGAGATATTGCAGGGGAGTGCTGCTGGAGGGATATTGCAGATTCGTCCGCATCAGGGAGGTCAGTGTAAGCAGAAGATTCTCTGACAGGGCCGCGGGCGCCATCTTGGATTTCTGTGTCAGGCGGTTGATTAAAATAGTCTGTCAATTTCTTCGGCGGCCGATATTCCTTCCGCTTTCGGTTCGTCTGAGGTATAGCTGGGCCCTGTAGTAGTCACCCTGTTGCGGTAAGGAGTTCGTACGTGTGCGCTGAACGGCGATGCTCCGGTTGATAGTCTGGTCGGTGCGGGAGCTGAGGAGTCAGACGTCCATCCTGCTCGGCGGTTAGCCACGCCCCCCGAGTATGGATATTTTTTAAAAGACTCTTGGATGTGCATCTTAAAGAACACAACATACAGGAATAGTGGAAATAATTATAGACACTGACACGCGTAGATCTACACAGGTTAAACTGTATGGACTATTGTCTTTATTCAATCTTACCTACTATGTAACTGGTTTACCAGTTGAGCCTAAATCTAAAAGAATGTTGCTTTAAAATATACTTTGTGCAAAGGTTGTGTAAATCCAAAACATTTTTTCCCAGTTCTGAAAAGATAAGTAGAGCGTTAATATCCATGTCAGTTATTTTTTGTCTGTGTCCTGTTGGATTCAAGATCTAATAATTTTATTTTGTTTTGGAAGTTATTACATTTTGTAATATACTTTATTTGCCAAGTGTCTCTTGCCATATAATCATTTGTCTTGACTCTCGGCTGATAAACACAGCCTACAGTGTCCATTTCTATTTTATCTTAATTTTTTAGTGTTCAGAATGACTGACATCTCTGGAAACTCCTTTTAGAAGTAACATCCACAAATACATAAGTACAATAATAGCAACAGAAAACACCCTATAATGTTTCTCTTCAAAAAGTCGACCTGCACTCAAATGTTATCATGAAGTTGCTATCTGCAGTGGCAGAAAAAAGAAAAAGAAAAGGGAGGGATATCAACAATTTATACATCCTTAGCTTCTTCAGTGGCTAAACCACCCTATGCTTTAGCATGGGAAAATTATCTTAATATTTCCTGGGATAGTGACTTATGGTTTACCTGCTTCCAAAGATCCTTCACTGGGATCCTCAACGTATCCCTAATTGAAACTAGCCTTAAATGAATCACTAGGTGGTACAGGGTTCCCGCTCGGCTGGCTCAGATCTATTCCGAGGCGTCCCCGCTTTGTTTCCACGGTTGTGGTCACGTAGGATCATTATTCCACACATGGTGGACATGCCCACACATTAGGGGCCTTTGGAATAGGGTATTTGCCCTAATTCGTAAGCTTGTGCCGGTTCCGGTGCCCCAAAGCCCTGAGGTGGCGCTACTTAACCTCAAAGTGGAAAAAGCCAATAAGCCCTCTCAGGCACTCCTGTTTTTTATCCTCCTGGGCACCAAAATCACCATAGCCGCACACTGGAAACAAAGTACAGTCCCATTCGCGGCAGTGAAACGAAAAATCTCTTGGATTATGACACAAGAGAAGATTGTTAGTCGCATTCAGGATAGATCCCGCTTCTTTGAGAGGGTTTGGGAACCTTGGGCCACCTTCCACAAAATTTCCCTTTTCCCGGGCTTATAAACTTGATTACGGTCCCCAGCCCTGGTTGACCCCCCTACCCCCCACCCCCCTTCTGACTCCTCTCCTTGTCTCTATCCCTTTTTTATTTCTATCCCCCTCCCCCTCTTTTACTCCTCTTTATTTGACCTATCTTCGCAGAGTTTTGAGTTGACTGATCCCATCTCTTCTATGATTCATGCAAAATTTACAATACTTATTACCCACCTCTTAGTTTGCACGGTTTTTCAGGTTTCATAGCCGGAACATAGCGCTACTATAGACCTACTTGGATTTTCTGGGAGCTAAGACCCTAGTGGGTCCAGCTCCGCATTGGAGTACCTGGTTCAATTGAGGTATTTAGTTTTCCATACTTTTCATGTTTAACTAGTTTGGTCTCTGATGGTCTCATACTCATCTGGACACTGAATGATTAACTGGGACTGGGTCGGATGGGGGGGGTCGCCTGCCACAGCAAGTGCCCTTTTCGGGGTGGTAGGAGACCTTCTGCCATTCCTCCCATGTCCTCACGCAATAGGGTGTAGGTGTGAGATACACCCTCAGCAATATATGTTATTATAGACGAATAGTTATTTAGGCCCTCTCTACTGCGCCAATTTATCTTGATTAAGATTACCCACTCCCGGTAGTTTGCCTCAACATTTTTTCTGTGATCTATTTGGATCCCGGCCTCATTTAATAACACGTTCTGTTACATTTTTCTTTTCTTCCTTTGTTTCTTATCTGAACTATTTGACACCATATGTTACTCACACACATGTACTATGTTGTCTGCTCCTATCTGCTGTTTTACCGCATGTTGATGTTTGATTGATGTACCTTGATTTTCTCTACTTAAGCACCTCGCGCCCGCCCTATAGCCGAATGACGGCCGTAGAGCAGGTGCGTTCGTCCGGGAGGCCGTCCCTGGACGTCCTATTGTTTACTTCCGCAATGCGCGCCGCCGCGGGCGTGCATCACGGAAGTTCTGTGTTCGCCGTGTCCCCCGGGGACAGGCAAACACAGATCGCTGTAAATGGCCAATCACAGTGGCCGTTTACAGCGTGATCGGCGTGTCCAATGGGAGATGATCTCATATGTAAACATATGAGATCATCTTTCAGCGCCGCTCTCCCTCCTCACACAGAGTGTGAGAGGGGAGAGATGAACGGCTGCAGCGGCAGCCGTTCTGCTTCGATCTGTAAAAAAAAAAAGTGCCATCCTCCCCCAGCAGTGCCATCCATCCTCCCCCAGCAGTGCCATCCTGCCCCAGTGCCATCCGCCCCAGTGCCATCCACCCCAGTGCCATCCACCCCACTGCTTCCTGCCCCCAGTGCCATCCACCCCAGTGCCACCTGCCCCCAGTGCCATTTGTCACCAGTGCCATCTGTCATCAGTGCCACGTATAAGTGCCATCTGTCATCAGTGCCACATAGTGCCATCTGTCATCAGTGCCACGTATTAGTGCCATCTGTCATCAGTGCCACGTATCAGTGCCATTTGTCATCAGTGCCACCTGTCAGTGTCACGTGCCATCTGTTGTCAGTGTCACGTGTCATCAATGCCACTTATCAGTGCCATCTGTCATCAGTGTCACGCGTCATCGGTGCCATGTATTAGTGCCATCTGTCATCGGTGGCACATATTAGTGCCACGTATTAGTGCCATCTGTCATCAGTGCCACGTATTAGTGCCACGTGTCTTCAGTGCCACGTATTAGTGCCACGTGTCATTAGTGCCACGTAAAAGTGCCACGTGTCATCAGTGCCACATATTAGTGCCATCTGTCATCAGTGCCACATATTAGTGCCATCTGTCATCAGTGCCACGTGTCATCAGTGCCACGTATCAGTGCCATCTGTCATCAGTGTCACGTGTCATTGTCCTGGTGCTTCAAAAGTGTAATAAATAGTCAACAAGTTAGATGTGTAATTTATGTTCCTAGAACACATGATGGCGCTACCTGCATGTTGGGCCTCTCTATGTGGCCAGGCTGTGAAAAAGTCCCACACATGTGGTATTGTAATACTCAGGAGGAGTAGCAGAATTTTTTGGGGGTGTCATTTGTGGTATACACATGCCATGTGAGAAAAATAAGCTATTACAATGACAATTTTGTGGAGAAAAAAAAATGAAAAATCTTAATTTTGCAAAGGATTGTGGGAAAAATATGACAACATCAAAAAGCTCACTATGCCTCTTACTAAATACCTGGGAATGTCTACTTTCCAAAAAGGGGTCATTTGGGGGGTATTTGTACTTTCCTGACTTGTTCGGGTCACAAGAAGCGAGATAGTCCACCAGTACATCAGATGTGATCAATTTTGTGCGATTCGCACCACAGCTTGTAGACTCTCTAACTTTCACAAAGACCAAATAATATCCACTAATTTGGGTTATTTTTACCAAAGATATGTAGCAGTATAAATTGTGGCCAAAATTTATGAAGAAAAATTAATAATTTGCATAATTCTGTCACAGAAACAAAGAAATATGCGTTTTTTTTTCAAAATTTTCGGTCTTTTTTCATTTATAGCGCAAAAAATAAAAACCCCAGAGGTGATCAAATACCACCAAAAGAAAGCTCTATTTGTGGGAAAAAAAGGACAAAAAATTAATTTGGGTACAGTGTTGCATGACTAAGTAATTGTCATTCAAAGTGTGAGAGCACCGAAAGCTGAACATTGGTCTGGGCAGAATGGTGTTTAAGTGCAAGTGGTTAAAACCAATAAAAATTATTGAAAATAAAAAGCAAAGAAAAATTCCCAGCTCAACTTACCAGCCTGCAACCAACCAAAGTTTCCTGTTTAACAGCTGACATTAAAACAGGAGTTTAGTTTGAACACATTTGCAAATAGCAGTCCTATCCCTATAAATTTTGAGAGTTTTCATAGTAGGAGCACATACATAGTAATGGATAGATTGAGGGCAGGTTTGCCTGGAGGGAACCCACTCCTTAAAAGGCACAGGGGCGCACTGGGCACCCAGCAAGTAGTACAATGGCAGCAAAGGTGTCCATTGCACCAGGGCTGGACTGGCCTACCGGGATACCTGGAGATTTCCCGGTAGGCCGCCTGCCCTGGGGCCGCTTTGCAGCTGCACTGCTCCTCTCTCCTTCATATCACAGCGCTGGCTGAGTCTTGTCTTCAGCGGCCGCTCTGTAACACAGTCCCACCCCCCTAGACCTGCTTGTCTGATAGGCGGAATATTGATTCTATCTACTATCACACAAGCACGTCTAGGGGGGACACGGCCGCCGAACACAAGACTCAGCCAGCGCTATGATACACAGTAAGAGATGCCGCCATGTGTGCCTGGATAGGAGGAGAAGCAGGACATATAGATGAGATGAGCTCTCTATATTCCTCCATGCAGCCACTGCTTCTCCTCCTATCCAATCCAACTTCTTTTACTGCCCGCCCAGTTCTCCTTGTGCTCCCTGCCCCCCCCCCGTGCTCTCCTCCCTCACCACACTCTCCAGCCCCCCACAGTGCCGCCCACCCCCCCACAGTGCTCTCCAGCCCCACAGTGCCGTCCACCCCCCCACTGTGCTCTCCAGCCCCCCACAGTGCCGTCCATCCCCCCACTGTGCTCTCCAGCCCCCCACAGTGCTCTCCAGCCCCCACAGTGCCGTCCAGCCCCCCACAGTGCTCTCCAGCCCCCCACAGTGCCGTTCACCCCCCACTGTGCTCTCCAGCCCCCCACAGTGCTCTCCAGCCCCCACAGTGCCGTCCACCCCCCACTGTTCTCTCCAGCCCCCCACAGTGTCGTCCACCCCCCCCACTGTGCTCTCCAGCCCCCCACAGTGCTCTCCAGCCCCCACAGTGCCGTCCACCCCCCCACAGTGCTCTCCAGCCCCCCACAGTGCCGTCCACCCCCCACAGTGCTCTCCAGCCCGCCACAGTGCTCTCCAGCCCCCCACAGTGCCGTCCACCACCCCCCCACAGTGCCGCCCAGCCCGCCACTGTGCTCTCCAGCCCACCACTGTGCTCTTCAGCTCGCCACTGTGCTCTCCAGCCTGCCACAGTGCTCTCCAGCCTGCCACAGTGCTTTCCAGCCCCTGCAGTGCTCTCCACCCCCCCCACAGTGCTCTCCAGCCCCCCATGCTCCCCACCCCTGTTCTTTCTGCCCCGGCACTCTCTGCCCCCGTGCTCTCCACCTCTGTTCTTTTTGGCTCCCCCCCAGCACTCTCTCCACTCCCCACCCCTGTTCTCTCCACTCCCCCCTGCATTTTGCCCCCACCCATGTGCTCTCCAACCCTGCCAGTCCTCTCCGCCCCCCATAGTGCTCTCCAGTCCCCCGTGCTTTCTGGCCCCCACTGGTGCTCTCAAGCTCCCCCCATTTCTCTCCACTCCTCCCTGATCTTTGTACCCCCCCAGTGCTCTCCAGCCTTGTTTTTCTCCCCCCCCAGTAGTCTCAAGTTCGCCCCAGTGCTCTCAAGCCCCCCCCCCCCCAGTGCTCTCAGCCTCCTGTGCTCTCCGCCCCTGTTCTTTTTGGCCCCCACCTACCCCTGTGATTTCCACTCCCCCCTGCTCTTTGCCCCCACCCATGTGCTCTCCAACCCCACCAGTACTCTCTGCTCCCCCTTCTCTCCAGCTCCCACCCAGTGCTCCACTTCCCCAGGACCAGAGGACAGGCTGACTGGGGTCGGAAAATGAGGACGGCTGAAGGTGCAGGTTGCCAGGGAGCACTCCATCTCACAGCTAACAGGTCCTCTGGAAGGAGCGCCGTCCCCATCCAAAACGAGAACAGACCCTGCCTGCTGCTGGCTGTCATGGATATCCTGCTGACATGCAAGGTACCGTACCAAGCATCAACAACACACCTTCCCACAGACAGGGACTGCAGACTGGGACATGCGGCACAGGAGAGGCTGAAATGATGGGCACAGTGAGACTGCATTTACAGCACAGTGAGGCTGCATTGATAGACACGGTGAGGCTGCAATTGTGGGCACAGCGAGGCTGCAATGGTGGGCACAGCGAGGCTGCAATGGTGGGCACAGCGAGGCTGCATTTGGGAACAGTGAGGCTGCAATGGTGGACACAGTAAGGCTGCATTTGATGGGCACAGTGAGGCTGCAATGATGTGCACAGGGAGGCTGCATGGTGGGCACAGTGAGGCCGCATTCATGGGCATAGTGAGACTGCATTTGATGAGCACAGTGAGGCTGCATTGATGGGCACAGTGAGGCTGCATTGATGGGCACAGTGAGGCTGAATTTGGCACAGTGAGGCTGCATTTGATGGGCACAGTGAGGCTGCATTTGATGGGCACAGTGAGGCTGCAATGGTGTGCACAGTGAGGCTGTATTTGATAGGCACAGTGAGGCTGCAATGATGTGCACAGTGAAGCTGCAATGGTGGGCACAGTGAGGCCGCATTCATGGGCACAGTGAGACTTTGACAGTGAGACTTTATATGATGATCACAGTGAGGCTGCATTGATGGGCACAGTGAGGCTGCATTTGATGGGAACTGGTGAGGCTACATTGAGCTCTTGTATCATGTCTGCAGTCTCTGACCATCTCCGGTATTATTTCTGCAGTCTCTGACCATCTCCTGTATCATGTCTGTAGTCTCTGAGGGAGTCTGGAGAGGAGTCAGGATGGGGGGTCATGGGAGAAGTCAGACTTGTGTGGACTGTGAAGAGGAGACTATAGGATAAAACCAGAGCCAACCAAGCTGGAGCCGACTGACTGAGCCCTGCACGGTGCACCTAAGAGGTTGTGAGTGACAGCACCACCAGGCCAGTCTGAAGGGGGTCACTGATGTAAGGGGGAGTGAATACGATAATGGCACTGATATAAAGGGTTTCCCCCTTATATCAGTAACCCACCCCCCCTTACCTTTAGTGTATTCTTTCTGCGGAAGGTGCCCCCCCCCCCCCCCGTTCTGAGTTCCTGGGGTCCCCCTTGATGATTGACCACTTTTAACTGGAATTTGCTTATATATATATTCCCCCCTGAAGACGTTATTCTAACGAAACATACGTCGGAGGCATTGCAAGGTCACGCAGGACATCTGGTTGTTCTGGCTAACAACACGAGTGTGTGGAACACACGCCATCTGTAGTGGATAGCGTGGATACTTTTGGTATCACTCGAGATTAACGCCAGCAGCCCCAGTGTCGGGAGAAAGGCACTTTTTCAAGTAAAGAGCCATTTAGCTGTATATTATTTTTAATTTTTAAATAAAACTGTATTAAGCTGTGGAGGCTCTCCAGCTGTTTTTTACCGCACCTACCGTACTTGTCTGTGAGGAGGAAGGCAGAATTTCTCTACGGGTCAAAGGCATGTGAGCAGGCGCAATCCTGCAGAAGCGATCATTGACTTACTTTTTCAGTAAAGTGGTCAATAAAATCTGGTAAGCTGAACCATATACTATCACTTATTTGGTGTGGATGATCAAGGCTGTGGTGAAGGATCACGTAGAAAGCTGAGGCCACATTTCTTTACACAAGAGATTTGTCATCATTTTGTGTGGATTAATCACATCACGTTTATAGAAGAACTATTCTGATATAGTTCAAATTGCAAGGACTTTCATATTTTAGTTATTGCAGCAAATGCTGCCACTGGGGTGTTATCACATGAATGTGTTTTAATTTGTTGTGTTGTATTCTTGATAGTAAATGCACTATGACTAGTTGCGCATATATTATGTATTAATTAAGTAGCAAAATTATTGATTGTTAATAAGAATGTTACTGTTCACATTGGTGATTATTTTTTCTTGTTAACTAGCGCCCCCTACGTGTTACTTACAGACTGAAATCAGGCCATCACTCTCAACCCTTCCTTCAACTCTTATTTCCACACTTCTATCCACCTCAGTTGAGGCTTCCGATATACAGCCTGGGCCTTCCACCCAGAAAGATGTGAAGGATCCCAGCTTGAGCCAGGTATAGCATTGTTCAACATATGTCTTGTCAAAAATGTATTTATGTTAACTAGATGTTATTACTAATCACTAATTTCTGATTTAACAAAATGGTTTACATATCAATAGACAGTAGTAGCCAAAAATGATTGAGAAAAGAATGAAAAACGCTGGGGTCAGAAGGATAGTCTTTTCAATTTGTTAACATTCAATTTGCAACAGTCATGAGCTCAAAATTGTGTGTGATTGATGACCAAAAATATAAAACTATGTCCCATTTTCATACACAGGAAAGTCTGAGCCAGGAGGTGGCAGTGGAAAGTGGCAGCCAGGAGGTGGCCATGGAAAGTGGCATCCAGGAGGTAGCCGTGCCCAGTAGCCGGACCGAATTGCAGGTTTCTCCCCTCTGCCTTCCAACAAAAAGGCCCAGGAAGGGGAGGAACGTGGAGGAGTCAGAGCTTATTTTGATTTGGCAGGATACTGTGGTCCTCAGAACAATCCCCAGTGTTCCAGAGGCCTTTGAGTCTATGACGGCCAGTAAGATGCAGAAAATGGAGGTGGGCCAATGCATCATCAGTGAGGAGCTCATATTTCAAGTCCTAAATAAGGGGGCGATGGGCGAACTCACAAAAAAAGTCACGTATGTGAGTTGGACCATACTCCTCCTCCACCTCCTGGCACAACTCCAACAACATAGCCTAGAAGGAAACATGGAAGGAAGACAATAGTGTGATGACCTGGGTTTGGTCTGGTCTGACAAAAGACACATGCTGTTGTAAGACCATATATGTCATCTGCTGCTGCTCCTGATCCTAGGCTGTATTGTGCTCCCTATTAGACCCCTTTTACACCACACCGCCCATAGCGTGGGCGGTAAAACGCCACTATATTTAGCGGCGTTTTACCACTGGATTTGTGGTGGATTTGTGGCGCATTTCGGCCGCTAGCGGTGCGCTTTTTCCCCCTCGCTAGTGGTCGAGAAAGGGTTAAAACCGCCGGCAATATGCCGCAATAGTGGCGTTTTGCCGGCGGTATTACAGCGCTGCCCCATTGATTTCACCGCTCCAAAGAAGCTGCTGGCAGGACTTTTCCCTGACGTCCTGCCAGCGCACCACTGTAGTGTGAAAGCCCTTGGGCTTTCACACTACAGACAATGGTGCAGCTTCTTTAGGGCGGATTGCAGGCGCTATTTCTAACGCTATAGCGCCTGCAAAACGCCCTTGTGTGAAAGGGGTCTTAAATGGACTCCTCAGGTTACCAATTTGGCCTGTCAAATAATTGATGTCTGCCCTGGGGTACAAAGGCTTCACCAATTTAAACAGTTTCTCCGGCGTTGCCTTCTTCTTTATTTTGTCATGACCCCTCCTTGGCTATGTGTTTTACTTCAAAAAGGACAGTTTGTTTATGAGTAGGCAGGTACATTTCAAAAATAAAATGTGAAATTAACAAGGCACACCAACACCTACCAACCTCTTTGAGGTTAAAAAATATAAGATAATAATGGTGTTGTGGTAACTTGACACACAACGATGAAAAATATTATGGATAGCACTATAAATAAAATTAAAAAATTCAGACGACCTTGCTAAAAAACTAAATTAAACATTGAGGAGATCTGGTGAAAAATACAATAAAAGATTATTCGGAGAAATAATAAATAAATCAGTTTGTCAGAACTCTGTGTGAATATCAGCAGCAAAACTATTTCATTATTCTACCATTATAAAGAAGACGTGAATGTGCTGCATTAAAAGATTAAAAGCTTTGCAGCATGATGAATGTGCTATCTCCATTACAAACGCTATTTTTACCAAACCGATCGCTTCCGCCTCGTCTTTGATTCAGAGCATGTGTGGAATTTTGTGCATACGCTCGGAATTTCCGATGCCCAAATCTGCCAGAGCTCATGGTTGTGCACATCTCTGTTAGCATTGCAACCACTTAGTAAATAAGCAAAAAAGAATACATTGGGTTGCTCAAATAGAATCACAGGCAGTGGCAGCCAGTGGAACCCCCCGTCGCTCAGTCGGTCTGTTGGTGGGACAGTGGGTCGCACTTACCCCATCATCTCTTCCCATGCTCGGTGCCGACCTCCAATTCCCCTGCTCTCCACATCGGCAGTGGCGGCTTCCGTTGCCTCCCTCCTTCTCAGTGGCCAATCAGAAGTTTTCTCTTTTTGGCCAATCAGAAATCAGGTCTCACACCCGCTTCTGATTGGCTGAATTGAGGATCAGTGATACAGCAGCAAATAATCCTACGCTGTTATAACACTTGGGTGGGCTCATGGCGCAATGCTCTGCACCACAAGCCACCCTGTTTTGAAGCCTCAAAGAGCCTATGGCTCTAATCAGGTGCTTCAAAAAAACACCCTTGCCGCTTTAATGCAGGAGCCTAACATCTTGAATGGGGCTACACATTTCTTAAACTTGGGAACACGAAAACCTGGCTAAGGCCCCTTGTATACGGGCATAATAATTTACTGATGTTTGCTCAGCAACTTGTGATGCCTGTGTGCAAGGAGCCAAAAACTGGGTGTAAGAAAACTGAGTAATGTTGAGTAAAGGTACATAAGCATATTCAATAAGGATGAACCAACAACCCACTGTTCGGTTTGAAGCAGAACACATGAACAGGCAAAAAATTTGTTTGAATATGTGAACACCGTTTAAGTCTATGGGACACGAATGTGAAAAATCAACAGTGCTAATTTTAAAGGCTTATATGCAAGTTATAGCAAAGAAAAGACACAACGGGAGATGGAAGAATGCTGCTCACCCCAAAAATACAACACAAGGGAGAAAGGTTCCCCCAAAGTGGGGTTCTTAGGCAGCAAGGTGAAAAAATTTGTCACTATTGTATTAAAAAGAGTTGTTTATTAGTAGTACCAAAGGGCATAACATGATGGTTAAAAAATGAGCTCCAGTAGGAAAATTAAAATGAAACCAAATATACACTTGCAGACAGTGTGACTTCTCGTAAGCCATTTTGCTGCATTATTGACCCAGCTCAGTTTTTGGGACCACCTGGGGAGAGGAAAAACGTTTTTAAAGGATCTCCATGTAGGAAGTCTTTTCCTTGTTGAACATACACTATTGGCAGACTGATCTTCTGAAGAAGACCCTTGGTATATGGGTTGAAACACGTCAGGCCAATCTTTCATACTGTCAACATAATATTATTAATGTTGCTATGAAAATCCTGTCTGCAAGTGTCCCCAATGACGTGTGGGTTACCCCGCCCCCCTCTCATGTAAAGTTTTTCTGTAATTACAATTCTTGATATAATATTTCATAGCAGGGCCCGTTCCTGCACCCACCAAGAGTAACTGTGAGGGCTTATAGTGTTCTGATACTACCAACACCTAAGGCACGTTTTTTTGCACAATATATAGGGCAGGCCGTATGGTATATATGCTGCTGTTGAGAGTATATAGTGCCTGGGGGACCTCCAGGCCAATTTTTTTAAAATTTGGGTGCGGGGTTCCCCTTATTATCAATACCAGACCCAAAGGGCCGTGTAATAGACTGGAGGGTGGGGAAACCCATGCTGTCTTTTTCAATAATTTTCATCTATATTGCAGGGAGCCAACAATATATTACAGCGACGAGTAGTTTTAAATGAAATATTTTTCCTTTAGAAATGTCATTTTGCTTTTTCTAAACACAGAAATGTAATTTTGCTTGTTCTAAACATGGGAAAAATGTGCCCCTTTACAGGCATACTATAGACACCTCCCAGGTACGAAATTTAAAGGAATATTACACTTTTATTGTTTCACTTTAATCATTATTAAAATCACTGTTCCCGAAAAAACTGCAATTTTTAAAACTTTTTGCATTGATCCATGTCCCCTGGGGCAGGACCCAGGTCCACAAACACTTTTTTAGGACAGTAACTTGCATATTAGCCTTTAAAATGAGCACTTTAGATTTTGAACGTTCGAGTCCCATAGACTTTAATAGGGTTCTAAAGTTCACACGAAGTTTAGGTCTGTTCGCAGGTTCTGGTGTGAACCGAACTGGGGGTGTTCGGCTTATCCTTAGTAAGCAGCCTTATATAGTGTTGTACGTGGACTTAGTCCCCCTAAGCCATGATTAGCCAAAGGCACCCTGCTATTGGCCAATTATGGCTCTCTTAGTAGATGGTGCTGTGATTGGCCAAAGCATCAAGGTCAGGTGCATGCTTTGGCCAATCATCATACAGCAATGCACTGAGATCTCGCAGTGCATTATGGGGTGTTCAGCGGTGCTCAAATTTGCTGCAAACTCCCCATAATGTTCGCTCTTCGGCGAACAGGCGAACACTTGATATTTGAGTTGAAGTTATAATCAACCCGAACATCAAGATCATCCCTAGTATTCAAGTAGCACATTGGTACCAATGACAAAGTTAGAGGCAGATGGCGTGTCCTAAAGAATGATTCTAGGGACTTGGGAGCTAAATTGAAGAAAAGTACCTACAGGGTAGTGTTCTCAGGAATACTACCAGTACCTCGAGCCACACCAGAAGGGCAGAAGGAGATTAGGGAAGTAAACAAGTGGCCGAGGAGCTGGTGTAGTAAGGAGGGGTTTGGGGTCCTGGAGGATTGGGCCGACTTCTCAGTCGGTCACCAGTACTATAGAAGGGACGGCTGCACCCAAATGAGGAGGGTGCAGATAAGCTGGGAGTAAAGATGGCCAAAAAGTTAGAGGGGTTTTTAAACTAGGTGATGGGGGGGCAGAGGTAGAGATAGTCAGCGCGGAACATATTCCAGAGGGTATCATTGGGGGCATTAGTGGTAGGTTGACTAAAGCACATAAACCCAAGGTAAGTATAGTTACAAGTCCTAGCTGCAATCTCGGAACACCCAATAAGAGGATAGTATGCGACCGGTCTAAACTACGTGGCATGTTCACCAATGCCAGGAGCCTGGTAGATAAGATGGGTGAACTAGAGATACTGTTGTATGGGTGGGGATTTGGATTTTGTGGGAATTTCATAAACCTGGTTCAACAGCTCTCCTGATTGACTGGCAACCATTTAAGGGTATACCCTTTATTACAGGGGTAGAGAGGATAAAAAAGGGAGAGGGGTATATGCCTACATATCAAGAATAATGTACAAGTGAATGTGAGAGATGACATAACTAAGGGATATAGGGAGGAGGTGGGATCCTTATGGGTAGAGCTATAAAAGGGATGAAGCTAAGGGGAAAATAATACTGGGAGTATGCTATAGGCCCCTAACCTGAGGGAGGAGGGGGAGACAGACCTCCTATCACAATTTGGACCAGCAAGGATGGTAAGTGTTATCATAATGGGGGATTTTAACTTTCCAGATATGGGCGGAGGGAACCACAGATTTGTCTAAGGCTCGCCAGTTCCTAAATGTCTTGCAGGACAATTTCATGGTTCAGACGGTAGACGCACCAACTAGAAATAAAGCGTTACTGGATCTACTGATTACCAACAATACAGACCTGATCACGGATGTGGAAATATGAGACAATTTAGGAAACAGCGATCACTTGGCTTCAGTATAAATCATACAAATAGGAAACATAAAGGGAATACAAAAGACACTGAATTTCAAAAGAGCCAACTTCCCTAAACTACAAGCCTTGCTAGAATGCATAAATAGGGATAAAATCCCAAGAACAAAGAACATGGAGTGTTGGGTTTGCTTTAAGAGCATATTAAATAAGGGCATTAGCCAATGCATTCCATTGGGTAATAAATGTAAAAGAGCGAGCAAAAGTCCTGGATGCCTTCAAAAAATACAAGGTTGAGGGATCACTATCAGCATTCAGACTTTATAAAGAATGCAACAATAAATGTAAGGGTGCAATTAGGGAAGCTAAGATAGAACACGAAAGACACATAGTGGAGGAAAGCAAAATGTAAACAGTAAAAAAAGGAGGACAGACCATATTGGCCCCATAAAGACTGAGAAAGAACATCTTGTTACAAAGGATCGGGAGATGGCAAAGGTATTGAATTTATTCTTCTTCTCAGTCTTCACGAGGGAATCGGGGGGCTTTAGTAACCAAAACTGCAGTGTTTATCCTCATGCCACATCACAGGAAACAACTCCATGGATAACAGAGAACAGAATTAAAATTAGACTTGGGAAACTTAACATTAATAAATCACCGGGACCAGATGGCTTGCACTCGAGGGTACTTAGGGAACTCAGTGAAGCAATAGCCAGATCATTGTTCTTAATTTTTACTGACAGTCTACTGACTGGAATGGAACCTGGTGATTGGAGAAAAGCCAATGTAGCACCAATATTTAAAAAGGGCCCAAAATACATCCATGGGGATTAAAGACCAGTTAGCCTAACAATAATATGCAAGCTCTTGGAGGAGATGATAAGGGACTATATACAAGATTTTAGTAATGAGAATAGTATCATTAGCAGTAATCAGCATGGATGTCAGGTGAGTACTTACCGAGGCCGAGATGCCGAGAGTGGTTTGCCCTTGCGACTAAGCGCACCCCTGGAGGTGGTTCAGGGAATGGGTGGCATGAAGAGGCATGGGCCACCAGCAGTAGAGTTCCTGAGAGATGGCTGCAGAGCTGAACCAGGGTTTACAGGAATTCCAGAACTGGCTGAGGATCTGATGCAGGTGGTACAAGGTAAGTCCTAGGTACAAACAGGGGTCACACACTGGAGAAGGCAAGACAAGTCTGTTAAGCAGGCCAAGGGTCAAACACTGGAGAAGGCAGGCAATCCGGGTCACAGACCGAGGGTCAAGCACTGGAGCAGGCAAGGCAAGTCCCTTAAGCAGGCCGGGGGGTCAAATCCAGGAGAATAGCAGAGTAGTCAGGAACAGTCCGGGTCACAATGGGCAATCAAATACGGTAAACAGGAAGCAGGTACAAACAGGAAGCTGAAGACAAACCAGCAACCCGTTTGGATGCCAGAGCCATTTTAAATAGCCCAGCCAGAGCGTCATGTCTGGCATGCGCCATTGCGCACATGTGCGTGCCGTTCCATCAGGGTGAGTGCGCTGGAGCACCATTCTGCTGCGCATACACACAGGAATATGGCAGATGAAAACAACCCTTCTCTGACAGTCCTCCCACCCCCGAGGGGTGGACTTTGGATGCCCAGACTGGACATCAATTCTGGATGTTCCCGATGGAAGGCTTGGATCAAGTGTGGGGCATGCAGATTCCTTGCAGAATCCCAGGAGTTATCCTCAGGAGGATATCTCTTTCATTGATTAGATATTTGAGTTGTCTGCCCCTCTTCCTGCAACTCAGAATAGACTCTACCTCAAATTCATTTTCCCCATCCACTTTAACTGGCGGGGGAGAAAATTCCTTTCTTCCAGGGAAAGGGCGGACACATCAGGCTTCAGTAGGGATGCATGAAATACTGGGTGTATCTTTTTAAGAGTTGGGTAGTAGTCACACCACCACGACTAGCTTATCACATAACTTTAGTCATCAGTGAGATGAAATGTTGCTTCCGCTCCTGTATTCATTATCTTTTGTTGGCATGATAACATGATGCAGTGCTATATATATGTTGGAATTGTTATCCTTTGTCTTCTGTATTTGACATGTACGAGTGTGAAGTGAAAATCTGAATAAACATTTTTTCAAAAAAAAAAAAAAAAGAGTTGGGTAATACCAGCTCAAATGCCACAGGGTAGATCATCCTCTTAATTTTAATGAATGAACCTTGGCCCAAGTTTCCGTGAGGGCAGAGGTAATCTATTGCAGCGTACACACGACTGGACTTTCCGGCAGACTAGGGATCAGTCCGTCAATCCAATCATGTGTGGGCTAGTCCGACCGTTTTTTATATATATAAAAAAAAATCGAACATGTTTCAAATCTATCCAACGGACTCAAGTCCGACGGACTAAAAATCAGGAAAAGCATTAGTCTGTGTGCTAGTCCAACGGACCAAATACAACGCTAGGGCAGCTATTGGCTACTGGCTATTGAACTTCCTTGCTTAGTCCCCTTTACATCATGACGTTCAAAATCAATGGACTTTCAACTAGTCTTTTTGCTTGGCCAAGCCTGTTCGTTAAGTCCGTCGGACCTCCGCCGAAAGTCTGTCGGGAAGACCGTCGGACATATTCCGTCAAAAAGTCTGATAGTGTGTACTGGGCTCTCATTCCTTCCTCTGTCATAATGTCTCTTGTAACTGTCCTGAGCTTTCTGTAAAGTATCCTAAATTAATTCTCTGAAAGTTACATTGAATAGAGGCTATCCGGTCTTGTACAGCAGGGACAGACATCTCAGGAATGATGTTAAGGAGGAAAGAAGGATGGAACCTGAGGTTTGCCCAGAAGGGTGTTTGATTGGTGGCTGAGTGAATGGAGTTGTATGCAAACTCAGCATATGGCAGGTGATTCGCCCAATCATCTTGGGAACCAGAACAAAAACAACAGATGTACTGGTACAGAGTTCGATTCGTCCTCTTCATCTGGCCATTGCTCTGGGGATGGTATGCAGAGGAGAGACAAATCTTTATTTCCAGGGTTTTACAGAGTTCTCTCCAAAACTTGGAGGTAAATTGGACACCTCTATCCGAGACGATGCTCTTAGGTATGCTATGAAGTCTAATTATTTCCTTAAGGAAGATATTGGCCATATCTGAAGCAGAAGGGGTTCCCACCATGGGCAGGAAGTGTGCCATCTTAGAGAGGCAGTCGACAACGGCCAAGATGGTGGTAAACCCCCCCCCCCCCCCCAAGGCATGTAGGTCCACAATGAAGTCCATGGAAACTTCTGCCCATGGCCATTCCGGAATGGGTAAGAGCTTAAGTGAACCCCAAGATTTGGCATTTAGACCCTTATTGCACTGGCAAAGCGAGCAAGAAGAGACATAGTCCTTACAATCCCATATCCAACCCAGCCACCAGAAAGAATGGGAGATCCATTCAGCAGTCTTTTTGGTTCCAAAGTGGCGTGTCAGTTTGTGGTCATGAAAGGTTTTGAGAGCCAGAGGCCTTGCTTCCCATGGAACAAAGATTTTCTCCCGAGCCCAGAGCAGGTCATCGTGTTTTTCCAAGGAATGTGTTTCCGGATCGGAGCAGTGACTGGACGAAGATTTGATGGAAGTTATTAGATCGGATTGGGTGATCACAAAAAAAGTTTTGCAGGGAAAGGATAGTACTAGGATTAGCCGTTTGAGGGTTTACAAGGAACACCCGAGAGAGCGCATCTGCTTTTCCATTCTTTGAGCCTGGTCTATAGGATATATGGTAGTTAAATCTAGAGAAAAAGAGCCCAGCGGGCTTGTCTGGTTTTTAACCATTTAGCTGTCCTGAGGTACTCTAGAGTCTTGTGATCGGTGAAGATCATAACAGGATGAGATGCACCCTCCAGTTAATTCCTCCACTCCTCCAGGGCGAATTTGATGGCAAACAGCTCCCTGTCACCTACATTATAATTTAATTCTGGCGGACTCAGCTTCCGGGATGCAAAGGCTATGGGATGTAGGATGGCCTTGGGCCCATGTCTTTGGAAGAGGATAGCCCCTGAAGCGGTATTTGAAACATCTACTTCTAGTACGAATGGTAAGGCCAGATCTGGGTGCTGTAAGATTGGTGCGGATGTAAACAAGGCTTTTAGCTTGGTGAAAGCTTCCTGAGCCTCCTGTGACCATTGGAAATGGTTGTATTGGCGTGTTAGTTGGGTGATGGGTGCCACGATGGATGAAAAGCGATAAAAAATCTCCTATAAAACTTAGTGAACCCTATGAATCGTTGTACCCCCTTTTTGCCTGACGGAGCTAACCATTCTTGGATTGCCTTGACCTGTGAGTCCATCATGACCCCGTTGGTGGAGATGATGAATCCCAGGAACTACACAAGTCTTTTCCAACTCGCATTTCTCAGCTTTGAGGTAGAATTTATGACTTCTCAGTATTGTGAGAAATTTTTTGACATGAACTTGGTGTAGTTCAATGGTAGCAGAAAAATGAGGATATCGTCCAGGTAAATGACTAGGAAGTCATCAAGGTATTTTCCAAAAATGTCATTGACCAGATGTTGAAAGATGGCTGGGGCATTACAGAGCCCAAATGGCATCACCAGGTATTCCTAATGTCCAAACCTAGACCTGAAATCGGCCTCCGAGTCATCACCAGACCGAATCCTGATGAGGTTGTAGGCACCTTGAATATCCAGTTTAGAGAAGATTTGGGCCGATCGGAACCATTGAAATAGCTCTGGAATAAGTGGTAACGGATATCGGTTTTTGATAGTTATGTTATTTAACTGCCTGTAGTCAACACACGGACTTAGGGACCCATTTTTTTTTTCTACAAAAGGGATACCAGCTCCAGCCGGTGAGGAGGAAGGGTGGATGGAGCCCTTTTCTAGATTTTTGTCGCTGTAGTTCGGGAAGATGCAGCCAAAAGGGACTTCAGAGCCAGATAGAAGGTCAATAGGGCAATCATAAGGCTGGTGAGGTAGTAACCGATCAGCCTTTTGTTTGTCAAACACATCTCAGAACTCGAGGTATACCGAGGGAACATGTTGGAGGTTGTTAGGCACAGGTGTGACAGCTTAGCAAGTGCTAGGAGTCAGGATGAAGCAGTGCTGGGAGCAATATTGAGGAGAGAAGAAGGAAACTTCTTTAGTATTCCAATTTATTTGGGGTTCATGCCCCTGGAGCCAGGGCAGACCTAAGATAATAGGAAAGATGGGTGAGTAGATGAGATCAAAGCACAGGATCTCCTGATGGCCTGAGTCCGTGGTAGTAAGAATGGGTTTGGTTTCCTGAGTGATGAGTCCAGAACAAGGAAGATACCCATCGGCCAAATGTACCTGGAGACTTTGTGCTTTGGTTTGAAGAGGGATGTGTAGTCTTTGAGCCAGAGAGACATCTAAAAAACAGCTACAAGCTCCGGAGTCAATTATAGCTCACATGCGGGTTTCCTTTTCCGCTAGCTGTAGGAAGATAAAAATAGTAACATGAGTCTTGGGAATACCAGTGGCTTGATAATTCACTTGATAATTGCGAAATAAGACTTACTAGGCCTCACTGGGCAGTTATGAAGGAACTGATCGGTACCCCCACAGTATAGGCACAGGTTGGATTGGCATCTACGTATATACCGTATGCGGTATTGGTATTTAAAGGCAGGCTCATTCCAGGCAGTATCAGCTGCCCACTTATGGAACTCCACTGTGTAGTCTTCTATCAGCCTTCTCCCTTGAGACAGATTATGCAAAATTGCTTCAGCTGTGGCCCTGCGTTGCAGGTCATCATATAGTTGTGCCATGCTCTCAAAGAAAGAATCAAATTTAACACAGGGCTCCTCTGTTCCATCAGACTGTGGGCCCAGGCTTGTGGTTCTTCAGCTAGAAGGGAGATAACAAACCCCACCTTTACCACTTCAGAAGAGAAAGTCCTGGGCTGAAGAGCTAAGTAAAGGGAACAGGCATTCTTGAAGGCTCTGTATTTCTTGCAATCACCTGAAAATCGATCCGGTGTGGGGACCCTGGGCTTGGGGAGCGCCATTACTATGGTTGAATTTGTAAAAAACCTGAGAGGAAGAGGCCCCACTGGTAAGTGAGGGAGCTGCGGCTGAGGGTAAGGGTGGTCCGGAGAGTTGCTGAATGCAGCTATCAATTTGGGTATAGCCTTCTTGCAGTTTCTGGACTGCATCGGTAAGTGCTGAGACCTGCTGGCACAGGATCTCGAGAGGGGAATGTGCTCTGTTGGCCTCTGACATCTGGCTGGTTTATACTGTCAGGTGAGTACTTACTGAGGCCGAGATGCCGAGAGCGGTTTGCCCTTGCGAGTAAGCGCACCCTGCCCCCTGGAGGTGGTACAGGGAACAAAAGGCATGAAGAGGCACGGGCCACCAGCAGGTAGTAGAGTTCCTGAGAGATGGCTGCAGAGCTGAACTAGGGTTTGCAGGAATTCCAGAACTGGCTGAGGATTTGATACAGGAGGTACAAGGTAAGTCTGATGTACAAACAAGGGTCAAACACTGGAGAAGGCAAGACAAGTCTGTCAAGCAGGCCAAGGGTCAAACACTGGAGAAGGCAGGCAATCGGGGTCACAGGCAGAGGGTCAAGCACTGGAGAAGGCAAGGCAAGTCCCTTAAGCAGGCCAGGGTGGGGGGGGAGAATAGCAGAGTAGTCAGTCCGGGTCACAACGGGCAATCAAATATGGTAAACAGGAAGCAGGTACAAACAGGAAGCTGAAGACAAACCAGCAACCTGTTTGGACGCCAGAGCCATTTTAAATAGTTCCACCAGAGCATCATGTCAGGCTGGCGCTATTGCGCATACTCGCGTGCCATTCCATCGGGCTGGAGAGCCATTCTGCCACGCATGCGCGCAGGAATACGGCAGATGCGGCTAGGAAAGAACCCTTCTCTTACAATGGATTCATGAAGAATCATTCTTGCCAAGCCAATCTGTTAACCTTCTAGTAGTGGGGTCCCCCAGGATTGTGTGCCGAGGATGGGGTAAACAGTTCAATCTCTGTATTTGCAGATGATACTAAGCTAAGCAGGGCAATAACTTCTCCGCAGGATGTGAAAGCCTTGCAAAAAGATCTGAACAAATTAATGCAACTACGTGGCAAATGAGGTTTAATGTTGAAAAATGTAAAATAATGCATTTTGGGTGGCACAAATATGAATGCAATTTATACATTGGTGGAGACCCTTTGGGGGACTCTAGGATGGAAAAGGACCTGGAGGTCCTAGTGGATGATAGGGTCAGCAATGGCAAGCTGTTGCTAACAAAGCAAACAGAATATTGAAATGCATTAAAAAAGGGATCAACTCCAGAGATAAAACGATAATTATCCTGCTCTACAAGACTCTGGTCCGGCAGCACTTAAGCCCCGTACACACAAGCGGACTTTTCAACAGGCAAAGTCCGACGGAATGATTCAGTCAGACTATTCGATCGTGTGTGGGCTGCAACGGACTTTTGATTTGCAAAAGTCTGACGGACTTTAGAATATGGAACATGCTTCAAATTTTTCCGACGGAACTCCGCCGGACCCAGTTTCTACCGAAAAATTTGCTCGTGTGTATGCTATTCCGACGGACTAAAACCAATGCTAGGGCAGCTATTGGCTACTGGCTATGAACTTCCTTATTCGAGTCCAGTTGTACGTCATCACGTTCGAATCCGTCGGAGTTTGGTGCGATTGTGTGTGGCCAAGTCCGCTCAGTCGAAAAGTCCGTCAGAACTCTGTCGGAACTCCGGCAGAACTCCGGCAGAACTCCTTCGGAAGTCTGTCGGACATAAGTCCTCTCGTGTGTACGGGGCTTTAGAGTATGCTGTCCAGTTCTGGGCAACAGTCCTCAGGAAGGATGTACTAGAAATGGAGTGTGTACAAAAAAGGGCAACAAAGCTAATAAAGGGTCTGGAGGATATCAGTTATGCACTGAACATATTCTCTCTGGAGAAGAGATGCTTTAGAGGGGATATGATTTCAATTTACAAATACCGTACTGGTTACCACACAATAGGGATAAAACTTTCACGGAAGGGAGTTCAACAAGACATGTGGCCACTCATTATAAATAGAAGAAAAGAGGTTTAACCTTAAACTACATAGAGATTTCATTACTGTAAGAGCAGCTATGGTGTTAAATTCCCTTCCACAGGCAGTGGTATCAGTGGGGAGCATCGATAGTTTCAAAAAAACTATTAGATAAGCACATAAACGACCACAACATACAGGGATATACAATTTAATACTAACATATAATCACACACATAGGTTGGACTTGATGGACTTCTGTCTTTTTTTTAACCTCACCTATTATGTAACTGTGTACAGTAACTATGTATAGACGAGTACAGTTCATTGTCATTATTGTAATATACTCATTTATACTGGCTTAAACATGCTTATAGATGAGTAAACATGTTTAAATTAGTGCACTCAATTGAAACATTTTCTATTTTTATTTTACTTCTCTGTAGTCAGTGCTGTATTACCGATCTTTACTCAGTTGTGTGCAATGTTCCATAGACAACAATGCATCTCATTTCAGATCAGTAAAAAAACTCAGCATTTTGTACTTCTGTGCAAGAGGCATAACAAAAGAAGTTAAAAACTGTAACTTTTACCAAATTTACACACTTGTGACACAAAGCTATTTGCTTATATGCAGAGTAGTTGATACATCGTTACATAATTTACATGTTGTTTATAAGCCATGAGAAAGCAGATAAAGAACTCAGTTTTTAAATCTATTTATTAATTATTATTATTATTACTACAAGTTATTACTTATAAGTGCATCTAAAAATGGTATCTGACTTTTGTGTTCTTTGCTGTCCTTTTCTAAGCAAAACTGTGATGAATGAGCTTTATATAAACGGAAAGGCTAAAATCTATGTTCTCCCTCACTAGGCTATCATTAATAACATATATATCTTCTATAAAACTTCTAATATGAAATATACAGTACACTTTGCAGTCACTGAGACCATTTTTCTAATAGGTAGTTGTGCGCAGCAGATAACCCTGATAATCTTGAACTGCAGCACAACATGCTAAAGTGAATTTCTACAGACTGAATAAAAGCACTACTAAATGAATACTTTTCAAGTATAATCATAAAGCACTTTGAAGCTAAAATGGACTATTAAATCCAGGTTGCTGTTAACATTTGTAGATATGTTCAGTTAGACCAAGATTTTAATGCAATTCTAAAAAGGAGTGAGGAATAAGAAAACAAAAAAACGAATGTTTATAACATCATTAACCTCATGCTAACACTATTATTTTAAAATGTTGAATCATTTACATAGAACACAATTAAGATTCAAGAGCCAGAACTAACTGCACAATAACCAACAGTGAGTATGAAAAGCATATAATTATAACTATCATTTTTGACAGAAATAATTCATCAAATCACTTATTTACTTTATTCACAAATCTGTCTTTCTTATGTAAACTCAAATGATTAAAGTTGAAGAATGCCTTTAACAAACTTTTTTTTTTACAAACATAGAGAAGTGATTATCCCAAAAAAGACCATGTAGTCCATTGAGACTCTCCTTTTTTTTAAATTTATACATGTATATTTTTCCTCAGTCTCCTGAAATGCTGAAAACTTCTTTTCTAGAACCAATAAGTCTTTTTTTTTTTTCTTTCTTTTATAGATCTTTCTCCAAGAATCATAACTTCCTAACGATAAGGGGGGGTCAGGGTGATTTTGATGTACTTGTTCATAAAATAGTTTTTAAATGTAAATAATAAATAAACAAAATAGATAAAATGCAAATCCTGACTTTTATATCTTCCTTTTTATTCGCCATTAGTCAGTGAATTCATTCTTCACATTTGGGGGCCGATAAACAATCTTCCATGGGGAGGAAGGATTGGGAGGAGGGTATGGTAAGGTAGAAGTGGTAGGGGTGGAGATTTCTTCATAACCAGATATTCGTCCTTTAGGGACAAAAGACGAAGGGCAATCAGCAGCCTGGTTTCAACAGTAGAGAACAATACTCTGCAGAAGAAGCAAATTCATACCAGTAGTGCCACATTTTTCTGACTTAATCACTTCAATTCTGGAGGGAGTTATATACACCATTTTGTTTTTTTGTTCATTTATTTTTGCAAGCCACAGTAACAGTGAAAATGGTCTGTCCTGTTTCCACAGCAACAGGAGGCAAATGTATTAGCACTGAGTAGGTGTATTAGAAACATTTTCTTATATCAACTTATTTAGTGATGTTGTGGCAATGTAAAAATAAATTTTCTGGGTCTAGACCTAAGTCAAAGTGTTAGGTCAGCCATCTATCTTTCATGGTAGATATCAAGAAGTGCTGGAGTTGCATAGCATTGCAAAAGGCAAGAAAGGCAGATGTAATTTGTTGAATATTGGTAATTGTCCGAGAGGAAATACATAAGCCTGAATTGCTCTGAGCATAGAAAGAGAGAGAACAGGTCTTGAGAGATGGGGGAAAATTTGGGTTTACCTGTGATTAGAAGCTTGCATTTATCTTTTTTATCTTTATTTATTAAGGCTGCATTTATTAGAGGGTTATGGATATTGGGTGCCAGAAATTGCCAAGATACTACTCCTGGTAGGGTAGTTGTTTATTCTTGTTTCAGAGAATTCAACCTTTTCAGGGTGGTTTATAGAGAGTGACTGAACACTCCCCTGTTTGGTTGACACCAGAACTCTCAAGCAGAGAAAAAGTCTTGACCCGAACGGCGAACCCTATAAAAGTCTGTGGGATCCAAAAAGTAAAAAATCAAAAGTTCAAATTTTTAAGGCTTATATGCAAGTATAAAGGGAGCATAGATAATTTCAAAAAACTGTTAGATAGGCACCTAAACTACCACAATATATAGGGATATACAACGTAATATTGACATAAAAGTGAACACACAGGTCGGACTTGGTGTCTTTTTCAACCTTAACAACTATGCAACTAAGTAATTGGCCATAAAAAGGGTATGGGGTCCGGCCCTGGGGCACATGTGTCAATGCATTTTTTTTATAATGCTTAAAATGCAACAAAAAAAGGAAAGATTTCTTTAAATATAGTCCCTTGGGGTCCCCTTAGTCTGCCTGTAAAGTGGCGCATCTGTACCATGTATAGAACATGCAGCAAAAATGAAATTTCTAAAAAAAAAAATGTAATTACATTTAAATTGCCAGAAATTCAATAAGAAAAATAGAAAAAAAAAATGTGGGGCCCTCCCCCCAGTCTATACCAGGCCCTTCAGGATTTTTTTAAGGGTATCCTTATTCCAAAGTTTAAAAAAAATGGTGGTGATGTCACAAAGAGGGTGGTGCCACCGTGTGACGTTGCCAGTTGGCTCCGCCCCTTATCTATATAATAACTGTCAAGCCAGGCATTTTGCAGTTTGCCTTAGTTGGTGATGGAGCATTATTTTTTTTCTATTTTGGGTCCAGCAATGGTGGCAGCATTGTGATTGACGATGGATCTGCATAGGAGACATTGTTTGTTTTTTATTTTTTAATGAAGGAATTGTCAAAAGCTGTTTCTGTGTTTTTATCACTTTTTGACACTTTTTTGGTGAATGGGTGGGGGTACTATGTACTCCATACTCATTCACATGGGGGGGGGGGGCTTGGACCTAGGGGCCGCTTGTAAAAGAATGCTTCCAGATTTCGATAAGACTCCTGCCCACAGACCCCCAAAACCACAGTCCAGGGTTGTGGGGATGAGGTCCTTGTCCCCATCAACCCACCCTCCCATGTTGAGGGCATGTGGCCTGGTATGGTTCAGGAGGGAGGGCGCTCGCTTGTTCCCCCACTTTCATGGCCTGCCAGACTGTGTGCTCATATAAGAGTCTGGTATGGATTTGTGGGGGGACATGTATTCTTCTACATATTTTTGGTAATAAAAATCGCAATAAGCGTATATTGATTGGTTTGCGCAAAAGTTATAGCATATACAAAATATGGAATAGATTTATAGCATTTTTATTATTATTATTTTTTACTAGTAATGGTGGTGCTCAGCGACTTTTATTGGGACAGAAACATTATGGCAGACAGATCGGATCACACATTTTTGGATCCATTGGCACTTATACAGCAATCAGTGCTATAAAAAATGCACTGATTACTGTGTAAATGCCACTGACAGGGAAGGGGTTAACAGTAGGGGGCGATCAAGGGGTTACCTAGGGAGGGATTCTAACTGTAAAGGGATGGGACTGCCCGGATAAGGAGACCGATCATGTATTATATACAGTATATTAGTATTCAGTAAAATTTTGTGCATTTAGGAAAGAATCTAGGTATTTTGTAAAATAATCTAGTAAGCTGGCCAGAACCAGCTCTTGAGGGAGTCTATTCCAAATTTTCATACCTCTTACTGTGAAAAAGCCTTTACGCATTTGGAGATTAAATCTCCTTTCCTTCAGATGTAAAGAGTATCCCATTGTTCTCTGTGATGACCTTGTGAACAACTCTGTATTCATACATGTTAATCGAATGCCCCATTTTTTGCTACTGTCAAGGGAATATGGCTTTTAATATATGGGTATCTTCCTGACACACTCCTGTCACAAGTGACCATAGGTCAGCACTGCTGGAATGTAAAGACAATGCAGGGAGAGACTGGGTGAAATCATTGAAAAAATATGGCCCTGACGATATATGGCCATTTACAGCAGAACTATCTGTGGAAGAGGATCATTGTGTCTTGACAGGTAGTCAGAGCATTGGTTTATTGTTATTTAGGTTGAATCTACATCACTGGATAACATGCTTGACATTAAATTTACACTGGGAAGTTTTTCTTTGTAAATGAGCAACAAGGGGGACATTGTACACCCTGCTCTTTCACTGTGGTGGCTGGTGGTTTTCTTTTGGGGGGTGGCAAACAGCCCACCCACCAGTCGGTCGACCCCCCCGGAGGACAGTCGGGACATCAAAGCCCTGCACTTACCCCGTCTAGGAAGCGGGTGGGCGGGCAGCATGTCCGGCAGCTTTCTTTCTCTTTCTGTTGTGTGGATCACCGTGGCTTCTACCGTTTATCCCCCTCCTCCTCCTAGGCATCCAATAGGATCCCCTGACCTTTCAGTAAATCGGGAAATGGGTATCAGACCCACGCTTCCTGATTGGAGAGGCAATTCAGTGTTAGAAAAATGAATATTCATTTGCTTTTCTAACACACCTGGGTGGGCTCCAAGTGTAATGCTCTGTGCCACGAGTTCACCCTATTTTTAAGCCTATTAGAGCCTATGGTTCTAAACAGGTGCTTGAAAAAAAACAGCCCTGCTGCTGTAATTCATGTTCCCAGTGTCTTGAAAGGGGCCAGATGCATAAATAGGGGCTGGCCACAGCGGCCATGGATGGATTCATACTATGCTATCTATTAACAATATAGGGGGATGTGGATAGAGGGGGCAGTGCCCATGCACCCTTAGTGGACCCCCTGCTCTTTCACGTAGGGGGAAAGGAAAGTACACATAGTTTACAAAAACAACCAGCATGGGGCCTCCCCCAAATCCATACAAAACCTTTATCTAGGCATGCAACCTGGCTGGCTAAGAAAGGGAGAAGCAGTGTGTGCACACCTCCCCCCTAAACCATGTCAGGTCACCAGCCTTCAACACAGGGAGGGTACCTTGCAGGGGGAGCTTCATCCCTACATCCCCGACCAAGTGTGGAGGATTTATCAGAATCTGGTAGCCCCTTTGAAATAAGAGGCCCCCTAGATATATGGTCCTCCCTTTACTTGAATGGGTACTGGGTGGTATATATATCACTCATTCTTCTGGGGCACGCACCTGAGAACTTCCATGACCTGGACCATCAAGGATCACGGTGAACGGCCACTGATCTACCTGATTTACCACGTGATCACTCTGAGCGATCACATGTAAACAAACCAGCGTGATTTCCGGTTCCTCCCTCCCCTCTCCGTCCAGTGTGAGTGGAGAGGGAAGAGATTGGTGGCAGCATCACTGTGGGCTGCATGTGTAATGCCCACAGCGCTGCTTAGTGAGAGATCCATCCATCCTCACCCATCCATAATCTCCATACCCAGCCATACCCATCCATCCATACTCTGCATACCCATCCATCCGTCCATCCTCAGCAATGCTCATCCATCCATCCATGCTCAGCCATCCCATCCATACTCAGCCATACCCAGCCATACCCAGCCGTGTTCAGCCGTAGTCAGCAATACCCAGCCGTACCCAACCATCCCATCTATACCCATCCATACTCAGCCGTACCCATTCATGCTCAGCCATCCCCATCCACGGCTCATCCATCCCCATTAATGCTCATCTATCCCAATTCATGCTCATCCATGCCACATCCATGCCACTACAGTGCCTCACAAAAGTGTAATAGATAGTCGAATTAGATTTGAAACTTATGTCCCTAGAACACCTGACGGTGCTCCCTGCATGTTGAGCCTCTGTATGTGGCCACGCTGTGGAAAAGTCTCACACATGTGGTATCACCATACTCAGGAGGAGTAGGAGAATCTATTTTGGGGTGTAATTTTTGCCATGTACATGTTATGTGTTAGAAATATTGTGTAAATGGACAACATTGTGTAAAAATAAAATGTGTTTTCATTTTCTTTACACATTTTCCAAAAAGTTGTAGAAAAAAATGACATGCTCAAAAGACTTAATATGCCTCATACATTGGGTTGTTTTCTTTCCAAAATGGGGTCATTTTTGGGGTGTTTTCATTGTCCTGGTACTCCAGGGCCTTCAAAGGTGTAAGAGGTAATCAAGAAATGATATGCGTAATTTATGCTTCACGAATGCCTGATGGCGCTCCATGTTGGGCCTCTGTATGTGGCCACGCTGTGTAAAAGTCTCACATATGTGGTATTGCCATACTCAGGAGGAGTAGTAGAATGTGTTTTGGGGTGTAATTTGTGTTATGCATATGCTGTGTGTGAGAAATAACCTGCTAATATAACAATTTTGTGAAAAAAAAAAGAAAAGAAAATCTTGATTTTGCAAAGAATTGTGGGGGAAAAATTACAACTTCAAACAACTCACCATGCATCTTACTAAATACCTTGGAATGTCTGCTTTCCGAAAAGGGGTCATTTGGGGGGTATTTGTACTTTCCTGGCTTGTTAGGTCTCAAGAAATGAGATCAGTACTTCAGGTGTGATCAATTTTCAGAGATTGGCACCATAGCTTGTGGACTCTATAACTTTCACAAAGACCAAATAATATAAACCGATTTGGGTTATTTTTACCAAAGATATGTAGTGGTATAAATTTTGGCCAAAATATATGAAGAATAATTACTAATTTGCAAAATTTTATAACAGAAACGAAGAAAAATGCATTTTTTTTTACAGAATTTTCTGTCTTTTTTCTTTTATAGCGAAAAAAAAAAAACAACATTGATTAAATACCACCAAAATGAAAGTTCTATTTGTGTGAAAAAAGGACAAAAATTTCAAATAGGTACAGTGTTGCATGACTGAGTAATTGTCATTCAAAATGTGATAGCACCGAAAGCTGAAAATTGGTCTGGTTATTAAGGGGGTTTAAGTGCCCAGTGGTCAAGTGGTTAAATAGTAAACACACAGACACCAAAGTAAAAGTCCATTCTTTAAAAAAAAAAAAAAGAAAAGAGAGATGAAAATACAACAGCAATTACATCATCCAAAGCTGTAGATCAATCGTTAATAATGATAAACAACACTCTCACAATGCACCACGAAAACCCCTCCCAGCCCACTGCTACCTGTCCACAAATGGACCAGGAATACTAGCTGACGTAATGGATTAAATATAATCATAACCATATTTAGTCAATTACATCACCTAAAGCACGCACCGGCTTTTTACAATTTGAAAATTACCAGTGGGTGGCCAGAAGCTGTCCTTTAGTGGCAGCAGTAATACAACTACTAAATTGCTACCCTGAAATTCCACTCCTCACAGGAAAGAGTTAACAATGGACAGTAGACAGCAGTTAACGATGGACAGTGCAGTCTAAAGCCAGTGGATTAGAGAAGGGAAAAGGAAGGAGCAGATAAGTTTCTTACTATACTTGAGACTGTGTGTTTCTGTTGAAGCGCACAGTGTGGGGAGACACAACTAAACACACATAAACGTGTTTGCATGTAAATTTATTCTAATGGCTAGAATAAATGAATATTCTAGCCCCTAGAATGAGTTTACACTCAAAAGCTTATTAACGCCATATGCCTGTAAACACATATAAATACGGCTGTAAACGTTCATAAATATGCACATAAATACATGAGATGTGAGGCATTTCTTTTGTCTACTTCTGGCTGCATATTTGGAGCATAAATGTGTGCACAAGGCCTATTAGACTGGGCAGGTATGGTGGTCTGGAGCCAGGTAAAATTAAGGGTTCATGGATATTTTGAAGTTCAGTATTACAGCTGAGAAACATTAGTGTATGGGGACTAGAATTCAAATCCAGTTGGACCTATCAATGGCAATGCGAATTAAGAACCTACATGGAATCTTGTGGAATTAGTGTTCACTGGTAACTGCATCAAAAGCAGATTGCTATGACCTTCTTCATGTTTGGCTCCTGCACTAATGCTGCAGTGAAGACTGGGTGAGGGAGGTAGGTCCACCAAGGCTCAAGCTGGAAGCTCAATGGAGAGAATGTGAAGGAGTCCAGAAAGTTGGCCTAGGTTTTGTAGGACTAACCTGTTGCTGTCAAGATGGGTATGCAGACAGAATGGGTAAATACAAAACCCTACATTTCTCTTGACATTCAAGAAATAAAATGTAATACAACATTATAGGCTGCACATTTATATTACAATAATGACAATGTAATTCCATCCGCAGTTCTTTTACTAAGTTTACTGAAATGGTAGGTAATCAACTATGGCATTCCTGTTTATATTAGAGCTTAGATATTCCTCCACAAAATAACATTTTACTATATGGATTTTTATATGTAAATAATTTTAGAGATTTTGTATTGGTTAACCAGTCATTGTTTCATATTCAGTTGTGTTCATGTATACCCACCAAATCATTAATCATGTGCACCAGCTCGAAGAAACAGAGAAAACCAAAAGAATCAGCTCTGAGATCTCAGCCTGAGGTTAAAGGTTATAGATTGTGAAATATGGTTGCAAATAAAATAATTATTCATTCATTTTTTTTTCCATTATACATTAAGACCATAAATTTTAGTTAAATCCCAGAGTTGATATCATTAAGTAACAGCCAATGTCATGAAGCAGCTATGAAAATAAGTATACAGCACAAGAGCAGTGCAACCATTGTGCTTTTCTAATGTTTTATGTTGTGGCTGGGTCTAATGACACACTCCTGCCTGGTTAACCTTGGAGAAATGCAGGAGGGCATAGGGTGAATGTGACAGTAGGGCGCACAAAGCAGCATGGGAAAGCGAGATCAATATCATGAATAAAAAATTAAAATAGTGCCAATTCTTCTGCCTTAGACTGCCAACAGTTTTTGGATACCTACAGCAAACTTGCACAGCCTTGTTTTGATCATAATTTGTTTAAATTGGTTTGAAAAACTATTTGCATGTGCATAAATCATGCACTTTTTTAGAAGGTGAACACACATAATGTTCGTAAAGTTTCAGAGCTTAGATCTTATGGCACACTGGGGTGGTACGCAGAGTTTTAAATTCTATTGTCAAAGCTGAAGTTTAGTTATTTATATATATATATTTTTACTTACTGCTGCAGTGACATAACTTACCTGTAATAAAGAATGTCTGATATCTTACAAGCTGATGGCTTCTGTACAAATCTATTATCTTGTGATGCTTAGTTTTCTTCACAACTCTGAATGTGAATAGGTTGAGGTCTAACATTGCAATGCATTTCAAAAACTCCTGAGCGCTTTCAGCCCTCTGCTTCCATCTTCTCAATTGACTAATGCCGTGTACACACGGTTGGACTTTCCGGCAGAAAAAGTCAGATGGAATCATTTCATCGGATATTACAATTGTGTGTGGGCTTCAGCTGACATATTTTTTTGGAAATTCTGATGGACCTAGAAATAGAACACGTTTTAAATCTTTCCGACATAATCAATTCCTAATCGGGAAAGCCGTTCGTCTGTATGCTGTTCGGACGGACCAAAAATGATGCAAGGGCAGCTGTTGGCTACTGGCTATTGAACTTCCTTGTTCTAGTTGTGTTGTATGCCACCGCGTTCTAAACTATTGGACTTTGGTGTGATCGTGTGTGTAGGTAAGTCCATTTCAGTGGAACTCTGTCAGGAAAAAGAAAGTTAAAAGTGTATATTCTGATTTGTACGCATCATGAGCCTGTTCATTGCTTCCACTGAATGTGAGGCCGCGTACACACGGGCGGACTGTTCGTCCAACTTTGTCCGCTGAACAGTGTTTGGGCGGACAGTCCGCTCGTGTGTGGGCTTTCAGCGGACAGTTTCAGCGGACAGTTGGACGGACAAGGTTTTTCGGAAATTCCGTAAAACTGTCCGCTGAAACCTTGTTTCAGCGAACAGTCCGCTCGTGTGTAGGCTTGTTCGTCAAACAAAGTTGCGCGCATGCTCAGAAAGGATTTTCACGCCGAAAGCTATAATGCAGTGTATAGGACGTCATATTTTTCGTCCCGTCGTACGTGCCGTTCACGTCATCGCGCACGGTTTCAGCAAACTGTTCGTCCGTCGTGTGTGGCCATGTCCGTCCATGCTAAGTTTGAGCGGACTGTTTGCCGAAACTGTTGGACGGACAAAGTTGGGCGAACAGTCCGCGCGTGTGTACGCGGCCTAAGACAGTGGGGAGGGATAAATGAATGACATAACCCTCTCCCCACCCAAACTGAAATCAATAAATGGACTTTTGTCAGTGAAGGAGAGGGGAAGAGTGGGTAGGCCACCATCAGGAGCTTCTGAAAATGCATTGCAGTATTAGACCTGAGGCTATTAACCCCTGCAGCTCCTGAAGTTCAGAGCTGGGAAGGACTGGCCATCACAGGTCAGAATATGTTTACAGGAAACATCAGCCTGCAGGAAGTGAGACATGATTCATTACAGGTATGTTGTAACACTATAGCAATAGGTAAAAACCCTAAACTTCAGATTTAATGTAAAAATGAAAAAAAAACAGGAAGTGAGAAAAAGAGCTAGATCCACTCTCTTTTGCCACATGGACTATTGCAGAGACCACAGTGGAGTCTTGGGACTCTTGGCTGCCCTATAGTAGCCAATGGCCAACAGTTTTAAGTTTGGACTTGCAGTGTTAATATTTTCTATAATAATGACAGCTGTTAAAAACAACTCATATCCACAGATCTGTCTTTTCTCTACCTCAATTCAGCTTCCTTAATGATTTCAATAGTAAAACCAAAGTACATGGTCCTCCCAGCAATTACCATCTTCCTATATCTGCCTTGTGGACGCCTTTAAGCACTTATGTTGTGCCAAACTAGTGACCTTAGCTGGAAAATCTGTTTTTCTCTATTTGTGTGTTATTGGCATCACTAAAGCAACCTGGAAGCAGCTGGTGGCTCATAGAAAGGCACTTCAGATGTGGGTGAGGCACAGGCACAGGCAGTGGCGTAACTAGAACCTTCAGGGCCCCGATGCAGGAAACCATGGTGCCCCCCCCCCCCAACCTCCGGACAGGGCTCTTTTCTCCGAGCCCGATGGTGGAACACCAGGGCCCAGTCCCAAGTGGGTGGCTGCATATAAAGGAACCGATTTAAAAAACATCAATTACAGCCACTGTGCCCATCAAACGCCACCACTGTACCATCTAATGCCACCACTGTACCATCAAATGTCACTACTGTGCCCATCAAACTCTGCCGCTGTGCCCATCAAATGCCACTGCTGTGCCCATCAAATGCCACCGCTGTGCCCATCAAACGCTGCCAGTGTACCCATCAAATGCTGCCACTGTGCCCATCAAATGCTGCTACTGTGCACATCAAATGCTGTTGGTGTGCCCATCAAATGCTGCCACTGTGAATCCCCACCGCCCGCTCACTGTCTGCCCGCCACTTACCCTGTCTTGGTGGGGCAGCGGGTAACGGCCACGAGCGGGGTCCTCCATGCAGCTACTGCCATCCTCATCTCCCGTCCTCTCCTCCTGATGGGCGTCCAATAGCTGTGTCTATCGTTTCAGCCAATCGGGTGATGGGTAAAAGACCCGCACACCTGATTGGTGGAGAGGCCGTTCAGTGTTAGGAAAGTGAATATTAATTCACTTTTCTAACACACCTGGGTAGACTGTGAGCGTCAAGCATGGTGCTCGCAGTTCACCTATTTTGAAGCCTATTATAGCCCATGGCTCTAATCAGGTGCTGCAAAAACAGCCCCCCCCTCCTGCCGCTGTAATTCAGGCACCTGGCACCCCAAAAGGGACCAGACACCTAAATATTGGGGTGGCAGCGGTGGCCATGAATAGATTCATGCTATGCTATGCATGAGTCTATCCTTTGGTCATAGAGGGGGTGGAACCTGTGCACCCTTTTGGATGCACCGCCACTGATAAACACATGCACACATACATGCATACATACACATACATATATGAATACACACACACACATATACATACATGCATGCTCTCACACACACACATACAAGCATGCTCACACACACTCACACACATACAAACATGCTCACACACACACATACAAGCATGCTCACACACACAAACATACATTAATGCTCACACACACACATTAATGCTCACACACACACATACATGCATGCTCACACACACACACATACAAGCATGCTCACACACACACACATACAAGCATGCTCGCACACGCACACATACAAGCATGCTCACACACACATACATGCATGCTCACACACACACACACACACACACACACACACACACACATACATGCATGCTCACACACATACATGCATGCTCACACACACACACACATACATGCATGCTCACAAACATACAAGCATGCTCACACACGCACATACAAGCATGCTCACACACACACACACATACAAGCATGCTCACGCACACACAAGCATGCTCACACGCACACACAAGCATGCTCACACACACATACATGCATGCTCACACACACACACACATTCATGCATGCTCACACACACGCACACACACATACATGCTCACACACACGCACACACACATACATGCATTCTCTCACACACACACACACACACACACACAAGCATACTCACACACACACACGCACATACAAGCATGCTCACGCACACACAAGCATGCTCACACACACACGCACATACAAGCATGCTCACACGCACATACAAGCATGCTCACACGCACATACAAGCATGCTCACACATGCACACACAAGCATGCTCACACACATGCACATACAAGCATGCTCACACACACATACAAGCATGCTCACACACATGCACATACAAGCATGCTCACACACATGCACATACAAGCATGCTCACACACACATACATACAAGCATGTTCACACACACATACATACAAGCATGTTCACACAAACATACATACAAGCATGTTCACTCATACAAGCATGCTCACACACACACACACATGCAAACACAAATACAGTAGATAGTCTTATTAAAAAAAATGGCAGACATTTACCTTCCTGGCTCTTCCTGCCGGGTACTGCACTCTAGGGGGAGACAAAGAGCACACACTGCTTTCACCACTAAGCCTAATGTGAGGAGCTCCCGCACAGTGCGGATTTCAGTTCGGCTGATGATCGGGGAGCTCCTCTCAGCCTTCACTCCTATCAAAGAGTGCAGGGGGCCCTTGGGCCCCCCCTGCAGCAAGGGGCCCGGTCGCCATGGCGATCTTGGTAACCCCTATAATTCCGGCCACTGGGCGCAGGTATGGGGAGGATAGTGTGCATGGGCATCTTTATGGAAACCAGGAAGCAGCTGCGCATTCATAAAGCAATTAAAGAAAAAGTGGAGGAGCCTCAGGGTGAAAGTGGAAATAGTATAGGTGCTGGAGGGTGATAAAGGGTAATAGTTTACTTTTGGAGCCAGGAAAGGTTGGTTTTTGAAATGACACTGATGGAAGTAACTGCTTTTATGACAGATACCAAAAATCACCTTAAATGCAAAGATCATGTAATACAGTTCCACATAATGATCTAATAAAAAAGTTGTACAAGCTAGGACTTAACCTTGGGTTAGGGTGACCAGATGTCCCCGGTTTCAGGGGACAGTCCCCGGATTGAGGACACTGTCCCCGGACCAAGTCTGTCCCCATTTTTGTCCCCAGATTTGACTTCAACAGGAGCTGGGGCAATTTTCAAAGACAGTCAGTGCAGAATAAAAAAAAATCTGAATTACACACCCCCCCTCCTACTAGCTTAGGGGGTGTATTTTTTCCATTATCTGTGTCCCTTTCTGATGATGATGTGCTGGTCAGAGCAGATGGACTATTTCTTCAGTTTCCAGCACATGCCCATTCAGCTCCGCTCACATGTTCTTCTGCCTTGGCTCAAATCCCGGCCAGCCGCCTGCCTATCTCCTTGCCTTCCCCGGCAGAGTAATTTTCCTCTGATCCCCCCCAGTAGTAGCCGGGGGCCTGGAGAGTGATACCTGAGAGTCTGTGAGGCCGGCGGAGGTGGCAACGGGCAGAGAGAGGCAGCTGAGCTCAGCTGACGATGTCCAGCAGCAGGAATAGAAAGGAAGCAGATCCAATTGTGGGGCTGCCAGTGCCTTCAAGGCTTCAACACAGGTGTGCTTTGGGGGTGTCTGTGAATAGACTACATCACACTGTGTCTGGCTCTCTGGCATAATGGATGGAATCAGAACTCACGGGCAGTGGGGGGCACTTATTGGTCAAAAGTTAACAAAATCGGCACCCAGCAGCCATGTTATGTGACACACTGTGACAGAGCCAGCCAGAGCCATGACATAGCGCCCCCTGCCTGTGAGTTATCATAAATCTGATGATCTTAACCAGTTGCCGATCACCTGATAGCAGATTTACTGCTACAGGGGGGGGGGGGGGGGGCGCTCTGCGCAGGATCACTTATATACCTGATCTTGCATTTCTGGGTGTCAGAGCCAATTAGTGGATCCGATGGACTCACCTAGTGGTCTGCCTATGTAAACAAGGCAGTTTGTCATTCTGTCAGTGTGGAAGACATTTATCCTGTGTTCCTGCAAAGCAGGTACAGGGATCCATATCAGGAAAACCGTTCGTCTGTATGCTGTTCCGATGGGCCAAAAATGACGCATGCTCTGAAGAAAGTACGAGACGGCAGATATTGGCTGCTGGCTATTGAACTTCCATTTTCTAGTCCTGTCATACGTGTTGTACATCACCGCATTCTAGACGGTTGAACTTTGGTGTGATCGTGTGTAGGCAAGACGGTTCAGTGGAACTCCGTCAGAAAAACCTTAGGAGATTATTCTAACGGAAAACATGGTCGTGTGTACGTGGCATTAGTGTCCAATTTGTCCACCGCCATATGGCAGTCCCACTATGAGTCACTGATTGCTGTCATTACCAGTAAAAAAACATATGTCCTGGATTTCATTTTAAAAATCTGGTCACCTTACCTTGGGTGGATCAGTGAATATGCAGTTGGCTAAAGGCTAGACACCTGAGTGTGGTTGTAAATGAGGTTTATTTGTAACAGAGCCCAGTCAAGGCTATCTGCTAGGTCCTCTGCTGTTTAATATATTTGTAAGTTATATAACTAAAGGTTTGGTTGGAAAGGTGTGTATTTTTGTTGATGACACAAAGGTATGCTATAGGGTTGAAATCTTTAGAGGTGTCGGTAACATGGAACAGGATTTAGCATTGCTGGAAGATTGGTCAAAGTGGTAGAAACTGTAGTTCAATGTTTCTAAATGTACAATAATGCACCTTGGGGGAAATAATCCCTCAATGGAGTATAGTGTTATGGGTACAGTGTTGGCCAGCACTACTACAACTATTTTGGAGGACATTGTATTTTAGATGCAGGAGCAGAGAGATCCTGATTTCCGTACATGGATCTTTAATTAAAACTTGTTTAAAATACTGTGTTTAGTTATGGAGACCTCACTTACAAAAAGATATTGATAAGATAAAACAAGTCCAGAGATGGGCAACAAAAATGTTGAAAAGTCTGAGGGAAAAAACACATCAAGAGAGACTTCAGGAACTTAATATGTACAGTCTGGAGAAAAGAAGGAAAAGGAGAGATGTGAATAAAACCTTTAGGCCGGGTCCATACCATTGCAAATTGGATGCAGGATCCGCATATCCAATTTACAATAGCAGGAGATTTTGACCAATTCTCTATGGAGCCAGTTCACATATCTCTGCAGCAGGTCCGGTGCGTTTTGCATAAAACGCTGTGCATCTTTTGGTCTGTTTCAGGTGCGAATTCAGCCCAAAATTTGGGCTGAGATCAGACCTGAAATGGTGAACCAGCACGCACCGGACCCCTGCTGTGAGACAGATCCATCTTAGGAGTAAACTGAGCATTAAATACATCAAGGGGATAAAAAAGGACCAGCAAGACAATAAGCTCCTTTCACAGAACCACCTCACATGGGGTATTTCAGTGTGTTTACCGCATAAAGCAAAAACGCTCATGAAATACTGCATAAAAAAGCGTAAAAGTAAATTCCTTGAAAAAAAATGCATGTGGTAAATAAGTAGTGGTCCAGACATACAAAATTTAAGGAACCGACAGCCGTCGCCATCCTTAACGACCAGTAAGCAACATAGTTGTTTATGAGCGGGCAGCCACATCCTTAACAACCAATGAGTCATCAGCTGACTTAACAACCAATGAGTGATCAGGTTCCCCGCTGATAGCTGAATGTAAAAATAAAAAATGCAGGTAATGAAAAAGTAAGAAAAAAATTAGTGTGGGGTCCCCCCATATTCCATACCAGGCCCTTTGGATCTGGTATGGATTTTGAGGGGAACCTCCATGCAAAACTTTTTACAAAAATGGCATGGGGTCCCCTCCCAAATCCATACCCGACCCCCTTCCTAAAACATACCAGGCAACATAACCACAACATTGGGGAGTTGTGGGGGTTCTGAGGGTGGGGGGCATATAAGAGTCTGGAAGCCCCCTTTAACAAGAGGCCCCCAGATACTGGCACCCCCATGTGAATGAGTATGGGGTACACACTAGCCCTACTCATTTACCAAAAAAAAAAGTGTAGTGTAAAAAAAAGAGAGTAGATACATTCGAATCTCCGAATAATAAAAAATTTGTCCGAATTTGTATTTGGACTGAAACTAATTGCACATGTCTATCAGATAATAACACATAGGCTTCAGCCAGATAGTCTGTGCGATTCTGTACAACAACTATTCCCCTTCCCTTGTCTGCCATGCATATGGGCAAATCAGTATTAACCACTTCAGCCCTGAAAGGATTTACCCACTTTCTGGCCGGGCAATTTTTTGCGAAACAACACTACGTCGCTTTAGCTGACAATTCATGCTGTACCTAAACAAAATTTACATAATTTTTTTCCCCACAAATATAGCTTTCTTTCCTGGTGCCTCCATGGCAGCATACCTGTGACAAGCTCCGCCTTGGCTCCTCCCTCAGGACTAGTGAATATTATAAAAGAAAAGGTTAGTACAACCCCTGCATTCTCCTTTTTTTCCTCATACCTCATGGCAGTGAATCCTGGTCGACGTCCTTACCTTCTGCATTCGGCAGCGTCCGTCCGGGTTCAAGCCTCTCCCGGACGCAGTTGCTTCTCTTGGGCAGCTAAATGCGCTTATAAGGTTGGAAGTCCCTTCTGTAGGATCTTTTGGGACAAGCAGTTTGTCTCTTAAGTAAGAGCTTTACCTGCAGTATGGGCGTTCAGGCTCCAGTCTATGGCAGCAGAGGTGGCAGCTTTGCTCTGTTCCTGAGACTTGATTTTTCCTCTCCAGTCTCACCTGTCTTTTCCCTCTCTCTCTCTCTTGCGCTCTGGTTCCCCTGGCTCCCATAGTTTTCGGAGGCCCCCCTCCCTTCCGCCTTGCGTTTGTCATCCCCAGACTCACTAGGGGCCGCGCACGGCGTGTCTGTGTTGTTTTATCGTCGGTCAGCGTTCCCCGCCGTCGTCTGCGCATGCGCCGGCGGGTCGTATGTTTCGAAGGCCAGTCTCGACGTTCGGCGCATGTGCGGTAGCGTCGGAGGCTTCGGCGGCCATTTTTACTGAGGGCGAATTGTTCACTTTGCCCTCAGAGCGTCAGGGGAGGAGCACAAGCATGCCACCACTCCTCCTCCTCCTATTTATTTCCCCAGCAGCACAAGTGAAATGCCTGTGGTTAACAAGAGAATTACACTCTAGAGTTCCAGGCTATACCCACCCCTGTTAAAGGTAAGGCATGTCTTAATGCATTTGTCTTCTTATACATGTGAGCATGCGAATATATATATATATATATATATATATATATAGCTCTAAAGGATATGAAGGAATAATTTATTTATTGAAAATTTATTAATTTATTAATTTATTAAATTATTTAAAAAAAAATTTCATTGGAGCCTCCAAAAAAAAAAAAAAAATGGATGTATAAAAAAAAAAAAAAAAAAACACCACACAGTAACAAGGGGGGGGGGGGGGAGTCGTTACTTATGTAGGCAAATTCCCTTTTTTTTTTTCCTCGTGAATCAGCGCACGACCGGTTGACGCCTCTCCTCTGACTCTTTCCTAGTCGTTACCTCTGCTAAGCCGCCTAACATGAGCCTTTCGCCGCCCGCTCAAGATCCTACTCTACTCCCAAGGTAAGGACCTACGCCCAGGTAAGTTTAAAAAAAAAAAAAGAGTGCACTAAGGACGGTACTTTTGTATTTCAGTCCTGTACGCCAGAAGATGTCTAAGAAGACCTCAAGGCGATATGAAGATGATGATGATGACTCCTGTCACAGCAGGGACAGGTCGCCCAGACATGGGCATTACAGAAGTGGCAGGAAAGCTTCAGCCAAGAGGCCCCGTCATTTGCGCTCCCCGAGACCTAGACCTACTAGATGTCAGGCTTGCGGAGGCACCCCGCTTCCGAATAAACTGGTTTGTCGAGATTGCCTTAGAGACTATGCAGCGGACAGAGAGTCTGAGGGCCTACAAGTGGCAGATCTCCTTAAAAAGGCAGTAAAAGACTCCCTTGCGGAATTGGTCGCCACAATGCCGATGCAACAACCGGCATCCCCTCCTCAGGAACAGATGGCTGAGGCCTCCATTCCCGGGCCATCCACGAGTGGAAGTGGTCATCCGTTCTCTCCCTCCTCCTCTAAGCATCAGGACGAAATGGCCATTTCAGAGGAATCTTCAGATGACACAGATGCCTCTGGCTTTGCCTTCGCCATGGTCCAGCCTTATGTGCAAGCCGTTAAACAAGCAATCGGTTGGGAGGATTCCAACATGGAGGTCAGGAAGTCCAAATCATACTTCCCTTTCCTTAAGCGCCAGATCTCCTTCTTCCCTCTTATGGAGGAAATCAGGGAAGTGATCGAGGAAGAATGGGGGAGGACAGAAAAAAGACTTTCCACCAATCGATTGGGAAAATTATACCCTCTCTCTGGGGCAGATTCCGCAATGCTGGAGGGCCCTCCGGTGGTAGATGCTGCAGTGGTAAGGCTGGCCAAGAATGTCACTTTGCCCCTAGAAGATTCAACTTCCTTCAAGGACCCTCTGGACAGGAGGATGGACCTCGACCTCAAGAAGGCCTATCAGATGGCAGGAAATGCCTGTAAACCTGCAATAGCCCTGACATCAGTGTCCAATGCATTACGCGTCTGGACAGATAATATAGAGTCGGCAATCCAACAGGACATCCCTAAAGAAGATATAATCAAGGCGTTGGATGAGATGAAGCTCTCAGCTGACTTCATTGGGGAGGCCGCCATCGACTCGATTCGTTGCTCCGCAAGGGCAATGCTTCACACAGTAATGGCCAAAAGGGCACTGTGGCTAAAACCATGGGCAGCGGACGTTGCCTCGAAGCAAAATTGGTGCAAGATACCTTTTGACGGTAAAGCCTTGTTCGGGGAAAAACTTGACAAGGCCATCTCTCGGGTCACTGGCGGAAAGTCAGGCCTACTTCCCCAAGACAGGCGATCCAGACGTTTCAGATCATCCGCACCAAGGTTCCAATACTCCAAAAATAGGGACTACCGACAGTCCAGACAAGGGAAAGGCTTCAGGCACAACTGGAAAAGTACACAGTCTACGTTTCTCAAGTCCGAGAGGCAGAGGCCAGTACCCACCCCACAGGATCCATCAAAATCCTTTTGACGCCAGGCCAGCCCAAGTGATCCCTGTGGGGGCCAGGTTAAAACAGTTCTCAAAGATTTGGGAACAAAAATGCAGGGATCCTTGGGTAGTTGCAACAGTCAAACACGGTCATTTCTGGTCTTTCCTAGACAAACCTCCCAAGGACTTTTTTTCCCCGACAAGGGTATCAAGATCCCCTCAAAAAGCGGAAGCACTAAAGCAATTTCTTCTTTCCCTACAGGAGCAACGAGCAGTAGTTCCAGTGCCTCCATCCGAGAGATTTTTAGGTTTTTATTCCACCCTGTTTCTAGTCCCCAAGAGAAACGGGGGGTGGAGACCCTTGATAGACCTAAAAAGGCTAAATTGCTATATCTTTCTGGAAAAATTCAAGATGGAGTCTCTACAGACGATTATTCGCGTAGTCCAACCAGGGGATTGGATGTTGTCAATAGACCTGCAAGACGCTTACTTACACATACCCATACATTTCCAATTTCAGAGCCTTCCATTTGGCCTCTGCACGTCACCAAGAGTCTTTACAAAGACCCTGATTTTTTATGTGAAGGTTCTTTTACAATTTTTTTATTTTTCTCCCCTATTTCCCTTTTTCCTTGTTAATGTTTACATTTATAAAGACCCTGATTGCCATCATAGCACCTCTGAGAGAATTGGGGCTTCGGGTGTATCACTATCTGGACGACCTTCTACTCCTGGCGAGGGACCCAACCCAGTTAGTGGAACACAGGAATATCCTATTGACAACACTAGCGGATTTTGGATGGAAGATAAACCACGAGAAAAGTCTCCTCTCTCCGACTCAAGAGATGGTCTATCTGGGAGCCCTGTTCAATACAATGAACGGAACGGTGTCTCTCCCACCACAGAAGGTATCTTCCATTATCCAACAAATGAAGAAGGTGAGCTCGAGATCCTACCTGACAGCCTCAAATTGTTTGAGCCTGATAGGTCGGATGTCGTCATGCATCCCTATGGTCCCCTGGGCCCACTGGCATTTGAGACATTTTCAGCTGGAGTTCTTAAGACTGTGGAACAGACAATATCTATCCCAACCCATACACCTGACGACCCGGATGCTCAGGAGTCTACATTGGTGGATGAAGAGACAGACGCTTCTGATGTCTCGCCCGCTAGGGCATGTCGACTGGATCATAATTACTACCGATGCCAGCGCAGCTGGTGGGGGAGCACATTCCAACCAGACCTCAGTACAAGGAAGATGGTCCTTCAATGCAGCCGGCATGGTGTCGAATGTCCTGGAGCTCAGAGCGGCCTATCTGGCACTGCTAGCCCTGGAGTTCGAGATTTCGGGCAAACCAGTTCTCCTCAGGATGGACAACAGGGCCACGGTATCCTATGTGCACCGACAAGGGGGAACACGCAGCAGATCCCTCCTGAACGAGGTGGAGCCCATATTCCTCTGGGCGGAAAGGAATCTGAAGGACCTGAGGGCAGTCTATCTGCCCGGCCATCTCAACTCAAGGGCAGACGGCCTTTCCCGCAGGTTCGCAGATACCAACGAGTGGTCCTTGGACCCGGAAATCTTCAACTGGATAGTGATCCAGTGGGGGCCCCTCAAGCTAGACCTCTTTGCGACAGCATCCAACACCAAACTTCCAAGGTTTATCTTGAGGTTTCCGCACCCCCAGGCGGAGGCAACAGATGCCCTCTCAGCCCCTTGGGCATGCGATCGGGCCTACGCTTTTCCTCCGCGGCCCCTCATACCGAGGTTCCTGTCAAGACTCGTGAGGGAGACATAGACGGTGATAGCGATTCTACCATACTGGCCAAGAAGGCCTTGGTTCCCTACGGCAATGGATCTGAGCACCAGTCCTCCAGTCAAGGTTCCAATAGTACCCCTCCTCCTGTCGCAAGGATGTCACACCCACCCAGATCCCCGCAGGCTGGACCTTCACATCTGGCAACTGAAAGGAAAAGGTTCCAATCCCTGGGGTGCTCCGACAAAGTGATCGCAACCCTGCTCAAAGCGAGAAAACCATCCACGAACAACATATACGATAAAGTATGGAACAAGTTCAGGGCCTTCATGCTTGACAGAAACTGTGATCCAGGTTCCCCTTCATCATCTCAAATTCTTGAGTTCTTGCAGACAGGCCTGGACCTAGGTCTTGCGTTGAAGGTACAGGTATCAGCGATCTCAGCAGCAACCAGTAAAAGATGGGCGGAGGATCCATTGTTAATCCAGTTCTTTAAGGCCGTCAGGAAGATCCGACCACCAACCAAACAATCTTTTCCCACTTGGGACCTTACGGTCATCCTGGAGTCCTTAGCCAATCCACCCTTTGCCCCTTCGAACTCAGCATCGCTCTGGAATCTAACCTTAAAATTAGCCTTTCTGATAGCCATAACCTCTGGCAGACAGGTTTCAGAGCTCCTAGCTTTGGGAGCAGATCATGATCACATTATATTTTACCCAGATAGAGTGGAACTCAGAACAGTACGAGGGTTCATTCCCAAGGTCGCTTCATCCTTGAGCATGTCAGAACCTTGGGCACTCCCAACATTTTCTGAACAGGACTCTGTCGCTCTTCATGAATTAGACATCGCCTCCACTCTGAAATGCTATCTGCAAGCCACAGCTTCATTCCGGGCCTCCATCAGACTGTTCATAATTCCCTGGGGAAAAAACAAAGGAAAGGAGGCATCAGCTAGAACGATCGCCTCATGGATCGTCAAACTCATCCACAAGGTGTACAGGACAAAGGGACTAGAGACCCCTTTGGCGGTCAGGGCGCACTCCACCAGAGCGGTTTCTGCCTCTTGGGCGGCAAGAGCGAATGTGTCGATCAAAACTATTTGTCGGGCAGCGACCTGGTCGTCCCAACATACTTTCCTGAAACATTACAGGGTGGACCCAGGAGCTCTCTCCTCAGTAGAGTTTGGCAGACAGGCAGTCACTTCGGCCTTCGCCTCTTCTAAATAATAATTTCTTTAAAATAAACCTCTAAGCATTATCCCACCCGTCTCAGCTAGTTATTTGTCACAGGTATGCTGCCATGGAGGCACCAGGAAAACAGAAAATTGTACCATACTTACCGTAATTTTCTTTTCCTGGTGCCTATCCATGGCAGCATACATTCCCACCCTCGGTATTCTATATTAACGAGAATGCGGGGGTTGTACTAACCTTTTCTTTTATAATATTCACTAGTCCTGAGGGAGGAGCCAAGGCGGAGCTTGTCACAGGTATGCTGCCATGGATAGGCACCAGGAAAAGAAAATTACGGTAAGTATGGTACAATTTTCTGTTTTTGGTGGTATTTGATCACCGCTGCAATTTTTTATTTTTTTTTGCGCTATTAAAAAAAAAAAATGTTTGTATTGCATTCAATCTGTATAGATGTTATGATTAATTGTTTCTCTCTTTTCCTATTTACTTATATAATATTAACGTTGTATGCTCTATGACAGGGCCGATCCTAGGCGGGATGCACGGGGTGCAGTGCACCCGGGCGCCACAGAGGTGGGGGCGCTGAAGCGCCAGAGAGCTCCCTTCACTCCTCCTCTCTTTGTTCATAGGCGGCTCTTTCTGCCGGTCACCACGGCCGCCGCCTCTTTGTTTCTTGCCAAAGCCTGTCAGAGGAGGAGAGCAGAGATCGGAGCGACTGTGTCTCTGTGTGCAGAGAGACCAGCCGTGCAGTGACGTCACTGGGGGGGGTCCATGCCCGACGTGTGTGTACACACTCCTCCTCCTGTGTGTAACTCCCGCCTGCTGCCCAAGCCTGACATGCTCTGTTCTCCACCCGGGCGGCACGGCTGCACACTGTCCTTTCCTCTCCAGCTGCCGCCCGGTGTTTTTTAATTAGCTTAATGGAGGGGTGGGGGTGGTTTGTCCTGGGGGGTCTATACTAATGTAGGGGGAGGTGGTTTGTCCCGGGGGGGTCTATGCTAATGTGGGGGGGTTTGTCCTGGGGGTCTATACCAATGTAAGGAGGTATGATTTGTCCTGGGGGGTCTATACTAATGGAGGGGGGTGGTTTGTCCTGGGGGTCTATACTAATGGAGGGGGGTGATTTGTCCTGGGGAGGTCTATACTAATGGGGGGGTTGTCCTGGGGGGTCTATACTAATGGAGGGGGGGTGGTTTGTCTTGGCGGGTCTATACTAATGTAGGGGGATGGTTTGTCCTGGGGTCTATACTAATGGAGGGGGGTTGGTTTGTCCCGGGGTCTATACTAATGGAGGGGTGGTTTGTCCTGGGGTCTATACTAATGTAGGGGGGTTGGTTTTTACTGGGGGTCTATACTAATGGAGGGGGGGTTTGTCCTGAGGTCTATACTAATGGAGGGGTGGTTTGTCCTGGGGTCTATACTAATGTAGGGGGGTGGTTTGTCCTGGGGGGTCTATACTAATGGAGGGGGTGGTTTGTCCTGGGGGGTCTATACTAATGGAGGGGGTGGTTTGTCCTGGGGTCTATACTAATGGAGGGGGTGGTTTGTTCTGGGGTCTATACTAATGGAGGGGTGGTTTGTCCTGGGGTCTATACTAATGTAGGGGGTGGTTTGTCCTGGGGGGTCTATACTAATGTAGGGGGGTGGTTTGTTCTGGGGTCTATACTAATATGGGGGGTTGGTTTGTCCTGGGGGGTCTATACTAATGTATGGGGTGATTTGTCCTGGGGGGTCTATACTAATGTAGGGGGGGTGTTTTTTCAGGGGTCTATACTAATGGAGGGGGGGGGGTTGTCCTGGAGGGGTCTATACTAATGGAGGGGGTGGTTTTTCAGGGGTCTATACTAATGGAGGGGGGTTTGTCAGGGGTCTATACTAGTGGAGAGGGGGGTTTGTCTTGGGGTGGTCTATACTAATGGAGAGGGGGGTTTGTCCTGGGGTCTATACTAATGGAGGGGGGTTTGTCCTGGTGGGTCTATACTAATGGAGGTGGGGTGGTTTGTCATGGGGGTCTATACTAATGGAGGGGGGTTGTTTGTCTTGGGGGTCTATACTAATGTAGGAGGGTGGTTTGTCCTGGGGTCTATACTAATGTAGGAGGGGTGGTTTGTCCTGTGGTCTATACTAATGTAGGAGGGGTGGTTTGTCCTGGGGCACTATACTATTGTAGGGGGGTGGTTTGTCCTGGGGGGTCTATACTAATGTGGGGGGTGGTTTGTCCTGGGGGGTCTATACTAATGTGGGGGGGTGGTTTGTCCTGGGGGGTCTATACTAATGGAGGGGTGGTTTGTCCTGGGGGTCTGTACTAATGGAGGGGGTGGTTTGTCCTGGGGGTCTGTACTAATGGAGGGGGTGGTTTGTCCCGGAGGGTCTGTACTAATGGGGGGGGGTGGTTTGTCCCAGAGGGTCTGTACTAATGGAGGGGGGGGTTGTCCTGGGGAGTCTATACTAATGGAGGAGGGTGGTTTGTCCTGGGGGTCTATACTAATGGAGGGGGGGTGGTTTGTCCCAGGGGGTCTGTACTAATGGAAGGGGGGTGGTTCTGTACTAATAGAGGGGATGTTTTGTTCTGGGGGTCTATACTGAGGGAGGGGTTTATACTTAGTGGGGGTCTGCACTGATAGAGGGGGGTTATACTTAGTGGAGGGGGTCTGTACTGAGGGGCAACTATAGTTGTTGGAGGGGTGACCTCAACCCTAGTGACGCCACTGCAGCCGCAGGCTCTTATTTCCCCTCTCCTTCTCCTCGCGTGCGCTGTTGTACTAGTGAGCGGTGCACTATGTTTCTTCCCCCACCTTCATATCGGTCAGAGAAGAAGAAAAAAAGGAGCAAAGAGGATTGTGGAACATGTAGTCCCAAGGACTGGCAGCCCCACTGTAACACGGAAACTGCAGCCCACACAGCATCCTCAGCTGAATGGGAGAAAGAGAGAGCCAGGTGCCCGGGAAAGCTTTCAGGGAAGTATACCCAGGACTGCAGAGGGAGAGGATAGTGCTGGGGAAACCATCAGAGGGAGAACCCCGCTGCCCTGCACCACCTGAGGGAAAGCCACACAGCCTAGCACCATTCCTGGCGGAGAAAGGAATGGAGTCATTGCCAGAATACAGATCTGGGCTCTAAAAAGCGGAGTCGCCACAGGCAATTCAGAGTGAGCAGACTCCTGATCAGAGGAACCGTTGTTGCTGTATCGCTGGGTCAGGTGAGAGGGCCGATCGGCCATTATCTACTAACGTCCATAGGAATTGCAGTCTCTGACCATCTTGTAACATGTCTGCAGTCTCTAACCATCTCCTGTACCATGTCTGCCATCTCTGACCATCTCTTGTACCATGTCTGCCGTCTCTGACCATCTCTAGTAACATGTCTGCAGTCTCTGACCATCTCTTGTAACATGTCTGTAGTCTGTGACCATCTCTTGTAATATGTCTGCAGTCTCTGACCATCTCCTGTAATATGTCTGCAGTCTCTGACCATCTCCTGTAATATGTCTGCAGTCTCTGACCATCTCCTGTACTATGTCTGGGGGCTCTTTCTAACAGACTCTCTAACAGAAGCCCTCTCTGTGTGCATCAGAGAGACCCCCCTCCAGGTCTCATTAGTGTACGCTCTTCCTGTGTTTTCTTTATTGTTAAAAGACCATGGGAGGATCCTAGGGTAACGAAGACTTCTTAGGGGAGCATCTCTGTGTTTGAGTCGTTGCCATAGTAACATGTGTAAAAGGGGAGGAGTTGGTAATATGACCACGCCCACGTGGGGACGCCAGAAATATTTCTGCACTCAGGCGTCTGTGACCCTAGGATCGGCCCTGCTCTATGATACTACATGTAATAAGTTCCTGAACAAGCAGTGGTTTATCTGTGAAACATGTTGAGCATCCTACGCACAGATGGTATATGGTTGAGAATATTTCATTGCCAGTGACACTTTATCTGTGGATTCATAGAGCTTAATGCATAGGACACAATTTCTGTGTCCTCTCTTTTTTAAAATATGTACATGTTAGAATAAAATTAAATTTTTATACTTACCTTGTGTATGTTAAGCCTTTGTACGGTACCAGGAAAGTCCATTATAGCCTCCATTCACCACTTTCTCTATATAATTGTCAGGATGTAGGTACTATTTTTTACCTTTTACTATAGTTGGCACTCTTTTCAAATGATCAAATCAGTGTTTTTTTTTTTTTTTTTTTGTAAAGCCTCTTTCTCCTGTGGGCTTTGTTTGATTATTCTGTGTTCTATGTTTAAATTTATTTAGTTGATATAGATCTAACAAAGTCAGCATAAACCATGACATAAAAGGCTTATATATATATATATATATATATTCAGTTTTCACATGAGTCGGATAAAAGCCAGGCTTAGGTGAAAAAGAGGTGTGTATAAAGGCATGATCTTCATTGGAGGAATCAACATAACCCTACTGTAACATTTCTAACATAAATCTATCATTTTCTGTCTCTATCTTAACTCCTGCAGTAGCCCTTGACTCAGACCCCCAGGCTGCAGGCAGAAGCACATTGTGAAGCAGCCATTCAGCTTGGTGAATGGATGGGAGCACTCTGGCTTCTTTTACACTGTGACAGGCGTGTTGTTTTACTGGAGCTATGTGAGTGAATCAAACAATCTTTTTTATTCTGTCAAAATGAAAGGAGGTTTTACACTAGGGGAGTGCTTCCCTTCCCCCCCCCCCCTTCTTGTCCCCCAGTGTATTTAAGAATGGTCAGACCCCCATGTTTTACCCAAACCACTTACGAGTTACGGCTAATGGTGAAGCACATTTCTTCAACACTGCTACCGATGCAGCAGATTGGCTAGATGTACAATAACCTTCCCTGTGACAAAGACCAGGAGAAGATACTCAAGCCTGACGAAGCCTTTCTACAATATTTGGCTACCCTATTACTGACCTTGTGAAGGATTAGCCTCTTTTGCAAATGTACCCTGCCTGGGGACATGTCCTACTTCTTTTTTTTACTGGTTATGCTGCTCCTGTTCTCTCTCGCTATGAAACCAAGATTTGTTTGTGTATCTACAGTGTATAGGGACTATGGGTGACTACACCACGCAGGGAGTTGTTGGTGGACCACTCAGTTCTCTGCTCGGCACTCTCTATAACCAAAACTGTCCGGATACCGTTTTGTTGGCCAATTTCTGGGCAATGTTGTGCTCTAAAAGTTTGGTTGTTATTTATTTTGTTTTTACCTTTTGTCATGATGTCACATATCTGCACTGCACCTCAAGACTGTTTGTCATCACTAAGTCAGTTACAGCTTCATGTATTCTGGCCCCCTTCGAATACAATCCCTTATGGGCGGGTGTATCCACTTTAATGTTATAAAAAAAAAAAAAATGATTTTCATGCCCCAACTACTCTACTTTCTCCACAATTCCCCAATAGTTATGCCTCTTAAAATGGTTGCTTGGAAGCACAACTTTTCTGTAAGCCAAACAGGAAATACCTGACTTTTAGGACCATACAAAAAAGTTAGGACAAAGCAAAGCAGCTTCAGAAGGTGACTGGGTATACTGGGTTTAGGTCTATTTGGGGGAATCTTACCTACCCATAACTGGCCAAATTGCACCATGCGTTATTATGGGATGACCCATCTTAAACATATTTTGGCCACTGGTCATTTACTCTCCTTTCCTCAACTAGAGGTAAAATATGGTATTCCCTCTAATATGCTTTTTTATTACCTACAGCTGAAACATGCTGTGATGGCTCAGCAGGCCCTATGGGCCACAGAGCTGTCCCCCACACCAATTTTTAACTTTATGCTACAAGCATCTTGCACAAAGGGGTTTATCTTTAATTGCTATGCCATGCTTATGGGGATTTATTTAGAAAATTTCCCAAATCCAGCCCCTGAGAAATGGAAAAGGGATGTAGGCAATATACCTGGAGATATAACAAATATAATTAGTGCGCTAATATCAACAAATATAAATAAAAGTTGCTAGATACCATGATACCTCAAATATTATACTCCAAACAAAAATTCCTGTGTCACAAATTCCGTGTGCGTATATAAAAAAAAATGGATAATTAATAGATTCCGTGTGTATAAAAAATATATATAATCATCTACATCATAAAAATGTAAATTAATAATTAGTAGATTCCATGTGTATAAAATAATTCATAGATTCCGTATGTATAAAATCTATAATCATCTGCACCCAATGGAAATATATGATAAATCAAGAGTATTACAGGTTACACCTCCTATAGCTGAAACTGCGATCAAAGATCTCACAAGTACTATAAAACCCCAAAGACCAAGATAAAATGCATATGGTATTCAGCGCTCAGTCCCATATACACAATCCAAAGCACCCTGCCGGAAATACTTTCAATAATGTCCCACTTTTCTGAGTGTGCTACTTTTCTCTTGATCCTTTTCCTTGGCTTTTCATTACAAAAAAAAGAAAGAGACAGACAATTAATAGTGCACTACTGCTTATAAGAGATAGGCTTTGTATGAACACAGCGATACACTCACAAACCCGATCCAGTGTAAGCATAAGATTGCGGAAAAAAGTCAGGTTACACTCCTCCTCACAGCCTCTCCATGTATTCAAACACTTTCGGCTTGATGTCACTGGCTCCTCCTCCCGACATGTTGCGTCACAGGTCACGTGACATTCTCAAGGGAAAAATCATACCTGGAGACCTGTGGGAGGAAGCTTTAGAGGCTGTGTGCCTCTGCTCTCTTAACGTGATGCAAAGACTTTCCCAATTATTATATATTTTGCTGAGAGTTCATCGCACCCCGTACAGGTTACATTCCATGGGTTTGCGTCCTGACCCTATATGTACCAGGTGTCAAAGAGATGTAGGAGACTTAACTAATTTGATGTGGAGATGCCCGAAATTACACCAATATTGGAGTTCGGTTATCTCCAGGGTCAATACTACTCAGGTTTTATTCTTTTAGAATATAAACATTGCATTTTGAGTATGTTAGATGCCGTAATCACAGATAGGTACGCTAAAGAGGCAGCTACTATAGCCCTTGTTCAGGCCCTCAAGCTCCTTTTAATACATTGGATCTCTCCCATTCCCCCAACAATATGGGTGTGGATTGGACAAATGGGATTAGTGCTCAGAATGGAGGAGAATTTAATATACCGGCATAGAGGCAGTCACTCAAAGTTTAAAAAAGTGTGGGGAGGTTGGCTGGCTACTCCGGGGCTAGCTCCAACTGAGTATGTTTTAGAACTGTTAGGACCTTTACTTGCATGCTGATTACTTATGTTATTGTTTCTTGTAATCTACGGGTTGTGCATTACTATTTTACTCTCCTAGATGTTTTTGGAGGAGTGGGGTTTGTATTTGGTATATTGCAATCTATTCCTTGTATTGTGCTTTGTTTCTTGTCCTTTGTCAAATGTTGTGACATCTCCATAAAATAATACCTGATTTAAAAAAAAGAATGGTCAGATGGCATGAGCCTTCATATGGAGCGAAGAGTTTTTTTTTTTTCAGGTTAGCGGTGGCGGCGGGCACCGCGATTGACAATGGACAGTGGGGGACATTTCTTAAATAAAGGACTTGTCAAAAACTGTGTTTTTTTTACGATATACTTTTTTTGGGTGAATGAAAATGGGGTACATAGTACCACTAACCAATCACATAGGGGGCAGTATCTCGGGGCCCCTTTGTTAAAGGGGGCTTCCAGATTCCGATAAGCCCCATACCCGCAGACTCCCACAACCAGCAGCCAGGGTTGTGGGGATTGAGGCCTTATCCCTACCAACCTTGGGACAAGGTGCTTTGCCCCAAAGCACTCCCCATGTTGAGGGCATGTGGCCTGATATGGTTCAGGAGGGGGATGTTCGCTCAACCCCCTTTCCTGACCTGATGGGCTGCATTCTTGAATAAGGGTCTGGTATGGATTCTGGGGGGACCCCACACCATTTTTTGTTTTAATTTTGGCATTGAAGATACTCTTAAAATCCATACAAGACTCGAAGGAGGGACCCTATGTCATTTTTTATTCTTAATTTTTCATTGCCGGCATAATTTTTTTTTTTACATTCAGCTGTCAGTGGGCTGATGATCCATTGGTGGTTAAGGATGTGGTGGCTGCCCACTCCTTAACAACCATGACAGTTACTGGTTGTTAAGGATGCCAATACTATACTAATTTCAAATCATATGTACAAACACCTACTGCATAAAACGTGAATAAATAAATACAAAAAGGTTCATATATTAAGTGAATAAATAAATAGATATAAGAACTATAAAGTCTGCATAAAAAAATTATATTCCATATAGTGCAAATAAATATATAAGTGAAACAATATATATAAAGTCCACATATAGTGAATGCTGAGTCCAATTTAAAAAAATGTAAGAAAGAGAAGGAAGATGTAGACCAAGAGTAGATTCCACCACCACCGAGAGGGAAGAGGGATAAGCCTCTCCATGGAATAAACAACAAAAAAATTGGAGACCATTACCAGATGTGGTGGACCTCCTATCAGTAGCGAGGTTGTAATCGCCTCCAGATATAACCCTCTGCGGGGGTCACTGGTCAAACCAAGATATCCGTGCATCCAGACTCCTCACGCCCTTCTCCCTCTTTATACCATTTTCCCATCTGATATACAAAAAGGAACTCTCCTACTGAAGTAAAGCCAATGTGTTCTCTTGGACCAGAACGGGCCATACAGGGGTATAAGGGTTCCGATAGTGTGTTATCCTTAAAACTCTGCAGGTTTACTTTGTAAAAAATGTACGCAATATGTACAAAATCAGTAATCAATAAAAGAATTTAGCCGAAAATAAAAATATAAAATGTAAAGCAAATGCATGTGCTTCCTTTTTGTATTTATTTATTCACGTTGTTTTATGCATTGGGTGTTTGTACACATATACTGATTTGAGATCAGTATAGTATTAACGCAAGTTTTTCTCTTTTTTAGATTTTTGCATGTATTTTCATTATTTACTATTAGCGTGGTATATGCCCCCCCCCCCCCCCCCCTTTTGTTAAGGATGCCGGCAGCTGTCGGCTCCTTCACAACCAGCTTTTTACAGCCTGAGGAAAAGACATTGGCTACTGCCAGCTTTCAAAACAAAATGTGGCACAATACTGCATGACTTCATAAAAAATAAAAATAAAATCACACAGTATTTTAGTGAATGCCAAAAAAACATAAAAATTCTATGCGATATCCTACCGCATAGTTTGATGTGGTCAGATACCACTTTGTGAATGAATCCCAATATGTTCATTATGAAACCAAGATCAAGGACATGGCTCAAATTAGCAGGAGGAAAGTTCAAAACGAATCTTAGAGAGTATTATTTTACCAAAATAGTAGCTAATGCTTAGAATACCAGAAAGACATTCAGACACATATCTGCTGTATCCAGCAGATGTTTGGAGTTCTTTCCAGAGGCAGGATCCCAGGCACAGTGCACTTTTTTCGATCTATGCTTCAATTTTACTTTATTTTAGTATGCACACTTTGTACAAGGGGGGCTTTGTGAATTTAATAAATTTGTTTATGGGTTTACACTATGTGGATATTGCATTCTTTTCACATGAACCTGGAGCCCTTTTGAAATGGTATACTGACATCTGGTGGATGGTGAGAGAGAAGCTGGTGAAAGGTGGAATTATTATTCTCTTAAAGGTGCAGATTTCTTGGCGGTTTAGTGAGTGCATCCCCAAAGGGGAGATTCCATCACACAGGGTGATCTTTGGTGGAAGCTTTTCAGCACAGCGATAAAACTTATCTTTCTTACCAGTTCACGTCTTTTATCAACTACTTACAATTCATATTGGACAGTGTATGGGAAGCGCTGCTGCTGTATTACAAAGGACTTTCAGTTTTTTTAATATTGCCAGTTTAAATACTTAGAATAGACTTCCAGCATAGTGAGTCAGTCAAACAAATATTTAGTTCTTGTTGAAGTAGGGAATGGATGGAATCTCTGTTGTGTTTCCTTGCTGTTTCTAGATTATGCTATTATGACACATTTGAACCTTAATCTATAAAAACACCAAAATCCCTGGATTTAATCTAGCCAGCATAGAATGTGAGATTAGAGAGAACGCCATGGGGCTGATTTACAAAAAGGTTTGCGCCATGAGTTGCGGCGCACACCGATGTGCAACGGCCGTTTTCGTATTCACAAAGCAGTTGCGCCTGTAACACAATGCAATTCCCCATTCAGTAATAACATGCCAGCGCACGGGAGGCGGTGATCGGTGTGCCGCTATAGACCTAGCGCATAATACTCCAATTACTCTATTTGCTGGCTGGGGGCTCCTCATTGTCAGCCGGGTGCTCTGGGGCGGACTCCTTGCGCCTCAGCTCCTGGTGGAGGCTTGATGTAGCGACCCATGCACACCGGGACAACTCATGCTTGGCATTCCTACGTGGTGTAAGTTCTGTGGACTTGACTATCTTTTTTTCTATATAAAATTTATTTGTATATAATATTTCTTATACTATGGGCTTTTTAATTTAGAACACCTGTTATTATTCATTATTTACAGACATTATACATTTGCTCCTGATGAGTCGGTCAACTGACGAAACGATTTGAGCTAGTGAGGATGCAATCCCTCACATTTCCATCATTTGTTACAACATTTTTATGAATTCTATTGTACATTATTACTGTACTATTTCTTTGAAATTTGTATACATCTTTTTCCCTGTTATGATTATTAAGTTCTATATCATGTCTGTATATGTATTGAATACTCATTGGTCACATAGAAATGCTCCTTGACATTCATGTATAATTAATAATAAAATTTCTACTCTTACATTGTTTTTGAGCCTGCCTCTTTAAAGTCCCATATTCGTTTTGTCTTTTGAATTTAGAATAGGGATGGAGACGCACTTCCCCCCTTCCTTGTGTGTTTCATTTAAAGTCCCAGTATATGGAGATATACATTCCTCCCTTTTTGTAAGATTTTAATAAAGGACTTGCCAAAAACTGTCTCTTGTAATTTTTAACACTTTTGTCATTTTATTGGTGAAATGATAGGGGTACCCTTACCATTTCACACAGGGGGGAGGCCGGGATCTGGGGGTCCCCTTGTTAAAAGGGGCTTCCATATTCCGATAAGCCCCCCACCCGCGGACCCCCACAACCACCGGCCAGGGTTGTGGGGATGAGGCCCTTGTCCTCATCAACATGGGGACAAGGTGCTTTAGGTATGTGTGTGGTCACATCCTCCCCTTCAGTCTATACAAACAAATCTTATTTAACCACTTAAGGACCTGAAGGATTTGCCCACTTCTTGACCAGGACATATTTTTGCGATACAGCACTGTGTCGCTTTAACTGTCAGTACTTTCTGCTATTATATATATATATATATATATATATATATATATATATATATATATATATATATATATATATATATATATATATATATATATTCCAAAAAATATAGAACAAAAAACTCATTTGCTCATCAGTTTAGGCCGATATATATTGTTCTACATATTTTTGGAAAAAAAAATGCAATTGATTGAATGGTTTTCGCAAAAGTTATTGTGTCTAAAATCTATAGGATAAATTTATGGACTTTTAGAGCTAACCCCAAATTACACTTTTTGGGGACCAGTGACATTTTTGCATGATCAGTGCTATAAAAATGCACTGATCAATGTATAAATGACACCGACAGGGAAGAGGTTAACACTAGGGGGCGATCAAGGCGTTAACGGTGTTCCTTCAACGTGTTCTAACTGTAGGGGGGGCATGGGCTGCAAGAGAAATTAAACCAATCACTAGGAACAGAAGATCTCTCACATATCCACTGTCAGAACGGGGATCCACCTTGTTTCAACCGACAAATCCCCATTCTGCCTCTGTACGCGGCAGGACCTGTGCACGCCCACTATCACTTAATTGAGCCAGCGTACAATGACGCAAATTAGTGGTATCATGCCACCTTGTTGCAATACAACTGCGGAAGGTGGTTGGGAAGCAGTTAAAGCGTTTGTTACCCTAACATTTCATATTCCTGATATGTGCCTACTGTACAATGCACTTGTATAAAAGTATCAGGTTCTCTATGTATTGCTACCTTTGCATGAAGTCTCTGGCATCCCTACTAGCCCCTTTGCTTTCCTAATAAAAACTGACCATTATCACACCCCCCCCCCCCCCCGCACAGCCTATCACTGGGAAGCTGCTGCTTCTCCTCCCCCAGCTCTTATGCGGCTGAGAACAGAGGGAATTTGATCACATATAAAAAAAAAGGAAAATAAGGTATTTATTATGTTTTTTTAAATATCTATACAAAAATGTTTTGCCTTTGAATTCTATTTTAAACTGAATGGGTTGTTTTACATGGTGATCATTTACAATCTCTTTAAGTTCATCTAGAAAATGACTAGTGTCAATCTATGATGTCTTCGTCACTGACTGCAAAGGAACAGAGAAACTGCAGTCTTCACAAGAAATGTTCACTTCACATGTATGCACAGAATCCCCAAAAATAGGGGAAACAACAGAGGAAAATTACCTCTACTTGAGTAAACAGCGAAGAAGCATTTTTGGTTAATTGCCTATATTTTTTGGAGGGGTAATATGGTGCTGATATCACAATGGCAAAGAACTTCTAATGACTCATTTAATAAACTGACCCATTATGATGCCATAAAATATTATTTAAGTTAGTATCCATAAGCATGAAATCTATTTAAATTTCAACATGACAATGTAATTAATAGGTAAATTAATGCATAAAGAATAGAAATTGCTTCATGCTAAATAAACATTATTATTTACAAATGTTGGAAGGGTCAACAATAAGCATTTTTAGTTTTGCAATAGGTTAACATCTTACACTACTTTTAGTTTCTTTTCCATTTTGCAAAAATATTTATATAAAGCAAAATTTCTTTTCATCGTGTGAGATACTGTATATACTATTGTAAATGGTGCAAATAATCTGCAAACACCTGGATGCAATCATGTAATCTGGATCATTAAACTTTCTAGCATCTAAAAGATCAAAGACTCCAAATTATGATGGCACTATTAGCAATTACAAGCATTCACTGCACCTCAAAGTAGAAATATGTTTTTCATCAGGATTATGTAGACAAATGAAAAATAAAATGGGCATAAGTATTTTTAGACAGAAAACATGCTGTTAAATATTAAATACTTTGTTTTTTTTCTCATGGTGGTCATTGTTTCTTGTTAGTATTTAATTTGAACTTTTTATTGTTGTATACCCTGCATTCCTTTTTAATGATGATTTTCAAATGCTAAATAACTAGACTGGGAATAGTGTACCACAATGAATTCTGAAATGCATTGGGGTATATGTGGCCTGTGTTCCAACATGATGCTGAGTGCTGTAATAACCAGGGCTATGTCTAATTTGGAAGTTACTGGTAAGATGGATGAGAGAGGTGAAGCCACTTGAGTGAATGGCAATTGAGAAAGGAGAGTAGCTGCTCCAAAGGACAATGTGAATAACACCGGTGGGGGAGTAGTATCTGTTTACAGTGCAGCCCTATGCCTGTCATAATGAATAATGACATATAATGACAAAGCATTGTTCTTAGGTAGTAAGGACTGAGTCAGTGTCTCCTAACACTATTACAATGAATACAGTGCAGTTTATTTACTAAGACTGGAGAGTGCAAAATCTGGTGCAGCTGTGCATGGTAGCCAATATGCTTCCAATCTCAGTTTGTTTAATCGCACCAGATTTTTCACTCTCCAGTTTTAATAAATCGACCAGTGAGTGATAAAGATGATAGAAGTGTTTTTTTTAATTTGCCAGTAAATATTTTCAATGTGTCTAGAAGTTTGAAAGGGGTATGTTCTGCTTGGAGAAAAGAGAAAGGAAGCTTGCACAGGGGGAGAAAAATCATAAAACAGAATTGCATACTGTGGTTTAAATGGAAACAATGTTATGGTATAAATAAACCTGTTTCAAATTCAGTACAACCAGCCTGTCATTTATTTTTTTTTTTTATATAATTACTGCCACCAGCTGTAGCTGGCAGCAATAATCCCGGTATTCTAGTGGCAGAGAAACCTCCTGCTACACTATTGTATTCTGCCAGTGGGGAGTGTTGATGGGGAAATTTATAGACAGTCTTAGTCCACCACGGCCACTACATGCTTCACAATGCAATTAAGCTATCAATACAGGAGGACATCGGGTAGTGTGTGGCGGAACCTTGCCTATACCTAGCCCTTGCCTGACATCAGCCACTCCCCTTTTGTCACCCCTACCTGTTCTCTTTCCTAAAGCACTTTTGAATAATGCAGAGTATGCTATATAGCCTTATCTGTGTCCCACAAGCAGGAATGGGAGACTTACAGTTCAGATAGACTTTTGAAACATATGTGCATTGCTACTTATGAATTAACATACTGTAATTTCTTTAGAAGACATGCATGAAGACTGGAACCAGATAAGCACTATAGTAGAGCTTAATCCCAGGTAATTTACAGGGAAACATTATATATTAATATGACTTTTAAATTAAATTGTATCTATTATAGTATAGGAATTACACAACTTCACTAGGGAACATTGTTAACAAGCTGATTCCATGAGAAAGAAAATTAGCTACTAAATTTTAGATTATGTTTCATCTATTTTCATTTTATTTAAAACTGAACGCAGTCTTAAAATTTGCTGTAAAAAATGTCTGTGAAAATTAAATGTCTTGCATCATTTGATTGTACCAAAACAAATGTATTGAGAATAAATTTGCAGCGCAAATCTATGGAAGTATGTGGCCATTTTCCATCAAATATGTATTTATTCTAAAAAAAATGGACTACTGTATATATGGTTCTAAAATACCCAGTCCCTCACTAGAACACTCTGCCCCATGTGTGAATTTAGCCTAAATTGTGTAATTAATCATAAATAAATAACAAGTGCAAGTGCAAATTCTCTATATAATTTTCTGAATAAAGTGCAAGTGCTTATTTAATGGATATGTGTCTGTAATAGTACAACATTCAATGTGTTGAAAGCAAAGCTCTCTTGACCATAATCCATAATATGTGTAATAATGATTAACTCCTGCAAAAAAAAACTGTTAATGCAATTATGACAAACCAAAAAATGTGTGAAAAATAAGTGTGGAGAAAATCTCCTGAAAATAAACTTATGTATACATTATCTTGAAAATTATTTTAACAAAAATACAAATGTATTGTTTACAAACTGTTTAATATATCAGTTGACTACAGAAAATGTGAATCTTTGTAATTGTCTTGAACTCCTGCATGTTTATGGTTTGTAGATTCCACTAAAATGTCAGGAAATCGAAAAGCCCTAAAGGAACAGGATAGTATAGAATTTTCCATTTAGATAATGGTCCCACTGTGGTAGTTGTAGCTTTCAAAATTTAGAAGCCTTTTGGCCAAATGAAAGATGTTAAAGAAAGCCAATAAAGATCTTGGCTCAGTTCTTCTCGATTCCCAGCTGATAAACTAATTGTGTTGGCTGCACCAATTACTGCATCAATGCACCATTTACCAGAGAATTATTATTTTAGTATTTATTTTGCCAAACAAACAAATTTACCCATAAGGAAACTTCTTAAATTATATTAGATCCTCAGTTTTAAGCACTTTCAGATTTAATCGCTTACTGAGTATGCAACTTCTTTATCTTTTGATCCTTGCCTATATTACTGTTTAAGCTGGTGCCATGACCACTGCTCCGGGTTCTCTTAAAGGATGGCTTCTTTCTCTTGCAGCATCCTATGAAGCCATTCTTACATGCAGGAACTATAGTTCTGTCTTGTGTACATCGATAAACATATAGCCCTGTAGCCTGCTCCTTCCATTTCCTCCCCCTTCCCTCTCCAACAGATAAACTCAGACATTAACTCCTTCCTTTAAAAATCAGAAGTTCAGGGAGCAGCACTGAGAGGGCAGGAGCCAGCAGCATTGAGATATGCTGAGATACGAATTTCAACAAATAGTTTACTGGGGAGTGCTTATTTTATTGTGCTCAATGTGTAAACAAAAACAGATTTTTTTTTTTTTTACATGGAAAACATGTTTTTTTTTTAAAGAATAAATTCAGCAAAGCACATAAAATAACAATTTCTGACTTAATATGAGTAAACATATTCAATTAATGGAGAGTATGCAAATACAGAGGTCAGATCAGTACTGAATATTACTGTAAAGAGCAGAAATCACAGGAGACTTGACATTAGAAAAAAACATAACTACAGCATATTGGGCAAATAAAGAGAAAAATTTAATTGTAACAATATAGAAATAGTAGAACAACCACATTTGGGGAATTAGCAATTTCAGGGTAAATAACAGTGGTGTCTCGTCCATAGAATGTGCACAGGTGTCGCCTCCCCATCCATGTGTCTGGCCCCCTGATCTACATATCAGTGGTGCTGAATAGGGATGAGCTGAACACCCCCCGGTTCGGTTCGCAGCAGAACTTTCGAACGGACCCCAAATTCGAACGAACGTTAGAACCCCATTGAAGTCTATGGGACTCGAACGTTTGAAATGAAAAGTGCTAATTTTAACGGCTAATATGCAAGATACTGTCCTAAAAAGGGTTTGGGGACCTGGCTCCTGCCCCAGGGGACATGGGTCAATGCCTAAAATGTTTTTAAAAATGGCCGTTTTGGCGGGAGCACTGATTTTAATGACGATTAAAGTGAAAAAAAAGTGAAATATTCCTTTAAATATGGTGCCTGGGGAGTGTCTGTAGTATGCCTGTGAAGTGCCACGTGTTTCCCGTGTTTAGAACAGTCCCTGCACAAAATGACATTAAACGGAAATAACACCATTTAAAACTGCTTGCGGTTTTAATGTTATATCTGGTTTCTGCAATATGGTTGAAAATCATTGAGAAAAATGGCATGGGTAGCCCTCCCTGCCCATTACCAGCCTATTTGGATCTTGTACGCATATTAAGGGGAACCCCGTACCCATATTAAAAAAAGGAAATGCGAGTAGCCCCCAGGCCCTATATACTCAGAACAGCAGTATACAGGCGGTGCAAACAAGACAGGGACTGTGTAGGTTTGTTGTGTCAAGTTGAATCTGTTTGTAATTTTCAACTGGTACATTTTTAAAGTGTAGCTCCAGTCAAAAAAACTATTTTTAAGCTTTTTGGAAAACATAGGGAAGGGTTATCACCCCTGTATAATTTGTTTTGTCGTCCATCTTTTTTCATCTCACTTGCTGTTGTCTCCTTCCGTTTGCAAGTAGGAGATGTTTGTAAATTGGATGTTTGAAAGTAGGGGCCTGCCCTATATGCTCTGCAGAAATGGCGGGACAAGGTGTTGGTTTTGCCACAACAATGTAAGCCCTCAAAGTGACTCTTGGTGGGCGCTGGAGCGCCCTGCTGTGAACGATTATATCAAGAATTGTAATTACATGCCATTGTTGAACAGTGGTAGAAAAATTGACCTTTGGTGGTTGTGGTGCTGGTGCCACAACACTATAAGTCCTCACTGTTACTCTGGGTGGGCACAGGAAGGGGCCCTCCTGTGAAATATTATATCAAGAATTGTAATTACATGTCCCTGTTAAACAGGGGCAGAAAAATTTGGCCTTAGGCACTGCTGCTGGTGCCACCACACTGCAACCTCTTCCATATACTCTAGTTTTATTGCAGGAATTAGCCCTGCTGCAAAGCATTGTATCAAAAATTGTACTTAAACGCCCCTGTTAAACAGGGGCAGAAAAATTGGGCCTTAGGCACTGGTGCTGGTGCCACCACACTGCAACCTCTGCCATATACTCTAGTTTTATTGCAGGAATTAGCCCTGCTACAAAGCATTGCATCAAAAATTGTACTTAAACGCCCCTGTTAAACAGGGGCAGAAAAATTGGGCCTTAGGCACTGGTGCTGGTGCCACCACACTGCAACCTCTCCCATATACTCTTGTTTGATTGCAGGAATTAGCCCTGCTGCAAAGCATTGCATCAAAAATTGTAATAAAACGCCCCTGTTAAACAGGGGCAGAAAAATTGGGCCTTTGGCACTGGTGCTGGTGCCACCACACTGCAACCTCTCCCATATACTCTTGTTTGATTGCAGGAATTAGCCCTGCTGCAAAGCATTGCATCAAAAATTGTACTTAAACGCCCCTGTTAAACAGGGGCAGAAAAATTGGGCCTTAGGCACTGGTGCTGGTGCCACCACACTGCAACCTCTCCCATATACTCTTGTTTGATTGCAGGAATTAGCCCTGCTGCAAAGCATTGCATCAAAAATTGTAATAAAACGCCCCTGTTAAACAGGGGCAGAAAAATTGGGCCTTTGGCACTGGTGCTGGTGCCACCACACTGCAACCTCTCCCATATACTCTTGTTTGATTGCAGGAATTAGCCCTGCTGCAAAGCATTGCATCAAAAATTGTACTTAAACGCCCCTGTTAAACAGGGGCAGAAAAATTGGGCTGATGGCATCAACCAGAACCAGAAATGTTCTTCCAACATATCAGCGGAGGAGGAAGAGGATAGACAATCAACATAACAGGACAGTCACTCAGCATCAGCATAGGCAGTCTTGAAGGGATGTGGTATTTCAAAAAAAAATTATTCGGTTACATCAGCTTCAGGTGCTTGGTAGCTGTGGGTGATCCAAGACTGATTCATCTTGATGAAGGTCAGTCGATCAACTGATTCGGTGGACAGGCGCACCCTGTGATCGGTAACAAAGCCACCAGCAGCACTGAAGGTGCGTTCCGAAAGAACGCTGGATGCAGGACAGGCCAGTAGCTCAATTGCATACTGTGCAAGCTCTGGCTAGTGATCCATCCTCAAGACCCAGTAAGCCAGAGGATTTTCGGTGGGAAAGGTGTCCAAGTCTGACCTTGCCCCTAGGTATTCCTGCACCATGTAAATCAGACGCTGGCGATGGGTGCTGGAACCGATCATACCTTGGGGCTGCGGACTAAAAAATTGTCTGAAAGCATCAGTCAGACGGCCACCTTCTCCACCGCTCCTTCTGACCGATGCCTCAGCAACACGTTGTCCAGGACCAGGAGTTTGTAACCTCCCAGTCTCTGGGAACGCGTTGCACAGACCTTTCTGCAAGGCCTCCCGGAGATGTCTCATCCTCTGCTCCCTCTGCGATGGCAAGATAAGGTCGGCAACCTTACCCTTGTACCGTGGATCAAGGAGAGTGGCACCGCATATTGTACAAACTCACGGAAGGGGGCCGAGTCTACCAACTGAAAAGGCAGCAGTTGAAGTGCTAGCAATTTAGCCAAGCTAGCATTCAACCGCTGGGCATGTGGATGGCTGGGAGTGAACTTCTTCCGCCGGTCCAGCAGCTGGGGCAGGGACATTTGCCTGCTATAATCGGACGTGGGTGTACCGCTAGCAGAGTTCCCGGAAGCACTTGGCTGTGACACACCTAATTCTACACCTTCATTGCTCTCAGAGCAGGTTTCAGAGAGGACTGAAGGTCTAGTGGGGTTGGAGATGCCAGCTGATGAGGAGCAAGGAGAGGTCCGCTTTGTTCTTTGGTGTGGGTATTTGAGGTACGCTTGCCAACAAGCTGCATGGCAGGTCAACATATGTCTGGTCAAGCATGTGGTGCCCAAGCGGCTGATGTTTTGGCCACGTGAGATACGCTTGAGACATATGTTGCAAATAGCAGTGGTGCGATCTGATGCACTCGTCTCAAAAAAGGCACACACCAAAGAACTTTTAGAATAACGCGCAGAGGCAGCGCTCTGCACAGGCGGAGCTCTGCCGTGTGATTCAGTCGGTGTGCTGCCCCTAAGCTGGCCCCCGGAGGGCATCCTGCCTCGTTGGACATGTGCCTCCTCCTCCTCCTCCTCCTCCTCCCTCCTTCCAGGCACCCACGTGGAGTCAGTGCCCTCATCATCCCCTCCCTCTTCATCGCTGTAGCAAACCTGGCAGTATGCTGCAGCTTGTGGAACATGACTGCCAGATTGCTGTCCTTCTTGAGCATCCCCTCTCTTTGCATTCACGCTACTGCCTTCCTCTAGCTGAGTGTCATCATCAGAGCCCACAAAACACTGGGCATCCTCCTGGAGCATGTACCCAACACTGTGCTCAAAGAGTTCAGGAGACTCCTCAGGAGGACGTGGTGGGTCTAGGGAAGGAGTCACTGATGATGACATTGAGAGGAGGGAAGACGATGTGTTGGCAGCTGCTTTGCTACTACCCTGAGAGAGGATGAGGAGGATGAAGAGGGCTTGGTCATCCACTCTACCAAGTCGTTGGCATGTTGCGGTTCAACATGTCCAGCTGCAGAAAAGAAGGACAAGCATGTGCTGATGACAATGCACCGCGTCCACGACCAGCACTGTTGTCTCTAGACACAGAGCCTGCTTGCCCTCTTTTATCGGCTCGCGGCTGTCTGCCTCTCCTTGCTGGCCTTCCAGACATGGTAATGGCCTGAAGGGAGTTGGGTAAAACAGCAGTTGGGTAGTGTATATTGTGCTGGAGGCACACAACACCCACTAACTCCTGCAGATGCCTTTATTATAGAACACCAGAGATAAAGGGGTATATACAGATGTATACTGTGCTGTGCTGGAGGCACACACAACTTCCAATAACTCCTGCAGATGGCAAGTGGGCTCAAATAGAGAAGAGCTATGTAGGTGGATATAGCGGTATGTACTGGGTACAGAGCACGCAGACAGCACGCATCTCCTAACACTACTGACTGCAAGCTCTATTATAAAAGATAGATCACTAGCTATATAGGTGAGGTGAATATAGCGGTGTATACTGCGGTCAGGGCACGCAGACAATAACCACTACACAACAGCAAGATAGAAAATCGGCCGAAAACGATTGGTGTATACTGTGTTGAAGGTACACAGAACACCCACTGCTTCAGACGCCAACACACTACACGAGGCCGCCGCAATGGCGGCCTTATATAGTGTGGGGTGTGCACTACACAGCCTGAGCTATGATTGGCCACAGGCATCCTGCCTGTGGCCAATCATGGCTCTCCTCGCTGCTGGCGCTGCGATTGGCCAAGCATGCGGGGTCACAGTGCATGCTTGGCCAATCATGAGCCAGCAATGCACTGCGCCATCGCAGTGCATTGTAGGCCGTGAGCGCCACGCGAATTTGACGCGAACGGACCAAAATGTTCGGATTTCGCCGAACGGACGAACAGCCAATGTTCGAGTCAAACGTACATTCGACTCGAACACGAAGCTCATCCCTAGTGCTGAACCATGGATTCCAATGTGGGGTGGGTGTTTTTTTAAGCACCTGATTAGAGCCAGAGGCTCTAATAGGCTTCAAAAAAGGGTGGGCTCAGAGTGCAGAGCATAGCGCTCTGAGCCCACCCAGTTTTGCGACCATAGCGAATACAATTTTCACTTTTATCACTCTAAGGTTCCTCCCCTTCAATCAGGAGGCTGGTCTGTGAGACCTTTGTGAGAGCACTTTGGCGGAAGGGGGGACACATGGTGGTGGAAGCTGAAGGAACAGTCACAATTCCGTGGCCACTGCCTGCACTTAAGAAGAGGACACCTTAGCGCCACCACAAGAGTGGGTGAGTGTTGGACCCCCTGCGGGGGGTATGCTGCTTCAGTGCCTTGCCATGCCGCTGGGGGGGTTGTTGTTTGCCGCCCCCCCCCCCCAAATAAGAACCCACCAGCAGCCACTGGTAAATAAAAATGAGTATTAAGCAGTTCCCTAGGATCCTTTAAAATGGAACCGACTGTCACACATGTGCTTGATTATTGAAGCCAGTGGTCCCAGCTTTTATTTTATTTAGATGGGCACCATTTATGAAGGTAGACATGTTTTTGTACAGTAGAGAAGTATTACCTTCTGAGAAGCAGGCCTGGAATGTGTGTGTGTGGGGGGGGGGGGGCAGCTTGCATCCAGCCCTGTGCTATTCACTACCTTGCAATGAATGAGATTTTGTGTAAAATATAGGTATACATTTGTCTGCTTCTGGGTCAGAGAATATCCCCAATATGAATTGTTTATGGAGAGAGAGAGACATCACTGCTCCAAGTAGGTCAAGCGACAGTAGAAAACCTTCTCATCCAGCTTGGAAGCCCAGGTGCCGGCAATGCATATAGCAATCAAATACAGGAAGAAGATCTGGACAGCCATACTCAAAAATGTTTTTTTGCCTTTTATTCAAAAATTCTTGTGAACAAAAATACAAGCCACTACAGGAACAGACAGAAGCTAAACTATAGCTCCTGTCTGTTCTTGCTGTGGCTTGTATTTTTGTTCACAAGAATTTTTGAATAAAAGGCAAAAAAAGTTTTTTTTAGTGCGGCTGTCCAGATCTTCTTCTTGTTTTTGATGATTTTTTTGGGGTTCAAAGAGAAAGGTGGACCCATGGTGTCATGGAGGAACTGGATAATCAGAACCAAGAACCCCTGGATATTGGGGCATACCCATAATAAGTGTTAAAAGGCTCTGAGGGGTTGCTGAACACATTGAACATTGTTGGGCTATGTGTTGGGTGATTCTTAGATAGACAAATGGGGGATAGGTAGGCCCTGCTAAGTATATATAATTGTGTTAAAGGATCCGACAGCTTGGAAGATACCAGTTTGAATCCATCTAGGTCCTCATACCAATTTTTTTCATTCAACTCCTCTATTTGCACCTTCCAGAAAGATTTAGCTTAATAGGCAAGTTTCGTGCCTGAGGGTGTAATGAGTATGTTGTATGGTGTGGAGATAAGCTTTTGAGGTTCCGAGCCATGTGGCATGTCTAATAAGGAGATAGGTGTTAATGTGGGCAGATACTGGGAAACTGAGTTCACAGGGCATGTCTCAATTGTAGATATCTAAATAGCATATGATTAGGGAGAAAGGATTCATCTTTTATTAAATGAAAGGAGATTAAGGCCATCTGAGGTGAAAAGGTGGTTTAAATAGTAAAAGATCTTGGAAGCTTATAACTCTGGATTTGGGGTCATGAGGAGTTTAGTTACAGCTTTATTGTGCCAAAGAGGGGAGGGGCCATGGAAAGCCAGGTCCCAGACACATTTATGTTGGTATAGGAGGCCATTGAGGTCATCAGCCACAGTGTAGTCCTTCAATTTATGCATCGCTGCACACAAAGGGTGTGGCATGGGGCACCCAAAAGAAATTCAAACCAATGTCTGATGGTGTTGTTGATCAGTTTTGTCTAAATGGTAGAGGTCTAATAATTGAACGGCAAGGTGGTATAGGGCAACCCAACCAAGGTTGGTTAGGTTTTTCCCTGTATGCTGGTGAAGCTTATGCATACTATTGCCTCAAATAGAGGACTTGAGAATAAAATCTATGAGTCCGAAATGTTTTAACGACAGATATGGGGGGGGGGGGGGTGCCATAAAATATACAGAATATTGGGAAGGAAGACCATTTTTATTAAAGAATTCTCCTCATAATGCCTAAATGCAGAAGTTTAGCCCATATCTTAGCTGTGACCAGGGATTACAGTGGTTCAATATTCAGGAGTACATAGTCAGAGGGAGTTCTAGTAATGAGTATACCTAGATATGTCAGAACACTAACCCTGTATATGGGTAGAGACACCTGTTCAGTGGGGAAGGGGAATGTGTCAACTAGAGGTACTTGGAACTTATCCCAGTTAATTTTAAGGCCTGAGTATCTCCTGAACTGTTCAATAGGCATATCGGAATGTCATCAGCATCAAGTCCAATAGTCTCAAAAAGTGAGTCTACTCCTAGACCTTATACAGAGGGGTTTTCTCTGAGAGATCATGCAAGTGTTTCTGCAGCTAGAGCATACAGAAATGGAGAGAGCAGGCATCCATGATGTGTCCCCCGGTAAAGAGGAAACAGGTCAGATACCCAACCATTTGCAGACACCTGGACCACCGGGGCCTTATACAACAGGTACACCCATTTAATATCTTTGAAACCAAAACCAAAGCTTTTCCGACATTGCCAAACGTAGCCCCATTCCACTGCACCAAAAGCCTTGGCTACATCCAGGACAACTATCACTCTTGTGTCAGTATAGAAAAAATAAGTGTGGCCTCTGTAGTGAAATACTAAAGAAAAAGATAATTAAAGACTTGTACCATCATCCAGGAATCAAAAGATAAATAGAGGGGTTAGAAGCCTGGTCCCCAACAAGGCTGCCAAAAAGGCATGGGGCAATTAGACTATCGCTGTACAGTAGAGCAGTAAAATGCAAATGTATAATAAATGTATAAACAATACATACAAAATAGATTTTAATTAATACAGAAAGAATAAGTTATTAAAAAGTAAAACATGATAGCAGTTCATATAATTCACCAAAATAATTAAACCCCAGAATGGAAGAATCTCAGTGGGACATATGATCACAGATGGCATAACTCACAACTATTAACTTTTGCAGACAATGGCCGCTTCGTCAAGAGGGTATCTGTAATTTGATTAGCAGATAAGAGAACAACAGAGTTGCCCGAAGGCATAAGCATTACAAAGCTTGACTAAAATAAAACATAGCAGTTAAACAACATTTCATAAAGATAAAAGGGGGAAGAGCCAGACTGCTTATCCATATCCCAGAAGGGTACAAACGCAAGGACCAGAGGGGGTCTCCCGCTGCAACCTGGGGGAACTACAAATCATGATGAACTGAAATCTAAGTAAAAAGAGTGGGTAACTAAAAAGGGGTATACTTTGAACTTGCAAAGCCAAAAGATTTTGAACCAGTGAAAAAATTTGGGAATAAAGTAATGGAAAGGGATATGGATGCTGGAAGGAGAATGAGTTGACAGGGTGAACTAGATTAAGGTGAGAAAATAAACAAGGTGAACATAAAATATTGTGAATAAAGGATCATCACATGATAAATGAATGAATTCAAAGAGTTTATGGATGCGAGGTGGAAAGGGGTGTTGAAAATTGGACGTGATGAATGATGGGAAAACAAAGGGATGAGAAACGCAGATGGGAGAAAAAAGATTGAAACAGGGAATCCAAAAGGGGGGGGGGGAGGCCAAGGAAAAGGCCGGTGGGGACAAGGGGAATGGGGAGACCAGAAGATGGAGGGAAAGAAAGGTGAGGGAAAAGAAGGGAAGAGTGCTGGGAAACAGGAGAGAAAGGAAAACATAGAAAGGAGGAAAAGAGAGGAAACAGGGGAGGAGGAAGGAAAGGGAGCAGGGGAGGTGATGACAAATCAAACAAGAGTGAAAACAAGTGACATTGGATGAATAGGGGGCACAGCATGTATCTGCTGAAAAAATGCAACAGGTTAAAGTGTCCTGGGAAAGGCAATCCTAATAAAGGAGAGGGTGTCCGCGTGCAGCCACAGTGTGTAACACTGTATGCAAGAGGCAGAGGGTGTAGGCAAGCAGCGAGGCTCAAAAATAATAATTATAAAGCAAGAGGATAATAACAGTGGGGAATCTGTAGGAATGAAAAGTAAAAATTTAAATAATTATGAAGTAACAAGGAGTAATTATGGTTAGTGTATAAGGATTGGATAAAAAGCCTATGAAGCCAGTGCAACCCTTATGACTTTTCTGAGGTATGCCTCAAGTGGTTTGTAGCCATTACTCCCCAGTGCTGGAATAAGAGGAATCTTGTTTTGTTTGTTCTTTTGCACAACACCATTCCTGGTGTTTTTGGTTCCCCTTTAGCTGTAGAAACCTAACATTCATTACACAGACATTTACAGCTGTCTACAGAGTGCACAGCGATCTACCATGCTTCGAAGAAGCCTTGGATCTCTTGGAGTTGATCCTCCTAGAGGACACTATACCGTATGTTGCCCCAATTCCTCCACTTCCTGCTCTGTGTAGTGTGCTCCCTAAAAGAACCCGCAGATGCAGAAGAATCTACCCAGGGGGTGTCTCCCCAAATCCAAGTTACCACCTGATTGGCCACGAGTAATATGAGACTTCTTTGCTTAAGTCCTGTTTCTCTATACTTCTGCTGGATAGAGTTGAATGTCAAATTGCTGTTTGGACTCTTTGAACTCAAGTCCACAATGGACAGTTCACGCTGTTTTCTCCATTATCTACACTGTTTAATCCTTTTTGATTATGTATTACGTCAAGGTAATTTTCTTTCTGGGTGGAGGAAGTGTGCTCCTGCAATCATCAGTATCCATGTACCCACAATAAAAGTGTCTCCTTTATTTAGAGCTTGTTCCTTGGAAGACTCTTGTGAAAGACTCTTGTGGAATGGGAAGTGGGTAGCTGGTCTCTAGCTACCTGACCTCCACACAAGACTTTAGGCCTCCTGATCATTTAGTGGTTGTTGCAGCATTTTATTTTTGTTCTGGTGGGAGATAAGATTGATGGAAGCCCAATTTCAGATGCAACACATAAAGTACACTTTGCTATGTAAAGGCTGCTATTAAGATTATTTGCTACAATATGTGTGGTACTGTATGTGCACCCAAATAAGATGAACCAAATTTGTCGGGAATTGAAGTGGCTACCATTTTACACCCTTTTGTACCCCTAAACTCCCAATGTATCTATATAACAATTTTTTTTTAGCACATTATCGATTTTACAAGGCTATAGCAGTCACTATAGCCATTCACATACATTTCTCCTTTTCTGTTTTTCAGTGCCATTAGGACCCAGAGGGGTGTTATATTTTTGTCAAGAGCCAAGGGCCAGATTTATACTGTTGCTTCTATATGCCCCCAGCACTCATCAAATAAAATTTATAGATGGGGACCTTTTGAGAAGGAATCCTAGTGCTTGTTGTCGACTTTAATCTCTGCACTGAGCCAAAACATAACATCTCTGCTTGCAAATCAGCTTTAGCCTTTGCAGCCTTAAAGCATTTTCTCAAGACAATGCAATCCCTTCATGTGTTGTGATTAATTGCTGGCACTCGCTTTATGCCTCTCAAAGGAATTATAGTCATTATTCAAAAGTTCAAATGCTATTCCAGAATTGATTTGATATTTCTGGATCAATTTTATTTACACACCCTCACTGGGACATTGTCAACCATGTCGGATCAACCCCCTGGTCAGTGTAGACACAGAATAGACATGGCGCATGAATTACAACATTCTAGATGACCCCACTGCAGTGGATGCAGTTACCAAAGCTAATAAATCATATTTTGAGATTAAAAGTACAGATGCTGTCTCTAAGCGTACACTCTGGGAAGGGCACAAGGAAGTTATTAGAGGTTTTCTGATTTCCCAAAACTCACTGGTTATGAAGCAGAGACTTAAAAATAAGCAGCAATTGATTGCTGAGATACAACAATTAGAAAATAGACATAAATGCTCCCAATCCCCAGAATCTGGGGACTTTCCAGAATTCAGAAGAAATGTAGGTACTGTGCACATAAAGTTTTTAAGTCTAGCAATAAATCTGGGAAGCTATTGGCCAGGACTTTAAGAAAGAAGAGGGAGATTTCCTATGTACATACACTGCTCTCTCCTGTGGGTCTACCTATATTTCACTTTACCCGTATAGCCAAAAAAATACTTGACTACTATAGTAGTCCCAATATTCTGACTGTGGATAAATCATCACAAGAATATTTGGAGCACAGGCTTAGGCTTCACAAACTTTGTACAAAAAAAATTGCCAAGCCTAGATTGGCACATAAAATTTTCATGAAGGCTAAGTGTGAAGGTAGGCTAGGCATCCCCAATTTTAGGAATTATCACAGAGCATTAGCCCTAACCAAAATAATTATCTGGAGGCATGACATCAAATCAATCAAAAACTCTCAGTAATACTTGAGAAAACAATGGTAGACCTTTGTTGAGGACTCTTGGACTCCACTATTTTTCTTACTATAAATATTCTACCTCTGCTAATCTCCCCCCTCCTGCCGGAAAGGCCTGTGATAAATTTGCCTTTGGACTCCCTCAGAGGGCTTGAGTCTGTGGCATAAGTTTTCATCCATAAGGGTCTGCTATCCACTACTTCTAAGATATTGAACCACAGTAGAACTCTTATGGGTCTTATGCCACATACACACAATCGCATTTTCTGACGGAAAATGTTCGACGTGAGTTTGTTGTCAGAAAGTCCGACCATGTGTATGCTCCATCGGACATTTGCTGTCGGAATTTCTGGCAACAAATGGTTCTTAGCAGGTTCTCAAATTTTCCGCCAACAACACATTGTTGTCGGAAAGTCTGATCGTGCACAAAAGTCCACGCATGATCGGAATCAAGTACGAGCCGGAAGCACTCGGTCTTGTAAAACTAGTGTTTGTAATGTAGATAGCACACTCATCACGTGGGAAATGTTGAAATATCTCAATGCAGCGCATTCTCTTCTTATAATGCTAGAATAATGATTTTTTTGCATTGCTGCTGATATTCAGAGTCCTGACAAACATATGTGTTATTATTTCTTGTGATCTCATGAATAATCATTGTTTTTTTTTCTCGTGATCTCCATAAATATTTTTTTTTCTAGTGATCTCCATAATATTTTTTGTCTTTTTGTGTGTCAAGTTAGCACAACACCATTATTATCTTGTATTTTTTAGCTTCAAAGAGATACAACTATGTTGGTGTCCTTTGTTAATTTGTCATTGTATTTTTGAAATATACCTCCCTACTCACAAACAAACTGTCTTTTTTGAAGTAAAACACATAGCCAAGTATTTGTCAAAAAATAGACATTTAATAGGGGTCCTAACAAAATAAAGAGGAAGGCAACGCTGGAGAAACAATTGGAATTGGTGAAGCCTTTGTACCCCAGGGCAGACATCAATTATTTGACTGGCAAAATTGATAACCAGAGGAGTCCATTTAATAGGGAGCACAATGCGATCCAGGACTCCTAGAGATCATGAGCAGCAGCAGATGATATATATGTCCTGAGGCTGTGGTCTTACAACAGCCTGCCTCTTTTGCCAGACCACACCAAACCCAGGTCATCACTCTCAAAACTTCCTTCCATGCTTCTTTCCATGCTATTGTGGTGGGTTGGGTGGCTGTGTTGTTGGTGGTGTTGCTGGAGGTGGTGAAGGAGTATGATCCAACTCACACAGATGCCTTTTATTTGTGAGTTGGCCCCTCATCCCCTTGTTTAGGGCCTGAATAATGATCTCCTCACAGATGAGGCGCTGGCCCTCCTCCATGTGTTCCAGTTTACTCGCTGTCAGACAGCCATATGACAGCCATATGACTCAGGGGCCACCAGGGGTCATTGTTAGTACAGCAGTAGCCTGGAGAATTAAAGTAGTTTCTGACTCCTTCCTAGTCCTTTTGGTTGGAAGAACGAGGGTAGGAACCTGGGATTCAGTCAGGCTGCTTTCCACAGCCTCCTCCTGACCGAGACTTTCCTGTGTAAGAAAATGGTACATAGTTTTTTGTTCATCAATCACACACAATTTTGAGCTCATGACTGTTGCAAATTGAATGTTAACAAATAGAAAAACTATCCTTCTGACCCCAGCATTTTTCAGTCTTCTCCTAGTCATTTTTGACTACTATTGTCTATTGATATGTAAACCACTTTGTTAAATCAGAAATTAGTCATCAATAACATCTAGTTAACATCATTCAATTTTTGACAAGAAATATGTTCAACAATGCTATACCTGGCTCAAGCTGGGCTCCTCCGCATCGTCTTCCTGGGTGGAAGACCCAGGTTGGACTATAGGAGCCTCATCCAATGTTGAAGGAAGTGTGAAAGGAAGTGTAGATAGTGATGGCCTGGGTTCACTCTGGTCAGAACCAAAAACGCAGTCTGTCGTAGTACCACAACCTGGGGACATATATTTCATCTGCTGCTGCTCTGGATCTCATGGAATCCTGGACCTTTTTGCAGTCCCTATTATATGTGCTCCTCAGGCTACCAATTTTGGCCTTCAAATAGGTGATGTCTGCCATGGAATACACAGGCTTCATCAATTCCATCAATTTCTCCAGCGCTGCCTTCCTCTTTAGATTGTTGGAGTAGTCACTGTTTTTGACTTGCCAGAGACATGGCAGCTCCCTGTACATGTCCAGGAATCTTTGCAGGAAGTCTGGGTCAGTAAATTTATCAACCATTTTCTCTGCAAGACACAACACAAAACAAACCCTAATGTCAAGCTAAACTCTCCTAATCTTGTCCCAATATAGGCTTCAATCTCTAAAGCAGTATAGGCCACTAACCACTGATGCCTCAAGTTAAAATTGTACCTTAGTTTTCACGATCAGTGCTTACGATCCTCCATCCTCCACTCACAGACCGTACACACGACGCCCACATGTTATGCTTTATATACACTGCGCATGCATGAAACTCCACCCCTGTCCTTCTTTATAGTGTATTCCCCACCTCTTATCTTTCGGGGCAGAGGGAGAGTACATGGCGGAAATACAGCAGGTGCCTGCAGAGAGCAGTAAGGACGCGGATGAGGAAAGCCCGGAGCGAGGCGGTTCCAGATCCAGGATGAGATATAAGGCCTCAAATATGTCTTTTGTAGAGTTGGTGGAGATGGTGGACATCTTGAAGAGGGCAGACTATGATAGGAAGTATGGACTGTACAGCAACACAATTGTGAGAAAGGCCAAGATCATGATTAAAGTTGTGAGAAGTCTGCACAGGAATTTTGGGGTACGATGATCCAAGGAGCAATTGAGGAAATGCTGGTCAGACCAGAAATTGAGGGAGCATGATCAGTATAGAAAGATCAGGAAAGTGCTTCTAGAAAGTAAGTATTTGTGTTCCTATTATTATTAGTACTTTAATGCTGCTTCATGTGCTTTTCTTTACTGTTGTACAGTTTAAAATGGCAAGTTTGAGGTTCGTGGGCACAGTAATCGTTCATAGTAAACATTGTTCTTTGTTTGATTGACCACTAATACAAAATTTTTGACAGATGCAGGTTAACTCATTTGTTCATGCCTACAGTAGGTGCCGCCGATATTGTGTTTCCAGCAGGATCCTGTCGCTCTGGTTCCTGGCGACAGGCTTCTCTAACCAGCGCGATCCCGTCGCGCTGGTTCTCGCGCTGGCTGCAATAGGAAAATTTCATTTTCCTATAGTAGCGAGCGAGTGAGAGAGCGGCGATAATGTCGCCTCACTAATGAAGCCTGCATGCCTTCGGGGGTATACCCGGCCCTTAGGTCCAGTAGGGAATTTAAGGGGAATCCCCTACGCTGAAAAAAATGGCGTGGGGTCCCCCAAAATCTATACCAGACCCCTATCCGAGCACGCAGCCTGGCCGGTCAGGAAAGGGGGTGGGGACGAGCGAGCGCCCCCCCCTCCTGAGCCGTATCAGGTTGCGTGCCCTCAACATGGGGGGGTGGGTGCTTTGGGGAAGGAGGGGCGCCCTGCGGCCCCCCACCCCAAAGCACCTTATCCCCATGTTGATGAGGATGAGGGCCTCTTCCCGACAACCCTGGCCGTTGGTTGTCGGGGTCTGCGGGTGGGGGGCTTATCGGAATCCGGGAGCCCCCTTTAATAAGGGGGCCCCCGGATACCGGCCCCCCACCCTATGTGAATGAGTATGGGGTACAATGTACCCCTACCCATTCACCTGTGAAAAAAAATGTAAAAAAAAACACAACACACAAGGTTTAAAAATAATTTATTGCACTGCTCCGGGGGTCTTCCGTCTTGGGGGGTCTTCTTGCTGGACTCCTCCGCTATCTTCTGCTCTTTTACTAGCTCTTTTACTAGTGGAGGAGCCCGACTTTCTTCTTCGCCGCCGCCGCCTGGGGGTCTTCTTCTGACTTCGGGGGTCTTGCCCCCCTCTTCGGGGGTCTTGTCCCCCTCTTCGGTTCTTCTTGCCGGGCCTCCGCTTTCTTCCTTTAGCTCTTTTTCTAGCACAGGCCCGGTCTTCCGTCACCGCCGCCCCTTCTTCCTACTTCGGGGTCTTGTCCCCCTCTTCAGTTCTTCTGGCCGGGCCACCGCTTCTTCTTACAGCTCTTTTACTAGCGGTGGCCCGATCTTCTGCCTTTGCAGTGTGAACCCGGCCAGCGATGCTTGTCGCTTATCGGGAAAGGAAAAGAAACATTTTTCCTTTCCCGATGTGAGCCGGCTCGGCGCTGGCTCCCGCGACGTGGCTCGCAGGGTGTCAATCTCGCCGATAAAAGTGGCGAGATTGACACAATATCGCGGTCACCTACTGTATTTGTATGAAAAGAAGTTTAGCACATTGTTGTCTAGATGTGTTTGTAATATAACGAGATGCAAACTAGATTCTGTTTAAGGAGTGGACACTAGGCAGCTGTTTACACATCTGGAAGAAGGAGCACTAGTGTGGGACACCAGAACAACTTTTTTATGGTGTTCCAGGCAGGTGCTCTAGGGGTCTCTCCATGTGTGAAACTTGCACAAAACAGGTAAGTATTCCAGCTTTTTTTTTTTTTCCTCAATAAATATTTATTGACATATTTGAAATGATACAAAGTCAAAGATACAAATATATGTACTTTCTCAAATAAACATATTCAGCAACATAGGAAATAAACCAATTTGCCAAGTGCTGAGGTAGCTGGTGTGCGGCAAACATACTAAGCAAATAGTGTAACTACCAAGTTGGCAGTTTGTGGAAGCAGCTAGTAGTGGAGGTCAGATATACCTATTCAGGTAATTTGACGCAGGGTAGGAGCATCTTCACCCAAGCAGCCCCAAGTGGAGCTAATCTGTGCTCGTGTAAAGATGCTCCCCCCATCCCCGCATGTCGACCCCCTAGCCCAGATGTTACGGTCATTGATTAACAGTTGAACATAGTAAATAAACAAATAAATAAACCATTTATACAAGACATAATGTTTAACGAACAATTAACTAGCGGTAGAATCATGTAAGAATTTTCATTCAGAGTTGAAGGTTGAATGCTATAACAAAGCTGGGAGAACCCACCCATTCAATCCACTGTTGCCACATTCTGAGATTTTGTGTTTTGTTGCCATGTCGTAGTGCTAAGGTTGTTTCACGTGTAAAGTGCACATGTGTGATTTGAATTACATCTGTAATTGTAGGGGGATCTGGGTCCTTCCATTTCCTAGAGATACTGAGACGTGCTGCTAAGCGTACATGTATGATGATATTCCTCGTCGGATTGGGGAACTTTTCTATATCTAGGGATAGTAGAGCTAGGGAGGGGTTTTCCTCTATTGTCAGTTTTGTGACATCAGAAAGTAGTTGGAAATCTGAGTGCCAGTAACACGTGAGTTTGGGGCAGTCCCAAAATGTATGTAGTAGATCACCCTTTTGTCCACATTTCCTCCAGCATGTGTTATCACATGTAGTGTCAAATTTAGACAATCTGTCAGGGGTCAAATACCAAAGGTAAGTCAGCTTAAACGCCAGTTCCCAAATTGTAGAGCAGCAGGTAGCTTTATATGTGGAGTGCCAAGCCTTTAACCATTTGGCTAGAGTGAAGTGTTGTCCTAGGTCTTTTTCCCAGTGCAGTATTGCTGCAGAGCTAGTAAATGTGGTCTTATGATGAAATAAATTGTAAAATAAGGATATTCCTTTTCGATGCTCTATAGGGGATCTAAAGAAGATCCAGGCTTTTTGGGGGAATTTGCATGACCATGTATTGAGTGATGCAAGGCAGTGTTTGGTGCAAATGTACAAGAATATATCAGAGTTTGGGAGAAGGTATTTCTCTTTGAACTGCGGAAAACGTTTTGATTTTATCATTGTCTATCAGGTCAGATATGTAGGTAATGCCCCTGACTTTCCAGCTTGAGTAATTTGTCGAGAATATTAGATGTTGTAGGGTTTCTATGGGGATGGGAATTGTCGATTGGATGGGGTGAGTTGCTGAGATGTGAGTCGGGACCAAACTTTGATAGTCGCCGCTATGGTCGGTGAAGGGCAGATAGGGGAGTTTTGCTCCAAGCATGGTGGCGAATAGCCAAGAGGATAGGTTACCACCTGGGACAAGAGCGGCCTCCACTCCCCAGGGTGGTAGGGGGGGAGAGTCGAAACCACTCCTTTGATTGTGTGAGGATAGAAGACATGTAATAGTCTTGAAAGTCAACATACTCCGTTCCCCCTGCTAAGCGATGTTTGACTAATTGGGCGTGACCGCATCTGGCTTTTTTACACTGGCAAATAAATTTAGACAAGATCGTTTGTAATGATTTGAAGTAGCTTAGAGGACAAGGGATGGGTATGGTCCGAAATAGATATAATATTTGGGGGAGATGGAACATTTTGAACACTACTAAGCGACCCAACAAAAAGAACTCAAAGGTTGCCAGCCTGGTAAGATCGGCTTGTTGTTTTGTTCAGATCGGCAAGTAATTAGTTGTAAACAGTGATTTTGTTAATTTAGTTAGTTGGATACCCAGATATGTTATGCTATTTTCCGCACATGTATATGGGAATTGTAATTTGAGTCGATTGCTAGTGGGCACGTCTAGGCCCATGTCAAGTATGTATGATTTAGTTTCATTTACTTTATAATAAGAAACATTACTGAACCAGGCTAGAGTCCTCTGAACCTCCGGGAGGGATCAGTAAGGGTTAGTGATCATGAGGATCACATCATCTGCGAACAAGCTGATTTTATGTTCTATTCCAGCTAGGGATATACCAGAGATGTTGTTGTTAGTTCTTATTTTTTTTGCTAGGGGTTCCATGACAAGATTAAATATTATGGGTGATAATGGGCATCCTTGTCTTGTTCCATTGGAGATTTGGAAGGGTGAGGAGAGGGTATCTGCTGAGAAAACTCGGGCTGAGGGGTTGGAATACAAGGCCATTATCGCATCATGTATTGGACCTTTGAGACCAAATTTATTTAGTACTGCTGATATGTATCCGTCTAGGGATAGGAGGAGTGAAGGGAGTTTGTTGGTTTCTACGTGGTAGGTAATATTTATCATTTGCCTAGTGGCGTCCGAGGCTTGACGCCCTTTGGTGAATCCTGACTGGTCCATGGAAATAAAGGAAGGAAGTATGTCCTCGAGTCTGTTAGCTATAAGTTTTGCGTAGATATTTAGGTTGAGGTTCAGTAACGAGAGTTTAGGTAGAGTCACCACCATGGCAGTAAGCATTTCAGTAGGGAAGGTAGCGAATTTGGCAGCTAAGTTGAATGTTTGGCATAGTGTAGGGGCTAAAATATGCTTGAATTGTTTGTAGTATTCCCCAGTGAAGCCATCAGGCCCAGGGGATTTGGAGGTAGGAAGTTTGCCGATTACTGATAACATTTCAGTGATCATAGAGGGGTCATTTAACATTGAGAGTTGTTGCGTAGTTAAGGACTAGAGATTCAACCCATCTAGGAATGATTGAATCAGTGCAGGGGAGGGCTGGTTGGTGATTGGATCAGCTTTGAGGTTTTATAAGTCCTCATAATACGTTCTAAAGGTGTTTGCTATTGATTGAGGTTTAAGAAGTTTTTTGTTGGTATGGGGGTGATGTAGTGATGGGGTGATGTAGGAACGGGATCTTTGTTTTGTTTCTGTGGCCTTTGACTGGTAGGGACATTGCCTTTACCGCTTTGTTCCCTGTGGTGTATAACGTGGCTTTGAGTGTTCTATAAGACTTTTCATATTTTTCGAGGAGAAGGGACCTTAACTCCAGGCGTAAAGTAAATATTTTAGATTGTAGGGGCGGGGAGGGGTTAGTTTTGTTTTGGAATTCAGTGGTAGCTATATCAGTCGGGAGATCATCTAGTCATTGGGTTCTTTTCTTTTTAGATCTAGCACCCATTTGAAGGAGCACCCCTCTTATTACTGACTTATGGCCATTCCACACCACCAGAGGGTCAGATACTGATGCTTGGTTGAGTGAGAAATACTCTTCTAGGTGTTGTTTAATGGGTGTAGAATAGCACGATGTGTTGAGGAGGTAGTTGTTGACCCTCCAAGAATTGGGTTGGTGAGAGTGATCAGAAATGGTGAGGCTAATAGGAGCATGATCTGACCAGGTGGTGATGTGAATAGCAGAGTTTGATATTATTTGCAATAACCATTTGTCGGCTAAAAACATATAAATACGCAAGTAGGTGTAGTGACGGGGCAAGAGGAAGGCAAAATCTCTCGCTCGCATGACAACACCTCCACACGTCATACAAATCATTGGAAGTTATAAAAGCATCTAAAGGAGAAGCACATCTCTTAGATCCTGCGGTGGAGTCCAGTATGTTTTTTGGAACTACATTAAAGTCCCCACATATTAGCAAATGGCCCTGTTGAAATTTTTGGGCTGCTCGTACAGTCTTCTTGAGAAAGGTCATGTGGCCATGCTTTGGGGCATAGATGGAGACCAGGGTGTAAGGCAAATTCTTAATTTTACAGTTCAGGAAAATATACTGACCTTCTGCGTCTGTGGCAAATTGCTTCAGTTTGAATAAGACAGTGTTCCTGATGGCAGTCAGAACTCTCCCTTGCTTTTTAGAGATGAAGGACTGGAACACATGTGGAAATTGTCTATGTTGGCAATTAGGAGAAGCATTAACAGCAAAGTGTGTCTCTTGGACATGGAGCACGTCACAGTTATGTGCCATTGCTGATTTCCATAGGGAGGCATACTTCGCAGGGTGGTTTAGCCCCTTTGCATTGAGAGAGAGTATGGTGATCCCCATGATGTGTGGAGAAGAGGTGTAGTAGGGACGTGAGTACTTACAGTTGTGGACGGTGGATGGATCGGCTCTCAAAAATCCGGCTGATGTGAATGAGAAGGCTGGGTTCGGAGCTTTGGCAAATCAGACAGAGATTCAGTGCAAAGTTCTACAAAGGTATAAAACAGGTAAAGATGGTGATCAACAATATTTTGTGCAAGGAAACTGTGTTTGCCTGGAGAGGTTGGAGGCGCAGGTATGATAGAGAGGTTTGAACCGAAAAAAGTAAAACAAGAAAACAAAACAGAAGACACACAGGTGCATCATCAAGAAACAGCTTGTGTGAACAGCTGACTCAGTGTGGGGGAAAGTTCAGAAAGCAGGTGTTTGACCACAGGACCAGACCGGGCTAGGACGGTCGCTCATTGTAGTAGAGTGTGCTTGGTGCTCAGTGGCGATTACCCTTGTGTTTCTCCCAGCAAATACCAAAAGTTTCCCATTCGGATCCATTTGGTTTTGGGAAGGTTCTGGCAGGATTTCCCAGGCATGTAGTAGTTTCATACCCCCTTCCAAGGTGGAGATGGTGTGAGGTATACCATTGTAGGTGGTCAATATGGTCGCTGGATGGCGCCATTTGTATGTAATTTTATGGTTATTCATGGCCTTAGTGATGGTTTTTAGCTGCCTCCGCATTTGGAGCTTACATTGAGATTAGGTCAGCATACAGTTGAATGCCAGCGTATGGTGCTGGGAGTGGCGATAGCTCTCTAGCTTTCATAAGTATCTGTTCTTTTGCCTGAAAAAAGTGAACCCTCAGTAGTACATCTCGGGGTACATCCGCCTCAAGATGGCGTGGTTTAGGAAGCCTATATATGCGGTCAATAGTAAGCCTAATTGGGGAGAGTTCAGGAAGCATGCTATAAAACATTGTAGTAGTGAAGTTGAGCAACTCTTTGGGCTGAATGGACTCTGGGATCCCGCATATTTTAAAGTTATTGCATCTAGAGTGGTCGCTAGTTTGGCTTTGATCCAGAGAGAATAATTTTTCTGTAGGTGTATGCATCAACCAGCTCATTGACTGTATCAGTGCACTCCTCCATTTTGTTTTCCATGAACTGCATCCTATTATCCATGTGTTTCATTTCTAATGAAAACCTATTGATCAGTGACGATAGGTTAGTCATGAGAGCAGATTGCAATGATAGAAGCATGTCCTTCGTAGTGGTGTCTAGGTTACCCTGAGGTTGGAAATTGTGCTATGGAGGATTTCAATGAGGAGATAGCAGAGTCATTGTGGAGGCCTGCACTCACTGTGTCTGAGGCCTGGTTAGGGAGATCCATCTGCATCCTCGATTTTGCTAGGCTCTGTGATGCTGGGGTTGCAGGCAAAGCATCAGGAGGGACGGAGGGTGGCAATCCATCGTACATGTCCCGTGGATGGGCCCCCGGGAGGTCTGTGTAGTCTAATGAATGTCTCGCTGTACCTCCGATGGCACAATCTTGGTTTTTGTGGTGGGGCTGAAAGCAGAAGATCTCCAGCCATTTCGGGCCTCTGTCCTGGTTACTTTTGCAGGACATTGCGGCGGCGGGGCTCAGGAGAGACGATAGTTGCATTTTGGGGCTGGATTCTGCAGTGAGTTCGCTCAGTAGTCGCTTCTCCTCTGGTCTGGGTAACGGAGCTCACTGCTCAAGGGTCTATCTTCGTGTACGCACAAGTCACGCCCCAGTATTCCAGCTTTTGAAAGGGAAAAAAAATCATGTCTTCAGCTTGGAGCTCTGCCAAAACAGACCATTGGACAACACTTCCAAGCAATGTTTCATATTACTATTTCTCGCCTCAAATATCTGTGTGCTAAGTATACCTTTTTTGTATTCACAGGGGAGAAAAGAATCAGGACATCTGAGGACACCAGGAACCCCACACATCCTGAATAGGGATGAGCTTCGAGTTCGAGTTGAACATGAGTTAGACTTGAACATCAGTTGTTCTGTTCGATCATTCAACAAAGATCAAACATTATGGGGTGTTCGTGCCAAATTCGAGTGGTGCGTCACACCCCATTGATGGCTGATGATTGGCCAAGCATGCACTATGACCCGCATGCTTTGGCCAATCATAGCGCCGTAAGCAAAGAGAGCAATAATTGGGCAAAAGCAGGGTGTCTTTGCCCAATTTTGGCTCAGGGGGTTAAGTCCACGCCCCACACTATATAAGGCCGCCTGCACGTCGGCCTTGTGTGGTGTGTTGCTGGCAGAGAGAGAGAAGAGAGTGTCATTTAATTTACTTTGAGCAGGCTGTTTATTCAGTTAGCTAGATCTCACTGCAGACTGTTCCTGTTGTACTGTTTCTAATCTACTTCAGGCAGGCGGTTGATTAATTTAGCTGCAGTGCATTTTGTATATATATATTGTGACAGAGCGAGGCTCTGTCCCTATGAAATTGGAGGAAAACGAGACGCAGACACAGAGTTTGCATATCTCCAGCCCTGTGTCTGGGTCTTGATGTTAACGAGCAGGGTGTGTGCCCAGCTGCATATAAGCCATATAAATGAAGGGCTGTTGGTGTGGAAGGTGGAGGAGTGTGAACAGCTTGCTGCTGGCTGAAGAGTGGTTTGCCCTGTGGGAGACTGTAGTCCGTGTAAGGGACTGGGAAAGGCTGACAACCTTGAGAGTCAGGAAGACTAAGGAAGTCGGTGAGTCCAGGGGGCTGGAAAGAGTTGACAAATCTGTTGGGAGCAAGCAGAGGAAATGTTGACAATTGAGAGCCAGGTGGCTTGGTATGTTCATTTGTGTGCTGAATGAATTTAAACCCCTGCGTGGGATTACTGGATGAACTAAATATTTTTGTTTTCTTATAATAAACGTGGGCTACCAGGCCCTTAACCATAAAACGCCTGCCTGATGTAGACTAAAACGTGCATCTACCAATTGTGCTTAATCACCCCAACATTACAATTGGTGTTTGAATGCGGGCATGTAGACGGTGGAATCCGGGTCCTTGCTCCACAGTGAGTCGCATCAGGAACTGCTGCTAGCTGTGTGTGACAGCCAGGCGAACAGCATTGCGTATACGTTTATTTGATGGACTGTGTTGCATGCAGGTTGTGTACCTGTGAAGGAAGAATTAAACATCAGATTTTTTTTTTTTTTCCTTTCTCTGCTGAGAACTGTTACAAGCTGCTGTGTGCATGTGATTGCAAGGATGAGGCAGTCAAAAAGCAAGAAGTTCATGTTTAATCAAGTTAAAGAGGATGTTGTTCCTGGCAGCCTGAGCCCAAAGGTGCCACAGCATGACGCAAGGAGGCCTCTGCGCTGCATCCGTTGTAGTGAGTGGGGACATGCTGTTGCCCATTGCCCCTTGTCACAGGAATGTTTGTGGAATAACCAAGCTGGATGGGAGGTTGATGAATTCTGGAGCTCATCTACTAATGATTGTGATCAGCTGTGTCCTCAGAAGTGGTATCCAATGGCAACGAGTGAGAGCCAGTCATGGAGGAGATGCCAAGAGGATGTGAGCTCAGCATGGCCTGGGAAGATGTCTCCACCTTGTAGGGCCAGCCAAAAGGGGCCAGTGAAATGTGGGACAGCGAATGAATGGTTCCAGCGGAATCGCAAAGAGTGGGGTGCACTGCAAGGGGCTGACATCTTGGCCTCTGACTATGTGCAACCCATGCTGCCTACAGAGGAGGTGGGAGACTTCCTTGTACGATTTGAAAAAGTTGCTGTAAAGAGAAAATGGCCTAGGGACCGGTGGCCAAAACTGCTGCAAACCTTATTGCGGATAGAGTTACGGTCGGTTTACCATTTGATGGATGGGGACCAGGATGACTATCGCAAGTTTAAAGAGGAAATCCTTCTTAGAGGAGAGGTATATCGTATCATGGGCCGCCAGCAATGCTCCAGGACGGGAGAAGTGTCGCCGGAAGACCTAGGATTTGGAAATCCAGAGAAACGTAAAGTTTTCTGTCATGGCCGCTTAGGCAAAGGGGTCAGTCCCGAAAGGAGAGTACATCAGCCTGAATCCTGCATGCGTTATAGCCAACCAGCTTTGGAGCGCAAGTCTGCAGTTACCCCTAGCAACAAGGATCTTGTGTTACCTACAGGGGGCGTCAGTGGGTCCAGAAAGGCTGCAGTTTTGCTCCATGGCCACATGGGGGAGTCAGCCTATGGAGACACCACACCAGTGAGACAACGCACTCAAGTGAAGGCTATGACATCAGCTGCAGGAACTGGTAAGACTGTTTCAGTTTGTGATGCTGAACCCAGTGAAGTGGGAGTATGTCCAGTGGGGAGATCCGCAGTACAAATGGACATAGACTTTCTGCATTGTGCTACCCAGAGCAGTGGGGAGGCGCAGCGTAAAGCCCAACTAGACGCAGGGCTAAAGACTGAAAAGGACATGGGGACTCTGCATATGCCTGCTATGATCCAGCAGATGGCTGGGAAAATTGAGCTAGGGGTGACCAAAACAGTGCTGGTACCATGTTCCCTAGTGACAGCTGCTGCAGGGTTGCCCAGGGAAACTTCCAAGGAGCTTGCAGTGTTGGAGCAGAGAGTTTCCCAGGTCAGCTATGGAGCTGCCCAAATAGGCAAAAGTGCCCCTTTACAGAGAGCGGGTGCTGTGAAGAGTCGCTCAGAGGTTATGGTGGCTCATAAACAAACCACAAAAACAGCAGTTGTGTCTACATGTAATGAGAATGCTAATGATCGTACTAACAAAAGTGATACTATTGCTAAACGTGATGAGTGTAATGACATTGAAACATGTATTTCTTGTAATGTCATATCTGAGAGTGAGGTTGGTAATGTGTTCACTACCAGTGATGAGAGTAGGAGATCTCCCATGACAGTCAGAGGCTGCCCAGGATGGCTCTGGTGCTATGCTGGTGGAACAAGGGGGGACTAATTCACACAGTGAGAGCGTGTGGGCGCAGCCCCACAACCCTACATGTAGCCCAGTGGGCAAGGGGTTAATTCAGCCTGCAAAAGTTGAGTGTACAAAGCTGAATGTGTCTGTAATGCCACCAGAAAAAGGTGTTCAAAATGGTGTGCTGCACCAAGCTTTAGGTGATGAAGCATCACCCCAATGCAACGTTGATAAAAGTGTGGTGTCACAAAATGATGTATATAGAAGTGAGGAATGTGCAGTTAAAGCTAATGAATCCCAGGTTTCTGTGCGGCCTTCTACAGCAGGTGATGCAACACTGTGGAACGCCCATGGTGGAACCACAATGGACTGGGACAGCTGGGCCAAACAATTGCTAGCCATGCTGGATAGGGCTAGCTTAAGTAACAAGGGTGTGGACACAACTGCTATGCCAGACAGGGGGATCGCAGAGCCGCCGGTGGTTGAGGGCGTCCTGGTCCCTGCAAAGGTTGATGCCCTTCCCTCTGAAGAAACAGTTCAGGGCACTGGCATCGCAGATGTGTTGTCCACAGCTCCACAGCTAAATTATATTGAGTATCAAAGTGATAGTGTGACTTGTAATGATCTGCAGAGGCTCACCAACACTGGTGCAGAAGGGATAAGTGTGAGACATGTGTCTGACAGCTCTCCAGGGGAGCAACAAGCTGTGATGATGGGTACCTCCAAGGAGGATGAGGTCTCTTCAAAGGTCTCACCCTCTCAACCTGCAGTCGCTGAGCCCCTCCATGTCTTGGACAGGGTAAAAGACCCTAGAAAGTTCTGTTGTTTAGACATGGGATGTTTAGAGATGACAGAAACCTTACTGGAAATGCTAGAGTTGGTAAAAATGAACTTGCTGTATACTTGGGTATCTCCACCGCAGTTGGACCAGGTGGTGCTGCGTAGCACCAATGGGTGGAGCCAAGTGGTACAGGCAGTGCTGGGAAACCTTGACCAACAGTGGAATTGGTGGGACCAATGGTTACCCATTTGGCACAGGATCTCCAGATTCTCTGTGAGCGTACTTCTAGTTATTGATTGGTATGGAAGGCACGCGAGAGAACTGCTTGAGATATCAGAGGTCTCTCCGTCTGATGCGGTGACTAGAAACATCTCTGCTGGTGTGGCGGAGCAGTTGTCAGTAGAGGGCGCAGATACTGCCTTACCCGCTAGGCCTCATGAGAAAGAACGGCCCAGAATGGACTCGGCAGTAGCAGAGATGCTTTCTGTCACTGGCCCAGAGGTACAAGTTAAGGTGCCTGGAGACACTGTGGAAGAAAGTGTTAATATTGGTTGCCATAACAATGTAATGTGTATACCTGAAAAAAATGGTTTATGCTTAGGTCAGCGTAGTTTGTTAGAACAGGTACCCATGGAGTGTTGGACAACGGGTGAGATGGAGCTGTGCAATGTTCCGTCGGATGTAGTCCCTCCTTGGGTCTTCTTCTAACAAACACTGATTTGGAAAGCACTGATGATACGGAAAGCTGTGATCTGTTAAGAGTTCGTTCTGCAAACAATGATTTGGTTGCCATGGGTAACAAGAGAAACTGTTTTGAACCTGAAATACAGATGGTGAAGGGTAAAATGGGTATTTGTAAGGTGAAAGGAGGGCTCAAGGAAGGCAGAGTTCCCCCAAGAAAAGTGAATAAGCCCAGGGACCCCAAAAGAAGAGGAAGGCCGAGTATAGGAAAATATAGGAACCTGTTAAGATCCAGGGGGGAATGTTCCTGGAAGCGCACCCGGAAAAAGGGTTGGGCCTACGTGGCTGACAGCCAGCACAGAGGTGTCCCAACCATCGTGATGGGTGCTGGTGTTCCTCCCTCTGGATCGAAACAAAGGGGGGGGATATGTGACAGAGCGAGGCTCTGTCCCTATGAAATTGGAGGAAAACGAGACGCAGACACAGAGTTTGCATATCTCCAGCCCTGTGTCTGGGTCTTGATGTTAACGAGCAGGGTGTGTGCCCAGCTGCATATAAGCCATATAAATGAAGGGCTGTTGGTGTGGAAGGTGGAGGAGTGTGAACAGCTTGCTGCTGGCTGAAGAGTGGTTTGCCCTGTGGGAGACTGTAGTCCGTGTAAGGGACTGGGAAAGGCTGACGACCTTGAGAGTCAGGAAGACTAAGGAAGTCGGTGAGTCCAGGGGGCTGGAAAGAGTTGACAAATCTGTTGGGAGCAAGCAGAGGAAATGTTGACAATTGAGAGCCAGGTGGCTTGGTATGTTCATTTGTGTGCTGAATGAATTTAAACCCCTGCGTGGGATTACTGGATGAACTAAATATTTTTGTTTTCTTATAATAAACGTGGGCTACCAGGCCCTTAACCATAAAACGCCTGCCTGATGTAGACTAAAACGTGCATCTACCAATTGTGCTTAATCACCCCAACATTACAATATATATATATATATATATATATATATATATATATATATATATATATATATACTGGCTTTGTGCGTGTGTGTGTGTATATATTGTAATGTTTGGGGGACCAGGTAGATCGCAGGACACAGGCTTTTCACACAACAAGGGGTTTATTAAACTTAAACAGCTTTACAGCAGCCAAAAACAAAAGGAAAAGGTTTTTAGTCTCACCGACTTGCAAATTCCAGAATAGCTGTCTCTATCAAAACAGTGCTTGATCTTTTATGGCAGGTAGCTTCCCCTGCCAGGAGCCTTCCAAGCAGGACACTGCTGTCCACTTCTGTTGCTGCAACCCAAAACAAACACCAACCACCATCCACCATGTCTTCTCCACTCCTCCACACCCATCTACCACTTCCTGTCTTGTTTTTAAATACACTTCCTCTAACAGGTGGGTTAATCAATTTTATACCCTTAAAGGGACCACAAACCAAATAGAGGGGAAACATAGCGTCCTTCCAGGACCCAGCCACAGCGTCCTGTACATTCCCCCCCCCCCCCCCCTGTGCCCCAACGCCAAGGAGGTGGAGGCAACAGTAGAGCTCAAACAATGAACTCGGGAGAGGGCATCTGCATTTTGATGCAGTCTCCCGGGCCTATACTCCACTACAAACTTAAATTCCTGGAGTGCCAGGAACCACCGGGTAACCCTGGCATTAGTCCCTTTTCCTTGTCTCAGCCATGTTAAAGGGGCATGATCAGAAATCAACCTAAACTTCCTTCCCAAAAGGTAATATCTGAGGGATTCCAGAGCCCACTTAATGGCCAGACACTCTCGTTCAATTATGGCGTAGTTTTTCTCCGCTGGTGTTAACTTCTTGCTGAGGAAGACTATCGGGTGTTCCTCGCCATGCATAACCTGTGACAACACCGCTCCCAATCCTACATCGGAAGCATCAGTCTGGACAACAAACTCTTTTGAAAAATTAGGTGCTATCAGGACAGGGTGTTGGCACAGCGCTGACTTGAGCTCAAAAAAAGCCTTCTCAGCGTCTGCATTCCACTCCACCATGACCGATTTCCGACCCTTAGTCAGATCGGTCAACGGAGCCGCCAACGTGGCAAAGTTGGGTACAAACCTCCTGTAGTATCTCACCATGCCCAGGAATGCACGTACCTGCTTTTTTGCGAGGGGGCGAGGCCAATTCTGTATAGCCTCTATCTTGTTGACCTGAGGTTTCACTACCCCTCTACCCACGATATAACCCAGGTATTTCACCTCCTCCATTCCCAAAGCACATTTTTCAGGGTTTATTGTAAACCCCTCCTTCCAAAGAGAGTCCAGCACTGCCTGAACTTTGGGCAAATGTGATTCCCAGTCTTTGCTAAAAATGACTATATCGTCCAAGTACACTGAGGCATACTTCCGGTGAGGTCGTAAAATCCTATCCATTGCTCTCTGGAACGTGGCTGGAGAAGTTTGCAATCCAAAAGGCATCCTTTTGTACTGAAAACTCCCCTCTGGGGTAGAAAAAGCAGTTTTCTCTCTAGCAGCCTTAGTCAACGGTATTTGCCAATACCCCTTGGTAAGGTCTAACGTAGTGATATACCTGGCTGGACCTAGTCTCTCGATAAGCTCATCTACCCGGGGCATGGGGTAGGCATCAAACCGGGAAACTTCATTAAGTTTCTGGAAATCATTGCAGAATCGCAGAGTCCCGTTGGGCTTCGGTACCAACACAATCGGGGCTCGACCACTCACTCTGCAATTCCTCAATAATCCCTAGGTCTAACATCTTTTTTACTTCCTCTGAAACGGCCTTCCTTTGAGCCTCTGGGATGCGGTAGGGCCGGACAAAAACTTTGACTCCTGGTTCTGTGATAATATCATTCTCTATGACACTAGTGAGCCCTGGCAAGTCTGAAAATTTTTCTTTATTTCTCTGCAAGAACTCCTTTGCCTGCTGACTTTGGGTTTTAGACAGGATGTTTGCTACTTGGACACTCTCCACCCCAACCCGAGACTCAAGTTTTGTACTAGCCAGGGAGGTCACTGGTTCCCTGTCTGTCCAGGGCTTTAACAAGTTTACATGATATATCTGGTAGGGTTTCCTCTTGCCTGGCTGGTGGACTCTATAATTTACCTCTCCCACTTTTCCTACAACCTCGAAAGGGCCTTGCCATCTGGCCAAGAATTTACTTTCCACAGTGGGAATCAACACTGCTACTCGATCCCCCACTTGGAAGTTCCTAATTTTGGCTGCCCTATTATAGACCCGTCGTTGAGCCTCCTGGGCTTTTTGTAAATGTTCCTTAACTAGCGGCATCACAGTTCAGATCCTCTCCTGCATTTGAGAGACATATTCAAGAACACTCTTATGCTGAATTGGTTCACTTTCCCATTCTTCTTTAACAAAGTCCAGTAATCCGCGAGGTCTCCGCCCATATACCAATTCAAAGGACGAAAACCCAGTGGAGGCCTGGGGCACTTCTCGGATAGCAAACAGGAGAGCTGGTAACAGGCAGTCCCAGTCTTTCCCATCCCTTTGTACCACTCTCTTGAGCATAGACTTAAGGGTCTTATTAAAACGTTCTACCAATCCATCTGTTTGGGGATGGTAGACCGATGTGCGCAGCTGTTTAATCCGGAACAGTTTGCATACATCAGCCATAACCTTCGACATAAACAGGGTGCCCTGGTCTGTGAGTATTTCCTTGGGAAAACCTGTCCGTGTAAACAACTGGAATAGTTCCCGGGCAATAGCCTTAGAGGAGGTATTCCGCAGGGGTAGTGCCTCAGGATATCGAGTGGCATAGTCGAGGATCACCAGTATGTAAGAATGACCTCGAGCCGACTTTACCAAGGGATCCACTATATCCATGGCTATCCTCTCGAATGGGACCTCAATTATGGGCAGAGGGACCAATGGGCTCCGGAAATGGGTCGCCGGAGCGGTCAACTGACAGGTGGGACAAGAGGTACAGTATCTCCCTACCTCCGCTTTCAAGCCTGGCCAGTAAAACCGGTCGGCGATCCGTGCCTCCGTCTTTTCAACTCCCAGGTGTCCCCCTAAAACATCATCATAGGCCAGGTCCAGGACCTTGCGTCTATACTGTTGGGGTACCAATAATTGTTCTACCACATTTTCTCTCACTTTAGTAACCCGATAAAGCAATTCATTACATATTGCAAAATGTGGCCACCGCTCATTAGCACCTGGCTCTTGGGGCTCCCCATTTATTACTACAACCTGTTCCCGTGCCCTGGCCAAAGTGGGGTCCTGCATCTGGGCAGTACCAAATGCCCCCTGGGGAACACCCAAATCTGGCAAGGCAGGGGTAGAGGCCACTTCCTCATCCTCTTCCCCCAGCATTACCTGAAGCGGGGAAGGTTGTCAGTGTTCAGGTAGGTCTGTGAACCCCACATTTTGACATCCTTAACAGTATCAGCACTACTTTCATCACCATTAACCAAATCCTTGGCATTTTTATCAACTGGGTCCATATTATGAACATGCGGCATCTCAGGGTTATTACCCTCAACAACAGGAATAGAGGGACTAGTTTCTTCCCAGTCTCTGGACCTTTCAGATAGTTCCCCTTGTCCCCACAATTTTGCAAATAACGGACAGTCTCGTCCTATGATAACGTCATGTACCAAGTTCTTTACCACCCCCACCTCTTGAGTACCAGTGCCACATGCTGTGGAGATGGACACCGAGATGAGAGGGTACTCTCTAGTGTCTCCATGAATGCACACAACCCGTAAGATTTTTCTTACCGGACCGATCTTCCCAATTACTCTAGGGTGAACCAGGGTTACCATGCTTCCAGAGTCCAGCAAAGCCCGTGCAGGGTAATGGTTCACTTGGACTTCACACTCAAATTTTCCCTCTCCAAGGTCAGGATGTGTTGTACAGGCTTTAAAGACCCCCTTGGAAGAACCCCGTATTCCATGGGCTCTTCCTGCAATGGGCAGTGGGCCCGGGTATGGCCCCAGGCATGACATCGCCAACATTGTACATCCCCTCCTCTCCGAACAGGAACAGGTCGCTGAGGGGGTAACGGGTGTGACTCTTGGCCTTCCGGGGTGTTGGTTTCAGGGCTCCTGGGGACATCCTTTCGAAGGACGGCAGTTGGTCGGAAAGGCCATAGCAGACTGGGCCCTTGACGCTTGGTAGGGCCAAGCAGATCCTCCACCACTGTATATCGTTCCACCATCTCGACAAGGAGGTTCACCGTTTTGGGGTCTCCATGGCTGACCCACCGTTGAAGGTCGTCTGGCAGTGACCTTAAGTATCGGTCCAGCACGACCCGCTCCACAACTTGGGGACCAGACAACACTTCGGGCTGCAGCCATTTTTTTTACTAGTTGCACCAGGTCATGCATTTGAGACCGCGGTGGCCGATCTGGACGATACTTCCATTGGTGCACTTGTTGGGCCCGGACAGCCGTAGTCACCCCCAACCGAGCCAGTATTTCTGCCTTTAATTTTTGATAATCTTTAGCATCTTCTGGTGGTAGGTTGAAATAGGCTTCTTGAGGATCTCCGGTGAGGAAAAGAGCAATTAAGCCGGCCCACTGGTCCTGGGGCCACCCTTCTCTCTCTGCCGTCCTCTCAAATGTAGCCAGAAACGCCTCTACATCATCACTCAGGGACAATTTCTGCAGAAAATGGCTTGCCCTTACGGTCACCTGGTTGCCAGGGGCAACGACCACTTGTTCACGGCCCTGAGAAAGCTGTTGCACTGCTTCTTTTAAGGCAGCCATCTGAGCCTGCATAATCCCTTGTTGGGTCGCTTGCTGGGCTGCTAACTGGGCCACCAACAGGCGAGTATTTTCTTGCTGCAAAGCCAGCGCCTCGTTGTGGTGCATTTTTTGGACCTCCAGCTGGGTTGCTAAGCGCTGATTAGCTTCCTTATGGCGAGTCTGCGCTTGCATATTAGCCAAGGACAGCTGTTTAATTAGCTCCTCCATTGTTTCAGCTTTCAACAGTTGTGCAGCTTTAACCCAGGACATAAATTCACTGTACTGTCCCTTTAAATGTCAGTTCAAATCCACTGCAAAAAAAAATAGCAAGAAAAACGCCTGTTACTTTGTCCTGCCCGCATTCGTGCACCACTTGTAATGTTCGGGGGACCAGCTAGATCGCAGGACACAGGCTTTTCACACAACAAGGGGTTTATTAAACTTAACTAGTTGCTGACCGCCGGCCGTCAAATGACGGCCAGGCGGCACACCTATTGTGGCCGCCCGGCCTCCCGTTTAAACAGGGAATGCGCGCGATCGTGCGCGCGCATCCCTGTTTCTTCTGTGGCGGCGTGTCACGGAGACACCGCTCGCCACCGAAGGGGGTGAACAGCCATTCGTTATGGCTGTTTACCACGTGATCGGCCGTGATGAAGTCACGGCCAATCACAGATGGCCACACCCCGAACGTGCACGGCGCATGCGCGCGATCGGGAGCGCGCTGCGCGTGCACGTCGGCGGTGGCGTGTTCCCCGGGAACACTGCTCGTCACCGACGCTGGTAAACAGCCATTGGCCGGCTGTTTACCCACGTGATCGGCTGTGATCCTTTCACAGCCGATCACAAAAATGTAAACAAACTGCGGTAACGGGATGTTACCGGGTTCTCCTCCTCACACACCGATCGTGTGTGAGGAGGAGATTGCGGTAACATCTCGTTACTGCATACAGTGTACACCAATCATACTGATTGCCCCCCCCAATAAAGAGGACCTGTCACCACCCCTCATAGTACCTGTCAATCACAGTCCATCAGAGTACCTGTCACAGCACATCAGAGTACCCGAGTACCTGTCACAGCCCATCAGAGTACCTGTCAGCCCATCAGAGTACCCGAGTACCTGTCACAGCCCATCTGAGTACCCGAGTACCTGTCACAGTTCATCTGAGTACCCGAGTACCTGTCACAGCCCATCAGAGTACCCGAGTACCTGTCACAGCCCATCAGAGTACCCGAGTACCTGTCACGGCCCATCAGAGTACCCGAGTACCTGTTACGGCACATCAGAGTACCCGAGTACCTGTCATGGCACATCGGAGTACCCGAGTACCTGTCACGGCACATCAGGGTACCCGAGTACCTGTCACGGCCCGTCAGGGTACCCGAGTACCTGTCACGGCCCATCAGGGTACCCGAGTACCTGTCACGGCCCATCAGGGTACCCGAGTACCTGTCACGGCCCATCAGGGTACCCGAGTACCTGTCACAGTCCATTAGAGTACCGAGTACCTGTCACAGTCCATTAGAGTACCGAGTACCTGTGTCAGGGAAATAGCCGCAATATCACGAGGTTCGTTCGTGTTCGCCTACGTAAGCGCAAGGTAGTTTCCAGACGAACGACCGACGCTACGTCTAACCGGGCGGGCATACGCGGTGATGCCACGAATACTCAACGTACTCGACGTAGACGTACGATCGCTCCAACGCGCTCACGACGTGACCCGGTCATCTCGTCCATTTAAACGATCGCCTGACACTCCTGCATTGCTGGATTATCGTCAGCTCTCCTGTGAAACCTGTACCCGTGCTTCCTGTTTTCTGATCTCCAGTGTACCGACCCGGCTTGCTTGACCTGCTCCTGTTGTTCTCCTGGCTCTGACTCCTGGCTTGTACCTGACGTTCCTGATCCGCTTCCTGCACCTGATCCCGGCCTGTTTGACTATTCTCTGGACTTCCGCTGCCTACTCTCGGACTTCCTAGCACAGTTGCCCTTCTAGGCCTGCTTACTCCGTACTTGGCCTCTGCTGCTGCTACCTGGCAACCTGTGCTACTGTGGGCACTGCATCCCTGTGTCAACTTCAGGGTTGTGCTGCGCTCGGCCGCAAGGGGAGCCCTCTCAGCATTTCGGCCTCACTCCTGACCGTGACAACCTGTCACAGTCCATCAGGGTACCCGAGTACCTGTCACAGTCCATTAGAGTACCCAAGTACCTGTCACAGTCCATTAGAGTACCGAGTACCTGTCACAGTCCATTAGAGTACCGAGTACCTGTCACAGTCCATCAGGGTACCCGAGTACCTGTCACAGCCCATCTGAGTACCCGAGTACCTGTTCCAGTCCATCTGTGTACCAGAGTACCTGTCACAGTCCATCTGAGTACCCGAGTACCTGTCACAGTCCATATGAGTACCTGTCACCGCCCTTCAGAGTACCCAAATACCAGTCACCAAACCATCAGAGTACCTGTCACCAGGCCATCAGAGTACCCGAGTACCTGTCACCAGGCCATCAGAGTACCCGAGTACCTGTCACCAGGCCATCAGAGTACCCGAGTACCTGTCACCAGGCCATCAGAGTACCCGAGTACCTGTCAGCAGGCCATCAGAGTACCCGAGTACCTGTCACCAGACCATCAGAGTACCCGAGTACCTGTCACCAGACCATCAGAGTACCCGAGTACCTGTCACCAGACCATCAGAGTACCCGAGTACCTGTCACCAGACCATCAGAGTACCCGAGTACCTGTCACCAGACCATCAGAGTACCCGAGTACCTGTCACCAGGCCATCAGAGTACCCGAGTACCTATCTCCAGCCCATGTCTCATAGAATATACATTGGGGTGTTTGCTTTCCAAAATGGGGTCATTTTGTGGGTAATTTCACTGTCCTGGTGGTCCAGGACCTTCAAAAGTGTGATGGGTAGGAATGAAATGAGATGTGTCATTTATGCTCCTAGAACGCCTGAACGTACTACTTCAATGTTCGGCCTCTCTATGTGGCCATGCTGTGTAAAAGTCCTACACATGTGGTATCGCCATACTCGGGAGGAGTATCAGAATGTATTTTGGGGTGTCATTTTTGCTATATACATGCTATGTGTTAGAAATATCTTATAAATTGACAATTTTGTGTAAAAAAAATGCGTTTTAATTTTTTTCCACATATTCCAAAAACTTCTGGAAAAAAATGAACCGTTAAAAAGACTCCTTATGCCTCACAGATTATACGTTGGGGTGTTTGCTTTCCAAAATGGGTTAATTTTATGGGAAATTCCATTGTCCTGGTACTCCAGGGCCTTCAAAAGTGTAATAGGTGGTTGAGAAATGAGATGCGTAATTTTTGCTCATAGAACGTCTGAAGGTACTACATCAATGTTAGTGCTCTGTATGTGGCCAGGCTGTGTAAAAGTCCTACACATGTGGTATCGCCGTACTCGGGAAGAGTAGCAGAATGTATTTTGGGGTGTAATTTGTTGTATGCATATGCTGTGTGTAAGAAATAACCTGATAATATGACAATTTAGTAAAAAAAAAATAAAAAAAATAAAAAATCTTCATTTTGCAAAGAATTGTGGGAAAAAATGACAACTTAAAAAAACTCACCATGCTACTTACTTAATACCTTGGGATGTCTACTTTGTAAAAAGGGGTCATTTGGGGGGTATTTGTACTTTCCTGACTTGTTAGTGTCTCAAGAAATGAGGTACACCTGATGTACTGAAGGCCTGATCAGAAGTGATCAATTTTCAGTGATTGGCACCATAGTTTGTAGACTCTATAACTTTCACAAAGACCAAATAATATATACTAATGTGGGTTATTTTTACCAAAGATATGTAGCAGTATAAATTTTGGCCAAAATTTATGAAGAAAAATTACTAATTAGCAAAAATTTATGACAGAAACGAAGAAAAAGGCATTTTTTTCACAAAATTTACGTTTTATTTTATTTATAGCACAAAAAATAAAAAATCCACTAGTGATTAAATACCACTAAAAGAAAGCTCTATTTGTGTGGAAAAAAGGATGCAAGTTTCATATGGATACAGTGTAGGGTGACTGAGTAATTGTCATTCAAACTGTGAGAGCGCTGAAAGCTGAAAATTGGTCTGGTCAGGAAGGGGGTGTAACTGCACTGTATTGAGGTGGTTAAACAACTTTACAGCAGCCAAAAACAAAAGGAAAAGGTTTTTAGTCTCACCGACTTGCAAAGTCCAGAATAGCTGTCTCTATCAAAACAGTGCTTGATCTTTTATGGCAGGTAGCTTCCCCTGCCAGGAGCCTTCCAAGCAGGACACTGCTGTTCACTTCTGTTGCTGCAACCCAAAACAAACACCAACCACCATCCACCATGTCTTCTCCACTCCTCCACACCCATCTACCACTTCCTGTCTTGTTTTTAAACACACTTCCTCTAACAGGTGGGTTAATCAATTTTATTCCCTCAAAGGGACCACAAACCAAATAGAGGGGAAACATAGCATCCTTCCAGGACCCAGCCATGGCGTCCTGTACAATATATATACATATATATATATATATATATATATATATATATATATATATATATATACATATATATACATATATATATATATATATATATATATATATATATATATCTCACTGCAGACTGTCCCTGCTGTACTGTTTCTGATCTACTTAAGGCAGGCAGTTGATTCAGGTAGCTGCAGTGTATTATATATATATATATATATATATATATATATATATATACATCCTGGCTTCGTGTGTGTATATATATGTATATATATATATATATATATATATATATACCGTATTTTTTGGGGTATAACACGCACCGGCGTATAACGCACCCCAAGTTTAGGAGGGCATTTTAAGGAAAAAAGTTTTAGGAGGGAAGTTTAAGGGAAAAAAAACGTACATTTAAATGCCCGTCAATGCAGCCTTATCAGTGTGTATCTGCAGCCTTGTCCATAATTGCAGAATGATCAGTGTCATTTGCAGTTTGCCCACCGCTGTTTGCAGCCTTGCAGAGTGTCATTTCCAGCTCACCCAGCGCAGTTTGCAGCCTTGCCAATTTTTAAATATCCCGCCGCTGAGACAGACCGAGCGAGCGCCGCCGCAAAAGACCGAGCGGCGCCGAAAAAGACCGAGCCGTCTGCTCGGCTCCGCTCGTAGTCCCGCCTCCCTGCTGTTTCTGGAGCGAGCGCTGCCGAAAAAGATCAAGCCGACTCTACTGTGTATTCGGCTTGGCTCGGCTCGCAGTCCTGCCCAGCAGACGGCTCGGTCTTTTTTTTCTGCGCCGCTCTGTCTTTTTCAGTGGCACTCAGTATTTTAGCCTCACAGACAGTGGGGATTGGCGTATAACACGCACCCACAACTTTCCCCCGATTTTAAGGGGGAAAAAGTGCGTGTTATACGCCGATAAATACGGTAATTAGGGATGAGCTTAGTGTTCGAGTCAAACCCATTTTTGAGTCGAACATCGGCTGTTAGCCCGTTCGACAAATTCCAAATGTTACGGGTCGTTCGCACCACTCGATTCAAGTGGCGCTCACAGCCCATAATTCACTGAGGCATCGCAGTGCATTGCTGGCTGATGATTGGCCAAGCATGCACTATGACCCGCATGCTTGGCCAATCACAGCGCCGCCTGTACAGCGAGCTGTAAATGGCCAAAGGGTGGCTTTGGCCAATTATGGCTCAGGGGGTTAGTACACGCCCCACACTATATAAGGCCGCCTACGCGGCGGCCTTGCGTAGTGTGTTGCATCGGCAGAGAGAGAGATAGATGGAGAGACAGTGTCTTTGAATTTCATTTGAAGCTGTTGCAATTACAGTCCGTTTATTGTTCCACCTGCACAGTGTACACTTAAAGCTACTCCAATTGCTGGTGTTCTTCTGATCCTATACCAGAGGCAGCTGTAGCAATTAGAGTCGGTGTATTGTGCCACCTGCACAGTGTGCACCTAAAGCTACCCCAATTGCTGGTGTTCTGCTGATCCTATACCACAGGCAGCTGCTACAGCAATTACAGTCTGTGTATTGTGCCATCTGCACAGTGTACACCTAAAGCTACCCCAATTACTGGTGTTCTCCTGGTCCTATACTACAGGCAGCTGTAGAAATTACAGTCAGTGTATTGTGCAACCTGCACAGTGTACAGCTAATGCTACCCCAATTTCTGGTATTCTGCTAGTCCTATACCACAGACAACTGTAGCAATTACAGTCAGTGTATTGTGCCACCTGCACAGTGTACAGCTAAAGCTACCCCAATTGCTGGTGTTCTGCTGCTCCTATACCACAGGCAGGCAGCTGCAGCAATTACAGTTGATGTATTGTGCCACCTTCACAATGTACAGCTAAAGCTACCATAATTGATGGTGTTCTGCTGCTCCTATACCACAGGCAGGCAGCTGCAGCAATTAAAGTTGATGTATTGTGCCACCTGCACAATGTACAGCTAAAGCTACCCCAATTTCTGGTGTTCTGCTGGTCCTATACCACAGGCAGCTGTAGCAATTACAGTCAGTGTATTGTGCCGCCTGCACAGTGTACAGCTAAAGCTACCCCAATTGCTGGTGTTCTGCTGATTCTATCCGCAGGCAGCTGTAGCAATTGCAGTCAGTGTACTATGTCATCTGCACAGTTTGCACCTAAAGCTACCCCGATTGCTGGTGTTCTGCTGATTCTATCCACAGCCAGTTGTAGCAATTACAGTCGGTGCACTGTGTCATCTGCACAGTTTGCACCTAAAGCTACCGCAATTGCTGGTGTTTTGCTGGTCCTATGCCACAGGCAGCTGTAGCAATTACAGTCGGTGTATTGTCCCACCTGCACAGTGTACAGCTAAAGCTACCCCAATTGCTGGTATTATGCTAATCCTATCCGCAGGCAGCTGCAGTTATTACAGTCGGTGTATTGTGTCATCTGAACAGTGTGCACCTAAAGCTACCCCAATTGCTGGTGTTCTTCAGATCCTATACCACAGATAGGCAGCTGCAGCTGCAGCAATTACAGTCGGTATATTGTGCCACCTGCACAGTGTACAGCTAAAGTCACCCCAATTGCTGGTGTTCTGTTGGTCCTATACCACAGGCAGCTGTAGCAATCACAGTTGGTGTATTGTGCCACCTCCACAGTGTTCAGCTAAAGCTACCCTAATTGCTGGTGTTATGTGGATCCTATCTGCAGGCAGCTGCATTAATTACAGTCGGTGTATTGTGTCATCTGCACAGTGTACACCTAAAGCTACCCCAATTGCTCGTGTTCTGCTAATCCTATCTGCAGCCAGCTGTAGAAATTACAGTCAGTGTACTGTGTCACCTGCACAGTGTACAGCTAAAACTACCCTAATTGCTGGTGTTCTGCTGATCCTATATCACAGACAACTGTAGCAATTACAGTCGGTGTATTGTGCCACCTGCTCAGTGTACACCTAAAGCTACCCCAATTGCTGGTGTTCTGCTGCTCCTATACCACGGGCAGGCAGCTGCAGCAATTACAGTCAGTTTATTGTGTCATCTGCACAGTGTACTCCTAAAGCTATCCCAATTGCTGGTGTTCTGCTGATCCTATACCACAGGCAACTGCAGTAATTACAGTTGGTGTACTGTGTCATCTGCACAGTATGCACTTAAAGCTACCCCAATTGCTGGTGTTCTTCAGATCCTATACCACAGGCAGGCATCTGTAGTAATTACAGTCAGTGTATTGTGTCATCTGCAGAGCATACGCCTAAAGCTACCCCAATTGCTTGTGTTCTGCTGATCCTATACTGCAGGCAGGCAGCTGCAGTCGGTGTATTGTGTCATCTGCACAATGTGCACCTAAAGCTACCCCAAATGCTGGTGTTCTGCTGATCCTATCCGCAGGTGACTGAAGCAATTAAAGTCGGTGCACTGTGTCATCTGCACAGTGTGCACTTAAAGCTACCCCAATTGATGATGTTCTGCTGATTCTATACCGCAGACAGGCAACAGCAGTCAGTGTATTGTGTCATCTGCACAGTGTGTACCCAAAGCTACCACAGTTGCTGATGTTCTTCAGATCCTATACCATAGGCAGGCAGCTGCAGTAATTATAGTCAATGTTTTGTGTCATCTGCACAGTGTACACCTAAAGCTGCCCAAATTGCTGGTGTTCTTCAGATCCTATACCACAGGCAGGCAGCTGCAGTAATTACAGTCGGTGTATTGTGTCATCTGCACAGTGTATGCCTAAAACTACCCCAATTGCTGGTGTTCTGCTGATCCTATCCGCAGGAGACTGTAGCAATTACAGTCTGTGCACTGCGTCATCTGCACAGTGTGCACTTAAAGCTATCCCAATTGCTGGTGTTCTGCTGATTCTATACCGCAGACAGGCAACAGAAGCAGTGTATTGTGTCATCTGCACAGTGTGTACCCAAAGCTACCCCAGTTGCTGATGTTCTTCAGATCCTATACCATAGGCAGGCAGCTGCAGTAATTATAGTCAATGTTTTGTGTCATCTGCACAGTGTACACCTAAAGCTGCCCAAATTGCTGGTGTTCTTCAGATCCTATAGCACAGGCAGGCAGCTGCAGTAATTACAGTCAGTGTATTGTGTTATCTTCACCGTGTACGCCTAAAGCTACCCCAATTGCTGGTGTTCTGCCGATCCTATACTGCAGGCAGCTGCAGTAATTAAAGTCGGGTGTACTGTGTCAGCTGCACAGTGTGCACTTAAAGCTACCCCAATTGCTGGTGTTCTCATAGTAATAATACTACAGGCAGGCAGTTGATTCTGCTAGCTGCAGTATAATCAGTATATACGTCCCAGGTTTGTGCAGCTATATCTCCCTGCAGGCCATTAGTATGTCTGGAAGGCCAACAAGGAGAGGCAGACAGTCATGAGCCAATTAAAAGAGGGCAAGCAGGCTCTGTGTCTAGAGGCAACAGTGCTGGTTGTGGACATTGTGCATCCTCATCAGCACGTGGCCATGGGACACGCTTGTCCTTATTTTCAGCAGCTGGACATGTTGATCCACAACATGCTGAAGACTTGGTGTAGTGGATGACCAAGCCCACCTCATCCTCCTCCTCGTCTCTGACCCAGGCTCAGGGTACTGGCAAAGCAACTGCCAACGCGGCCTCTACCTTCAGCTCAATGGCATCAGTCACTCCTTCCCTAGCCCCATCATGTCCTCCTGAGGAGTCCCCCGAGCTGTTTGAGCACAGTGTTGGGTACATGCTCCAAGAGGATGCCCATCGTTTTGAAGGCTCTGATGATGATACCCAGCTAGAGGAAGGCAGTAACGTGAGCCCAGAGAGACGAGATGCCCAAGAAGGACAGCAATCTGGTAGTCATGTTCCCCCAGCTGCAGCATACTGCCAGGTTTGTTCAAGTGATGAGGAGGGAGGGGATGATGAGGTCACTGACTCCACAAGGGTGCCTGATAGGAGATAGGAGGAGGAGGCACATCTGCAACCAGGGAGGATGCACTCCAGGGGCCAGATTAAGGGCAGAACACCGACTGCATCACACTGTAGAGCTCCGCATGTGCAGGGCACTGCACGTTATTCCAAAAGTTCTTTGGTGTGGGCCTTTTTTGAGACGAGTGCTACAGATTGCACCGCTGCTATTTGCAACATATGTCTCAAGTGTATCTCGCGTGGCCAAAACATCAGCGGATTTGGTTGTCAGAATGTCCGACCGTGTGTACAAGGGCTAAGAGAACAGCAATAAATGGTAGATACAGGTTTATACTGCACTGGAGGCACACAACACCCACTAACTCCTGCAGATGGCTCTATTAGAGAACAGCAATAAAGGGTAGATACAGGTGTATACTGATCTGGAGGCACAGAACACCCACTAACTCCTGCAGATGGCTCTATTAGAGAACAGCAATAAAGGGTAGATACAGGTGTATACTGCGCTGCAGGCACACAACACCCACTAACTCCTGCAGACGCTGGAACACTACACAAGGCCGCCGCAGTGGCGGCCTTATGTAGTGTGGGGCGTGTACTAAACACCCTGAGCTATAATTGGCCACATGCATCCTGCCTGTGGAAAATTATGGCTCTCCTCGCTGCCGGCGCTGTGATTGGCCAAGCATGCGGGGTCACAGTGCATGCTTGGCCAATCATGAGCCAGCAATGCACTGCAATGGCGCAGTGCATTGTGGGCCGCGAGCGCCACACGAATTTGGCACGAATGGCCCACAGAGTTCTAGCTTCGCCGAACGGGCGACAATAGCTGGTGTTCGAGTCGAACATGCCTTCGGCTCGAACACCAAGCTCATCCCTAAATCTAAACACGGGAAACACGTGTCACTTCACAGGCGTACTATAGACACCCCCAGGCATGATATTTAAAGGAATATTTCACTTTTTTTTTCAGTTTAAGAGTCATTAAAATCAGTGCTCCCCAAAAAAACGTTTTAAAACTTTTTTATGCATTGATACATGTCCCGTGGAGCGGGAGCTGGGTCCCCAATCCCTTTTAGGACATGCATATTAGCCTTTAAAATTAGCACCTTTGATTTTGAACGTTCGAGTCCCATAGACTTTAATGGGGTTCTAAAGTTTGCTGCGAACTGAACTTGGGGGTGTTCGGCTCATCCCTATATATATATATATATATATATATATATATATATATATATATACTGTATCCAGTTTAGCTAGATCTCACTGCAGTCCATTCCTGCTGTACTGTCTCTAATCTGCTTCAGGCAGGCAGTTGATTCAGTTAGCTGCAGTGTATTTTGTATATAAGTCGCCGCGGTGTGCGGCGACTTATATAGGGACAAGAGGGCGGGGTTACCTTTTGATGTCACATGGTGACCCTGCCTCCTTATGTTGTCACAGTCCCATGTCACTGTGACATCGTAAGGGGACGGGGTCACCATGTGACATCAACCGGGGACCCCGCCTCCTTGTCCCTATATAAGTCACCGCACACCGCATCCCTGGCATTGCGGCCAGAGAGAGCGTCGAGTCAACATCTCAAGAAGAAGAAGAACGGAAGAACGAAATGCGGCGGCGGCGGCGGCAGAAGACCGGGCCACCGCTAGTAAAAGAGCTAAAGGAAGAAAGCGGAGGCCCGGCAAGAAGAATTGAAGAGGGGGACAAGACCCCCGAAGTCGGAAGAAGACCCCCGGGCGGCAGCGAAGAAGAAAGCCGGGCTACTCCGCTAGTAAAAGAGCTAGCAAAAGAGCAGAAGATAGCGGAGGAGTTCGGCGAGAAGACCCCCCAAGATGGAAGACCCCTGGAGCAGTGCAATAAATTATTTTTAAACCTTGTGTGTTGTGTTTTTTTGACTTTTTCTCACAGGTGAATGGGTAGGGGTACATTGCACCCCATACTCATTCACATAGGGTGGGATCCGGGGACCCCCTTATTAAAGGGTGCTGCTGGATTCCGATAAGCCCCCCACCCGCAGACCCCAACAACCAACGGCCAGGGTTGTCGGGAAGAGGTCAACATGGGGACAAGGTGCTTTGGGGTGGGGAGGCCGCAGAGTGCCCCCTTCCCCCAAAGCACCCACCCCCCATGTTGAGGGCACGCGGCCTGGTACGGCTCAGGAGGGGGGGGGGGCGCTCGCTCATCCCCGCTGCCTTTCCTGACTGGCCGGGCTGCGTGCTCGGATAGGCGTAGTTTTTTTTGGCGTGGGGGATTCCCCTTAAAATCCCTACCAGACCTAAGGGCCTGGTATGCCTCTGGAGGGGGAACCCATGCCGTTTTTTTTTTTAGTTTGGCGTGAAGTTCTCCCTTAGGATTCCTACCAAATACAGTGCCTGGTATTGGCGGGAATCCAATTCAGATCCCCGCACCAGTGTGAACCCAGCCAGCGATGCTTGTCGCTTATCGGGAAAGGAAAAGAAACATTTTTCCTTTCCCGATGCGAGCCGGCTCGGCGCTGGCTCCCGCGACAGTACTCGCAGGGTGTCAATCTCGCTGATAAAAGTGGCGAGATTGACACATATATCGCGGTCACCTACTGTATATCCACTGCATTCTAGTCTAACCAAGCCTATACCTGACTGCAGGTTATTCCTGGTGTAATTTTTCTAGTAAATTTCAGGATGTGTTTTCCTAATCCAATTTTATAGCATGTCCGGAAGGCCACCAAGGAAAGGCAGATGCTCACAGGCCACTAAAAGAGGGCAAGCAGGCTCTGTGTCTACAGCCAACAGTGCTGGTCATGGATATGATGCATCATCAGCATGTGGCCATGGGGCACGCTTGTCTTTTTTTTCGGCAGCTGGCCATGTTAAGCCACAACATGAAGAAGAGTTGGTAGAGTTGATGACAAAGCTGTCCTCATCTTCTGTCACCCAGTCTAAGAGAAGTTTGGCTGCCAATGCAGCTGCCAAAGTGTTTCCTATTCCATCGGCTCAATGGCATCAGTCACTCCTTCCCTAGCCTCACCGTCGTGTCCTGAGGAGTCACCCAAACTGTTCGACCACAGTGTCGGGTACATACTGCAAAACGATGCGCAGCGTTTTGAAGGCTCCAATGATGGTACCCAGGTTGAAGATGTAGGCAGTAACGTGAGCCCAGAGAGAGGGGGTGCCCAAGAAGGACAATAAACTGTCAGTCATGTTGCCCCAGCTCTAGCATACTTCCAAGTTTGCTCCAGTGGCAAGGAGGGAGGGGATGATGAGGTCACTGACTCTATGTGGGTGCCTGATAGAAGAGAGGAGAAGGAGGAGGCACATCTCCAATGAGGCAGGATGCCCTCCAGGGGCATGCTTAAGGACAGCCAACAGTGGCATCACACCACAGAGCTCCGCATGGGTAGGGCACTGCTGATTCCACGCGTTTTTTCAAAAGTTCTTTGGTGTGGGCATTTTTTGAGACATGTGCAGCAGATCGCACCATTACTGTTTGCAACTGTAGCACTGACCCCCGAAGGAGCAGCTGGTTTAATTGGGCTTACCGTTACCTTCTTGACCTCCTGTATGTTTAGGGGTTTCCCGAGGTAGATGGCCCAAAGAACTGCAGAAACTGACACTTTTGGGATATTTATTTGACAACAAGTAGACAGAACAGTCTCTCAAATGAAGGATAGAGGGTTAGGTAGGAAGTTCAAGTACTCTTGGAACTGCAAAAGATAGGAAGTCTCTCACTATAGAAATCCAGAGAATTACCGCTCACAACTGGATTCTCACAGCTACCTGATAGACCTCCTCTCACTGGGCCTAGCAGCCGATAGAGTGTTTGAATAGAGCAAAGTCTCTGCCACAGACTTGGATGTAGAACACTTGTGAATAAAGGCTCTGCCACAGACTTGAATGTAACTGAGGGATGTAGGTAAACTTATAGAGCTATCATACGGTACCAGTATCTCTCAGCCGGTCCGGTGATACCGTATGAGTGTAGATTCCCTTGGTGCCCTTCAACTGAGCCTCCAGGCTCCTTCTGAGAAGCCAGCCTTATGCGTGGCCTTCTCCCGAAGAGTTCTCCCCTGGTTGCTTCTCCAGTTGCTGGGCCTCTCCACAGATGAGACCGGACCACCTTTGAATCCTCCTCCCAGTTACTTTGCCTTGGGCTAGCCAGCCCTGAGACTTGGAGTTGGATGGATCCGCACCCCAGGCCATGAGGGCCATGGGGGCTGGCCAGGAGGACCAGGACCAAGCAGACAGAAAGATCTTCTGGATCGGAACCCAGAAGCACGTGATCTCAGTACCTTAAGTACCCTCTCCCAGAATGCACAGCAAGATGACACTCCCACTGGGCTGGTTCAGAGAAAGAATTACACCCAATACGCCTAGTTAAACTGCGTTCTCACACTTGCCAGTGGTGACAGCGACACCTGTGGCCAAGCGGATCCCAGTGCAATCCAGCTAGACTGGTACTGAAACCAAAATTTGTTATAATTGACCCTAAAACCCAACTGTGGCTTTAGGAATTTTAAATAGAAAAAACACACATAGCACGTGCTCTTCAGGAGCCGGCGCTACACAACATATGTCTGAAGTGTATCAAGCATGGCCAAAACAGCAGCCACTTGGGCATCACATGCTTGACCAGGCATATGTCATGCTCCCATGCAGTCCATTGCCAGCAGTACTTAAAAGACCCACATCAAAGAACAAGGCGGACCTCTCCTTGCTCCTCATCAGCTGGGATCTCCAACCCCACTATACCTTCAGTCCTCTCAGAGACCTGCACTGAGAGGAATGAAGGTGTAGAATTAGGTGTCCCAAGCACTTGCGGGCAATCTGCTAGCAGTACACCTAATTCAGATTGTAGCAGGCACATTTCCCTACCCCAGTTGCTAAACTGGCGAAAGAAATTCGGCCCCAGCTACCCACATGCTCAGTGGCTGAATGCTAGTTTGGCTAAATTGCTAGCACTGCAACTGCTGCCTTTTCAGCTGGTAAACTGCCCCCTTTTGAGAATTTGTGGAATGTGCGATACCTCAGTGGTAGGTTTTCAAACGCCATTTTTTTCTTTACCGGCATGTGGAAGGCAATGTCTTGGCCTCGTTGGACAGGGTGATCAGCGGTAAGGTTTATATTACCGCTGACTCATGGTCCAGCAGACATGGACAGGGACATTACCTTTCTTTAATGGTGCACTGGGTAACCCTGCTGGCAGCTGGGAAAGATACAGGTCAGGGTGCAGTAATGTTGGAGCTTGTTCCACCACCATGCCTCCAAAATGCTGGTAGTGGGGATTCTGCCATACCTCTCTCCTCTACCCCCTCCTCTTCTTCTTCCTTTATGGCCTCTTCCTGTGCAGATTTGTCCTCGGAACCAGCTGTGTCTATAGGAGTTCTAGGGGCTACACAAGCACTCAGTAAAAAATATGCCATGTGGTGCTTGAGTTGGTCTGCTTAGGGGACAGGAGCCACACTGGGGCAGAGATTCTGGCAGCTCTACAGGGGCAGGCTCAGAGGTGGTTAACGCCATGCCAGCTTCAGCCAGGAATGGTGGTTTGCAACAATGGCACCAACCTCCTCTCTGCCCTCAGACAGGGACACTTCACCTATGTTCCCTTTTTGGCTCTCGTCCTTAATTTGGTAGTGTAGCGGTTCATGTGCAGGTACCCGGGCTTAAAAGATCCCGGGAGGCAGGCCAGGAAATTCCTTGGGCATTTCCGCCAGTCATATAATGCCAGTGCTCAGCTGGTTGACCTTCAAAAGGAATGCAACCTGCCCAAAAACCGCCTCATCTGTGACATGTCCATCAGGTGGAACTCAAATTTGGCAATGCTGCAGTGGCTGCACACGCAGCAGAGGGCCATCAATGAGTACCTGTGTGAATATGGCACCAGGACAGAGTCAGGGGAGCTTGTTTTTTTTTTTGCCACACCAGTGGTTAATGGTCAAGGATGCATGCGCTGTCCTGTCACCATTTGAGGAGGCCACGAGGATGGTGAGCAGTGACAGTGCATGCATCAGTGATACTGTTCTTATCGTCTTCCTGTTGGAGCACACGCCGCATAGAATAATGGACAGGGCAGAATAGAGGGAGGAAGAGGAGGTCCCTTTATCCAGACAGTATTCCTGCAGGCCCTACACAGAGTGCAAGCTCCAAAACATCATTGCTACTGCTAGTGACATTACCGTGCTCGATGCCTGTGTTTGACTCTGACCAGAGCCAAGCCTCGATTTCAGCCTCCAAATTCAGTTAAGGAAATCCTGCTGGACGGGACTACTTACTCCTATGGAAGATACATCTACAGGCTAAGAAAATTTTGTTTTGATGCCACAAATAGAGGACTTTGTGCAATAAATCTTCTTCATTACATGTGAGTAGATGTATGCATTTGTACATTTATTAAATGCAACTGGCTCTAATCTGGTGGCACCTTTTCTGTTTCTTTTGCATGGTTTTTGAAGTCTGCTTTCAACTTCCCCTTGAAAGCTAGCCCTGGAGCACGGACTTGTTGCTAAAAATATACAGGTGTTTTTCCCACTTGCTTCTTAGGCCGTGTACACACGGGCGGACTGTTCGCCCAACTTTGTTCGTCAAACAGTTTGACAAACAGTCTCAAAATTTGCATGAGCGGACTTGACTACACACGATGAACGAACAGTCCGCTGAAACCGTGCGCGATGACGTGAACGGCACGTACGACGGGACTAGAAAAACGACGTCCTATACACTGCAATGCAACCTTCGGCGTGTAAATTCTTTCTGAGCATGCGCGAGACTTAGTTTGACGAACAAGCCTACACACGAGCGGACTGTCCGCTCAAACCAAGTTTCAGCGGACAGTTTTACGGGATTTACGAAAAACTTTGTTCATCAGACTGTCCGCCTAAACTGTCCGCTGAAGCCCACACACGAGCGGACTGTCCGCTGAAACACTGTTCAGCGGACAAAGTTGGGCGAACAGTCCGCCCGTGTGTACGCGGCCTTACAGTTTATTCCTTCCTCTCCTTGATCTGAGAAACAAATGACAAGGTTTGTTTTTGAATGGACAATTATTTGTAATCATTTCAAACTAAGCAACAGCGCCACTATCCTTTGTTTATTTCTGCAGGCCTGCCTATCACACAGGAAGAGGAGGAGTAGAAGGAGGAGGAGGATTTTGTCAGCATGGAGGTGGAGCCTGGCACTCAGCATCAGCAGCAGTTTTCAAGGGATCGTTTTTAGTCCCCAGAAACCCATGGACTTGTACGTGGCTGGGAGGAGGTGGCTGTGGATCATGTCATCCTTAGTGATCCAGAGGACTGCGGACCGAATGCCTCAGCAAACCTATGCTGCATGGCCTCCCTGATCCTGCAAAGCCTGCGAAAGGACACTTGGATTTGTGCTATCAAGGAGAGTGATCAGTACTGGCTGGCAACCCTTCTTGAGCCACGTTACAAGGGTAAGGTTGCAGAATTTGTGCAGCCTTCGCAGAGGGATGAAGCATCTTTGGGAGGCCTTGCAGAAAGGTTTGTGCAATGCACTTCCGGAGCCCGGGAGGTTCCAATTTCCTGGTCCTCCTGGACAACGTGTTGCTGAGGCTTCGGTCAGTCACAGAAGGAGCGGTGGAGAAGGTGGCCATCTGACCGATGCGTTCCGACAATTTTTTAGTTCGCAGCTCCAAGGTCTGATCAGTGGCAACAACCATCGCCAGGGTCTGATTTACATGGTGCAGGAATACCTTGGGGCAATATCAGACTTACAGACCTTTTCAACCGAAAATCCACTGGGTTATTGGGTCTTAAGGATGGATCACTGGCCAGAGCTTGCACAGTATGCAGTTGAGCTACTGGCCTGTCCTGCATCCAGTGCTGCTGGAGGCTTTGTAACCAATTACAGAGTGCGCCTGCCCACAGACTCGGTTGATCGGCTCACCTTCATAAAAATGAATGGGTCTTGGATCACCAGCTATCAAGCACCTGATGCTGATGTAAACGATTATTCTTTATGAATGTGAGATCCCTTGAAGACTGCCTATGCTGATGCTGAGTGACTATCCTGTTAGGCCGAGTGACTATCCTATTCCTCCTCAATGTTCATATAGATAGCTTCGAAGAACATTTTTGGTTCTGGGCACCAGACCAATTTTTCTGCTCCTGTTTAACAGGGGCGTGTAATTACAATGTTTGCTGTAATATTTCGCAGCAAGGTCCGTTCCTGCTCTCAATACAAGTTTCTGTGAGGCTTTACAGTGTTGTGTCACCACTACCACCACCGCCCCCCTAAGGCCCCATTTTTCTGCCCCTATTTAACAGTGGCACGTAATTAAAAATTGTCATCTAATATTTCACAGGAGGCTTCATTCCTGCGCTCAATAACAAAATCTATGAGGGGTTACAGTGTTGTGGCACCACCACTGCCTAAGACCCAATTTTTCTGCCCATGTTTAACAGGGGAGTATAATTACAATTGTTTACAAATTTTGATCTAAGATTTCACAGCAGGGCCCGTTCCTGCATGCACCAAGAGTAAATGTGAGGACTTACAGTGTTGTGACAACACCATCACACCACCATACCACCCCCAAAGGCCCAATTGTTCTGACGCTGTTCAGCAGGGGCATGTAATTACAATTCTTGATACAATGTTTCACAGCAGGGCCAGTTCCAGTGCCTACCAAGAGTAACTGTGAGGGCTTACAGTGCTGCGGCACCACCACCACTACCAAAGGCCCAATTTTTCTGCCCCCTGTTGAACAGGGGCATGTAATTACAATTCTTGATACAATGTTTCACAGCAGGGCCCATTCCAGCGCCCACCAAGAGCAACTGTGAGGGCTTACATTGTTCTGGTACCAGCAACATCTAAGGCCCATATTTCTGCAGATTATATAGGGCAGGCCGTATAGTATATACAGGCGGTCCCCTACTTTCTTTTTTATTACAAACGTTTTTATTGGGTGTAAAAAAAAATAAACAGAGCAACAGAAGCAGGTACATGACTGCATCAAGGAATAGTACAAAAGAAATACACTTCAGGCAAGTATAGCTGGAACAGCAGCGTACAGGGCACAATGCCGAACATTCAACAGATAGTACACGAATAGCCTAGTCCGTGTGCACCATGTGATGCTTATCAAGTCCATGTAAGATATTAATAAAAGGCAAGTAAAATAAAAAACAAAAACTAAACAGAATAAAGGAACATTGCAATTGCTATTACCGCTGGCTTCTTATTCAAACAGAAAATACGCCACAGCTCCGTCCCTAAGTAGGGGCCAGCCGTGGCCTGGTTCAATGGGAATGGGAGGACAAAACTATCCAGTGTGGCAATCTTGGGATTCATCAGGTCCATCCGGACTTTAACTCACCTCCTGCGGGGGGTGTTGGAGAGAGGACCCTCCCGTGATACTGGGATATAGCGGCCAATCGGCCCATTTAGCAGTATGAATATGCATGGTGTCCATAAATGTATGATGTATCCATTCCATGAGACGGATAGCATCCATCCTACCGAGGACCTGTGACCAGGAAGTTATCTGCGAGCGCCAATGAAGCGCAATCGTCCAGTGGATAGCGCAGAACAACGTATTGATCAACCTCTGGGTGGAACGAGGAACCCCTGTTATCGGGGCACACAATAAACAATGTTCAGGTGTTAAGTTGACAATAGATCCTACAATAGAGGACACTGTGGTGCAAGCCTGATCCCAAATACCCTGGAGCTGAGAACAGCTCCAAAAGGTATGGAGTAAAGAGCCCGACTCCGGGCAACCCCAAAAGCAAAGGTCGGAAACCGTGGGGTAGAATCTGTGGATCTTATCCGGGGTAAGGTGCCACCGAGTATGAAGCTTCACCACAGTATCCTTTATAGCCATTGACCTAGAGCATCCATGCATATTCAGGAGCATCTCCCGCCACTCTTCAGAGGAAAACTCTGTGGCCAGATCAGTTTCCCACAAACACATAGCCCTAGATTTCACAGGTAGTTGGGATTCGAGAAGGTGTTTATATACTGTAGAGATAATACCCCTGTCTCTGGAGTGTCGATAGCATAAGGATTCAAATTGAATATTAGAGGTGGCGTGAATGAAGCCATAGTGTGATTGAAAAAAGTGGCGAATCTGAAGAAACTTATAAAATTCCCCTCTAGGTACCTCATGCTGTGTCTGGAGTTGCGAGAAGGAGGTGAAGACACCCCTTCGAACACACAAAGCCCACAGGGTGACCAAAGATTTTTGAATCCACCATCTAAAGGCGACAGGAGACTCAAACGCAAGGGGGAATCTCCTATCGCCCAGAAACGATGCCAAACCAGGACTATCGGGTCGCAGCTTAAATTTAATGCGGTACAGTGACCAGAGATAAAGGGAGCTACTGACAATATTGTTAAGGGGGGCTAGGTCCCTCGGCCTCAGACTCTCCTGCCACAGGATGCCTGGGAGAAAATATGGGCGCAGCGATTGAGTCTCAAATTGCAACCATGGTATTCCAGCCGTAGGGGCATGCCACTGAACCATTTGGGCCAGCCTGGCTGCTAAGTAATATAGCCATACGTCTGGAAGGCCCAGGCCACCCTGCAGCAGGGGTCGATGTAGTAGGGATCTCCCAAGTCTGGGCCTCTTACCCTGCCAAAGAAAGGCGTTAATATCACGTTGTAACGCGGTAAAGGACTGGCGAGATACATAAATAGGGAGAGCCCTAAAAAAATATAATAGTTTCGGCAAAATCGACATTTTAATAGCCACCACCCTCCCCATTAATGGGATGCGGTAGGTCGACCATAGCCTCAGCCACCTCCGAACCATAGTAAAGGCCGGTGGGTAATTGGCACTATAGATTTCTGGCAGGGATGGAGCCAGGTGAACCCCCAGATATTGTAAGGTGCGTTTAGAGAGGGAGAGTCCAAAAAAGGTATGAATGTTAGATATGTCTGCGGGGGTAAAGTTGATAGGAAGGGCAGTACACTTAGCTAGATTGACCCCCAAACCCGAAAGCTTCTGGAAGGAGCGCAACAGTTCGAGAAGATTGGGGAGTGCTATCAGAGGGTTGGGTAAGAACAAAAGGACAAAACAATGTATTCCGACTAAATGGAAATCCATTCAGGTACCCACCATTAAAGAATGGTTTTGTAGAATTAATCACTCGGCTGCGATGGAAGAGCTGATTCATATCGCTCGGGACACTCCATCAAAATTTAGCTCGAAATGGGCCTGCTGGATTCACTTTAAAACCACCCCTTCCTATGCAAATCTCAGGAATAGTCATTCTTGACCACTGAAAGTGTAATAGACACAAAGATCGTTCTACTTTCTCCTGTAACAGTTTAAACACATCTTCCCTCTTAGGAACAATTGACTACTAGGAATGATCCCGGGAGGCAAATTCACTCACTTTCCTTGCCTTTTTATCTACTATATTTGCTATATCTCTCTCATTCTCTCTATGTCCTCTGACTACCCTTTCCCTTCCCACCCATTCCCCCTCTACTGATTCCTCTCTTCTGAATTTATGAGCCCCCTTGTTATGCACGTTCACGCTTTTCCCCAGCCATCATCTTTTGTAAGACCCCACTCTCCTGGATAGTTCCCAATACAGCTTAAGATCCGGCGCACCCCAAAGCGGGTAGCTTCAACCTAATATCTCAATATATGATACAGATAACGCTCTCCTCATAATCTAATAGACACAAGATTCAAGGGTTTTCTTATTGGTCTCCGAGAATATGTATGATTATGTACCCCTTGATTCCACACTATTTATATGTGGATAGGCACACACAGTTCATTATTCCTAGGAGACATGGCCTTTAGACCAGAGCCCGATTCCCGAGTAAACTTACATACATCGGGTTCGCTAGATACAATCCACATTTGCTTAAACCAATTGGGATAAAATCATCTACATATATGAGGTCAATATTTTCGGTTAGTCTCCCTACTGGGGACATTCTTTGGTTTTACTGTATTGACAATGCTTGATATTTGGATTAACTCAGAAGAGATCTGTTTGTATTACTGTTCACATGTATTGAAATAAACTTTAATAAAATTTCCTTTAAATAAGAACAAAAGGACATTGTCCGCATATAGGCTAATCTTGTACTCCCCTTCCTCTTTCAAGTACCCCCCTATGTTAGGGTCTGTAATAATAGCCCTGGCTAGGGGCTCCAAAGCCAGGGCAAATATTAATGGGGAAAGGGGGCAACCCTGTCGGGTGCCCCTGCCTAAGGGGAAAAATTCTGAAGAGCTAACGAGGAGTTTGATCCTAGTCTGGGGCCTATGATACAATGCCTTGAAACCATTCACAAATTCTCCCATGAACCCAAACCTGGCCAGAACTTGATCCAAGTAAGGCCATAAGACACTGTCAAATGCCTTTTGGATATCCAACCCCAAAATCAGAACTTTGCGTGAGAAAAGGTTCGCGTCCTGAATGATATTTGTCGTCAATCGGATGTTATCGGTGATCTGCCTATTGGGGATAAAACCAGTTTGTTCTGGGCCCACCAGGGTGCTAATAATAGGGGCCAATCTGTTCGCCAAGATCTTTCCTAAAATTTTAATATCATTATTTAAAACCGAGATAGGCCTAAAGTTTTGGGACAGGGAGTGGTCCTTATGAGGTTTGGGTATCAGAGTCATGTTAGCGCGTAGCATCTCGTCAGGGAGAGTCTGCCCTCGTAACGTCAGATTAAAAAGTCTGGTTAACTTAGGGGCCAGGATCTAGGAAAACTTCTTATAATATGGGGAGGTATAACCATCTGGGCCAGGGGCTGTAGAAGATTTAAGCATCTTAATAGTGTCTATTACCTCTTGGTCAGTGCAAGGGGCGTTTAATGCGATCAGTTGTGATTCCGAGAGAGATGGGAGAGGGATAGAATCCAACCAATGACCCATGTTGTTGGGCATGGGTTGCGAGAGGGGGGGGATAAGAGGTCTCGGTAGAAGGAGGAAACATTTTTTAACACTTCATTAGGGTGAGAGACCATATTACCCGTGCTATTTCTCAATTTGTAGACATGAGCAGGTTGTAGGGACTGGTGCAGTTTGCGAGAGAACATGCCTGAAGCAGTATTGCTGTGTAGTAAAAACCTAGCTTTTGACCAGCGAAGCGACTTCTCCGTGCGCTCCAAGAGGATAGTATCCAATTCGGTTCTTTTTTGATTAATCAGAGGGAGGATATCTGGAGAATTTGTCTGTGTATGGGCCTGGTAAAGGGCACGGAGATCGCGTGTAAGGGCCTGGATCCTAGCATTGTTTTGTTTCTTCCTAGTGACTGCGATCTCGATTAAGTGGCCCCGAAGAACCGCTTCATGGGCAGTCCAAAGGACCTGGGGGGAAATGTCAGGAGTGTCATTAATAGTAAAGTAGTCTGTTAAGTGGCCCTCAATCAAAGCATAGGTAGCAGGATCCGACAGTAGGGAGTCATTCATCCTCCAGGACACAAGAGAAGGGGAAAGACCTACATGTGAGGTATGGAAGGCCACAACTTGATGATCAGACCAGGGGCATGGGTGGATAGTGGTGTGTGATAAATTGGCTAACAAAACCGGAGATGCAAAAATGTAGTCTAATCTAGCGTAACTATCATGAGGGTGAGAGTAGTGTGTATATTCCTTAACGCCAATGTTCAGGGCCCTCCAGGTGTCAATGAGTTGTAATCTGTCAAATGATTTAGTGAGGAATTTAGGAAACGCCTTGGCGCTATGTGAGGTTTTGCTCCTATCCTCCGCAGGATTAGCTACCAAATTAAAATCTCCCCCCACTATTAGGTGAGGAGAGATGTATCTATCAAGAATTTGTAGGAATAAATGATAGAAGGCGCCCTGCGCCGTATTCGGGGCGTATAAATTAGCTATCGTAACCGCCTTGCCCCGTAACATACCCTGAACAATAAGAAATCTGCTATCCTGGTCTTTAAACACATGAGAAGGTTCAAACTGAACAGCATTACGAACAAAGATTGCCACTCCTCTGGCCCTGGACTCAAAATGTAGGGCAGGCCCCCGAGGAAAAATGCGTCTCCTGCAGTAGGATAATATCTGCACCAATGTGCTTATAATAGCGGAAGGCCTTCCTCCGTTTGTGAGGGGAGTTAAAGCCCCTCACATTATGTGAAATAATGCGGAGACCCATGTAAGCCAATTTTTAGTCTCTTTTGCACACATGAGCTATAAAGTGAGCTAGATTCCCTATACCAGAGTCCAGCACCAGAGGAGCCCCCAGCAACCAATACCAGGCCTAAATGAGTGTGTATAAGGCTGTCAGGAGATCCATCGCTAATAGGAAATCCATCAACACCAAGTTTACTCTCCCATAGATAAAAGCCAGTCGTGAAGTCAGCAGAACAAATAAACAAAAAAGCAAAAAGAAAACTTAACACTCTATGGAGTCTGGGTGGAAAATCCAGCCAGACTAGGAACAAATTGTAAATAACGGGCCTTGCGACCCAACTGCCACTTGCTCCACACATGCCCCACAACAGATGTGAACAGTTAAAAAAAAGAAAAACAAATTGGTGGTGGGTACAGTCCACCGACACAGTGCCCAGAGTCCAGGGACCGGGAACGTGTGGGGAATGGTGTGCAAGTATGGAAGGGGGGGAGCGCTGCTCCAAATGTCAGAGGAGAGGAGACTCCGGAAAAAAAACGCAACAACAAAGTCGCTCCTCTCAGCCTCCGGGGACATGGAGAAGCCAAATGGAACAGGAGCCGAGTCCACGCGGGGTATATGGGAATGGGGACTCAGCTAGGTTTGAAGTAACCCGAAATCAGTCCGAGATATCAAACATTAGGTAATGGCTGTAGTCTGCGAGAACGTCTGTCCCTCTGAGGTGATGGCGTAGCCCAAATGGGGGATAGACGTGGTGTTGCCGGGTGTCAGGGTGTTTGTTGTCGCTCCAAGAGTCCCAGCTTCACTAAAATTTCTTTGCCTTCCGTGACCGTAGTGGCGATGTGAGTGGAACCATTGTGAGGTACGATCAACTTAAACGGGAAGCCCCAACGGTAACGTATCTGGGCCGTCTGCAGGGTAGAGGTAATGTCCTTCATCCTTCTTCGCTTCTCCAGCGTAGCTGGTGCAATATCAGGGTAGATCTGGACGGAGGCCCCATCCAGTTGAATGCGCGGCGTGTTACGTGAGGCACGAAGGATTTCCTCTTTTATGAGAAAGTCTTTAAGGCATAATACGATATCCCTGGGTGGCTTTTCAAGGGGAGGTTTAGGCCTCAGTGCCCGGTGTAGGCGATCACATGTAAAGGCTTCCTTGGGTTGATTCGGAAGCAGGAGTTGAAACAGACGAACGATCGTAGCGGGGAGGTCAGTCACTGATTCAGGGATCCCTCGCACCCGAACGTTATTCCTCCTGTTGCGGTTGTCCAAGTCCTCCAGGTGGTTTTGAAGTTGAACGACCGTATCCCCTAGCAACTCATGGTCCTTTTCGGAGATCCGAATAGGCCAGGTGGAGCTCGTCATGTTTCACCTCAAGGAGATCCGTCCTACTTCCCAGGGCCGCCATCTCCTGTGATAATACGCTTGTGGACTTGTGCAGTTCCGCTTGGAACTTCCTTGCTAGCCTGTCATACATGTTAGCCAGACTGTCCTCTAGGTCCGCCTTGGTTAAGTGAGCATCCCCCGTACCTTTGGGTGAGCCCGCCGGCCGCGAGGCTTCCTCGGCCATGGAGGCCTGGGCGCCATCTTGGGACATTTCTTGTCAGTCCGTGGCCCGCAGAAGATAGGCAGTCAGAGAGCGTTGAGCGGTTTTCCGCTTGCCTTTCTTGGACATCGGCATGCACGAGTGGTCCCGCAGGAGAATGATGTTATTCACGGACCGGTAGATGGTCCAAATCGTCCTGGGGAGTGTTAATTATTCTCCGTTGTCCCGGGAGCTCTGAGTCTTAGCTGCTGACTCGTTCCACGCCGCGCATGCGCCCCCCAGGCGGTCCCCTACTTTCAAACATCCGACTTACAAATCACTCCTACTTACAAATGGAGGGAGACAACAGGAAGTGAGGAAATCTACCCCTAAAAAGGGAAATTCTCTCCTGTAAGAGTTAATATGGGAAAAGGGTGTCTCCACTGATGCTTTATCACCAATCCTTGTTTCCCTAAAAACCCAAAATTTTCTAAATTGTTCAATATCATTGTTTAGATAAGTTGTTGTAGTTACAGTGATAATGGGGGTTATTTACTAAAGGCAAATCCACTTTGCAATACAAGTGCACTTTCAATGCAGTTTCTGCGTACTTGTAGTGCAAAGTGGATTTGCCTTTTGTAAATAACCACCCACAGTGCTCTAAAATTTGTCCCAATCAGGCCATTATGCCAAAGGCATTTTCAACCACTCTTCTGGCTCTCGCCAGGCAGTAATTAAAAACCCTCTGGTCCGGGGTGAGGGTCCTCATAGGGAATGGCCGCATAAGATGGTCCCTCAGCGCAAATGCTTCATCTGCTACAAACATGAATGGGAGGCCCACCATGATGTCTTCTGGAGGTGGCAAGACCAAACTGCAATTCTGGAGCTGTCTGTAGAATTCCATTTGGGCGATGACTCCATCATCTGATATCCAGCCATTCTTCCCCACGTCCACATAGAGGAATTCATAAATCGCTGACACTAGCGCCAACAACACAATACTACTATAATAAAAAATATCAGTAGTACAATGAAATTATATTACTGATCCTAGTGCTCAATATGGAGTCAACAAATAACCACACGAGACCTGCTGTTATCAATCATACATCAAATCTTTAAACATATGCAAAAATACATTCCAAACCGTTTTTTTTAATAAAAAGTACTATAGCATTAACAGCGCTTATAATCTATTAATCCATATATATATATATATATATATATATATATATATATATATATATATATATATATGCAAAGATATACACTCTATATTAAATAATAATACAATTAAAAAGGACATTTAATAAGTATCAAAAAGTCCCCAAGAAGAAAAAGTTCATAAGGTGAGTGAAGTGCTCCAGGAATTCTCAGGTTTGTAGGAAATCCTCACAGAGAATACACACCACACCATGCAGGCAGAAAGAACCTCGTGCTCAGCGTGACCCCCTTTTGTTATGTATTTACACCCTAAAAGGTTAATAACAGGCGCTCCGAATATCTCACAATGTGCTACTTAGATAGTTGTCAAAGGCTGCAAACACACGCCCGTCAGAGGGATCCCCAGCCAGGAAATTCGGTCTCATCAGGATCTCACTTGTAATTAAATTTGCTTATCCCCATGGTCATGCGAAAAACACAAACAAGGAGATTTCCATAGTGTAAACCTGTTTAATTTTTCAAATCACACTCCATACACAATAAAATCTGCTTACAATGTAAACATGTCACTCTTGCATAAAGAAATACGTCAAGAAATACATGAGTATCCAGCCGCGATCGGTTAAATCTCACCGTTATCTTGCTGATGCTTGCAAGCTAACAGGCAGAGGCGATGATTCCCGGGATAACCTTTTCTGATGTGTGGACACAGGACAGCTGCATAGTCTATACTGGAAACTCTATATATGTATGGATATATAGATTAGATATCTATATCTATATCTATATCTATAGAATGTGGATGCTTTGTCTCGGATACATGCGTGTCTGGCTGCTTGTGTTACAACCCCAAGGTTGAAACAAGAGGGGGGGGGGTATGTGGCAGCACGCAGGTAAAATCACCTGGTTGTATTCAGGATGGGAAATATGTGTGTCCTAGATTCAGGCTGTATGCAGACTTTTACAATTAGAGGGGAAGAGTTAATGAGCCCAGCTGTAGTAAGTGGGCTCATTAAGACCTCTACAAAAAAAACCAGCATGCATAGGGAGATGCTCCATCCTGGAACCAGTTTTGTGTGTATAGACTGGGGAGTCTGAGACCTGTTCTGTGCGGTGAGTTAACGCCTGTGTGGCAAACCCCTACAATAGAGACAGGGACTGGGGCAGCACAAGGCTGCACCCAGTTGTTAGACAGGGAGTCTACGTGTGTAGTTAGAGGTCAAGCTGACTTTGACAAGATTTATTTTCTTGTTTTATTTTGTTTGGCTGTTATATGTATCATTGCATGTAGCCTTAATAAACCGGATCTTTTGTTTTTTGCACCTACACCGCTGTCTGCTGTGCCTGACTTTGTGTTGTGAACCCATCCAGGGGGTCACACACACCCGCTACCGAGCTAACCCCCTCACAGTTGGTGGAGAATGCGGGCAGTTTTTTTTCAATTTTTTTTTTAAAAGGCCAGCATGGAGGAGATACTGAGACAGCTGGCTCTAGCAAATGCAAATCAGCAGCAAGCAAATGCAAATCAGCAGCAAACAAATGCGGCTTTACAAAAGAGCCTTGCAGCCCAGCAGAAAGCTCATCAGCAGAGTATGGAAGCTCAGCAACAAGCCCAGCAGCAGACAAATGCAAATCAGCAGCAGATAAATGCAACTTTGCAGCAGAGTTTGGAAGCTCAGCAACAAGCCCAGCAGCGATCTGAAGCCCGCTTCATAGACCTGTTGCAGAAGCAAGAGCAGAGCTTTCAACAGCAAATAGAGACATTGATACAGCAACGTCCGCAGACCAATGAAGCAAGTGGTTACAATAATACCGCATCCTTTGGTGTGAGCCGTTTACTGACAAAAATGACTGGAGAGGATGATCCGGAGGTGTTTTTGACCACATTTGAAAGGACTGCTGAAAGGGAAAAGTGGCCTAAGGAGCAATGGGCTGGACTGGTGGCCCCTCTGTTAACTGGGGAATCGCAGAAAGCTTATTATGACCTAGAGCCTGACCAAGCAAAAGACTATGTGGTACTAAAAACAGAAATATTGGCAAGGCTGGGTGTCACCCTGGCCGTCCGGGCTCAGCGTGTGCATAATTGGACTTTTCAGGTTGGAAAACCCCCCAGATCTCAAATGTATGATCTCATTCACCTGAGCAGGAAGTGGCTGCAGCCAGAGACTTTGACTGCACCAAACATTGTGGAACGTGTTGTTATGGATCGTTTCCTGAGAGCTCTTCCTACTGCCATCCAAAAATGGGTAAGCCATGGAGACCCAGAAAATGCAAATAAACTTGTGGATCTGGTTGAGAGGTACTTGGCTACAGAGAACCTGACCACCTCTTCCAGGGACTCACGGACTTTCCCCCCCTAAGACCAGATCATCCCCAGTGGCGGGTAAGATGACTCCAAGGGGTGAGGGTGGAGAGAGGGTGGGAGTTCTACCTAAGGTCTGGCGGGAGCAGCCCAGGAAGCCCATGCTGCAAGAGACAGTGAAAAAGATTATTTGCTACCGCTGCCGGCAAGAGGGACATATTGCAGCCAATTGCCCAGTTGTGGATGAGCCTATGCAATGTGACTTTATAAGGGAGAGACGTCAGTCGCTGTTTGCGACAGTTGCATGCACTGCCATTCGGGGACCTGAGAGACATTTATGTAAAATGTGTATTAATGGTAGACATGTTGATGTGTTGCTAGATTCAGGTAGCCTGGTAACATTGATAAAAGCTGAATTAGTTACTACAGAGGTCTCTGGGAAGAACAGGGTGGCTGTTATTTGTGTGCATGGGGACACCCGAGAGTATCCTGTAACTTCAGTGTTTTTTGAGACCCCCAAAGGTAACCTCTCTCATCAGGTGGGGTTAGTGTCTCACTTACCACATGATGCTATTGTGGGAAGGGATTTTCCAAAATTCTGGGAACTCTGGGATTGTCCTGAGCCCCCCACTGGTGCCCCTATAAACCAAGAAGATGACCAGAATTCCTCTGGGAGTGGTGAGGACTCTCCTGAATTTCCCTTGTCGGTATTGGCGGGGGAAACTCGAGAAACTGGGGAGGAGCCAACATCCTCAGATGAAAACATGCCGTCTGTGGAGTTTTCGGATCTTGAGGTTCACAGGGAAAATTTTGCCACAGAACAGTTAAAAGACCCCACCCTAATAAAGGCACGGGAAAATGTGGTGAAAATAGATGGCGAGTTAGTGAACCCAGATAAGACTTGCCCTTATCCTTACTTCACTATGGAAAGGGACCTGCTGTATCGAGTGGCTCAAAGGGCAGAAGAAACCATTGAGCAACTTGTAGCGCCCAAACCTTACAGGAAGTTGGTGTTAGAATTGGCTCATGGACACATTCTGGGAGGTCATCTGGGGACAGAGAAAACCAGAGAGAGGGTATTGCAGAGATTCTATTGGCCTGGGGTCATGAAGGAAATAGAAAAGTATTGTTCCTCCTGCCCTGTGTGTCAGAAGACGGCACCTATGCCACATTTCCGTAACCCGCTGGTACCTCTTCCTATCATTGAGGTCCCCTTTGAAAGGATCGCAATGGATTTGGTAGGTCCGATAATGAAGTCCGCCAGGGGGCATCAGTACATTTTGGTTATATTGGACTATGCCACCCGTTATCCGGAAGCAATTCCTCTCCAAAATACCTCGGCCAAAACCATAGCCAAAGAGCTATCTCTTGTTTTTAGCCGCGTGGGTATTTGTAAGGAACTGCTTACGGACCAAGGTACACCCTTTATGTCCCGGGTTATGAAAGAATTATGCAAGTTGTACAAAGTGAAGCAATTGCGTACATCTGTGTATCACCCCCAAACAGATGGGTTGGTTGAAAGATTCAACAAAACCCTAAAACAAATGTTAAAGAAGGTGGTGGATAGAGATGGAAAGAATTGGGATTGTCTAATACCCTATCTGATGTTTGCCATTAGGGAGGTACCCCAATCCTCTACGGGTTTTTCACCCTTCGAGTTGCTCTATGGGAGACACCCAAGAGGGCTGCTGGATATCGCCAAGGAAACTTGGGAAAATGAGAGTTCTCCTCACAGGAGTGTGATTGAGCATGTCGCCCTGATGCAAGATAGAATTGCACAGGTAATGCCAATTGTAAAGGAACATTTAACCCAAGCGCAGTTAGCACAGCAGAGAGTGTACAACCGTGGGGCCAAGACCCGTACTTTTTCCCCGGGGGATAGGGTCTTGGCGCTAGTCCCTACGGTTGAAAGCAAATTTCTGGCCAAATGGCAAGGTCCATATGAAGTAATTGAAAAAATTAGTGAGGTGAACTACAGGGTTAGACAGCCAGGAAGGCGAAAGCCGGAGCAGATCTATCACGTCAATCTGCTGAAAGCCTGGAGGGATAGGGAATCCCTAGTCGCAGAGACTTTGTCACAAGTACAGCCTGATTGCTTAGTTCCTGAGGTTGGAATAGCAGACACCATATCGAAGCCCCAACAACAGGAGGTTAAAGAGTTTGTACTTCGTAACAAAGAGATTTTCTCTGAGCTGCCGGGACAAACATCTGGCGTAGAGCATGACATTATCACCCCGCCAGGAGAAAGGGTAAAACTAAAACCTTATAGAATACCAGAGGCCTGACGGGAGGCAATACGTGGGGAGGTTCAAAGGATGCTGGAATTGGGTGTGATAGAGGAGTCCCAGAGTGACTGGTCCAGTCCTATCGTACTAGTGCCCAAACCTGATGGGAGCTGGCGATTTTGTAACGATTTTAGACAATTAAATAAAGTTACAAAATTTGACACCTACCCCATGCCACGTATAGATGAGTTGATTGACCGGCTGGGAACAGCCCGATATATGACAACTCTTGATCTCACCAAAGGGTATTGGCAAATTCCCCTGGCCGAGTCGGCCAAGGAGAAAACTGCGTTTGTAACCCCAGATGGGGCATTCCAATATAAGAGAATGCCGTTTGGGTTACAGAATGCACCGGCAACATTCCAGCGGAAAATGGATAAGATTCTGAGGCCCCATCAGAAATATGCTGCAGCTTACCTGGATGATGTGATTATCCATAGCACAGACTGGGTCTCACATTTGCCAAAAGTACAAGCAGTCCTAGACTCTATCCGGGAAGCTGGGTTTACGGCCAACCCAAAGAAGTGTACCATTGGACAGGAGGAGGCCAAATATCTTGGGTACACTATTGGGAGGGGGGTGATAAAACCCCAAGTCAATAAAGTCGAGGCCATACAGAGTTGGCCACGTCCCAACAGCAAGAAACAGGTACGAGCCTTTCTGGGAATCGCTGGCTATTATCGACGAGTCATTCCCCATTTTGCTTCTCAGGCTGTGCCCCTCACCAACCTGACAAAAGGGAAAGAGTCGGTCATGGTTAAATGGTCCCCAGAGGCTGAAGAAGCATTTCAGTCCTTAAAAACAGCCTTATGTAGCCAGCCAGTGTTGTACCCACCAGACTTCTCTAAGGACTTCGTGGTACAAACTGATGCATCAGATGTTGGGTTAGGAGCAGTGTTATCCCAGGTCTGGAACGGGGAAGAGCACCCAGTCATTTACCTCAGCAGGAAGTTGAAGTCCCATGAGGTAAATTACTCCACGATTGAGAAGGAATGTATAGCAGTGAAGTGGGCTCTAGATTCCCTTCGGTACTATCTGCTAGGTAGGCACTTTGACCTGGTGACTGATCACGCTCCTTTAAAGTGGATGGCTCAGAACAAGGAGACCAATAGAAGGGTAAATAGGTGGTTCCTGGCCCTACAGGAATTTAACTTTACAGTTAAGCATCGCCCTGGTGTTAAAATGGGGAATGTGGATGCTTTGTCTCGGATACATGCGTGTCTGGCTGCTTGTGTTACAACCCCAAGGTTGAAACAAGAGGGGGGGGGGTATGTGGCAGCACGCAGGTAAAATCACCTGGTTGTATTCAGGATGGGAAATATGTGTGTCCTAGATTCAGGCTGTATGCAGACTTTTACAATTAGAGGGGAAGAGTTAATGAGCCCAGCTGTAGTAAGTGGGCTCATTAAGACCTCTACAAAAAACCCCAGCATGCATAGGGAGATGCTCCATCCTGGAACCAGTTTTGTGTGTATAGACTGGGGAGTCTGAGACCTGTTCTGTGCGGTGAGTTAACGCCTGTGTGGCAAACCCCTACAATAGAGACAGGGACTGGGGCAGCACAAGGCTGCACCCAGTTGTTAGACAGGGAGTCTACGTGTGTAGTTAGAGGTCAAGCTGACCAGGATTTATTTTCTTGTTTTATTTTGTTTGGCTGTTATATGTATCATTGCATGTAGCCTTAATAAACCGGATCTTTTGTTTTTTGCACCTACACCGCTGTCTGCTGTGCCTGACTTTGTGTTGTGAACCCATCCAGGGGGTCACACACACCCGCTACCGAGCTAACCCCCTCACACTATATATATATATATATATATATATATATATATATATATACAGAGAGAGAGAGAGAGAGATATTTCACCTCTATATATATCTATACATCTATATCTATACACATATATATATATATACATATATAGAGATATAGAGATCTGATTTGTGATGGTATGCGAGGTGAGGTCATCAATAATTGATATATTTCACCTCGCATTCATTCTATTGTAATAGACAGAACTGGAATACAGCCCAGGTTTTTGCAGACTCTGTGGCAGGCTTGGTTCCAGTTTGGGTGTTGTGGTCCACTTGAGTCCATGCTCGGGTGGACTTTAAATGACCAGTAGGGATGAGCTTGGTGCTCGAGTCGAGCGCATTTTCGACTCGAACACCGGCTGTTTGCACGTTAGGCGAATACCGAACGTTATGGGCCGTTCACACCAAATTTGTGTGGTGCTCACGGCCCACAATGCACTGCGCCATCGCAGTGCATTGCTGGCTCATGATTAGCCAAGCATGCACTGTGACCCCACATGCTTGGCCAATCACAGTGCCGGCAGTGAGGAGAGCAATAATTGACCACAGGCAGGATGCCTGTGGCCAATTATAGCTCAGGAGGTTTAGTACACGCCCCAAACTATATAAGGCCGTCAGTGTGGAGGCGTGCAGGGAAAGAGAAAGATAGGCAGAGACAATGTGTTCTTTCCTCAAGCATCTCCAGGAGTTAAAGTGGGTGTTGTGTGCCTCTAGCACAGTGTACACCTGTATCTACCCTTTATTGCTGGTGTTCTCTAATACAGGCATCTGCAGGAGTTAGTGGGTGTTGTATACCTCCAGCACAGTATACACCTGTATCTACCCTTTATTGCTGGTTCTCTCTAATACAGGCATCTACAGGAGTTAGTGGGTGTTGTCTTGTGTGCCTCCAGCACAATATACACTACCCAACTGCTGGTTTTCCCATCTCCCTTCAGGCCATTACCATGTCTGGAAGGCCAACAAGGAGAGGCAGACAGGCACGAGCCGATAAAAGAGGGCAAGCAGGCTCTGTGTCTAGAGACAACAGTGCTAGTCGTGGACACGGTGCATCATCATCAGCACGTGGCCATGGGACACGCTTGTCCTTATTTTCGGCAGCTGGACGTGTTGAGCCGCATCATCACGAAGACTTGGTAGAGTTGGTGACCAAGCCCTCTTCATCCTCCTCATCCTCTCTCACCCAGGCTCAGGGTACTAGCAAAGCAGCTGCCAACGCATCGTCCCTTGTCTCAATGTCATCATCAGTGACTCCTTCCCTACACCCACCACGTCCTCCTGAGGAGTCCCCTGAACTCTTTGAGCACAGTGTTGGGTACATGCTCCAGGAGGATACCCAGTGTTTTGTAGGCTCTGATGATGATACTCAGCTAGAGGAAGGCAGTAGCGTGAGCGCAGAGAAAGAGGATGCTCAAGAAGGACAGCAATCTGGCAGTCATGTTCCACAAGCTGCAGAACACTGCCAGGTTTGCTCCAGTGATGAAGAGGGAGGGGATGATGAAGTCACTGACTCCACGTGGGTGCCTGATAGGAGAGGGGAGGAGGCACATCTCCAACAAGGCAGGATGCCTTCTGGGGGCCAGCTTAGAGGCATAACACCAACTGAATCACACCGCAGAGCTTCGCCTGGGCAGAGCACTGCCTCGTGTGGTCAAAACATCAGCTGCTTGGGCACCACATGCTTGACCAGACATATGTTGACCTGCCATGCAGCTCATTGGCAATCGTACCTTAAAGACCCACACCAAAGAACCAAGCAGACCTCTCCTTGCTCCTCATCAGCTGGGATCTCCAACCCCACTAGACCTTCAGTCCTCTCTGAAACCTGCACTGAGAGGAATGAAGGTGTAGAATTAGGTGTGTCACAGCCAAGTGCTTGCGGACACTCTGCTAGCAGTACACCCACATCCAATTGTAGCAGGCACATCTCCCTGCCCCAGCTGCTGAATGCTAGCTGAATGCTAGCTTGGCTAAATTTCTAGCACTTCAACTGCTGCCTTTTCAGTTGATAGACTCGGCCCCCTTCCATGAGTTTGTGCAGTGTGCGGTTCCTCAGTGGCAGGTCCCCAAACGCAACTTTTTCTCATGGAAGGTGATTCTGGCTCTCTACCGGCATGTAGAAGGCAATGTGCATGCCTCGCTGGACAGGGCGGTCAGTGGAAAGCTGCGTATTACCGCTGACTCATGGTCCAGCAGGCATGGACAGGGACATTACCTATCTTTCACTGCCCCTTGGGTCACTCTTCTGGCAGCTGGGAAGGATGCAGGACAAGGTGCAGTAGTGATGGAGGTTGTTCCACCACCACACCTCCAAAATGCTACTACTGGTTGTGACACACCTCTCTCCTCCACCCCCTCCTCTTCTTCTACCTCCATGGCCTCTTCCAGTGCTCTGTCCTCGGAACCAGCGGTGCTCCGTAGGCATTCAAGGGGCTATGCAAGTACGCAGGCAAAAAGATGTTATGCCATGCTTGCGCTGGTTTGTTTGGGGGACAGGAGCCACACTGGGGCAGATATTTTGTCAGCTCTGCAGGGGCAGGCCTGAGAGGTGGTTGACGCTACGCCAGCTTAAGCCAGGAATGGTGGTTTGAGACAATGGCACCAACATCCTCTCCGCCCTCCGACAGGGACAACTGACCTGTGCCCTGTGTGCCTTACGTCCTTAACCTGGTGGTGCAGCGGTTCTTGGGCAGGTACCCGGGCTTACAGGATGTCCTGGGGCAGGCCAGGAAAGTCTGTGTGCATTTCCACCGATCATTTAATGCCAGTGCTCGGCTGGCTGAGCTCCAAAAGGAGTTGAACCTGCCCAAGAACCGCCTTAAATGTGACATGCCCACCAGGTGGAACTCAACCTTGGCCATGCTGCAGCAGCTTCACATGCAGCAGAGGGCCATCAATGAGTACCTGTGTGACTACGGCACCAGGACAGGGTCAGGGGAGCTCGTTTTTTTTTCACCACGCCAGTGGGGCATGATCAGGGATGCATGCACTGTCCTGTCACCATTTGAGGAGGCCACAAGGATGGCGAGCAGTGACAGTGCATGCATCAGTGACACTGTACCTCTTGTCCACCTGTTGGAGCATACGCTGCATGGAATAATGTACAGGGCACTTGAGGCAGAACAGAGGCAGGAAGAGGAGGACTTCCTTGCCTCTCAAGGCCCCCTTTATCCAGACAGTGTTCCTGCTGTCCCACCCATCACACAGGAAGAGGATGAGGAGGAGGAGGCTTGTGTCAGCATGGAGATGGAGCCTGGCACTCAGCATCAGCAGCAGTAGTCTTTTAGGGATGATTTACAGTCCCAAGAAACACGTGGACTTGTACATGGCTGGGAGGAGGTGGCTGCGGATCATGTTGTCCTTAGTGACCCAAAGGACTCCAGGCCGAATGCCTCAGCTAACCTACACTGCATGGCCTCCCTGATCCTACAAAGCCTGCGGAAGGATCCTCGTATTCTTCGGATCAAGGAGAGGGACCATTACTGGCTGGCCACTCTCCTTGATCCACGGTACAAGGGTAAGGGTGTGGACCTTATCTTGCCATTGCAGAGGGAGCAGAGGATGAGACATCTCCGGGAGGCCTTGCAGAAAGGTCTGTGCAACGCGTTCCCAGAGACTAGGAGGTTACAAATTCTTGGTCCTGGACAACGTGTTGCTGAGGCTTCGGTCAGTCACAGAAGGAGCGATGGAGAAGCTGGCCGTCTGACCGATGCATTCAGACAATTTTTTTAGTCCTCAGCCCCAAGGTATGATCGGTTCCAGCAACCATCGCCAGCATCTGATTTTCATGGTGGAGGACTACCTAGGGGCAAGGTCAGACTTGGACACGTTTCCCACCGAAAATCCTCTGGCTTACTGGGTCTTGAGGATGGATCACTGGCCAGAGCTTGCACGGTATGCAATTGAGCTACTGGCCTGTCCTGCATCCAGTGTGCTTTCGGGAAGGCACCTTCAGTGCTGCTGGAGGCTGTGTAACTGATCACAGGGTGCGCCTGTCCACCGACTCGGTTGATCGGCTGAACCTTCATAAAGATGAATCAGTCTTGGATCACCACCAGCTACCAAGCATCTGAAGCTGATGTAACCAAATAATTTTTTTGAAATGTCACATCCCTTCAAGACTGCTTATGCTGATGCTGAGCGACTGTCCTGTTATGTTGACTGACTCTCCTCTTCCTACTCAATGATCCTGCTGATAGCTTGGAATAACATTTTTGGTTCTGGGTGATGCCACCAGCCCAATTTTTCAGCCCCTGTTTAACAGGGGTGTGTAATTACAATTTTGGATGCAATGCTTTGCAGCAGGGCTCATTCCTGCACATTCCTGTTTAACAGGGGCACGTAATTACAATTTTGGATGCAATGCTTTGCAGCAGGGCTCATTCCTGCACTCCAACTAGAGCATCTAGGAGAGGTTGCAGTGTCGTGGCACTAAGCAAGCAGTACCTAAGGCCCAATTTTTCAGCCCCTGTTAAACAGGGACATGTAATTACAATTCTTGATATAATATTTCACAGCAGGGCCCGTTCCTGAGCCCGCCGAGAGTAACTGTGAGGACTTATAGTGTTGTGGCACCAGCACCACCACAACCACCAAAGGCCCAATTTTTCTACCACTGTTCAACAATGGCATGTAATTACAATTCTTGATATAATCGTTCCCAGCAGGGCGCTCCAGCCCCCACCAAGAATCACTTTGAGGGCTTACAGTGTTGTGGCAACACCAACACCTTGTTCCGCCATTTCTGCAGAGCCTATAGGGTAGGCCCCTACTTTCAAACATCCAACTTACAAACGTCTCCTACTTGCAAATGGAAGGAGACAGCAGGAAGTGAAATGAGAAAAGACAGACGGCAAAAAAAAATTATACAGGGGTGATAACCCTTCCCTATGTTTTCCAAAAAGCTTAAAAATAGATTTTTTGACGGGAGCTACACTTCAAAAATGTACCAGTTCAAAATTACAAACAGATTCTACTTAACACAACAAACCTACACAGTCCCTGTCTAGTTTGCACCTCCTGTATACTGTTGTTCTGAGTATATAGGGCCTGGGGGCCCCACGCCTTTCCTTTTTTTAATTTGGGTACGGGGTTCCCCTTAATATCCATACAAGACCCAAAGGGGCTGGTAATGGGCAGGGGGGGCTACCCATGCCATTTTTCTCAATGATTTTCAACCGTATTGCCAGAACCAGATATTACATTAAAACCACAAGCAGTTTTTTTTTTGTTGATCAAAATAACAGCTTTATTGAGCATAATGAACAGGATAAAGTTACCAAAGTGTAGCGCAACATGCACTATCAAAACCAACATGTGCATTTTACATACAGGTGCATGGGATATACAGATAACTGCGGTACAAAGCACGTGGATCACTAATCAGCAGAAAAACTTTAAAAGGTGTGGAGTGAGGGGAGGGAGACAGTCCCCATGAGAATCCCGGGGGCATCCTGAATAGGAGTCATCTAACTCTCAACACTGCAGGTAGAAACATCCTCCAACCACCTGTCCCAGATTTTATTATATTTATGAGGACAGCCCCTGTGAGTGTACAACAGTTTCTTGTGGGGGAGAGTGCTATTGATTGCCCTGATCCATTGTTGTATCGTGGGGGGGCGTCCTCTACTGCAGGAAGATGTTAAGGTACTTTTCGCCTTTAGATAGAGAGAGGAGCCCCAGTAAACATTGTCTAGGGCACAGAGACACCGGGGAACCCATGCGGTCATGAAGGAACTGGACCACCTGTGCCCAGTATCCCTGTATAGTCGGGCATGCCCAGAGTAAATGATAGAAGGATGCATCTGGGGAAGCACAGCGAGGGCAACGGGGATCGTGCTCAGGTCTGTATTTGGAGATACGATGAGGTGTGAGATATGATCTGTGCAGGATATAGAGGTGAGTGAGGCGATCCGAAAGTTTAGGTGACACATTTTTGTGGTTCGCTAGAGCTTCGTCCCAATCTTCATCCGACACCGCGCCCAAATCACCCTCCCACCGAGAGCGTACCTGATAAGCCACGGCCGAGGCAGTGGGGGTCAGAAGGTGGGCATACAGCTGTGAAATTAGGTGCTTATGTTCGTTACCCAGCACTAGGTCAACCAATGCTGGGGTTCCGATTCTCGGGATGCGGTTAGCAAACTGGGTATTGAGCGTGGGTCGGAGTTGAAGATAGCGGAATAGCATGTGATTGGGTAGAGCGAAGTCATCCTTGAGGACCTGAAAGGATTTAACCATCCCATTGGAGACCACCTGTGAGAGATAGATGACACCCTTATTTGCCCACAACCCGGGGTCCGGGATGAGGGCAAGTTCCGGCATATCTGAGTTGTTCCAGAGGGGCGTATAAGAATGGGGGGAGGGGGTCTGTCCTAGTCGCGTTGCGATTCGCCAGATTTTACGGTGGTGAGAAAGCATAAGGTGCTTTTCCCTAGGGAGGGGCGGGAGATGGGAGCTACAGAACAAAAACTGGAAAGGGTGAATCAGTGGGCCTGAAGTCTGCGAACACAGTAGAGTGGTACATCGGGCTCTATCCATTTGGTTGAAATGAAAAAAATGGGAGAGTTGAGATGCTATGTAGTAAAGGAAAAGACCAGGCAGGGCGGTACCACCAAGATCCGAGGGGCATTTTAGGACCCGCCATGGCAACTTGTGCCGGGACGAACCCCAGATAAACGTGTTGAGGATAGATTCCATGGCTTTGAATATGAGAAAAGAAGCTTGGGAAGGAGTATCATCTTGACCAAATTTATTCGGCCCATCACCCCGAGGGGGAGACAGGACCAAACTTGAGTTTTAGATTTTAGGGTATCAAATAGGGGTTCAACATTGAGGATAAGGTAGTCGGGGAGGGACCTGGAGACGTGCACTCCGAGGTATTTAATGGAGTTTGCTCTAGCAAGCGGAAGTGCCGCCTGCTCGGCGGTGGGGGGCCCCAAGTCTAGTGGGAGTATTTGGGACTTGGACCAGTTGATCTGGAGCCCAGAGAAGGCTCCAAAGGCCGTGATGGTTTGCAGGGCCGCCTGCAATGAGGGGCCGGCGTACGCCAGATAGAGGAGCATATCGTCCGCATAAAGACTGACCACCTCATGCAGACGGCTACAGCGAAGACCTCTAATGTCCGGGTGGGTCCTAAGGGCTATGGCCAGGGGCTCCACCGCCAGGGCATATAGCAGTGGCGAGATGGGGCAGCCCTGGCGTGTCCCCCGAGAGAGCGGGAAGGGGGGGGAAATCCTACCATTTACCTGGATACGCGCCATGGGAGCATAATACAGCAACTGGATCCATTTAATAAAGTTGGGACCTATTCCAAATCTGCGTAGGCATTCCCATAGGTAACGCCACTCCACAGAGTCGAACGCCTTAGCGGCGTCCAGGCTGAATACCACTCTGGAGCCAATGTCAGAGTGCTGGGCCTGGAGGTTCATGTGAAGCCTCCAGAGATTAAAGGCCGTGTTCCTTTGGGGCATGAACCCAGTTTGGTCGGGATGTATTAGGGAGTGAATTACTTTATTTAATCGCAGGGCGAGAATTTTGGCCAAAATCTTTACGTCTAAATGAAGTAGGGATATGGGTCTGTATGATTCGGGAAGTGTCGGGTCCTTGCCCGGCTTGGGTATGAGGACTATGAGGGATTCACCCATAGATCTGGGGAGGGAGACAGAGTCAAATATGTGCGAATACAGTTTGGTCAGTTGGGGGATCAAAGTCTCACTGAACTGGGTATAGAACTCCAGGGGCAGACCATCAGAACCGGGGGTCTTGGAAGTAGGGAGTTGTGACAGGGCCTCCTCTACACAATCAGTAGTGATGGGCGCTTCAAGTTGGATTTTTTGCAGAGGTGTGAGGGAGGGAAAGGAGACACTGCCGAGGAATGCTATGAGCTCATCCTGGGAGTACTGTGCAGTAGAGGAGTACAGGTCCGAGTAGAAGGACCCAAACTCCTCCGCCACCAAATCGGGATCAGTGATTTCAGTGCCGATTGCAGTTCTCAGGGACACCACCACCGGGGGCCGGTGATCCAAATGGGCCATGTAGGCCAGTACCTTACCCGCGCGTTCCCCATGTTCAAACAGACGTTGTTTAGTAAAAAAGATACCCTGCCTGGCCTTTTTCATGGGGAAGTTGGTCCGTGAGCATAGTCTGCAGCTTCAGAAGGGAGGTGTTAGCCTCTGACGGGTCAGCCTGAAAGGCCATATCAAGAGCATGCAGTCGCTCCTCCGCTTGTCCAAGCAGATGTTTAGAGGAAGCCTTATGCCTGGATATGCGTGTGGTGAGGATCATGCGGGCATGCACCTTGAAGGCCTCCCACACAGAGCCGTACGAAGCAGAGCCCGTGTTTGTGTGAAAAAAGTGATCCCACTCGCGCTGGATAGAGTCTAGATCTGACAGGACAGTGAGCCAGAAGGGGTTAAGTTTCCAAACACGAGGTCCAGGGGGGTTTGATAGTCGCAACTTGATCCAGTAGGGGGAGTGGTCGGAAAGTACCCTGGCCTCAAACCCCACTTCTAGGAGGTGGGGGAGGAGAGGGGGCGAGAGGAGTATCAGGTCTATGCGGGACATGGCAGAGCGTGAGGGTGTGAAACATGAAAAGTGTGTTAGTGTGGGGTGTCTATGTCTCCATGTGTCCGTGAGGGCAAATTCCGCGACGAATCTCCCAAACCTAGTGACACCCAGCGACGGGGGCGAGGAGGCTAGTGGGCTCAACCTATCAAGTGTGGGGTTTATAACCATATTAAAGTCCCCTGCCCAAACAGCAGGCACCAAGGGATACCGGGCCATGAATGCAACACCCTGCTGCAATACAGCAAAGGTGAATGGCGGGGGATGTAAAAGGCAAGGATGAGGAGTTCCAGACCTCCAATAGTAGCGTATAAAAACATTGAGTGACCCTGGGGATCTGATTGTAGTTCATGCAGTTCGGGAATTCGAGGTGTGCGGGGTTTGATAAAGCCAGCCCACCCATGGTTTTTTGAGACACATCTGCTTTTGTCCCGCTAAGTGAGTTTCTACCAGGATTGAAACATCCGCCCTTTGAGATTTAACATGGGACAGGACTGCCGCCCACTTAGCCCTGTCTCCCAGGCCCCTGACGTTCCACGTCATAAGCTTTAGGGACGCCATAGTGTATGTGTGGAACGTATGCATATGCAGACCCCCCCGGTCCCACCAACACATTTACACATAAAAAGGACAGGCCCAGCAAGTGCACATCCCGCCCCAGCAGCCCGGGTTGCCAAGCCCCCCCCCCGAGAGGGCCTCCCGGAGTAGACAGGGTCAGCAGCTGATGGCCACGACTAGCGCCAACATGGCACAGGTCAGAGGGGAATCCAGCAACCTCGGGCACACATAGCAGCGAGTGTAGGCACCATTGGGAGGGAGGAAGTACAATAAATTGCATAACATGAGTCCATTTGCAGCAGAGGATATGAGGTAGTAAAATGCACATAACAATAAAAAACAAAAATACTGCATTAGCACTGGTCCAGCTAGGCAGGTTCAACTCTCTGGCCACCTCCGAAAACAGAGGGGCAGAGGCCGGCCAGGGAAACTTGGGCTTACAGGTAACAGTCAGTCGCAGCAAGTACGCCAGCATCCTGAGGTAAGCCTCAGCAAGGGGGCGAGTAAACTGAAGAGCACACATCAGTTTCTGGGGGGATCAGCCAGTCCCAAACAGAACGGGCAAGCGAGGGCCACCCGAGGCACAATAACACGGTATAAGGCATATGGCATTGGACCGGGGCATGCAGTGCCAGTGCTGAGGCGCAGGGACAATGTAAAGTCACCAGGAGAAGAAGGGGAAGCATGACAGGGGGAGTGCAGCTGAGGAACTCACATGTCCAAGTAGTGTGCACAGTCTGTAGACCAAACAGGGAGGATCGGAGCATCCGCGCCGGGAGTCAGGCATCACTGGTCAGGTCGGCCGGCCTCTCCGCGGCGTTCCAGCCAGGAGAAGACGGCCTGCAGGTCCTCAAAGAAGTGCACCCTGCCATCCCTGGTCACACGGAGACGAGCTGGAAAGAGCATCGCATAGGGCAGGTGGAGCACGCGCAGTTGGCGCTTCGCCTCGGTGAACTTGGCTCTCTTCTTCTGTACCTCCGCAGAGAAGTCCGGATACACCGCCACAGTCACGTTGTCGATCGGGGTGTTGCCTCACTCCCAGGTAAGCCTCCGAATGGTATCGCGGTCGCGGAAGTTAAGGAACTTGGCTTTGAGGGTCCTCGTGGGGCTCCTGCTGGAGGCGGCTTTGCAGCAAGGCAGTGGGCGCGCTCCACCACAAAGGAAGAGGAGAATGCCTCTCGGCCGTAGGTGGTAATTAGTAGGTTCTCCAGGTATGTGGGGGGGTCAGCACCCTCACATCGCTCAGGCAGGCCCACAAAACGAAGGTTGCACCTCCGAAGGCGATTCTCCATATCGTCCTGTTTGGAGAGGATGGTATTGAGCTGGAATTTCAGCTGCTCGGTGGTAACTTGGAGAGAGTGCAGGCCGTCTTCCACGTGGCCGACCCGGCGCTCAGTCTCCAACACCCGCTCCCGGAGCCTGTGAATGTCCTGCCTGATCAAAGTTATGTCAACCTTCACTTCTTCAATCCTGGAGGTGAGGGTCGATTGGCAGAGAGCTATGGCTTCGAGCACGTGGGCGGTGTCACTAGCAGGTTGCTCGCCTCCCTCAGAAAGCGGGACGGCGCCATCTTCCTCATTGGGGTCCCGATCCTCACGGCGGTATTTGTCCAGCCTGGCAGCGGCACCGGAACGTTTAGGGGGAGACATGGTGGGTAGTAGAGCAGCCCCAAGCCTTGGCAGTGTTCAAAGCTGGCGAGAAAGGCACACAGGATCGGGTAAAGGATATGCCTCGAGCGGAGCTCCTACACCGCACGTCCTATTCCATGTAGCACCAGACAACGCCCCCAACCACAAGCAGTTTTAAATGACTTTTTTTCCGTTAAATGTCATTTTGTACATGGGAAACACGTGCCACTTCACAGGTATACTATAGACACCCCCAAGTATGATATTTAAAGGAATATTTTGCTTTTTTTTTTCACATCGTCATTGCCCCATGTCCCCTGGGGCAGGAGCCAGGTCCCCAAACCCTTTTTAGGACAATATCTTGCATATTAGCCATTAAAATTAGCACTTTTTATTTTGAACGTTCGAGTCCTAAAGTTCACACAAATTTTCGGTCCGTGCGAAAGTTCTGGTGTGAACCGAACTGGGGGATGTTCGGCTCATCCCTAATGACCAGGAAGAGAGCACAGCAGGGCTCTGGCCTGATACTCAGAAGGGAATCTTTACCTCATGTTTTGTGGGTGTTGGGAACCAGCCCCACACCGTATAGAGAGCAGTCTGTTTAGTTTAGCGCCAGACTGCAAGGATTTACTTTATTGTTTTTGTTTATTTTATGACTTTGCAAAGCACTTGTAAATAAAGCTGGCAACCTGCCAGATTATAAAGAAACTGCCTGCACACTGGCCTTCATTTCGAAAAAAGGTGATCCCCACAAGCTAATCTCCCACCCGTGGTGGAGAATGCGGGCACTTTCTGAAGATGAAGGAGATGTTAAAGGCCCTGCTACAGGCCAATGCAGCTCAGCGGGAAACCAACCGCCAAGTTGCAGAGGCCGCTGCAGCACAACGGGAGGCCGCTGCAGCACAACAGATGACCTAGTAGGAGATGAACTGCCAGTTTGCAGAGACTCTACTGGAGTTGAAAAAGGGGTTCACACCTCCTGTGCCAGTGGAACCAAAGATGCTATGTGCCTCCTACCACCTGCAGAAGATGACACCTGCCGATGATGTTGAGGCATACCTTGTGACTTTTGAGAGAGTCGCTGTCTGTGAAGGATGGCCAAAAGAACAATGGGCCCTTTTCTGACAAGAAAACCTCAAAAAGCCTATTTTGACCTGGAACCGGATAAGGCCCAGGATTATGAGACTCTGAAAGCAGAGATACTAGCACGCTTGGGTATCACCATGGCATGGACCTAGTAGGGCCGGTAGTGAAGTCTGCCCAGGGTCACCAACATATTTTGGTAATCCTGGACTATGCGACACACTATCCTGAGGTCGTTCCCTTGCGTAACACCTCGGCTAAGGAGTTAGTCAAGGTGTTTAGTCAAGTGGGTATCCCAAAAGAGAGGAGTTGATTCAGAAATTATAACAGGCCCTTTGTGTACTACCGGTTCTAGTGACCCCGGACTTCACAAAGGAGTTTGTGGTACAGACGGACGCCTCTGGAGGTGGGCCTGGGGGCTGTACTAACCCAGAACAGAGATGGTGAGGAGCACCCGGTTGTATACCTGAGCCGGAAACTGAACAAGCACCAAAAAAACGATGCCATTGGAAAAAAAGAGTCTCGCTATTAAAGTGGTTGTAAACCCTTACACACCACTTTGACCTACAGGTAAGCCTAGATTAAGGCTTACCTGTAGGTCCAAGAAATATCTCCTAAACCTATACGGTTTAAGAGATATTTACCTGAAGACAGGCACCGCTGTCTACGGCGTATGCGCCATAGACAGCGGAGCGCAGGCGCACTGGGTAAGCCGCAGATCGTGGCGATATGCCGCAAGTGTCGGCTCCCGTGCGCATGCGCTGGTGTGACATCATCGCTGCTCCGGCGCTGTGAATCACAGCGCCGGAGCAGCGAAACCCACGGAGACCCACCAAGAAGATGGACGCTTGGAACTACAGGGGACAGCGGTGACTTCGCTGGCTCCTGTGTCAGGTAAGATGCATAGTAGTCCATTATGCTTTACCTTTGCAGGGAATCAAAGAGGAAGTAAACCCATCAGGACTTACAAAGCTGGCAACCCACCAGATTTTAAAGAAAATGTGATCCCCATGATCTCCCACAATATATATATTATATTAAATATATATATATATATATATATATATATATATATATATATATATATGCATGATGCTTGAAATAAAAGTACCGGTTATGCAGTAAAAACATTAGAAACAAAAACTTACAGTACAATACATAACAGGTAACCACTCCCCTTTACAGCTTAATAATTTAAATGCTTCCTGCCAATATGGCCAATATGCATTTCCCGTTATTGACAATGTTGATCCAGAAGCATATATTAGAGCTTGATCAATGTTATCCTAGTTTTCAGGTGTAATTGTATCTATAAATGAAGGTATTGAGTGTGTTTGTGAGGCAGTGGTTTGCAAAATGTCCTTACTTGAAGATATTCCTTTTAAAGAAACAGTGTCAGGTCACCTGAGACCAGGTGACCGATGCACTCCATAGGAGTTGGAAATGCACTGCTAAGTTAGTGGACCCTAGGACTGACTGCAGCGGATTATACCCAGGGTGGTTCAGGAAGCAGGTCTACTGGATCACTAACACAGATTCCAGTGGGAGCTAGAGCATAGATTCCTCAGGGCACTGAGTCTAAGAGCCAGCAGGTGTTCACCAGAGCCTCTAGTGGTGAGGATGGACTGCACTGCAGTCTGGCTCCAGGTCGCGGCACCTAGGGTCTCACAGCTCATGCTCACGTTCACGGTAGACTACAGGACAAGGAAGCAGCAGACTGGAACAACAAGAATAGTAAAGGGATAAGGCAGAGGTCAAGCGATGAGCAGACAGAGTACACACCAAAGGTTCAGGGTCACAGGCAAACAGGGATAGTCAGGGACATGCCAAAAGATCAGGATCACAAGCAGACAGGAATAGTCAAGAACACGCCAAGGTCGGTAACAGAGACAAACGTAGAGCATGCGGCAAGCAGGAAACAGGATGCCAAACACACAGTGAATACACAATTGTTGATCAGCACCGCTGGCTTGCAGTGCACAGGTTAATATAGGGTTCCCTGATAGGGCCTGGGGTGGAGCCATGCTTAAAGGAGAGGTTATAAAAACAGCCAGGTGAGAGTGGCTGGCCTCTTAGTCTGCACACATGAGGAGAGGTAAGCTGACAAAGAAAGATTATTGCATAATCATGACAAACACTTTGTGATGTTACAGAAGCAGCAGAAAGAGTGTTTCTGGAATGAGAAATTTAATGATGGTCATTATAATTTAATTTCATAAAGTATCTTTTTACATCTTTAGGACACCTCTGGCAAGCAAGGATGTTTGCTGTCATCATTGTAGCATTTGGAAAAGGGTATTTCTTCTCACAATATTTGCAAATTACAGCTAACTCTCAGTAGAAATTGCACTTTGCAAACTCTACAGTAAATGTTGGGCTCACCATTTACATCAGGATCCCAAGAGAGCAACCCCACTTACATCAGGATCCCCAGAAAGCCCCTCCTTTACCTCATAAGACATCACAATCGGTTGAAATTACAAAAATCTTATTATCCATGATTTTTCTTACAAAGTGTTTAAAATAATGTACAAAAACACAAAAAAAAGTATAAAATTATCCCTCTTTATAGCTGTACTGCAAGGTCACACAGGAATTCTACATATGTATAACAATGGTAGTTTAGAGAATAACCATATGGTCTTCAATCAATATTCAAAAAAGGATGCTGATTTGTGCATAAGATATATACTAAAATATTGTTAAATTCAAATGAATGGCAAAACCCATCTATGGCAGTAGGGCAAGTGGAGCACGGCTGGACATCATTGGATTGAAAGGGTATATTACATAATCAGGGACCAGGTAGGTGCTCACAATCCCAAACAGAGCACGTAATGGAGCCATTCACAAATTTGTGTCATGAAATTTACCCAGCATCTATAAACAAACATATATAGAGGTGGCTAGCCTCATAGGGTAAAAAATCCATGGCTCCCCATGCAAAATTATATCAGAAAGGAAGGAGAGGAAATGTGATTGTCCAGCCGTGATCCAGCCATGATCCACCTACCCTAGCTAGATGGGTTTTACCATTAATTTTAATTAAACAATATTTTTGCATATATCTTATGCACAAGCAAGGGCGTCGCTAAGTCTACAAAAAACCTGGGGCTAGAGCCCACAGCAGCAAAGTAAAGAAAGTCATAAGCTTGGGAGTATATATATATATATATATATATATATATATATATATATATATATATATATTGTATATTACATATATTATCATTACATCAGGGTTCCCATAGAGCAGGGGTGTCCAAACTTTTTTTTAAAGAGGGCCAGATTTGATGAAGTGAACATGCGCGAGGGCCGACCATTTTGCCTGACATTCTTTGAACCATTAAAATTCGGTCTAAGTGTGTTTGTTCGAGCACTAATACACTGCCCAACAAGAATTCTCTTGCCTTTGTGGGCTGTGTGTGAGTAAAGCGATGAGCTAATTATTATTATTTGTATATACTGTATTTATTGGTGTATGACATGCACCTTCACTTTAATGCCGCGTACACACGGGCGGACTGTATGGCGTACTTAGTCCGTCATACAATCCGACGGACAGTCCGTCAGACTTTCGACTGAACGGACTTGATCACACACGGATGCACAAACAGTCTGTCGAAAGCTTGCATGATGACGTGTACAGCACGTACGACGGGACTAGAAATAGGAAGTCCAATACACAGCAAAGCACCCTTCCGCCGTGTAAATCCTTTCTGAGCATGCGCCATTCTTAGTCCGTCGAACTAGCCTACTGACGAGCGGATTGTCCGCTGAAACCAAAGTACGACGGACAGAATTTCGAAAAATCCGAAATACTTAGTACGCCAGACTGCACCCTGAAAAAGTCAGCTGAAGCCCACACACGAGCGCACTGTCCGCTGAAATGTGTTTCGACGGACTAAGTACGCCATACAGTCCGCCCGTGTGTACGCGGCATAAGAGGGAAGTTTCAGGAATTTTTTTTTAAATTTTAAATAAAGAACTGTGAAGCAAAATAACGGTCATTGCCCATCTGCAGACCCCCAATTAGCATGAATGCAGCACCACCAAACACCAGGAATGCAGAACCCACCATTGCTAGGAATGCAGCACCCACCATTGCGAGGAATGCACTCACCATCGCCAGGAATGCACTCACCATCGCCAGGAATGCAGCACCCATCATTGCCAAGAATGCAGCACCCACCATTGCTAGGAATGCAGCACCCACCATTGCTAGGAATGCAGTACCCACCAATGCCAGGAATGCAGTACCCACAATTGCCAGGAATGCAGCCCCACCATTGCCAGGAATGTAGCACCAACCATTGCCAGGAATGCAGCACCGACTATTGCCAGGAATGCACTCACCATTGCAAGAAATGTAGCCCCACCATTAGCCAGGAATGCACTCGCCATTGCAAGAAATATAGCACCACCATTAGCCAGGAATGCACTCGCCATTGCAAGAAATGAAGCCCCACCATTAGCCAGGAATGCACTCACCACTGCAAGAAATTCAGCCCCACCATTGCAAGAAATGCAGCCCACCATTGCCAGGAATGCACTCACCATTGCAAGAAATGCAGCCCCACCATTTCCAGGAATGCACTCACCATTGCAAGAAATATAGCCCCACCATTAGCCAGGAATGCACTCGCCATTGCAAGAAATGAAGCCCCACCATTAGCCAGGAATGTACTCACCACTGCAAGAAATGCAGCCCCACCATTGCAAGAAATGCAGCCCCATCATTGCCAGGAATGCACTCACCATTGCAAGAAATGCAGCCCCACCATTGCCAGGAATGCACTCACCATTTGCCAACAGTGCAGCCCTGGAGGGGACATGGAGGGGGCAGGACAAGTGCCAAAGGTATCCTACAGGAGAATCTCTTGTTTACACAGCGGCCTCTTTAAGTGAAAGTCCTGCCTCCTTAGATGGACAGAACAGTCATCCAATGGCAGCGCCGGAGATGGGACTTCCTCTTACAGAGGCTGCCGTGTAAACAGGAAATACTCCTCCTGTGTGCACGGCGCTTGTCCCACCTCCTCCCTCTGAGGCAGCCAGACTATATATCTTTTGTAGCCCCGGTGCTTGGAGACCGTCGGGGGCCACAAAAGATATATATGTTTAGATAACCAGGTGGGCTGTTCAAAACTGGGCGGCGGGCCGCGATTGGCCCAGCGGGCCGGACTTTGGACATGCCTGCCATAGAGCCTCCCTCTTACATCAGAGTCCCCAGAGAGCCTCCCCCTTGCATCAGGGTCCTCAGAGAGCCTCCTCCACTTACATCAGGGTCCCCAGAGAGTGTCCCCCAATTACATCCGGTCCATAGAGAGCCCCATCTTACCTCAGAGTCCCCAGAGAGCCCCCTTGCATCAGGGTCCCCAGAGAGTACTCCCTTACATCAGGGTTCCCAGAGAGCCCCACTTACATCAGAGTCCCCAGAGAGCCTCCCCCTTGCATCAGGGTCCTCAGAGAGCCTCCTCCACTTACATCAGGGTCCCCAGAGAGTGTCCCCTAATTACATCCGGTCCCCAGAGAGCCCCATCTTACCTCAGAGTCCCCAGAGAGCCCCCTTGCATCAGGGTCCCCAGAGAGTACTCCCTTACATCAGGGTTCCCAGAGAGCCCCCACTTACATCAGGGTTCCTAGAGAGCCCCTCCTTACATTAGAGTCCCCAGGGAGCCCCCTTACATAAGGTTTCCCACAGAGCCCCTACCCTTACATCAGGGTCCACAGAGAGCCCCTCCTTACATCATAATCCCCAGAGAGCCTCCCCTTACATCAGGGTCCCCAGAGAGCCCCTTACTTACACCAGGGTCCCTAGAGACCCCCTTCCTTACATCAGGGTCCCCAGAGAACCCCCCTTGCATTAGGGTCCAAAGAGAGCCCCCCACATACATCAGGGTCCCTAGAGAGCCCCCTTACATCAGATTCCCCAGAGAGCCCCCTTACATAAGGTTTCCCACAGAGCCCCTACCCTTACATCAGGGTCCACAGAGAGCCCCTCCTTACATCATAATCCCCAGAGAGCCTCCCCTTACATCAGGGTCCCCAGAGAGCCCCTTACTTACATCAGGGTCCCTAGAGACCCCCTTCCTTACATCAGGGTCCCCAGAGAACCCCCTTGCATTAGGGTCCAAAGAGAGCCCCCCACTTACATCAGGGTCCCTAGAGAGCCCCCCTTTCATCAGGGTCCCCAGAGACCCCCCACTTACATCAGCATCCCCATATAGCCCCCCACTTACATCAGGATCCTCAGAGAGCACCCCCACTTACATCAGGGTCCCCAGAGAACCCCTCCTTTACCTCAAAGTCCCCAGAGAGCTGCTCCTTACATCAGAGACCCCAGAGAGCCTCCCCTTGCATCAGGGTGCCCAGAGAGCCTCCCCCACTTAAGTTAGGGTCCCCAGAGAGCCCCACCTTACCTCAGAGTCCCCAGAGAGCCCCCACTTACATCCGGGGCCCCCAGAGAGCCCCTCCCTTACATTAGGGTCCACAGAGAGCCGCCCTTACATCATGGTACACAGAGAGCCTCCCCCTTACATCAGGTTCCCCAGAGAGCCTCCCCCTTACTCTCTCTGCTCTCTCTGGTGCTGCCCGCCGCACTCACGGCCCGACTGCAGAGAGGCCACAACCCCGGCCGTCTCTGAGAGACTTGGGGCTTTTGACAAAATAGTGTTCGAACTGATATTTAATTGTGTGATCACATCACAAAGTGGTGGAATGTTTCTGAGCCACACAGGGCCCCATTGTGCATGTGATAAGTGTGCAGTAACAGTGTACTGTATTTAAAAGAGCCATCAACCAACCAAAGCAGAGAATAAACAAAGAACCACCCACCCAATGACAGGCATGATGTCATAGGTCCTGCCAACAGAAAGTAAACATCAGCATATAGAGCATATGTCAAAATAGAATAGAAACCAAAATTGCTGCATTGCATAATGATCAGGTTACTAACCTATGTGCTCTGTTTGGCAAGATTCCTCTTTGCAAAGCATGGGGTGAACAAAGTTAACATGTGTTGCAGGCACATCTGCCAGCGGCTCCCGATCAGCATGTGTATCTGGATTGCCGGATCCAATCACGGCAAAGACCACCAGCCGCACATGCGCATCGCAAAACGGTGATTACGTGGCAACAAAGGATGCTGCCGGGGCTGCTGATGCCATGGAAAAGCATGGCGTCAGGCCTTCCCACCTCTGGGTGAGCCACTTCCAATCACAGCTAGGGGGAGCGGAGTACAATAGTGGAGGTGAAAGTAGTGAGTGCATAGAGGGAAAGCAAAGCTGCCAGAGCAGAAGTACATACAGAGAGAGAAGACAGAGGAGAATAAAGAGAAAAAAGAGGCGATGATCAGGATCAAAGAAAAATGGAAGACACAAATAGTGAGAAGAAGAAATATATATATAAAATATATATAAATGTATAGAAATATAAATAGGAAAAGGTACAAAAGAAGAGAAGACAAAAAATAAATAAATACAGGATACTGTTAAGCCCTGTACACACGGTCAGACATTCCGACGACAAAATCCGTTGGATTTTTTCCTATGGATTTTGGCCCAAACTTGTCTTGCATACACACAAAGCTGTCGTAAATTCCGATCGATCAGAACGAGGTGATGTAAACCACATACAATGGGACTATAAAGAGAACAGTAGCCAATAGCTTTTGTCTCGTAATTTATTCTGAGCATGCGTGGCACTTTTTCTGTCGGCATTGTCTACATGCGATCAGAGCTTAAACGATTGGATTTTGTTGTCGGAAAATTTTAGATCCAGCTCTCAAACTTTGTGTGTCAGAAATTCTGATGGAAAAAGTCAGATGGAGCCAACACACGATTGTATTTTCCAACAACACAATCCGATCGCACATTTTCCATAGGAAAGTCCGACCTTGAGTACAGGGCATTACTTCACACTTACTGCACACTGCGTGGCTCTAAAACATTGCACTACTTTGTGATGGGATCATGCAATAAAAAATCAGTTTGGATGGCATTTTGTTGATCCATGGGGAGCTGCCAAATATCTGCATTGTATCTTATGCACAAATCAGCATCCATTTTTGAACATTGATTGAAGGCTATATGGTTATCCTCTAAACTACTGTTGCTATACATATATAGAATTCATGTGGCTCTTTATTATGTTTTCATGCTCCCCTTGATGTTGATTTTCTAGATGCCTCTGTATTGGCTGCTGGCTGACCTCACTCAGCCCTTGGGGTAAGCGTTCATCTGGCTATACTTCTGAGCACTTATCTGAGTATTTCTTTATTTTCTCTCTCCTATTGAATGCTCTACGAATCATTGGTGTTATTGGTATTATGATGCCATATTCTTTATTGTTATAGTACTCTGCTCCCTCAAATCTTATCCCGAAGAAGTGGGTGACCATGAAATATGTCCAGTCCGACTGACTACATATGCATCTGTTCTCTAGACTAACATACTAAGGGATAATTTTATACTTCTTGTTTTGTGTTTTGTACATTATTTTAAATGCTTTTCAAGAAAAAGTATGTATAATTTTGTAATTTTCTTTTCTTTCAAATATTTTATTGATTTTTCAATAATAAAATGTTACAACAATAAACATTACACAGCAAAAGGAAAAAGTAACAAGCATCCAAACATTCTTTATGAAGCATATTAGAAGGAGTATATGAGTACATGTTAAACAGAAGTCTACTAATGTATAGTATATGTCAACAAACATCTTACTGTCTGACTCTGCCCTTCGGTTGTTTGGGATCTAGCTATGCTTATGCTCTATGAATCTTTCATATGATCCCACAACTCATATACTAGTGTTGTAAGTATTTCAAAATTTTCCGCCATTTCCGTCTGCCAGCACCCTTTACTCCATTGGGTAGCATTCACTTAATCTATTCTTGAGGATTTTTGTATAATGTTAGTATGTTGTAGTTATTTCCTTAACCTTACCTCTCGTCTTTAGGCCTATAGGTATTATAAATTTGTTGACGCTTAGGGTTCATTTCTATTTGGATGAAATTCTTATACCATTTGATCCATGGGGCCCATAGTTGTTGTTCCCTAAGATATTGGTTTTTATTCGTGGTGATCATGAGTTTGTGTGTGTGGTGCGTTCGAGTTAGTGCAATAACTTCATTTAGGGAAGGTGGAGTATCTACTTTCCACTCCTAGTTAATGATAGCCTCGCTGCTAAGAGTATTTGTATTACAACCTTGCGATATGCTATGGGGATACTGTTTACGTTTATGTTAAGGATGGCCAATTCTGGCGAGGCCTGAGTAGGGATGCCAGTAACATTGGTTATTAACAGGAATACATACATGTATGTTTTAAGGGACTCCTGTTCACATAGGGTTCCAATTTTAGTGTTTGAGTCTATATTCTATGCCTTAATACAAATTTCAGGGATTAAGGGATTAGTCAGGGATTAAGGGATTAGTCATTGCCATACCATAACAATGGTTTTAACTGTAGGTGGGAAATGTGCAGGGGTTATTTGTTTAATTTTCCTACTGAGAAGCCAATGTTGCAAATTTGCTTGTGATAGTGTTTCCTGTTCTATTTCTCCCCATAATGTTTTAGGAGATGGGTAGAACCATTCCTTCAACTGGGTCAAGATAGTGGCATCATAGTAGTCTATTAGTTCTGGGATGGATGAGAATCCTATAGATCTGTGTTTAATTAATATTTTATGTGAGCATCTGGGTTTCTTGCCCTGCCATAAGTATCATCCTAGGGCACTTTGCAGCATTTTAAAATAATATTTGGGGATGCAAATGGAGAGGGATCTAAGTAAGTACAGTAGCTTGGGTAACACCAGCATCTTAAAAGCTGCTAAACGGCCTACCCATGAAAGTTTGAATTTACTTAGTGATTGCAACTCTGATTCAAATTGTTTTTTGAAGGGGTAAAATTAGTAGTAAGATATGGACCCGAATTCTTTTAGTATGCTTGGTATTTTAGGAAGGGAAGTAAGTGGTTTGGAGATTATAAGAATGTCATCATCTGCAAATAATCTTATTCTGTGGTCTGTTGTTCCTATTTCTATTCCTGAAATGGATGTATCAGAGCATATTCGTTCTGCCAGGGGCTCAATAATTAGGTTAAAAATTAAGGGGGAAAGGGGGCATCCTTGCCTCGTACTGTTTGAAATACCAAAGGGTTGGGACAACATATCATTGACATATACCTGTGCCGAGGGTTGTTTGTATAGTGCTAGGATGGCGGATAGTATTATTACCTCAAATCCAAATTTAGTTAGTACAGTTTTAAGATATCCCCAATGAACTCTATCAAACTCCTTCTCTGCATCCAAGGAAAGGAGTAGAGAAGGCGTTTGAGTGCGCTCTGCAAGATGTATGTTAATTAAGTGTTTGGTTTGCGTCTAATGATTGCCTTCCCTGAGTAAATCGTTCTTGTTCCCTGTGAATAAGTGTGGGCATGTATGCCATTATTCTCGTCACTATTGCCTTAGCATAAAGTTTGATATCAATATTTAAGAGTGATATCGGGTGGAAATTTTGGGGGATGTTGTTTTTTTTTCCAGGTTTTGGTAAAGTTACGACTAGAGCCTTTAACATTTCTGCTGGAAATGCTGAGGAGGAGGCAGCTTCTTTAAATAGTTGGCATAAATGTGGGGCCAATGTGTCTTTAAGTAGTTTATAGTACTCTCCTATCAGACCATCTGGTCCAGGGGACTTACCATTTGGAAGAGAGTTAATAGTTTTTGCAATTTCCTCTATGGTGAAAGGGTTGTTAAGATCTTCAAGTTGGTTGATATTTAAGGGTGGCAATTTGATTGTATCTAAGAATTGGTTTATCATCTCAGACATAGGGTGTGGGTTGTGTGGGTCTTCCTCAAGGTTATATAAAGAGCCGTAGTAGCAGCTAAATGCGTTGGCTATGGCCTAGGGATCTTGTAATTTTTCCTTAGTATTGGGGTGGTACAGGTATGGGACCTTAGATTTAATATAGCGGCCACAAATCCACAGCGCCATGACTTTGCCTGTCTTGTTACTGGTATGGTAGTATCTAGCTTTCATTTTACGATGTTGTTCTTCATATATATCTAATAATGTGGTTCTAAGTTCTTGTCTTAAAGTGGTTGTAAACCCTTACAACCAACTTTGACCTACGGGTAAGCCTAGATTAAGGCTTACCTGTAGGTCCAAGAAATATCTCCTAAACCTACACGGTTTAGGAGATGTTTGCCGAAAGACAGGCACCGCTGTCTACGGCGCATGCACCGTAGACAGCAGCGGCGATGCATAGTAGTCCATTATGCTTTACCTTTGCAGGGAATGAAAGAGGAAGTAAACTCATCAGGGTTTACTTCCTCTTTAATATCTGCAGTCTGTGTTTCAATTGTTGAGATGGCTGTGTTTGGTTTAGGGTATCTAATGTTTTTATTTCGGCAGTGAGTGAGTCAATTTGCTGTGTCCTCCTCTTTCTAGCCTGGGCATTTAATTGTATAATAACTCCCCTACAGAATGCCTTATGCGCACTCCAAAGGGTTGCTGAGTCTGACACCGAGCCCACATTGTGTTCAAAAAATTCTGCTATGTGTTTTTGTAAGGTAGTGGCATATGTAGGTATTTTTAAGATTTGGGCATTGGTTCTCCATAATTTATGTGTTGGTTGTGGAGTTTTCGGTAATATTGTTATGCTAACAGACTCCCCAACCCTCTGTAACAACCATTTATCTGTCAAGATATAGTCGATACGGGCGTACGTATTATGTACTGGAGGATGAAATGAGTATTCACGATCTCCAGGATGATGGCATCTCCATGCATCGTAGAGGTCGTTATTATTTTAAAAATTTCCCATTGTAAAATTATTTCTAGTCCTGGGGTTGGACGTGTTCATCTCATGGTCATGAATAATGTTAAAATCCCCAGAGAGGATTAATGTCCCTTTTTGTATCCAGCAAATTTTCTTCATTATTCTATTCAAAAAGGATATTTGTTTATTGTTCGGTGCATATATTGTCACAAAGGTTGTGGGCAAATTATCAATTGTGCGGGTCAAGATCTCCCATTAATGTCAGAGATGGAATCGTGAATTTGAAAGTAAACTGAGTGGTTTATCGCTATAAGTACTCCTCATTTTATATTTGGTCCTGATGCATAGAAACTATGCAGGAAGTCCTTATGTGTGCAGTTGGGTTCTGCTCCAGTTTTGAAGTGTGTCTCTTGCACACATAATATCTGGCAAGAGTGGGTTTTAGCTGTTCGCCATAAGGTGGCCCTCTTTGCCGGGTGGTTAAGCTCATTGGCGTTTAATGATAAAACTTTTATACTCATATTATGGTGGTGGTGGTGCAATAGATTGTAGTACTCACTGTTCCTGTTGGTGTTCTTAGACGGTATCGGCGGTTGAAAAGTCCCAGACTTTTACGGTAGTCTCCATCCTGGTTTTCTAGTGCTTCATGTAGCCAGTGTCCATGTTGCATTGTAGTGGATGCATATGTAAAGACGTGGCCATTCCTTATCGAATATTTTGAGCTGTGTAAAAAGTAAAGAAAAAACAAACAGAACAAACAAAACCAAACCATAAACTTACCGGTAAATTGCAGAAATTTTGTTTTGTACTGCAACATTGGAGAGGGGTAAAAGTTTTAAGGCCAACTAGTGCAGTTTTGACATTTTGAAGCATTGCGGAGATTCGTTGTTTTCAGTGACTCGCTAGTCACTGGTGGTAGGCTTTTAAAGACCATGTAATTTTCAGAGAGTATTTCATTGCCATTGTGGTATGATTATTTCTGGGTTTTTCTTTGCTCCTAGAGGAGGAGACAGTTCTGGGATGATTCCCCAGGTGTGTAGTAATGCTAATCCTTTTTCCACTGATGTTATTGTGAAGGATGTGCCGTTTTTCTGTATTAGAAGCTTGGACGGTTGTTTCCATTTATATTCAATTTTATGGTTACGGAGTGCCTTTGTGATTGTGGACAGTTGTCTTCTCATGTCCAGAGTATGTTTGGACAAATCTGCATATATTTGGATCATATTATATGGGTTTGGTAGTTGTCCCATGGTTCTTGCTTTGTATAGTACTTGCTCTTTGGTATGGTAGAAATGGACTCGCAATAGGACATGTCGTGGGATCTATCGTGAGTTCAATGGCTGGTATTTCAGGTAGCAGGTTAGAAAAGTGATCGGTGGCATATTTTTTAAGATCTGGAGGTTGAATTGTGTCGGGGATGCCTCTAATTTTGAGGTTGGTCCTCCTTGAGCAATCTTCCAAATCTGCTATTTTAGCTTTGAGCCATGCTCTCTCCTCTAAATTTGTGTCATGGGCACCTACCAGATCGTTAATGGTAGTAGTCATTTCTCCCATGGACTGTTCAATGGTATGTATTCTGCCACCCAGTGAGTGAGGTTCTCTAGAAAATTGTTTAGTTAGTGAATAGATGTCATTATGGAGTGAATTGTGGAGAATTAGCAGCATCTCCTTAAGTTGGGTGTCCATTATAGGTTGATTGACAGTGGGGAAGGTAGCTATTGGATCTGCCATGCTCTCTCCTCAAAATTTTTGTCTAAATTTTCGTCATGGGCATCTACCAGATTGCCAATGGTAGTAGTCATTTCTCCCATGGACTGTTTAATGGTATGTACTCTGCCACCCAGTAGGTGAAGTTCTCTAGAAAATTGTTTAGTTAGTGAAAGGATGTCATTATGGAGTGAATTGTGGTGAGTTAGCAGCATCTCCTTGAGTTGGGTGTCCATTATAGGTTGATTGGCAGTGGGGAAAGCAGCTACTGGAGACAACTCTATTATGAAAGGGCCTAGAGGATCAGCATCATGGCTTACCTCTCGGCTTGCAAAGTCCAGTTTTAGCCTTGTCTTTGCCAGGCTACAGCAGGAAGGGCTGGGAGAATCCTCTCCGGGTGAGGGTGTTTGTCTCTCTGCTTGCTCCGCAGCCATTGTTGCTTCGTCTGGCATGTCTGTGTAGTGAGCGCTGGCGCTGTGAGCAGCTGCAGCCTCTGTGAGGCCAGCATCATCTTGCCTGTTCCCCCGCGCTGGAGGGGGAAAGAAAGCTGTCAGTTTTTTGGGTCCCCGCTCCTCCTTGCACTTTCTAGACATGCTGGCAGTGGTGTGGGTCTGTTTCCCTGTGTGCCTGTGCAGATTTGCTTATTTCGGCGGTCCGGTGCCGCTGTGTTCTCCGCTATTGCTTTGGAGCTCTCTCCCTATGCATCCATGTGGCTCGTGCGCTGGCCACGCCCCCTAATTTTGTAATTCTAACTGATTATGATGTCTTATGACTGTACCAAGAAAATCCTGTTGCCCCGCCCCCTTTTTTGTTTCAATCTAAAGGTTAAAAAAGATAAACTAACTTGTCAGACATATGTACACTCTCACCTGTCAATTAAGGCTTGAGAGGAGAAAAACTATCATCTACTGTATCCCAACAATCACCCAACTGTAGGAGGTACAAGATGGAGCCCATAAGCACACAAAACTGGAGCCTTTCCCCTTCAGTGCCCCTATTGTTACTGGGTTTTTTCTAGGCCTTCCCGTCTCTACCCTGTCTGCCTTTAGCCAATCCTTTGAAACTCATTTATTCAGGTAAGCCTACCCCACCTCCACAGTGTGAATGGGGAGGGTCCACCCCTCAGATCCCACCTTCCCAGAGCTCTGCTCTCTGTGATTCATTTACCTATGAAGGAAACACCTCCATAATAACCTCCCATATCCCTTCCTCTGTAGTCAGTAAGCCATTATTCTTTGGCATGCTGCAAGACAGGAATGACACAGGAGGAGGTATGACACATTTACACCTTTCAGCACCCACATGAAGGCCCAGAAACACCAACAGTTACCCTAGGACCCACCCACAGAAACTCCCAGAACTGGTAAAAATCACTCCCATATCCCACCCTAAAGCTACAGAAGCTCAAAGGATCATGGGAGATGTAGTATCGGGGTTGGAAAAAAAAGGAAACAAAGTCAGAGAACTTTGAAATTCAGCCAGGAAAAAAAGTGACATCACAGACACTGAAATCTACTGTATATAGCTAAAGGAGGCAAGGTACACACAAACTGACAGTGGGGATGTGATTGCAGTACATGCACAATGCATCTGTTGTTTTGGGGAGGAAAAGATGGAGTTCTCCTTTGAAGAATAATGGTCCTCTGAAGGATACAGCTTTCCCATAATTGCAAGGACCCATGTACAAGGGGTTGTCTCAGTTCAGTGTACCTGGGTGGGAGAGGCACCACCAGCTGTGGCTGGATGGGACTAAAAAGCTGTACTAAATGACACAGGTGTTTAGGGCACTGTAGGTTACTGGACAAATGCACAAAGTGTGGGAGACCTGCATTTCTTACATCTTTTAGACTTAAAAAAATAAACCAGTTTTGTGCATTAAGAATATCTTTACATTGGGTACAATTGTTCATATTTATATCTATGGGAAATGGTGTCATGGTTTGCTGCTTTAACCATTATAACTGCCAGACACACACCATCACATTTTACCTTAAATTTGTTTGCTATGTTCTGCTCCCACAGATCTTTTTCAAAACAATGAACCATGGAAAATAAGATATGACATGATTATTACAGGAAAATGTGCATCATTACAACTTATGCCTGCATGCACAATTACAAAATGAACAAATATTTTCTTGATCTATTGTATATTACATACACGTTATCACTTTGCGTAAAAACTGAGGCTGTAAGAATTCACTAACCAGATGATCAGAATAAGTGTATATTTGCCTTCTGCAAAAATACGTTCCAATACTGTATTGATGTTTTAACATAGCAACTTTAAATAACCCAGTATATTTGCAGATTGGGCTCTAGTACATGCTAAATGGTTATATTCCAAAATGACCTTGAATGTGTTGCTTTTTATTTAAACAATTTGGATGCAAAACTATAAAATTGATGCATACATCTATCCAACCATTTAAAATTGGTACGTTTGGCAAAAAAAAACTGGAGAGTGCACTTCACAATGGTCAACAAATGACAAATAAGATTATTTTATAACTTTTCCTTACTTATGAGTTAGCAAAAGGGTGAGTAGCAAATTTTATAGGATCCATTTTTAAATTTATAGAGAGGCAACTGGTCATAAAATTAAGGATGCTTCATTCTGAAAGCTATTCAGTCTCACATCACTTATTGTTGAGTCTAGACATTTTGAAAATGCTTTTAGAAGCCAAATATAGGCACAATAAATTGGCACTATAAAGAATTTACAACATAATTGTTACTAATTCCGTTATAAGAAGGTGAAGTGTTCCTTGGCATTAATACAGTTTCTGTAGATAAATGCTTAGGTATGTAGCATTTTGAATCAACAACATATAATTCTTTATTGTGCCAATTCAAACAGTGGCCAAGTTCAGACATGTGAAGGTTAAAATCTTCAGTATGTAAATCATATAGTAAAATGAGGTTTGTAAATTGTGGCAACAGTTTGATTTTCCGCTTCAGCTCTTGTACCAGTTTATCCTTTATAGACCAGAACAATTTTCACATTTCCACTATTGGCCTTTCCATTTGTTTTTGTTTGTTTTTTTTGAGAAAAGCTAGGCTTTCTCTTGACAATATTTTTTTGCAAAAATGATTTTCTATGGAATCTATAGACCAAAAGATGTAAAAAATGTTTCTTTGTAATATTACTTTATACATTTTTCTATTTAATATGGCCCAAAAAACTATGTTCTGGTGGCAATTATGTGCAAATACGTTTTTTTGTTTTTCCCCAATTTTGCATATTTTCTTGGCAATCACTGAAAAAGTAAGAGACAAAACAAAATATAAAATGAAAAAAAAATTATTAATTAAAAACTAGGAATACATGAAAAATCGGTAGAAAAATAATTTTTCCCCTTCTAAGTGGAGAAGAGGAAAGTTAAACAGGATTGCATTTAAAAAAAAAAAAAAAATTACTTGTAAGGTTACTTTAAGGGCACACCTTTGAATGAAATAGTAACTACAATAATCATTGTATTTACTCAGTTAAATTTACAGACTAGCAAACTATTGCTGGCTGTCAAAATGATGGTAATAGCTGTGGGATATAGGAGGGAGGAATCAGAACCCTCTCAAACCAATATTGAATAAGACTCTGTCAGTTTGGGATTCCATAAAATTATTGGCTAACTTGATTTCCCTTATTTCCCTCTATTGCACGTATTCTGTTGCCCATTGTTCCCGCTGGGTATGGAAGACGCACATCTTTTCAGATGGTGGATATCTTGCAGTTTCACTACAGTTTATTCCATACGGACACACAGTGGCATCTGCTTGCACACATTCAAGAATCTTACAAATCCCTAACAGGGAAATATACTACTTCATACAACTCTGATACATAGTTGAATCCCTAATAAATAATCATGACTCACCTAAAACAGCTCTACTCCTCTATTATAGGCAACACTGTAAATACCACTCCGCAATTCTGCACTCTTGAATGGAACCTTAGCCACCTCCCCTCTGTCAGACTGGGCTAAGATCTGGCAGGGCACTTTAAAAGCTCCCGTAATGTGTCAGCAGTAGAAAATTCCTTTAAGGTGCTCTCATGATGGTATTTTGAACCCTTGCTAGATTAGCCAAATGCATCCCATCCTATTCTTTTTTAGGGGAATGCCGAGAAGTGGGAGATTCATATATAGTCGACCTTCCTGAAAGTGTGCTGGTTATGGATCAGAGTCTACATGATGGCCAATTCAGTCCTACAAATGAACCTTCACAAAGATCTATGGGAAGCCTTTATTCATAAACCAATAGTGGATGTTCCCTATCATGCTAGATCCTTTATCACACACATATTTATAGCAAGCAAACAAATAATTGATCACTTGTGTAAATCCCATCTCTTAACTTTGAGAAAGTTAAATTGAATTGCATTTACTGGACCCTTGTTAATTTACTGAACCCTTGTTTTCTTCCTCATTGGAGGATACCCATGGATAAGGCTGGGTTTGCACTATTGCAAATTGGATGGGAGTCTCCCCACATCCAATTCACATGACAGAATGGAGCAGGTTCACACATCTCCAGACAGGGTTCCTGTGCATCTTTGGCTCAGTTTCAGGCCTGAATTTAGGTAAAAATTTGGGCCTGATTCGTCCCTGAAAAAGAGAACAGGGATGCACTGGACCCCTGCTATCAGCATCTGTTTCAAGTGTCAACCCAGCTTCATTCATGTCAGTCTAGCAACCATGGCTTGAGCACTCCTTGCTCTCTTCAAACATACCATGCCTCTTGCAGCTTGGATGACAGGGTTGGTCTCCCTGTGCTGCCACCCCCTCCCCACATATTCCTGCAGGTTGTCGCTATGCTCCCCCCTTTTCCCCTTCCCCCTTGAGGGTCCCTGGATCCCCGATGAGTGCTCCTGTAGCAAGCTTTTAGACACACAAAGCTTGCCCATGCCCCCCCCCCCCCACTGGCTGTGATTGACAACAGCGGGAGCCAATGGCTCCCGCTGCTGTCTCTGAGCCTATGAAGAGGGAAAGAGCCAAGAGCCTCTGCTCTCATGCACGCCAATGGATTGAGATCAGGTTCAGGTAAGTCTTGGGGATGCTGGGAGGAAGATGCATGCAGGTGTTTTACCTTAATGTAGAAAAACTGTCTTTACAAGCACTTTGGGTGTAGAGTGCATTGTACACATTTCAAACAGTGGAAACCTGTTGTATTAAGTTCTCATTAATAAAAACGTTTGTTGATTATAAAAAAAACTTGCCATTTTGTATGGTATATGCAGGTTGTACTATATGTATGCAAATGTATTAGTTTCAAATTTGCAAACATATACCTGTCTCATCTAATTGTACTTGCATATAGAAATGTGTGTGTGCTTCTCAGGCTCGGTGGTAAAGGGGTATGTAATAAATGCTTCCGCAGCCGTTGCTAGAGTACTCACAGGGGATTGAACCCATCCTCATTCCTATCAGGCTTCAGAGAATAATAGGGTGGCCCCTAAAAGTTGCACATCTAGGTGTCCTGAAGCGATGAGTAGAGTGCCAACCTCAGCCTGCACTCCAACAAGGCCATGCCTTGTTCTTGCATATGCTCGCTTTCAAATGTATGCTATATATTTGTATGCTACTTGTACAATGTTCACTATACCCAGACCATTCTTGTAGTACACCTATGCAGCCTATACATGTAACAATTTAAATTTTGTTTTAATAAAAAAAACTTTTGGTGCTACAAAGAAGTATAGGATCGCTATAAACAGCAGGATGCCTGAAGATGACTGGCAATGAGGTACGGTATTTAGTCTTATAATAGCATTATCAATTTGAATATATCTATGCAATAACAAATCCTTTCACAGAGAGCCCTACAGAACCTGAGCTTTATCACAGGTGGAGCTCAAATCAGTTCATGACCTGCGTTTTTTTTCTTGTTGCATTTAATGTAATTAGGTATAAGTACGCAGATGCTTTAGTATATGGTATTTTTGCATCTAACTTTGTTTTAGACCATATTATCTGACTGAGAAAGAAATTAAAATCTTGTTTTCGTACTAAGTGATAATAGCCAACTGAGTTGACATTTCCATTTCATATGTGGCCAGTAAATAACTTATAATTATTTATAAGAGGGCCATCTAGTTAGCAAAATCTTCTGCAGCATTAGAAGGAAATAATTCTATTTTAATGAAAGCAATATTCTGCTGGGAAAGAGGAATCATTTCAGTTTTTTAACACCTTCTGTTTTTGAGATGTTTTTGTCAGTTTCAATCTGCCCAATGATCTAATATTGTATATCCAATATATGGAAATATCATTAAATCAGTTCAATAGGTATTTATTGTCACAAATCATATAGCAGACATGAAACAAGCAACAGCTGTACACCGTTTCTTTCCTTTTATAGGATGTGAACATGGATTGAGAATGGGTGTTAGCCTGAAGCAGCTGCTTGTTACATGTTAAATTGTAACATGTTGCTTTTTTACATGTCGCTTATTAAATGCAAGATGACACCAATAAGTTAACATGAGCAAATAATTCTTGAGAGTAACATTGGGGGTACTTTGGGGCTCTTGTTAGATAAAGGCAAATAATTTTGCTGGGTATGTTTGTTAATGTTATATATTATAGAACCACGGTAATTCACTTTTTGTTAAAAATGTTACTCATTTTCATGTTATTGTGAGTCTTGTGAAATACTTTTTTTCATTATATTTCCTGCTTTTGTTTATCTCCATTAATGGACTGGTGGGACTAGTAAGGTTATTTATCCACTTGACCACGGGGGACCTAAACCCCCTTCCTAACCAGACCAATTTTCAGCTATCGGTGCTCTCACATTTTGAATAACAATTACTCAGTCATGCATCTCTGTACCTATATGAAATTTGTGTCCTTTTTTTCACACAAATATGGTGGTATTTAATCATGCATGTTTTTTTTTTTTTTGCGCTATAAAAGAAAAAAGACAGAAAATTCAGTAAAAAAAAATATTTTTTCTTCCTTTCTGTTATAAAATTTAGCAAATTAGTAATTTTTCTTCATAAATTTTGACCAAAATTTATGCTGCTACATATCTTTGGTAAAAAAATAAGTACAAATTGGTTATAGTATTTGGTCTTTGTGAAAGTTATAGAGTCCACAAGCTATAGTGCCAATATCTGAAAATTGATCACACCTGAAGTACTGACGGCCAAGCTCATTTCTTGAGACCCTAACATGCCAGAAAAGTACAAACACCCCCCAAATGACCCCTTTTTGTAAAGAAGACATTCCAAGGTATTTATAAAGATGCATGGTGATGTTTTTGAAGTTGTATTTTTTTCCCATAATTCTTTGCAACGTCAAGATATTTTTTTCTTTTTTTTAACAAAATTGTCATATTAGCAGGTTATTTCTCACACACAACATATGCACACCACAAATTACACCCCAAAACACATTCTGCTATTACTCCCATGTATGGTGATAACACGTGTGAGACTTTTACACAACATGGCCACATACAGAGGCCCAACATGCAGGGAGCACCTTCAGGTGTTCTGGAGCACCCAGGACAATTCTGACATTTCTCTCCTACATGTAAAAATCATCATTTATTTGCTAGAAAATTACATAGAACCCCAAAACATTATGTATTTTTTTAGCAAAGACCCTAGAGAATACAATGGCGATTGTTGCAACTTTTTATCTCGCACGATATTTGCGCAGAAATTTTTCAAACGCATTTTTTTTGGAAAAAAATAGTTTTGTGGTTTAAAAAAAAAAACAGTAAAGTTAGCCCAATGTTTTTGCATAATGTGAAAGATGAAGTTACGCTGAGTAAATATATACCTAACATGTCACCCTTCAAAATTGCACACACTCGTGGAATGGCGCCAAACTTCGCTACTTAAAAATACCCATAGGTGATGCTTTAAAAAATTTTAGTGGTTACATTTTGAGTTACAGAGGAGGTCTAGGGCCAAAATTATTGCTCTCGCTCTTTTAGTTTGACACTTTTTCCCCAAAAATTTTTTTTTTGATCATTTTTATTCCTATTACAAGGAATGTAAACATTCCTTGTAATAGGAATATGGCATGACAGGTCCTCTTTACAGTGAGATATAGGGTCAATAAGACCCCACATCTCACCTCACCTCACCTCATAAGCAAATGGGTGGAGAAATGTGTGGGTTACATTATTGCCTAAATATAATCACTTGGTAAGATTTTTTGTTTACAAATTATTTTATTAGGAAAGGCAAAACATGTACAGTATACAATATGAATACTACAGGTATTACAGGAGCCAAATATGGCAAATATGAATTACAGTGGTGATACCAGATGTGTGAGACTTCGACAGCCTGGTCACATACAGAGGCTGAGTAAAGCCGAGCATGGCCGAGCATGGATGGGTATGGCTGAGTATGGCTGGGTATCACCAAGTATTGCAGAGTATGGCTGGGTATCACCAAGTATTGCAGAGTATGCCTGGGTATCACTGAGTATTGCAGAGTATGGCTGGGTATCACCGAGTATTGCAGAGTATGGCTGGGTATGGCAGAGTATGGCTGAGTATTGCAGAGCATGGCTGGGTATTGCAGAGTATGGCTGGGTATGGCAGAGTATGGCTGGGTATGGCAGAGTATGGCTGGGTAATGTAGGGTATGGCTGGGTATTGCAGGGTATGGCAGAGTATGGCCGGGTATTGCAGAGTATGGCCTGGTATGGCAGGGTATTGCAAGGTATTTCAGAGTATGACTGGGTATGGCAGAATATGGCTGGGTATGGCAGAGTATGGCTGGGTATGGCAGAGTATGGCTGGGTATGGCAGAGTATGGCTGGGTATGGCAGAGTATGGCTGGGTATTGTAGGGTATGGCTGGGTATTGCAGGGTATGGCAGAGTATTTCAGAGTATGACTGGGTATGGCAGAATATGGCTGGGTATGGCAGAGTATGGCTGGGTATGGCAGAGTATGGCTGGGTATGGCAGAGTATGGCTGGGTATGGCAGAGTATGGCTGGGTATTGTAGGGTATGGCTGGGTATTGCAGGGTATGGCAGAGTATGGCCGGGTATTGCAGAGTATGGCCGGGTATGGCAGAGTATTGCAAGGTATTTCAGAGTATGACTGGGTATGGCAGAGTATTGCATTGCAGAGTATGACTGGGTATTGCAGAATATGGCTGGGTATGGCAGAGTATGGCTGGGTATGGCAGAGTATGGCTGGGTATGGCAGAGTATGGCTGGGTATGGCAGAGTATGGCTGGGTATGGCAGGGTATGGCTGGGTATGGCAGGGTATGGCTGGGTATTGCAGATTATTGCAGAGTATGACAGGCTATTGCAGAGTATGGCCGGGTATTGCAGAGTATTGCAAGGTATGGCAGAGTATGGCTGGGTATTGCAGGGTATAGCAGAGTATTGCAGAGTATGGCTGGGTATTTCAGAGTATTGACAGGGTATTGCAGAGTATTGGCAGGGTATGGCAGAGTATTGGCAGGGTATGGCAGAGTATTGGCAGGGTATGGCAGAGTATTGCAGAGTATGGAGGGATGGCTGAGCATGGATGGATGGATCCATGCATGTGACTGCAATTGTCACAGAGCAGCGCTGTGGACACTACAGATCCAGCCCACAGCTGCCATCCGATCTCTCCCCCCCCCCACTGTACCGATCGGTACAGAGAGGGGAGGGAGGAACAGGCGTCATGACATGACGCCGGTTTGTTTACAAGTGATCGCTCCATCATTTGATGGAGCGATCACGTGGTAAACAGCCGCAATCAGTGGCCGTTTACCATGATTAGAAAGCGGGATTCTCAGAGGACATCACTGTACGCCCTCCCAGAGTTATCCAACCACCCTGTAGCTGTCATTTGGCTATGGGCCGGTTGGGAACTGGTTAAGTGCCATTTCACATTGGTGTGATGCAGGAAACCCTGCGAATCCAGTACGGAATCGCTGGCAATTCACACTGCCCTATGCGAACCACAGAGATTGTCAATAAAAAGTTAATGACACCCCCAGATCGGTTTGCATATCGCAATGTGAACTGTGAATTCGAACAGGAATCAGATCGCATAGGTGAGAACACCCATGCGGATGCAATTGTAGTGCAGACAAAAAAAGGGTCCTGCGTGATTTTGGTCCGAATGCGATGCTAATTCAGCATCGCACAAACATTGCATGTGATTTGCACAGCACTGTGGTATGGATCACATGCAATGTCTGACATTGCTACTGTGTGAACCAGCACTAAGGCTTGATTTACATGTTGCTTTCAAGCATTTCTGCAGCACTTTTTGTTGTGTTTTCCGCATTTTTTTACAGTGATTTTACCACGATTTGTGCTTTGCGCATGCTTTTTTGGGGGGAAGATTTGTTGCTGGGCAGATTTTAAAAACGCAATTCACAGCAACATCACAGCAGCTGTAAACATATGGTAAAAATGCACTACATGCTTTTTTGCAGCTTCTCCATTGAAGTCTACTAAACCAAAAAAGGCACCATTGTGCATTTACAAAAGTCCCTGACCCTGTTCAAAAATACATAGGCAGAAAAATGCATTTATGTAAACATGTTCCATAGAAACAGCGCACACCGATGTACGTCAGCAGAATGGCGCTGGTAGGCAAAAGGGCGTACAGGTACATCCCCTTTGAGAAACGGTGTCGCAGGCGCACGCAGTCTCCGTGACTGCAGGGTCCCACGGACTCTATGTCTGTTGGGTGTCCGCAATCATGTCACGGAGAGGAAAAATGGGGAGATACTTTTATAAATAAAGCATTTCCCCGTTCTGCCTAGTAACAAGACAGAGATCACAGGCCAGCTCACTAACAGTTAGAATCACTCCCTAGGACACACTTAACCCCTTCACTGCCTCCTAGTGGTTAACCTCATTCACGGCCAGTGTCATTTACACAGTAATCAATGCATTTTTATAGCATCAATCACTGTATAAATGACAATGGTCCCAAAATAGTGTCAAAAATATCCAATGTGTTCGCCATAATGTTGCAGTCCCGGATCTCTCCCATTACTAATAAAAAAAAAATTAAAATAAAACTGGCATACTATCACCTATTTTGTAGACGCTATAAATTTGCGCAAACCAATCAGTATACGCTTATTGCGATTTTTTTTTTTTCCAAAAATATGTAGAAGAATACATATCAGCCTAAACAGGAAAGGGATTGATTTTTACACATATATTTTTGGGAGTTATTTATTATAACAAAAAGTAAAAAATATTACTTTTTTTTAATTGTCTAAATTTTTTTTGTTTATAGCGCAAAAAATAAAAACCACCAAGGTAATAAAATACCTCCAAAAGAAAGTTCTATTTGTGGGGGAAAAAAGACGTCAGTTTTGTTTGGGTGTAATGTTGCACAACCGCGCAATTGTCAGTGAAAGCGATGCAGTGCCGAATCGCGAAAAGTCCTCTATCAGGAAGGGGGTAAAATCCTCTGGGGCTGAAGTGGTTAAAAAATGTCCTGCATTTTTGCAAAAGGCAAAAAGCATGAAAAAACGCATTGGTGTGAATGGAGCCTAATGTAGTTGAGGACAGGTTTTTTTATTGTTTAGACATAAAACATTAAATATATCAAATTAACTGTGTCTGTCTTCTATTTCCAGAGTCTCTTCTGATGCCAAACAGAAGCTTGTCACTGCACAAGGAACTTTATGTGATTTTTTTAACTTTCAGTTTTTAACTTTCAATTGCTAGCTTTTAGTGGCCCCATCCAATGATACTGTATTGTGCAGTATTTGAAGGGAGAGCAAACTTTGAGCTTTTATTGCAAATTTTTTACTTGAAAGTAATTTTCACGTGTTTCACATTTTACTTAATGAAATTCCATATTTAGAATTACTGCCAACCCGAATATAAACTGAGGCACCTAATTTTACCATCTACGGTGGCACCTAATTTTACAACCTTGGGTGGGAATGGTCCTGCCTAGGGTGGGAAATGCAGCCGCTACTGGTAAATTTCAAAAATAAAAATAGATACCAATAAAATTACATTAATGGAGACATCAGTAGGTTAAATGTTTTTGAATATTTTCAAAGAAAAACAGTAAACTAGCTCTGCAAGTGGAAAAGAGGATCAACAAAAACAATATGGTAATAATAACTTTAAAACTTTACAAAATCCTTAGCTCAATCAGAAACCATGCTAAAACACAAAATAGTTAAATTCCTTCAAAAGTGAATTCTTCCTCATCATCTCTATCTCCAAACAGTGCTTCAGCTGGTGTGAGGTTATCAGCAGAGACATTGTCATCAGCATAGTCAACACTGTGTCCAGATAGGGGTTAATAAGAAAATAAAAAATACAATATAGCAGACTAAGTACTGTAAAGAAATGTACTGTGTATCCAAGACCAGAGATATACCCTGTGCTTGTATTCAGCTTTGGCGGAGCAAGGGGGCATGACCAAGAACAGGTAAGACTGTAAAGGCTACGTCATTGGTTACAGCCCTGGAGAACAGTGGGAGAACAGGAGTGGCCGCATCCGGCATTCATCTGACAAGGATGCTGTGGGTGCGGTGGGTGACCGGGCAGGTTCTTGCCCAGTATGGCACAGACAGCACAGAGGTTGCAGTGTGCAGGAGAAAAGAAGAGCGGTGATATCAGCAGTCATCGGACCACCCACAGAGACGACAGGTGCCCGCAGATGAGCGGGAGAGGCTGGCAAACACCTGCACTGCATCGGAGAACAGGTAAATGGGACCCTCACTCGAGTATAAGCCGAGGGAGGCTTTTTCAGCATAAAAAAATCTGCTGAAAAGCTTGGCTTATACATGAGTATATATGGTACTTCCTTTAGTTGATATGCATAAAAACAAATACAATGCATTCACAACCATTTCCTGAATGACTGCTGATTGAGCTCTTTGATAGGTAGGGATGAGCTCAGTGTTAGGGCATTTGTTGAATGCCAAACATTTAGGACATTAGGCAGGAATGAACGTGACAGCTTCTGGATCTCAATGGTTGCTAAGGAAGCAGCAGTTTCTTGCACAAACTGCTTCCTTATTAACCATTGACCTCCCCCTACCCGTTCACTTAGAAGACTGTAAATCTCCGGCCACATAAGCAAATGGTCGGGGAAATGTGTGGATTACATCATTACCTATATACAATCACTTGGCAATATTTTTTGTTTACAAATGATTTTATTAGGAAAGGCAAAACATGTACATTATACAATATGAATACTACAGATATTAGAGTAACCAAATATGAATTACCGTGGTGATACTAGATGACAAAAATATGAACAGATGCTTATACATACTGTACATTATAATGTGCCTAATAGCATGAACGTAACAAAACAAACAGACCTTGTATACCATAAAAGGAAATATTAGAAGGTACCATCACAGTAGATATAAAAAGCTGATAGAACAATTTAGGGCCCTGTAAGGGCTGCCAAATATAAGGAAGAAGGTCTTACTGAAAGCTAGACAGAGAAATATCATAAAAAAACATGTCCCAATAATTTTATTTCTGTAAAAGATTCATGTAAGGTGTGGTGTATACATTCCAACAGTTTCATTGCTTCCATTCTGGATAATACGTTGAATGCTATCATACACTGTGTAGAACTAAATAGAAGTATGTGACTATCTCTCAAATGGGGGTTATGGGGGTACCTCAGGGATTGGAGCAAACAAAAGACACATCGATATAATTAAGCATATACTGGAGTGGACTATTTGAGTAGCTCTAGTTCTGGCAAGCTGCCATAAAGGGTGAAGTAATTTACAGTTATGGAGGAGTGTGCCACAGTCTGGGCACCCGTACAAACAATTCAAGGGAACACTGATAGAAATAGTGGATCTTAACTGGAAACATATACCATCTGGTATGTATTTTAATAGCAGTTTCATGGATTGTGACAGAACATGTACTTTTTGCAAGATTAGAGAACATGACCAACCATTCTTGTGGAGAAAATATCATGTCTGAATCAGCTTCCCATTGTAACATTGGAGCCGATTTCTCTGGGAGGTGGGAGTCATTAAGATATTGATACATGGAGGAAACAAGGCCACTTCCTCTTGGGGTGGTGTGGCAAATGTGCTCAAAATGTGAAAAGGGTTCTATAAGTTAAATTTCATTCATCAAGAGGAAGAATGAGAGAGGGGGATAAAAATAATGGAGAGGGGCGTGGCTTGGAGCCGGGACGAGATGGCCGCATGTTAGCATAGCTTCGTCCACGGGAGTCCTCTTGCGCCTTATTTAGCGGAGCCATCACAGCATTCCGATGGGGAAATCACGGGGACAGCGCTCGCAGTCTCGCTCGCGCTCCCCGAGGAGCTCCGAAGCCCCGACGGGACGAGGTATCCCGGAGTTGTTCCGTCCCCGATCACGCGAGGCCGAGGCTTCACCTCCGGCCTACCCGGAGGCCGCATCCTCACCCAGGAGCACACCGCCGGTGGACACCCCCCCACGACCGGATGGCACGCTGAGCCCACACTGCAGACAAACCCTCACTGTAGCAGACCTCCGAGATGTAGCCGCAGATATCAAGAACTCCCTCTCTGCGGCTATAGGAGAGCTCCGCAGGGACATACAGGCTATGCATACCAGGGTCACTGAGGTGGAGGAGGGAATGGCCCGCCATGACTCGGCCATCAGGCAGCTGCAGCATACCTCTTCATCATACAACGCGCAGCTGAGGGATGTTAACAGATATATGGAAGACCTCGACAACAGGGGACGCCGTCACAACTTGAGGGTAAGAGGCATCCCCGAGAATGTTGACCCCGCTCACTTGACCCAGGCCACTACACAGATCTTTAATGATGTCCTAGGCAGACCCCCAGACACCCCCCTGGAATTTGAACGTTTGCATAGAGCCTTGAAACCCAGGGGCAGGGACACAGACCCCCCTCGAGATGTTGTCTGCTGCCTAGTGAACTTTAAAACTAAAGAGGACATTCTGAGGAGAGCCAGAGACAGACGGCAGCTGCTGTTCCAGGGCACAGAAGTAAAGATTTTCCAAGATCTATCGCCAGTAACTCTACAAAACAGGAGAGACCTGCGTCCCCTACTGGAGGTCTTGCGCCGTAAAGGCATTCCCTACAAGTGGAGATTCCCTTTTGGTCTCTCAGCGACTGTGGCGGGGCGCACCGCCATCTTGAGAGTACCTGAAGAACTGGGGAGATTCTGCGATGCGCTTCAATTAACTCCGGTTGCTTTACCTGACTGGTACAAAGCCTTCCGTACCGACCATCTTCACAGATCTGATTCAATGGACACCATCCCTGAAAGAGATGATTTTCATATCAGACGGCGCAGATCATCTTCACCAAGCCCGCATCAGCAAAGAGCACGCGGCGACAGGGCCTACGATAGCCCCACTGCCTCACCAGCCCACAGGCGAGCTCGACCTGACGACCAGTAACTCACCGCTACTTTTCACCTCTCCAGTTTGCAAGTTCCTGCACCTTTGTCTACTTTACTCAGGTTTTTGACTAGGTCCTGATGCATTTTGACGGATCCCCCCTCCCTCCCTCCCAATCTGGAAGACGGGGGGTACACTGGAACTGATTGACTATATTGTACACTATACCGTACACCCCCCGTTTTTTGTTTTTTGTTCCTGTTTTGTTTTTTCCTTTATTTTTTTTTTTATTTTTTTTTTATTTTCTATTTTTCTATTTTTTTTTTTTTTGTCCCTATTTTTGCCTTGATTAGCGGGGTGCCCCTCTCTCCCCCCTCCCTAGGACTCACGGGTCCCTCTTGCCGTCAGCTACCTTTTTTGTCATCTCTAAGCCTGATCAACAGCCATGATCGGACAGCGGTTATAGAGAAAAGTTCTCAGGCTGATTGGTTGGTTCTATCATTGATACTGCTGGGGGGAGGGAGCGGTCCCCCACTCTGATGCAGCCCCCCTCCCCCCCCTCATCCCCCCCCCCCTTTTTTTTTTGTTTTCTTTTTTTCTTTTTTGTGTTTTGGGATCCCTCTCTCTCTCACTCTCATAGCAGGATCCTTCCACAGATCAGGTTGCTACATCCGGCCGCCCCGGAGAGGCCCTCTCCCATGGTTCGGCCTGTGATTTGTTATCATATGACACTGTTTTGTGACTGCTATAGGCAATGGGATCTCTTTGAACTGCTTAGCTGATTCTGTGGGGGGGCTGGGGGGGGGAAGGGGGGAGGGGAGGCGGGGGGGATCGATAGGCATATGTCAAGATGTGCATGAGACGGACCATTCTGTTATTAGAAACAAGGGGGATGGTTGGGCATATGTTGGCCTCATACGTGTTACATATTCCTCTTGGTTCCATTTTTTCATATGTAGCACTGTTCCGTGGCTTGGTACTATTATTGAACTTCCTTTGTTCGGTTTTCTTTATGCTGCCGTTTTACTAATATGTTTATCTCAGGATATACAATTGTGCTGTTATAATTCACCATCTTTCCCCCGTTTTTTCACGATAGCAGGCTCCTACTATACTTGCAGTCATCTCCCAAGGACTCCCGCTGGACTGACCCCGTAAGGACTAAGACCCGGACACCCTTCCACGCACTCCCACAACGGACGGACTCTCCGACTGTTGACCCATTCCGGACTCACCGCATTAGGTTAGGGTATGGTAGCTGTGCTACGCCACCCTCCGGCTTTTTCTTTTCTCTTCCTTGTTCCCTTTTCCTCCCTTTTCTAGTATATATTCCCTTTCTCTATTTCTCCCCTTGTCCCTCCTCCCCATTCCCTCTCTTACCCACCCTTTGCCCCCTCGTCCCCGGGTGTTTCTCTCCGGCCTCCCCTAAACCGCACATCCTCCTACGAGGGGAGGATCTCCTTCCTGGCGCTAGACCCACAATTCCTTGCTTGCACAGCCCCCCACTCGATTTCGATTTGGGGAGCCCGCATTGCCAAGCGCAAAGCCTGAACGCACTACTGCACGCAATCTTGCCTACTTCTCCCCACACAATTATGCCCAATTCAACCCCTACCCCGGGCCCCTCCACTCTCAAAATCTGGTCGCAGAATGTGAAAGGCTTGAATATCCCCGAAAAACGTAGCCAAGTCTTAAACCTTATCTCCAAACAGAAAGTAGATGTGGCATTCCTACAGGAAACACACTTCCGCACGGGACAGATCCCTAATTTTATAAGCCGAAAATATCCTACAGCCTACCATTCTACAAACCCTTCTGCAAAAACCAAAGGGGTCTCAATTCTCATTGCTAGACACGTCCCATGGCAGCTAGAAGAATCTATTATTGACCCAGATGGAAGATACGTCTTCTTGAAGGGTACCATATATAACAAACCAGTTACTCTAGCAACCATATACAGCCCTAACACGGCTCAGGTGAGCTTTTTCCGAAAGATCGCGGACCTTCTCACGAACTTTCAGGCGGGTTTGACAGTAATGGGCGGCGACTTTAATGTTGTGCTGCAACCCCTCCTGGACTCCTCGTCGGGGACATCCTCCCTTCCTTACAGCTCTTTGTGGCAGGTCAGAACCTTATTGCAAGCTCTTGCATTACACGATGCTTGGCGCACTTTACATCCCTCCACGAAGGATTACACTTTTTTTTCCACACCACACAACAGATATTCTAGGTTAGATTATCTGTTCCTCTCCCAAAGAGATTTGCCTCTGCTCCAATCGGCTAGGATAGAACCACTTCTCGTGGCAGACCATCACCCGATCTCAATGCTCCTTACCTTCCCGATCCAACATAATACCACAAAAATTTTGCGCCTAGACGCATCCCTCCTTTCATCCGAGACAGACATCAATGCTATTTCATCCAGCCTAAATCACTATTTCCAGGAAAATATGGTCCCCGGGATCTCCCCTATTACGGTCTGGGAAGCGCACAAATGTACCATTAGAGGGAAGTTTATAGAATTAGCCGCATTGCGGAAAAAAGCAAACCAAGCCCGTATCTCCGATTTAGTCCATAAAATTCAACAACTGGAACGAGCCCACAAACGCTCTTTAGCGCAGACCACGCTTCAAGACCTGACTGAGACGAGAAAGCTCTTACAGGAAGCGCTGAATCGTAAAACCCACCGTAAATTTATTCTTAGTCAGAAACTGTTCTATGAACAGGGAAATAAAAATGGTAGACTCCTGGCCCAGGCCATCCGCACCAAGCGCATCTCCACTACTGTCCACACCATAAAGGACCCAGGGGGCACTGCACACACATCCTCGGCAGATATAGCGTCTCAATTCGAAACATATTACAAAAACCTATACAACTTACACAGCCCATCTTCTACTCATTCGACCCAAAGACATAGGGATACGCTCCTTACTGATTTCTTGGAAAAATATAGTCCCGGAAAAATTTCCGATGACTTGGCCTCTGAACTGGATAATCCGATTTCAGATTTGGAGCTCAGGCAGGCCATCAAGCAACTAAAGCCAGGCAAAAGCCCAGGACCGGACGGTCTTTCTGCCCCGTACTACAAGGCTTTTACAGAGATCCTCACTACGCCCTTTCTGCGGGCCTTTAACTCCCTTAGCAATTCAGAAATTCCATTCCACCGACTTTTAGAAGCCCACATCACGGTCATCCCCAAACCAGGGAAGGACGCTTCCTCAGTCAGCAGTTATAGACCCATTTCCCTTCTTAATTCAGACATCAAGCTCTTTGCCAAAATACTGGCCAATCGCTTGCTACCACTCCTCCCCTCTCTTATTGGCAAATATCAGGTGGGCTTTGTCCCTGGCAGGGAAGCCAGGGACAACACTACCAAGGCCATTAACCTACATCATTGGCTCACATCCCGCAATGAAAAGGGATTTTTTCTGTCCCTGGATGCGGAGAAGGCATTTGACAGGTTGGCCTGGGACTACCTAGCTGCTGTACTCCAACACTTGGGCCTACCCAATAGATTGATGACCTTTATTATGTCCCTTTATACTACCCCCACTGCGAGTATCAGAGTTAATGGCCACCTGTCAAATGCCTTCCCCATCCGCAATGGAACGAGACAGGGTTGCCCTCTGTCCCCTATTCTGTTTATCTTGACGCTTGAGCCCCTCCTCCGACGCTTACAATCCAACGACGACATTAGGGGAATCCAGGTGGCGGGGCGCACTCATAAGTTAGCAGCATTCGCGGACGACATCCTTCTGTTTCTCAGTGAGCCGTTAACGTCTATCCCGAATGTGCTTAAAGACTTTGAAACCTTTGGCAAGCTCTCCAACTTGAAAATCAATTTTTCAAAATCTGATGCGCTAAACATTACTTTACCTAACGAATTAGTTTCCCAATGTCAAACCGCATTCCCCTTCTCCTGGAAACAAGAGGCTATAACATACTTAGGAATCCAACTCCCCAAGCATTTATCCACTTTATACTCCAAAAACTTCCTCCCGCTGTCACGCTCTATCACCGAAGACCTACGGAGATGGGACAAACCCCACTTCTCTTGGTTTGGCAGGGCAGCTATTCTCAAGATGAATGTGCTCCCTAGAGTCCTGTATCTTCTTCAGACAATTCCCATCCAACTCCCTGCATCGTTTTTTGTGCACCTTAAGCGTGCGTTCACGAAGTTTTTATGGAAACATAAGCGTCCTAGAATCAGCTATAGCCAACTCACGAGCCCTAAAACCGTAGGGGACATAGGTCTTACGGATCTCAAACTATATTCCCTTGCTTGCCAAATGGTCAGAATTTTTGACTGGTCAGCCCATGGGTCAGATAAAGATTGGGTCACTATAGAAAACGCTTTCTCGAACCTACCCATCAACCACACACCCTGGATTCCCCCTCCCTCTGTCCCTAAGGCCCTAAAAGAACACCCCCTAGTTTACGCCACCCTGACAAACTTTAGAGAAGCTTGCAAAAAATTCAATGTCTCTTCCAACCCTGGGCCCCTCATGCCTATTCGGCTGAATCCCGCGTTCCCTCCGGGCATGTCCGTGACCTTTCTCCAAAACAGCTGGCCACATAAAGAAATGTTTGCGCACCAGTTCTATAACAATGGGGAAATCTTGGACTACTCTGCACTCCCGACAGAAGGGGATCTACCCCCCATACCTAAATGGTCCTACTTTCAAATACGCCATTTTCTTAAACAGGTACATAGAGAAGCTGAGTTATCTAGGCGGCTGACACCTTTTGAAACCCTCTGCTCCCAGGCCTCTCCTCAACGCCACCTTATTTCGATGACCCACTCATTCCTCTCCCAGTCCAAATCACCTAAAAATTGGAAAGCATGTATAGCGTGGGAAAGGGATCTGCAAATGGAGATCTCGGAAGAGGAATGGGAAAAGATCTTTGTCATCACACATAAAGGCTCCCTGAACGTACACACTCAAGAGAACAATTTTAAACTTATTTCACGGTGGTATCGAACGCCGGCTCTGATAACCAAATTTAACCCAGCAATCCCTAACAAATGTTGGAGGTGCCTTGGTGCTGATGGATCCCTACTACACATATGGTGGTCGTGTCCCCGGATCCAGGAATTCTGGACCCGGGTGCATGACATAGCTAGCTCTATTACTGATCTCCCTATCGAATTCACAGCGGCCCGCATGCTCCTACACCATACTTCAATCCCAAACCGCTCATATACGCACTCACTAGGCTTACATCTACTCAACGCCGCCAAACTTTGCATCCCTATCCATTGGGGATCTTCCACTGTCCCTTCCACCACTGAATGGTTACAAAAGGTAGCAAAGATAGCTGAGATGGAGGAACTCATTTATATTGCTAAGGATGCCCCTCATAAATTCGCACAGATTTGGGATAGATGGATGACCTTTCAAAGCAGTAACCCCTTGATCTTTGGGGCCAACATGTCTTGTCCTGTACGTACTGGGTAATCACCTGTCGGATTTAGGAGAACCCCCAGCCCCAACTCACACTGTCCGCTCGGCCTCAGGTTCCTATTTCGGATGGGCTGCTAGGTTGCTTTATGGATCCCAACCTCCATTCTGCGCATGGACAATTGGGGGAGCCCGGAGAGAAAACCCCCCTTCCTAACCCATATACCCACCTTCTACCCTTCATCCACTCTTTTGCTGTTACCCTACCCTTGTTCTTCCTTCTTTCTTTTTGAGTTCTCCGCCCCCCGCATAGGGGTTCGGTCTTTGACATTGACACAGACTTCCACACACAAGGACGGTTACCAACCTCTGATTGACGGAGTGAACCCCTTCCCAGTCCCCTACGCCTCGCTTCTGGCCGAAGTTTTCTCACCCACCCATCATTCCCCTCTTTCATACTCCGGGATATGGCCCGATAGCCCTATTGCAATAGACGACTGAACATCCTCGAACCGATTAATTTGCCTATGCTTAGCAACCCCCTGATGCTCATTGGGATTGCACCCTTCAAGAGGAAATGAAAAGGAATTGAGACGTAGGGGTTGTAGCACTGTGTGAAATTTGAACAGGGGATGTGGGGAAGGTCTCATCTCCGAGTTCCACGTTGAAACTAAGCGCTTCACACCTGTTCACCTATATGAATACTTACTTTGTTATTGTCTGTAATATGGACTTGTACTTCATTTGTGTAGTACATTAAGCATTGCTTGTTACACTTTTTGTTTCTTTGAAATTCAATAAATACTTTATGGAAAAAAAAATAAAATAAAAAATAAAAAAAATAATGGCTAGTACAATTAGTTTACAGCTTCAACAACACAGCAATATATGATGGACTTCCCAACATGTTTCATCCATATAGCGGGCTTCCTCAGGGGATGCTGGTTGTTTAGGGTGTACAATGCCTTCTATCAAAAGAACACAACAAATCAACATATTGAATTAAATCAAAATTCATATATAGGCATTAACATCAAAAATCACTCTTATGTAGCTACGTCTCCCCTATCAGGGTATCACCACTAAAAACAGAGGGACCAAGCACTGCTGGGACAACTTTAAAAAAGCTAAAGTTAAAAAAGCTATTAACAATAAAAGAACAATAAGAGAAGAGCTTTTAAAAAAATATAAAAACGAAGGAACACTTGTGTCATTTAAATGTTACAAAGAATTTATTAGAATATGTAAAAAGGAAATCAAGGATGCAAAAATTCAAAATGAATGACAGATTGCAAAAGATAGTAGGACAAACCCCAAACAATTTTTTAAATATATTAATAGTAAAAAGGTCAGGTCTGAGCATGTAGGTCCTTTACAAAATAATCTAGAGTGGGTGACTGGGGACAAAGTGAAGGCTAATTTATTAAATAATTTCTTCTGCTCTGTGTATACAAAAGAGCATGGGGGAGCTCATGTCCATAATGGTAATGGGGGTGGTATTGACACAGCTCAGAATGATCCACAATGGCTCAAAAGGGATATGGTCCAGAAATATTTAGACAGAATAAAGGTGGATAAAGCACCTGGACCTGATGGCATCCACCCACGGATTATAAATGAATTGAGCTCTGTAATTTCAGAGCCATTGTATCTAATTTTTAGGGACTCATTAATGACGGGAATAGTACCACTGGATTGCCTCAGGGTGAACGTTGTGCCTATATTTAAAAAGGGAACAAAGTCTTTACCAAATAACTATAGACCTGTTAGTTTAATTTCTATTGTCGGGAAGACTCTGGAACGTTTAATAAAAGACCACATAGACAAGTTTTTGCTGGAAAAAAAAACACTTTAAGCAACAGACAGCATGGATTCATGAAAGACAGAAGTTGTCAAACAAACCTGATTTCTTTTTATGAGGAGGAAAGTAAAACCTTGGACAGAGGGGTGGCTGTGGACGTGGTATACTTGGATTTTGCAAAAGCGTTCAATACAGTTCCCCACAAAGGGCTCATGGGTAAGGTAAAGTCTACAGGTCTGGAAAAATCAGTTTGTAAATGGATAGAAAACTGGCTAAAAGACAGAATTCAGAGAGTAGTGGTTAATGAATCTCAGGCCGCGTACACACGGGCGGACTGTTTGCCCAACTTTGTCCGCTGAACAGTGTTTCAGCGGACAGTCCGCTCGTGTGTGGGCTTCAGCGGACAGTTTCAGCGGACAGTCTGACGAACAAAGTTTTTCGGAATTTCCGTAAGACTGTCCGCTGAAACTTGGTTTGAGCGGACAGTCCACTCGTGTGTAGGCTTGTTCGACAAACTAAGTCTCGCGCATGCTCAGAAAGAATTTACACGGCGAAGGTTGCATTGCAGTGTATTGGACTTCGAATTTCTCGTCCCGTCGTACGTGCCGTTCACGTCATCGCGCAAGTTTTCAGCGGACTGTTCGTTCGTCGTGTGTGGTCAAGTCCGTTCATGCTAATTTTGAACGGACTGTTTGTCAAACTGTTTGACGAACCTAGTTGGGCGGACAGTCCGCCCGTGTGTACGCGGCCTTACTCTGAATGGTCTAAGGTTATCAGTGGTGTACCCCAAGGTTCAGTGCTGGGACCCTTAGTTTTTAACATCTTTATAAATGATATTGGGTCTGGGATCAAAAGTAACATTTCTGTCTTTGCAGATGACACCAAGCTATGCAGTTGAATAACGTCCTTACAGGATGTCTCCAATTTACAAGCCGACCTCAATGCTCTGTCTAATTGGGCGACTATGTGGCAGATGAGGTTTAATGTTGATAAATGTAAAGTTATGCACTTGGGGGCTGAGAATATGCATGCATCATACATGCTAGAGGGAGTACAATTGGGGGGATCCATAGTGGAGAAGGCTCTGGGGGTTTTGATAGTTCATAAGCTCAATAATAGCATGCAATGCCAAGCTGCTGTTTCCAAAGCGAGCAAAGTCTTTTCTAATATTAAGAGAGGTATGGACTCCAGAGAGAGAGAGATATCATTTTGCCCCTATTCAAATCATTAGTAAGACCTCAACTGGAATATGCAGTTTAGTTTTGGGCACCAGTTCTCAAAAATGATATCGGGGAACTGGAGAAAGTGCAGAGAAGGGCAACCAAACTGATAAGAGGCATGGAGGCACTTAATTTATTCTCTCTTGAGAAGAGGAGAATAAGGGGGGATATGATCAACATGTTCAAATATATAAGGGGTCCATATAGTGATCTTGGTGTTGAGTTATTCTTTAGGTCAACCCAGAGGACAACGGGGCACTCTTTACGTCTAGAGGAAAAGAGATTTCATCTTCAAATATGGAAAGGTTTCTTCACAGTAAGAGCTGTGAAAATGTAGAATAGACTCCAGAGGTGGTTCTGGCCAGCGCTTTAAGAAAGGCCTGGATGCTTTCCTGAATGTACATAATATAACTGGGTACTAACATTTATAGATAAAGTTGATCCAGGGAAAATCAGATTGCCTCTTGGGGGATCAGGAAGGAATTTTGTTCCCCTGCTGTAGCAAACTGGAGCATGCTCTGCTGGGGTTTTTTGCCTTCCTCTGGATCAACTGTGGGTATAAAATTGGGTATATTGGATTGTACGATATTTTTTATTTTATTTATTTATTGATTTTAAGGTTGAACTGGATGGACTTGTGTCTTTTTTCAACCTGACTAACTATGTAACTACATATGTAACTATGTCACTATGTAACTGAATGTTTTGCTACGTCAGAAAATCCATGCACCAAAAGTGACCATAGATGGCAGATAAAGACCAACTAAAAATAAAAATAAAAATAATAATCGCAACAGGGATAACCCTTAGTCTCAAAGGATAAGACTTTACGGGGAAACACATACAGGGGGCTGCACATACAGGGGGTTCTTCCAAAGAAGTAGGGTTCTTTAAATAAGTGGTACTTCTGCTCTTCCACTTCAGCGATTTGCACAAGCAACCCACAGCAGACTGCAGGTGACCTTATTTTCAAATGATCTCCCCTTCCTCTCTGAAACATGCACTCTTTACTTCTCCTCCTTTTCACAATTGCATCCTCTCTGTACATATGTACATCTGTACATATCGCCATCACTTCTCCCCTCTCCTTACTACTGCACTCATCACCTCTTTCTAACTCTAAACTCACTTGCTAACAAACACCCCAGGGTACTGAAGCATGTCCCCTCATACAAATTCTACTCTCATATTACCTCCCTTACTTTTCTACTTCTGCTAACCGCTGGAGATATTTCCCCTAACCCTGTGCCTCCCTTATTTAACTGTACCCAACACACCTATCACCCTACACCCTCTGGCAGTCACAATCTATGCAATTTAGTCTCGATTCCTCTTCTTCCCAAAACCAGCTTCCCCCTCTCCTGCGCCCTCTGGAACGCTCGCTCTATCTGCAACAAACTCGCGGTTGTTCATGACCTCTTTGTCACTAATTCCTATAATCTACTTGCTCTCACAGGAACCTGGCTCCACGAATCTGATACCCCTTCTCCTGCTTCCCTCTCCCAGGATGGCCTTCACTGGACTCACTCCCCTAGGCCTAATGGATGCAAGGGAGGTGGAGTTGGACTCCTCCTATCCCCTCAATGCACCTTCCAGGTTATTCACTCCCCTCCCTCTCTTTCCCTCTCATCATTTGAAGCTCACTGTATACGTCTATTCTCTCCTACTTCCCTAAGAATTGCTGTGATCTACCGCCCCCCTGGACCATTATCAACTTTCTTTGATGAGTTCTCTGCCTGGCTACCCTACTTTCTGTCTTCAGAAATTCCCACAATCATTCTTGGTGATTTCAACATCCCTGCTAATACAAACACTCCTGCTACTTCTAAACTTCTTAGTCTAACCTCTTCATTTGACCTGAAGCAATGGGTACAGGCTTCTACTCATTCTGATGGCAACACCCTTGACCTTGTATTCTCCTACCTTTGCACTCCATGCAACTTCTCAAATAATCCTTTTCCTCTTTCCGACCATCACCTAATTAATTTCTCTCTCTCCCTGTCTTCCAACACATTTCCCTCTAATAGCCTAACCATCACCCGTAGAAACTTTCGCAACTTCAACTCTTCTCTTCTCTATTCTGCTGCTGACCACCTCTATGACAAAATCTCTCCCCTGTCCTGCCCCAACCAAGCCACTTCCATCTACAATAAAACCCTGTCCTCCACCCTGGACAAGCTCGCTCCAATCACTACACGCAGAATCAGACCTCGACCCCTACAACCCTGGCAAACAGATGACACTAGAATTCTCAAAAAATGTAGTCGCACTCTTGAGCGCCTGTGGCACAAGACCAAGTCTCTCAAAGACTTCAACCAATACAAATCTGCCCTCCAAAAATACTACTCTTTCCTCCACACTGCCAAGCAGACCTATTTTACAACTCTTATTAACACCTTCTCGTCCAGTCCCCGTAAACTTTTCTCTACGTTCAACTCTTTACTCCGTCCTCCGCCGCCTCCACCCACTGACTCACTCACTGCCCAGGAGATTGCTAATCACTTCAAAAACAAGATTGATACAATTCGTGATGAAATCTCCACTCAGGTATCTCTCCCAGTTAAGACCCCACTACAACAGGTACTCTCAACACTCCCCTTATTCAAAACTGCTACTACAGACGAAGTTGCTAAACTCCTTTCTAACACCCACCTAACCACCTGCCCCCTGGATCCTATTCCCTCTCAAACACTACGGTCGCCATCTGACTCTATACTACACTCTCTAACCCACATCTTCAATCTCTCCCTCACCTCTGGCATTTTCCCCAATGCTCTAAAGCATGCACTGGTCACCCCCATACTTAAAAAGCCATCCTTGGACCCTACCAATCCTAACAACCTACGCCCTATCTCCTTGCTCCCATTTTCCTCTAAACTCCTTGAGCGCCTGGTTTACAACCAACTGAGTGACTACCTCATTAAAAACAACCTTCTTGATCCCCTTCAATCTGGATTTCACCCTCAACACTCAACAGAAACTGCTCTTTTAAAACTCACAAATGACCTACTAACTGCAAAAACCAATGGACACTATTCTGTACTCCTACTTCTGGACCTTTCAGCTGCCTTTGACATGGTTGACCACCCTCTCCTCCTCGAAAAACTTTACTCCCTTGGTCCCCGTGACTGTGCTCTTCAGTGGCTCTCATACTACCTATCCCAACGCACCTTCAGTGTCACTTACGATTCTACGTCCTCCACTCCTCTTCCCTTCTCTGTTGGAGTCCCCCAAGGTTCTGTTCTTGGACCTCTTTTATTTTCAATCTACACCTCTTCCCTGGATCAGCTGATAGCCTCTCACGGCTTTCAATATCATTTCTACGCTGAGGACACACAAACCTATCTCTCCACCCCTCAACTCACTCAATCAGTCTCCTCACGCATCACCAACTTACTAACAGACATATCTGTATGGATGTCACAACACTTCCTTAAACTCAACTTGTCCAAAACCAAACTTATAATATTTCCTCCCCCACGCGCCTCTTCCTCTGACTTCTCTGTCAAGAGTAATGGCACAACCATCCACCCATCCCCACACGTCAGGGTGCTAGGTGTTATCCTGGACTCTGAACTCTCCTTTCAGCCCCACATCCAATCACTTTCCAAAGCTTGCCGCCTCAACCTCCACAACATCTCTAAACTACATCCCTTTCTAACCAATGAAACCACAAAGCTCCTGATTCACTCCCTGGTTATCTCTCGCCTTGACTACTGCAACTCCCTCCTCATTGGTTCACCTTTAAATAGACTATCCCCCCTTCAGTCCATCATGAATGCTACTGCCAGACTTATACACCTTACAAATCGCACAGTGTCTGCTACCCCTCCCTGCCAATCCCTCCATTGGCTGCCACTTGCCCAATGAATTAAATTCAAAATACTAACACTTACTTACAAAGCCATCCACAACTCTGCCCCCAGCTACATCACTAGCCTAGTCTCAAAATACCAACCTAATCGCCCACTTCGTTCCTCCCAAGACCTCCTGCTCTCTAGCTCCCTCATCCCCTCCTCCCATATCAGCCTACAGGACTTCTCCCGAGCCTCGCCCATCCTCTGGAACTCACTACCCCAATCTGTCAGACTGTCTCCAAATGTATCCACTTTTAGGCGATCCCTGAAAACTTTCCTCTTCAGAGAAGCCTATCCTGCCTCCATCTAACAACTTCACTATTTTCTCCATTAGCTCATCCCCCACAGCTATTACCCTTTTGTATAACTTTACCCTCCCTCCTAGATTGTAAGCTCTAACGAGCAGGGCCCTCTGATTCCCTTTGTCTTAAATTGTATTGTATTGTAATGTCTACCCCAATGTTGTAAACCGCTGCATAAACTGTCGGTGCTATATAAATCCTGTATAATAATAATAATACTAATAATAATAATAAGATGGAATATCCTTTCAAATATCAAGGGGACAACAAGCTAAAGATAAAATCATCTTACAAGGGCAGGTTTTGCAGCAGGGTAACATCAGGGGCTACACACCACCAGATGTTCTGAACATTTTGAAATATCTGATAAACACAACTGGAATGACACTTTTAGCTCGCTGTACAAATGTTTATGGCCGGTCTATCCTTTCAAATATCAAGGGGACAACAAGCTAAAGATAAAATCAACCCTACAAGGGCAGGTTTTGCAGCAGGGTAACATCAGGGGCTACACACCACCAGATGTTCTGAACATTTTGAAATATCTGATAAACACAACTGGAATGACACTTTTAGCTCGCTGTACAAATGTTTATGGCCGGTCTAAACAATAACAATAGAGGCATAGAATTAAAATATGTAGCTAGTCAACGCATAATTGACTTTTTAGACTTGACTATTTGGAGTGAAGCTAATAAAAAAAAAAGAGTGAAGCTAATACACTGGTTATGTCTACTCACTTCAAAATTACTGATCGAAATTCTTTTATACCCAAGGACAGCTGTCATCATAGCTCATGGCTGAATTCAGTTCCCAAGAGCCAATTTATTTGCATGAGATAGAATTGTACCCATATTGAGGACTTTGATGTACAGTCCAAAGTCCTCACAGATAGATTAATGAATAAGGGTTATGACATTTCTTTTTTTTAATCAAAAATAACTTTTTTTTTCCTGGTATTTCATAATTATAACAAATAGAAACAAAATGGAGCAATATGTGCACACACCATGTAAAGTTCAATATATAATATTCACAGTATACAGGTCAGCAGTTATATTAAATTCCCCAGACAATGTACAAATGAGGGAGGTGCCCGCAGGTCAACCAAAGCCCAGTAGGGGGCATGATCAGATAGAACTCTAGTGCCATATCTCACCTCCAGCAGCCGCAGCAACAAGGATGGAGTTATAAAGATATAGTCTATCCATGACATGGTGGAGTGGGAGGGAGAAAAGTACAAATATCCAGGGAGGGTCGGGGTGCCTATTTCTCCAAGTGCCTGTTAATTCAAATTCCCCCATCAGATGGCCAAACCTTGTGACCCCCCCGAGGTCGTGATTCAGACGCCCGAGTCCATCCTATCTATCTGGGAGTTGATTACCATGTTGAAATCTCCTGGCCAGATGGCTGGAGTATTGGGATATTGTGCCATGAATGTGAGACCTTCCTGTATGACCGTGAATTGAAATGGAGGGGGGGCATAATATGCAAGTCTCAGTAGTTCGCAACCCCCCATCATTGCGTACATAAAAATGTATCTGCCCTGGGGCTCCATCCGCATGAGTAAGATTGGTCGTTTTTGGAAATTAGAATTGCAACACCCCGAGAATGGTGGGTGTAGGGTGCTTGATATACCCATCCAAGCCATAGCTTTTTTTAAGATGAGCTGAAGATGCCCAGTCAGGTGAGTTTCAAGCAGTGCATAGACCTCTGCCTGTAAAGCTTTTAAGTGTGAGAGGATCGCAGTATGTTTTGGCCTAGCACGCAGCCCCCTAACGTTCCACGTTAGGAACTTAAGTGGTGCCATAACAAGTGATATGGATTAAATGGCAGACAAAGGCACAGAGCAGACCATGACAACCAGGTATCTCCCATCACATACTCCCAGCACATAGCATATACACATCGCTTACTTATAATCCATAATGAACAGAAAAAACACAGTAAACATAGTGCCATAAAAAGGAAAAAAATAGGGATGGGGAAAAAAAGTGGGGGCAAACAGAAAATTCAATGTATAATTCAGAACATACTCCGGTCCAGCTTGACTCTAACAGTCCTTGCTGTAGTAGAACAGAATCGGGGAGTGAACGCTGGCCGGGGAAACCCATCTTAAAATTATCAAACCTTTCTGAAGCAGCAGGCCGGTATGTAGCAGGTAGAGAGTCACGGCTAAAGCACTCTGCCACATTTCCGGGCCAGTGCCAAGGGGGGCGAACAATCTCTGAGGAGCATGCCATGATGCAGGAAGTCCAACCGAGGTGTGCAAGCGTGTCTCGCGTTACAGTCCACCCGGAGCCCCGGGAGACAAGACACAACGTGTCGCCTGACCACAAGAGCACCCACGTGCACTCATGCCAGCTTGTGCTAAGAATATGAGGGGGAGAGGACTAGGATTTAGTTCACTACACAGGGGAAAGTTCCAGATGGAAGGCAGCTGTAGTAAAACTGAAGGTCTGTGAGGGATCCAAAGTGCATTATGTCACAATGCGGGATAACCAAGGTAGAAGGTAGGAGCCGCTTACCATAAGTCTCTCTGTTGACTGGTGTAGCAGAGAAGAGCAATCAGGGTGGGGGTCCACCAGCACCATCGCGACGTTCCAGCCAAGCCATTGCTGAATCTGGGTCCTCAAAAAAGTGGACTCAATCATCGCCCACAACTCTTGTGGGGTAGAGCATGGTGTATTTCAAGTTCTTTACTCGTAGCTGGCGCTTGACTGCTGTAAACTGTGAGCGGCGGCACTGGACTTCAGTGGAAAAGTCTGGGTATACCGCCACCCACCCATTCTGCAATGGTATGTTTCCTTTTTCCCTGGACAGCCGAATTATAGTGTCTCTGTCTTTATAATTCATAAACTTGGCAATGAAGTACATGGAGGCACGCCAGGCAGGGGTGGTTTTGCCGCTAAACGGTGTGCGCGCTCCACAACGAAAGAGGCTGAGAAGGCATCTCTGCCATATGTGGTGACAAGTAAGTTTTCCAGAAAAGATGGTGGATCGGCGCCATCTTCCCTCCCAGCCTCCCTCTCCCGGTGGCAGAACTTACTAAGCTTATTGGTGGCTTCAGTTGTACGTTTAGGAGGCGACATCTTTGTAAGTCGATGCCAGGCGAGTTCACGGTGTAGATTGGCTGCAGCACTGGATAACGTATCCCAAGGATCGGCATAGATTGGATTAAAGGCTGGCGGAGCTCTTGTCCAGGCGTCGTACACCATGCCGCTTCAGGCCATGCCCCCCTGTAGAATACCGGGTTATGACATTTCTACACTTAACAATAAACTTACAGAAGTGCGAACGATGGACCGTGACCTTCTATTGGCAGATAAACCTGCAGTATCAACACAGAATTCCAACAATGTTTTTTCTTGCATATAGTCAAGAATGACCATGTGTTGGGTTCCACTCACCCTGAGAAGCCACAGGTGGTGTTTAGGGGGGCTCCTTCAATAAAACAACTTGCGGCACCCAGTGTCTGTGATCCGCCTATCAATAAACCAATGTTCTTTCAGAATAAGGATGACCCGAACACCCCCCAGTTCGGTTTGCACCAGAACCTGCGAAAGACCAAATCTTTGTATGAACTTTAGAACCCTATTAAAGTCTATGGGACTTGAACGTTATCCGAACACGCAACCTGGCAGGCCTGAAGGGTCTGGTATGGATATTTAGGGGGAACCCATTTTTTTTTAAATTTGATGCAGGGTTTACCTTAATATCCATACCAGACCTGAAGGGCCTGGTAATTGAATTTGGGGAACCCCACGCTTTTTTTTTTATCAATGACTGTTCTCTGTATTACGGGAACTGACACTTCACTATAGCCGCAATTGATTTTAAATTACTTTTTTCCTGCAGAAATGACACTTTGTGCAGGGACAGTTCTAAGCACAGGAAACATGCGCCCATTTACAGGCATACTATACACACCCCCCAGGTACGAAATTTAAAGGAATATTACACTTTTATTGTTTCACTTTAAGCATTATTTAAGCATTATTAAAATCACTGCTCCCGAAAAAAACATCAGTTTTTAAACCTTTTTTGTGCATCGATACATGTCCTCTGGGGCAGGACCCAGGTCCCCAAACACTTTTTAGGACAATAACTTGCATATTAGCCTTTAAAATTAGCACTTTAGAGTTCTCCCATAGACTTGTACAGGGTGTTCCGCGGCTTTTCAAATTTGCTGTGAACACCCCAAATTGTTCACTGTTCGCCGACTCGAACTCAAATCCCTACTCAGAATAAACTAAGAGATAAAAGCTATTGGAAAAGGGCCCGTTTATAGTCCCGACGTACGTGTTTGACGTCACCTCGTTCAGAACGATTGGATTTTCTGACAACTTTGTCCGATCGTGTGTATGCAAGACAAGTTTGGCACAAATCTGATGGATTTTGTTGGAATGTCTGACCATGTGTACAGGGCATAAAAAGGCAAAAAAAACTGAGCAAACAGTTGAACTTTTTGGTAATAAATTCTGCAACTCCAATTTGAGATGAAAATATACTGTCTGTTTTCATCAGATCTCCCCATAGAGGAAAGCAGGGCTCTAACAGGTCCATCTCTGCAAAGTGAGCGGAGGCAGACCTGTCATCCACCTGCTCAGTGGATCGATCTGCGTCTAACGGAACGCCCGTGTGATAGGACCCTTATTTGCAGTGTGAGATGTATTCAGGAGAGGGGGTGATTTGACTATGTTTTTATCAGCTGTGTGTAAATGAAAATTTTTGTTGCATGTGTGGGTGCACCATGCACATATATTTTAGATATCTATGTACTAGTGTTGCCCCTTTATTATTATTATTATTATTATTATTATTATTATTATTGATATTCAAATTTTTATATAGTGCCAAGAGTTTACGTAGCGCTTTACAATGTAAAGGAGGGAAAGCACAATTACAGTACAATACAGAAGGGACAGGAGGGCCCTGTTCGTAGACTTTACATTCTAAAGGGTGGGGGTGGTGGTACAAAAGGTAATAGATGTGGGGAATGATTTGATGGGGTTGTTAGGTGGGTGTGTGATAAGCTTCTCCGAATAAGTGAGTTTTCAGGGATCTCCTAAGGTGAACATGTTAGCAGCTGATCGGATATACCGAGGCAGGGAATTCCAGAGGATGGGAGAGGCTCTAGTGAAGTCCTGAAGACAAGCATGAGAGAAACTAACAAGGGAGCTAGAGAGCAGGAGGTCCTGGAAGGCGAACACCTTTAAACCCAATCACCTTTTAATTACACAGATTCTGAGGCTAATTAAATGCAGATAAGTCACCAAGTGAGTTTAATTACCACCTTAATCAGCCACTGAACCTGTGTAATTAAGATGTGTTCGGGTTTAAAAGGATGAGGTGGCAACCATACTATGTACACAGTATATATATATATATATATATATATATATATATATATATATATGTAAATCTTTACATACATATACACACACTCAATATATATGTCGCTCTCTCCTTATCGATCCATTAACTCTATTTTTTGGAGGGTTTACTCTAGACTCATTACATATTTATGGTCATACTCTTTATAACTGTATGCTCATACTGTGTGTGTTTTTCCATATATATTTATTATAATATGTATCATATATAGATTTATAGAGATAGGAAGATCAAGAGAAATAGCTATAGTTTGTTTTGGAGAAATATATGACATACAAAAAAACAGGGTTTACAACATTTCATACTACCTTTGGTTCCTTCAAGAATTAAAGGTCTGAATGTTCTTTTGCTAACACATTCTGAATAGGAGTTACAAATCAGCTACACCACCAGACACAAGCTGCTCCATCTTTTTGGGTATTAATCCTTTAGGAGAAAAACTCCAGTAGTGGTAACAACTTTGGGAGTTACAAATCATCCTAGAGCCAATTTGCATTGGCGTTGGTAAAAGAATACAGCAGCTGCATTTTGGCAAGCCATAAGACCCCTTTCACACTGGGGCATTTTTCAGGCTCTTTTGGGCTAAAAATATCACCTGAAAAACGGCTTCCTTGCAGTCCCATTGTGGGAGCCTGAGTGCTTTCACACTCGGGGAGTGTACTTGCAGGACATTAGAAAAAGTCCTGCAAGCAGCATCTTTCAGGCAATGGAGGAGCGATGTATACTCACCACTTCCGAAGCACTTGCAAAGGACTTCGGCAGCGGTGCTTTGTGGGCGCTTTTAACCTAAAATTAGCGGCACTTTACCGCTACCCACCCCAGTGTGAAAGTAGCCTAACAAGGGAAATTACTTGTTCAAAACATCTACTCACGTGCTGCCTTACCTTACTTTTTGCAATGTATAGTAGTAGTGTTTGATTTGGTCTAAGTAATTTTAAGTCTCAAAAGTGTGTTGAGCATTTCCCCATATATCTATATGGTTTGGATGGTGAAATACAGATTGTAATCACATTTCTGCAAATATGACATTTCACATCCAAGTCAAGGGGAACATCCGCACAGTTGTTGATATGGCAAAGATCTCTAGAATGAATATTGAGTTGTTTCAAAAAGAAATTCGTGAATGGGATAAAACTGGAAGCAATATACTCCATTTGGAAAAAGGAATCATTAAAGCAAAAAAAGCTCATTAAGATGATCAGAATTTACAATAAGCAAGTGCCTGATGCACATTCTCCGTATAGAGAACATGTGTGTGCACATGTTCTATAGAACCACACAACCATTGGTTTCAATGATGTGTAGTGTGATAGCTGCAGATGTTATCCAATCAAATTGCACAGTGTATGGGGAAATGAGATGCTCAGAAAGATGAGTGGATTCAGATGTTATGTAATCATATTGCACAGTGTATGGGGAAATTAGATGCTCAGACAAATGAGTGGATTCAGATGTTATGTAATCATATTGCACAGTGTATGGGGAAATTAGATGCTTAGACAAATGAGTGGATTCAGATGTTGTCCAATCAAATTACACAGTGTACGGGGAAATGAGATGCTCAGACAGATGAGTGGATTCAGCCATTATCCAATCACATTGCATAGTGCATGGAGAAAGAATTTCCCAGACAGATGAGTTGATTTCGACATTATCCAATCACATTGCACAGTGTATGCGGAAATGAAATGTTCAGATGAGTGGATTTAGACCATGTATTGAGAAGATGTTTTCATGGAAGTTACAGGTACACCAATGATTATAGGCTGTCACCATAAAATGCATACAATTACATTTGTGCAAATATGACATTTCATATCCAAGTCAAGGGGAACATCTGCACAGTTTTTGATAGGAGGAAGATCTCTAGAATGAATATTGAGTTGTTTCAAAAATAAATTAATGAATGACATAAAACTGGAAGCAATATGCTCCATGTGCTAAGAAAAATCTCAATAAAATGATCAGCATTACAATGAGCAAGTGCCCGGTGCCTGTTCTGTATTTAAGAATGTGTTTGTGCTCATGTGTGCAACGATTCCATGCATCCGGCGCAAGTCGACAGCTGTTTTCTATTTATTTAACTATCCAACATGTCGTAGTTATTGTTCCTGTGCACGCAAATGCGCCAACATGTTTGTAAATCAGCCTGTGTGTTTAGTATCACTTTAACTGTGAAGGAACTTAAAGTAGTCAGATTGTTCATCTGCCATAGTAAGAAACTTGTCGTTAAAAGCTTCAGAAAATTAACAATCACATAAAAACAATGCTAAGGGGTAAGCGATGGAGACCAATTTGTATTTAACCTATTATAAAGACCAAAGATGGAAAGACTAAGATATTATCATATTAAGGGAGGAAAAGGTTCTAGGGCCAGTGGATGTTTACCATTAGGGATGAGCTGAACATCCCCGGTTCAATTCGCACCCCGAAAATGCGAACAGGCAAAAAATTAGTTCGAACACGCGAACACCGTTAAAATCTATAGGACACGAGCATGAATAATCAAAAGTGCTAATTTTAAAGGCTTATATGCAAGTTATTGTCATAAAAAGTCTTGGGGACCCGGGTCCTGCCCCAGGGGACATGTATCAATGCAAAAAAAAAAGTTTTAAAAACGTCAGTTTTTTCGGGAGCAGTGATTTTAATAATGCTTAAAGTGAAACAATAAAAGTGTAATATTCCTTTAAATTTCATATGTTTCCCATGGCGCATGTTTCCTGTGTTTAGAACAGTCTGAGAGAGAAATTAAATTTCTAAAGGAAAAAAGTAATTTAAAACTACTCGCGGCTATAATGAATTGTCGGTCCCAGCAATACACATAAAAGTCATTGAAAAAAACAGCATGAGATTTCCCCACAGGGAAGGGGCCCTTCAGGTCTGGTATGGATATTAAGGGGAACCCCACACCAATTTTTTTTTTCAAAAATGGCGTGGGGTCCCCCCAAAAACATACCAGACCCTTATCCAAGCACGCAACCTGGCAGGCCGCAGGAAAAGAGGGGGGCAAGAGAGCAGGCCCCCTCCTGAACCGTACCAGGTCACATGCCCTCAACATGGGGAGGGTGCTTTGGGGTAGCCTCCCGACGATCTGCCTCAATGGGAGTCTCTCGCTGTGTGACGCTTTTGTTCAGGTGACAGCTCTTATATAACGGAGGAAGGGGCCACCCGATGACCCAGCCCAGCTCTGACACATGGGGACTTCCGTATGGCTTTCAACGTGGTGTCAGAGGGTGCAGGGTCACCCGTTTACGTAATGAGAAGACTGGAGGAAGAAGCATAGGAAGATAGAGGAAGAAGAGGGGGAAGAACAAGATGGAGGAAGAAGAAGAAAGCCAAAGGAAGAACGGAAGAATATGTAAGAAGAAGACATTAATAAAGGGATTGTCAAAAAACAGCTATTGTCTTTTTTAACATTTCTGACACTTTTTTGTGAAATCGTAGGGGTATGTTTGTACCCCATTACCAATTCACATGGGGGCGGGATCTGGGAGTCCCCTTGTTAAAGGGGGCTTCCAGATTCCAATAAGATTCCCCCCGCCAACAGACCCCCACAACCACGGGGCAAGGGTTGTGGGGATGAGGCCCCTCTCCCCATCAATCTGGGGACAAGGTGCTTTGGGGGGGCTACCCCAAAGCACCCTTCCCATATTGAGGGCTTGTGGCCTGGTATAGTTCAGGAGGGGGGCCACTCTCTTGTCCCCCTTCTTATGTTGCAGCCTGCCAGGTTGTGTGCTCACATAAGAGTCTGGTATGGATTTTTGGGGGGCCGTACACCATTTTTATTTACATTTTGGTACGGGGTTAACCGCTAAAATCCATACCAAATATGAAACGTCTGGTATGGATTTTGAGGGGGACCCCGACACCATTTTGAAAAGTATCAAGGATAGATTTTGGGATATAGTTTGGTAGAGTTCTAAAATAAAATACCGTAACAGTTTGGGCAAGATGGACATCCTGATAGCCATAACTCTAGCAAGGATCATACGAAATGGTACTATCGCACAAAATACGATAGCAAGAAAAAACTGGATGGTAGTTTGTAAGGTAAAGCGCTTGAAAGGATCAGGTGAGATTAATCCCCAGGTAGGGGAAGCATGGAGTACACCAGGAATTTTTTTTTTTGCATATAGAGGTAGCAACCCAATTTAACAGGATATCTCCACGTTTGGGTAGGTTGACCCTGAGACCTGAAAGGCCATGGAAAATCTAGGGAATGAGATGATGCAATGGGGTATTTATTATTCTCTTAGCAGGTGAAAATTCTGAGCGCACCTGTTAGGAGAATACCTGTAGTCAGTGGAGACTAATGGCAAAAAAAACTTTGGGCTAAGCACAGTTCTCATTTGTTAGGATGCTGAATTGTCTGAACCTCTAGACAGATGATCGGTGTCGGAGTCACAAGCCAAGGTCCGTGCAAGAGAAGAGTTTCATAATCGGAGTCACAAGCCAAGGTCAATTCCAAGTAGCACTAGAGGTTGCTCGAGGCAGGGTATGGATTAATGTGTGGAACACAATCATCTGGCAAACAGAAAGTGCAGAGACATTGCTTAAATCAGGAAGTTCATGGGCAAAGCAAAGAGTCCAAGGTTCAGCAGAAGTCAGGGCACAAGGCATGGTCATCCAATGGATCAGTCAAGGTGCTGTCCAGCATCTTGAGTAGCTCAGTGAGAAGAGTCATTGCAGACAAAGCAGAGGTACCAGGTTCCAGTCCAGGCCCTGACAGTACTCCTTCCTGGATGTCTTAGGGCCAGCTTTATGAGGAAACCTCTGGTGGAATTCTCATTGTAATCTAGGGGCATGAACATTCTCCTCATGCTCACAATTTTTTTCTTGTGGCCCATAGCCTGTCCATCTTAACAGGTATTGTAGTTTACCTTGATGTATAAGGGAGTCAAGAACGTTATCCACCATGAATTCTATCCCCCCTTGCACTTGGACTGGGTCTAGTGGAAGATGTGTACGTCCAGAAAAGTGATTCCTTCTGAAGAGGTTTAAAAGGGCCCTATGTAAAACAGGAGGGATTTTCATTAAAGGAGGTAGCTTAAGTTTGTAGACCACAGAGTTCATTTGTGTAATTGCTGCAAAAGGATCAGTGAACTTAGAACCAAATTTCTGAGAAGGAAGTTTAAGCATTTTGTGGATAGCCAGACTTTATAACCTATGAATAGGGAGGAATGGTTCGCCTGTGTCTATTTGCAATTTCCTTATAGGATTCCTGAAGTTTGTGTAAAATCTTCTTTCTTCTAATTCTTGATTAGCTTGTAAAGCAGACAACCTTGTATTTACAGTTGGTAATGATGAATCTATCAAAAGTCGTGGAATAAAAATGGATGACATCCATACTTGGTAAAAAAAATGGGCTTTGAGAAATGGAACTATGGCAGGAGGAGTTGTAATCAAATTCGTAGATATTTGGCCCAGTCATCCTGCAGATTTGTTTTTTTTTTTCATTCGTTTTTATTGAGTTTTGCAAAATGTATAATGCAAAATGTCAAAAACATTCAACCATATTTCAGAGTCAGGTTATCAGTACAATAATCTATTTAATGTTTTACAAAACAAGGCTTAATAATAATTGGATCAAAGAAATTATCTTGTATACGAAAACTTCAGCCAATCAGGGGAAAAGGAGCACTGTCAGAGTCATCATTGGACACTGTCAGAGTCATCATTGGACACTGTCATCATGATTTTTTCCAATCGTGGTTCATTCCCGCCCCACTGTATCAAAGTATTCTTTCATTGGCAGCCATTTTCAGTGTAATTTTGGCATGGAGAGAGATAGACCAGGGCTTTGTTCAGTGCTATTAGTTAGTGTGCTATACTGTGCTATTTTGCTTCACTTGTTTGTTTAGTGTCAGTCTAGGGATAGTGTGAGTGTAGTAGGCTTTGCATAGTGTGCAGCTAGAGTAGGGACAGCTCAGATAGTTTCACTGTAGTGAAGGGAGACCGTGTGACTCATACATACATTAGTGTAGAGTAGGGACAGCTCATATAGTTTCAATGTAGTGTAGTGACACCGTGTCAGTAATCTTGACATTAGTGTATTGCTAGAGTAGGGACAATTCGGATAGTGTCAGTGTAATGACGGTTGAACAAATTCTATTTGATTGAGTTACTGCCAGTTTATTGCCATATAGTTTTGTGTGCGTTACTGCCAGTTTAATGTTATATAGTTTTGTGTGTGTTACTGCCAGTTAAACATAATATAGTTTTGTGTGCGTTACGTTCAGTTTAACGCTATAAAGTTTTGTGTGTGTTAATGCCAGTTTTACGCCACATTGTTTTGTGTGCATTACTGACAGTTTAACACCATATTGTTTTGTGTGCGTTACTGCCAGTTCAACGCCATATAGTTCTGTGTGTGTTACTGCCAGTTTAATGCATATAGTTTTGTGCGTTACTGTCAGATTAACACCATTTACTTCTGTGTGCGTTACTGCCAGTTTAACACCCTATAGTTCTGTTTGTGTTACAGCCAGTTTAGCGCCAAATTGTTTTGTGTGTGTTACTGCCAGTTTAACACCATTTACTTCTGTGTGCATTACTGCCAGTTTAACGGCATATAGTTTTGCGTGCATTACTGCCAGTTTAACACCATATAGTTCTGTGTGCGTTACTGCCAGTTTAATGCCTTTTTGTTTTGTGTGCATTACTGCCAGTTTAACGCCATCTAGTTTTGTGGGCGTTACTGCCAGTTTAACGTCATATTGTTTTGTGTACGTTAATGCCAGTTTAATGCCATATAGTTCTGTGTGCGTTACTTTCAGTTTAATGCCATATCGTTTTGTGTGAGTTACTGTTAGTTTAACGCCATATAGTTTTGCATGCATTACTACCAGATTAATACCATATAGTTCTGTGTTTGTTACTTCCAGGTTAACGCATATAGTTCTGTGCGTTACTGCCAGTTTAATGCCATTTACTTCTGTGTGCAAAGGGAAATGGTCCCGCTAATTAGAAAAATATCAAATTCCCTAAACCAATCAAAAATTAATGTATATGTGCAAAATCCAATGTGCAAAAAGCCATATACCCTAAATACATGTTAAATAAATATAAATAATATCACTCTATATATGATACATTTGCATGAGGTTGCGAGGAACCATGGTGGCTTCATTCGATTCAGTTCCCTATGCCCAGTTCCATTCAAGACTGTTGCAAAACAGTAACCTGTCTATGTGGAACAAAACAATTCAAGCTTTAGACTTGCCAATGCTGCTGTCCCCAAGAGTGTCCCAAGTGCACTCAACCAAGCTGGCCTTGGCTCCATCCAGTGTGCTGGACGGGTGATCAGCATATCTCCCAGAAAGACCTTTCATCATCTTTGTATGACGGGGGAGGAGGGGGGCTGCCAGACAAGCCTGCAGTGTCCTCCGGGGAGCCGGTCCTCATAGGGCTGCACTGCATCTGTGTGGTTAAAGTTTGTTTAAAGGTGTAAAAAAATACTGCGCTGTGAAAAGATGTGTTCTACCCAGCTGCCAACACTACTGAAGACTACACAGTAACATACAAAATTAAAACAAAAAAGTGTGGCGCTTAGGTGGCAACAAACCACATGAACCAGTAAGGCACTAATTCAAGCAAAGAAAATTAAATACACTTCAAAAAAAAGAAATTATGTGTAAATTCCGTTGTATATTAAGAGATCTTACTCCCAGGTGGAAGAGTGCATGAACCTCATGCACACAAAAGATTAAGGTAAATAAAATTAATTTAACATATACAGTCCATCAAGTGAACGTCTAACAGTCCTTGAAATGTGTAATATCAATCACAATTCCAAACTTGAGGTGACGTGAAAAAAGGTGAAATTCAACTTCTGATGTGTAGAATAATACCACCACCACCGTGATAAAGAAGGGGAGAGGAGGCTTACCAAATGACGTGGACTCAGAGGAAGGCTTACGCCTCTCGAGTCATATGGGCCTGTAGGTAAGCAAACCAGATAATCATAGATCTAGTATGTAATCTCCCGCAAGTCTTCAGGTCATGAAATCATCCGTAGCGATCCTCCTATAGTGCTCATCCCACGAAAATAGGGGGCTCAGGTATCAAAGACCATGGAAGTAGAAAACTAGCATAGCGTGATACCGTTTTAACATCCAATTTATTAAAAAATAATAATAAAATTACACTCACATTTGGTTCAATCGTAATAACATAGTCAGAAAGTAGCGATGTCTGTAAGGGGGTCCACCCGACGCGTTTCAACTAAACAGCCGTCCTCTGGGGTGGCTGTTTAGTTGAAACGCGTCGGGTGGACCCCATGACACAGGTCATGCGGGAATGCACAACTAAAGAGCAGCCAGTGCGATAGTCGAGCATGGAGCTCTGCTAGTCACCCTCCACCTCCAGCCACCCGTGTGCATGGTGCAATTGTACCCCTAGCTGCCTATGCTGCTGCCGGCCATATGTAGAGGGGGCTGCATGGGCCCCCTGCAGCACAGGGCCCAGATGCGGTCGCGACTGCTGCACCCCCTATAGTTACGCCCCTGCCTATATCGATCACCAAGGGAGCACTCTACCAGGGCAGTTAGTGCTTCTTGGGCAGTGTATCATCAGGCCTCCATGGCTCTGATCTGTAAGGCCGCAACTTGGCCTTTAGTGCATAAATTCACAAAATTGTATCAGGTGGATGTAAGGTGGTATGAGGATATTGCCTTCCAGCGCAGTGTGCTGCAGGCAGCAGTATAGGTCCTCAAGTCTGGGGGTACCCTCTGGGTTGTGTCTCCCTCCCCTCAAGTAGCATCGCTATGAGATATCTCATTAATAATTACTTAAGGCTCTGTGTCCCATGATGTACGGTAAAGAAAATAGGATTTTTATAACAGCTTACCTGTAAAATCCTTTTCTTGGAGTACATCGTGGGACACTCCTGCATGGGGCATCTGCAGGAGTTAGTGGGTGTGTTGTGCCTCCAGCGCAGTATACACCTGTATCTGCCCTTTATTGCTGTTGTTCTCTAATACAGCCATCTGTAGGAGTTAGTGGGTGTTGTGTGCCTCCAGCACAGCACAATATACACCTGTACCTACCCTTTATTGCTGGAGTTCTCTAATACAGCCATCTGCAGGAGTTAGTGGGTGTTGTGTGCCTCCAGCACAGCACAGTATACACCCGTATCTACCCTTTATTGCTGGTTTTCTATAATAAAGGCATCTGCAGGAGTTAATGGGTGTTGTGTGCCTCCAGCACAGCACAGTTCTCTAATAGAGCCATCTGCAGGAGTTAGTGTGTGTCGTGTGCTTCCAGCACAGCACAGTATACAACTGTATCTACCCTTTATTGCTGGTGTTCTATAATAAAGGCATCTGCAGGAGTTAGTGGGTGTTGTGTGCCTCTAGCACAGCACAATATACACCTCTACCTACCCTTTATTGCTGGAGTTCTCTAATACAGCCATCTGCAGGAGTTAATGGGTGTTGTGTGCCTCCAGCACAGCACAATATACACCTGTATCTACCCTTTATTGCTGGTGTTCTCTAATACAGCCTTCTACAGAAGTTAGTGTGTGTTGTCTGCCTCCAACGCAGTATACACCTATGTCTAGCCTTTATTGCTGTTCTCTAATAGAGCCATCTGCAGGAGTTAGTGGGTGTTTTGTGCCTCCAGCACAGCACAGTATACACCTGTATTGACCCTTTATTGCTGGAGTTCTCTAATAGGAGTTAGTGGGTATTGTGTGCATCCAGCACAGCACAGTATACAACTGTATCTACTCTTTATTGCTGGTGTTCTATATTAAAGGCATCTGCAGGAGTTAGTGGGTGTTGTGTGCCTCCAGCACAGCAAAGTATACACCTGTGTCTACCCTTTATTGCTGGTGTTCTCGAATACAGCCACCTGCAGGAGTTAGTGGGTGTTGTGTGCCTCCAGCGCAGTATACACCTGTATCTACCCTTTATTTCTGTTGTTCTCTAATACAGCCATCTGCAGGAGTTAGTGGGTGTTGTGTGTCTCCAGCACAGCACAGTATACACCTGTATCTACCCTTTATTGCTGGAGTTCTCTAATAGAGGCATCTGCAGGAGTTAGTGGGTGTTGTCTGCCTCCAGCACAGCACAGTATACACCTGTATCTATCCTTTATTGCTGGTGTTCTATAATAAAGGCATCTGCAGGAGTTAGTGGGTGTTTTGTGCCTCCAGCGCGGTATACACCTGTATCCAGCCTTTATTGCTGGAGTTCTCTAATAGAGCCATCTGCAGGAGTTAGTGGGTGTTGTGTGCCTCCAGCACAGCACAGTATACACCTGTGTCTACCCTTTATTGCTGTTCTCTAATAGAGCCATCTGCTGGAGTTAGTGGGTGTTGTGTGCCTCCAGCACAGTATACACCTATATCTACCCTTTATTGCTGGTGTTCTATCATACAGACATCTGCAGGAGTTAGTGGGTGTTGTGTGCCTCCAGCACAATATACACTACCCAATTGCTGGTTTTCCCATCTCTCTGCAGGCCATTACTATGTCTGGAAGGCCAACAAGGAGAGGCAGAAAGTCACGAGCCAATAAAAGAGGGCAAGCAGGCTCTGTGTCTAGAGACAACAGTTCTGGTCATGGACACGGTGCATCGTCATCAGCATGTGGCCATGGGACACGCTTGCCCTTATTTTTGGCAGCTGGACGTGTTGAGCCGCATCATGCCGAAGACTTGATAGAGTGGATGACAAAGCCCTCTTCATCCTCCTCATCCTCTCTTACCCAGGCTCAGGGTACTAGCAAAGCAGCTGCCAACGCATCCTCTTCCCTCGTCTCAATGTCATCATCAGTCACTCCTTCCCTAGACCCACCATGTCCTCCTGAGGAGTCCCCCAAACTGTTTGAGCACAGTGTTGGGTACATGCTCCAAGAGGATGCCCAGTGTTTTGGAGGCTCTGATGATGATATTCAGCTAGAGGAAGGCAGTAGCATGAGTGCAGAGAGAGGGGATGCTCAAGAAGGACAGCAATCTGGCAGTCATGTTCCACAAACTGCAGCATGCTGCCAGGTGTGCTCCAGTGATGAAGAGGGATGGGGATGATGAGGTCACTGACCCAATGTGGGTGCCTGGTAGGAGAGAGGAGGAGGAGGAGGCACATCTCCAACGAGGCAGGATGCCCTCCGGGGGCCAGCTTAGGGGCAGCACACCAACTAAATCACACCGCAGAGCTCCGCCTGTGCAGGGCGCTGCCTCTGCGCTTTATTCCAAAAGTTCTTTGGTGTGGGCCTTTTTTGAGATGAGTGCATCAGATTGCACCGCTTGTCAGGTACTCACCAAAGCCAAAGTGCTGAGAGCGGCTTCCCTTACAGCTGGGTGCACAGTACCCCTGAGGATGGAACAGTGGGTACAGGGCACAGAGAGGCAGGGGTTGCCAGCAGGTGACTAGTACGCAGAAGGTCTTCTGAAGGAAGAGATGCCGTGCAGATGGTCTTGGAACTGGTAGAAGTAAATGCCTGCCAGGGGTTCTAACACCTGGAGTGAAGGCCGAGGGTCAAACACAGGTATCAGTCCGTGAGACAGAGGATATTCCAGAAGCAGGCCGATGGTCAAACACAGGTATTAGTCAGTGAGACAGAGGATATTCCAGAGGCAGGCCGAGGGTCAAACACAGGTAACAGTCCGTGAGCCAGCAAGCCTTAAGTGCAGAAAACAGAGGATATTCCAGAGGCAGGCCGAGGGTCAAACACAGGTATCAGTCCGGGAGTCAGCAAGGCTAAGAGCAGGAAGTCCGTTAAACAAGCCAGGGGTCAGATTAGGAGAGAATCAGAGTAGTCTTCAAGCAATCCGGGTCACAACAGGAAGTGGTCAACAGGAACAGGAAACAGAAGAACACGGGTGAGCTGAGGAGACAAACCAGCAAAGACACAGAACACATTGATGCCTTTTATAGGCCTGTCAGGCCAATCAGGTAAGGCCCATAGCCGTGTGCACAGGTGTGCACATGCGCGTACGACATTGTATCGTATCACGCATATGTGTACGTCGTTGTGCAGCTCTTCCCCGCAGGCGCACGGGGAAGTGCCGACGTTGAAGTCTGGTGATTCTCTGACACCGCTGCTATTTGCAACATATGTCTCAAGCATATCTCGCGTGGCTAAAACATCAGCCGCTTGGGCACCACATGCTTGACCAGACATATGTTGACCTGCCATGCAGCTCGTTGGCAAGCGTACCTCAAAGACCCACACCAAAGAACAAAGCGGACCTCTCTTTGCTCCTCATCAGCTGGGATCTCCAACCCCACTAGACCTTCAGCCCTCTCTGAAACCTGCACTGAGAGGAATGAAGGTGTAAAATTAGGTGTGTCACAGCCAAGTGCTTGCGGGCACTCTGCTAGGAGTACACCCACGTCCGATTGTAGCAGGCAAATTTCCCTGCCCCAGCTGCTGGACCGTAGAAAGAAGTTCACTCCCAGCCATCCACATGCCCAGCGGTTGAATGCTAGCTTGGCTAAATTGCTAGCACTTTAACTGCTGCCTTTTCAGTTGGTAGACTGGGCCCCCTTCCGCGAGTTTGTGCAATGTGCGATTCCTCAGTGGCAGGTCCCCAAACACCACTTTTTCTCACGGAAGGTGCTCTCTACCTGCATGTGGAAGGCAATGTCCTTGCCTCGCTGGACAGGGCGGTCAGTGGTAAGGTGCATATTACCGCTGACTCATGGTCCAACAGGCATTGACAGGGATGTTACTTGTCTTTCATGGCCCATTGGGTCACTCTTCTGGCAGCTGGGAAGGATGCAGGACAAGGTGCAGTAGTGTTGGAGGTTGTTCCGCCACCACGCCTCCAAAATGCTACTACTGGCTGTGACATACCTCTCACCTCCAACCCCCTCCTTTTGATCTTCCGCCATGGCCTCTTCCAGTGCTCTGTCCTCGGAACCAGCGGTGCTCCATAGACATTCAAAGGGCTACACAAGTACGCAGGCAAAAAGATGCCATGCCATACTTGTGCTGGTTTGTTTGGGGGACAGGAGCCACACTGGGGCAGATATTTTGTCAGCTCTGCAGGGGCAGGCCGAGAGGTGGTTGGCGCCACACTAGCTTAAGCCAGGAATGGTGGTTTGCAACAATGGCACCAACTTCCTCTCCGCCCTCCAAAAGGGACAACTGACCCACGTGCCCTGTGTGGCTCACGTCCTTAACCTGGTGGTGCAGCGTATCTTGGGCAGGTACCCGGGCTTACAGGATGTCTTGAAGCAGGCCAGGAAATTTCCGCCAATTATTTAATGCCAGTGCTCGGCTGGCTGAGCTCCAAAAGGAGTTGAACCTGCCCAAGAACCGCCTTATATGTGACATGCCCACCAGGTGGAACTCAACGTTTGCCATGCTGCAGCGGCTGCACACACAGCAGAGGGCCATCAATGAATACCTGTGTGACTATGGCACCAGGACAGGGTCAGGGGAGCTCGGTTTATTCTCACCACGCCAGTGGGGCATGATCAGGGATGCATGCACTGTCCTGTCACCATTTGAGGAGGCCACAAGGACGGTGAGCAGTGACAGTGCATGCATCAGTGGCACTGTACCTCTTCTCCACCTCTTGGAGCATACACTGCGTGGAATAATGGACAGGGTACTTGAGACAGAACAGAGGCAGGAAGAGGAGGACTTCCTTGCCTCTCAAGGCCCCCTTTATCCAAACAGTGTTCCTGCTGTCCCACCCATCACATAGGAAGAGGAAGAGGATGATTGTGTCAGCATGGAGGTGGAGCCTGGCACTCAGCATCAGCAGTCTTGTAGGGATGATTTACAGTCCCAAGAAACCCGTGGACTTGTACGTGGCTGGCTGGAGGGGGCTGCGGATCATGTTGTCCTTAGTGACCCAGAGGACTCCGGCCCGAATGCCTCAGCTAACCTACGCTGCATGGTCTCCCTGATCCTGCAAAGCCTGCATAAGGATCTGCATATTCTTCGGATCAAGGAGAAGGACCATTATTGGCTGGCCACTCTCCTGGATCCACGGTACAAGGGTAAGGTTTGCGGACCTTATCTTGCCGTTGCATAGGGAGCAGAGGCTGAGACATCTCTGGGAGGCCTTGCAGAAAGGTCTGTGCAACGCGTTCCCAGAGACTAGGAGGTTACACACTCCTGGTCCTGGACAACGTGCTGCTGAGTCTTCGGTCAGAAGGTGCGTTGAAGAAGGTGGCCGTCAAACCGATGCGTTCAGACAATTTTTTAGTTCGCAGTCCCAAGGTATGATCAGTTCCAGCAACCATCGGCCAGCGCCTGATTTACATGGTGCAGGAATACCTAGGGGCAAGGTCAGACTTGGACACCTTTCCCACCGAAAATCCTCTGGCTTACTGGGTCTTGAGGATGGATCTCTGGCCAGAGCTTGCACAGTATGCAATTGAGCTACTGGCCTGTCCTGCATCCAGCGTTCTTTTGAAACGCACCTTCAGTGCTGCTGGTGGCTTTGTAACCGATCACAGGGTGCGCCTGTCCACCGACTCAGTTGATCGACTGACCTTCATAAAAATGAATCAGTCTTGGATCACCACCAGCTACCAAGCACCTGAAGCTGATGTAACCGAATATTTTTTTTGAAATGTCACATCCCTTCAAGACTGCCTATGTTGATGCTGAGTGATTGTCCTGTTATGTTGACTGACTATCCTCTTCCTCCTCAATGATCCCGCTGACATCTTGGCAGAACATTTTTGGTTCTGGGGGATGCCATCAGCCCAATTTTTCAGCCCCTGTTTAACAGGGGCGTGCAATTACAATTTTTGATGCAATGCTTTACAGCAGGGCTCATTCCTGCACTCCAAATAGAGTATTTGGGAGAGGTTGCAGTGTCGTGGCACCAGCACCAGTGCCTAAGGTCACATTTTCAGCCCCTGTTGAACAGGGGCGTGTTATTACAATTTTTGATGCAATGCCTTGCAGCAGGGCCTATTCCTGCACTCTAAATAGAGTATATGGGAGAGGTTGCAGTGTTGTGGCACCAGCACCAGTGCATAAGGCCCAATTTTTCAGCCCCTGTTTAACAGGGGCATGTAATTATAATGTTTGATGCAATGCTTTGCAGCAGAGCTCAGTCCTGCACTCCAAATAGTGTATATGGGAGAGGTTGCAGCATCGTGGCACCAGCACCAGTGCCTAAGGCCCAATTTTTCAGCCCCTGTTTAACAGGGGCATGTAATTACAATTTTTGATGCAATGCTTTGCAGCAGTGCTCATTCCTGCACTCCAACTAGAGTATATGGTAGAGGCTGCAGTGTATAGGCCCAATTTTTCAGCCCGTGTTTAACAGGGGTATGTAATACTATTTTGATGCAATGCTTTGCAGCAGGGCTCATTCCTGCACTCCAACTAGAGTATCTGGTAGATTCTGCAGTGTTGTGCCACCAGCAAGCAGTGCCTAAGGCCCAATTTTTCAGCCCCTGTTTAACAGGGGCATGTAATTACAATTCTTGATATTTCATAGCAGGGCCCGTTCCTGTGCCCACCGAGAGTAACTGTGAGGACTTATAGTGTTGTGGCACCAGCACCACCACCACAACCACCAAAGGCCCAATTTTTCTACCACTATTCAACAATGGTATGTAATTACAATTCTTGATATAATCGTTCACAGCAGGGCGCTCCAGTGCCCACCAAGAGTCACTTTGAGGGCTTACAGTGTTGTGGCAACACCAACACCTTGTTCTGCCATTTCTGCAGAACATGTAGGGCAGGCCCCTACTTTCAAATATCCAACTTACAAACGTCTCCTACTTGCAAAGGGAAGGAGACAACAGGAAGTGAGATGAAAAAAGACGGACGGCAAAATAAATTATACAGGGGTGATAACCCTTCCCATGTTTTCCGAAAAGCTTAAAAATAGATTTTTTGACTGGAGCTACACTTTCAAAATGTACCAGTTCAAAATACAAACAGATTCTACTTAACACAACAAACCTACACAGTCCCTGTCTTGTTTGCACCGCCTGTATACTGCCATTCCTTTTTTTAATATGGGTACGGGGTTCCCCTTAAAATCCGTACAAGACCCAAAGGGGCTGGTAATGAGCAGGGGGACTACCCATGCCATTTTTCTCAATGACTTTCATCCATATTGCCGGAACCAGATATTACATTAAAACCACAAGCTGTTTGAAATTACTTTTTTTCAGTTAAATGTCATTTTGTGCAGGGACTGTTCTAACTGTTCGTCATTAAAATCAGTGCTCCCGAAAAAATGGTAGTTTTTAAAAACTATTTTGGCATTAACCATGTCCCCTGGGGCAGGAGCCAGGTCTCCAAACCCCTTTTAGGACAATATCTTGCATATTAGCCATTAAAATTAGCACTTTTTATTTCGAATGGTCGAGTCCCATAGACTTCAATGGGGTTGTAAAGTTCGCACGAATATTCGGTCCGTTCGAAAGTTCTGGTGCGAACCGAATCGGGGGTGTTTGGCTCATTCCTAATGTCATGCGTACACTCGCATGCAACCTTTTACATGTGATATATAAAAGTATTACTTATATGCAATAAATTTGGCTTTTTGTTTCTACCCCAATCTATCAACTGCCTCATTTAAAGTCCCAATGCCCCTCTTTCTTTTTTCATTAATAATTACTTAAGGCCCTGTGTCCCATGATGTTCGATAAAGAAAATATGATTTTTATAACAGCTTACCTGTAAAATCCTTTTCTTGGAGTATATCATGGGACACAGAGGTCCCTCCCCTCTTTTTGGGATTTAAGTATGTTGCTTTGCTACAAAAACTGATGTACTCCTGGAAGGAGGAGGGGCTATATAGGGAGTGAACTTCCTGCATTGGGTATACCAGTGTCCATCACCTGAAGGTGGCCTATAACCCATTAAGTAAATATTTAAGGTTCTGTTTCCCATGATGTACACCAAGAAAATGATATTACAGGTAAGCTGTTATAAAAATCCATTTTTTTCTGCACCTGTTTGATAGGTGCATATCATTGCAATTTTTTACAGCAAAGCCAATTCTTGCTTTCATCAAGAGTAGCTCTATAGGGTTATGGTGTGTAGGCTCCACCTACACCCTAAGACCAATTTTTATGCACCCGTTACTTCTATCCAAAGTCAAAGTGACACCAGAATGTATCCAAAAAATCTCTAATCTTGTTCCCAGTGCATTAAATTGTGGCCTCATCAAACACACTGGCTCCCCAGCTGTTGCTGAGCAAAATTAAGGCAGCTTGCAGGAAAAAATTCTTTTTTTCGGGCTTTATAAATGCAATTAATGCTGATGTAGATTCTAGACATAGCACAGATCTGCCACTTTACAGGTAGATCAAGGGGCACTATATTGGAAGGCATTTTTCATTTTTATGCTTTCATTTTAAAAATCAAACAATCACTGCTCATTTAAAAATGACATTTTTCCCAAACTTTTTTATTGCTACATGTCCCACAGGGCATGACCCAGACCCCTATAACCATTGGATGCCCAATTACTTGCATATAAGCCTTCAAAATGGGCACTTATGACTTTAATGGTTTCCGAACTTTTGCAGTTTTTCGAAAGTTCTGGTGTGAACCAAACAGGGGTCCTTTCAACCCATCCCTAGTGACAAGTTTATCATACCAGTGTTTCCAGGGGTGCCATAGTTTGAGGAACTTTGAGTATGCATTTTTTTCTCATAGCATTAACCACTTAAGGACCGCCGTATAGCCATTGTACGTCATTACAATGGCACAGGCAGGCACAAGCACGTAACTGTACGTGCCTGCCTTCCAGCGGGTGGGGGGTCCGATCGGACCCCCTCCCACTGGATACGGCGGTCCCGTTCGCTGCTGGAGCGATCCGTGATGAGGGGATGGCCGTTGGTTTCTGGCCATCCCCTCTCGATCGCTCCTGGCCAGTGACGAACTTCCTCCCCTGTGAAAATGTAAACACAGGAGGAGGAAGTGATGTCACACTCCTCGTGGCGGTCTTTTTGACCGGACAGCGCGGAGTGAAGACACACAAGTAAGTGCACCAACAGTCCACTGACACATAGGTACACATAGGCACACATTTCACCCTGGTCACCCCCCGATCACCCCCCCCCCCCGATCGGCCCCCCGCCCCCCCCCCAGTCACAGTGTCACTTATGCAGTGTTCATTTATTTATTGATCACTACATTTAGTGTCAGTTGTGACTGTAAAAAGTGTCAGGGCAGCTAGTGTTAGGCCCCTTTAGGTCCAGGGTAGCCCCCTACCCCCCCTAATAAAGGTTTAACCCCTTGATTGCCCTCCCAGTTAACCCTTTCACCCCCTTTTACCAGTGTCACTAAGCGATCGTTTTTCTGATCGCTGCAATAGTGTCACTGGTCCCGCTAGGAAGCTAGTTTTTTTTTAGGTTCAACGCCAGGTTTTTATAGCGTTAGGTACCCCGATATATAACCTAATAAAGGTTTTAACCCCTTGATTGCCCCTAGAGTTAACCCTTTCACCAGCGATTGCTGCATAAGTGTCACTGGTGACGCTGGTTAGCCAGTTAGTTATTTAGTTATTTAGGTTCCCCATCAGGTTTTTATAAAGCTTCAGGTACCCCCATATAAATACCCAATAAAGGTTTTAACCCCTGATTGCCCTTAGTTAACCCTTTCACCAGTGATCACCGTATAAGTGTTACGGGTGACGCTGGTTAGGTAGTTCGCTTTTTATAGCATCGGGGCACCCGCCATTTATTACCTAATATAGGTTTAAGGTTTTAAGGGTCTGCGTCGCCCCAGGCAGTGCTAGGTTAGTGCCAGTACCGCTAACACCCACGCGCAAAGCATACACCTCCCTTAGTGGTATATTATCCGAACAGATCAATATCTGATCTGATCAGATCTATACTAGCGTGCCCAGCAATTTAGGGTTCTAAAAAAACGCATTGTTAGCAGGATCAATCCAGATACCTGCTAGCACCTGCGTTTTGCCCCTCTGCCCAGCCCAGCCCAGCCCGGCCCACCCAAGTGCAGTATCGATCGATCACTGTCACTTACAAAACACAACACACATAACTGCAGCGTTCGCAGAGTCAGGCCTGATCCCTGCGATCGCTAACAGTTTTTTTTGTAGTGTTTTATACAGTCGCTGACAGGCTAGGTGCTTTTTTACCTGTGAGTCTCACTACTGTACCCCTAAATTTAGAGCCCAAAATGGCAAAGCGAAGGTACATTAGTGAAGAGGCCTACACGTTTCTGAGCATGACAGATAGTGAAGAGGAAGACACTGATCTGTCAGATTCAGGCTCAGAATACGAACCTGTAGAGGACAGCGCCTCCATGTCAGATAGCTCTGACGACGAAGAAGAGGTCCCTGCTAACGTCAGGCGTATCCGACCCCGATCTTCTGATGTTGTTGAGGTGCAGGAACCGCAAGTCCCTCATATGGAGTATAGAGCCAGTACTAGCGCCGCTCATCCTTTTGGTGAACTGGCAAGCACCAGCGGCCTAGTACACCCTGGATGTACATCCAGCACTGCAGTATCACGTGGTGACGTGGCGAGTCCCATAAGTGCAGTTCAAGCTGGCGAGGTGGCAAGCACAAGTAGTGTCCCGCTGCCACCAAGAAGACGAAGACAGGCCCGTCGTTCCCATAGTGCCCTTCCTGCAGAATTCGCCAATCCTGATTGGGTGCCCACCACTTCTGCAGCACCAGTACTTCCCCCATTCACTGCCCAACCCGGTATTCAGGTGGATACAGATGATTTTACGCCACTCAATTTTTATTCTCTGTATTTCACGGAAGATCTCTATAGATCTATTGTGGACCAAACCAATTCATATGCTGGTCAACACATCGCCGCTAATCCCCAGTTGCCGTCTCTTGCCAGAGATTGGAAACCAGTTACGGTTTCCGAACTTAAGACCTTTCTGGGCCTTTCCCTCAACATGGGCACACATAAATTCATGACGTTGCGGGCTTATTGGTCCACGCATCCGACTGACCACATGCCCGTGTTCTCTAACTCCATGTCCAGGAAACGATACGAGCAGATCTTGCGGTTCATGCACTTCAGTGACAATGAACTTTGTCGTCCACGTGGAGACCCTGAATACGATCGGCTCTACAAAATTTGGCCCCTCATAAACCACTTCAACCAACGTTTTGCAGACTTGTTTACTCCCCAAAAAGTTGTCTGCGTTGATGAGTCCCTGGTTAAGTTTACTGGTCGCTTGTCATTCAAACAGTACATTCCCAACAAGCGTACCAGATACAGAGTCAAGCTCTATAAGTGCTGTGACAGGGCCACAGGCTATGCATGGAGCTTTATGGTTTATGAGGGTAAAGATAGTTACGTAGAGCCGGAGAACTGCCCTGATTACATAGGAAGCGCTGGCAAGATAGTGTGGAAATTGGTGTCACCCTTATTCGGAAAGGGGTACCACTTGTACGTGGACAACTATTACACCAGCGTGCCACTGTTTAGTAATTTATTTGATCATCAGATTGGAGCATGTGGCACCGTGCGACCTAATCGCCGGGGCTTTCCCCAGCGGCTTGTAGATTCCCGGCTTAGGCTGGGGGAGAGAGCCTGCTATCGGTGTAATAATTTACTCGCTATGAAGTGGAGGGATAATAAGAATGTTTTCGTTCTTACCTCCCTTCATGCAGACACGACGGTCCAAATTTCTATGGCGACTGGTATTGTGGAGAAACCCCTCTGTGTCCACGAATATAACAAAAATATGGGAGGGGTGGACCTCAATGACCAGTTGTTGGCGCCGTATCTAGCTTCCCGTAAGGCCAGACGCTGGTACAAAAAAGTGTCTGCTTACTTATTTCAATTGGCTTTGCTGAATGCTTTTGTGCTATACAAAACTTCAGGCGGGACTTTAACCTTTCTTTTCTTCCAAAGAGAGGTTGTCACAGAGCTTCTGTATCCAGACGGTTCTGCACCTCATCATTCCCAACCAAATGCAGTAAGCCGGCTGCATGAGAGGCATTTTTCTTATGTCCTCCTGAGTACCCCTACCCAACGAGCCCCCCAAAAAAGATGTCGTGTCTGTACCAAGCGCGGATTTAGGCGTGACACCCGTTATTATTGTCCACGCTGTCCTGGCAATCCTGGTCTTTGCCATGGTGAGTGTTTTGAACGCTACCACACACTAGTGAAGTATTAGCGTAGGGTACAGCATTTCACAGGCTAGGCACACTAACACAGAGTCTCCCAAGATGCCATCGCATTTTGAGAGACCCGAACCGTTACAGTTGTTACAGTTTACAGTTCAAAAAAAAGTGTATAAAAAAAAAAAAGTAAAATAAAAAAACCAAAAAAAATATAAAATATAAAAACCAAAAATAGTTGTCGTTTTATTGTTCTCTCTCTCTCTCTCTCTTCTCTCTAATTTTTTATACTTTACTGCTTACTGTGTTATTGTTAACTATTTTTCATGTTTTCAGGTACGCCATTCAGCTGCAGCGTGGATTTATTTATCTTGACAGCAACAGCGTTTGCTCCCACGATACATAAAGCCGCGACTCCAGTGCTGTAGGAGGTGATTTCACCACCACAGTTAAAAAAGAGCATATATGCCGAAGCATGGGGGCATAAGGGGTGGAGGAGCGATTTTGCTCCTAATGCCGCGTACATACGGTCAAAATTCCGACGGAGGGCTTGCCCGTGGAAAAGTTTGAACGTATGTACGCGGCATAACTTTTTTGCGGGAGGATGCCCCCATGCTTCGGCATATATATATTTTAGGCACAGGTTGTGTTAAAAAATGTTTTATTTTTTACTGTTTTTTTTGGCAATTGCTTTGCAGGTATGGTATGGTAAGGTTTTACTGTTATACTGGGATGTTACTTTGTTTTAACGTTAACCATAATTTGCTTAGCAGGTACGCCATTCAGCTGCAGTGTGGATTTATTTATCTTGACAGCAACAGTGTTTGCTCCCACGATACATAAAGCCGTGGCTCCAGTGCTGTAGGAGGTGATTTCACCACCACAGTTAAAAAAGAGCATATATGCCGAAGCATGGGGGCATAAGGGGTGGAGGAGCGATTTTGCTCCTAATGCCGCGTACATACGGTCAAAATTCCGACGGAGAGCTTGCCCATGGAAAAGTTTGAACGTATGTACGCAGCATAATTTTTTTGCGGGAGGATGCCCCCATGCTTCGGCATATATAAATGGTGCATGTATGTCCATCATTAGAAGTGGGTGAATGAAGGGAGGTATTCTAATGGTGGGCATACCCACCGATCAATCTCTTTTTTTCGTTCAGACAACATGACTCTCAGTAAATAGCTTGGGGTGTCTACTTTCCAAAATGGGGTAATTTGGGGGGGGTTTTGTGCTATTTTGGCATTTTATGGCCTTCGAAACTGTAATAGGTAGTGAGGAGGGAAATAAAAAATTTGCGCCCTTATAAATCCAGAAGGTGGTGGATTGGGCCCCGTATGCAGCTAGGCTCCCAAAAAATCCCACACATGTGGTATCCCCATACTCAGGAGAAGCAGCAAAATGTATTTTGGGGTGCAATTCCACATATAACCATGGCATGTGTGAGCAATATATAATTTAGTGACAACTTTTTGTAAAAAAAATAAATATTTTTATTTTTTGTCATTATTCAATCCCTTGGAACAAAAAAAAAAAATATTCAATGGTCTCAACATGCCCCTCAGCAAATAGCTTGGGGTGTCTACTTTCCAAAATGGGGTCATTTGGGGGGGTTTTGTGCCATCTTGGCATTTTATGGCCTTCAAAACTGTGATAGGTAGTGAGGAGTGAAATAAAAAAATTAATGCCCTTAGAAATCTTGGATTTTGGGGTCCCGTACGTGGCTAGGCTCCCAAAAAGTCCCACACATGTGGTATCCCTGTACTCAGGAGAAGCAGCAGAATTTATTTTGGGGTGTCATTTCACATATGCCCATAGCATGTGTGAGCAATATATCATTTAGTGACAACTTTGTGCAAAAAAAAAAAAGTTTGTAATATTCCCGCTTGTGGCAAAATATAAAATATTCCATGGACTCAACATGCCTCTCAGTAAATAGCTTGGGGTGTCTACTTTCCAAAATGGGGTCATTTTGGGGGGTTTTCTGCTATTTTGGCATTTTATGGCCTTCGAAACTGTGATAGGTAGTGAGGGGTGAAATCAAAAATTTGCACCCTTAGAAATCCTGAAGGTGGTGATTGGTTTTCGTGGTGCCGTGCGCGACTAGACTCCCAAAAAGTCCCACACATGTGATATCCCCGTACTCGGGAGAAGTAGCGGAATATATTTTGGGGTGCAATTCCACATATAACTATGGCATGTGTGAGCAATATATCATTTAGTGACAACTTTTTGTAAATTTTTTATTTTTTTTTGTCATTATTCAATCCCTTAGGACAAAAAAAAAAAAATATTCAATGGGCTCAACATACCCATCAGCAGTTTCCTTGGGGTGTCTACTTTCCAAAATGGGGTCATTTGGGGGGGGGTTTGTACTGTACTGCCCTGCCATTTTAGCACCTCAAGAAATGAGATAGGCAGTCATAAATTAAAAGCTGTGTAAATTCCAGAAAATGTACTCTAGTTTGTAGACGCTATAACTTTTGCGCAAACCAAAAAATATACGCTTATTGACATTTTTTTTACTAAAGACACGTGGCTGAATAAATTTTGCACTCAATGTATGACTAAAATTTAGTTTATTTGATTTTTCTTATAACAAAAAGAAGAAAATATCATTTTTTTTCAAAATTTTCGCTCTTTTTCCATTTATATCGCAAAAAATAAAAATCGCAGAGGCAATCAAATACCATCAAAAGAAAGCTCTATTTGTGGGAAGAAAAGGACGCAAATTTCGTTTGGGTACAATATTGCATGACTGCGCAATTACCAGTTAAAGCAGCGCAGTGCGAAATTGTAAAAAGACCTCTGGTCCTTAAGGTGTTTATTGGTCCGGGGCTGTAGTGGTTAAACATGCGTAGGAATGGTGAGTATGAACTAGGGTTATCGCATCTAGGACTAAATGTGTGCTGTTTGCGTTCCAGCGTCTCATAATGAGTAGACATATGCACACTGAAATATTTCATTTCGGAATTTCGTTTTCATCCGAAAAATACATTTATTTAGTTACTCCTGAAATTTGTTTTTATTTATTTTGTTTTTCGTTAAAAATTGCATTCGTCCAAAAATCCAAATTAATTAAGGTTGAATCTGTCATTGAATACTTATGGTGTCTGTCGAATGTTCAAAGAAGATTTGACGGAGAAGCTAAACTGTATGACTCCATCGCATATTCTTAGAACTTTCGACAGACACCATAAGCCAAAGGCCGCGTACACACGGGCGGATTGTCTGCCCAACTAAGTTCGTCAGACAATCCGACAGACAGTCCGTTCAAAATTTGAATGAACGGACTTGACCACACACGATGAGCAGACAGTCCGCTGAAAGCGTGCGCGATGACGTGTACAGCACGTACGACGGGACTAGAAAAACGACGTCCTATACACTGCAATGCAACCTTCGGCCGTGTAAATCCTTTCTGAGCATGCGCCATACTTAGTCCGTCCAACTTGCCTACACACGAGCGGACTGTCCGCTGAAACCAAGTTTGGACGGACAAAACCAAGTTTGAACGGACAAAATTACGGAAATTCCGTAAGACTTTGTTCGTCAGACAGTCAGCTGAAAAAGTCTGCTGAAGCCCACACACTAGCGGATTGTCCGCTGAAACACGGTTCAGCGGACTAAGTTGGACAGACAATCCGCCCGTGTGTACGCGGCCATAGATTCAACGTTTGTACATTTTTTGCTGCTTTTTCAAATCTTTGTCTTTCATGTTGAATGTATATAGTTCAAACAGAAAATGGACTGGTGATGGCAATCACTGCCTGTGTTGTGATCACCGCCCACAACACAGGCAGCCTCTGAGGCTATCACAACACTAGCAACACTAGTATCACTATCAAGTTCACAACACTAACACAATAGCAGCATATTATTATATATATTTATTATAAAAAAGTTAAGTTGAACTGTAGCTTGCTTCACTATTGTTCTGCTGCTGTGCTTATGCTTAATTGCTAGATAATTTAGGTTCTCTGAAAAACACACCAGCTAAGATTGATTGTCTTCTGAAATGATTAAGTGTGTGTGTGTCTCTCTCTGCTAGCATTCGTAAGTGAAAGTAAGTTGGCTGTACGAGTGTACTTAGTTCTAGCTATTTTACTGCTCCTCCTCTTTGGTTACAATCAGCCAATAACATTCATTGTCAGCGTTATGTCAAATCTCCTATCTATATCGAACTGTTGTCCCAAACCAAAATATAAAATAAAGCATTTGTTTATGTCGGATCTTTCATTTTTCAGATTCTGCACTTTTTTGTTAAAACGATAATGAAAATACCCAAAATTCGGACGAAAATGCATTCGAGCAAAAACGAATACACATGTCTAATAATGAGTAGTCTGGCTGCTAAAAGTATGTGGTAGTTACCAGTCATAAGTGGGGTGTGAATGAGTCATTGTCAATGTTTAAAATTGCCAGTTGGGGATTGATTGTGTATTGTATTTGTGTAATGTCAGTTATTAATTTCGCTATGTCTTTCCAGAAATCTTCCAGATATAGCCAAAGAATATGGTATAGGGTACCGTGATGTTTGCAATTCCTCCAGCATAAGGGTGAGGACTGGTTGTGGAACTTTGCAAGTCTTTGAGGTATCAAATACCACTGCAAATAATTTTTTAGGTCAGTTCCCATAGTGATGCGCTACTTGTGGCTATATAGTTCGAACGTGAAGCTGTTTGCCATTGTTGCTCAGTGGATTGGTTGTTGTAACTCTTCCTCCCATCTCTTGAAGGGCATAGTTTTAGAAAATATAATTTTCTCATGTAGGACTGAGTATATTTAGGAGATGCCTTTGTGTCTCTGATTATTTGTGAAGTAGTAGTTCCAAAGGGCAGTAGGCATTGTACCTTCGAGGTGGGGGTAGGAAGAGAGACAATATGGAATCCTATAGTAATTAAGGAAGTCTTTGTCAAGGGCGTTATACATTGCTTGGATTTGTGCAAATGTTTTATTTGCTAGTCTGACACGAAGTTCAGAAGTATGTTTCATCTGTCCCTTTAGCCATATAGGAATAGTCAAGTCTGGGGATAGCATGTGCAAGGATTCAATAGGTATTGGAAGAGCTTTGGTAGAGAGGTGTGGCCATTTAGAGGAAAATAAAGATGCCCAGGCATTAACAGTTGCCTGAATAGTTGGGGAGGGAGATTTAAGGCCAGGAGGATTAATTGCCATACTGCATAACCAGGTTTTAAGATGACTGTCTGGTATTAAGGTAGCTTCTATGTTACCCCATAGTGTTTTGGGGGGCAAAGACATCCAGTCTTTCAGTTGTGACAGCATGGTGGCCGTATAGCAGTCCTTTATGTCTGTAAAGCCTATTCCCCCTGCCAGCCTGTTTTTTATTAGCCTAGAGTGGCTACATCTGGCTTTTCTCCCCATCCAAACGTATCTATGTATGATTGCTTGAAGAGATTTAAGGTAGGTGTGAGGTAGTGGAATGGGGAGTGTATGGAAAAGATATAAAAGCTTAGGAAGGCACATCATCTAAAAGGCAGCTAGCCTTCCCATCCAGGAAAATTCAAGTTTGGTTACTTGTGTAATTTCTTGGGTTACCATGTGTTTTACTTCTGTGTAGTTATTAGCAAAAAGTTGTTTTGTAGACTTAGTGAGTCTGATTCCAAGATGCCTGCATCAGTCCATAAGTAGGTGTATAGGTTGCGTATTAGGTTACTAGAGATGCCGTCTAGGCCTAGGTCTAATATGTATGACTTATTTTCGTTCACCTTATAATTAGAAACGTTGCTAAATCTGTGCAGAATAAAATGTACCGAAGCCAGGGAGGTGATCTGGTCTGTAATTATTAGTATCGCATCATCTGCGAATAGATACATTTTATGTTCCTTGGGGCCAATTTTAAAACCAGAGATGTGTGTGATCTGATATGTTCTGCAAGAGGTTCTACCACTAGATTAAATATAAGTGGCAATAAAGGGCATCCTTGATGAGTTCCATTAGTTATATGGAATGGTCTGGACAACATCTCTGCCGAATAGACTTGAGCTGATGGGGATGTATAAAGGGCCATGATGGCAGAGAGAATATCACCTTGGAACCCAAACTTGCAGAGCATAGCCTGTAGGTATGTCCAGTGTACTCTATCAAACGCCTTCTCCTCATCCAAAGATAGGAGCAGAGAAGGTGTTCGAGTACTTTCAGCATTGTGCATAATGTTGATAATCCGTCGTGTAAATATGGATTGGTCCAGATGGATTAGGGAGGGCACTAATATTCATCATTCTCTTAGCTAGTAATTTGGCATAACTTTCTGTGTCAATAATAAGAAGCGATATGGGTCTGAAGTTTTACAGTGATGTGGGATCTTTCCCTGGTTTTGGTAGTGTAATTATAAGTAGGCTTGTGCAATTCGTTTCGTAACGAATCAAAATTCAGCCGAATTTTGCATCTTTCGGACATTCGGATGCATCTGAATGTCTGAATAAAAAAATAACGAATTTCAACTAATATGAAAGGAATTTTAGCGGATATAACAAATAAATTAGACATGATTCGGTAATTCGTTAAAGATCTAATGAAACAAAAGGTCAACTCAAAGTAAATCTTACAGTACAATCAGCTGATTAATTTTGTGCTGGAGGTTGGATCACTGGCAAAGTGCATTCCTGAGAACTGAGTGAGAAGGGTGTTGTATTGTATTTGAGCAGAGGAGAAGAGATATTATCATTGTGTGTGTTAACAGATTCAATAAACAAACGACTTTCCAAATTACAAATCATTATCACGAATATATATATATATATATATATATATATATATATATATACATACATACACACACACATACATAAATATCGAATTTCAATGAATACAAACAACGAACAACGAATACAAACAAAATTATAGCACATATAACAAATTAATTTGACATGATTCTAGATTCAGTATAACGAATATTGACATTCTACAGAAATAACAAATTATCCAAAAATGTGTTAACGTAACATATCAAATAACAGACTAAATTATGTATTTTACGAATGACAAGAAGCCGAAACTAAATGAAATTTTCTGTTGTACACCAGTCTAATTATAAGAGCTTTAAGCATTTCTGGAGGGAGAGAGGAAGAAGAAGCAGCGTCATTGAAAATTTCCGGGCCAGGAGATTTATTTGAGGGTAGGTTTGAGATTACATCTATTAGCTCTTGAGTTGTAAAAGGCATAGAGCGTTGTTCTAGGGAGATTTTTGGGAGATTAATTTCCCCTAAGAAGTCATCAATCTCTCTTTTGGATGGCTGGGGAATCAAGGTGCCCTCTTTCAAATTGTATAATGAATTGTAGTAGTGGCTGAAAGCATCTGCTATAGCCTGAGGGTCAAAAACTGTATCTTTAGTGGTGGGTTGATAGATATGTGATATTTTGGATTTGTTGTGATGTCCTTTCATTTTTAGGGCCAGGGCTTTCCCTGCCCTGTTGCCTGTATTGTAATGTCTGCCTTTAAAATTTTTCTGGGATTTTTCAAACTTGTCTAGTAGGAATGCTTTTAACTCTGAGCATGAGTTTTGTTTGTAGAGTGAGGTCGGGTTCATTTGGTTTGTTTTTTCTAGGTCCTTAATGGATGATGTCAGAGAATCTAGGTGCTGCATTCTCCTCCTCTTTTCCCTAGCACTAAGTTGTATAAGAATCCGCATAATGAACATTTTATGGGTGTTCCATGGGGTGGCGGTATCAGATGTGGATCCTTTGTTAAGGGTGAAGTATTCCTCTAGTTGGTCTCGCAGGTAATTGGCATATGTGGGTGATTGCAGTATCGACGTATTGACTCTCCAAATTCTTGTGGTTGAGGCGGATAGCAAAGTGTCAATGGTAATAGTGGTTGGTGCATGGTCAGACCATGCTATTGTGGATATAGATGACTCTGTGATATTGGGCAACATCCATTTTACAACCAGGAAGTAGTCAATTCAGGTATATGAATTCTGGCGATAGGAATAAAAGGTGTAGTCACGTTCAGTGGTGTGGTGACATCTCCATACATCGTATAGGTCAGTGATGGCGAACCTTGGCACCCCAGATGTTTTGGAACTGCATTTCCCATGATGCTCTTGCACTCTGCAGTGTAGTTGAGCATCATGGGAAATGTAGTTTTAAAACATCTGGAGTTCCAAGGTTTGCCATAACTGGTATAGGTCATTATTCATTATGAAGGTTCCCATTGGGGAAGGGGGTCTATTGGTTGGGAAGAGGTATTGAGTAGGTTGTCTGGATGTTGAAATCTCAACACAGAACTAGGTCAGAAACGTAATTTGTCGAAAAATAGGTACATACATGTTCACTAATGTAAATCTGGTGATATCTAAATTACAGTCAAGGACTATATATCTGCCCTCCATGTCCACCAGATTGTCATGCAGTGTAAAGGAAGTTGTGCATTTCCTATTACTACTCCATTTTTCTTTCATGGGCCTGAAGCTCTAAAGGGTAATTCTTGTTAGTGCAACGAGGGTTCCTCATTGATTTTCAAGTGGTTCTCCTGTATACAGAGGACATCACAATGCAATTCATGGGCTATTCGCCATAAGGAGGATCTTTTGGCTGGATGATTTAATCCTTTGGTGTTGAGAGACAGGAATTTTAGCATCTTAATAAATGAGGATATAGCTGGTGGAGTGTGTGGATTAGCTACTCACTGTTAGATGAGGGCAGTAGTGTGGCCTTGAGTACTTCCTGAATGTTGTCAGGTGTAGCTTGTTTCGATGGCCTCTGGATGCTCTTGAGGATAGTTAGCAGGTGATCGAGAAAACACAATATTGTTTAGGTGGATATATACTGCAAGACGTGATATGTAAGTCACCTGGATATACAGAAGGTAGATCAAAACATATGTTTGGGTGAAAGTTCATGGAACTATTTGCAATAAGCAAAGTACCGAACCGCAATGCATGGTATTTGCATAGTGATTGAAACACTCACTTTGGTGTGGAAACATTGTTGTTTGCAGAGTAACGACTAGATGGGGCTAGGTTATTGCCCCTATAGTTAGCTTGTGCTTGTGCTGGGTTGTCAGGAATGATACCCCATGATTGGAGTAATTTGAGCCTGTCCTCGACCGTATGGATGTTATGCTTCATCCCAATTTGGTAACAATTATTTGGGTGGGGAATCCCCACTGGTAGAGAATTTTGTGGTTGTTGAGAGGCTTGGTGATGGTATTCAACTGGCATCTTAGCTGGCGGATATATTGTGACAGGTCTGCATTGTAGCTTAGTGTACAGGGATGGCAGTTGGCTGATGTGCCTCGCTTTTACCAAGAGTTGCTCTTTTGTGTGGTAAAAATTAATTCTCATTAATACATCATGGGGTATTTCTCTCGGAAGGTGGCGAGGTTTGGGTAGGCGGTGAATTTTGTCTTTAAAGTAAAATGTGTAACAAGTAAAAATTCTGCCCTCACCCAGTCACCTGATGAATATCAGGTGATGTGCTCAAAAAAAAAACAAATAGTGAGTATTTAATAAATATGATGTGACAGTATGTACTCAGGCCTAGTATGAGTGTACCAACAATTGTGCAGCAATCTAAAAGAATTAATACTTAATATAAAAAGTACATATAAAACAAAAAAGATGCCCAAATTGCAAATTAATAATAAAGTGATTGAACACTGACTAAAATTCAGTATAACAACTAATTCTAAATTTGGTGAAAAACGTGACCCTTTATATTTATCTCCAAACATAAAACAATAAAAAGGGGGGACACACAAAAAAATAGTGAAATGTTCTTTTACAAAAAGAGAGAAAAAAAAAAGAAAAAATGTGTATATATAGTCCCACAAAAACAGTGTTTTAACAGTTAGAAACACAAAATCATAAAGAGGATAAAAAACATCTAAAGGTGCTGTTGTAATTTTGACAAATATCAAAGGTGTAGCATTCTCCAGAGTGCAGCGCTATTCACTTGTCAGACAGCCTGCTTATGTGGGATAATCCTTACATATCAGATATCATGCATTTGACCATAGATCAATTTCAACACTTCCAATGTTATACCCCGTTCAAGAGAGAAAGAGTGATATAGACAGCCAGATGGCCCCTTACCAGGAATGGTGGACTCCTATCACGGGTTGTCAAACTCGCCTTGTGCCAAGAGAGGAAAAACAGCTTCAGATGTTCATACCGACAGCCAGTCTGTTACACAGACACCTCCTTGCAGGGATCACTCTTATGGTGTAGCCTTTGGGCGGGTATCTGGTTGTTGGATCAGAGGTGAACAAGAAGTATGGAGTGGGAATATCAATCAGCATCTTGGATAATATAGATAATATTGATGATCAATCTGAAATTATCAGTAATCTGTCTAGTAGAGATAAAACAAGTTTGGTCTGCAGAGATCAGAGATGTAAGCACTGATGCCAATCTACCAGCCAGTTATCTACTGAACATGTTTAGATCATAATAATTCATGGATTTTTTTAGTACTAATCACTGTTTTATTTTTTATTTTGCATAGATGCTTGTTCCCCAGAACAGTTCCCACCCTATCACCCTCCCACCCCATTGTATATTTCATACTTTCTTGCCTATTAGCCCAGAAAATTGCAATTTTTTAATTCAACAGATTCAGCTCTTATTGATTTAAATGGAATTTGGGTTGGGCATCCAAACTTCTTTGAAGTACATCAAACCCCATTTGAACTGTAACCAGTCAGTTTGGCTCATCACCAATAATAGCCTTGCACAAGAAAACATGGTAAAGCATGGTGGTACATAGGGATGAGCTTCGCGTTCGAGTCGAACATACGTTCGACTCGAACATTGACTGTTCGCCCGTTCGGCGAATTCCGAACAATATGGGCCATTCGCGCCAAATTCGTGTGGTGCTCATGGCCCACAATGCACTGCGATGGCGCAGTGCATTGCTGGCTCATGATCACAGCGCCGGCAGCGAGGAGAGCCATGATTGGCCACAGGCAATCATAGCTCAGGCTGTGTAGTACACGCCCCACACTATATAAGGCCGCCAGCGCAGTGGCCTTGTGTAGTGTGTTGGGTCTGTAGCAGTTAGTGGGTGTTCTGTGTACCTTCAACAAAATATACACCGATCGTTATCGGCCGATTTTTCGTTCTTGCTCTTCTGTAGTGGTTGTTGTCTGCATGCCCTGACCGCAGTATACACCGCTATATTCACCTATATAGCTAGCGATATATCTATCTTTTATAATAGAGCTTGCAGTCAGTGTTAGGAGATTGTGCGTGCTGTCTGCGGGCTCTGAACGCAGTATACACCGCTATATCCACCTATATAGCTAACTATCTTGCTCGTTTTAAATAGAGCTTACAGTTAGTGTTAGGAGATTGTGCGTGCTGTCTGCATGCTCTGAACGCAGTATACACTGCTATATCCACCTATATAGCTAACTATCTTGCTCGTTTTAAATAGAGCTTTCAGTCAGTGTTAGGAGATTGTGCGTGCTGTCTGCGTGCTCTGAACACAGTATACACCGCTATATCCACCTATATAGCTAACTATCTTGCACATTTTAAATAGAGCTTTCAGTCAGTGTTAGGAGATTGTGCGTGCTGTCTGCGTGCTCTGAACGCAGTATACACAGCTATATCCACCTATATAGCTAACTATCTTGCTCGTTTTAAATAGAGCTTGCAGTCAGTTGTAGGAGATTGAGCTACATTTTAAAAATGTACCAGTTGAAAATTACAAACAGATTCAACTTAACACAACAAATCTACACAGTCCCTGTCTTGTTTGCACCGCCTGTATACTGTTGTTTTGAGTATATAGGGCCTGGGGGCCACACGCATTTCCTTTTTTTAATATGGGTACGGGGTTCCCCTTAATATGCGTACAAGACCCAAAGGGGCTGGTAATGGGCAGGGAGGGCTACCCATGCCATTTTTCTCAATGATTTTCAACCATATTGCAGGAACCAGATATAACATTAAAACCCGCAAGCAGTTTTAAATGACGTTATTTCCGTTAAATGTCATTTTGTGCAGGGACTATTCTAAACATGGGAAGCACGTGGCACTTCACAGGCATACCACAGACACCCCCCAGGCACGATATTTAAAGGAATATTTCACTTTTTTTTCACTTTAATCGTCATTAAAATCAGTGCTCCCGCCAAAACTGCCATTTTTAAAACTATTTTTTGCATTGACCCATGTCCCCTGGGGCAGGAGCCAGGTCCCCAAACCCTTTTTAGGACAGTATCTTGCATATTAGCCGTTAAAATTAGCACTTTTAATTTCGAACGTTCGAGTCCCATAGACTTCAATGGGGTTCTAACGTTCGTACGAATTTGGGGTCCGTTCGAAAGGTCTGGTGCGAACCGAACCGGGGGGTGTTCGGCTCATCCCTAGTGGTACATTACTAGGCCAGAAGCTAATAAAGTATATATATATATATATATATATATATATACAAATATTTGCTTATAAAAAAAAACTACGGATTAATTTACTAATAACTGGAGAGTGCAAAATCTGCTGTAGCTGTGCATGGTAGTCAATCAGCTTCTAATTTCAGTTTGTTCAATTAAGCTTTGACACAATCAAACTGCAAGCTAATTGTTTCTATGCAGAGTTACACCATGTTGTGCACTCTCCAGTCTCAATAAATCAACCCCTTTTAAATAGAAAACTTTTTGCAACATTAATACACAACAATTGATTTACATGAACGCATCCTTGTCATTTGTCTAAAAAGATCCAAATGGATTATTTCTGCAATAGAAGAGCTTTTATATTCACCCATTATAATTTTTTTTTTTTTTTTGTTTGTTTTTTATATATGTAATTGTATTAGCTTAAATCAACCCGTCAATCACAAAAAATCGAAATTGAGCTTCCCTGCAATAAAAGAAATATTATACTCACTGCTTTGGCAGCCTGTGTCTCCTACCTGAGCTCTTTTCCAGCCTTCTATGATGGGCAGCCAAACAATGTGTGCATGGCAGTCTCTAAATTGACAGCAGGAATGATAATTACAGAATTGAAAGATTGTCTATTATTATAAGATTAACATCTTACCACAAAATAGCTTCCAACTACCCCCAGACTCTAATCTTCTGAATTTAACCTTCCAAACCTTCATACTTCTCAGAAATGTAGGAAGTTAAATTATTTGGTCTTAATTGTTATGTTTTCTATGAACTTGTTAATGACAGCCAGTTTGTGACTGTTTTTTTTTTTAAACTAATAAAAGGGCCTGTGAGCATAACAAAGGCATCACTTGTTTCTTGATTTGGGCATAACATAAGAAAAGGGTGGCACAAATACATTTGGAACATTTTGACATAATAAGGGAATTCTAGAGAATCTAATCAGATCAGAGAATCTAATCACAATGCTAAAATGCTTCATGGAAAATTGTACTCATCCATTTGTCCCTTGTAGGTACACGAAATATTATTGATATTTCTAGCCTGAGTGTTACACTAGTATGTATTATTCTTAATGCAAAATACAAATCACAGTCCTCCTCTTTAAAGCTGAACTCTATGAAATGTTGCATACCTACATTGGACTAGCTTGGCTCAATGTAAGTATCAATTATTATCATACAGGATTTATATAGTGCCGACAGTTTATGCAGTGCTTTAAAACATTAGGGCAGACCGTACAATTACAATACAATGCAATACAGGGGGGAATCAGAGAGCCCTGATCGTTAGAGCTTACAATCTAGGAGGGAGGGTCAAGCTATACAAAAGGGCAATAGCTGTGGGGGATGAGCTAAAGGAGAAAATAGTGCAGTTGTTAGATGGAGGTAGGATAGGCTTCTCTGAAGAGGAAAGTTTTCAGGGATCGCCTAAAAGTGGATACATTTGGAGACAGTCTGACAGATTGGGGTAGGGAATTCCAGAGGGTGGGAAAGGCTCTGGAGAAGTCCTAGAGGTGGATATGGAAGGAGGTGTTGAGGGAGCTAGAGAGCAGGAGGTCTTGGGAGGAATGAAGAGGATGATTGGGTTGGTATTTTGAGACTAGGCTAGTGATGTAGCTGGTGACAGAGTTGTGGATGACTTTGTAACTTATTGTTAGTATTTTGAATTTAATTCATTGGGCGGTTGGCAGCCAATGGAGGGATTGGCAGAGAGGGGTAGCAGACACTGCATGGTTTGTAAGGTGGATGAGTTTGACAGCAGCATTTGTGATGCACTGAAGGGGGGATAGTCTATTTAAAGGTAAGTCAATGAGCAGGGAGTTGCAGGAGTCAAGGAGAGTGAATCAGGAGCTTTGTGGTTTCATTGGTTAGAAAGGGACGTCGTTTAGAGGTGTTGCGGAGGTTCAAACGGCAAGCTTTGGAAAGTGATTGGATGTGGGGCCAAAAGTAGAGTTCAGAGTCCAGGATAACACATAGCACACTGACATGTGGAAATGGGTGGATGGTTGTGCCATTGCTCTCGACAGATAAGTCAGGGGAAGAGGCACAGGGGGAGGAAATATTATAAGTTTGGTTTTGGACAAGTTGAGTTTGAGAAAGTGGTGTAACATCCATACAGATATGTCTGTTAGTAGGTTATTGATGCGTGAGGAGACTGATAGAGTGAGTTGAGGGGTGGAGAGATAGATCAGCTGACCCAGGGAAGAGGTGTAGATTGAAAATAAAAGAGGTCCAAAACAAAACCTTGGGGGACCCCGATGGGGAAGGGACGAGGACTGGTGGAAATAGAATTGTAAGTGACACTGAATGTGCATTGGGATAGGTAGGATGAGTGCCACTGAAGAGCACATTCATGGAGAGCAAGGGAGTAAAGTTTTTTGAGGAGGAGGGAGTGGTCAACCATGTCAAAGGCAGCTGAAAGGTCCAGAAGCAGGATTACAGAATATAGTCCATTGGTTTTTGCAGTTAGTAGGTCATTTGTGAGTTTTAAAAGAGCAATTTCTGTGGAGTGTTGACGGTGAAATCCAGATTGCAGGGGATCTAGAAGGTTATTCTTAATAAGGTGGTCACTCAGTTGGTTCTAAACCAGGTGTTCAAGGAGTTTAGAGGAAAAGGAAAGCAAGGAGATAGGGCATAGGTTGTTAAGATTGGTAGGGTTCAAGGACAGCTTTTTAAGTATGGGGGTGACCAGTGGGTGGAGTCGGTGGAGGACGAAGTAGAGAGTTCAAAGTAGAGAACCTTTTACAGGGACTGGATGAGAAGGTGTTAATAAGAGTTGTAAAATAGGTCTGCTTGGAAGTGTGGAGGAAAAAATAGTATTTTTGGAGGGCAGATTTGTATTGGTTGAAGTCTTTGAGAGACTTAGTCTTGTGCCACAGATGCTCAAGAGCACAACTACATTTAGAGAATTTTAGTGTCATCTGTTTGCCAGGGTTACATACATAGTTACATAGTAGGTGAGGTTGAAAAAAGACACAAGCCCATCAAGTCCAACCTATGTGTGAGATTATGTCAGTATTACATTGTATATCCCTGTATGTTGCGGTCGTTCAGGTGCTTATCTAATAGTTTCTTGAAACTATCAATGCCCCCCCCCCCCCCCCGCTGAGACCACCGCCTGTGGAAGGGGATGTAGGGGTCGAGGCCTGATTCTGCGTGTAGTGAGGGGAGTGAGCTTATCCAGGGTGGAGGACAGAGATTTATTGTAGATGAAAGTGGCTTGGTTGGGGCAGGACAGGGGAGAGATTTTGTCATAGAGGTGGTCAGTAGCAGAATAGAGGAGAGAAGAGATGAAGTTGCGAAAGTTTCTATGGGTGATGGTTAGGCAATTGGAGGGAAAGATGGTGAAAGACAGGGGGAGAGAGAAACTAATAAGGTGGTGGTCGGAGAGAGTAAAAGGAGAAGTTGCAAGGAGTGCATAGGTAGGGAAATACAAGGTCAATGGTGTTGCCATCAGAGTGAGTAGAAGCCTGTTTCCATTGCTTCAGGTCAAATGAAGAGTTTAGACTAATGCCATGTACACACCATCGGATTATCCGGGCGGAATAGGCCCAGCGGACCAGAGTCCACCGGACAATTCGCCCATGTGTGGGCCCCGGCGGACTTTTTCTTCCCAAAAGTCTGGCGGATTTAGAAAGAAGTTTTGACTCAAAATTGTCTGCCGGACTCGGCAGTCCGGCGGACAATCCACCCATCTGTGTGCTAGTCCGCCAGACTTTTGAAATGAACGGACTTGCCCACACATGGAGAAAAATCCTTTTTTTTGACCGTGGCTCCAGGTACACGGGACTAGCGAAGGAAGTCAATGTCGCCGCCTCCATCAGCGAGATTGACACATCGCGAGCCCAGTCACTTGGTATGGATTTAAAGGGGAAGCCCTACACCAAAAAAACGGCATGGGGATCCCCCAAAGTCCATAGCAGACCCTTATCTGAGCACACAGCCCGGCCGGTCAGGAAAGGGGGTGGGGACAAGTGAGCAACCAACCAGGGTTGTCAGGAAGAGGCCCTTGTCCTCATCAACATGGGTACAAGGTGCTTTGGGGTGGGGAGCCGCAGGGCCCCCCTTCACCTAAGCACCCCCCATGTTGAGGGTACGCGGCCTGGTGCGGCTCAGGAGGGGGGTGCTTTGGGGAAGGAGGGCCCTGCGGCCCCCCACCCCAAAGCACCTTGTCCCCATGTTGATGAGGACAAGGGCCTCTTCCCGACAACCCTGGCCGTTGGTTGTAGGGGTCTGCGGGTGGGGGGCTTATCAGAATCTGGGAGCCTCCTTTAATAAGAGGGCCCCCAGATTTTGGCCCCCTACCCTATGTGAATGAGTATGGGGTACGTTGTACCCCTACCAATTCACCTGGGGAAAAAAGTGTACATAAAAAAACACAACACAGGTTTTTGAAATACTTTATTAGACAGTTCCGGGGGTCTTCTCTTCTTCCGTCTTCAGGGGTCTTCTCGCCGGACTCCTCCGCTATTTTCTACTAGCTCTTTTACTAGCGGAGGAGCCTGGCTGTCTCCTTCATCGCCGCTGCCATTCGGGGGTCTTCTTCTGACTTTGCGGGTCTTGTCCCGCTCTTCGGGGGTCTTGTCCCGCTCTTCAGTTCTTCTTGCCAGGCCTTCACTTTCTTCTTCCAGCTCTTTTACTAGTGTTGGCCTGGTCTTCTGTCTCTGTTGCCGCCACCGCCTTCTGCTTCTTCTGCTTCTTCTTCCGATGTTGACACAACGCTCTCTTGAACCACAATGGCCGGGACGCATTGCTGCGGCTTATATAGGGACAAGGAGCGAGGTCACCGGGTGATGTCACATGGTGACCCCATCCCTTATTATGTCACAGTCCCAGAGGATGCTGAAGGAAGAAGAAGAAAAAGCAGAAGAAGCAGAAGGCGGCATCAGCGGCATCGGCGGCAGCGGTGGCGGTGACGGCGATGGCGACACCGACAGAAGAAAGCGGTGACCCGGCAAGAAGAACTGAAGAGCGGAGCAAGACCCCCGAAGAGTGGGAGAAGATAGTAGAGGAGTCCGGCGAGAAGATGCCCGAAGAGGGAAGAAGAGAAGACCCCCGGAGCTGTCTAATAAAGTATTTTAAAAACCTGTGTTGTGTTTTTTTATGCACACTTTTTTCCCCAGGTGAATGGGTAGGGGTAAAACGTACCCTATACTCATTCACATTGGGTAGGGGGTCAGAATCTGGGGGCCCCCTTATTAAAGGGGTCTTCCGGATTCTGATAAACCCCCCCGCCTGTAGACCCCGACAACCAACGGCCAGGGTTGTCAGGAAGAGGCCCTTGTCCTCATCAACATGGGGACAAGGTGCTTTGGGGTGGGGGTCCACAGGGCCCCCCTTCCCCAAAGCACCCCCCATGTTGAGGGTATGTGGCCTGGTACGGCTCAGGAGGGGGGATGCTCACTTGTCCCCGCCTCTTTTCCTGACCGGCCGGGCTGCGTGCCCAGATAAGGGTCTGCTATGGACTTTGGGGGAACCCCCACGCTGTTTTTTCAGCATAGGGCTTCTCCTCTAAATCCAAGACCAGGTGATGGGGCTTGCGAAATGTCAATCTCGCCGATGGAGGCAGCGACATTGACTTCTTTTGCTAGTCCCGTCTACCTGGAGCTACGTTTAAAATGAACGGACTTTACTCCCTGTGCGGGCAAGTCCATTCATTTCAAAAGTTTTACGGACTCCCTCCATAGTCTGGCGGATTATCCACCAGACCTAGTCCGCCAGAAAAGTCCGGTCGTATCTGGGTAGGTCCGCTCGTTGGGAAAGTCCGGCGAACCTCCGCTGCAAAGTCCTGCGGGTTGTCTGTCAGATAGTGCGATTGTGTGTATGCGGCATAAGAGGTTTAGAAGTAGCAGGAGTGTTTGTATTAGCAGGTCTATATCTATATGTGCCATCCAAATCTTTGCTTGAGATGTAGTACATGACTGTAATAGTCCATGCTGCTTAGTGAGAGCTGTGCTCTTCTTGGATCTGGCCAAGTGACTTCCCTTCTGCACACTGAAAACATGGATCGCTCACTCAGCACTTCCACCATTCATGGAATGACATTTTTTCAATTAAAATAAGTGTTCTCTGATTTGACAGAGTAGACATCATGATATCATTTTTGTTCCTCCTCTTCAACATTACATAAAAGAAGCAGATTATTACTGTTATACATTATTTATGACTTATATATAACTTATCTGGGAGCTTTTGACATAAAGTAATGTATTCACAGCATGAATACTAGTCTCCTGTAGCACATTGCAATCATTTGTTGCTGATGCTATCTTTTTCTCTACTTTTTCTGCATCCAACTTCTGGTGGACCATTTTGCTGTAGTTTTGACTTAAATTATCCTGTTATCCTGGCATTGGCTCCTACTTGCATTGTCTTACAGATATTGAGAAGGTTCACTTTACTACGCATTCAAATTGTGTACAAATAATTCTGGTAGAAAAGGGTTGTTATTGTCAGAATAGGAACACAGTAGGGGGGGCGGAGGGCAAATTTATCAAAACTGGAGCAGACATAATCCACAACAGCGGTGCCAGGCAAACAATCAGCTTTTATCTTTCATTTTCAAAGCTAAACTGGATAAGTTGAAGATAGAAGCTGATTGGTTACGTTACCATGCATAGCTGCTTCATACACTGGCTACTCCAGTTTTGAAAAATTCTCCACATAGTCCTTTCTACAAAAAAATAAAAACTTTACCTGTTGGAACTTTGAATCTGCTTGGTAGTCGTTAGGGGTGCAACGGATCGTCACCGATCCGTGATCCGAACGAGTTACCCCGTTCGGATTGGCACACACCGGAAAGGCCGCGGCTTTGGCCTAGCTACGGAACAGCGGCCATCTTTGTGCACCCGGCAGCCGTTTACAACAACAGGGATCCCAGAAAGGTTTAAATCATGCTCTTCTTGCTCCTCCTCATCCGCACCGGCACCATCCTCCTCTGACTCCTCTTCAGACTCCTGTTGTTGACTTGTCTCAGATAGAGTAGCCCCCCCGGGAATTCATCCAGCATTGCGACTTCCTCATCTTTCCGCTCCTGCTCCTCCACAGCTTGATCAATGACACGACGCAATGCACGCTCCATAAAGAAGGCATAAGTTACCATGTCACTGATGACGCCATGGCTGCGACTGACCAGTTTGGTGATCTCCTCAAATGGCCGCAGAAGTCTGCATGCGTCGCGCATGAGCAGCCACTGGCGTGGTGAAAAAAACCCCAGCTCCCCAGAACCTGTTCTGCCGCAGAGTTCATACAGGTAGACGTTAACTGCACGTTTCTGCTGGAGCAGCCTATCAAGCATATAGAAGGTTGAGTTCCATCGCGTTGGGCAATCGCAAATTAGACATCTGACCGGCAGATTGTGTCGCCGCTGAATGTCAGCAAGGCGAGCCATGGCCGTGTAAGATCTTCTGAAATGGGCCGAGATTTTCCTTGCCTGTTTCAATGCGCTAAGCAGATTGGCACCATTGTCACACACCACTTTACCAACTGTCAAATTGAGCGGTGTTAGCCACTGATCTGCCTGTGAACGCAAAGCTGAAAGGAGTGCCGGGCCAGTGTGGCTCTTGGCTTCCAGGCACAACAGACGCAGCACGGCATGGCAACGTCTCACCTGGCATGTCGAATAGGTTCTGGGGAGCTTGGGCGGCGCAGCGGAAGAGACGCTAGCAGCGGAAAAGGAGGAGTCAGCCGAGGAGGAGAGGGAGGAGGATGGAGTAGGAGGAGGAGGAGAAGAAGAGCCAGGCCTGCGTGCAATCCATGGCGGTAAAACCAAATCTACACAGGTGCCACGGGTTACATGCTTAAAGGCCGTCAGAAGGTTCACCCAGTGGGCAGTAAAAGTGATATACCTTCCCTTCCCGTGTTTGCTAGACCACGTGTCTGTGGTCAGATGTATCTTGGCACCGACACTGTGTGCCAGAGATACATTCACTTGCCGCTAAATATGGCCATATAGCTCTGGGATGCCCTTCTGTGAGAAATACTTCCTTCCTGGGACCTTCCATTGTGGTGTTCCAATGGCCACAAATTTTCGAAAGGCCTCCGAGTCCACCAGTTTATATGGCAGTAGTTGGCGGGCTATCAGTTCTGACAAGCCAGCCGTCAACCGTTGGGCAAGAGGGTTATCCGGCGTCATCATTGGGAACATTAGGCCCACGGAAGCCTGCCTTTTTGCAGAAAAACGTGAGCTTGGCGTGATGGAAGGTGGAATGGAGGACAATTGTGAGGAGAGAGGAGAAGGAGAAGTAGAAGATGAGGCTGGACGGTGAGAGCCTGGAGTGTGGCTTTGTGTGTTCCGTTGCTCCCACTAGGCTTGGTGATGGCTGCTCATGTGCCTTCTTAAGACGGTCGTCCCTAGGTGAGTGTTGGGCTTACCACGACTAATGCGTTGACTGCAAAGATTGCAGATGGCAACGCTATTGTCAGCTGCGGACACGTTAAAAAAAGCCCACACTGCGGAGCCATGTGCCGGTGTCCTGGGAGCGCCAGATGTGACCGTACATGGTCGATGACTCGCTCCTGATACATTTGCAGTCTGCTTTGTCCCTCCTGTGCAATGTAAGTTATTCCTGCTTCTCCTCCCTATCTGCTGGTCCATATCTCCCTCTGAACTCCCCTCCTCTTCCTCTCTTGTGGGCACCCACGTGACATCACTAGACACGTCATCATCGATGTCACCTTCCCCGCCGCTATAAGTAGAGATCTCGGAGTAGGCAGCAACACCGGGGACCAACCTCCTCCTTGGGCTGATCTGGGCACTGTCGTCAGACTGCTGAGTGGCGGTTCTTGCTACCTCCTCTTCCTGATCCAATACCAAGAGTGGCTGCTCATCAGAAATGTCTTGATATGGATCGGAAAATAATTCCTGTGACTCAAGCGGAAGGCATGTGGTGGTCGTGGTTGTGTTGTTGTTGGTGGTAGTGTCTTTGGGGGTGCACATAGCAGAGAGTGAAGAAGAGGGTGCAGATCAAGAGGATGAGGAGGGTGCAGAAGAGTAAGGCTGAGTGAGCCACTCAACCAAGTCTGGTGCGTCCTTTAAAGTAATTGAACACACCTTCTGCAACTTCCCACTTTGGCTCCAGCCTGTTGCTCCTGCCCTACCCCTACCACCCCTGCGGAAGGGCCTACCTCTTCCTCTGCCTGTCATTTTTTAAATGACCCTGTGACAAAACTCTCAGTCCCTATACTGATAAAGGACTACTGCAGCAGTAGGGCAGCAGTCAGCAGTAGTGCACCTCAACCCTATGTATTGTGGACCTATACCAATCCTTAAGAAATAGTAGACTGTACCTCACTCAACCCTATGTACTGTAGTACCCTATACTTTACCAGTCCTTATAAGGACCTTTGTGGAACAAATAGGTTGTGAATGATTAGCAGACTGTACCTCAGTCCCTATACTGATAAAGGATTACTGCAGCAGTAGGGCAGCAGTCAGCAGTAGTGCACCTCAACCCTATGTATTGTGGACCTATACCAGTCCTTACGGAATAGCAGACTGTACCTCACTCAACCATATGTACTGTAGTACCCTATACCTTACCAGTCCTTATAAGGACCTTTGTGGAACAAGTAGGTTGTGAATGGTTAGCAGACTGTACCTCAGTCCCTATACTGATAAAGGACTACTGCAGCAGTAGGGCAGCAGTCAGCAGTAGCGCACCTCAACCCTATGTATTGTGGACCTATACCAGTCCTTAAGGATTAGCAGACTGTACCTCACTCAACCCTATGTACTGTAGTACCCTATACCTTACCAGTCCTTATAAGGACCTTTGTGGACCAAGAAGGTTGTGTGTGAGTGATTAGAAGACTGTACCTCACTCAACCATATGTACTGTAGTACCTTATACCTTGCCAGTCCTTATAAGGACTTTTGTGGAACAAGTAGGTTGTGAATGGTTAGCAGACTGTACCTCAGTCCCTATACTGATAAAGGACTACTGCAGCAGTAGGGCAGCAGTCAGCAGTAGTGCACCTCAACCCTATGTATTGTGGACCTATACCAGTCCTTACGGAATAGCAGACTGTACCTCACTCAACCATATGTACTGTAGTACCCTATACCTTACCAGTCCTTATAAGGACCTTTGTGGAACAAGTAGGTTGTGAATGGTTAGCAGACTGTACCTCAGTCCCTATACTGATAAAGGACTACTGCAGCAGTAGGGCAGCAGTCAGCAGTAGTGCACCTCAACCCTATGTATTGTGGACCTATACCAGTCCTTAAGGATTAGCAGACTGTACCTCACTCAACCCTATGTACTGTAGTACCCTATACCTTACCAGTCCTTATAAGGACCTTTGTGAACCAAGTAGGTTGTGTGTGAGTGATTAGCAGACTGTACCTCACTCAACCATATGTACTGTAGTACCCTATACCTTGCCAGTCCTTATAAGGACTTTTGTGGAACAAGTAGGTTGTGAATGGTTAGCAGACTGTACCTCAGTCCCTATACTGATAAAGGACTACTGCAGCAGTAGGGCAGCAGTCAGCAGTAGTGCACCTCAACCCTATGTATTGTGGACCTATACCAGTCCTTAAGGAATAGCAGACTGTACCTCACTCAACCATATGTACTGTAGTACCCTATACCTTACCAGTCCTTATAAGGACCTTTGTGGAACAAGTAGGTTGTGAATGGTTAGCAGACTGTACCTCAGTCCCTATACTGATAAAGGACTACTGCAGCAGTAGGGCAGCAGTCAGCAGTAGTGCACCTCAACCCTATGTATTGTGGACCTATACCAGTCCTTAAGGAATAGCAGACTGTACCTCACTCAACCATATGTACTGTAGTACCCTATACCTTACCAGTCCTTATAAGGACCTTTGTGGAACAAGTAGGTTGTGAATGGTTAGCAGACTGTACCTCAGTCCCTATACTGATAAAGGACTACTGCAGCAGTAGGGCAGCAGTCAGCAGTAGTGCACCTCAACCCTATGTATTGTGGACCTATACCAGTCCTTAAGGATTAGCAGACTGTACCTCACTCAACCCTATGTACTGTAGTACCCTATACCTTACCAGTCCTTATAAGGACCTTTGTGGACCAAGAAGGTTGTGTGTGAGTGATTAGAAGACTGTACCTTACTCAACCATATGTACTGTAGTACCTTATACCTTGCCAGTCCTTATAAGGACTTTTGTGGAACAAGTAGGTTGTGAATGGTTAGCAGACTGTACCTCAGTCCCTATACTGATAAAGGACTACTGCAGCAGTAGGGCAGCAGTCAGCAGTAGTGCACCTCAACCCTATGTATTGTGGACCTATACCAGTCCTTACGGAATAGCAGACTGTACCTCACTCAACCATATGTACTGTAGTACCCTATACCTTACCAGTCCTTATAAGGACCTTTGTGGAACAAGTAGGTTTTGAATGGTTAGCAGACTGTACCTCAGTCCCTATACTGATAAAGGACTACTGCAGCAGTAGGGCAGCAGTCAGCAGTAGTGCACCTCAACCCTATGTATTGTGGACCTATACCAGTCCTTAAGGATTAGCAGACTGTACCTCACTCAACCCTATGTACTGTAGTACCCTATACCTTATCAGTCCTTATAAGGACCTTTGTGAACCAAGTAGGTTGTGTGTGAGTGATTAGCAGACTGTACCTCACTCAACCATATGTACTGTAGTACCCTATACCTTGCCAGTCCTTATAAGGACTTTTGTGGAACAAGTAGGCTGTGAATGGTTAGCAGACTGTACCTCAGTCCCTATACTGATAAAGGACTACTGCAGCAGTAGGGCAGCAGTCAGCAGTAGTGCACCTCAACCCTATGTATTGTGGACCTATACCAGTCCTTAAGGAATAGCAGACTGTACCTCACTCAACCATATGTACTGTAGTACCCTAGACCTTACCAGTCCTTATAAGGACTTTTGTGGACCAAGTAGGTTGTGAATGATTAGCAGACTGTACCTCAGTCCCTATACTGATAAAGGACTACTGCAGCAGTAGGGCAGCAGTCAGCAGTAGTGCACCTCAACCCTATGTATTGTGGACCTATACCAGTCCTTACGGAATAGCAGACTGTACCTCACTCAACCATATGTACTGTAGTACCCTATACCTTACCAGTCCTTATAAGGACCTTTGTGGAACAAGTAGGTTGTGAATGGTTAGCAGACTGTACCTCAGTCCCTATACTGATAAAGGACTACTGCAGCAGTAGGGCAGCAGTCAGCAGTAGTGCACCTCAACCCTATGTATTGTGGACCTATACCAGTCCTTAAGGAATAGCAGACTGTACCTCACTCAACCATATGTACTGTAGTACCCTAGACCTTACCAGTCCTTATAAGGACTTTTGTGGAACAAGTAGGTTGTGAATGATTAGCAGACTGTACCTCAGTCCCTATACTGATAAAGGACTACTGCAGCAGTAGGGCAGCAGTCAGCAGTAGTGCACCTCAACCCTATGTATTGTGGACCTATACCAGTCCTTAAGGATTAGCAGACTGTACCTCACTCAACCCTATGTACTGTAGTACACTATACCTTACCAGTCCTTATAAGGACTTTTGTGGAACAAGTAGGTTGTGAATGATTAGCAGACTGTACCTCAGTCCCTATACTGATAAAGGACTACTGCAGCAGAAGGGCAGCAGTCAAGTATAATATTCTTTCTATATTTGGAAGAAAGAATATTATACGTGTACAAGCCTATTACCATACCAGTCCTGAAAAGAACCTTTGTGGACCTAATAGTAACAGCTACTGATTAAACTGACTGTCCCTCACTGCCTCACACACAGCTTCCTGGCTGTCCCTATTTAAACTGACAAAACAGAGGCTGCTGGAACAATAACTTGAATAGCACTTTTGTGGACCTAATAGCAACAGCTAATGATTAAACTGACTGTCCCTGCAGCACACAGCGTCCTGTCCCTTTCTCTACACTGACAAAAGACACTCAGGCTGCTGCAACAATGACTTGAAAAGCAGTGCCTCAAACCTATATCCTGAACTACACCTAACACCTATACCATGATACCAGTCCTTAAAAGAACTTTTGTGGACCTAATAGATAGCGATTTGGGTTACTGAAGTCTCTCCCTGCTCCACACAGCAACCTCTCCCTATAGTGACAGAAGAAAGAATGTAAAATGGCCGCCGGATCGGGTCTATTTATAAGTTAGGGGGAATGTCCAAGTGTCCATGTGCTGTAATGTCTCAATTGGCTGTCCTGTACATGGATGTGTCATCATAGGTCAAAGTTCTTTTACACAGTAAATACAGAAGTCCGCCGGGCGAACTGCGGCAATAGTCCGTCGATCGGGCGGACGGCGAAACAGCCGAAATTCGCCGCGAAACGACCGCCGGGCGAACCATTCGGCCATCCCTACTCGGTAACACCCAGCCATACTGAGCCAATATTACAGTGGGGGAGATGTCCATTACAGTGGGGGAGATGACATGGATATTACAGTGATTGGGATGCCGTGGATATTACAGTAGCGAAGATGACGTGGATATTACAGTGGGTGAGATTGTGGCTATTACAGTGGGGAGATTGTGGATATTACAGTGGGGACTATATGGTGGTGGAATTTTCACAGGTTTTTGCAAATTCAGTTATTATTTGCTGATCCGAGAAATGATCCGATCCGTGACTCTGATCTGAGGAACGATCCGATCCGTGAGTTTTTTGATCCTTGCACCTCTAGTAGTTGTTGATTTCTTTTTCAGGTGTGTGTGTAAGAGGCAGCAAAAGGAGTTCTTAAAAATAGCCCTTCTGCATCGCAAATGGGGGTTTATAAGTATGTAGACAATTAGCAAAATATAATGTGGTGAACTGGTGTATTACACCACTGCCAGAATGAAATATTGAAGTTTCAAACAGGTAAGCAGGGCTCTGTGTATGCTGCTCAAACCTTCATTTTTTAGTTTTAACTGGTGTGCACCTTTAATCTGTTCTTCACAGAAAACGCCTATCAATTACTCGTTTCATCTGTCACTGTGCAGTCATATATCATTGGCTTTGTTTTCCTCTGACTTTTTTAAGGTAGTGTGGGACATACAAAGGATATCAATCTTTGACATTTCTCAGTGTATTCTTTCTTGTTTCTGATATGAAAGGGAATATAAAAATCTATTTGAAACCACCGTAGTCTAAAATAAAATGAAACTGTAGACACTGTGGTAAATCCTACATACAGGGCTTAACTTATTAAAGTAAAGTTAATGGTGCTAAAAGTGGTGGAAATGGTCATTTATTCACCAGGAAAATCATGTTTTTTGAGTATTTCTTTGTTAGTGCCTTAATGTTAACATATATTTTCATTCCTCAATAGTCACTCTCCTCCGTATACTTAGCTTCCTCCACTTTGTGCAACGGATGCCTTGTGCATCCTGAAGAAGCTCCATTAGCTTCTCCTTCTTATCGAGTCATGCAAGAAGTGTTGTCATCGATTGAATTCAATTGACTGGCAAGATAAACATATTCCTAAAATATTAAAAAGAAGAAGAAGAAGCCATTAAAGTGGTTGTACACCCTTACAATCCACTTTTTGATACAGGTAAGCCTATAATAAGGCTTACCTGTAGCCACCCGGATATCTCCTAAACCTCCACTGTTTAGGAGGTATCCCTTCTATCCACATGTGCTGACATCATCGACCCATGCACACTGAAGCAATGGCACGTATGTGCCGTTTGCTTCAGTGAGTGTGCCATTACCTGCGGCTCATGCACGCAAGATCGGGAGTGATATCATTGCGGCTCCGGCCAATCACAACGCCGGAGCCGCGATACCCGGAAGTAAGGGAGAAATGTCGCCGGCTGGTGCTGCGTATGGGCATCACTTGCGGGGGCTTCAATCTCAGGTGAGTATTACATAATGAGCTAGCATGCTATGCATGCTAGCTCATTATGCCTTTCGTCTTGCAGGTCTTTTTTTTTTCATGTGGGTTTACAACCACTTTAACTGCTTGCCACCTGCCCACTGTCAAATGACAGCTAGGTGGTGGGGTGGTGTGGCTCTCATTCTGGGACGCCATCATATGATGGTGTCCCAGAACGGCCGCTCTCGTGCTCCTGCGGGGGAGCACAGTGGGATGATCATGGCTGCGCTGTGTTGCTAGGACATGGCGTGACTCTGATCTCTGGCATGGGCCGCATTCGCAACCATGTGATTGACTGTGTCCAATCACAGCCGGTCACTTGTAAACAAAGAAGTGCCAGTAATTGGCGCTCCTCACCTCACACTGACAGAGTGTGTAGCGAGGAGTGCTGATCAGCGGCATCTCCACGCAGGGGGACATCTAGGAATCTAATATATTAATTTTTCAAAATAATGTCACATATCAGTGCCCACCATTGCCCACCAATGCCAGCTATCAGTGCCCACCAGTGGCAGCAATCAGTGCCCACCACTGCCCACAATTGCCACCAATCAGTGCCTATTAGCAATGCCAGTCAGTGCTGGCAATTAGTGCCGCCTATTAGTATTGCCCATCAATGCCCATCACTGCTGTCAATCAATGCCCATCAGTAATGCCCATCAGTCTCGCCCATCAGTGCAACCCATCAAAGCCCATCAGTGCCCATAAGTACCACCTATCCGTGCTGCCTATGAGTGCTCACCAGTGCCGCCTATTAGTGCCCATCACTGCCGCCTATCAGTGCTTATCAGTTCCACATGTCAGTGCCACCTATCAGTGTGGCGTATTAGTGCCTTCTCATAAGTGCCCCCTAATCAGTGCCCATAAGTGCCACCTCATCACCGCCCATCAGTGCCGCCGCATCAGCGCACATCAATGAAGGCAAAAAATTACTTAGTTACAAAATGTACTGACAGAAAAAAGTAAACATTTTTTTTTTCCAAATTTTTGGTCTTTTTTTTATAAAAAACAAAAAACCCAGAAGTGATTAAATACCACCAAAAGAAAGTTCTATTTGTGTGAAGAAAATTATAAAACTTTTGTTTGGGTACAGTGTAGTGTTACCGGCCTCAAAATGTGAATTAAGAGAGCCGATGATTGTAGACGCGATGAGATAAGGTGATCAGCTTGGCGTGGACTGCAAAGAATCACACAAACAGCATGAGATATGACCACTGACTTTATGGCTGGAAGTAGTTTAATTTTTACATAACAATACATCTTTTACATTTTTATAGTCACATGTTTATAACCATTAACAATATATATAATACCGATTTTAACGAAAGTATTCTAAAACGTAGTTACAACAATGAACATTACTAAATTTAATAACATATATATCCCTGTTATTCAGTGTTATAGTTAATTATCTTTATCTCTCTGGTACACTTTAAGTGTGCAATAATCATACTAGCAATGCATTGCTTTAATACAAATATTTTCATGGTAGTACTCTTTTTTAACCACTAGATGGTGCACATTGCATGTCTGTATGATGCAATACATAAGCTTTACATACAATAGGTTTTTTTCTATATTAAATAACAGAAAACATGTGCTTCTATAAATCTATGCCATTTCCAATAAATCAGGTTTAAATATACCTATTTAGAAAGGTTTAGTGTTTATCATAGACATTTGTTCTGACTAATGCAGTATTTTCATGTTCTTATGCACTTTTCCCTTGTTTCTGACACATGCTGTTCTAAACTTCTAATTACAGCAAAACTATAGCATAAAATCTGCTGAGACTTTTTCTGCATCTGCTCAAGATGTTTAGGAATCTTTCTATCACAGGTTAATACAGATTAGGAACAATTTAGAGTACATACCTGCAAAGAATCACACAAACAGCATGAGATATGACCACTGACTTTATGGCTGGAAGTAGTTTAATTTCCAGTCACATGGTGTTTGGCCTTATATAGACTCTGTTTGTGTACCTTCTCTGCCATCTACTGGTTATTAATAGAATAGAAGGGAGATGTTTAGAAATATTAAAAAAAAAATGAATATGTACTTTGCTTTGGGGTGTCTGTTTTGTGACCATATAAACCCCAGTCCGTCACAGTAGCACGACCATGCAATTGTCATTCAAAATGTGGCAGCGCTGAAAGTTAAAAAATGGCTTGGGCAGGAAGGGAGTATAAGTGCCTGGTAGACAGGTGGTTAATGACACCTCTGAAGGAGTGGAGTATAAGCTACTATTTTATGAATTACATTTTTTAGGCTTAGATACACTTCAATCCTAACTATAGATACATACCCCACTTCTCGCCTACAAACAATTATAAAAACAAAAAAGCTAATTTGATATTGCTATAAGGCATGATAAATCTCCTCAGTTGTACTACAACAGTTTATACAGTAAATACTTAAATTGATGATAGATGATTACCCCAAATTTAATAACTCACTGTCCTGGATGAATCCAAAATGAGGAGCTTGCATAATCAACGAGCATTTAAAACATGTATACCAAAACAGTGCTGTGCTGCCAATCATATAAATGTGCAAAGAATAAAATTAATACTGAACTTCAGCTAAATTCAACTTGCAAAAAAAAATGTTCAAAAACACAATATGCAAAAATACAATTTCAGTGCAAAATAACAGTTAGGTGCAGCATTACACCTGATTGCTGCTAGTACCGATCAAATAAATTATAAAAACAGTACTGCGCTAAGAACACACAAAATTGTATCAATTTAAATGCATATAAAATGATAGACGTGAAAGTCCAAAGTCCTAAAATGAAAGTGATATAAAAGTCTTCAGTTTCTTCCAAATTGTAGACTTCACCAAATAGTGCACAACAATGTGAGAGTGCTGGTGCTCTCTTCTTCACCTCAATGCTCTAGCCACTCACCTTAAAATCTGACCTCTGTTTTACCAGCAGGTCAGATAAAGCAGATCCCCTGTAGGGGTAATCAATGAATCGGCCCGGCCTGGAACTCCTAATCCCTCCATTTCACCCTCTCTCTCTTTACTGGCTTCATCAGTCTCAGACTTCCCTCAGGTGATTCCGGTACGACATAAGGATAAAAAACATCAGATCTAGTGCTCTCTGTTTGGCAAAAGTTTATTTGTTCAATAGGAACAACATATAATATATTTACAAATAAAACACTTAATAACTAATAAAGGTGGGTTATGCCCCACTGAACTGTCAGTATTTAGATTCACTGAATTCTACTTAAAAGACCTCTTCATCTGACATTTTTTCCACTCTTACCTTTCTTTTTTAAATCAATTGACATGCACAATAGGGGTTATTTACTAAAGGAAAGTGCACTTGAAAGTAAAGTCGCTGTAGATCCGAGGAGGACATTTTAGCTTGCATATGATTGGATGATAAAATCAGCAGAGCTTCCACTCATTTCAGATCTATCCCTTAGATTTAGAGCGACTGCACTTCCAAGTGCACTTGTAGTGCAAAGTGGATTTGCCTTTCGCAATTTAACTACTTCCTACCCGGCCAATGTACATATACGGCCAGGTGGGAGCTCTCTACTACGGAGTGGATGTTCCCCATCAGAAATAGGGGGATCGCACACGCGCGTTCCCGTGCAGCGGTGCGATCCCGACGCGCCCATGTCACCCGGACAAGGCTGTCATGTGATGTAAACAAACAGCAGGTTGCTAGGCAAGGAGAGTATATCGCTGCAGCCGGCTGATGATCAGTGAGTATGAGCTGTTTTTTACCGCTATTGCAGCGTATTGCCGGCGGTTTTAACCCTTTCTCGGCCGCTAGCGGGGGGTAAAAGCGCCCTGCTAGCGGCCGAAATGCGCCGCAAATCCACCATAAATCCGGCGGTAAAACGCTGCTAAAAATACCGGTGTTTTACCGCCCACACTATGGGTGGTGTGGTGTGAAAGGGGTCTTAAAATAAAACACATAGCCAAGTATTTGTCAAAATAAAAATTAGAAATTGAATATGGGTCATAACAAAATAAAATTGGTGAAACCTTTGTACCCCAGGACATGCATCAATTATTTGACTGTCAAAGTTGGTAGCCAGAGGAGTCCATTTAATAGGGAGCACAATATGGTCCAGGATGCCAAAAGATTGGGAGCAACAGCAGATAACATATATGTCTCGAGGCTGTGTTCTTACAACAGCATGTGTTTTTTGCCAGACCACACCAAACCCAGGCGATCACTCTCAATACTTCCTTCCATGCTTCCTTCCATGCTGCTGTGGTGAGTTCGGTGGCAGTGGTGTTGGTGGTGTTGCTGGAGGTGGTGGAGGAGTAGTATGGTCCAACTCACACAGGTGGCTTTTATTTGTGAGTTGGCCCCTCGTCCCCTTGTTTAGGGCCTGAAGAATGATCTCACAGATCACAGTTCCAGTTAACTTGCTGTCACACAGCCAAACGACTCAAGGCCACCAGGGTTCATTTTAAGAACCACTGTAGCCTGACTCCTCCAGGTTCCTTGCTATTCTGGTCCTTTTGGTTGGAAGGCGGAGTGGAGGAACCTGGGATTCCGTCAGGCTGCTTTCCACGGCCTCCTCTTAGCTGAGACTTAGCTGTGTATGAACATGGTACATAGTTTTAGTTTGTTGGTCATCAATCACACACAATTATGAGATCATCACTGTTGTAAATTGAATGTTAACAAATATAAAAGACTATCATTTTGATCCCAGCATTTTTCATTCTTGTCTCAATCATTTTTGACCACTACCTTCTATTGATATGTAAACCACTTTGTTAAATCAGAAATTAGTGATCAATAACATCTAGTTAACATCATTCAATTTTTGTCAAGAAATATGTTGAACAATTCTATACCTGGCTCAAGCTGGGCTCCTCCACATCTTCTTCCTGGGTGGAAGGCCCAGGTTGGACTTCAGGAGCCTCAGCTGATGTTGAAGGAAGTGTGGAGGGAAGTGTGAAGGAAGTGTAGATAGTGATGGCCTGGGTTAACTCTGGTCTGACAAAAAACGCAGTCTGTTGTAGTACCACAGCCTGGGTACATATATATCATCTGATACTGCTCCGGATCTTATGGAATCCTGAAATTGAGGGCGCACAATCAGTATAGAAGGATCGGGAAAGTCCTTCAAAAAAGTAAGTATTTGTTGTGTGTTCATATTACTATTATTATTACTTTAGTGCTGGTCCATGTGCTTTTCTTTACTGTTGTACAGTTTAAAATGGCAAGTTTTAGGTTCGTGGGCACAGTATAATAGTTCATATTAAACATTGTTCATTCAACCACTAACAAAACGTTTTTGGCAGATGCAGATCAACTGCATTTGTTCATGCCTATTTGTATTAAGAGAAGTTTAGTACATTGTTGTCTAGATTTGTTTGTAACTATAATGAAATACAAACTTGATTCAGTGTAAGGAGAGGACACTCAGCAGCTTTTTACACATCTGGATGCAGGAGCATTAGTGTAGGACACCAGAACAACCTTTTTATGGTGTCCCATGCAGATGCTCCAGTGGATTTTAGGGGTCTCTCCATGTGAAACGTGCACAAATCAGGTAAGTATTCCAGCTTTTGAAAGGGAAAAAATCACGTCTTCAGCTTGGAACTCTGCCAAAACAGACAATTGGACGACACTTCCAAGCAATGTTTGATATTACTATTTCTCGCCTCAAATCTGTCTGCTAAGTATACCTTTTTTTTATAGTAAATACTACGCTGCACTTAGAATATTACACAATAAATTTGTGCTGAAGATGAAACAAACATGCGTAGTGTTAATGTGACGTAAGTGACATATGTGACAGATGTGAAATTACCAAAATAAAACCAATAAATATGTAAATTGAAAATGTAATATTAAAGCGCTCATGTGCATCCAAGTGCTTTGTAACACAGATATTAGCGTCCAGTGGTATATAGGGAGCAACACTAGTCCCACTTTAAATAGGAAAAAGTGCTATTGTGCAAAAACAAGTCTTTTATAAAACAATACTGTGACAGTCCTGTTGAAAAAAGTGCATATGCGTGGTATCCAGTAATAGCACTTCTGACATGTTTATAAATCCATGCGACTAAAGATGATTGACAGGTGTTGCAGATCATGCATTGGTGTTCTTATTCCAGTGACCCCCCTAAGTATTAAATGCTCACCTTGGAGCGTGTGACTTAGCAATTACACTCAATCAATACACGCTTGTAAACCACCCCTGCGTTCTTTAATGGTAGCAGGATCCTGGTCTTCTCATGGACTATCTCAGGAATAATGGGAAATAAAAAGCCTCAATAGTGTGATATCGCTTAAAATGTTTTATTAAACAAATAAGAACAATCCCCCAATGTGGTACTCACATATACCAGGAACGTCAGTGCACCACTCTGTGTATGGCATGAAATATTACCATGGCTGGTTTTGGAATGGTGTATGCTTCCTCCTAGGCAGATAGACTGCTTGTCGTACTGTCCTGGCCCCTCCCTTACACGTATTTGATACAGGTTAATCATCTTCTTCGGGGGAATTCTAATTCGATGTGGTTTTCATATAAAGTGTGCCCGCGGCCATTTTTTTGTATACCGCAGACACTCTAGTGTCAATCTATATTTTAGAATGATGTATTGTATGGGGAACTCTGCACAGGATACACCTAATAGGCAGACGGCTTCCCTCTCGTGTCTCAGAAGGATCACTCGTACTACAGCAAAATGGCAGTTTACGAACGTGGATGATTTAATACACCATCCCAGCTACCAACCAATAACATGCAAATACCAATGCATACAAACAAAGCCTACAGACAGCAAAAAATAGCTAAATAAATAGCTAAAGTATTGACTCTAGAGTGTCCGGAGTCTACAACAAAATGGCTGCAGGAACACTATATATGATAGACATATCAGCTGTCCAATTAGAATTCCCCCTGATGAAGATACAATTACCCTCTATCGAACATGTGTAGGGGAGGGGGCAGGATGGTATGACAGGCAGTCTACCTGCCTAGGAGGAAGCATACAACTTTCCAAAACCAACCGCAGTAATATTTCATGCCATACACAGAGTGGTACACTGATGCACCTGGTACATGTGAGTACCCCATTGGGGGATTGTTCTTATTTGTTTAATAAAATGTTTTAAGTGATATCACACTACCAAGGCTTTTTATTTCCCATTATTCCAGATATACTGCGTAGGAAGCCTAGGATCCTGTTACCATTATAGAACCCAGGGGTGGTTCACAGGCATGTATTGGCTGAGCATAATTGCTAAGTCAGGCGCTCAAAGGCGAACATTTAATATCTAGGGGGTCACTTGAATAAGAGCATCAATGCATGATCTGCAACACCTATCAATCATCTTTAGTCGCATGGATTTTGCATATTTATAATACATGGTGTGTTTTTTTTTTTATTTTTAGGTGATGTGGATGTTGTGGAAGAAGAAATTCCCTTCAACAGTATAAGTGCACATCAGTGAAATAATGGTGTGCAATTGGGATTTAGAGAAGGTCAAGGAAAACATCAATGATGTTGAAAAAAGACTGACCAACATCATTGATGTTTTTGTCAAAATCTAAAAAAAGAAATTAAAAAAAGTTTTTGTTATTGTTTATCTTTTTAAAAAACATTTAAAGTAATTGCAAAGCCAAATGTTGAAGATGCACACAGTGTGTCAAAATGTGCTATCTCCCATCATGGGATATCAATGTATGCGTTTTGTGGGTTTAACCCCATCCTTGCAACTAAAGTAGATGAGAGGAAGGTGTTGAACCCCCAAAAAACTTCCATTGATCCCCCATGATGAGATCTAGCACACTGTGTGTTTTGTGGCTTTATCAAAATATATGTAGGGAAAATAAACACATTTTAAACATGGGGTCATGATGGAAATCCACATTTTGAGTCTCAATGTGTGTGCATCTTCAAAATGTGGCTTTTACAGGGGTGAGATCACCCCATCTGATGAAGGCAAGATCAACAAAGTTTTGACATACTAATGTCTCATATGGCCTTAAATTTATCAAAGTTTAACTTTGTAAGTTCATGAGTTGGGGATGTTGATGTTATGGTTTTAAATATGCCTGTTTAGCCACAATAAAGGCTATATCTACTGTCAAACATATTTTACACCAAAGATGTTGGTTTTTTTAAAACCCTTTTATAATGCACATGTGAATGTGTTTGGAGTAAAATGGTTAATATTCAACAATGTGTGGCTTCTTCTTTAAATGCTCAATACCATTTTTTGGAGAAAGTTATTGTAGTTACAGGGACAATGGGGGGATTTACTAAAGGCAAATCCACTTTGCACTACAAGTGCACTCTCAGTGCACTTGTAGTGCAAAGTGTATTTGCCTTTAGTAAATAAACCCCACCTTGCAAAATAAGGCCATTTTAGGGACTACAAACAATTATTAATTCATGGAGTTTAACCACTTCAGGACCGCCGTATTGCCAATGTACGTCAGCACAATGGCACAGGCAGGCACAATCACGTAGATGTACGTGATTGCCTTCCAGCGGGTGGGGGGTCCGATCGGACCCCCTCCCGTTGGATACGACGGTCCGGTTCGCTCCAGGAGCGCTCCGTGATGAGGGGATGGCCGTTGGTTTTCGGCCACCCCCTCTGGATCGCTCCTGGCCAATGAGAAGCTTCCTCCCACTGTGTATTGTTTACACAGGAAGGAGGAAGTGATGTCATTCTCCTCGGGGCGGTCTTTTTGACCGGACTACGAGGAGAAGACTAATAGTAAGTGTGCACCAACACTACACTGACATGTAGGTACACACAGGCACACAAACCCCCCCCCGATCCCCCCCGATCGCCCCCCGATCCCCCCCCCGCCCCCCCTCCCCCCCCGTCACAGTGTCACTGATTGCATTGATCATTTCTTTACTGATCAATGCATTCAGTGTCAGTTGTGACAGTAAAAACTGTCAGGACAGTTAGTGTTAGGTCCAGGGTAGCCCCCTATCACCCCCCAATAAAGATTTAACCCCCTGATTGCCCCTAGAGTTAACCCTTTCACCCCCTTTTGCCAGTGTCACTAAGCGATCATTTTTCTGATCGCTGCATGTGTCGCTAGGTAGCTAGTTATTTTTTTAGGTTCACCGCCAGGTTTTTATATCGCTAGGTACCCCGATATACTACCCAATAATGTTTTTAACCCCCTGATTGCCGCTAGTTAACCCTTTCACCCCCTTTTGCCAGTGTCACTAAGCGATCATTTTTCTGATCGCTGCATGTGTCGCTAGGTAGCTAGTTATTTTTTTAGGTTCACCGCCAGGTTTTTATAGCGCTAGGTACCCCGATATACTACCCAATAATGGTTTTAACCCCCTGATTGCCGCTAGTTAACCCTTTCACCCCCTTTTGCCAGTGTCACCAAGCGATCATTTTTCTGATCGCTGCATCAGTGTCGCTAGTGTCGCTAGGTAGCTAGTTATTTTTTTAGGTTCACCGCCAGGTTTTTATAGCGCTAGGTACCCCGATATACTACCCAATAATGGTTTTAACCCCCTGATTGCCGCTAGTTAACCCTTTCAACCCCTTTTGCCAGTGTCACTAAGCGATCATTTTTCTGATCGCTGCATGTGTCGCTAGGTAGCTAGTTATTTTTTTAGGTTCACCGCCAGGTTTTTATATCACTAGGTACCCCGATATACTACCCAATAATGGTTTTAACCCCCTGATTGCCGCTAGTTAACCCTTTCACCCCCTTTTGCCAGTGTCACTAAGCGATCATTTTTCTGATCGCTGCATCAGTGTCGCTAGTGTCGCTAGGTAGCTAGTTATTTTTTTAGGTTCACCGCCAGGTTTTTATAGCGCTAGGTACCCCGATATACTACCCAATAATGGTTTTAACCCCCTGATTGCTGCTAGTTAACCCTTTCACCCCCTTTCACCAGCGATCACAGTATAAGTGTCACTGGTGACGCTGGTTAGCCAGTTAGTTATTTAGGTTCCTCGTCAGGTTTTTATATAGCGTCAGGGACCCCCATATACTACCTAATAAAAATTTGAACCCCCTGATTGCCCCTAGTTAACCCTTTCACCACTGATCACCGTATAAGTGTTACGGGTGACTCTGGTTAGTTTGTTTTTTATAGCATCAGGGCACCCACCATTTATTACCCAATAAAGGTTTAACCCCCTGATCACCCGGCGGGTGATATCAATTAGGTTTTAGGGTCAGGGTCTGCGTCGCCCCAGGCAGCGCTAGGTTAGTGCCAGTACCGCTAACACCCACACGCAAAGCATACACCTCCCGTAGTGCTATAGAATCTGAACAGATCAATATCTGATCTGATCAGATCTATACTAGCGTCCCCAGCAGTTTAGGGTTCCAAAAAAACGCATTGTTAGCGGGATCAGCCCAGATACCTGCTAGCACCTGCGTTTTGCCCCTCTGCCCAGCCCACCCAAGTGCAGTATCGATCGATCACTGTCACTTACAAAACACTAAACACATAACTGCAGTGATCGCAGAGTCAGGCCTGATCCCTGCCATCGCTAACAGGTTTTTTGGTAGCATTTTATATTTAAATCCGGAAGGCAGTGCTTGGTTTTCGGGGTCCCGTACGTGGCTAGGCTCCCAAAAAGTCCCCCACATGTGGTATCCCCGTACTCGGGAGAAGCAGCAGAATTTATTTTGGGGTGTAATTTGACTTCTGCCCATAGCATGTGTGAGCAATATATCATTTAGTGACAACTTTGTGCAAAAAAAAAAAAGTTTGTAATCTTCCCGCAACTTTTGGCAAAATATAAAATATTCCATGGACTCAACATGCCTCTCAGTAAATAGCTTGGGGTGTCTACTTTCCAAAATGGGGTCATTTGGGGGGGTTTTGTGCTATTTTGGCATTTTATGGCCTTCGAAACTGTGATAGGTAGTGAGGAGTTAAATCAAAAATTTGCACCCTTAGAAATCCTGAAGGTGGTGATTGGTTTTCGGGGTGCCGTGCACGACTATACTCCCAAAAAGTCCCACACATGTGGTATCCCCGTACTCAGGAGAAGCAGCAGAATGTATTTTGGGGTGTCATTTCACATATGCCCATAGCATGTGTGAGCAATATATCATTTAGTGACAACTTTGTGCAAAAAAAAAAAAGTTTGTAATATTCCCGCAACTTGTGGCAAAATATAAAATATTCCATGGACTCAACATGCCTCTCAGTAAATAGCTTGGGGTGTCTACTTTCCAAAATGGGGTCATTTTGGGGGGTTTTGTGCTATTTTGGCATTTTATGGCCTTCGAAACTGTGATAGGTAGTGAGGAGTTAAATCAAAAATTTGCACCCTTAGAAATCCTGAAGGTGGTGATTGGTTTTCGGGGTGCTGTGCGCGACTAGACTCCCAAAAAGTCCCACACATGTGGTATCCCCATACTCGGGAGAAGTAGCGGAATATATTTTGGGGTGCAATTCCACATATAACTATGGCATGTGTGAGCAATATATCATTTAGTGACAACTTTTTGTAAATTTTTTATTTATTTTTTGTCATTATTCAATCCCTTAGGACAAAAAAAAAAAATATTCAATGGGCTCAACATACCCATCAGCAGTTTCCTTGGGGTGTCTACTTTCCAAAATGGGGTCATTTGGGGGGGGTTTGTACTGTACTGCCCTGCCATTTTAGCACCTCAAGAAATGAGATAGGCAGTCATAAATTAAAAGCTGTGTAAATTCCAGAAAATGTACTCTAGTTTGTAGACGCTATAACTTTTGCGCAAACCAAAAAATATACGCTTATTGACATTTTTTTTACTAAAGACATGTGGCTGAATAAATTTTGCCCTCAATGTATGACTAAAATTTAGTTTATTCGATTTTTCTTATAACAAAAAGAAGAAAATATCTTTTTTTTTCAAAATATTCGCTCTTTTTCCATTTATATCGGAAAAAAAAAAAATCGCAGAGGCAATCAAATACCATCAAAAGAAAGCTCTATTTGTGGGAAGAAAAGGACGCAAATTTCGTTTGGGTGCAATATTGCATGACCGCGCAATTACCAGTTAAAGCAGCGCAGTGCGAAATTGGAAAAAGACCTCTGGTCCTTAAGGTGTTTATTGGTCCGGGGCTGAAGTGGTTAAAAGGATGATTTTTTTTTTATCATTAATGCATTACATATGTAGCACTAACCCCCGAAGGAGCTGCTGGTTTTATTGGGCTTACCGTCACCTTCTTCTCCTCGATTTACGTCTAGGGGTTTCCCGTGGTAGATGGCCCAGTAACTTTAGAGACTGATGACAGATCCGCATAAAGGGATTTTTATTTGCAAAAAACATAGTCAATGAGCAGTCTCTTAAAATAGGATCAGAGGGTTTGGAATAAAGTTCAGGTACTCATAGTGTCAAAGTCAATAATAAAGGACTTTACTTTGACTAAATCCAGAGAATAGCCATTCCCAACTGGATGTTCACTCAAGTTGGATAGTCCCTCTCTCACAAGGCATTGCAGCTAACAAGGTGCTTAACTCAGGGACAAGTCTCTGCCACAGACGTTGTTGTAGAACATGCAAGAAACTAAAACTTGTGGAACCTTGATCTTTCAGCCAGTTTGGCGATACCCACGAGACTGGATTCACTTAGGTACTTCAGCCCCACCAGGCTCTTGCTAAGAAGCCAACCGTAGGTGGCCTTCTTCTGAGGAGTCCTCCCCTGGATAGCTACGAAGTTACTGGGCCTCTCCAACAACCGGAGATGGCACCGGACAACCTCAGAATCCTTCTTTAGATTCCTTGCCTCGGGGTAGCCAGCCCCGAGACATAAAGTCGGGTGGATCCACACCCCAGGCCATAGCCTTCCTGGGGGCTGGTCAGGAGGACCAGGACCATGGAGTCAGAACATCCTTCTGGACTGGAACCCCAAACGTGACATCCGCATCTTAAGTACCCTCTCCCAGAATGCACAGCAAGAGCGACACTCCCACTGGGCGGGCTCCGAGAGAAAGTAACCTTAAAGCACCTGACCAGACTGTGGTTCCATACCTGCCAGAAGAGACAGTGCCCCCTATGGCCAGGCTGAACATCCTATAGTCCAGTCAGACTGATGCTGAGGTGCAAATTTGGAACAATTGTACCCAAACCAAATTGCAGTTTAGGTGTAACATTAACTTTCAAAACAAATAGTGCGTGCTCTTCAGGAGCCGGCGCTACACATACATTAAAAACAAAAACATTGTGTGTGTGTAGCAGACCCATAGCACAACAGAACATAATAGCTGAAGAAGAGATTGTCTACTCATGTATCAAATAAGTTACATTTGCACTATTGATGAAAATGGCCAAAAATAAAAGGCCATTGGAGAACCTAGGAGACAGATAAGAAACACAAGCAGTAAATCAAATGAAATATGAGTTCAGTTTTTCACAAGAAATTTATTTTAAATAGCTTTTAAACATTATCTGGCATATCAATTGCCCCTCTCCCCACAAAATACTCAAGATATGTTTGCCATACTTCACGGCGCTTTGGGAGGACAAGCCAGGACGGCCAGCTGAAAGCCATCATGATCTCTTCCATTGAACCAGCCTCAGTTGCAACTGAGGCCAGATGATTGGCTGCATTTTTTTTCCCAAAAATTATGCAAAATGCAGTAGCAGAGAATAATATGGGTATGTTTGTATTTGGCCATATTTATTGATGTTAGGAATAGCCGGAACCGGCTGACTATTATGCCAAAGGCATTTTCCACACTCTCCTAGCCAGTAGTTAAAAACCTTCTGGTCCAGGGTGAGGGTCCTCAGTGGGAATGGCCACATCAGCTTATCCCCCAGTGCAAATGCCTCATCTGCCAAAAACACAAATGGGAGGACTGCCACATTGTCTGCTGGAGGGGGCAAGCCCAAGCTGCCAGTCTGGAGACACCTGCGGAATCAGTCATGGCGATGACTCCTCCATCAGACATATGGCCATTCTTCCCCACGTACAGATACAAAAATTCATACGTCGCCGACACCACCGCCAACAACATGATACTACTGTACCCCTTGTAGTTATAGTAGTACGACCCCGAGTTGGGGGTGGGAAGGTCTGGACGTATTTCTCATCTATCGCACCACCGCAATTGGGAAAGTCTCACTGGTGTCCGAATTGGGAGGCCCCAGTCTGTCATTCCTGTGGGTTGGAAGGAAACTTTGGAGTCAAACAAGAAAAAAAGTACTTTTGCACATAACATGATTGGCCAACATAAGTATTACATTTATTTAGATGAGTATTTAAAGTCAAAAGTATAAGGTATACTTATCAGATTCCTCACCGCCTCTGATGGCCCATTGTAAAAATGTTATGGGGGGATGTTTTGGACAGGTAACCCTCTCCACTTCATTGAGAGCTGAATGCATAAATAATGTGTGTTACTTTGGCCAGCCCCTCCTTACTTACACTATTGGCAGTCCACTGGACAGGTGAGAAGTGTCATAATCCAAAAATATGAATACACACTGTCCAAGTTGAAGCACATTTTTACATTCTGCAATTACCTAGCAAGATAATAGGAGAACAAAACTTGAAACAGCACCATTTGAAAGTATTCAGGCAGGCCCTTGATGCACTACATACTTTGGTGAATTCATCCACAAATATGAACGCAAAAGAGGTAGGTATAGTGTGTATGGGTTTGGCAAAGTCAGCAGATAGAGTATTGGTATCGGTTGACTTAGCAGTTGGGAGGAGGGTTCCAAATGAGTTTTGGCCCCCCAAAAAAAGCCTCTTGCACTCTGCCTTAAGGACAGCAACAACATTTGTACACATTTTAGGGGGTGTTTAGGGTAAGCACTACAATGGAGCTGACAAAATACATTGTTAAGTGACTAGGCTAGGTGTATAATGGCCCAGTATAGCATTCTGGGGAAGTTAGTGAAGGCAAATATGCATGAAGGACGAAAAAGGAGCATTAAAAGCTTACAGCATGCATGAGGATAAAGAGGACATTCACAGCCTATTACAATCATGGTAATTATGGAATGATGAATTGAATGCAATACATTAGCCAACATTAAATACATAGAATGTGATGTTAAAAGATAAAACTTACCTTAATATAGTCCTTCTGCAGGACCTGAATTATGGCAGAACAGGTCTCTGGAATAGGGATGAGCTCAATGTTCTCGAGTCGAACACCGGGTGTTCGCCCGTTCGGCAAAGCCAGAACTTTGTGGCCCGTTCGCGCCACACAGGCAGCTGCAGCAGTTACAGTTGGTGCATTGTGCCCCCTGCAGAGTGTTTACCTGAAGCTACCCCAATTGTTGGTGTTGTTCTGGTCCTATAGCACAGGCAGCTGCAGCAGTTAAAGTCGGTGTATTGTGCCCCCTGCACAGTGTACACCTGAAGCTACCCCAATTGCTGGTGTTGTTCTGGTCATATACCACAAGCAGCTGCAGCAGGTACAGTCAGTGCATTGTGCCACCTGCACAGTGTACACCTGAATCTACCCCCAAATGCACGTGTTGTTCTAGTCCTATACCACAGGCAGCTGCAGCAGTTACATTCAGTGTATTGTGCCCCCTGCACAGTGTACACCTGAAGCTACCCCAATTGCTGGTGTTGTTCTGGTCATATACCACAAGCAGCTGCAGCATTTACAGTCAGTGTATTGTGCCACCTGCACAGTGTACACCTGAATCTACCCCCAAATGCATGTGGTGTTGTAGTCCTATACTACAGGCAGCTGCAGCAGTTACATTCAGTGTATTGTGCCCCCTGCACAGTGTACACCTGAAGCTACCCCAATTGCTAGTGTTGTTCTGGTCCTATACCACAGGCAGCTGCAGCAGTTACAGTCGCTGTATTGTGCCCCCTGCACAGTGTACACCTGAAGCTACCCCAATTGCTTGTGCTGTTCTAGTCCTATACTACAGGCAGCTGCAGCAGTTACAGTCGGTGTATTGTGCCCCCTGCACAGTGTACACCTGAAGCTACCCCCAATTGCTCATGTTGTTCTGGTCCTATATCACAGGCAGCTGCAGCAGTTACAGTTGGTGTATTGTGCCACCTGCACAGTGTACACCTGAAGCTACCGCAATTGCTGGTGTTGTTCTGGTCCTATACCACAGGCAGCTGCAGCAGTTACAGTCAGTGTATTGTGCCACCTGCACAGTGTACACCGGAAGCCACCCCAATTGCTGGTGTTCTTCAGATCCTATATTACAGGCAGGCAGCTTCAGTAATTACAGTCGGTGTACTGTGTCATCTACTCAGTGTGCACTGAAAGCTAACCCAATTGCTGGTGTTTTCATGTCCCTGCAGGCCATTAGTATGTCTGGAAGGCCAACAAGGAGAGGCAGACAGTCATGAGCCAATAAAAGAGGGCAAGCAGGCTCTGTGTTTAGAGGCAACAGTGCTGGTCATAGACGCGGTGCATCCTCATCAGCACATGGCCATGGGACACGCTTGTCCTTCTTTTCGGCAGCTGGACATGTTGAACCGCAACATGCCAACGACTTGGTAGAGTGGATGACCAAGCCCTCTTCATCCTCCTCATCCTCTCTCACCCAGGCTCAGGGTACAAGCAAAGCAGCTGCCAACGCGTTCTCTTCCCTCGTCTCAATGTCACCATCAGTCACTCCTTCCTTAGACCCACCATGTCCTCCTGAGGAGTCCCCCGAACTGTTTAAGCACAGTGTTGGGTACATGCTCCAGGAGAATGCCCAGCGTTTTGTAAGGCTCTGATGATGATACCCAGCTAGGGGAAGGCAGTAGCGTGAGCCCAGAGAGAGCGGATGCCCAAGAAGGAAAGCAATTTGGCAGTCATGTTCCACCAGCTGCAGCATACTGCCAGGTTTGCTCCAGTGATGAAGAGGGAGGGGATGTTGAGGTCACTGACTCCACGTGGGTGCCTGATAGGAGAGAGGAGGAGGAGGCACATCTCCAACGAGGCAGGATGCCCTCCAAGGGCCAGCTATTCCAAAAGTTCATTGGTGTGGGCCTTTTTTGAGATGAGTGCATCAGATCGCACCGCTGCTATTTGCAACGTCTCAAGTGTATCTCACGTTGGCCAAAACAACAGCCGCTTGGGCACCACATGCTTGACCAGACATATATTGACCTGCTATGCAGTTCATTGGCAAGCGTACCTTAAAGACCCACACCAAAGAACAAAGCGGACCTCTCCTTGCTCCTCATCAGCTGGGATCTCCAACCCCACTATACCTTCAGAACTCTCTGAATCCTGCACTGAGAGGAATGAAGGTGTAGAATTAGGTGTGTCACAGCCAAGTACTTGCGGGCACTCTGCTATCAGTACACCAACGTCTGATTGTACCAGGCAAATTTCCCTGCCCCAGCTGCTGCACCGTCAAAAGAAGTTCACTCCCAGCCATCCACATGCCCAACGGTTGAATGCTAGCTTGGCTAAACTGCTAGCACTTGAACTGCTGCCTTATCAGTTGGTAGACTCACCCCCCTTCCGTGAGTTTGTGCAATGTGTGGTTCCTCAGTGGCAGGCCCCAAACGCCACTTTTTCTCATGGAAGGCAATTCCGGCTCTCTACCGGCATGTGGAAGGCAATTTCCATGCCTCGCTGGACAGGTGTGGTCAGCGGTAAGATGCATATTACCACTGACTCATGGTCCAGCAGGCATGGACAGGGACATTACCTATCTTTCATGGCCCATTGGGTCCCTCTTCTGGCAGCTGGGAAGGATGCAGGACAAGGTGCAGTAGTGTTGGAGGTTTTTCCACCACCACGCCTCCAAAATGCTACTACTGGTTGTGACACACCTCTCTCCTCCACCCCTCCTCTTCTTCATCATCCATGGCCTCTTCCTGTGCTTTGTCCTCAGAACCAGAGGTGCTCTGTAGGCGTTCAAGGGGCTATGCAAGTACGCAGGCAAAAAGATGCCATGCTTGTGCTGGTGTGCTTGGGGGACAGGAGCCACACTGGGGCAGATATTCTGTTAGCTCTGCAGGGGCAGGCTGAGAGGTGGTTGACACCATGCCAGCTTAAGCCAGGCAGCTTGCCTCAATGGTACCAACCTCCTCTCCTCCCTCTGACAGGGACAACTGACCCATGTGCCCTGTGTGGCTCACGTGCTTAACTTGGTGGTGCAGCGGTTCTTGGGCAGGTACCCGGGCTTACAGGATGTCCTGAGGCAGGCCAGGAAAGTCTGTGTTCATTTCCGCCGGTCATATAATGTCAGTACTTGGCTGGCTGAGCTCCAAAAGGAATTGAACCTGCCCAAGAACTGCCTTATCTGTGACATGCCCATCAGGTGGAACTTAGCATTGGCCATGCTGCAGTGGCTGCACACACAGCAAAGGGCCATCAATGAGTACCTGTGTGACTACGGCACCATGACAGGGTCAGGGGAGCTCGTTTTTTTCCCCACACCAGTGGACCATGAGCAGGGATGCATGCACTGTCCTGTCACCATTTCAGGAAACCACGAGGACGGTGAGCAGTGACAGTGCATGCATCAGTGACACTATACCTCTTGTCCACCTGTTGGAGCACATGCTGCGTGGAATAATGGACAGGGCACTTGAGGCAGAACAGAAGCATGAAGAGGAGGACTTCCTTGCCTCTCAAGGCCCCCTTTATGCAGACAGTGTTCCTGCTGTCCCGCCGATCACACAGGAAGAGGAGGAGGAGGATTGTGTTAACATGGAGGTGGAGCCTGGCACTCAGCCTCAGCAGCAGTCTTTTAGGGATGATTTACAGTCCCAAGAAACCCATGGACTTGTACATTGCTGGGTGGAGGTGGCTGCAGATCATATCGTCCAGAGGACTCTGGACCGAATGCCTCAGCTAACCTACGCTGCATGGCCTCCCTGATCCTGCAAAGCCTGTGGAAGGATCCTCGTATTCAGCAGATCAAATAGAGGGATCATTACTGGCTGTCAACTCACCTTGATCCACGGTACAAGGGTTAGGTTGCGGACCTTATCTTGCCATCGCAGAGGGAGCAGAGGATGAGACATCTCTGGGAGGCCTTGCAGAAAAGTCTGTGCAAAGCGTTCCCGGAGACTGAGAGGTTACAAATTCCTGCTCCTGGACAACGTGTTGCTGAGGCTTCGTTCAGTCACAGAAGGAGCGGTGGAAAAGGTGGCCATCTGACCGATGCGTTCAGACAATTTTTTTGTCCTAGGGGCAAGGTTAGACTTGGACACCTTTCCCACCGAAAATCCTCTAGGTTACTGAGTCTTGAGGATGGATCACTGGCCAGAACTTGCACAGTATGCAATTGAGCTACTGGCCTGTCCTACATCCAGCGTTCTTTAGGAACGCACCTTCAGTGCTGCTGGAGGTTTGTAACCGATCACAGGGTGCACCTGTCCACCGACTCGGTTAATCGACTGACCTTCATAAAGATGAATCAGTCTTGGATCACCACCAGCTACCAAGCACCTGAAGCTTATGTAACCGAATAATTTTTTTTGAAATGTCACATCCCTTCAAGACTGCCTATGCTGATGCTGAGTGACTATCCTGTTATGCTGACTGACTATTCTCTTCCTCCTCAATAATCCTGCTGATAGCTTGGAAGAACATTTTTGGTTCTGGGCGCCGCCACCAGTGGCTAAGCCCCCTTTTTTCAGCCCCTGTTTAACAGGGGAATGTAATTACACTTTTTGATGCAATATTTTGCAACAGGGCTCATTCCTGCACTCCAACTAAAGTATCTGTGAGGGGTTACAGTGTCGTGGCACCAGCACCAGTGCCTAAGGCCCAATTTTTGAGCCCCTGTTCAACAGGGGAATGTAATTACAATTTTTTATGCAATACTTTGCAGCAGGGCTCATTCCTGCACTCCAACTAAAGTATCTGTGAGAGGTTGCAGTGTCGTGGCACCAAAACCTAAGGCCCAATTTTTCAGCCCCTGTTTAACAGGGCGTGTAATTACAATTTTTGTAGCAATACTTTGCAGCAGGGCTCATTCCTGTGCTCCAACTAGAGTATCTGTGAGGGGTTGCAGTGTTGTGGCACCAGTGCCCAAGGCCCAATTTTTCAGCCCTTGTTTAACAGGGGCATGTAATTACTATTCTTGATATAATATTTCCTAGCAGGGCCCATCCCAGCGCCCACCGAGAGTAACTGTGAGGACTTACAGTGTTGTGGCACCAGTACCACTACCACCACCAAAGGCCTAATTTTTCTACCACTGTTCAACAATGGCATGTAATTACAATTCTGGATATAATAGTTTGCAGCAGGGAGTTCCAGCCCCACCAAGAGTCACTTTGAGGGCTTACAGTGTTGTGGCAACACCAACACCTTAGGCCCAAATTTCTGCAGAGCATATAGGGCAGGCCCCTACTTTCAAACATCCAACTTACAAAGGTCTCCTACTTGCAAATGGAAGGAGACAACAGGAAGTGAGATACACCGTCCCTGTCTTGTTTGCACCGCCCGTATCCTGCTGTTCTGAGTATATAGGGCCTGGGGGCCCCATGCCTTTCCTTTTTTTTATTTGGGTACCTGGTTCCCCTTATTATCCGAACAAGACCCAAAGGGGCTTGTAATGGGCATGGGGGGGGGGCTAAACATGCAATTTTTCTCAATGATTTTCATCCGTATTGCGCATGTGCTGCGTCTGTTGTGCCTGGAAGCCAAGAGCCACACTGGCCCTACACTCCTTTCAGCTTTGCGTTCACAGGCAGATCAGTGGCTAACACTGCTCAATTTGACAGTTGGTAAAGTGGTGTGTGACAATGGTGCCAATCTGCTTATCACATTGAAACAGGACAAAATTACGCACATGCCATGCATGGCACACATCTTAAACTTGGTCGTGTAGCGATTCGTTGTCCAATACCCTGGGGTCCAGGAAATCTTACGGCAGGCAAGGAAAATATTGGCCCATTTCAGAAGATCTTACACGGCCATGGCTCGCCTTGCTGACATTCAGCGGTGACACAATCTGCCGGTCAGACGTCTTATTTGCGATTGCCTGATGCGATGGAACTCAACCTTCTATATGCTTGATAAGCTGCTCCAGCAGAAACGTGCAGTTAACGACTACCTATACGAACTCTGCAGCAGAACAGGTTCTGGGGAGCTTGTTTTTTTTTGACCGTGCCAGTGGCTGCTCATGAGTGACGCATGCAGACTTCTGGGGCCATTTGATAAGATTAGGGATGAGCTTCGAGTTCGAGTCGAACTCATGTTCTACTCGAACATTGCCTGTTCGCCTGTTCAGCGAACAGTGAACAATTTGGGCTGTTCGCAGCAAATTCGAAAAGCCGGAACACCCTATACAAGTCTATGGGAGAAATCTAAAGTGCTCATTTTAAAGGGTAATATGCAGGTTACTGTCCTAAAAAGTGTTTGGGGACCTGGGTCCTGCCCCAGGGGACATGGATCAATGCAAAAAAAAGTTTTAAAAACGGCCGTTTTTTCAGGAGCAGTGATTTTAATAATGATTAAAGTGAAACAATAAAAGTGTAATATTCCTTTAAATTTCGTAGCTGGGGGGTATCTATAGTATGCCTGTGAAGGGGCGCATGTTTCTGGTGCTTAGAACTGTCGCTGCACAAAGTGTCATTTGTGCAGGAAAAAAAGTCTTTTAAAATCACTTGCGGCTAAATTGTCGGGTCTCCGTAATACAGAGAACACTCAATGAGTGTTCTCTGTATTAGCCGACAATTCATTTATTCATTGATTAAAAAAAAAAAAAAAAGCGTGGGGGTTCCCCTAAATTCAATCAAAAGGCCCTTCAGGTCTGACATGGATATTAAGGGGAACCCCGTGTCAAATTTAAAAAAAAAATTGACGTGGGAGTCCCTCCAAATATCCATACCAGACCCTTCAGGTCTGATATGGATATTAAGGGGAACCCCGCATCAAATTTTTAAAAAAAATTGACGTGGGGGTCCCCCTAAATATCCATACCAGACCCTTTATCCGAGCACGCAACCTGGCAGGCCGCAGGAAAAGAGGGGGGGACGAGAGAGCGGCCCCCCCTCCCTCCTGAACCGTACCAGGCCACATACCCTCAACATTGGGAGGATGCTTTGGGGGTCTGTGACCCCTCAAAGCACCTTGTCCCCATGTTGATAAGGACAAGGGCCTCATCCTCACAACCCTGGCCGTTGGTTGTGAGGGTCTGCGAGCGGGGGGCTTATCAGCATCTGGAAGCCCCCTTTAACAAGGGGACCCCCAGATCCCGCCCCCCCCCCTGTTTGAAATGGTAAGGGGGTACAAAAGTACCCCTACCATTTCACAAAGAAAGTGTCAAAATGGTTAAATAAGACAAACACACTTTTGAAAAATTCCTTTATTAAAAATAAAAAAAATAAAAAAAAAATTCCAGCGGTGCTAATCCACTCTTGCTATCCAGCGACGGGTCTCCGGGGTCCAGCGATGGATGATCATATCCAGCGACGGGGGATCTCTCAGTCCAGCGCTGTCCATACCTCCTTCTTCTGTCTCCACTGCGGAGACACTGCAGAGAGCCGAGCGCTGACATTTCTTATATTGGGAGGGCGGGGCCACCCGTCACCTGACCCCGCCCCTCTGACGCAGGAGAGGGAAGCCAGGGGTTCCCCAGTGACGTGTGGGTGACCCCGCCCCCTCTGATGTAACGGAAACCTGCGTTACTTTAGAGGGGGCGGGGTCACCCACACGTCACTGGGGAACCCCTGGCTTCCCTCTCCTGCGTCAGAGGGGCGGGGTCAGGTGACGGGTGGCCCCGCCCTCCCAATATAAGAAATGTCAGCGCTCGGCTCTCTGCAGTGTCTCCGCAGTGGAGACAGAAGAAGGAGGTATGGACAGCGCTGGACTGAGAGATCCCCCGTCGCTGGATATGATCATCCATCGCTGGACCCCGGAGACCCGTCGCTGGATAGCAAGAGTGGAATTTTTTTTTTATTTTTTTTATTTTTAATAAAGGAATTTTTCAAAAGTGTGTTTGTCTTATTTAACCATTTTGACACTTTCTTTGTGAAATGGTAGGGGTACTTTTGTACCCCCTTACCATTTCAAACAGGGGGGGGGGCGGGATCTGGGGGTCCCCTTGTTAAAGGGGGCTTCCAGATTCTGATAAGCCCCCCGCCCGCAGACCCTCACAACCAACGGCCAGGGTTGTGAGGATGAGGCCCTTGTCCTTATCAACATGGGGACAAGGTGCTTTGAGGGGTCACAGACCCCCAAAGCATCCTCCCAATGTTGAGGGTATGTGGCCTGGTACGGTTCAGGAGGGAGGGGGGGCCGCTCTCTCGTCCCCCCCTCTTTTCCTGCGGCCTGCCAGGTTGCGTGCTCGGATAAAGGGTCTGGTATGGATATTTAGGGGGACCCCCACGTCAATTTTTTTTTTAAATTTGATGCGGGGTTCCCCTTAATATCCATATCAGACCTGAAGGGTCTGGTATGGATATTTGGGGGGACCCCCACGTCAATTTTTTTTTTAATTTGACACGGGGTTCCCCTTAATATCCATGTCAGACCTGAAGGGCCTTTTGATTGAATTTAGGGGAACCCCCACGCTTTTTTTTTTTTTTTTTTTTTTAATCAATGAATGAATGAATTGTCGGCTAATACAGAGAACACTCATTGAGTGTTCTCTGTATTACGGAGACCCGACAATTTAGCCGCAAGTGATTTTAAAAGACTTTTTTTCCTGCACAAATGACACTTTGTGCAGCGACAGTTCTAAGCACCAGAAACATGCGCCCCTTCACAGGCATACTATAGATACCCCCCAGCTACGAAATTTAAAGGAATATTACACTTTTATTGTTTCACTTTAATCATTATTAAAATCACTGCTCCTGAAAAAACGGCAGTTTTTGAAAACTTTTTTTTGCATTGATCCATGTCCCCTGGGGCAGGACCCAGGTCCCCAAACACTTTTTAGGACAGTAACTTTCATATTACCCTTTAAAATGAGCACTTTAGATTGTGAACGTTCGAGTCCCATAGACTTTAATAGGGTTCTAAAGTTCACACGAAGTTTAGGTCTGTTCGCAGGTTCTGGTGCGAACCGAACAGGGGGGTGTTCGGCTCATCCCTAGATAAGATCACCAAACTCGTCAGTCGCAGCCATGGTGCCATCAGTGACATGGTACCATATGCCTTCTTTATGGAGCGTGCATTGCGTTGTATCATTGATCAAGCCGTGGAGGAGCAGGAAGATGAGGAAGTTGCAATGCTGGATTAACAAGTCAACAACAGGAGTCTGAAGAGGAGTCAGAGGAGGATGGTGCCGGGGCAGATGAGGAGGAGCAAGAAAAGCATGCTTTAAACCTTTCTGGGATCCCTGTTGTTGTGCGTGGATGGGAAGAGGAGAAAGAGGAGGATGACATTATCCTGGATGATGAGCAGGAGCCAGGCCACCACACCGCTTCCAGTTTAGTGCAAATGGGGGCCTTCATGCTCCATTGTTTTAACAGGGAACCCCGTATAAAAAGCATAAAGGTTAAGGACCAGTACTGGGTGGCAACGTACTTAGACCCCTGGTACAAATACAAAATGGTATAAATGTTACCACAGTCACAGAGGGCTGTCAGAATGGAGCACTTCCAGGCCTTGCTTCAAGAAATGCTGCATTCTGCTTTTGCGTGCGCTGGCAGAGGAGGAATTCCCACTCCCAGAGAAAGAGTTGCGGGTACCAATCCAACAGCACCTGCAAGAAGAGGCCGGTTTGAAGATGTGTTGGTGACTTCTGATATGAGGTCATTCTTTTAGCCGACCCATCGACAGGTCTCATCCGGATCAGCATCAGGGAACGCCTAGACCAACAGGTGTCCGACTACATCGGGTTAACGTGGGCTAACGTTAACTGTGGACGCTCTGAGGAGTGATGAACCCCTGGACTACTGGGTGGGCAGGCTTTACCTCTGGCCAGAGCTTGCCCAATTTGCAATGGAACTTTTGGCTTGCCCCTCGCCCAGTGTCCTGTCTGAAAGGACGTTCAGTGCATCAGGGGGGATCGTTTTTATTTTTAATAAAGGAATTTTTCAAAGGTGTGTTTGTCTTATTTAACAATTTTTTACACTTTCTTTGTGAAAAGGTAGGGGTACTTTTGTACCCCCTTACCATTTCAAACGGGGGGGGGGCAGGATCTGGGGTCCCCTTGTTAAAGGGGGCTTCCAGATTCTGATAAGCCCCCCGCCCGCAGACCCCCACAACCACCGGCCAGGGTTGTGGGGATGAGGCCCTTGTCACCATCAACATGGAGACATGGTGCTTTGAGGGGTCACAGACCCCCAAAGCATCCTCCCAATGTTGAGGGCATGTGGCCTGGTACGGTTCAGGAGGGGGGGGGCGCTCTCTCATCCCCACCTCTTTTCCTGTGGCCTGCCAGGTTGTGTGCTCAGATAAATGGTCTGGTATGGATTTTTAGGGGGACCCCATGTCAATTTTTTTTTACGCGGGGTTCCCCTTAATATCCATACCAGACCTGAAGGATCTGGTATGGATATTTAGGGGGAGCCCCACGTCAATTTTTTTTTAATTTGACACGGGGTTCCCCTTAATATCTGTACCAGACCAGAAGGGCCTGGTAATTGAATTTGGAGGAACCCCACGCTTTTTTTTTTTATCAATGACTTTCAATGAGTGTTCTCTGTATTACGGGAGCCGACAATTCATTATAGCTGCGAGTGATTTTAAAAGACTTTTTTTCCTGCAGAAATGACACTTTGTCCAGGGACATTTCTATGCCCCTTCACAGGCATACTATAGACACCCCCCAGGTATGAAATTTTAAGGAATATTACACTTTTATTGTTTCACTTTAATCATTATTAAAATCACTGCTCCCGAAAAAACGTCAGTTTTTAAAACTTTTTTTGCATTGATCCATGTCCCCTGGGGCAGGACCCAGGTCCCAAAACACTTTTTAGGACAATAACTTGCATATAAGCCTTTAAAATTAGCACTTTAGATTTCTCCCATAGACTTGTACAGGGTGTTCCCGGATTTTCGCATTTGCGGCGAACAACCCAAATGGTTCACTGTTCGCCGAATAGGCGAACAGGCACTGTTCGAGTCGAACATGAGTTTGACTCTAACTCGAAGCTCATCCCTACTGCAGACTAAGGAGACAACATCTTGCTGAACACAAGAAGAGATGAGTCAAGACTGGTGTTCAGGGGTTGTCTGGTTTATTCTGGGCGGGTCTACAATTTATATTAGGAAAAATATTAAGCGGCGCTAAGTGCACTACAACAAATTAAAGTGACAATGTAAAGACAATATTGTTCTACCCCCAACCAGTGGGAGAACAAACAATATAAATATTATTCCCAGCCACACCCTTAAGTGGGCAGGTCACAGCTTAGTGTACAAAAAATTATGTAAATCAGGTGATCACATCAAAAAACACCCGTGAACTAAAAGTCTTTAATCACTTGCTTACTGGGCACTTAAACCCCCCTCCTGCCCAGACCAATTTTCAGCTTTCAGCGCTGATGCACTTTGAATGACAATTGCGCGGTCATACAACACCGTACCCAAATGAAATTTTTATCATTTTTTTCCCACAAATAGAGTTTTCTTTTGGTGGTATTTAATTACAGCTGGGAGTTTTATTTTTTGCTAAACAAACAAAAAAAGATGCAAAAAAATAAATAAATCATGTTTAATAGTTTGTTATAAAATTTTGCAAACAGGTCATTTTCCTCCTTCATTGAAGTGCACTGATGAGGCGGCACTGGTGGCCACTGATAGGCTGCACTGGTGGGCACTGATAGGCTGCACTGGTGGGCACTGATAGGCATAGTTAAGGCGGCACTAATAGGCACAGATAAAGTGGCACAGATAGGCACAGATAAAGTGGCACCGATAGGCACAGATAAGGCAGTGCTGATGGGCACAGATAAGGCGGCACTGATGGGCAAAGATGGGCACAGATAAGATGACACGAATGGGTGGCACGGATGGGTGGCACTAATAGGTACCACTGATAGATGGGACTGATGGGCACTGATAGGTGGCACTGATAGGTGGCTCTGATAGGTGGCACTGCTGGGCACTGATGGGCGGCACTGATGGGCACTGATGGGCACTGGTAGATGACACTGATGGGCACGGATATGTGGCACTGGGGTGCAGCACCGTTGTTGAGGCAGATTGTGGTCACTGATGGGTGGCACTGTGGGCACTGATGTGTGGCACTGTGGGCACTGCTGGGTGGCACTGTGGGTACTGCTGGATGGCACTATGGGCACTGATGGGTGGCACTGATGGGGGGCACATTTTTTATTACAGAGGGGGCACTGGCAGGGGGCAGGTGGGCACTGGTAAGCTGGCCGTGATCGGGACTGATGTCCTGATAAAAGCCGCCGGTGATCGGCTCTTGCACGGGACGACGTCAATAGACAGGCCGCTCGTGCACGGGACGACGTCAATAGATGTAGTCCCGGCAAAGGAGGTCCGTGCTGTAGCCGTCATTTGGCTATAGCGCGGGTCTCTACTGGTTAAACACACACAGAATAATAAACAAATGAATAAATGAAGAAAAAAGTCCAGCTGTAATGGATTAAATGCAAATAGAATCCTCCATATACGAAAAGTGTTCAATCCACCACCAACTATCTGAAGTTACTTCTTACCGGAACTTCATGATCCCCCACTACAGCGGATCACGATGAGCATATGAATATAAGGTTGTCCCCCACTGCGTCTTATCCGGTTGACGTCACTTCCGCTGTCAGCAGAGGCGCCCTCAGTTACCGGAAACATCCGACGCACTGCACTCAATCTCCAACCCACCACATCCTCTAAGGTTACAGCTCGCCCCCTCCGCACCACGGAGGCCTCCGTTCCATCCGGCGCACTTGCCCCAGACGGAACGCAGCGCACCCTATAGACTTCCGGTCCCCCACATAGAGCTACGTGGGCTGCAGCTAACCCAAGCCCCATTCCCATTCATGGATCCAAATACCTGACATACCTAATACGCCTGTGTTTCTCCCTCTAGATCTAAACCCGGGAAGCAACCCAGGGTAAAAAACAATAAATGTTATAGAGGCAGGATAATAATGAACAAGGTTAACAAAAGAATATATATTAACTTTCTGGAATTAAACTGAATATTATCGGAAAAAAAAAACACATCACTGACCTGTACATATTAAAAAAGGTTCTCGTGAAATATAAAATTGAAACTAAGCTAATAAAAAAATGTATATATAAAACTCCATAATACACTCACTAAGGAGAAGGATTAAAACAACCCTCCTACCTCGCACCTTTTCCTTAATTTGAATATGCTCAGAACGTATGCTACTCTTTTTTTCTTTGCATGCTTTGATTATACCTCATCAAAGAAAAAAGGAAGAAAAAGAAAACCAACTGGTTATTAATAATCCCCTCAGACTCACTGACCTTGGATTAATATGGAGGAGTGAACCTCTTTTTCAAAAGTTAATATATATTTTAGGGATACCAACCCCTATTTTGTTCCCGTCCCGCCCACAGGGCATGGTTCCCCAAAATATGTTTCACGCCGCCAAAGCCCAGACCATCAGGGAGGGCTCACAAGAGTACATAATATATATCTCTCTAATGTAAATCAAGAACCTGTCTTGATTTAATGTCTCCCAACATATTGGAGGCCGCAAGGGCACTGGATCAGATATACCACCCCCTCAGATGAGCAAGTGATAAAAGGTTCGACCTCATAGGACCTTGATGTGCTGGTCGATACAACATTAGTAATCCTTCTTTCTTTGCACCTGTTTAGAGTACAAACCTGGCAATTTTTACATTTGTAATAGCCCTTAAGGTTCTGAAAAAAACACCTGTTAGTGCTTGGGGGATCGTGTACGCTTGGTCCGATCCGATTTCCCAAAGACGACACCCCCTTAAACACTACTTGTGGTTTACCCGGTAGTATAGTACCAAGAACTGGGTCACTTGTTAATAAGTGCCTGTGTTTCTGTATTAAACGCTTGATACTACGGTGTTGCACCGAAAAGGTGGTGATAAAAGGGACTTTATCCTGTGTCTCTCTATTCTCCCTTCTTCTATCACCCAAAAGCTCCATCCTATCCTTTTCCCGGGCACCCTGAAGTGCTTCCGACAAAAATCCCTACTGTATCCCTTCTCCAGAAACCTCCCGACAAGAACAGTCGCCTGTTCCTCAAAGGTCTCCACTTCAGTGCAGTTCCTCCTCAGGCATGTAAATTGTCCCTGGGGTACTGCCCTCAGCCAAGGTTCATAGTGTCAACTGTCCAAGGGGATATATGAGTTCTGATCAGTTGTTTTGAAAAAAGTGGAGGTTATGAAACGATCATTCTCCACCTTAATGTTCAGATCTAAAAAGCAAATCTCATTTTGGCTGGCCTCAAAGTTAAATTTGATACCCCTACTGTTCATATTGAGGGTGGCCATAAACAACTGTAAATCTGTCTCTGTTCCGTCCCATAGGAGGAGGACGTCATCAATGTACCGTACCCATAAGGTCGCCTCAGGCCTCCTGGGGGCATCGATGACATCCTCCTCCCACTTGGCCATGAACAGGTTGGCAAGACTGGGGGCATATTTAGCCCCCATGGCTACCCCCCTATTCTGGCGGTAAAACTGATGATTGAACCAAAAATAGTTGTGATTAGCTGCATACTCTAAGAGCTCCATGATAAAATCAATCTGTGCGAGCTCCAGACCCGATCCCCTTTCGAGATAGAGCCTAACCGCCTCTAATCCCAAATGGTGTGGGATAATGGTATAAAGAGATGTAACATCTGCATCCATAGGTCTCTCTTAGGGACCATATTAGACAGTAAATTGATAACCTGTTTTGTATCTTTAACGTAAAATGGCATGTTGCGGACCAACGGTTGCAAAAAATGGTCTATATACTTGCCCACCCGGGACGTAACCAAATCTATACCACTAACGTCCCGGGGGGCAAGTCACACTTTTGTGTATTTTGGGAAGGTAGTAGATCACCGGCGTGCGTGGAGCACGTGGTACAAGAAAAAGTTTTTCTTTTTCATTCAGGATCTCTATTCAAAATGGTATAGGTCTCTCTGTCATCAACAATGCGGTACATTTCCTTTAAATAGTCATCTCGATCAAGCACCACAATACCCCCCCCCCCCTTATCTGCTGGTCAAATAACTAATGATTTGTTAGTACACAACGTGTCTAGACCAGTCTCAAGGTCCCTCTGCAATCTGGCTTTTTTTACTTTCATTTGATCCAGATCACGCAACATAACATCTCTGAAAACCTTAATGTTAGGGGGCATAGGGCCTGGGGGGGTTAAATAAAGATGCATTAGATAGATTAGAGTGTTGAAACTCTGATCTGCTTCTTTCACCAACTGTAGTTGTGTTGCTAAGCATATACCTTTTAATATTCAATTTCCGAACATACTTGTGTACAGTGGTGTGAAAAAGTGTTTGCCCCCTTCCTCATTTCCTGTTCCTTTGCATGTTTGTCACACTTAAGTGTTTTGAAACATCAAACCAATTTAAACAATAGTCAAGGACAACACAAGTAAACACAAAATGCAATTTGTAAATGAAGGTGTTTATTATTAAAGGTGAAAAAAAATCCAAACCATCATGGCCCTGTGTGAAAAAGTGATTGCCCCCCTTGTTAAAACATACTATAACTGTGGTTGTCCACACCTGAGTTCAATTTCTCTAGCCACACCCAGGCCTGATTATTGCCACACCTGTTCACAATCAAGGCATCACTTAAATAGGAGCTGCTTGACACAGTAAGGTCCACCAGAAGATCCTTAAAAGCTACACATCATGCCGAGACCCAAAGAAATTCAGGAACAATTGAGAAAGAAAGTAATTGAGATCGATCAGTCTGGAAAGGGTTATAAAGCCATTTCCAAAGCTTTGGGAATCCAGCGAACCACAGTGAGAGCCATTATCCACAAATGGCGAAGACATGGAACAGTGGTGAACCTTCCCAGGAGTGGCCGGCCGCCCAAAATTACCCCAAGAGCGCAGCGACGACTCATCCGAGAGGTCACAAAAGACCCCACAACAACGTCCAAGGAACTGCAGGCCTCACTTGCCTCAGTTAAGGTCAGTGTTCATGCCTCCACCATCAGGAAAAGACTGGGCAAAAATGGCCTGCATGGCAGAGTTCCAAGGAGAAAACCACTGCTGAGCAAAAAGAACATCAAAGCTCGTCTCAATTTCTCCACAACACATCTTGATGATCCCCAAGACTTTTGGGACAACATTCTGTGGACCGATGAGACAAAAGTGGAACTCTTTGGAAGGTGTGTGTCCAAGTATATCTGGCGTAGAAGGAACACTGCATTTCATAAAAAGAACATTATACCAACAGTAAAATATGTTGGTGGTAGTGTGATGGTCTGGGGCTGTTTTGCTGCTTCAGGACCTGGAAGACTTGCCGTGTTAAAAGGAACTATGAATTCTGCTGTCTACCAAGAGATCCTGAAGGAGAATGTCCGACCATCTGTTCGTGTACTCAAGCTGAAATGAACTTGGGTTCTGCAGCAGGACAATGATCCTAAACACACCAGCAAGTCCACCACCGAATGGCTGAAGAAAAACAAAATGAAGACTTTGGAGTGGCCTAGCCAAAGTCCTGACCTGAATCCTATTGAGATGTTGTGGTATGACCTTAAAAAGGCCGTTCATGCTCGAAAACCCTCTAATGTAACTGAATTAGGACAATTCTGCAAAGATGAGTGGGCCAAAATTCCTCCAGGATGCTGTAAAAGCCTCATTGCACGTTATCGCAAACGCTTGGTTGCAGTTGTTGCTGCTAAGGGTGGCCCAACCAGTTATTAGGTTTAGGGGGCAATCACTTTTTCACACAGGGCCATGATGGTTTGGATTTTTTTTCACCTTTAATAATAAACACCTTCATTTACAAATTGCATTTTGTGTTTACTTGTGTTGTCCTTGACTATTGTTTAAATTGGTTTGATGTTCCGAAACACTTAAGTGTGACAAACATGCAAAGGAACAGGAAATGAGGAAGGTGGCAAACACTTTTTCACACCACTGTATATCCATGTATGTCTGGAATTTGCTTATATTCCTAGGTGGGGCGAATTTTAATCCTTTGTCCAACAGCCTTTTTTCCGAATCTGATAGGTCTTGTTTACTTAAGTTAAAAATACCCGACCCTATGGTCTCCTTCTTTTTAGCTGACTGGATTCTCCGCCCCCCTCTGCTTCCTCTCTTCTTTCTACAGGTCTTTTTATGCCTCTGTTGTCCCTGTGAAAATCCAAATTGCGGTTGTCCCTCCCTCCTGGGGAGGCTGGGTAGTGCGAGGGCCTTTGGTTGTTTTGGCTGTGCATATAATCATTGTAGTGATGTACCCCAGGGTCACCGCCATAGGTACCCCTGTTGATCCCACTGTCCCTCTGTCTCTGGTACTCAGAAGCCTCCATGTCCGATAATGGGAAGGATCTATTGTGAGTGATGACATCAGAATCACAATTTCTATTTCTCCCATTATGGTATATAGAATTTATTCTATCATATCCCTGTGTATTCCTAGGGGTGCCATGTTCAAATTGACGATCACCCTGGGGTCTCCTCATATTCGTCTGTTGATATGAGTTTGGCCCATATCCCCCATAACCTCTCTGACCCTGAGGTGGGGCGTCCGTATAGCGTTGTCCTGCTTCTCTATTATAAATCCTTGGTTTTATCTTAGGCTTATTATGTGCCATATTCCTCCTTGGAGAATGTTGGAACTCCTGTCTAACATGAGCCAATGATGGATTGACACTCAAATGATTAGGTACTGATGTCTGAGGTAACGTATCCATTGCGTTCTTGTTCCCGTTTTCCATGGCGAGTTTCCTCTGCCACGCGAAGACATAACCCAATTGGTAATCCTCTTTATCTCTGCCATATTTTTTCTTTTTTGTCCCTTTTTTATCCTTCTCCTCCTTCTCTAACACCTTTTGTAAATTACTATTACAAATGTAAAAATTGCCAGGTTTGTACTCTAAACAGGTGCAAAGAAAGAAGGTTTACTAATGTTGTATCGACCAGCACATCAAGGTCCTATGAGGTCGAACCTTTTATCACTTGCTCATCTGAGGGGGTGGTATATCTGATCCAGTGCCCTTGCGGCCTCCAATATGTTGGGAGGACCAAGAGGGCACTGAGAGTGAGACTCAATGAGCATATAGGGAACATAAGGAGGGGTTTTGATAAGCATCCGGTGTCGCGCCATTTTGACCAAATGCACAACAGGGACCCCTCTAATACCTTGTATTTGGGCATTGATAAGTACAGGCCGCATTGGAGAGGTGTGTCATTGGTCAGAGAAATTTCAAAACAAGAGATGGTGTGGATATACAGACTCAGAACTTATGTCCTCTATGGTCTTAACATGGATACGAATGTGAACGCATTCATTAACAATGCTTGAAATGCGTCTGTAGGCCCTATGGAAACTTGTTATCATCATAAAAAATTATTTCTATTTCCCTTTCCCTTGGTATTACATTCTGTATCACATTTTGTAGTACTTTTTGTATTATTTTTAGTATTTCCCTTCTCTGGATTGATCATTCTCATTTATTGGTGACAGTCTGACTGATAATATCTTGATTTACATTAGAGAGATATATATTATGTACTCTTGTGAGCCCTCCCTGATGGTCTGTGCTTTGGGCGTGAAACATATTTTGGGGGACCATGCCCTGTGGGCGGGACGGGAACAAAATGGGGGGTGGTATCCCTAAAATATATATTAACTTTTGAAAAAGAGGTTCACTCCTCCATATTAATCCAAGGTCAGTGAGTCTGAGGGGATTATTAATAACCAGTTGGTTTTCTTTTTCTTCCTTTTTTCTTTGTTCATGATGAGGTATAATCAAAGCATGCAAAGAAAAAATAAGTAGCATACGTTCTGAGCATATTCAAATTAAGGAAAAGGTGCGAGGTAGGAGGGTTGTTTTGATCCTTCTCCTTAGTGAGTGTATTATGGAGTTTTATATATACATTTTTTTATTAGCTTAGTTTCAATTTTATATTTCACGAGAACCTTTTTTAATATGTACAGGTCAGTGATGTTTTTTTATTTTTTTTCGATAATATTCAGTTTAATTCCAGAAGGTTATTATATATTCTTTTGTTAACCTTGTTTATTATTATCCTGCCTCTATAACATTTATTGTTTTTTACCCTGGGTTGCTTCCCGGGTTTAGATCTAGAGGGAGAAACACAGGCGGATTAGGTATGTCAGGTATTTGGATCCATGAATGGGAATGGGGCTTGGGTTAGCTGCAGCCCACGTAGCTCTATGTGGGGGACCGGATGTCTATAGGGTGCGCTGCATTCCGTCCGGGGCAAGCTGCGGTGCGCCGGATGGAACGGAGGCCTCCGTGGTGCGGAGGGGGCGAGCTGTAACCTTAGAGGATGTGGTGGGTTGGAGATTGAGTGCAGTGTGTCGGATGTTTCCGGTAACTGAGGGCGCCTCTGCTGACAGCGGAAGTGACGTCAACCGGATATGACGCAGCGGACGTACGAATGATAGCGTTGCGTTCCATCGGATCCCAGAAGTGACAACAACAGTGCCACCCACTGGATGTGACATGGGGGAGTGGGGGAGTTAGTATTGCCTCTTAGAGGATCCTATTGGGTGACCAAGCGTTCCTAAAGGAGATCTTGGTAGTAATAGTGGTAGCGTCGTATGCCGGATATGACGCACCGGAAGTGGGGAAATGACGCTGCGCTCTATTGGATCCTATGGGGAGACATAATGATACAGTTCCTGTATCAGATGGAAATGAGGCCTGGCTAACCAGGAAATGCACACAGGTGTTTATTAATGAAAACGAGGCTTGGTTTTGGCGGGAAAAATAGCACACCCAGAGTGAGGCTTGGAGGGGTAGTGGCATTATAAAAGGAGGTGTGTTGGCGTGCCGCTCGTGCCCCTGGATGATGCAATTTTTTTGCGAAACGCGTAGGGATGAGCGTCACGCTAAACATCACCTCATGTTCAGTGTCCAGGCAGGACGGGTTTGTCCGTGTGTGTCCGGCCGGCGCGATGGACTTAAGGCTTTGCAACTTCAACGACATTGTAAGTGTTATTTTATATTCTTAAGTTTTTTAATAAAGGGTTTTTACACTATTGGAGCCCTATTCTCTTTTCCATGGTGTACGTTTTGAGCCTTCCAAATTTGTGAGAAGTATCCCATGAAAAACGCATCCAGCTACTCGTACATGGAAAGGGTGGTGTAAAGGCGAACAGGAAGGATTCCTTTGAAGTGGGGGACAACCTTATATTCATATGCTCATCGTGATCCTCTGTAGTGGGGAATCATGAAGTTCCGGTAAGAAGTAACTTCAGATACTTGGTGGTGGATTGAACACTTTTCGTATATGGAGGATTCTATTTGCATTTAATCCATTACAGCTGGACTTTTTTCTTCATTTCTTCATTTGTTCATTATTCTGTGTGTGTTTAAAGACTTTCAGTTCACGGGTGTTTTTTGATGTGATCACCTGATTTACATAATTTTTTGTACACTAAGCTGTGACCTGCCCACTTAAGGGTGTGGCTGGGAATAATATTTATATTGTTTGTTCTCCCACTGGTTGGGGGTAGAACAATATTGTCTTTACATTGTCACTTTAATTTGTTGTAGTGCACTTAGCGCGGCTTAATATTTTTCCTAATTGTCTTTTTCTGTAATATGTGATACAGTCAAGCCGCAGCTGATTTCAGTCTTTGGGGATTAATTTGCCACATATTGTTTATTTACCTTAGCGCAGTTTTTCATCTTTATGCCTACAATTTATATGCACCATTATCAGCAAATCATTGTATAGAACATGGGTGTGTTTAATACAGAGGTGTACATTACATATCATTACATATCATTAATTATGTCATCTGCTTTCATGAGTCACAGTCATGAGTTCTGTGGCCTAGACATATTGTGACACAATTTCTTTATTTAGACAGTACAGATTTAAACTGCTTATGCAAGCTATATTTTCTTATATGTATGCTTTATAGGAAAACTGCTACAGTCTGTAAATACAGAGTTTAAACAAACTAATAGGTTAACCCAAGTTAATCTTATATGAACTTATAAAGATGGAGTCACTCTGGTTCAGCCATATCACAACAGTGCTGGTGTCAGTGCTCTCTATCTCGGTGCTGGTGTCAGTGCTCTCTATCACAGTGCTGGTGTCAGTGCTCTATATCTCTGTGCTGGTGTCAGTGCTCTTTCTCTATCTCGGTGCTGGTGTGGTGTCAGTGCTCTCTATCTCGATGCTGGTGTCAGTGCTCTCTATCTCGGTGCTGGTGTCAGTGCTCTATATCTCGGTGCTGGTGTCAGTGCTCTTTCTCTATCTCAGTGCTGGTGTGGTGTCAGTGCTCTCTATCTTGATGCTGGTGTTAGTGCTCTCTATCTCGGTGCTGGTGTCAGTGCTCTCTATCTCGGTGCTGGTTTCAGTGCTCTTTATCATGGTGCTGGTGTGGTGTCAGTGCTCTCTATCTCGGTGCTGGTGTCAGTGCTCTCTCTCTATCTGGGTGCTGGTGTGGTGTCAGTGCTCTCTATCTCTCTTCTGCTTTCAGTGCTCTCTATCTCGGTGCTGGTCTCAGTGCTCTCTATCTCGGTGCTGGTGTCAGTGCTCTCTATCACAGTGCTGGTGTCAGCGATGTATATCATGGTGCTGGTGTCAGTGCTCTCTATCTCAGTGCTGGTGTCAGTGCTCAGTCTCTATCACGGTGCTGGTGTCAGTGCTCAGTCTCTATCGCTGTGCTGGTTTCAGACAGTGAGGGAGATAGCAGCAGAGAATCCAATCAGCAGGCAGTGGCTGAGGATCAGCACTGGACTGGCACCTCCGGACCACTGCAGTGGAGCCCTGCATAGGTGGGGTAAGGGTCGGGCAGAGGGAGGGGCTCAAGCACAGGTTGGCACACTGGGACACTGGCACAGGACTGCGCTGCCCTGACTGTGGCACTGGTCATCTCCTGCACCCCCTTCATAGCCTACCCTGACCTTGCCTCTCCTCCATGGCCTTCATGTGCTCCTGAATTGTCAAAATGTCACAGATAAAAAAAGAATGCTTGTCGTTGTCGATCCCAGATTCACTTAATACTTTTGTTATGTCAGTGTCCATGTTGTGGGACTATGTGTGCACAGCTAGTAAGTATTTTGTGGCTGAAAATATGACCTGGAGCTTTTTAAGATTCGCCTGCCATTAAAGTCAATGGGCTACGCTGCAAACTTTGCAGTTCACAAACTTTTGCCCGTGTTCGCGGATCGCATTCACGAGACGTCCCGTCGGAAGTTCGTCCATCACTATCTGTAATCATAAAGCCCCATACACACTATCAGATTGTCTGCTGATTTTTTCCTTCAGGTTTACCAAAACCATGTAGTACAAGGGCCTGCCTGATTGCATACACATTGAAACCCCTAAGGTTTGATCTGATATTATATGGTTTTGGTAAATCTGATGGAAAAAATCAGCAGACAATCTGATAGTGTGTATGGGGCTTAAGTAGTAAAATAAGCCTAGTAAGGATATATACTACTGTTAATCTTGAGCAGGCATGAACTTTATGTTTGAGTCAAACTCATGTTCAATTTGATGAATTCGCTTTTGGTAGTTTGCCGAACAAGCGAATAATTGTGTGTGTTTGCGGCAAATTTGAAAGCGCGAACACCCTTTAAAAGTTTATGGGAGAAATCAAAAGTGCTAATTTTAAAGGCTTATATGCATGGTATTGTCATAAAAAGTGCTCAGGGACCGGGTTCTGCCCCAGGGGACATGTATCAATACAAAAAAGTTTTTAAAACGGCTGTTGTTTTTAGGGAGCAGTGATTTTCATAATGCTTAAAGTGAAACAATAAAAGTGTAATATTCCTTTAAATTTCCTACCTGGGGGGTGTCTATAGTATGCCTGTAAAGGGGCACATGTTTCCCGTGTTTAGAACAGTCTGACAGCAAAATTACATTTCTAAAGGAAAAAAAGTCATTTAAAACTACTCACGGCTACAAAAGTTCATTGATAAAAAACAGCATGGGGATTTCCCCACAGGGGAACCCCAAACCAAAATTTTTTTAAAAAATGGCGTGGGTTCCCCCTCAAAATCCATACCAGACCCTTATCCGAGACCCCCAGATCCCGCCCCCCTGTGTCAATTGCTAATGGGGTACAAATATACCCCTACCATTTCACAAAAAAAGGTTAAAAAAAGAAAGAGACAGTTTTTGACAAGTCTTTAATTAAATTCTTCTTCTTTCATCTTCTTTCTTCTGGTCTTCCCTCCATGTTCTTCTCCAATGTCTTCTTCTCCATCTTCTTTTTTGTCTTCTTCTTCCTCTGCTTTTCTCCTCCTGCATTCAGGTATGAAATTTAAAGGAATATTACACTTTTATTGTTTCACTTTAAGCATTATTTAAATCACTGCTCCTGAAAAAATGTCAGTTTTTAAAACTTTTTTTTTGCATTGATACATGTCCCCTTGGGCAGGTCCCCAAACACTTTTTATGACAATACCATGCATATAAGCCTTTAAAATTAGCACTTTTGATTATTCATATTCGTGTCCCATAGACTTTAATGGTGTTCGCATGTTCGAACAAATTTTTTGCCTGTTCGTATGTTCTAGTGCGAACCGAACAGGGGGGGCTGTTCGGCTCATCCCTAAGCTTGAATAGGTGGAGGGAGGGAAGGTAGGAGATGGTAGTAGGAGGAAGGTAGGATGGGATGTGAAGAAGGTAGGAAGAGGGAGGAGGAGGAAAGAAGAAGAGGTGAAGGAAGAGGGGAGATGGAGAGAGAGAGAGTTGAAGGAGAGCAAAAGAGAGCAACAAAGCATAAAAGATAGAGCACCTGATATTATTACTGTATAATACCTGCTTAATGACTTAAGGTCCATTCTTTTCATTCCATTGTTCCCAGGGGAGCCATAATTCATGTGTCTTGGTGTACCAGGGTCTACCTCCTGAAAGTAATGTCTCGTAAGTGTAGTGATTATGTGCTAACAATGTAACTCCTGCACTGGATGGGATTTCTGTTGTTTTACATCTTCTGGTAGTGAGTTGGTAGTAATACATGAGTAGTGATGAGAATGAGCTTGGGAGGAGTCAATTATATGGTTAGATTCAGGATGCTAAGTTGAGGAGTTAATATGATGGGATATTGCAGTATTTTTTGTAAAATGTTTTCAATTTCCGACCATAGTTTCCTTATAGATGGAAATGTCCACATAATGTGTAATGCCGCGTACACACGAGCGGATTGTATGGCGTACTTAGTCCGTCATACGGACAATCCGTCATACCGACGGACAATCCGTCGTAGTTTCCACTGAACGGACTTGACCACACACGGATACACAAACAGTCCGTCGAAAGCTTGCGCGATGGCGTGTACAGCACGTACGACGGGACTAGAAATAGGAAGTCCAAGACACAGCAAAGCACCCTTCCGCCGTGTAAATCATTTCTGGGCATGCGCCATTCTTAGTCCGTCGAACTAGCATACTGACGACCGTATTGTCCGCTGAAACCAAAGTACGACGGACAGAATTTCGAAAAAAACGAAATTCTTAGTACTCCAGACTGCACGCTGAAAAAGTCCGCTGAAGCCCACACACGAGCGGATTGTCCACTGAAATGTGTTTAGACGGACTAAGTACGCCATACAATCCACTCGTGTGTACGCGGCATACGAGAGTACCTGTGTAACTGCACTCTCTCCAACAAAAGGAAGTTGAAAGTGGTTGGAATTTTGCCAACCGTTGAGGTGTTAGGTACCATCTCATCGGATGAGCCAAACACCCCCCCCCCCCCCCACCCCGGTTCAGTTCGCACCATAACCTTCGAATGGACCAAAAATTTGTACGAACATTAGAACCCCATTATCCCCATTATCAAAATCAAAAGTGCTAATTTTAAAGGCTAAAATGCAAGATATGCAACAGAACAACACCAGCAATAAGGGGTATCTTAAGGTGTATACTTTGCAGGAGGCACACAACACCCACTGTAAATGCTGCAGATGCCTGTGTTGCAGAAACAGAACAGCACCAGCAATATGGGGTAGCTTCAGGTGTATACTTTGCAGGAGGCACACAACACACACTGTAAATGCGGCAGATGCCTGTGTTACAGAAACAGAACAGCACCAGCAATAAGGGGTAGCTTCAGGTGTATACTGTGCAGGAGCCACACAACACAAGCAAAAAGACACTGTCCCTGCCTATCTTGCTCTTTCCCTGCACGCCAACACACTACTCAAGGGCCGCCGCCGCTGGCGGCCTTATATAGTGTGGGGAGTGTACTAAACCTCCCTGAGCTATAATTGGCCACAGGCATTCTGCGGAGAAGGATGTGCTGTTAGACATTTTTGAAGCCTGGAGTAGGTGAAGTCGTCTTTTGCGGGTGCATTTTATTACCTCTGCATTTGGGAGAAGGGTTTGCCTAATATTTTGGATCGAAGTGTAACTACAGTATGTGGGTTGCCTGAGCAGATAGCCAGATGAGGCCCATCTTTTAAGCTGAGGTTTTAAGTGTCTGTAAAACACATTCCAAATAAAATTCCTGCAGTCACCATGGGCCAACCTGAAGTTAACAGGTAATCTAACGCTATACTTGCATCTTCTATATTGTATGGTAAATATGGTTGGGTAGGGATTTTGTTTTGCTTCTTTTTCCTTTCATGGGGCTTGGAGTGAAGTTTCCTGTAGCTACCCAGGATATCTCCTAAACCTGACACAAACTGAAGCAATGGCAACTATATGCTTCTGGGAGTGTGCCGTTACCCTGCGCATGCGCGGCAATTACGTCATCATGGCTCTTTCCAATCACAGTGGTGGAGCCGCGATACCCGGAAGTAACCCCCGGAAGTGATGTCACCGGTTGGTGCTGTGTATGGGCACCGCAGCAATGGCTTTGATCTCAGGTTACATAATGAGCTTGTATGCTATGCATGGGTTTAAATGGGTTTAGAACCACTTTAAGTACTTACAAACCCACCAAGTTTTCCTATAACTTTTTTGTTTGTCGAAGTATAGATATGTGGGTGTGTCTGTACATTTTTGACTGTACTTACTGTTGATGGACTCATTACCTTTGCTGGGAATCTATTCCAAGCATCCACTAAAAGTTTATTCCATTAGGAACCTCTCAGAGAAGTCGAGTGAGGTGTTAATAATTTTTTGAGTTTTGTATTTTAGGGTAAACATACAAACATAGACAGATAATCCAGAGTGGACCCAGACTTGCCACATTTCTTTAAAACACAGAGGACCTTAATGCATAGTTTTTTTAATGTTTGTTTTAAGGAGAAACCTTGAATGGAATTAATTGCAGTCAGGCCTAACTAAATTCTAATATATATATATATATATATATATATATATATACATACATATTTGTTTTGTTTTGTTTGTCTGTTTCATTAAACTGAGTGTCTATTCTCTCTCTCTAATACAACTTTTTGTTGCCTGCTTGACTTGCAAAATGATCTTCAATGGAAGATCAATTAATATGTTAATCACAACCAAGAAAGAGCATTGCATTTTATATAGGTGCAATTTTTGGAAGCAATTTCAATTGTGTTTTTCTTTTTTTTTTAACTAAATGCAGATTTAATGCTCTTTAACAATTTAAAGAGACAGGGGTATCACAAATCTCATGTTGATGTAGCATTAAATCTGTACCTTTTTTTTTATTTACTTTTTTGGTTTGTTTTTTTCCTTTCTCTTTTAATATTAACTATTTTTCCTTCTTTCCTACATCACCTTTATTTTTTGGTGATTCTGGAGTTTTGTTTTGCTTTGGTGAAATAAAGGAAAAAAAGAGGGGAGTATGGGGAACATTATATGGAGAACATTTAAAACATTTACAAATGTTGATATAGAATATTAAAGCTTCACTATAGCATTTTGGGTTGGGCCAAGTTCCAACAGTTCTTTTTTTTCTCTCTCTTTTGGATAATTGTTTTATATAAATGTATGTCATTGTAGCTATTACCAACTATGACAATAGTAACAGTAACACCAGGGTTTAGCAACAGTCATGTGACATGTGGATAATAACAGGACTCTGGACGGCCTCACTTCAAAACTAAAACAATGTTTTTATTCAAAAAATTATCAGGAACACAGCAAAAGATGCTAACCACTGACGCGTTTCGCACTAAGACTAGTGCTTACTCGTAGCTGTCTAACATAATGGCAGACAACAAATATATATATATATATATATATATATATATATATATATATATATATATATATATATATATATATATATATATATATAAAGTGTTGCAATGTAACAGTGGGCAGGGCCAGGCAATGAATCAATCAAACAAAAAAGACATCACCTGGTACCCGTCCACCTAATCCTCCTGCTCTCAATATAAAACAATGAAGGCTCTCAGTGTGAGTCCAATGTGAACAGCAGTGCATTGCAAACATAAAACCCCGGCCACATCCCAAAAGGGATGTAGCAAGGAACACACATATATAATATGAGTATAAAAAAAAAACAAAAAAAAAAAACAGTGAATTAATGAAAAATGCAAGAAAATGTATAAAGTGTCAAATGGTTTACAAAACCCAAATTGTAATGTGTAAATATATAAACATCAATAAAAATGTGTATACGTGGTCATAATAAATACTAAATGATTAATACTAAATGAAAATATGGCGTGTAAATGCAAGCGTGGCTAAATGGCCATGCAAGTATGTGTTGTGAAAAAGTGCTTAAATAGATAAAACAAAAAATTCTTGAAAGTGTTGAAATAAATCCAATAAATATGTGCACAATCAAAAGCATCAATACGCATGCGGCGGCGCATGCAAAAGCATCCAAACGCATCCGAACGCCCGCCGCAGCCCATATACATATATAATGATGCACAATATGTGGACCACTGATCAGTGTGCTGCAGTGTAGCTATATATAACCACATGACAAACAAAATGGCAATGCTAGGATCACACACAAACCAATCATGAAAGAGGGGCATCCAATAATGGTCTGGTAAGAGCCATACACGTGACGATCTCTCCGCATACACCTAAAAAGTAAAATGAGAAATCTAAAGTACCGGAGAGTGCTAATTGAATCAACTACCTGGCGCAGGGACAAAATTAGTCAAGCACTAGCCCAGTCTCGCTCCGACTAGCCTCAGTCAGAGCAATGTGACATTACAATGATATAACATGATATCACAATGTAACATTACGCTGATATACTATATGTCAAAAAGTGAAAACCGGACATAACAATGTTCAACATCCCCGAGGCTCAATGGATCTTAATTCAATGTGAAAAATGGGGAACTGAAGCCGCCCCAACCATGCCTCGTGCACAATCACAGACAACCACCTAACCCATCCGTCGATTCAACAAATAAAACAGGATTGCATAAAACCCCTCTAGAATGTACCCTGAAAATAAATAAATAAATCATGTAAAACTTAGTAAACATAGAAAATTGATTTGATTGATTGATTGATTTATTGATTTATTTATTGATTTATTTATTTTCAGGGTCAGAGTCTTAATAGGTGAAGAACACTATTCTGAAGCTAGTGGTTTGCCAAGGGGGGAGCTTGTGGCTGTTGAGGATGAGATGTGGCGGACGTAATCCATCATTTGAGTTTTCCCAATGTGTTAGCAAGGTCACGTTTTAGATACCAGTCAGTGTATCTAAATGGGCAAATGATAGATGATAATTCCTCCGAGTTGAACGTGTGCGCTATGTATTTTCTCCATCTGGTAAAAAAGCAGGCGGTAGAGCGAAAATGCAAAACTATGGTGTCTAATTTCTCAATGTGAAATAGGGAAAGTTCGGCTTGCTTTATGGCTTGTATGGAAGGTGGAGTCGGGTTGATCCAGTGGTTCACTTATCCATATTCTGAAATCAAATTATTTTTGTCTGGTTAATTGACACTGTCTAAGCTGCACTGAGACCTCTTAAGGTTATGACCTCTTCCGTAGCCTGCTAAAGGCAGGACTTGTACAGTAGCTACACATGGTAGCCAAGGAAGGAGCTATATGCACAAATGTCTGGCACCAGCCAAGGTTTTAGCCCATCAGGGTTGGTTTAACTGAACACAGTCTCAGTTAAAGGAGTTAGTTGTGAATTGCGATGACAACAAGATACCCCTGGACACTTGAAGGGTCATACACACACGCACACACACACACAGTGATATTCCACAGAATGTGGGCAGAGTGCAGGCATATGACAATGGAGGAAGAAAGATGGGTGATGAAAATCAGATGACCTGGCTGAAGGATTTAACCATTCAAATTGTTACACGTGTCACTGGGAAAGGGTCTCATTATTATGTTGTAGTATATCTATAGCAATTCTAATCAAAGGTCCTTACTACTCAGAATTACAAGATAAGCATTCTTTTGAATATGTCTTAGAAGTACTCGTGTTTTTCTTTACCTACCTTTGTCCACATTAATAACGTATAATCTCAGAAAGCCAGGAAAGCTGGTTCAATGGCTGTTACTGTATGCTTTATCCCATTGGAATCACTATGGAAGGCTGTCTCAGAAGCAAGGGCAACATGACCAGATTGGCATTATGGACTTTCGTACTATTATTATTGAGAACAAAGATTTTTTTTTGTTTTGTCTCTTATTATTTTTATTATAGAATTATTACATCCAGAAAAAGTTATGACTACCGATACTGAGATTCAGAAATGTGGACCGTAGAGATGGAGAGTTTAAAAGTTGTTTTTTTTCAAAGAGTTTTTATTTCAAAAGGCAAAGCCAAAAGTTCCAAATATTAAAGGAAATTACCCATAAACCATTATTTTATGTGTGGCCTTCACTGGCCACAAGGGGCCAACTGTTACATATTGGGTTTATGTGAAATCTCCATTAACAGCTGTAAATAATATTATAATTAAAAATATATTTCAGTTAGAATGAAATATATTTAAAGTACTGAGTGTTGTGTTAGTGTTGCAACAATCAGTTTAACTTCAAAAGTTAGCCTTTTGTTGCGCGTTGAAGAAGATGGCTGCTTAAGCCTAGAGCTCTCCACAGCCGGCCGTTTAACAGCAAAAAACAGGCAGGTATTTTCCTCTAAAAACATACCTAAATACTCTGCAGTACTCCTGGGACAGTAGGGGCAATAATGTCTCGCAAAAGAGGACAAGAAAGGGGACCAAAAAAGCTGTCATCATTTACATTTAAACAGAGCAGTGAGCTGACTAAAATCCAAGATGGCGCCGCCGGAGCTGTGAGGAAAAATAATAAAACTCACACAAACCTTTCTGCTAGCCAGCCACCTGAAATGGATGAGGAATTATCATCCTCATATTCTAATGGCTCCTCTCATCTATCCCCAACATCTCAGGGACCCGCAAGATCGCGGATGAACCTGGTTTCATCTTGTCAGGCAGCTGATACTGTGAACACAGCTCTGCATAGTGATAATGCTATGTCCTCATTACAGACATCTATAGCTGCTTTCCCAACATCAGGTCATCCAGTACTAGATACCACAATGAAAGAAATGCTTGTGTCATTACAATCATCTATTATATCTAATCTATCCTCCATGATTCATAAATTCTCTCTTGATATGAAACATATGGATGGTAGACTGCAATACGTTGAAAACAAAATAGAGGAATGCACTGAAACAGTGAATGAGCTAGTGGATGCATGTACAGAACAAAAAGATGATTACATGTGGGTCAAGATGACATTGGCAGATCTCGAGGACCACTCACGTCGAAACAACATTAAAATGAGAGGAATACCAGAGTCAGTTCTACCTACGGACTTATGTAACTATGCAAATACACTATTTTCTACATTATTGCCAGAATTATCGCCGATTGAACTTACAATCGATCGTATTCATAGAATTCCCAAACCAAAACATCTAGAAGAATCAATTCACAGAGATGTTATTCTGCAAATTCATTTTTATCAAGCTAAAGAGCAAATTCTCTCCAAAGCGAGGGAGCTAACTACTCTGCCACCACCATACTCAGATATACAATTATTCGCCAATCTCTCGCAATTTACACTACAAATGAGAAGACAGCTCAAAACTGTAACAAAGGCATTATCTAATCATAAGATCACATACAAATGGAGACATCCAGCCACTATCTTGACCACTTACAACAGGAAACATTTTGCTATATCTACCATTGAAGATGGCATGCAATTACTCCAAACATGGGGTATTATAGTTGATCTTCCACATAACACCCCTGCCTTGAAGGAAAAACTTAATTTGTTCCACTTTGGACAAAAACGTGAACAAAATAGAATTAAATACAAATGAACTACTCCGGCCTGTTAAATGCATTACTGACATATACGGTCTGGTTTGATGCTCAATACCTTACTACTTGAACTTCACCCCCTATCTTGGTCAGCATTCCTTTGAGTGGATTACTGCTGACTCTTGGAAAATATTTTTTTCTTTACTCTTTTATTTTTTTTTCTTCTCTCCTTTTTTTTATTTTTATTAATTAATTTATTTTTCTTTTTTTTTTTTTTTCCTCTTGCAATATATATTGCCAAATAACTACTAATAGAGTAATAAGTAGTTTTTTCATAGGTTTGAAAAAAAAAAATCGACATTGTTGTGTGCATGATTTAATAGTAACTGTGAACTGATCATATAACAAATACTTAGATATTTAGTTTAAGCGTTATAGAAACTAGAGAATATTCTTTTAGGAATATATAGAATTATAGTAACATCTAATTTTGATATATATTAATATGTCTTTCAAAATATTGTCCCTAAATGCAAGGGGACTGAATCACCCAGCGAAACAAACCTCTATGTGGAGGTCTGCCTCATCCTTTAATTGTGACATATTATGTGTTCAAGAGACACATTTTGCTAAAGATGCATCTCCCAAATGTCAACATAAACATTTTCCTCATATTTTTCAAACAAAATTCTCCAAAAAACAAAGAGGGGTGTTAATAGCTATTAGAGATACTATTACATTTCAATTAGATAATTGTATCACTGACCCTGAAGGTCGCTTAATTTTTTTGATTTGTACCATTAACAATATTCAATACACCCTTGTATCTATTTATGCTCCGAATATGAGGCAAATGCATTTCATAAAAAAAACTATAGAGGAGGCGAAGAAAGTTCAAAAAGGACACCTCCTGATATATGGAGATTTCAATTTGATTCCAAACAATGATATGGATTCTTCTGCTAAGTCCAAACGCTATGCTTCTCCCCTTGATAAGTTCATAACTTCGAATTACTTATTTGATGTGTGGAGATGTGGACATGCTAATGAGAGGGATTACACTCATTTGTCACCACGGCACAATACCTACTCCAGAATTGACTTATTCTTGACAGATAAATGGCTGCTTGACAAGATTTCATCCTCCCATATACATACGGCCACGTGGTCAGATCATGCTCCCATTAGCATGTCTATAACAACCACATCATCCCAACCAAATTCATATATATGGAGAGCTAATAACTATATTCTCCAAAATGAAAATTACTCCACAACACTCCAACAACACCTTACTGAATTATTTTCAATTAAATAGACGTCTATATCTGACCCAATGATATTATGGAATGCTCATAAAGCTATTATGAGAAGGGTGTTTATGCAATTAGGTTCTAAAGCTAAAAGAAAGAGAACTCAGAGAATGGATGAACTTACTAAGGAGATAGCCAAAGCTGAGGAACACAATAAAAATTATCCTTCTCCTTTCATTAAAACACAAATTTTCCAGTTACGTAATGAATTAAGAACCCTACTTCTAGAGACACATGAGAAATCCTATAAAAAATTCAGAGCTACCACTTATGTAACAGGGAACAAAGCCGGGAAAACAATGGCATTACGCATTAAAGGTTATCGATCTAAGACTAAAATTCCATTCCTCTACCATCCTCACACTAATAAAAAATTGCTTAAGCCTTCTTCAATAGCTGAAGCATTTAGCTCATATTATAATGATTTATATAACATTAAGAACGATGGCGATACCCATCAACCTTCTCAGGAGGAGATTGACACCTTTTTGGAGAGTGTCAAACTTCCATCTATTTCCCCACAACAATTAGAATTTCTCAATTCTCCCTTTACTATCCCTGAAATTCTACAAACTATCCGTATTCTTCCTAACTTGAAATCACCTGGTCCGGATGGCTTTACAGGGGAATGTTTTAAAAAATTCAAAGTACTCTAGCACCTATACTATGTGACATTTATAATTTAGCAGCCAATTCTTCATCATTTCCCAATGAAATGCTGAATGCTCTTGTTGTAACTCTTCCAAAACCAGATAAGGAACCATCTTCACCTAAAAATTTTAGACCAATTTCCTTACTCAATTTAGATGCTAAAATGTATGCGAACCTTATAGCCAAAAGACTAGATAGTTTGTTACCCTCTCTTATCCATAGAGATCAATCGGGTTTCACCAAAGGAAGACAAGCATCGGATGCTACTAGAAGAATGATAAATATAATACACCATGTAGAACTCACCAAATCGCCATCCCTGTTTCTGTCGCTTGACGCTGAAAAAGCATTTGATAGAGTTCATTGGGGATACCTGTCATCCGTTCTGACTAAAGTTGGCTTAACAGGTCAAATCAACAAAGCAATATTAGCCCTGTACTCTGTCCCCTCGGCTCGAGTGTATACTACAGATTCTTTATCACCTCCATTCCCAATAACAAATGGTACACGACAAGGATGCCCCTTATCCCCCCTAATTTTTAACCTTGTTATTGAACCCCTAGCTGAGAGTATTAGGTCCAACAAAAAAATTCTAGGAGTTACCATTGCTGATCAAGAACATAAAATCAACCTTTTTGCAGATGATGTTGTTCTTATGATTACTGATCCTGTGAAATCCTTACCGGATATTCAGGAAACACTAAATATGTTCAGCAAAGTTTCTTATTACAGGCTTAACGCGAATAAATCTTGTATATTGAACTTGGGGATAGATGAAAATACTACTAAACATCTTAAATTAATATTCCCTTATACATGGACTGAAAGTACAATTAAATATTTGGGTATTCAATGATCAAATTCATGTAAAACACTGTTCCAATATAATTATATTCCACTTCGTAATGCATTACAACAAAATCTCACTAAACTAGCATCCCATGAATTTTCATGGATGGGACGTTTGGCAGCATTTAAAATGCTTCACCTTCCACAAATGTTATACTTTTTTAGAACTCTCCCAATTCCAATTCCGTTAAAATATTTCCAATCCCTTCAGACTCTGTTTTCTAGTTTCATCTGGCAGGGTAAAAAATCTAGATGTGCTCATTCAAACTTAGTGAAGAAACGCCAAGCTGGGGGAACAGGGTATGCAGATTGCCAAGATTATTATTTAGCCTCGGTTCTCACACAGTCTAAGGAATGGTTTCTATCTCCTCCATCTACAATTTGGAGAAAGATGGAAACTGCTAAGATCCCAGGAAATAATCTATCAATATGGATTCCTTCCATGGCACTTGGAGCCAAGATACCTTCTCGCATCTCCCCAACAATATTAGCAACACTTAAATCCTGGGTTTCGATTTCTGCATCTAACTTCCTCACACCTTCTTCCTACCAAAGTTCAAATTCCGCTAAATACTCTACATAATTTCATGAAGACAACCTCATTTACACCATGGATAGAGAAGGGAATTAAATATCTATCTGATCTACTTGATAATGGGGTGATCAAACCATTTCCTACACTTCAAACGAAATTTCAATTGCCAAATTCAGATTTATTCCTCTACATCCGAACTAAGAATTGCATTTCCAACCTCCCATCATGGACCTATAATGTTCCCCAATCAGCTTGGTCCTTCCTTAAGATCCCCATACATCAACAAAAAGGGATCTCTCTTTTCTATAATCTTCTTCAACAAAAAAGTGTGCTTACAAAGACTATCCCTTTAATTAGATGGGAAGAAGACTTAGGATACACCTATACAGTTGACCAATGGGAAAAAGCTTGTAACACCACATATAAAGCCACATGCTGCTCTACATTATGGGAAGTATCCATTAAATTGACTCAATGCTGGTATCTTACTCCTGAGAAAATATCTAAATTCAACGGCACATTTGACGACAAATGTTGGAGACTGTGCGGCAAAAAAGGTGATATGTTGCATAAATTTTGGACATGCCCTAAACTTGGGAAGTATTGGGAACAAATCTTTCAAGTTATGTCTGAAATTACCAAAACAGTCATTCCTCCAAATCCCTCGCTGGCTCTATTATCCATTGATCTTGATCGATATCCTATCCAGTTTAGAAATGTGTTTACACATATTATGCTGTCAGCCAGGATCAGTATAATGAGGAACTGGAAAAATCCTGATCCTCCTTCCATAAAAGAAGTGATAGAATCGACTCAAACTCATTACATTTATGAATCAATTCTAGCTCTTCGGCCTCTCAAAAAAGAACATACTTATAAAATATGGCAGCCATGGTTAAAATGGGCTAGTCCCCAAAACATTGCACAATTTCTTTGTTCCTAGATAACTTAAATTAAAAAATTACTTACCCCGCTCTAATATTTTAATCTTTGTTTTGTATCTATTAAATGACAGGTTACTATTACTGTCCCGAACACAGTTTAGCACCCATAGGGGTGTTCGGGAATATATTTAGGTTCATCATCTTTGAATTACTTGGATTGGCAGTATACAAATATATGAAGATAATATTTATATTACTTTGTGTATTGTCTCTACAATGGATGTATTAATAACCTCCCGATCGTTATCTTTATTATCCCGATTATAATTGAGGTAATTAATATGGTTTTCTTTATATTATATTTTTTATTATTTTTGGATACTATTATCTATGTATCTAAATACTGTAACTGATCTGTTATTTAGTCATAATTTCTGTCATTTGTCTTGATAAAAATTTAAACTTTAATAAAAACTATTGATTAAAAAGTTAGCCTTTTGTTTTCCCTGATAACATCTAACCAACATCTAACCTAGGTAGTAAACAACAACCTTCTTTGACTCATCCAATCAGGCTGTGCCCAATATACATTTACTAGGTACAGGGAGCACTTGGGGAGAAATATTTTAGCCACAGTACAGATTCAGAAAGGAGGATATAAGGCTTTGTGACCAAGCTAAGTCCCTCTTTGGTGTGGGAACAGCCAGCAGTCACCTGAAGTTAACAGGTAATCGAACACTATACTTGCATCTTAAATTGTATGCTAAATATGGCTGGTGTGGGTAATTTGTAAATATCATGTAAGCCAAGGGACCTACACTGTATATTGTGTTATAAATACTGTCTGGTGTGTAATTTTTATATATTATGTAACCCTATCAATAAATGTGTATTGTGGATGTAACTACCTCTTTCGTGTAAGATCGCTCAGATATAGATATGTATATGTCCATACTACTACAATGATTGAGCTGTATGCACATATTCACAGAAACTAGGTAACACCTATAGCATCTTGTTTGTGCTGAAGACCACACTGGACTGACTGGATCAGTCACTGGTTATGGGTGGGTGATTGTGTGAGTGAGTAAGGAGATATCCCTCCAATGGGTGCTACCCAATGGTGGATACTGGTGGTTAACCCTCTTAAGGCTTGCTGCCTTTCTGGTACTTCCTTAAGATTGTTTCCACAAGTAGATTTAAAAATAATGTAAGTTCTATGGTAAATTAACAAGAATTTATTAATAGCGACGAGTATATCAAACCAATGCATTTCGGGAGAAAAGAGCTTTCCCTTCTTCAGGGCTGTTGCTGCATACTATTAAATGGGAATGATTCCCACGCCAGGTATATACAGTATTTGCAAAGTTTCGGTGATACAACTGAAAAAAGTGACAGCTTAGCTTTCAGAGGTAGTAATCTTGCCCTATAGCATGAATGCTAACTAGAGAATGCTTTTCATCTGCTGTATGGCCACACTGCTGTATGGCTAATTTCATTCTTTTAAACATATGTAGCCAGCAGTGTTAAGTGGTGACAAGGGATAGAGTTTGCATTTGCCGTTTTCCTGGGGTTAGGTCACATGTGTATACGCTGCTAGAACACTGGTGGCTGCACAGTCATTGATTGTTGTGGGTCACCATAACAACAAAGGGCAGTGTTAACAACAAAAAAAGTGGGGCTCACCCCAAAATCAAAAGCAGACCTTTATCCCATAAAGGGCTCTGCTGTGGCTTTTGTGAGGAACTCCACAAAATAACATGGTGTCCTGCAAATGCCACACTAGACTCTTAACTAAGCTTACAACTTGGCTAGCCAAAAAAGAGAGAACAGTGGGCACCTTATCTTTCCTCCTAAACCATACCAGGCCACATGTACTCAACATGGGGACCTGCCCTGCTAAAGCATCTTGTACCCATGTAAATGATATAAGGACAAGAGCCTTATCCCTGACACAGTGAATACAGGGGTCTGCAGGGGAGAGATGTCTCAAAATCTAGAAGCCCCATTTAAAAAATAAGGCGGCTCCCAGATACTTCCATTCTCTACCAGAAAGAGTAGGAGGTGCAAGGTAAAAAAAAAGTTACAACCCGTTCTCTTCTAATGAACTCCTTGCCACGAATGACAGCTCCTGGACCCACAACTGAATGTACACAAAGGGTTGGGGGTATTCCAGGTGATATCACTTATCAAATATGGTCAGTCATTTAATCTTTTTGCATTGAAAGCAGTGAGCAAGAAATATGTGAGTTTCAAGTATGGGTTGCATTGGTGCAGAATGTCTTTAAACACAGGTCTCTTCTCAACAACCCGGGCAGTAGGTCTGCATTTAAGTTTTGAATGTTATATTTGCATGTATTAGGATAGTAGTGTAATTGTACTTACACTTAAAAACTGCAAAGTTTATTACTACATTCTCCTATTTTAGCAACCTGTTGGTTTTTAGGCTTGGTGTGCTATTAATTTTAAGCAAAATTGTCCTTTTGTGGACAGTAATAATATGATGTAATTTACAGTTCTTTGAAATGAAATACAGTAAAAGAGTTGACTTTAAAGGATGTGTCAATATCAGCTCCAAAATGTATTTCCTTTGTTACCAGTGAGACCAAAGAAAGTGCCTTCAGAGTTTAAGAGCTGTATTCAGTCATAAAGAAAAATCTCCAGAACTTTCCTAACAGTTTGATTTTAATATTTTTCAGGTGTTCTGTGGATAAAGCTGTTCAAATAAATAGACCTAGAGGAGTTATAAATAAACTTTCCTTCAAAGCAATGAGATACACAATATCTAAAATCTTAGCCCTAAGATATTTCTGCAGTTCACCCTCTCTCTTATCTTTCAGATATTCAAATTCAACTATGCGTTATCTCCACACAATACTGTTATAATTATAGGATAGCAGATCTAAAAAATACAGATCAAAATGCAATTTAATTCTTTTGTTAAGCTCCTGTTCTAGTTTATGATATGTTATAAGGCATATCACTAATCTTGTCACTGGGGTCTTGTTTAAAATTTCATGTATCGTAATGCTGCTTTTTGCATATTGTTACTTAAGTAATTATGGGGTTTAAGTTCTGCCATTTAAATATTTAGGTAGCACTTAAATACTTTGATTTACATTTACTTACAACTTTCTTGAGGAAAAAAGATCACAGTAAAGGTTTAGAAAAGGTTTAGCAGATATTGATTAAATATAGACACCAGTGTTATTTTATATGGGTTACTATGTTAACAACAGATGTTTAATGCAAAACAGTAATACATTGACAATCATCACTTTAATTTTGTTCTAGAACAATTATATGAATGGGATATTTGATTAAGACAGTGTTTGCATGTAGACGAGCTTTGGAAGGCATACTACTATTCGTTAAAATCCTGCCTTTTTTTGAAAAGATTTTCTTTTCCTCACTTCTACTGGCTTTTTCCCTCCAAATAGCTCTATTGCTCCTCTTTTCTGCTTGTCCAGGCATGACGTCATCGTGTACAATGTAAGCCAAGGAGAGGGGGTACATGAACTTAATACAAGTGTTTTACTGCTGCCTGAAGCTCAACTCTAAAAAAACAGGAACTTTGCTTGGACCTGACTGAATATTGAAGTTAAAGTGATTGTAAAGTTATTTATTGTTTTTAATTTAAAAAACACGTCATACTTACCTGCTCTGTTCAATAGTTTTGCACAGAGACGTGCTAAACCTCTTCTTCTGGGGTCCCCTGACACCACTGTCTGTTTCTCCTCCATTTTGAGTACTCCTATAGCAAGCCACTTGCTATGAGGCCACTCATGCGTGATAAATCCTGAGCCAGACTGTGTAATGGAGCTTGAAGCCCTAAGCTAGGTAATCAATATACTTTTATAGGCAATGCTGGCAACACTATTAAAAGGAACTGAAAATGAAAATACAATATACAGTAAATACACAATATTTGGGGGCGTGGCTTGGCACCGGAGCATGAGGGTAGCTTGAGTACAGAGCTCCGATGCCCAGGGCTTCTATTCCAGCCTCTCTTCAGCGGGAGAGATCGAAATTTGGACAGAGAGGATGCCAGAGAGCAGTGCTTCAACAACCCACTCTCAAATGGATCCAGGCACGCAGTTGAGCCAGAATATACCAGCGATGTTTCGCATGCAGCAGTCCAGCTCTCAGGCCTCCTCTCAGGCCTTGGATCAACATGCTGCCAGCCATGCTGTCTCCTCAGACTCCACAGGACTAGGGGGGGTTGGCACTATCCACGCACAACCATCACTGCTACTCGGTCTAGCCAATTTGCAGCTGGTGGCACTAGACATCAAGAACACTCTGTCAGCAGCAATTGCAGACCTCAAGTCAGACATGAGAGCTGTGGCTTCTTGTCTGGAACAAGTGGCGTCTACAGCCCAGACTCACAGCGATGCCATCCAGCAGGTGCATCAGGTTACTAGTCTCCATGCACAGCATCTGATTGACATGTATCTTTACCTTGAAGATTTGGACAATAGGGGTCAGAGGGGTAATCTACACATTAGAGGGATCCCTGAGTCGATGGAGGGTCCTCAACTACAGTCTGTTGTGTGGACAATCTTTAATACCTTAATGGGCAGACCACCAGATGCACCAGTGGAGATGGAGAGCTGTCACAGCCACTCAGACACAGAGGTAGGGAAAATGATCCCTGCAGGGACACTATTTGCTGTTTATTTAGCTTTACACAGAAAGAAGAAATCCTGCATGTCACTTAATCATGGTCAATTATATCAAAATATTTCAGGATCTGTCTACTATCCCTCTCCAACAGATCTATGCCTTCTTCTCAACGCTCTACGTGATAGGCACATTTTGTACCATTGGAAGTTCCTTTTTTGTTTGCAAGCCACACTGGGGAACTGCTCAGCACTTTTACGAACACCTGTAGACCTGCAACCTTTCTGTGACACCCTTGGTGTCCTGTTGGTAGCTGTTCCAGACTGGTATGGATCCTTTCTGCAAGCAGAACCCTGGATTTTCACTCACTTGCGATGCTCCCATCGCAACAGACAGAGACACCGCAGATCTTCTTCTGACTCATCTCTGAGAGGCCAAGGCGACATGGATACGGATTGTAGCTCACGAGCCTCACCATCCTCTGCCAGACGCAAGACAGATCGTTGAACTGGGTCTGATTGGATCTGTGAGTTTGCTCCTTTGTTCTGAGTTTCTTTTTTCATTTGAGGGTTCTAACCCCAGTAAAACATGTTGATTTCCCAAGGTTTTAATTAACATTGACATGGAAGTACTTATGCCATGGGATGCTATTCAAGACTACTCTCTGGCTCCTACAGTTTGGCACAATGAGACACAACTGAAAATTGGGTCTCATTGGGATGGCGTGGAACCGCCATTTTATACGCCTCAACCCCGCATTGACCTCTGCGCCGTGTCGCCAGCGACACGGCGCAGAGGTCAATGCGGGGTTGAGGGGTATAAAATGGCAGCTCCACGCCATCCCAATGAGACCGACTGGATCCACGGGATACAGGGAACTGCTACACGATCGGTGAGTTAGGAAGGGGGCGACCATTTAATAAACCTACCTTGATGAGGTGCACTATATTCAGTCCTTAGTCTGATATTAACCTCCTGCTTTATAATCTTTTCAGTTATCCCCACTCACTAGCTGATTGTTATTTGGAGTTTGTTTTACTCCATATACATTAACATGCCCTGTGTGGCGTATATGGATTTGTGAATGTGTGCAGTTACATAAGACCCGGGATCCACTGTTCTATCCAAACAATTGATTGTAGATTGTACTGGTAATTATTCCTGACTGATTATTCTGCTTTATCTGACCCCTAGTTTACCTCTTTGGAACCTAGATGAGATTATATCTCCCTGTTCTCACCATTTTTGGCACTATTTTTGGTAGTAGCACTTTTTCTTTATAATCAATCCCAGATCTCTATCACAATGGTGTTTGGCTACATGCAGTTGTTGGGCATGTATAGTTCAACCTATCATCCCTTTTCTGGAAGGTCTTCCCTTTCTCTCCCTTCTTTTCTTTTTGGTCTCCACATGGGTTTTCATCTTTGCACTTACACACATTCTGGTCCCTCTTTTATAAATAAATAAACTAATTAAAAACTAAAATCACTAAAATAACCTTGTTTGGATATAGGTCGGCATTTGGGTCTTTTTCCCCCTCCCAGTCGCCGGAAAAGATCTGTCTTTTCTTTCACCCCGTAATTCAGGCTTCAGCTGATATAGGGAGAGGATTAGAGAGGTAAGATCACACTCTCACTATATGTTATAAAAATTGTCTCCTGTACTGAATTGTTATATGTTTTGCTATGTAATTTTTGTTTTTTTCTACTGTTATACTTGTTAATAGGGATGAGCCGAACACCCCCCGGTTTGGTTCGCACCAGAACTTTCGAACGGACCCCACGTTCGTTACGAACGTTAGAACCCCATTGAAGTCTATGGGACTCGAACGTTCGAAATGGAAAGTGCTAGTTTTAACGGCTAATATGCAAGATATTGTCCTAAAAAGGGTTTGGGGACCTGACTCCTGCCTCAGGGGACATGTGTCAATGCAAAATAAAGTTTTAAAAACGGCCGTTTTGGCGGGAGCACTGATTTTAATGACGATTAAAGTGAAAAAAAAAGTGAAATATTCCTTTAAATATGGTGCCTGGGGGGTGTCTGTAGTATGCCTGTGAAGTGCCACGTGTTTCCCGTGTTTAGAACAGTCCCTGCACAAAATGACATTAAACGGAAATAACACCATTTAAAACTGCTTGCGGTTTTAATGTTATATCTGGTTCCTGCAATATGGTTGAAAATCATTGAGAAAAATGGCATGGGTAGCCCTCCCTGCCCATTACCAGCCTATTTGGGTCTTGTACGCATATTAAGGGGAACCCCGTACCCATATTAAAAAAAGGAAATGCGTGTGGCCCCCAGGCCCTATATACTCAGAACAGCAGTATACAGGCGGTGCAAACAAGACAGGGACTGTGTAGGTTTGTTGTGTTAAGTTGAATCTGTTTGTAATTTTCAACTGGTACATTTTTAAAGTGTAGCTCCAGTCAAAAAAACTATTTTTAAGCTTTTTGGAAAACATAGGGAAGGGTTATCACCCCTGTATAATTTGTTTTGTCGTCCATCTTTTTTCATCTCACTTTCTGCTGTCTCCTTGCGTTTGCAAGTAGGAGATGTTTGTAAGTTGGATGTTTGAAAGTAGGGGCTATATGCTCTGCAGAAATGGCGGAACAAGGTGTTGGTTTTGCCACAACATTGTAAGCCCTCAAAGTGACTCTTGGTGGGCGCTGGAGCGCCCTGCTGTGAACGATTATATCAAGAATTGTAATTACATGCCATTGTTGAACAGTGGTAGAAAAATTGACCTTTGGTGGTTGTGGTGCTGGTGCCACAACACTATAAGTCCTCACCGTTACTCTGGGTGGGCACAGGAAGGGGCCCTCCTGTGAAATATTATATCAAGAATTGTAATTACATGTCCCTGCTAAACAGGGGCAGAAAAATTGGGCCTTAGGCACTGGTGCCATCACACTGCAACCTCTGCCATATACTCTAGTTTTATTGCAGGAATTAGCCCTGCTGCAAAGCATTGCATCAAAAATTGTACTTAAACGCCCCTGTTAAACAGGGGCAGAAAAATTGGGTCTTAGGCACTGGTGCCATCACACTGCAACCTCTGCCATATACTCTAGTTTTATTGCAGGAATTAGCCCTGCTGCAAAGCATTGCATCAAAAATTGTACTTAAACGCCCCTGTTAAACAGGGGCAGAAAAATTGGGCCTTAGGCACTGGTGCTGGTGCCATCACACTGCAACCTCTGCCATATACTCTAGTTTTATTGCAGGAATTAGCCCTGCTGCAAAGCATTGCATCAAAAATTGTACTTAAACGCCCCTGTTAAACAGGGGCAGAAAAATTGGGCTGCTGGCATCACCCAGAACCAAAAATGTTCTTCCAACATATCAGCGGAGGAGGAAGAGGATAGACAATCAACATAACAGGACAGTCACTCAGCATCAGCATAGGCAGTCTTGAAGGGATGTGATATTTCAAAAAAAATTATTCGGCTACATCAGCTTCAGGTGTGCTTGGTAGCTGTGGGTGATCCAAGACTGATTCATCTTGATGAAGGTCAGTCGATCAACTGATTCAGTGGACAGGCGCACCCTGTGATCGGTAACAAAGCCACCAGCAGCACTGAAGGTGCATTCCGAAAGAACGCTGGATGCAGGACAGGCCAGTAGCTCAATTGCATACTGTGCAAGCTCTGGCCAGTGATCCATCCTCAAGACCCAGTAAGCCAGAGGATTTTCGGTGGGAAAGGTGTCCAAGTCTGACCTTGCCCCTAGGTATTCCTGCACCATGTAAATTAGACGCTGGCGATGGGTGCTGGAACCAATCATACCTTGGGGCTGCGGACTAAAAAATTGTCTGAAAGCATCAGTCAGACGGCCACCTTCTCCACCGCTCCTTCTGACTGATGCCTCAGCAACACGTTGTCCAGGACCAGGAGTTTGTGACCTCCCAGTCTCTGGGAACGCGTTGCACAGAGCTTTCTGCAAGGCCTCCCGGAGATGTCTCATCCTCTGCTCCCTCTGCGATGGCAAGATAAGGTCGGCAACCTTACCCTTGTACCGTGGATCAAGGAGAGTGGCCAGCCAGTAATGGTCCCTCTCCTTGATCCGAAGAATACGAGGATCCTTCCGCAGGCTTTGCAGGATCAGGGAGGCCATGCAGCGTAGGTTAGCTGAGGCATTCAGTCCGGAGTCCGCTGGGTCACTAAGTGTTAGGTTGCTCGTCTTCTTAATAATACCAGTTACCCCTGGTTGCCTAGGCTAGGATGGAGGAGCGGAGGTCCCGATCACCGGTGGACAGACACCACACATACTCGATTTGTACGTGAATAATGACTGCGAGGTTTATTAACTCACACATAGCCTTTTATGCAGTAGGAGAAAAAGACCCTGCCCCTTAGAAGTCATTACACATAAACATACGTCAGCATTATACTTCCTCAAACAATAGTCCTTGTTAAGAAATATAGACCAAAGGTTAGTTAGCTCGTTACGTTTGCACATCAGTGTCTGCTGACTGACCCCAAATATGTCAAGAGTTCAGCAAAACCTATTTTCAACCAGCATTACCTCACCATGCGGTTAGTGTCACAAGTTGAAACAGACAATTGATGCTTGTATAGAGACTCGAGACAGACCTTCTGGTCAGACTTGAGTAATCATCTTTTTTTTGTCATGCTACTAATTATCACGTTATCAGTAGTTTGTTACGTACACATAGCTCAGACTTTGTTACTCATAAAATAAAAGTAAAGCATAAATAAAAAAAGGTACCTTATACCTTATAATCCTCCCTTTGGCCATTCTGTACTATACAGAATGGTCAAAACCTAATCAAGGTTCATGTTCCTGATTCTTATACCAAATATTTGAACTATTGGGAATGGCGGTTAACTTTAGGGTCTCCTGATTTGATACAGTCCCCTTAGCAGAACAAAGACATCCTACAATTCTATAGCAAGCGTATAAAAATAAAATAAAAAACAATATGATCACAATAGTCATGGCTGTGTTTTTTAACCAAGAGGTTATATTTCCAAGACTAAAATTGGCTAGAGGGTCCCATGTTATTGCAATATTCCTAGCCTCGTCTTGGAGTTTATTTACTTCTTTTCTGTGTTGTGCAATTATATTATAGTAATCAGGTATTTCAATGCTAGTATTATGAATCCAGGTACAGCACTCATAGTCTTCCGTAACTTCACAAAGCCCTGTGAGTGCTGCACTCATACTTTCTATGGCCAGTTCATGTAGTTCTAGCTGTTTCCTTATTGCCCTAGTTTCTATGTTTAATTTAGTGATATCGTCGGAATTCTTTTCCAAGATCTCATCAATAATTCCAGTATAATTATTCAGTCTCTTCATTAAATCTATTCCCCATCCTGTCCAGGATGGGAACCAGGCCCATGCCATATCTTTTTCTAGGAATACCTTTCTCTTATTACGATGTTTAAGGGGATATCTGGGATGAACACTGGCTTCAAGAAGGTGACTCCCTTCTTTATCCCCCAACACACCCATAATGGGGGCTAGTGCTGCGAGATAACACCATCCCTGGGGTTTTGTGGGGATCCAAGGGTGACAAAGCTTCCCACAACAGATATAAGTATTATTCCCCAAGGCTATGGGGCGCTTGAGGAACACTTTATACAATTTGTCGGAATAGCCAGAAAATGTAAGAGTTGATAAGAGTTGAGCCATAGGGGAAGTGGTGCTGGTATTTAAGAATTGGTATAATGTGGTGTTTAAGGTGGTGTCTTGAGTTCTATAAAAGGTCTCGTTTAATGCTGTCATTGAAATATTAAGCTTTGATTGCTTACAAATTTCGGCTCCCTTGGTAGTATTTCCCAACCTAAAACACCAATCTGGATAATGGCTTCTACCTATGATCTGAAAAGTGAGGGTTTTGTTAGAAGCTTTTCTTGTAACATCGGTAAGAACTATTGGGGGTGTGCCTTTAAGGAGAAGGGTGAAATTTAAAGGTATGGCCATCAAAGGAATCCTAGCAGTACTAGGGTGAAGCTTACTACATATCCAGCATTTATCAAAACCTGATATTTGGGCATAACTGTATTTAAATTTTAATAACAACATTTTATCAGTGAACTCTTGGGGAGGTTCACTTCTTTTGTGTCTAACAGCGGGTGTGTTATTTGTCTTGGGGGAGGGAGTCCCACAAATCCCTTTTAATGGTCCCAAATCTTCTGGGTGGTATATACAGTTAGCTATCAACCAGGTTGGTAGGAACACTACTAGGGTAATACAGCATAAGAGGCACAAGGCCTTCCCTGACACTGATGGAGAAAGCATCTTTGTTTTTTAAAGTTCTGATTATTTGTTATCTAAGAGTTCTGTTCTTCTTCTTCGTTTCTCATCCCGGCAGTTGTTGGCTCTGTTTTGTCCTTCTGAGGGGGTGTGGGATCTTCCAGGGAAATTTGTTCTATGCCTCTCTGAACTTCTTGTAGATCTTGTTCTTGGGAGTTGCTGCTCTCTGTCACTGCCAGGGGCTCTGGAGTCGAGGGAAGCTGGGGACACTTTTTAAGACGGCTGGCGTGGATCCAGGTGTTTCCTAGGTCTGTTAACACTGCGGTCCTGGATACCTTTTCCACCTTCCATGGTCCTGAGAAAGCCGGTCCGATACTCTTTCTTTGTGCTATTGTTTGATCAGCACTTTATCCCCAGGGATGAAGGGATGTGTTGGTTCTGTGGGAAGAGGGAAAAAGGTGACAGAAACTTGTTCGTTTATTTCGTGGAGCATACTTACCAGATTTTTCACGTACACTTCCTGTTGGGAATAAATGTTAATGTCAGAGTTAGGGTCTAATGGGGGTAATAGTCAGAAGTTGGATTTGTTTATTCAAATTATTTGTACAAAAAGATTTATTATACAGGTTGGTTAAAGGGGCAGCTCCTATGTGTCCTGGGCCATGGAGGTATGAGAGTATGAGAATGCAACTTGCTTCAGGTATTCCCAGTACCTTCCCCTCTTTTGTCCAAAGACCCTCGGGGTCTTTGGTCAATCCTGCAGCGACCCAGAAAAACGAACGTCCTGGTCTGTGGCCATTGTTTGTATTTGTGCTACAATTGTTTTGAAGTTAGATGAAGTGAAATGCTCTTTAAAGAAAACTGTTGTGGGGGCAGGGGGGTTAGGGAAAGAGGCGGCAGCCTGCTTTGCAGTCCTATCGGCTAGGGCGTTACCCTTGGATATTTTACTGTTATCCGAGGAATGGGCTTTTACCTTGATAATAGCCACTTCCTTTGGGAGAAGGATGGCCTGGAGAAGAGCCATAATATGCGTTGAATTGGCAATTAGTCTATTGTCTGCGGTTTTGAAACCTCTATTAGCCCATATCACACCAAAGTCATACACCAATCCGAAAGCATATCTACTGTCTGTGTAGACGTTCACCTCTTTACCGGTGAATAGAATGCAGGCCCTAGTGAGGGCTTCTAACTCTGCTACCTGGGCTGAAGAAGGAGGTAATGATTTTGCCTCCAGTACGATGTCTGGTAGTTGAACAACTGCATAACCGGTTAAAAAGGTGGAGTCAGAGGGACGTGAGCAGCTACCGTCAACGAAAACATCCTCTGCACCTGAGATAGGGGTGTCAGTGAGATCCGGTCTGGGACTGGTAATAGCAGCAACCTTTTCCGAACAGTCATGTATAATGTCTGGGTCATGTGGTAAACGCATCATGGAATGCAAAAGGCGCACAGCGGGGTTGCTGGCAGGCACATATTTGAGTGTGAGGTTATCAGTGTTCATCAGTGTTATCTCATAACCACTAAGTCTTTGCGAGGTCATATGTTGGGTATTCATGTTCTGAATAAGATGCGTGACTGAATGAGTGGTATAGAGAGTCAATGGGTGACCTAGCACTAATTTGTTTGCATCTTGTACAGCCATTGCACAGGCAGCAAGATTTTGGAGACAGGATGGCATTCCCTGTACTTGGATGGGGAGTTTTTTTGATAGATATGAGACAGGGCGATACCCTGATCCATGTTGTTGTGTTAGCACGGCGGCAAAAGAGCTTCCTGAAACTACACAGTAAAGTTGAAAAGGTTTACCGTAGTTCACCAACCCTAGGGCAGGGGCACTTGACAGACTGTTTAATAGAGCTTGAAAAGCTTGTAGTCTGTCTTCAGTCCAATCTATTAATTTAGGGGCTGTCGAGCCAGTAGCCTCTCTTAGGATACTATCATAATGAGAACAGTCAGGAATCCATTGGCGGCAATATACAATTGCACCCAAGAACGAGAGTAGGGCGGCTTTGTCTTTTGGGGGACTGAGAGCTCGAAGGGCTGCGGCACGTTTGGGGGACACTAGCCTTGTCCCTTCCTTTAGAATGCACCCTAGGTATTCTACCTGTGGCTGGCACCATTGTATTTTCTTCCTTGAGGCTAGATGCCCGGCGTGAGCTAGGTGTTGTAACAGTGATGTTGAATCGACCGCACAATCTTCAGCAGTTCGACTGCACAGGAGCAAGTCGTCCACATACTGTATCAGTACCGACCCTCGCTCAGATGTCCAAGACTTGACAGTCTCATTGAGCACCATTGAGAAGGCGGCTGGGCTGTCTACATACCCTTGCCAGGTTAGTTGGCCCCCGGCCCAGGAGAAAGCAAACATAGGTTGGGCTTCCTCTGCAATGGGAATGCTAAAGAAAGCATTCGCTAAATCAATTACTGTATAACAGAGGGAGCCTGCCGGTATGCGTGAGAAAATAAATGTGATATCTGACACTAAGGGCGGGAGTGGAACCACTTGTTTGTTTACTGCTCTGAGGTCTTGGACTAATCTCCACTCGCCACTGGCCTTCTTTACAGGGTAAATGGGTGTGTTCCAGGGGCTAATAATTGGTTTTAGGATACCTTTAGATATGTAATCATTGATCTGGGGGGAAATGCCTTGGGTTTTTTCGGGGGGCAAGGGGTATTGTTTGTGATATTGTGTCTCTGCATCAGGGCGCATCTGTGGAGAGTAAGGTGTACAGTTGATGAAACCCACGCTCCCCTTATTTTCTGCCCAGATGGCATGTGTTTCAAGGGGGGCGGGTAAGATCATGAAGAAGCCTCTGTGTGTATGTCGTTTCGGGGCATGCAAGTCACAAAGTGGGGAGCTGGCTGTGAGGGAACCTTTCTTGTCAAATTTTATCGTAATGTTAAGTTTGGACAGTAAATCCCTGCCCATGAGAGACACGGGACAGGAGGGCAAGATTGCAAAACTCTGGGTGCATAGTTCTTGTCCTTCTGGAGTGGCTACAGATAACGGTGGTGTGATGGGGTGGGTGACAGATGTCCCATTTATACCAATAGAGTTTCCCTCAGTACATTGTGGTGTGTCAAAAATAACATCATTCACTGAACTGAATGTGGCCCCGGAATCCAGTAGAAAACACACTAGGTGATTGTCTACTCGCAATACAACTTGAGGAAGGCTTTTCCATGAGGGGTTGTAACACACTAGGCTGAGGGAAGGGACATACTCTAGGCATCCCTATTGGGGTGATTGTTGTTGGCGAGATGGCCATTGCATGGGAATTCGAGGGGGAGGTCTGTTAGAGGTTGGGGTGTAGGGTGGCTGTGCAAGCGCATGGTTTTGAGATGGTGTTTGGGGAGGTGGCGGATATTGGGGGTACCTTGTAGTGTGAGGGGGGGGGCGATTAGCAGCATTGTACCCCCTTCCCCTGCCCCTTGGATAGCTCGCCCTCTGTCTATATGGGCACTGTGATTTCCAATGTCCCTGTTCCCCACAATTAAAACATCCTTGGTCAGGTGGGTAGGGCTGCATGGTCATGAGGTGCGGTGGTGAGGATGAGGTTTCAGGTGTGACTAGGAGTTGTGTTTGTGTCAAGGAGGGGAAAATTCCCCCTTTTTGTTCAAAGACTCCTGAAGTCTCTCTGGACCTAGCGTCCTTCATGAATTCATCTGGTGCTTGCTCTGCCCATTTGGGGTTTGTGAATTTGAGCAAGTGCGTCACTTTGGGATCGCCTCCCGACATGATGGTAGTAGTAAATAATTGTGGTGTGGCCCCATCTACAGCTTTCCATAGGGAGTATACTCTGGTACAGTAATCATAGAATTTCTCTTTAGGTCCCTGCTTGGCTAGGATCAGTTCTTGGAGTGCAGATGATCCTTTGTATAATTTGGACCAATGACCTCCCATGCCTTTCCAAAAGGATATCCAATCCTTATCGGTCTGGATATGGGCTGTCCATAGGTCGTCTACAGGGGCTACTTCTGGGCTGTCTGGGTCTACAATGCTAAGAATACTTTTTATGTCATCTTTGTCAAGCCCTGTGCCTGCACTATATTTTGCCAGAAAGGTACCTGCATCTCGTGGATACTTCTTGGGATTGGGACATAGTTCTTTTATTTTGGAGAGTGTACCCAAAGGTAATGGTATATGCACCTCGGTGTTCCCCATGGTCATCAAAGGTGCTTTGAGTGAAGCCCCTACTGCTTCTCTCTCAGTTTCCTCTTCTATGGATAATGTCCCTGTTTTACTAATTGGACCTGACTCCTCAGTTTTGGGAATAGGTGTCTCTTTTGTATGGCTTCTTGTAGTGGTGGGGGGCAGCGCTATAATCCTATCCTGCGCTTCTTTCAACATTTCCTCCTTCTTCCCTAATTGCTTTCTTAACTTTTCTAGTTCCTTTTGTAAGTCCTCCATCCTATGTACCTCTCTCTCTTTTCCCTCCTGAAATTCCTTCTCCCTTTCTTCCAAGTTTTTCTGATACATTTCTAACTCTATTTTCTTATCCACTTGTACCTTTTCTGCCTCATTGAGGACTATTTCTTTTTGTTTTAGGTCTTCCATAAGTGTTTCTAACTCAGTTCTCCTTTTCCCTATTCTCTCTTCTTCCTCCGTTTTCCTCTCTTCAAACTCTTTTATTTTTGCCTCTAATTCCTGCATTTCGGGACTACCCACTTCTTCTTGTCCTGTAACTTCTTCCTGTCTCCCCTCTTCCTCTCTGCCCCTACTTATTTGTTCCCATTGGGCCACTTGTTGTGGTGTTGCTGTGGTGTGTGCTATGGCGGCTAGGACTACAGGATCCAGTGTAGGATATAATTGAAGGTATGGACCTGGCGTCCCATCCTCGTTTTTTACCATAACATAAGGTGGGGGTGGACATTGAGGCGGGGGAGGGGGAGGTGAAGGGGGTGCAGGGGCTTCAGCCATAGCTCTGGGTCCTATATTTGGAGTAAGCTTTGTAGTTTTATTAATATGCTTCTTTTTATATTTGTGTAGACATTTATCCCATGCACGGTAACAATCTTTTATATATTGAATATTTTCCCACTTCCCTGGAGGGTACGAATTTTTGTGGATTTGGCATATTTTACTTACTTCCTGCCAGTCTTCCTCAGTACAAGGACCATATGGCCCTGGGTCATGTATCCCTAATTGCTGACACCTTTCTCGGACTTGTGTCCAAAATGGTTCTACCTGGGGGCCAGGGATCATATTACTGACAAATTCATAGGGTGATGGGGTGGCCATGGCTTGGGTTGCTGCAGAATTCCCCATCTAGTAGTCTGGGCAGTGTGTGTCTAGTGGCAGGACACAGGTGATAACACCCGGTTTGTCCAACAATCCGGTCTCTGGTCTGGGAGTAGGATCCCTGATTTTTTTTTTTTTTTTTTTTTTTTGGGCAGATGGACTTATATAAAACTATGAAGATTTACCCTTAATATACGATGAAGGGTAAATCTTTCCTGGTGGCGGGATATACCCCTCTTACACCAAGTCTGTAAGAGAACCCCCCTGGTCTGGTGGTCAGTAAAATCCACTTGTCATCTATTCTTAGGAAGAGTAGACCTAACGTGCAATGGGGGCAGGCGGATGCTATGTCACTACAAGAGGGCTCCTCATACTCTGCACTCATTTAAACAACAACAATTATTTTCCTTATACTCTATATTAAAACTTATACTCTATATACTTACACACGTACCTAGAGAGAAACAGACATATTCTTAATATACTTTAAGACATGAAATAACCGTATTGCAATACATTTATCAATTTATAGTGCACTTTTTAAAAAAAAAAAATTTTTTTTCAAATGGGCGTCCACTCCACCAATCCCTTTGTCACGGGCGTAATCTACTACTTCCCGTGTTAAAAATACTATCACCAATAGTTTTAAGTCAGACCAACCTAGTCGGACTCCCCTAAACCTATAAATTCCTTGCGAGCCCTTTTAACCTTCCGAGGGACCAGCCTAGTCCGCCGCGAAGGCACAGTTACTTCTTTTAATTTAAACTAAGTTCATGGCGACCATCTGGACAGAGTAAGTATTCACACCATTCACCTTTTAGGCAAAAAGGAGTAAAGTGACTTACCTGCCGCAAGATGACCCCACTCCTGGTACCAAAACTGTTAGGTTGCTCGTCTTCAGTTACCCCTGGTTGCCTAGGCTAGGATGGAGGAGCGGAGGTCCCGATCACCGGTGGACAGACACCACACATACTCGATTTGTACGTGAATAATGACTGCGAGGTTTATTAACTCACACATAGCCTTTTATGCAGTAGGAGAAAAAGACCCTGCCCCTTAGAAGTCATTACACATAAACATACGTCAGCATTATACTTCCTCAAACAATAGTCCTTGTTAAGAAATATAGACCAAAGGTTAGTTAGCTCGTTACGTTTGCACATCAGTGTCTGCTGACTGACCCCAAATATGTCAAGAGTTCAGCAAAACCTATTTTCAACCAGCATTACCTCACCATGCGGTTAGTGTCACAAGTTGAAACAGACAATTGATGCTTGTATAGAGACTCGAGACAGACCTTCTGGTCAGACTTGAGTAATCATCTTTTTTTTGTCATGCTACTAATTATCACGTTATCAGTAGTTTGTTACGTACACATAGCTCAGACTTTGTTACTCATAAAATAAAAGTAAAGCATAAATAAAAAAAGGTACCTTATACCTTATACTAAGGACAACATGATCCGCAGCTACCTCCTCCCAGCCACGTACAAGTCCACGTGTTTCTTGGGACTGTAAATCATCCCTATAAGACTGCTGCTGCTGATGCTGAGTGCCAGCCTCCACCTCCATGCTGACACAATCATCCTCCTCCTCCTCTTCCTCCTCCTCACCCTCTTCCTGTGTGATGGGTGGCACAGCAGGAACACTGTCTGGATAAAGGGGGCCTTGAGAGGCAAGGAAGTCCTCCTCTTCCTGCCTCTGTTCTGCCTCAAGTGCCCTGTCCATTATTCCACGCAGCGTATGCTCCAAGAGGTGGACAAGAGGTACAGTGTCACTGATGCATGCACTGTCACTGCTCACCATCCTTGTGGCCTCCTCAAACGGTGACAGGACAGTGCATGCATCCCTGATCATGCCCCACTGGCGTGGTGAGAAAAAAACAAGCTCCCCTGACCCTGTCCTGGTGCCGTAGTCGCACAGGTACTCCTTGATGGCCCTCTGCTGCGTGTGCAGCCGCTGCAGCATGGCCAATGTTGAGTTCCATCTGGTGGGCATGTCACATATAAGGCGGTTCTTTGGCAGGTTCAACTCCTTTTGGAGCTCAGCCAGCCGAGCACAGGCATTAAATGATCGGCGGAAATGCACACAGACTTTCCTGGCCTGCTTCAGGACATCATGTAAGCCGGGGTACCTGCCCAAGAACCGCTGCACCACGAGGTTAAGGACGTGAGCTACACAGGGCACATGGGTCAGTTGTCCCTGTCGGAGGGCGGAGAGGAGGTTGGTGCCATTGTCGCAAACCACCATTCCTGGCTTAAGCTGGCTTGGCGTCAACCACCTCTCGGCCTGCCCCTGCAGAGCTGACAAAACATCCGCCCCAGTGTGGCTCCTGTCCCCCAAACAAACCAGCGCAAGCACGGCATGGCATCGTTTTGCCTGCGTACTTGCGTAGCCCCTGCAACGCCTACGGAGCACCACTGGTTCTGAGCACAGAGCACTGGAAGAGGCCATGGAGGAAGAAGAAGAGGAGGGGGTGGAGGAGAGAGGTGTGTCACAACCAATAGTAGCATTTTGGAGGCGTGGTGGCGGAACAACCTCCAACACTACTGCACCTTGTCCTGCATCCTTCCCAGCAGCCAGAAGAGTGACCCAATGGGCCGTGAAAGACAGGTAACGTCCCTGTCCATGCCTGCTGGACCATGAGTCAGCGGTAATATGCACCTTACCGCTGACCGCCCTGTCCAGCGAGGCAAGGACATTGCCTTCCACATGCCGGTAGAGAGCCGGAATCGCCTTCCGTGAGAAAAAGTGGCGTTTGGGGACCTGCCACTGAGGAACCGCACATTGTACAAACTCACGGAAGGGGGCCGAGTCTACCAACTGAAAAGGCAGCAGTTGAAGTGCTAGCAATTTAGCCAAGCTAGCATTCAACCGCTGGGCATGTGGATGGCTGGGAGTAAACTTCTTCCGCCGGTCCAGCAGCTGGGGCAGGGACATTTGCCTGCTATAATCGGATGTGGATGTACCACTAGCAGAGTTCCCGGAAGCACTTGGCTGTGACACACCTAATTCTACACCTTCATTCCTCTCAGAGCAGGTTTCAGAGAGGACTGAAGGTCTAGTGGGGTTGGAGATGCCAGCTGATGAGGGGCAAGGAGAGGTCCGCTTTGTTCTTTGGTGTGGGTCTTTGAGGTACGCTTGCCAACGAGCTGCATGGCAGGTCAACATATGTCTGGTCAAGCATGTGGTGCCCAAGCGGCTGATGTTTTGGCCACGTGAGATACGCTTGAGACATATGTTGCAAATAGCAGCGGTGCGATCTGATGCACTCGTCTCAAAAAAGGCCCACACCAAAGAACTTTTAGAATAACGCGCAGAGGAAGCGCTCTGCGCAGGCGGAGCTCTGCGGTGTGATTCAGTCGGTGTGCTGCCCCTAAGCTGGCCCCCGGAGGGCATCCTGCCTCGTTGGACATGTGCCTCCTCCTCCTCCTCCTCCTCCTCCTCCCTCCTTCCAGGCACCCACGTGGAGTCAGTACCCTCATCATCCCCTCCCTCTTCATCGCTGTAGCAAACCTGGCAGTATGCTGCAGCTTGTGGAACATGACTGCCAGATTGTTGTCCTTCTTGAGCATCCCCTCTCTCTGCGCTCACGCTACTGCCTTCCTCTAGCTGAGTGTCATCATCAGAGCCCACCAAACACTGGGCATCCTCCTGGAGCATGTACCCAACACTGTGCTCAAAGAGTTCAGGAGACTCCTCAGGAGGACGTGGTGGGTCTAGGGAAGGAGTCACTGATGATGACATTGAGAGGAGGGAAGACGATGTGTTGGCAGCTGCTTTGCTACTACCCTGAGACTGGGTGAGAGAGGATGAGGAGGATGAAGAGGGCTTGGTCATCCACTCTACCAAGTCGTTGGCATGTTGCGGTTCAACATGTCCAGCTGCAGAAAAGAAGGACAAGCATGTCCCATGGCCACGTGCTGATGACAATGCACCGCGTCCACGACCAGCACTGTTGTCTCTAGACACAGAGCCTGCTTGCCCTCTTTTATCGGCTCGCGCCTGTCTGCCTCTCCTTGCTGGCCTTCCAGACATGGTAATGGCCTGAAGGGAGTTGGGTAAAACAGTAGTTGGGTAGTTTATATTGTGCTGGAGGCACACAACACCCACTAACTCCTGCAGATGCCTTTTTTATAGAACAGCAGAGATAAACTGGTATATACAGATGTATACTGTGCTGTGCTGGAAGCACACACAACTTCCAATAACTCCTGCAGATGGCAATTGGGCCATCTCCTGACACTACTGACTGCAAGCTCTATTATTAAAGCTAGATCACTAGCTATATATGTGAGGTGAATATCACGGTGTATACTGCGGTCAGGGCACGCAGACAATAACCAGAAAACAGCAGAGTTAAACGGGTATATACAGATGTATACTGTGCTGTGCTGGAAGCACACACAACTTCCAATAACTCCTGCAGATGACAATTGGGCCCAAATAGAGAACAGCTATGTAGGTGGATTATAGCGGTATGTACTGGGTACAGAGCACGCAGACAGCACGCACTATCTCCTGACACTACTGACTGCAAGCTCTATTATTAAAGCTAGATCACTAGCTATATAGGTGAGGTGAATATCACGGTGTATACTGCGGTCAGGGCACGCAGACAATAACCAGAAAACAGCAGAGTTAAAGGGGTATATACAGATGTATACTGTGTTGTGCTGGAAGCACACACAACTTCCAATAACTTCTGCAGATGGCAATTGGGCCCAAATAGAGAACAGCTATGTAGGTGGATTATAGCGGTATGTACTGGGTACAGAGCACGCAGACAGCACACACTATCTCCTAACACTACTGACTGCAAGCTCTATTATTAAAGCTAGATCACTAGCTATATAGGTGAGGTGAATATAGTGGTGTATACTGCGGTCAGGGCACAGACAATAACCACTACACAAGAGCAAGATAGGAAATCAGCCAAAAACGATTGGTGTGTAACTGTGTTGAAGGTACACAGAACACCCACTGCTTCAGATGCCAACACACTACACGAGGCCGCCTCAAAGGCGGCCTTATATAGTGTGGGGCGTGCACTACACAGCCTGAGCTATGATTGGCCACAGGCAGGATGCCTGTGGCCAATCATGGCTCTCCTCGCTGCTGGCGCTGCGATTGGCCAAGCATGCGGGTTCACAGTGCATGCTTGGCCAATCATGAGCCAGCAATGCACTGCGCCATAGCAGTGCATTGTGGTCCGCGCGCGCCATACGAATTTTGACGCGAACGGACCAAGAGTTCGGATTTCGACGAACTCCCGAACAGCCAATGTTCGAGTCGAACGTACGTTCGACTCGAACACGAAGCTCATCCCTACTTGTTAATAAATTGATGTATCTTTTAGATGTGGGTAATATCCTGAAGAAGCTGAAAAGCGAAACTAGTTGATTTACCCCACTTCTCCTCTCTGAACATGTGATATTCATCCGAAGTTGTAATTTCTTGTATTTTTAATAAATTGTTTTATGAAATATTGCCTTTTCATATATTGACCAAAACGATGTATGTGCCCCGTGATAGTCCCCTTGCTCACACTCCTTCGGCATCTCTGATTGGAGACCAGAGATTTTGAATTAATTTCTCCATCTGATTACCATACTGGAGATCAGAGTCCTGAATGAAGTTAATTTGGGTATCAAGATCTCTAGCTGGATACTCTACCATATTTTTTTTTCTTATTGCCCTAGTATTAGTCAGGACAGTCACTCGTCCGGGGGCCTATAGGTTGTTTGACTGTGACTACGTCTTTTGTAGGCCTTTGTCTCTTGCTTGCCATGTCCCACTTAGAGCAATCATTACATGCGCATGGGGTTCTAAAATTCTAAGTATGGATGCTGTTGTTATATATACTATCTAAGTTCTGTATGGTTTACTCAGGAGCTCAGTTATTGAGCTATATAGGTTTGGCAAGATGGATCCGTCTTTTGACTGTGGGGGGAGGGAGCTTCTACCCTATGGATGTGTACACATAGATGCATGCCATGGGGTGGGAGTCCCTGTCATCTCACCTAGTTGCGGGGGGTGGCTGGATCGCATCTTCCCCCCTCCCTATGAAGTAGGATCTCTCCCTTATACAATCTCTATTGATCCAAGGAAGCCCTAGGTTGTCGATATTTTCTAACATCTCCCATGTTTGACCCGTCTCCCACCTCGGAGAGGCAGGATCCCCTCTGAATCTTTCCAGCTTCCCTTTCCCTTCCATCACTATACTCCCCCTATTAGGTGGACTAGCAGGTCTATCGCTACCTCCGGTACTTAATACATTGGTCACTAATTACTTGGCCTTTCTTCCTCGCACTTCAGATAGTACAGGAAATGGAGGAAACATGTTCCCTACTATCAGAAGAACTTTTCAAAAAGGCACGCCAATGGAACATTCTGTCTCAGAAGTTGTTCTATGAGCAAGGAAATAAACCAGGTAGACTTTTGGCCAGTGCTACTCAACAGTGCATGCTTACATCAATGATGCACCATGTTGTAGATGCTGCAGGTGTAACCCATTTTAAAAATGAGGATATTGCTCACCAGTTTCAATGATTCTATGATAACTTATAAAACTTGCAGTCTGGTGCCTCGGATTCTGCTTCAATGACTTGGCAAGCTAATTTGATTCTAGACTTCCTGCAACATTATGGCTCTCCTGCTTGTCTATGGAGGCCTCAAAGGCCCCCTTATCAGAGGAGGAGTGGAAAGCGGCATTAAAAGCCACAAAACTGGGGAAATGCCCGGGCCCAGATGGTTTCCCAGCGCAGTACTATAAAGCGTTCTCAGAGCTCTTGGTCTCGGGTTGGTTTCTGGAGGCCTTCAGTTTGTTGTCTACTAGACCCTGCACCTTGAAGAGCCTTCTTGAGGCTTATATTTCTGTTATACCAAAAGAAGGTAAGGAACCCACCAATGTAGCTAATTATTGCCCAATTTCTCTCCTTAATGTGGACGTCAAGTTGTTTTCAAAGATCTTGGAGACCCAATTGCCCTATCATGTGCCAACCTGTCAGAAACCATGAAGTCAGACAGAAGACAGAAGTACAGTTAAATCACACTTGTCTAATAATAAAAGTAAAAAGAGCAAACGTAGTCAAAACATAGCCAAAGTTCAGTAACCGGAACAGATAGTCAGCCAAGCCAGAAGTCAGGGATCAATGTAGTGGACCAGCAAGCAGGATCTGGAGCGAGAAGGGATGTCAACAAAGCCAGTCATTAAACAGGAATGCAGGAGATGGTTTCTTGTGATGTGACCAAGGCGAAGACAGAGCTCCTCTGGACTGGACATCTTAAGTAGGCAGGACTGACGAGCAGGATCATCAACAGCTGAATAACTGTGGAGAGAGATGGGAGCTGGCATTTAGCAAACAGCTGAGTGGCCAGCTCAGAAAAGGAAGGGCTGAGCCCAGCCCTGACAGTACCACCTCCTCAACGACTCCTCCCCCTCAGAAGACCACCAGGTTTGAGGGGAAAACGTCTATGGAAATCTTGAAGGAGAACAGGGGCAGAGGGGCACAGGGGCATGTATGTCTGAGGATGAGAACGAAGAGCCGTACCCTTTCCATTACACCAAGTACTGTTTGTGCCCACGCAACCTACGGAAGTCAACAATGGACTATACTTCATACTCCTCATGGTTCTCAACTTGTACAGGGTGAGGATGTGGCACAAAGGTGGTAAAGTGGTTGCAGACCAAAGGTTTTAATAAGGAGACATGAAATACATTTGAAATACGCATGTTAGAAGGAAGGTCTAATGCATAAGCCACTGGATTAATGCTGCAAAGAATACGGAAAGGTCCAATAAACTGAGGTGCAAACTTCAGTGAGGGAACACGAAGTTGGAGGTTGCGAGATGACAGCCAGACCCTGTCCCCAACCTGGTAGGAAGACGTAGGCAGGCGTCTACAGTCAGCATGGAGTCTTTACCTATCATTAGCAGGACACAAGGCCTCCTGGACTTGTGCCCAAGTGGAACGCAGACCACGGAGATGCTCCTCTAACACAGAAATACTCTGTGGAACAAAGGAGTCAGGCAACATGAAAGGTTGCAAACCATAATTCACAATAAACTGGGACAATTGGGAAGTAGAATTCAAGGCACTGTTGTAAGTAAACTCTGCCCACGTTAATAGGTCTGACCAGTTGTTATGATGGTCAGAAATATAGCAACATGGGAATTGCTCCAAGGACTGATTGGCTCGCGCTGTGGCCCCATTAGACTGCGGGTGATACACAGAGGAGAAAGAAAGCTGAATTCCCAACTTTGCACAAAAGGCTTGCCAGAACCAGAACACAAACTGATTACCCCTGTCCAAGACAATCACCTTGGGCAGCCCATGTAAGTGAAAGATCTTCCAAGCAAAAATAGAAGTCAGTTCTTTAGAAGTGGGCAACTTCTTAAGCGGAATACAATGACACATCTTTGAGAACCGGTCAACCAAAGGGATAACAGTGTTGCCTTGGGAGTTGGGTAACTCCACAATGAAATCCGTAGACAGGTGTGTCCAGGGCCTCTCTTGATTAGGTATGGGTTGTAGGAGGCCCACTGGAAGGTTTTGTGGAGTCTTAAGCCGCGTACACACGTGGCGGACTGTCTGGCCAACTTAGTCCTTCAGACAATCCGACGGACAGTCCGTCATACTTTCGAATGAATGGACTTGCCCACACACGGCACTTTTTGAGCGGACTAATACGGCGGACTAAGTCCGCCATACTATCCGCCCTACTTTTGAAATGAACAGACTCGCCCACACACGCGGAGGAAAGTCCGCTCATTTCGAGCGCGTCTCCAGGTAGGCGGGGCCCGCGAAGGAGACGTCGCTGACCCCGCCGCCTGGTATGGACTTAAAGGGGAACCCCAACGCCGAAAAAAATCGGTGTGGGGGTCCCCCCCAAGTCCACAACAGACCCTTGTCCGAGCACGCTACCCGGCTGGCCAGGAAAGGGGGGCGAGCGAGCGCCTCCCCCTCCTGAGCCGTACCAGGCCGCGTGCCCTCAACATGGGGGGTGCCTTGGGGAAGGGGGGGCCGCGTCTTGTCCCCCTCTTCGGTTCTTCTGCCGGGCCACCGCGCCTTCTTATAGCTCTTTTACAGGCGGTGGCCCGGTCTTCTGTCGCCGCCGTCGCCGCCGTCGCCGCCGCCTTCCGTTCTTCTTCTTCTTCTTCTTCTTCTTCTCCAGGAGATGTTGCCTCGACGATCTCTCCGGCCGGAATGCCAGGGACGCGCTGCGCGGCCACTTATATAGGGACAATGGGGCGGTGTCACATGGCTTTATGTCACATGGGTTGGTCACATGGGTTGATGTCACATGGGGACTATGACATCGTAAGGGGGCGGGGTCACCATGTGACCAACCCATGTGACATAAAGCCATGTGACACCGCCCCATTGTCCCTATATAAGTGGCCGCGCAGTGCGTCCCTGGCATTCCGGCCGGAGAGATCGTCGAGGCAACATCTCCTGGAGAAGAAGAAGAAGAAGAAGAACGGAAGGCGGCGGCGACGGTGGCGACGGCGGCGACAGAAGACCGGGCCACCGCCTGTAAAAGAGCTATAAGAAGGCGCGGTGGCCCGGCAGAAGAACCGAAGAGGGGGACAAGACCCCCGAAGTCGGGAGAAGAGGCCGGCGGCGAGGAAGAAAGCCGGACTCCTCCGCTAGCAAAAGAGCTACAAGAAGATAGCGGAGGAGTCCGGCGAGAAGACCCCCGAAGACGGAAGACCCCCGGAGCTGTGCAATAAAGTATTTTATCTCGTGTGTTGTGTTTTTTTTGTACTTTTATTTTACAGGTGAATGGGTAGGGGTACATTGTACCCCATACTCATTCACATAGGGTGGGGGGCCGGTATCCGGGGGCCCCCTTATTAAAGGGGGCTCCCGGATTCCGATAAGCCCCCCGCCCGCAGACCCCGACAACCAACGGCCAGGGTTGTCGGGAAGAGGCCCTTGTCCTCATCAACATGGGGACAAGGTGCTTTGGGGTGGGGGGCCGCGCGGCCCCCCCTTCCCCAAGGCACCCCCCCATGTTGAGGGCACGCGGCCTGGTACGGCTCAGGAGGGGGGGCACTCGCTCGCCCCCCTTTCCTGGCCGGCCGGGTAGCGTGCTCGGACAAGGGTCTGTTGTGGACTTGGGGGGACCCCCACGCCGATTTTTTTCGGCGTTGGGGTTCCCCTTTAAGTCCATACCAGGCGGCGGGGCCAGCGACGTCTCCATCGCGGGCCCCGCCTACCTGGATACCCGCTCGAAATGAGCGGACTTTTCTCCGGGCGGGAAAAGTCCGTTCATTTCAAAAGTACGGCGGACTGGCACACACCGGCGGACTGGCACACACACGGGCGGATTGTCCGCTGAAATGCGAGTCCGACGGACTGTATTACGGAAATTCCGAAATACTTAGTCTGCCAGACTGCACTCTGAAAAAGTCCGCTGAAGCCCACACACGAGCGGACTGTCCGCTGAAATGTGTTTCGGCGGACTAAGTAGGCCAGACAGTCCGCCCGTGTGTACGCGGCTTTACTCTGAGCTCACACAGAACAGGCAGCTACAAAGGCAGTTACATCAGCACGTAGACTATTCCACCAGAATTGTTGGGAAATGGCCCAAATGAGTTGATTCTTCCCAGGGTGGCCAGCTGCCTTGGGAGAATGGTACGTCTGGAGCACGGCAGTATGGAGACTCTCTGGGACAAAGCAGTGGTCCCAAGGTTTCTCAGGAGGAGCATGGACCTGAGCAGCAAGAATTTTGCCACCCAACGGAGAAGTACGAACTGTCGCCAGAATACGATCAGGAGGAATCACAGGAACCAGGACCGACTCCAACTTGAAAGTGAAGGAAAATTGCTGTGACAAGGCGTCAGCCCTTACATTCTTAGTACTGGGTAAGAATGAGACCTCATTAAACGTCAGCACACAAGAAAATGGCTTTAAGATAAAATCTAGATGGTACCGCACACTGGCTCTACTAAATAGAATCTACCCCTCCATCCCAAGCGATTGCTGGAAATGCCACAAAGACAAGGGAACCCTTTTACATATTTGTTGGGCTTGTTCCCCACTGCAAATTTTTTGGAAGGTATGTCGAATCACATCCCAAGTAACCTCCTATGACCTAGACCTCTCCTCAGCCCAGTTTCTCCTCCATCATTCCTCTTGACCACACAGCACATATCACAAATCCCTGACAATGCATATGATCAATGCTGCAAGACAATATATCCCTCTCAATTTGGGGTACCACCCAAGTACCCACAATCAGGTTACACAAAATAAACAAAACTGCAGAGATGGAGGAGTTAATTCAAATTTTTTTGAGACACACCATCTAAATTTAGCAACAGATGGGCATTCTGGACACCCTTCTGGACTACACCTGCATATTCCAGAGCTCTCAAATCATCACTATAAGGTAATGGGGATAATGAGGATGATCCTCACATGCCCTCCTACATAGGAAAGAGATAACGAAAAAAAAAAGGAGAGGAGGTTGAATCGAGGAAGAAGACAAGGGGCTAACAACAAAATTACGCACAAAACCCAACCCACTCCCTCAATATCCTCTCGAACTTGACCAGTTGTAAGAGACACCAAAAGCAGCAACAGAAACCCCCACTTTCCCCCAAAATGGAGGGGAGGAGTCAGAGACGGATAACCTCTCCCCTCCCTCCCCCCTTTTTTTTCTCTTTCTCTCTTCTCTCCACCCAACTCTTCTTTCCACTCTCTCCCACTCACCCTCCCTTCCCAACCCCACTCCTACCCCTCAACCTCCTCCCTATCCATTTAACCTCCCCACCCCCACACCCCCCCAGAAATTACCCCAACCCCTCATATTCACATACCCCCCATAGAATAACAACCTCAATTACGTACAGATCCTCTTCAAGACAGCACCTCGCTGCTCCAATCTCTCTACTGAACTTGATGAGGTTCACTACTGATTTTGAGACTTAACACGCTAAGCCCCCTAGGCATGTTTAACCCACATCAACCACACATAACAGAAGCCCTTCCATCTACCTGTAATAGTCTCCCTCTATGGGCAGACATCCGGAGAACATCCGGAGAACCAGAACCAGATTAAAACTCTACTCTCCTAACCCGAAACAGAGCATGTCAAAACATATTGGACCATCTTGCAGGGTTTGAGAGACCAAGAGGCCTATTGATGGCTCAGCAAAATCTATGTAGAAATGGCAATACTTGTCTCTGTAACACAGTTTTTGTTGATCTGATACCTGTATATATATATATATATATATATATATATATATATATATATATACACATGTCATCTAAGCCCTTGTACACGCAGTCGGATATTCCGACAGTGTGTGGGCTCCATCGGACTGTTTCCATCGGAGTATCCGACGGACCAAGTTTTCAAACTTGTCTATAAAATTTTCTGACAACGTGCTCCGATCGAACTTTGTTCGATCATGTGTAGAGAATCAAAGTACCAGGCATGCTCAGATCAAATTCCTAGACCAAAGCTATTGGCTACTAGCCTGAACGTAGTCCCGTCATAAGGAAATAACGTCATCAAGTTAAGTACGATCGGATTTTCTGACAACTTTGTCCGACTGTGCGTATGCAACAGTTTCGGACAAAATACGTCAGACAAAATCTGATGTATTTGGTTGTCGAAATGTCCGACCGTGTGTACAAGGGCTAAGATTTTTGTACAAGTTATCGCAAAATAAAAATTTATAAAAAAAAAAAAAAAAAAAAGAATGAGACAATGTAATTGAAATTTGACAAGAAAAGAGCCCAGACAAGAATGTGAGATTCTTATGGTCAGTAAGAAGGAGAACCAGCACAGTGCTACTTCAAGGAGATGTCTCCATTCTTTCAGGGCTAAAAGGATAGCCAACAGCTCTCTGTCACCAATCTCATAATTGCACTCTGCAGGTGACAATTTCTTGGAAAAGTAGCCACAAGGATGCATGGCGCTCTCAGAGGTAGGATGTTGAGACAGAAGGGCGTCAGAAGCATCAACCTCAAGGATAAAAGGTAATGTAGGATCAGAATGTGCCAAAACAGGAGCAGAAACAAAGGCAGCCTTGAGACTCTCAAAGGCCTTAATGGACTCCGGAGACCAACTCTCTGGGTTACCGTCCTTTCTGGTCATATCAGTCAGGGGCTTGACCAGAGACGGGAAGTTACAAATAAACTTCCGATAATAGTTGGCAAAGCCCAAGAAACGCTGCAGAGGACGTAAACCCACGGGTCGGGGGCCACTGTAGGAATGCCAAAAGTTTCCCTGGGTCCATGGAAAAACCAGCAGTGGAAATGACATAGCCCAGCAATTTAACCTGTTTACGATGGAACTTGCACTTCTCCAGTTTAAAATAGAGATTGGTCTCTCTTAGTTTCTGAAGGACATGAAAGACATCTGTGTAGTGGCTCTCCAGGGACTTGGAAAATATGAGGATATCATTGAGATAAACCACCACACATAACTGCAACAAATCTCGGAGGAGATTGTTAATAAATTCTTGGAAAAATGCTGGGCGTTACAAAGGCCAAAAGGCAGTACAAGGTACTCATAATGGCCTGTTCTGGTATTAAACTCAGTTTTCCACTCATCGCCCTTCTTAATCCTCAGGAGATTGTATGCCCGTCTCAAATCAAACTTTGTGAAAACAGTTGCTCCATTTAGGCGGTCAAATAACTCCGTAATCAATAGAATAGGATAGGCATTCTCAATCATGAAATGATAGAGACCCCTATAATCAATACAAGGTCTCAGTTTGCCACTCTTCTTCTTCATAAAGAAGAAACCAACACCAGCAGGAAACAAGGATTTGTGGATGAAACCTTGAGAAAGTGTGTATGCAACATACTCCTCCATGGCCTTATCCTCCAAGACCGACAAAGGGTAAACCCAGCCACGAGGCGGTATGGCACCAGGTTGAAGGTCAATTGTACAATCATATGTCCGGTGTGGAGTCAAATTACCATCTTGACCTTTTTCAAAGACATCACTAAAATTGTGGTACTCCTCCGGCAGGGAGGAGAGTGAAGAAGTGCACAGGACCTTGGCTATCTTTTGAAAGCATGTCCCACGGCATTGTGGTGATGAGGGGAGAACCTCAGAATGGAGCCAATCAAAAGAGGGGTTGTGCCTCTGTAGCCAAGGATAACCAATAACCAGCGGAAAGGTAAGGAAATAACTTGGAATTGGATTATCTCATGGTGAAGAGCCCCTACGGCCATGGACCATGAAACTGTCTCATGAGTCACATGGGCAGGCTGTAGACGTCTCCCATCAAGAGCATCAATGGTAAGTGGAGTGTCACGCAACTGCAGCGGAATCAAGTGCTTTGATACAAAGGCAGCATCAATGAACAGGCCTGCAGCCAAAGAGTCGATTAGAGCCCGTATCTCGATGGACAACTCAGCCCAAGAAAGGGTGACCGAAACCAGGGGCTTATCCTTCTGGATAACTGGGGATGAAACAACGCCACCTAAGGTCTGTCTGTGACAGGACCTCAAGGTTCGGGTGTTCCCCGGATGGGTAGGACAGGACCTCAAAAAGTGACCTGCCTGGCTACAATAAAGGCACAATCTCTCTCTCCTCTTAAAGGCTCTCTCATGCGCAGAGAGACGTGTGAAACCCAAATGCCCAACTGAAACCCACCTTTACTGCCCAACTCGGTACCAGAAGGCATGGGAGGTGAGGGAGGCATAAGTGGGACTGCAAAGCTCAGAGACAAATGTACAGAAGGCTTCCACAAGCGCTCCTTAAAAGAGAGTCTTTCTCTGAGTCTGGAGTCAATGAGGATGGCAAACATGATCAACTTCTCCGGCTCAGTGATAGTATCCGAGAAACCATGAGAAAAAGCAGCCACGAGAGCCTCATTGTTCCACGCAACCTCTGCTGCCAGAATACGTAATTCAATGGTCTTGTCAGCAACAGTTCTCGTACTCTGTTTGATGGACATGAGGCACTTGGCAGCAGAACCTGAATGTGTGGGAACGTCAAATACCCTTTTAAACAAAGCCACAAACTCAGGGTAACTCAAGAAAACAGGTTTTTGCATCTCCCATAGAGGGTTTTACCAGGCCAAGGCTATCTCAGAAAGCAAAAAATATCATGAAACCTACTTTGCTTCTGTCCGTGGGAATTGCCTGGGGCAGCATCTCAAAGTATATCTCAACCTGGTTGAGAAACCCTCTGAATTGGACTGTATCGCCCCCAAATAGCTGAAGTAATACTCGTGGCAGGTGTTTGCACAGAGACTGGAGCAGCAGCAGGGTTGGCCTGTAACACAGGTTGTACCAGGGCGGCCACAGTGGGATATTCTAGGTGAGCCGTGCGACTCAGGAGTGTTTGTAACGCCATGGTTTACTGATCCATGCAGTTATCGAGTTCATTCAATCTGGAAAAAATATTACCAACAAGTGGATTGACTGCATCCTCTGAATTCATAGCCTTTGCCTACTGTCAGAAACCATAAAATTAGACCGAGACAGAAGTACAGTTAAATCATACTTGTTTAACAATAAAAGTTAAAAGAACAAACGTAGTCAAAACATAGCCAAAGTTCAGTAACTGGAATGGATAGTCAGCCAAGCCAGAAGCCAGGGATCAATGTAGTGGAACAGTAAGCAGGATCTGGACCCAGAAGGGATGTCAGCAAAGCCAGTCTTTAAACAGGAACGCAGAAGATGGTTTCTTGTGATGTGACTAAGCTGAAGGCAGAGCTCCTCTGGACTGGATGGCTTAAGTAGGCAGGACTGATGAGCAGGATCTTCAACAGCTAAGTAAATGTGGAGAGAGATGTGAGCTGGCAATTAGCCGACAGCTGAGAGGCCAGCTCAGAGAAGGAACGGCTGAGCCCAGCCCTGACACTGGGTGGGTTTGGATAAGGTGGGCTTTGTCCCTGGCAGGGAGGCCAGGGATAACACTATTAAAGCTTTGAATTTGCATCATTGGCTTACCTCTAATCAACAGGAGGGGTTCTTTCTTTCTTTCTGGATGCAGAGAGACAGAGTGGCCTAGGACTATATTGAAGCTGTCCTAGGACAGTGATGGTAAACCCTGGCACTCCAGATGTTTTGAAACTACATTTCCCATGATGCTCATGCACTCTGCAGTGTAGTTGAGCATCATGGGAAATGTAGCTCCAAAACATCTGGGGTGCCAAGGTTCACCATCACTTTGGGACTTGGGACTTGTATGAGAGCTCTCATGTTATCCTTACATGCCAACCCCAGAGCCAGGGTTAAAGTCAACGGCCACCTGTCGAGCGCCCTCTCTATACATAACGGGACCAGACAAGGGTGCCCTTTATCCCTGTTGCTATACATTATACAGTTACATAGTTAAATAGTAGGTGAGGTTGAAAAAAGACACAAGTCCATCACGTCTAACCTATTTGTGTGTGATTATATGTCAGTATTACATTGTATATCCCTACTTTTTTACACTGGAACCCCTCCTTCAGTGCATTCAGGCTGATGTTAAAGGCATTGAGGTACACACACAATCAGGTTTACAAGATCACTGCATTTGCGGATGATCTTCTGCTTTTTCTTTCATCCCCATTGACGTCTTTAACCTTTAACCACTTGGGATCCGCGCTATTGCAAAATGACGGCAATAGCGCGGACCCACATTTTCGGGACTACGTCTATTGACGTAGTCCCGGTTACGAGCGGCCTGCGCGCCCCCTGAGGGGCGCGCGCGGCGCGCTCTGTGATCGGCGAGTCCGTGAGACTCGCCTGATCACCGATCCGTGTAAGGGGTCGATCCCGACCCCTTATCACGTGATCAGCTGTCAGCCAATGACAGCTGATCATGTGATAAAATGGAGCCGGTAATCGGCTAGTATTCCTCCTCGCGCTGACAGCGCGAGGAGAAAAAAAAAAAGCCGATCGCCGGCGGCCGTGTTCGGGACATCAGTCCCGATCACGGCCAGCAATTTAAACGGACACCTGCCCCCTGCCAGTGCCCACCTGCCCCCCGCAGTGCCATCCTGAAATAAAGTAAGTGCCCCCCTGTCAGTGCCACCCAGCAGTGCCCATAGTGCCCACAGTGCCACCCAGCAGTGCCCACAGTGCCACCCAGCAGTGCCCACAGTGCCACCCACAGTGCCACCCAGCAGTGCCACCCACAGTGCCACCCAAAATCTGCCTCAAAGGTGCTGCACCCCAGTGCCACCCATCAGTGCCCAGCAGTGCCGCCCATCAGTGCCCAGCAGTGCCGCCCATCAGTGCCCAGCAGTGCCACCTATCAGAGCCACCTATCAGTGCCACCTATCAGTGCCCATCAGTCCCATCTATCTGTGGTACCTATCAGTGCCCATCCGTGCCACCCATCCGTGCCACTTATCCGTGCCACCCATCCGTGCCATCTTATCTGTGCCCATCTTTGCCCATCAGTGCCGCCTTATCTGTGCCCATCGGTGCCGCCTTATCTGTGCCTATTAGTGCCGCCTTAACTATGCCTATCAGTGCCCACCAGTGCAGCCTATCAGTGCCCACCAATGCAGCCCATCAGTGCCCACCAATGCAGCCCATCAGTGCCCACCAATGCAGCCTATCAGTGCCGCCTAATCAGCGCACTTCAATGAAGGAGAAAAATGACCCGTTTGCAAAATTGTATAACAAACTATTAAAACATGATTTTTTTTTTTTTGCATCTTTTTTTGTTTGTTTAGCAAAAAATAAAACTCCGAGCTGTAACTAAATACCACCAAAAGAAAGCTCTATTTGTGGGAAAAAAATGATAAAAATTTCATTTGGGTACAGTGTTGTATGACCGCGTAATTGTCACTCAAAGTGCATCAGCGCTGAAAGCTGAAAATTGGTCTGGGACTGAGGGGGGTTTAAGTGCCCAGTAAGCAAGTGGTTAAA